>NC_086195.1:27717836-28967836 GCF_035770615.1 Melospiza melodia melodia
TCTTTCCTTTCCCATTGGTAAAATATAGTACTAATTTCACTCCCTTGAATAGATGAAATGTAACTTCTGTGATACTTCCAACATGATAAAATATCAGGTTAGTTTGGAATAGTAGTAGAAATTTTATTAGTAGACAAGTAAATCTATACATATTCAGGGCCAGCTTTACATGATATGCAGAGAATGAGATCTGGAGCCCCACATTTAGAGAAGGATAAAAGGAAATAACAGGTAACTAACTATTCAATACTTCCAGCTTTCAAAGTGCTAATCATATGGAAAAAAAATGCATCATGAAGTCACTTGTGGGGAAAAAGAAGCATCACACTATCTCTGTCTTTTCACCAGCAGATTTAGGGTTGCCATGGCCTTCATGGTGGTGTTCTGTGGTTACCTTGTAGTGCTTTGATGACTTAAAGTTGAAGTGCACTGCACACAGAGGTTGAGATTAATTACTTTCCTCTGACATTTCCTAGCTTAGGGAATGACTGACATTCACTGACTTCACAGCCTAAATAATAGATGTAGCCCCTGACTAATTTAATATTTGAGGTAATCGTCAACCTAGAAAAACAAGGGTGTGATCCAGTTATTTCAATTTTATCCAGAAGTTACTTTTGTCTACTTTGAATTCATGGTACACTTCAGTACAGTGACAGGAGCACTCAAGTGCAAAAAATTCCTTCTATCACCCATATGAGAAAATGAGATTGACATTCAGCAGCTGTGCATGGAAACTGTCCTAAGCCAGCAGCAACTGGTATATTTGATAAGGTGTAACCAAAAATTTTTAAACTGCATGACCTTAAGAACCACAAAGTCAACAAAGATAAGCTAATGCTTGGGTGAATTTATGTTGACTGCAAAGCAAGACTGAGGATCAAACTGTTGACAAACTAAAGAAAGTGGCACAATGTTCACTGTTTACATAGTAATAAATAAACAGTGAACATTGTGCCATTTTTTGCTAGAAAAGAGAATGTATTAATATGATACAGAAACAGACATTTCAACAAGAAAACTTCTTTGGTGCCTTTGTAACATCAGAACCTCATCCTCTATTCTGTTCAAGCTCTACATGTTGTGCCTTTCTGTTGAGTAGATCTGTTCAGAAATATATGACAGAAGATTTAACTTCAACTATCCTTTGATTAGTTTGACTTGTAGAAGAATAATTTGTGGTTCTGAGTTGAGTGTGTCATTGTTTACCATATGGTTTACCATATGCTGTGTGTTACTGTTTTATTCATGATGTTTATTCATATTTGGAGAGGCCTGTGTCCTCCCCAGCTCATCATTTAGTCCAGCCTCAAGCTGTATTTTATCCTTTTAATCCATTTATCACTTTTTTTTTAAAAATAAGTCAAAACATCTGCATTGAGTGATCATTTTTACTATTCTGCTCTGAACTCTTTCCAGTCAGTCAGTATCCTTACTACTTAAGCATCTAGAATAACAAATAATTTCCTGAAAGCAACTTCTGAAGAACTATATAAAAGGCAATTTATGCATCTATTTTCTGTAAATGTCGATCTTCAGATACAGCCAAAACATCACATTGACTATTGAAAGGACAAACTCCTCTCTCTTCAGTATATTTCTTTGGGATTGCATGCTGCTCTCTCTCTTTGTCCAAGGGAATAAGAAAGCATAAAATAACTGCTCTTTTCCAGAAAACCTTGCACAGCTCAGCTTGTGTCAAGTCAGTGAATATAATTACAAATTCAGAGACTGTGAAAAAAAAACCACTGTGGAGAGTGGAGGGGGGAGTAGTTGTAGGTGTGCAGGAGAGCTGTGGAGAAGGGAAGTGAGCATCCCAGGAAAACTCCACAGTAAAAGAGTCAGCACAGGCCAGGTTCTGCAGCAGGCACTTTGAATCATTCCCTTCGCAAAGGAGCCTTGCCTTCCCAGCTCTCTGAGAGGTGGGAGGGAAAGCGCTATTTTGTGCCTCCTCACTTACAACTCCACCCAAAGTCATAAATTAGTTTCTTCACATAAGGCAGTGCCTGCATGAGTGTCTGTTACACAGAGAGATGTTTCCAAACCGTATCATAATTAAACACACTCAAGCACTCCATAACTCTGCTTATATAAAGCATGAAAGAAAAGAAAAGAAAAGAAAAGAAAAGAAAAGAAAAGAAAAGAAAAGAAAAGAAAAGAAAAGAAAAGAAAAGAAAAACAACAACAAAAAAAAAAAAAAAAAAAAAAAAAAAAAAAAAAAAAAAAAAAAAAAACAGCCACACTTGGCTGTCAGGAAGGCATCAAAAGATCTTGCTTGCCAAGTCAAAAATGTAACTGAGCTTCCAAACATAGTCCTGGGATTAATAACATTATTTCTATAATTTCCCTATTTCTGAAAATTGTGTGCAATCCTGCTGGAAGCACATTTGGAGCAGGCTCTAAGGCTGTGCTTACTGGACCCCTTGTTTTCTGTACTGCCCCCAGTGGTCAAGAGCATGTGTAATTTTGTTTGGGAGTAATTTTATTAGTTCCAGTCTAATCATTCCTCTGCCAGAATGGGACTTCACTATTTTCATTTTTTGGTTCTGATCTACTGGATCTGGCTGGGATGAAGCTAGCTCTTCATAGCAGCCCTTTGGTGCTAAGTCTTGGGTTTGTGGCTAAAGAAGGTGATGCTGGTAAGACAGCTATTGCTGAGCAGTGATTGCAAACACAGGGCTTTTGCTTTTTTCCCCACTGTGCTGCTCCTCCCCCACTCCAGCGAGTATGAGTAGGTTGGACTTATGCAAGAAGTCAGAAGGAGACCAAATAAGACATCTAAACCTGAATTGAGCAGAGGGATGTTCCATGTTGTACAACCTTATGCTCAGCAATAAAACCTGAGGGTAGAGGAAGAAGAAGATGAGAGGTTTTTGTTTGTTTTTTTTATTTTATTTTTCAGGTTGGCCATTACTTGGAGACTCCTCTTATGGGAAATAATGAGTCATTGGTTTTGCATCACTTAGTTCTCATAGGACTCTTTTGCATCACTAAGTTCTCACTTAGTTCTCAAAGAGGGATGCTTTCCCCCTTCTGTCACTTACTCAGGTGTCTTTACTTGATTTCTCTGTTTTCTTACATTTTCTCTTCCTGTTTTCTCCTCTGTCCTGGGATGCATGTGGATGCTTGGCTTCTGCAGGATTCAACCTACAACAGGTTATTTTTACTGTGTAATCTGGTTATTTCTGAAGCCTTCTGATCACTGAAATATGTTTGACTGCCAGCTCATTTATAAAGACAGGTCCCAAGTTCAACCACTCTGTCTGTGGATAGAGGAATAAGCAATTATTAGGACAACAATCACCAAGAAATGGTCAATCCTTTTTCCATCACATGTGGGAATGCAGAAGAGAGAACAAAAGTAATAATTTAATCATCTAGGACTCAGGGTACAAAGCACAGAAATCTAATCTAATAGAATTGTATTACCATTTGTTATAAATTATCAAATCATGAGCCAAAATTATCAAAAATTTAGCAAAGGTTTATTAATTTGTCTGCGAGACCGAAGTTCGGTATTTGAAACCACCACAGCCAAAGAGACAGCGTCGAGCCCGGGATCGGCGCCGGGTGAACACGGATGTGACCTCCGAGTGTCAGAGTCTCCCCGTTCACGCTCGCGGCTCCGCGCAGCGAGGTTTTATGCAGTTTATTCTGCCCGAGGCAAAGATGACCGAATTTTCTTTGTGTCTCTTCACATGCATCGCTGTTGCTTTCCATGTGCAGAGGTGGACAAAAGCCTCGTCCAGGTGTGCCATTGGTGTCAATCAACTCTGGAGAAGCCGTGTGTTCAGATGTATCAGGGTGGCACCGTTGGTTATCTCGACAGATGCAATTGGCAGGGCGATAATGGCTTTTGGGTCCCCGATAACTCGGGAAACTAGGGATCATTGCCCAGGAAGCTTCTATTCTTGCGTCTGGGAACTAGTTGTATCTGAATAAGACAGCTGCTCCTGGCCACGGTAGTCAAAAAGACATGGTTTGGATTTTACAATACTTTAAACCATACATTAATAGCATGAATTATCACTACCATATACTACACATTGAATCAAAGGATGAAAATTTCCTTGAAAAGGAATGAGTGATTCTTGTCCCTTTTTCTACTCACCACTGTTCTCAGTTTTCAGCATCTGTTGAAACTGTCTGGATTGACTTTTGCTCCAAACTCTTCACTCTCTCAGGCATTTTGTAGAAGTAGCTCTCTAGCTCCTGCTTGGGTTGGCAAAGAACTGAGTGTCACCAATGTGCTGAACAAATGCCACAACTCAACAGTCACATCATGCTTTTCTTGCATAGGTATCAAACTAGTTCACAAAACATGGCAAGAGTTATTAACCTTGCCTTGCTAGAAAGAAAACCCAAGGCACAGAGTGAGGTGATTTGCCCAGGGTTGTGCACATGCTGTTGGCACATCGGTGAACAGGCTGTAAGTGCAGCCTAAATTCTGGTCTAGCATCCCTCTTTTTGACAGTATTAACATTTAACTAATCATAGCCAATTCCCCTAGGTGCTCCCACACACTTCAGTTTGGAAGGGTCAGGATCTCCGCCCTGGATGCTGGTCCTCCCGAGGCATGCACAGCTACTTGTGGTGTCCCTTTCAATCTGCCTTTGAAGGAAAGGAAGCAACTGCTGCGTGTGACCCCATTCATTCCTGCCAGCTTGCACAAGTGGATGATTGCAGTTGGGTACATTGAAGGTAATATAAAAGCACATTCATGTTGGGATTTTAGCTGACTAGAGATTGGAAAAGTACAAGGCTGTGGCTAATTCTAAGTCTTGCACTTGCAAGATAGCGTGTCCTTGGGCTTAGCTGTAGTATGATAACAAATAGGGAGACATGAGAAAAGAGAGATGCAACTCCTAGGAAATGGAGAAGAGCTGATGTTGTGGTGTGGCCAATGGACGGTGCCAATTACAGAATAATCATGAGCTTATTACTTGCTGTATAAGTGTCTGATGCTCTCTTCAATAAACGGAACTTGCTGATGTCTCATATTGAGCCCCGAGTTTTCCCTGCACCCGACAAATGGCTCATCCCTGACAAACGGCTCATTCTGCAACACATTCATCTGTAACAGAGACCACTAAAAGATGTGTTGTAATCATCACTGCTACCTAACCTCTGTCCTGCATGAGCCGATTAAATTGTTTTAAAATATTTGAACACAGTACTCATTGTGATCAATGTCATTCTGTTGCTCAGATCAATGGGAATGAATAATAAAACCCCGTTTACTGAACAACAAATATTGGCTGTGTTTCCAGAACAGGCTAAGGGCTTATTGAAAAGAATATTGATTGTGCCAAGAAAACATTGAACAGTTATAAAAGTTTAATCATATTCTTGTTGAAGCATGCATTCAGTGCCAGGAACTAAAATTCTCCCATCTCCTGAGGATGGAGGATACATTTCCATAATGTTCTGTAAGCTTCCAATGCTTAGCATCTGTACTGAATGGTGGAATTACTCGTTGCAAGTGATTTAGCTGAGATTTATACACTGCTTTCTGCACCAAGTGTACAAGCTGTGAATGTTTCTCATTTGCAATTGTCTAACAATGGCTGGGAAAGCCAGTGTTAGCCCACAAGATACTTTTGAAGTGATCAGAATAAATATTTGGTCTTCATGATTGAACAACATATGCCTGGTTGTTTTGTGGAGAAAAGAAAAAGTACTCCACAACTTTGTGAAAGTTGTAAAGCCGGTACGCTTATTACAGCGCTGGACGCATGCGGAGATTGCTGTCCTCAAAAAAGGCATGCGTCCCTCTGGGAACTCCTGGTCCCTTTTTATCTCCCTCTCAAATACATATGCATATAGTTTCACCATAGGTTCATGCATATTCATTTTTACGAATTTCCCATGACATTTGCCCCTAGTTCTTCTTTATCAGAAAGAATTCCTAGGTCAAGCTGACTTGCTTTTAACAGCAGTTTCTGTCTCTCTTTATCTCTCTCTGTCTCCCCTGTCTCTCCCCGCCCTTATCTTTGTCCTCCATTGACGCAATTTTCCCTTTAGCCTCGGCCTTGCGGCTTAAAGATGTACCTTTCTCCTAAATGAAAATGGATTTCTACTCTGGGGGATTTTTACTCTGTCTCATTGTCCCTCAAATCATATGTAACTCCAATGATTCCTCAGCTAGAAAAGATTGGTTTCATGATGAGGATGTGTCTATGTCTTAATTAGAAAGCTGCTCATAAACATTTACAGTTGGCTGAGCGAACTACTGTGTTCAGGGAGTGAACAGTCATGTTCAGAATGGCACAAGTGCTGTGGTAGTGTCTGATTATAGAGGCTCTATGGGGTTAAATAGCAGAAGTATTTGCCAGGTGAAGACAGGAAATTGCCTTTCTGGGCTCTGGTTGTGAAGACTTTGACTTTTCTAAGCTAAGCTCACTGCTGTGGAGAACAAAAACAAAATAAGAGCTATGTCTGAGCTACTATTTCCCTTCCCCTTTCAAGAAGCAATCCTCAGCTTCTCTTACATCTGTGGCAGTCTTTATGGAATTCAGTTGTTGCTGGATCTGTCCTGCAAAGGGAGATGTGAATGTAGCCAGGGCAGAGGTATCTCAGTGGTTTCCAAATAACCGAGACTGAAGCATTAACAACGATAGTAGGGTTACACAGGGCATGGGCACCTTCTCTACACACCAGGAAGTCCTCAAACATGCTGCACTGTTCTCAGGTATTTTTATATAGCAGGATAAGTCAGAGTTACGTGGTCTGTACACCTATGGGTTGTAAAATTGACTTATATCCTACTGAAAAAAGGGTGTGCTGTGAAGCCTTCCCCCCTTTGCCAAGCTTGTAGGAATTTATGGCTAAAGGGTCGGTGGGCATCAAGACGTGTCCTGATTGTCTTGGTTCTCTGACTCCTGATGACTGTGAACTGCAAAATGAGGAGTTAAACATGTCATAGACTTCAGATTTCTTTGTCTGGCCTGTCACTTCTGAGATGCAAAGGACAGTTGCATTGGTGCCTGGAGTTCTGAATTTCTCTCCTTTCTCTTTCTGCCCCCACCCTTCAGTTGCCTTCTGTGAGATCTCTTCAAGGAAGTGGAAGGAAATGTCATACAGGAAGAATACTTTAAAATTAAGATAGTGTCTATGTGAAGGTGGCTGAAAAATTGGAGTGTAAAAAAAACCATAAGGGATAAAAGACCTGGAAGCAAGTGCTAGGTAGCAAATAAAAACGTGTGATGCATTGTTTGGGGTAGCTTGGGTGCAGGTAGATAGAATTAGGAGCAAGGTCAAGAGGAACAGGGAAAGCCTTGAAAATCTTGAACCATCAACAGATGCACACAGTGTGGATGAATGTAGGCTCTTTTCTCAAGGCAAGAAGAAGGAACAGCATCTTCCTACTTGAGAAAAAAAAAAAAAACAAACAATGAGCAACACAAAACCAACAACAAGATGTAAACTAATTCTTATGGTTTATTTGGGAAGGAAACAGTCAAAGTAGCAAGTCCAGAGCACAGGGTTCTGCAGAGCTGTGATGTCCTGAGGCACCTTGCCTACATTCACTTATCTAATCTTGCATCTCACACTTATGGATTCATAGTACAGCTCCCCTAGCTCCAGCTGTACACCCTCTACACAAGCCAGTACAGGTTCCTAATAGAACCTGTGCTTGGAAATGCTCATTTGAGGACATGTTTCCAGTCTACACTGTTACACCGTGGTCCTTCCTATCATGCAGCCCCGCTAGTGCCTACTGTGTAACTCTGAGCTGCGTTTCTGTTTATCCTGCTGCTTTAACAAGATGCTAGTGAAGGCCTTGTACCCTTTGCTTGTGTGTTTTAAAGGATTACATGGATTACCACTGTGTGGAGAAACAGCAGCCAATCAGGAATAATTTACAGATATATAGTGGGATTATTTATAGAGGGGAAGTTAGAACTGGATTTATACAGTTCACTGTATCTGGTCCCCAGATTATTGTGGAGGTTGTAGTGCTACTGAGTCTCAACAAAATCTCCTTTAAGAAAAATTTTGCTTATTTGGGCTGTTCCATCTCTGCGCTCTGTTCAGTATCACAGATATGATATGTGAAGACAGACTTGTAGCCAAATACTAATCCCACAAACTTCACAAAAATTAACTAACACCGTCTGTGGCAGTTTTTATTGCAAATTACCACAACATGTGAAATGTTTCTCAGTGATTAGTAGAGCCTTGTCACGGGAGTAGTGTCACAAGGCCTCCTTGCACCATGGCTCTCATTTCCAGATGTCTCTGTTTGAGATATATAGGAAAGGATGCCTGATTATATCTCTTCAGTAAAAAGGAAGATTCTTCTTCTCAGTCTGCCTTGAATGTTAATGCAAAGCAGAAATGAAAGAGATTAAACCAAGCAGCATGAGTAGCACATATGTAAGTAAAAAGTTTTCTCTATCACAAAGCTACTCCCCAGATGCCAAAAAGCCATTTTTATCTGTCCTCTCTTGCTTGTTCTCAGGGTTTGTTTCCCTCTCCCTTGATCTTGCAGTAGTACTTTGGACAAGTAGAAGAAAGCAGAAAGGATTTGCAGCAGGAAAAACCCTACCTCAGCAACAAGCAGACCAAAACAGAGAACAGGAAAAAAGATACAATCAGTGAGTCTAGAGGAGTCACCAAGATCATTAAAGGGATGGATCCTGTCTTCCAGGGGAAAGGCTGAGGGAATGGGGATTGTTCAACCTAGAGAAGAGAAGGCTTTGAGATTACTTAATTGCAGCCTTCTGCTACCCGAAGGGTGCCTACGAGAAAGATCAAGGGAGATTTTTCACAAGGGCAGGTAGTGACAGCACAAGGGGGAACAGCTTCACACTGAAAGAGGGCAGGTTTAGATTGGATATTAGGAAGAAATTCTTTTCTGTGAGGGTGGTGAGACTCTGGAATGTCCAGAGAAGCTGTGAACACCCTGTCCCTGGAAGTTTTCAAGGCCAGGTTGGGTGGGGCTATGTACAACCTGGTCTGGTGGGAGGCATCCCTGCACATGGTGAGGGGCTGTAAGCAGATGATCTTTGAGGTCCCTTCCAATACAAGCCATTCCATGATTGTGTGATTCTGTGATTTGTTGGAATGTTGCCGCCCTAAGTTTTATACCTGCGGGAAGGTAATTTCTTGCAGCTCCATCCTCCTTTTGTCTGTTTTAAGACCATTGATTAGCACTTCCCTTTAGTCCTGGCAACTGGTTCTTGCCTATTGTGCACATCTGGCTTCTCTCCAAGGGTGTGGCAGCATTTGGCGCTTGTCTAAAGAGGAGGCTGTGAAGGGGACAGCAGAACACATCGTGAATCTGACTGGGAACAAATGTGCTTTCTACAACAATCAAAACCACCAGAAAATAGCAAATTAAGATTTATAATTGTGTTCTCCAGAGGCCTTTACTAACCCTGGCAGACAGAACACGTTTCTGGGAGCTACCCTTTTTGGGGAGCAAGACTGCATTTATTTTGCTTGTCTTTTCTTTATAATTAAGCTTCTTAAGATGGTGGGTCTCATGTGCTGACCTACCACTACAAGAACTTCCTCTTTCCACTGATGATCTAAGAAAAAGCGGTTCCTAATTTGTGTACTTGGCAATCTCACCATCTTAAATAATGAAAAAAAAATGGACTGATTGTTAAAAATCATGTTGGATTTTTTTGTGTATTTTTCTGTATTTTTCCATGACTTAGAAAATGACTAAATTATTATATTTTTTCCTAGAATCTGATTGCTAACTGACATGGCCATTAGAGGCTGAGCTGGTGAACAGCATATGCAAGGGAAGACTGACCTAATTAGAAAATAAATGAGGACAAGGGAAAAAAAATTCTCTTTTGATATGAGCACCCTTAGTATAATAAGAACAATAAAAACATATTTAATTGCAATGTTCAACTATTCCTTTTGTTAGCAGCTTTTTAATAGTAATCTGTATTTTAAATTGGAGGGGTTTGAAATCTTCCATGATAGAAGCAATTTGTCAAATATTTGTAATTTAAATAAAAAATAGAAGAAAAGGTGCAAACTCTTCCAATATTGTCCAGAACCCGTAAAGCTAAGTGCTGGGGGTGTGCTGCAAGTGTAAAAGAAAAGAAGAAAATAACCCATATACTTTTTATTGCTTTGGGAACAAAGATGGAAGGGGCATGTAAATGGATGGTAAGATGAAAAGCTGTCCCTGAAGCCTGATGGGAGTTTAGTCTCTTTTGATACCCTCAAAACTGTGTCATCCCTTTTCATGAATATGTCATTGGCCTTTAAAAGGAAAATTACCATGATTTTAATACATCATCTGTTTTAAAAAATGTTTTCAAAATACTTCTTTCATTCCTTCCCTATATCCTTCACCAGTAACCCACTGAAATACATAAAAGGTTAATAAAAGTTTAATGAGTGCTACACAAAAGGTTAATAAGAGTCTGAATAAATCAAGGATTTGATATATTTAGATGTTAGTGAAAAAATTCTGTTCTGGTTTGCAATCAATGGCATCATTGACTTATATGGGACCACAAATGGACTACAATTTCATATTCATTTATCATTCTGAGTGTACTTTTGAGTTTTCCAGGAAAGGTGAAATTTAAGACATCTGTAATATCTATGTATATGCAAGTGACTAGATGGTTCATGGGATAGATCTAAAATACTACCATTTTTCTTTATGTCAGTTGCTTACACTCAGCTACCAAATGGCATTCAGAAGGAACTTGTGAGGAAGAATTTACTGTGTTTCCTAAATAAACAGCACTTTTCCACACCATGGAAAACTCTCCATGCCAACACATCAGTTGCTACCTTACTAACTTGCACAGTAATCTAGAGTGAAACATTGAAAGTGCCTTTATTTTATTGAGCTGTTGAACATTCTCAGTGAATAAACAGAAGACATCTTGAGTGGTCAGTTCCCTTGGTACTGGAGAAATCAGGTGCAGTACCAGTGCAGAAGAAACTGCTGGGCAGATTATCACTATTTCAGATTCTCTATTTGTAACAGTGCTAATCTGATTTTTTTCTGAATGCTAGAAAATTTCAGAAGACTATTTATGTTTGTACCTTTGCACAGGCTAACATGTCTCATCTCTTTTGAGCTTTACCTTCAGTGCATTGTTGGAAAAGATTTTGGTTCTATTAGGGCAGCAAGGAAAGCCAAATTTCAGACAGACCCCTCAGATTAAGTACCATATATTTCTCTTTTTGTTGTGCACTTGTTGTCAGGTGTTGTCTGAGGTACAGAACATGAATGTGCCCCTCCATAGACTCAGTCTCTTCTTCCTTTTCCTCTTTTCCCTACTCTGACATTTAGACTTACCTTTAGAATATGTCCTTAGGGACAGAGGTTGTCACATCATGATATTCCTTTGGTGAGGCCTGATCTTTGATACCTCCTTTCCCTTTTAAGGTTTCTTCCCCTTTCTTTTCCTTTATGATTTTTGGTTGTTCTATGACTCCACCCAGTCCTCTCTCCCAGCATCTCTGGTATTCTGCACAGGACATGAGTTTCTGTAAACAGTGCAGCTTGAAATGTGACAAAAAATTCAGGCCTTAATTTCAAACTGGAGCCAGATGGTTCTTTGGAACTCAAAAGTTATTGTTTCAATACAGTGCTGCTTTTAAGCACAGTAAAAACTGCCTGGCAAGGTGTCTTGAATTGTCTTGCAGGTTGTGGACTACCTGTCCTTGTAAGGGTCCAAGATCAGGCTGGATGAGGCTCTGAGTAAACTGGTCCAGTGGAAGGTTCTCTGCCTATGGCAGGGGATTTGGAACTAGGTGATCTTTAATGTTCCTTTCAACCCAAACACTTCTATGATTCTACTGCAGAGGAGGTGGAAATAAAAATTAAGCAGCAACACTTTAGAGTAACTAAGTTACCTTTATGGCAGACTGTTCTGTCACATGGCTGCTGTAAGGCAAAAATCAGTGCGGGCCTAAGCAGGAGATGTCACTTTTCAGGTCCATCCAAGTATGAAGTCCAGCTCCTGACCCTGCACAGCACCACCCCCAGGAGTCACACCCTGTGCCTGAGAGCATTGTCCAAATGCTTCTTGAGCCCTGGCAGCCTTGGGGCTGTGACCACTGCCCTGGGGAGCCTGTTCCAGTGACCAATCACCCTCTGGGTGAAGAACCTTTTCTCTCATGCAGGGCTTCTAAGCAAAAGCCCTTGTGGGCTCAAGCACGGTCACAGATATCCTTTGTGAAAAATCCTTTCTTTAGGATTTTTCCCTGTTCTGGCAAGCTGAGGCCCCAGAAGGGGAATGTAAACAATGGTTATCTGCTGCTGTGGAATGCAACAGGTGCAGCTGTGATTGGCCCATGTTCCAAGTTTACAATTAAGGGCCAATCAAAGACAAGCTCTCTCTGGGACAGAATCAGAGAGAGCTCCTTTGTTTATTCATTCTTTTTCTATTCTTAGCTTAGCAGCTTCTGAGACTTTTCTTTCTATTCCTTTTAGTATAGTCTTCATGTAACTTATATATCCTAAAATAATAAATCAAGCCTTCTGATCATGGAGTCAACATTCTCGTCTCTCTGTTCACCCTGAAAGACCAATGCAAGCCTGGCAACACAAGCACCCTCAGGATCATCAGGGCAGCAATGCCCTGACCCACAGAAGTGTTTGCTAAGGTGTGTATATAACATGCACTAACACTGGGCTTTCTTTTTCCTTTTCTGCTGTCCATTCAACCAGCAATTCAATCAGGCATTCTGATGGTCAGGTCAATTTACAGTATACCTTTGTGACTACAAATTGCCTCCAAAATGATGAGTTGCAGCTTCATGTTGTTTCAGGACAATATTTTGGGAGGAGGGGTCACACTTGACAGGTTTTCCATGTGTTACCTGATTTTACTGATACACTTGATGGGCAGCTGACAAGTTTAGATAGAAGTTATGGCCATAATGCATTTATCTCAAACAGCTGCTTGAGATCGAATTGTATTTAACTTGTCCAAAGAAATGTATGTTAATCAACTTAGAAAAAAAATTTGTGTAGAATCTTATGTATAGTTGCCAACATGTGGAGTTAATGTAGACAAATAATTTTTGAAATGATGCGACACAGTGTTTACATTAAAATACACCTATACTTGCATCTTAATTACACAGGTTTCTGCTAAATGATTTCAAATTAGTGTAGGAAATGAGCATTTCAGCTACACCTTCCTAATTTAATCTAGAAAAATATGACCAAGAATTTCCTTACATACATTGTTTTATAATGCAAACAGAACTCTCCCAGAATTGGTAATTCACTTCATATAATTACAGTTATGCAGAAAAATTAGGCAAATTTAACTGGAAATACTCTTTAAAAAATTCACTTATAAAAAAAGAGTCAGTGTATATAGATTATGTGAAAAATGCATATTTTATGATTGGCTTTTTGCAAATATTAAAATGAATATGTGTTGTGTAAGAAAGTAATGCTGTATTAATTCTCTTAAGTAGTGTAAGTAGGTAAATATAGTTTTAGGTTATAACAAAATGTTAAAATAGAAATTATACTATATAGGATACTTTTTTTGTAAAGAAAGGACTCACACTGAGACAGCAGTCACAGGACACCTAAATCTTTCAGAGAAAGAGAATTTGTTGCTCCATTATCAGGAGAAAATAACTTTGCCCAGCCTCGCACAGTCAGGATGACGCCATTAGGATTCAGAGGAAGAAGCTGATGATGACCAGACAGAATCCTGTATTTTAATGGAATTTATGCATCATCTATGAGATGTATGGATACGCAACAGGCTATTGTTTTTAAGGGTTAATCCTTTGTTAACGGGTGTCCTTTGTTGGGCTTGTGCTGCCCAGAAAAAGGTACCCTGAGTCCATAACTCTTTGTTTTTATTGTCTCGTATTGTCCTAATTCAAATTGCCCAAATTATTATTACTCTAATTGTATTACTATTTTGATAACCATTTTATTACTATTAAAGTTTTAAAATTTTAAAACTAAGTGATTAGCGTTTTTCACAGTAGCTATTTTGGCAAGTCTATCACTTCATTAGTTCAAAACAAAAACATCTCAAATACAGCTGTTTCCATACGCCCAAGCTGCTTAGATCGTACCATTTTATTTTAAATATTGTAAAGCCAATTCTGAAAGACCCTCATAGGTTTTAAATACAAAAGCGTCAGACTAAAAACCGTGATTTTCTGAAGTCTGGATATGAGAAAGCTGACAGTGACACATGTATGTGTCAAAGACGAATAAATACAAAAACATAAAATTCAAAACACCAGCAATCTCATACATTTTTTTTTTAATTAAGGATGTAAAAGATTCAAATGTCAGATATATAATGTCGGAATTGTTTGTAATGTCAAGTGTTTCATGTTGCATATTCTTTCTATATTCCATTGATCAACCAGAACCTGGGATAATAACTGTAGATGATGAGTAGTACATTTCATGTGCAACTGGACATGGATTTGAAGTGAATTTTGAAGAAAAACGCTTTCATATTGAAGTCTTAATAACTGTTTTGTTCAACTTGCACCAATCCTTCCACAAATTATTTTGCTTAATTCTGATGTTTTTAACAGTAATTAATATTAGTGTAATTCCTGCAGGGCATTGTCACTCAAGGAGAACTTAGTCCTATGATATAATATAGTAATTTGATAAAACTTGTTACAGACTTGAGAACCAGATAGAACCAGAAAGAGCTATAGTTTTCCCTTTGCACACATTTCATGCCATTCCATTACAGTTCATAGAATTAGTCTTGTTATTTACAAAGTAAGGTTGTGCTTTGAGCCTGCTTTCCGAAAAAAATGAAGAATATGTGATCATGCCACCTGCAGATGCCTTCCCTGCAATCCTGGCTACCACCTTCAGAGACAATTGCAAGCCAGTTTGACAGGAGGTAGAAATCTCAGAAAGACTCCATTGCTAAAAGCTTTCACCGAGGTATTTGGAAGGCCAATGATATCTAAATTAGTCAGGGAAAGGCTGTCTGTTTTGCAGAAGTACGAGTGACCCTATATCTCTTACCTTTTGTTTCATACAGCCCTGGCAAAGAGCCCAGTAAAAACAATTTTTTTGCAAAGGGAGGACATAAAATCAAAGGACACAAATCTCTGGGAGTGCTTACAAAATGATTTGAGTTTTGCTACTCTTTGAACTTCTAATTTTGCTTTACAAAGACAAAATTTAATTCCAACATTTTTATAAAAGGTTAATTTAAAAGAACAGTGGCTGAGCCCTGGAAAAGACATCAAAATACCACATTATTTTAATTAACAAATGTAATAAAATCAAGAGTAGTAGAGAGCATGTTAAGGAGGATACACATCTTGGGAATATTAAGCTAGCTGAAGTGTTTACCAGAGAACTTAATCCAATTGTGAGTACTGATTAGAGCAAATGTTAGGTTAATACAAAGCAGGCTTTGTTCTTAATTAATCTGGATAGAACACAGTCCTACCTAAAAGTTTGTGCCGACACTTTAGATAGTAGGTTAAAGAACACATTATTAAAAGAAAAAAATTATTAACTTTGTCTTTTAGAAAAGATGCAGTTTACATAATTTCCATTATTTTATCTATTAGTCTGAACAGAAGAGATCGTGCTGTTTTCAGTTCAGATAGTGGTAATTTTCTTCATAGTTCCTGGTAGGAGACCGTGTTTTGGATTTGTGACCAAAACTATATTGATAACACAAAGATGTTTTCATTACTGCTGAGAAGCACTTGCACAGTGACAAGTCCTTTTCTGCCTCTCACCCCACCCAGCGCTGAGTGGGCTGGGGGTGCCAAGGAGCTGCGAGGGGACACAGCCAGGACCCAAACGGCCACAGGGATGTCCCACACTGTGTGGAGTCATGTTCTGCCTGTAAAGCTGGGTGAGAAAAAGGAAGGGAGAGGATGTTAAAAGTGACAGCATTTGTCTTCTCAAGTCACCCTCATGCTTGATGGATCTGTGCTTTCCATGGAGATGTTTGAACATCTTCCTGCCTGTGGGAAATGCTGAATGAATTCCTTGCTTTGCTTTGCCTGCTCGCATTTTATTTGCATTTTAAACTGTCTTTATCTCAGCCCACAAGTTATCTCACTTTTGCTCTTCCAATTCTCTTTCCCATCCCACTGGAGTGGAGTGAGTGAGCAGCTAGCCAGCCAGGTTTTGACCACAACATGTTCATAGAGATCTAGATCATAGAGACTTTTACTGCATTAAGTGTCTTTTCTATTATATGCAGGCAAAAATTGTTGGGGTTCTTTCAGTTTTTTTTTCCTGTGGCTGCCACAGTCATTAGCAAGGGAAAGAATAAAGAAAATAAAATGAGATATAGAAAGATTGAAAATTGTTACTCCTGGAGAAGGCTGCTCAGTATTGCCTGGGCAGGCTTTGACAACATCAGCCTCTCTGAATATAGCAAATATCATCTTCCTTGAAATTATGAGACAGAGACCACCTCCATGACTGGATCCTTCAGACGCTGTTTCTCCTGCCGTTCTGTATGACTTTGAGTACGTTGGAAAGGTCAAAACTTTTCGTAATTAATTCCATTAGGTCCTCGTCTTTTTCCACACCATTGATAAACTCTTCTAAAGTCAGTTCCCCTGAAAGAAAGTCAGATAGTCTTTAGAAGCTGAGAAACCCAGCAATCTCTCTAGTGAACAGAAGACCATTCACGCCCGATTGAATCCCTTATGAAAGTTGCTGATAGGCAAATGCAGGTAAGAGTATTTGCTAATGATTTCTCACTTTGCATCAGTCAGATCCTCACTGACTTGTTTTTCTGTTAAAACAGGTCAAACATAGCTTTCACTGAAGTCTGAAATAATTGTAAGTGCACATAAATGTGTGTAAAGGAGCTCTAATGAAGCTCCTTTACACATGTAAATGTGACCAGCTTATAATGTATCAGGGCTGAATTTGGATGTACTGGCCACTTCTCACTGAGCTAACTGGAATTTATATTAGAGCTGATTTTAAAAGAGATTAGGGTGTGATTTCCTAAGGATTAGTGGTCATAGTCCCCGTGTTGACTACTAGGATTATTTAGAACCATTATCACATGTAGGGAAAAAAATCAGCAAAGTGGCTTGATATATAAATTCTTTCAAGGAACTGAAATGGCCATTTAGAGTGTGATTTTTTTGGGGTCATGTCAAAATCAGCTAATAACTTCGAAGTTTCAAGACAACAATAAAATCTCTCTTATTGAAGAGTAGGGATATTGTTTAATATTCCTCCTCTTTTCCTGCTCTTTTCCCTGTCAACAACAGTTCTAGGCATGTGTCTATTTGCATAGTACACAGACATGTCCATAGTTCTCTGTCTAGGGGTTATTCCAGGGATACTGTTTTACCTTAAGAGGAGAAATAAATCTTGGTTTAACCAAGAAGAGCCAGATTGTTTCCTGTGAGAATGGTTTAAAGTTTCTTGTTAAATTCACAACAATGAATGATTTCTCTGTAAAATTAGAAATGACAAGGGCCAGGTGAAGAGGAAAATAGCTGGATGAGTTGAGGCCCCAGGGAGCAGCAGTTTCAGTCATGTGTATGTCTGGTGAATGCTTAGTGTGCTGACTTTTGGCTGTTTTCAGGTTTAAGAAGTCCCTGTAGGTTTGGGGTTGGTTTTTTTTGTTTGTTTGTTCGTTTGTTTGGTTTGGTTTTTTGTTTGTTTTGCTTTGTTTTTTGTGGGTTTGGGTTTTGCTTGTTTGTTTGGTTGGTTTTTTTTGGTTTTTTATGTCTTTTTTTTTGTCCATGGCAGCCTTGGAAACATCATCTGACATGAGAAAGGAAAACTATCAGCATTTAAAAAATGTGAAAAACACTTTTGAGCAATAGTCAGTAAAGTTTGCTTTCTGTTTAGTCACATATGTCCTTGCTACACTGGTGAAAGGCTCATATAAAGAGGAAAGTCCTCATTTGACAGAAGTCCTGGTTGTTAGGTTTCAATGAAAGTACTAAGACCCTATCCAAGAGCTGGCATGCAGAGCCCTGAGGAAGTTTGTTCTTCTTTTTTCAACAACAGCCTATATAATCATTCCACAAGCAGACTCAAAACAAGCCATCTCTGTGCACTTGCATGAATCATCCTGCTTTGTTGCTAATCCACTCGCTTCCTCTGAACTCTCCTCCTATCCCAGATAGGATAGCTCCTCCTAGTTCCCCTCTCTTCACTCTGTATTGCCTTTGACTCAGGTCTTTGGGTGCATGGGGTTCCTGGACTCATCATGGGGACATGCTGCCCCATTTTTCTGCTTATTCAGGTCAGTTTGTCTTGGATTCCCTCCTCCTGATCCCAAGCTGTGCATTTTGATGTGCCAATAGCAGGCATACGGACTGCACTGCACTTGCCAGATGAGGTTACACTGGCAGGCCCAGACTCACTTCTGCTGTGATGGGCCTCAGATTTCTGTGAGATAATGAAAATAAATTGCAAAACCAACAGGAGATGGGTTTTAAGATTTGTTCCTTACAACCCATGGGATTATTTATTGTATATTAATGTAAGGAAGGACTTTGCAATTTATTTGTCTATTTGCACATTTTTTTAATAAGCTACAGGAAGTAGCATAGTTGAAGCTAAATTTGGTAAAACTTGGCCTATTCCTGAGGTGGATCTAGTCCTGTTGCTTTCCAGCAATTTAAAAACTAAGAAACTATGGAAAACTGTTTGAAATGGAACCACTATGAAGATAATCCTCAGTATGTTATGTTTTGGATTTTCCTTGCTAAAATGTATGACACTAATGATGGTCTAGCTCAGATACAACTACTACTTGCCAGTAAACTTATGGTCAAAGCAGTGAATAATCATAGAATTTGGGTTAGATTTTGACTGTGTTATTTTCACTCCTTTCATAATTTGTCTTCACCAAAGAGTGGGCCAAGGAGGTGAGTCAAAAAAATCCTCCACTAAGGCATCCTCCACATGCATCACAAGACCACTGTTTATACTCTGATTATATATTTCAAACAACTCTTTAAAAATGAGTAACTTCAATACACTAAATAAGACCATAAAAATGCCCCTCTCTGCCAAACTGCCCAAAATTCCTGTCTGTGACTTGACTTTGCTCTTTTTAGCTTTCCTAATGTTCCAAATTTACCAATGATTGCAGCAATTGCTGTAAAACATAGTTGCCAGTGGAAGGATTATCTTCATGATTAGAAGTATGAGGGAGGACATTCATCTGTAATAAATTTTCAATTAGAAACAACTCTGAAGAAGTGAAATGAAATCATAGTTTCCAAATGCAAGACCAATTGGCTTAATTTAGTATCTTGAGGAAAAACCAGGAGCATGCATTGACAGTCAGCCTTCAAGGAACATCCAATATGCTCACCAGTCTTTAGAACATGCTAGAACATGTAAAACCATTCATCCTATTTGTTTTTTTTTTTTAAGAATTTAAAATAGATTATGCCAACACAAATATATTACTCCCCCACTGCCAATCACATTTTCATTTTGCTATGCAACCTGAGAACCGGCATTTTGGATGAACAGTGCAGGAGCTGTTTTTACTGCATGTAATTACTGCATGTAATTCCTTTGTCAGTTGACTTCACTGTGAAACTGAAGTAAAATAAGGGCAAAGAAGAGCAGATTTAGGCTTTCAGTTATCTAAACCCGTCATCCTTCAGCTGCATGTTCAAATCCCTTCTTGCAGAAGAGTCCCTGCCAATGCCAACAAAACCTAGATTCTTACCGTCATTGTTCACATCTATCTTCTGAAATATCATGTTTGTGAACTCTTCAGCACTCATGTTGGTGTAGCCATTAATAGCCTGGATTGCCTGAGGGCAGAAACACAGAAAGTTCTTTCAGAGTTTTTCCCATCAAGTTGTGAAACAATACACTGTCAGAAGCAGTACTTGAAGTGCAACTCTTTAGTTCACAAACCCTTTCAAAAATCACTAAATAAATAGTTACTTCAAGTGAATCGTCAGTAATAAGGACTGGAAATTTAATTAACATAACACAGCCTAGAGATTACACACTGATTTGCATATTTCTGAAGGTCTGAAGAACCCTGTGGCCCCTCTGCTCTGTAATTCACTTTCAATTCTACATCAGCATTTTTATCTGGCCCTAGAGAGTTCCATGCCTTCAGAGAGTGCCCTTTGGTCTGTGTGATTTAAATGCAGTATTGTTTTTCCCATCTGAAAGCACATGCAGAGAAAGCCTAAGTAATTTTTCTATTAAGACGTGTTTAATTTAGTAATCACAAATAAAGTCAGACCGGCCATCCTGAAGTTGGCAGTTAACTTGTCCTCCAGAGAAATTAAGAAAACCAAAAGAAAGCTCTCTACTTTTTTTACTTTTGTTTGTTTGTTTGTTTGTTTGGTGGTTTTTTTGTTTTGGTTTGGTTTGGTTTTTTTGGGTTTTTTCTTGTGGCAAAAGGACTCAATATTTGGAGTAAAGGTATAAATGTATGTTTTTGCAAAATTGTGTCCCATTGACTGGGAAAATATGTGCATATATATAAACATGCATATACATTATATAATGGGCACACTATAGAATTTTTTTTCTGCACTTGAATTATCTTGAGGTGAACTGTGTTGTGCAAGATAAGTCACTGTATATGCCACTTGCTTCTTTTGGTGTCTCTTTCCAAATATATTAGACCTCATATTTTAAAACAATCTATTAATCTATTCACTGATCTAGAATTCTTGACCAAATAAAATCATTAAAATGCCCCCTCCAAATGCCCCAACTTCCTGTTTGTTTCAAAAAGCAGCAATAATTTTACAAAAATAGTTACATAAACTTGTTTCTATTACTAATTCATACTTTAGGTACTTTTGGTGTTTTGTATGTCGGACCGCAATCTTAAGTAGAAAGTTATATCCCTTTCACTGTTAAGTTTATTGCAGTGCCAAGAGTAAAGCAGTGGTTCCTGAAGTGTTTTTGTCACTGACTACCACAGAAGCCCCTTAAATAGTAAATACTGGGCATTGAAGGGGTGCATGGTTATCTGGAAGGAGTTTGGTAGTGGTATGTTGGTCCATAGTTTGCATAGCTGTAGAGAGAGATTTCATTTTAATAGCACTTCTGTATTTCTAAATTAATGTCTCAGATATTACACATCTTTTTGGACAAGCCCTTGTTTACTGATGCTTATTATAAGCTGGTCACCCCTTAATGGCTGTGAGCCTGTTTGTTCTTTTTTTCTTTTTGGGCCCACCATTTTTAATCTAGTCTAGGTCAATGATTTAAGCAGGTTTAAGTTAAAGTTCTTATACTGCAAAAGAGATGGAAACACACAAAAGTATAAACTGGTTTTAAAATCAGGTAAGTTAAAAAAATATATTCTTTACATTGGAAGGATTTTAATTTTAATTCTCACTTTGGATAAAGCCCCAGACAAAACACTGTTGACACACTGGCTGTGGGTGAAAATTATTGGATAATATTTGTGAAAGAAAGATTTCATTAGTCTCAAAGGAGAAATCTGGAAGATTCAGCCTCTACTTCTATCTTTAGAAAGCTGCTCTTTAGGTGATCAGCTTTATTTGTTTGACCTGGTAGCTCCATCTGGCTCCAGCTCCTTTCAGTTTTGGCACCAGCTATTTAAAGTCTCTAACAGCGACTGGCTTGGCACCAGCAGTAATGCAGAATCCAGGAAAAGTACATTCCTTGTTTGTTATGGCATTAAAACTCTATTTAGCTTCGATGCTCCCTGCAGCAAAACTTTGATCTGTAGTGAGTCCTGTACATTTAGGGCACAGTATTGAGCCATATATATTTGTAAGGAGCCTTAACATACCTTTTGAATGACAGCAGCTAATGAAGAGGATAATGTTATTTCATTAGAGCAAGTTGAAAATTATGAAGATAATTTTAAAGAAAGAATTGTACTTCTTTGGTTTTATGGGTTTGAAGTGGAGCCATTTTCTGGAAAATTTTGGAAGTATTTTTATCCAAATATCACTGCGCGATTTAATAGTAAAATTATATTTCCATGATTTAGTTTTGAAATGGAGGTAATGGTGTTTGTAGTAAACAAATCTAAAAGCCTTTCAAAAAATGAAAATATTGTAATATTTTATTGACATATTTTTTTTTCTTTTCTTGCTGCAAGATCAGTTTGAGAAGTCAGTTTTCCACAATAGACTGGCACATATACTTGTAACCATCTGTTTTCTTCATTATGCTGCTACTGTCTTGCCCTGCCTTATAGTACACTTTATCACAGTAATGTCTCTACTGTTTCTACAACATTTCACTTTCAGTAAAGTACTTTATCTGTAGAACTATGGTTTAAAGTAAAAAGCTACTTAGATGTGTTCAATAAGGAAGAAACTAATGTTAGGAGTGTCACTAGTAGCCACTGTTAATTCTGGTTTTACAACCATAAAACATTAGATAAAGTACTGACAATCCATTTACAGCACATGATGAACCACTGTTTCAGGGCAACACACTGTATCAAATGCTCTTGCTATTGGTCACAACTTACTTACCCTGAATATGCTTAATAGCTCTTTTTTGTCAATGCATCCGTTTCCATCAGCATCATATAGCTTGAAATACCATTTCAATTTTTGGTCAATTTTCCCTCGTATAACCAAATTTATTGCAGCTATGAACTCCAAGAAGTCTATAAATCCGTCCTAAGAGAGAGAGGGAAAGAATAAAACACATCTATTTAATAACACTTGTTTGCTGTTCTTTCTGGCAATTTTACAGGAACAGATCATCAAAGTCCCTACATATTGATTTATGAAGCATCTTAATATAGAAATTTTCTGTGGTATCAAAAAAGGATAAAAGGATGCACTCAACTGGAAGAGCTATAGGAAGAGGTATTATAGGAAGGACAGTTTTGTTCTCCCCTGAAATCCGGGGGTTGTGGAGGTGAGGGGCAAATCTGTTCTGAGCAATTGTTATTGACAGTTTGAGCAATTGTTATTGACAGTTTTTAAAAGGAAAAGAAACAGTTTTGTGACAATCTGACATGTGGAAAAGAGGAGTTTGGGATATCTGGTTTGGTACTAATGAGATATCTGGAGTGGAGTTGTTTACATCTATACTGCAGAACTATGGATGATTTCCAGTGCTGTTCCAGGTGCTGTTCATCTCAGGGATCACGTAATAAGTGTTTTAAAATTGTAATCAATACTCTGGCATGAACCCTAAGTACTGTGGTTTATCCAAATAAAAATCAAGTCGCTCTGATAAACATTTTACAAAGCCTTCAAGGCATAAACCAAACTCTAAATATTGAGGATTGGGGATATTCATAGGGAGACAGCATTTCAGATTGACTTCAGAATAATTTTCTAACTGCTTTGCTCAAGCTTCTGATAGAAGCCTGTCAAGGACAGGCCTCCATAGTCAGGTTCTTCTGTTTCTGTAGACACAGAATGTGTCTAGATGTGGTTAGGATGGAAGAAGCAGTCGCTGAATTTGGATCCTCCTTGCTCCAACTGTTTCTCATGTGCATACAAAAAGAATTAACAACTGGTAAATTTAGTCTTGTGATCAAAATCCAATTGGTCAGAATCCAATTGCTCAGAAAACCTTGGAAAGACTTGTCAGTTTCAGATGGCCTTTGACTGAAAAGAGAAGGTTGGATGAGTATTCAGTAGGTTTAGGATGTTACTTAGTTTTATTGCTATATATCAACAGACATCTTGCCAGTTGAGGTTTACAGGCATTAATCAGGCAGGCATTAATCAGTCCCTCAATATTGTACTGCAGGAAAAGAAGATTGGTAAGGATGCACTGCAACTCATTGCCAAAATCAGAACCCTAAAGTAATTTAGTTTGGAGAAGACCCTCAAGGTCACTAGGTCCAACAGTTAATGCACAGCTACCAAGTACATCACATACTGTGTCCCTAAGTGCCACACCTTACATGTCTTTTGAAGACCTCCTATCAGTATATTTTTGTGACAAGGAACCGAACATGTGAGCGTGCAAAGAATGACAACAAACAGGAATTTATAAGGGCTAGAATATACTAAAATTGAGAGCTCTTCTGATCAACCTTCCATTGAAAACAAACCAAAATGCCTAAACCACTGAGAGGAATGGCAGATTTGTCTTTACAAACAAGCTGTGGGTCTGCTGGTAGGTAAAAGTAGCACTGGGAGATAAAAGAAACAGTGGGAAGGATTCCACTGATTGAAGAATGGAAAAAGATATTTTCTTTTACAAACAAACTTTAGGGTTGCTGATAAATTAAACTGGACATTGAAAGATGAAAGAAACAATGGGAAAGAAAAACCCCTAAATTCCTTAAGAATTAAAAATTAAAAGGGAGGGTTATACGTTAGAGAGAAATCTTGGGTATCAGGTGTTTTGGGAAGTCTGAGCCTCTCAAGTACCTCAGCCAATGAGAAAGAGAAAAGGGAAATGTGGCTGGATATTAGGATAAAAAGTGAGGCTGCATCCTTCAAAAATTTGAGAGACCCCAGGGGAATGCCCCATGGCCTCTCCCTTTATTTGAATAAAGTAAAGGGATTCCTCTGTCTCCTTTTTGGATATAAACCTCTTATGTTTGTGGATTAATTTTCTTAACAGCATCCCCACACATCTACACAATTGATTGTGGAAGTGAATGTAAGTTCTCAAAGATTGGATACATTTTTTGAAATAGGAGTCCATCCTCTTTTTTTTTCTTTTCTTCATTCTCCTCTTAGATTCCTCACATTTGTGCTCTCATGATACTGATCAGGGTCAGAGCTCCTGGGAGACCCTTGTAGTGTTTGTTTCGATTTCTGTGCAAGGCTGATCAGCAAAGTGGCACCTAAGAGATAAATTCAATGTATTCAAACGCACTGGATTCAGCCTTCATGCAGAAATGGTGTGTGCATAAGCCGTGCAGACTGACCATTGCCTCACAGACCCTCTGCAGGATCTCTAGTAGTTGCTTGTTTTACTGTAATTCCAATCACAAGCAAATGCAGCAAAGACACCATTCAACCACTGTTTAAGATGAAATAAAATTTGACAGTAACTACATATAAATTTCAAACAAAATTAGGCCCATTGTTAAAAGCAGATGCTTAACCAAGAATGTCACATCACGCACTACAAACTTAATCTTCTTTTTGGCACACTGGCTTTAATTTCTATTTTGCAAGTATTATTTCAAGAAGGATCTCATAAAGTATTTTACTGGAGGTCAAAATGTATTTTGCTGATTGCATTTCCATCATCTGATTTGATATATCTAAAAGAATGTGGTTAAATGCATTTTACATTGCTGCTTTTTTATTGCATTTCATACTGCTTATTGCAACTACAGATTCATTTAAGGATTGCTGGATATCCATGAGCAGATTAATTTTCTTCTTACTGCCTTACATTTCACTTGGGATTTTGGAAAATATAATTTTGTTTGCTTTCTTTCTGCATCTTGGTGTCACTATTGTTGCTCTGACAAAACATCAGGAATCTGGACAGTGTAATAACCAGTCTAATGTGTTTGGGTATGTAATTCTGATCTGGTAGATTATATGGCCTGTCCCAAATAGGAAGGGACTGGAGGCCAGGATGAAAAAACTCCCACCTCTGAAAAACCTGGGAGAAACTGTAGTTGTCAGGAAAGCCCTTGCCACTTTCTGCAGTCATGGGAACACTACTGGTGACATGGTAGCGAGCAGCCCTTTTCTATTTCTCAGGAATAAAAATACTGAGAAGACTTAGACATGTTTGTCTACTTGATGTGGAACCGGAAGCATTTCATAAAAGCATTGATGAGAAATGTAATGTTTTCCTTTCTACACTAAAAAACATACATTGTAGGTAAAAAAAAAGACATTTATGGGATAAAGAAGGCTACAGTGATCTTGTTGCACATATACAGATCTTTCTGAGATAAAGAGAAATATTGCACTTTTTACAGTAGCATCTCAAAATACTACATTAAACAGTGAAAAACATCATAACAGTAAGATAAGAAGATAATCCTGTGGTTCTGTGAGTACAACAAATAATGCAATAAATGCGTTATGATGTTATTAAAAGAATACTGCTGCGCTGATTTACCCATCTGCTGTTCTATAATCAATCTCAATACAAGTATCTAGGTAGGTCCTTATGTGTCTCTGGGCTCTGTAAAATACCTCTCTGCAGCATGCACAGCAATGTATCTGTTTCCTGTTAGGAAGTCATTAATTTACAAACAAACAGCTGCTGTAAGAATAATAAAATAAATTTTTAAATAATGCCCAACATCATAATAAGCAGAGCTGACTACCAGTGGTGGAAGTTACAAATTATTTACTTTTGGTCTTTAACTCTGTAATTGTCAAATATTTGTAATATTTTTATTAAATTGAATTAATGCTGGTGAAACCTGCTTATTCATCAGGTTAGGATACAAGACAAATTTGGGTGTGTGAAGGTTTCTTTTCCATGTCTGCATGGTGCTGGCTCTGCCTTCCTTGCCTGCAGCGCATTGCCAGGGGCACCTGTAGGGATGGTGCAGTCCTGCACCCTCCCCTGCCCAGATGAACAAATGAACAGGAAGGGGCACGTGGAGTCATTTTACCCTTTTTACCCATTTTTTACCCATTTTACCCTTCTGTGTGTGGTGTAAAATAGAGGAACAGAACTCTCCTCATGTGGTTCTGAGGAGTGGGCTGGAGACATACTAAAAGAATGGGTTCAGAACTTCTTTTACATGCCTCAAAGTCTCCAGTATTTCTATACATAGTAGGCTTAATAAATATGTAGAGCTATTTTTAGTCTTTTAACAGTTTGACTGGCTGAACTAAAAGTTTAAGGACACTTTCGGGTCATGCATGTGTTCGTGCCCTTTGATACTGTGCTTTTGTAACTTGTTTTGCTTTTGCTGATGAGTGATTTTTTAAGCCTCTTGCAACAGATTGATTCACACAACAAAGAGAGAAAGAGGCTCCAAAAAAGCAAGTAGAATGTATGAAATTGGTCCTCAGGGCACTATAATTTGTGAGTGCCTAAGGCCCAGAGCCCATTTCAGTTTTTCATTAGCTACTGGATCTCCTGAGGAAAAAGGAACTTAATTTCGTCCTTTTATGAGAGATTTTTGCTTCAGGCTGTCAGTTGAACCTTTACTGGAGGCTGCTCACCATTGTTTGGTGAGGACACAGATGTGTGTCCCCGGGGGCAAAGCTGGGCAGGGCGGGACTGCCACATTATACAAGGGCCATTAATACTCCAGCCCTGGAGCTGTAGGAGGGCATTATTGGCTTCCAGAACAGCACTGCTAATCTTCACAGATCCCTAAGAAACTCTTAGGACTCCAAACTGTAGTAGAGATTAAAAATAATTGACTTGTCAGCTATGAATACACAGCTGACCTGAAACAGCACGGTTATCCAAGGCTGGGCCAGAGTGATCTGGACGTGGTGTTTTGGCTGCCTGGCTCTTCCCTGAGAGTGATTTTCTAGCAGTGACAGGGATCCCCTACAGGGATAGTCAGCCATCTCATACCTCATGCTGTGGCCAGGCTTGTGGAAAGGCACGATTTCTGTCCCTGAAAACCCTATGGTGAGTGAGCTTATCATTTTACTTGAACCACTATGGGCTCCACCAAGAGTTCATACACAATAAGCAGTGACTTGTTTCCAAAATTTGTTCCTTAAAAATCTCTAAACTCAATCTGACAGCAGGAGAATAGCTCAAATTGTTTATCAGGATTAATGAGTGTGCAAACATAAATGGTGCAGGTACTTCAAACATAGGGCTTAGGTCATTAAGCCACCTTCTTTCCCAACCGCCTGTCTTTTAGAATAGTCCTTAAACCTCTTAAGGGAGAGGGAGGAGGCATGGGTCAAACAGCTCAGAATAACTGTGAAATTTATAGCTAATCCTATGCGCTTCTTTCTTTCTTTCTGGGTCCAATTACAAATGTAGCACTGCTTTCTCTGACCTCAGAAACCTAAAGGAGGATTCATTTCACTCCATTTCTTCTTCCCTGTTTCATGGAATCACAGAATTACAGAACCGTGTTGGTTGGAAAAGACCACAAAGACCATTGAGTCCAACCATCCTCAGTTTGTTTTTGCTTCTGAGTACTTTCATCAGTTCCTCAGAGGTTGCAGCTGCAATTATTGAAGAAATAAAAAGCTACTTGTAACTCTGTTACTTTGATACTTCCCTAGGATCTGATATTGCAGTTTGGGCTTGGCGAGAATCACAAGTTTTGTAAGTAAACAGAGCTGGCATTTGTCATGGGATGGGGGAGACCTCAGCAAGCAAACATTATTAAATAAGGATGAAGAACAAAGCAGGGAATTAGGAGCTGCAGATTGTTAAGCGGTTTTGTAATCAGTGCATTCTCATGATTATGTAAAGGGATGAGGCTGTATTGACCAGGCCATTACACAATGTTCTGCTTTGCCCAGATGAAGAGGACCTCCAAGGTTTGAGGACTTAAAAATTACCAGGACATTTGCATTGGAGGAGTTGGAAATACAGAGCCAGCCATATGTCCTGGCTCTCAGAATTGCAGGCTACCCTGGTAAAGCCTCGTGAAATCCAAAATGTTAAGATGACAAACAATTGCATTTCTTTAAAATTAACAACCACCCCCTAACTCCTTGCCATCACAAACAATTTTATTTTAAGATTACTGGAGAAGACAAGGAAGTCACCAGGCTGGGGCCTCTGCCCAGGAAGGCTATACTGTAAAGACCTAGCCCTCTGCCATTCTCTCCTCGATGCTGGGGTTTAGCTCTCTGCACTCCTAATTTTGAGCCTTTGCCTGTGCTTTTAGGAACATCTTTTCCAAATTAAAGCAGTAGGCAAGACAGGCAAAAAACTGAAAAATGCAGCTGTGACATCTTAATACATTTTCCAGGAAATTCCTTGCTGATAATCCTAGCAGATCTTTCTTGTTTGTCAAATTCAAAAACCTCCAGAAAAAGTTGTCTTGGTTTGAAAGAAAGATGTCTCCCAAGGAAAGTGGGAGGAAATATGACGCCCTTCCCTCCTAATTATTATAACTTTGAAATTAAGGAGCTTTCAGGCAGAGGTGTGGGAAAAGGAATAACAGTTCTTTACTAGTGTGTATAACAAGGCAAACAACAACAAACAGAGCCAGAATCGCAGGCGCAGCCATCTCTCGGCCCCAGGCACTTTCCCCTTCGGTGTAATGATGCCCACAGCCGGCAGGGGCGCTGCTGGCTCCCAGCAGGCAGGGCAGGTGCAATGATTCCCCCACAGCTGCAGGGGGCGCTGTGGCACCAGCACAGTCACATCTTCCTCACGTGGTCTAAAATTAGACCATAACTCAAAACTCATAATGTTAAATCCTACAGTCAAGAATTCAACTGTACTTGCATTAAGCAAGTGATGATTTTATGATAATTAAGGCTTTTAGTTGGTAATGACAAATTATTACAGCAGAAGTTTGTATTATCACAGCAGTGCTGGCTTCAGACCTTCTGTACCTTCGACTCCAAAATCCCAGTGGGCTGAATCTCCCCACGCACCTTCTGCCAAAGGCTCCAGGACAAGCCACTGTTCCCAGCTGCAGAGCAGAGCATGTTCTTCACCTCTGGTCTCATCTTGACTGGGCCAAGGGCTACCGCATGAGCGATCTCCTGCTTGATCTGGGCAAAAGCCTGTTGCTGCTTGGGGCCCCAGTGGAAAGTGTTCTTCTTGCGGGTGACCAGGTAGAGAGGGCTCATGATCTGACTGTACTCAGGAATGTGCATTCTTCAAAAGCCTATGGCGCCCTAGGCAAGCTTGCATTTCCGTTATGGTTGTCCGCAGAGACATTGGGGTGATCTTATTGACGATATCGGTGAGAATCTGATGCCATCCAGTTTGCCACTTCACTCCCAGAAACTGGATCTCTTGAGCAGGTCACTTAACTTTACTCTTTTTGGTGGCAAAGCTGGCTTCTAGCAGAATCTGGATGATCCTTTTTCCTTTCTCAAGTACCTCCACTGCCGTGTTCCCCCACACAATGATGTCATTGATGTATTGCAGATGTACCAGAGCCTAAGCCTTTTCCAGTGTGCTCTGGATCAGTCCATGGCAGAAGGTAGGACTGTGTTTCTGCCCCTAGGGCAGTCGGTTCCAGGTGTACTGCACTCCCCTCCAGGTGAAAGCCAACTGAGGCCTGCATTCTGCTGCCAGAGGAATGGAGAAAAACGTGTCAGCAATGTCTATAGTGGCATACCACATCGCTGCCTTGGACTCCAGCTTGTACTGGAGTTCCAGCATGCACAGCAGCACTCAGCGGTGGAGGCACTTCATTAAAGCCACGATAGTCCACAGTCAATCTCCATTCTCTGTCAGACTTGTGCACAGGCCAAGTGGGGCTGTTGAAGGGTGAGTGGGTTTTGCTGACCACCCTTTGGCTCTCCAGCTCACGGATCATTTTGTGGATGGGGAATCACAGCATCTCAATTCATCTGGTACTGACAGCAGTGCACTACCAAGGTGGCAGTTGGTACTAGTTCTTCCTCCACTTTCAGAAGTCCAGCTGTAGAAGGATTCTCTGATAGTCCAGGCAAGGTGTTCAACTGCTTAATGTTCTCTGCCTCTACAGCAGCTATGCCAGAAGCCCATCTGAGTCCCTTTGGATCTCTGTAATAGCCATTCTGGAGGAAGTCTATGCCCAGAATACACAGGGCCTCTGGGCCAGTCACAATAGGATGTTTCTTCCACTCTTTCCCAGTCAGGTTCACCTTGGCTTCCAACAGGATCAATTGCTGTGATCCCCCCATCACCCCGGCAATGGAAACAAGTTCTGCCCCCACATGTCCTGATGGTATCAGGGTACACTGCACATCAGTATCAACTAAGGCATTGTATTTTTGTGGTTCTGATGTGCCAGACCATCAGATCCACACCATCCAGAAGATCCAGTTTTCCCATGCTGCTCCCTGGATAGAGGCAGGGCCCCTCTAACCCTGGTTATTATTTTCTTCCTGGGCATACATGACAGAGGTACCTTCAAGGGGATCCAACAGATCATCCTCCCTTCTCCTATACCTGGAAGCTTGGTCATGGGAGACTGAGGCTACCTTCACTTTAGTAGAACTCTGTCAGTAAGTGTTTTTTCCTCTTCGAATTCACGCACCCCTGCTGCCAGGACAGAAGGGGGTTTCCCATCCCACCTTCCCATGTCTTCCCTGTGGTCACACAGGAAGAACCTCAGCTCGTGGGGAGTACTCCCTCTCCCTAGCTGGGGCACATCAGGCTCTGATATTGGGGACTGTGACTCGCACTGGTACCACACTGTTCTTCCTCACCTCCCTAATGTCTTTAAGGCCCTAAATCAAAGCAGAGACATGAGCCTGCATTGGGCCATTGACCATACTCTCTGACACCTGAGCCTGTTGGCAGTAGAACCCGCTGTATCTTGGTTGTCCATGGCATTAATTGTTGCAATGAAGATGTTGTGTTGGGATGGCCCTAGCTCTTCCAGGGCCCACAACATTTGTCCTGTGCACCTGACCTTGCCATGCTGTCCATCCCTTCCATGAGTTCCTCCACCTTGGCCATTTCTCATCTCTCTGTTAACAGCAGACTTTTCATTAGGGGTAGAAATGAGCCAAGACACAGACTCTCATTTAACAGTGTGAAAAGGGTCCAGTTTATTTTTCTTTACAGCTTAGCCATCCTGACTCTGACTACAGCAAATTCCTGCTGTTAGCTTTTCTGGCTGACTGCTGGCTATATCCTGCTGGAACATGACTGCAAGTGTTTCCTTGCTGCCTCTGACTTCAGGCTTTTACCTAGCTCAGTTATGACTGCAGGCTCCAGCTCTATGAGACCCAGACTAAACTCATAGCAAATCTTTTACAGTAGCAATTCTCTTCCTTATTTCATTCTTCATTGTGTCTCTCTGGATCAGTACTACTCCTTCAGAGCACCTCTACCTTCTTAAGGTCTTCTTTCTCTATACTTCCCCCTAATCAGAGGGGCCCACCCCTTTTATCACACTTTATTAGTCACAGCTGTGACCCATTAAGGGCAAGACTGTTCTTTTGGTAATTAGTATAACTGTGAGTTATCAGGGGCAAGGTCACTTGTAATTCCTTCTTCTACACCTACAAGGTACCAGTCATTATTCTGTCTCTTACCAACAGATGGGACAAAATTCCATAAGAGAAAGAAACAGAAGGAAATATCCTAACCCCCAACAAAAGTACATTGAAGACATACGTGTTTTCTAGTGGCAAAGATGTTCTATTGGGCAGATTTGGGTGATTCTATATAATGTTCTGTGAATCTCAAGGGACGTATGAAAGCTCCTAAAAGTTACATGCATATACTATCATTGTCTAAACTACTTGTATTATAATATTAGACTGTTACTATAATAACTGGTTTATTCTTAATTAATGTATAAATAAATAGAAAAAAAAGACAATTATGCCTTAAAAGAAATCCTAAAATTTCTCTGAATAATAGAAGCACTTTCCTGAACAGTTTCCCATTAAAATTAATTTCCACTTTATCTGCATAATAATTTTTAAAGTAATGCTTAAAAGTAATTATGATTAATTGTCCAAAGTCAATCTCCATTGCCTATTCACATAACATGACAAAATTACAGTGTTACCTGGTAATGGCATGCTCCAAATGCTTCTTAAACTCAGTGACAGCTGCAGAATACATGCTAATTTGTTTTCACTTAAATGAGTATTTCAAAGAAACCCTAACCTAATCCAAACCAGTTACAAATCAAGGCTGTATGATGCAAGGAAAAGTCAATGGACTATTAATCTGTAACACTTACCTACTTGAATATTTTAAAATTTAGATTTTAAAGAGAAACATTTATTGCAAACTCACATTACTCTTTTGGAAATGGAAAAAAACCCTAATAAACCAAGAACAGAACAAAGGCCACTGAATTCTGCAGTGCTGTAGAGAGATCGGAGACAGGCATTTCTTTAATGTCCCATGTAAAGAATTGGTCTCCCATGCTTGATGGGGCTGTGTCACTACTGGGGAGTTACCTCTGGTCTAAAACTTTTAGCTCATAACTTAAAACTCATGATGTTAAATCCTTCAGTCAAGAACTCAACTGTACTTGCATTAAGCAAATGATGATTTAATGATGTAGACTTTTAGCTGGTAATGACACATTATTCTAGCATAAGTTTGTACTATCACAGCAGTGTGCCCCGTGACAAACCAATAGAAAACAAACTTAAGATTATGAAATTGCACCAATAACTGTGTGAAGTATTTACAATATTAGAGAATGCTGGTTTTTTTTTGGAACCAATATATAAAATTGAATGTAAAAATTTTAGGAGAGAGTTTAGAAGGAGAATACGGGCATTCTTTAGTATAGTCTGTAAATAAATAAAGTAGTATTTGGAAATCGGTGAAATATTCACTGCACCTTTTTATCAGGGCACTGCACCTTTCAAAGGCACTTAAGCATACTGAGAAAAATTAGGTAAATATACTGCCTTGAACACAGCAAAGCATAATTTAACTTCCTAATTTACAGTAATCAAGCTAGTTACTTTACATTTGAGATAATTTTATGCAACATTACTCCAAATTAAGGAAAAGCAAATGATTTGGCTTAGTTGCTTTTGTTGGATTGTGTCTGAAACTAATGGGAAGAGGATTTTTACATGTCACCTTCAAGAAGTCCAAATATATGAGGAAGTAAAAGCTGTAGATTTTTGTTACTTCTGACAGAAGAATTCTTTCTGTCTAAGACATACCTAGAGTCTTATTTTCTTCTAGCCCTTGGTTTAGAAGCTGATTAAGTTTTTCACATACAGGCTTTTATTGCTGACTACAACGTGATAGCAATGACTGTCATAAAAGAAAAATATGCTTTCTAGGGTTTTCTTGTTGTGGAAACATTTATGAGAGTGACATGATCTTCAAAATCAGATAAAGCAAGAGTTAGACTTCTCTGGGCAAAGTGGAAGTGCTGGGCCAATACAAGAACCATGGAAAAGGAATAACATAAAGCATCCTGCCTCAATATAATATCAGTTTATATGGTTATTGGCCCCATAGTGTCATGCAGGTGTTGCTGCTGTAGCTTTGTTGATTTACCTAAGCTGGTTGGTTAGAGTAGGATAAGAAAAGGGTCCAAGGAGTAATTTCAGGCTGAAAACGTCCCTAAAGTTATGTGTGTTGCTGAACTTATGTTTGCTCAATTATTCAAAGACTCATGACACAAAAGAGGAAAGTAGTTCAGGAAAGTTTAGGAAAATGTTTCTTTGATTATCATCCTTACTTTCTATTAACTATTGCGGCCAATTTTGTTGTGTCAGTTCTGGTAATGCCTGCGAACATGTAAGGATGTAGCAAAGGGGCTAAGATATGACAGTTCATATCACAGCTGCCATTCCACAACAGCCACTGCTGTTCTGAGCACACAGCAGAGCAAGACAGTCCGGGAAGGGAAGCCCAACAGAAAATTGTATTTTCCAGGAAAGGACAGTTAGCAAAGTTATCCTGAGCCATTGTAGTTAATCCCACAAGAAGTGGAAATGCTTAATATTTAGGTTCCTGGTAGTTTTTGAAGCATTGCTCCCTAGCACCCATATTTTTAATCCTTTAAGAGCTCTTCATACGTTCTGTGATCATGTGGAAAGCAGCTGACACATCATGCTTGGTAACAATTGCTCAGTTTGGCCCTGCAGTCTTTAACACAATAATATCTTCACTAGAATCTCTAGACTAGCTGCTTCATAGAGAGGAAAATAACATTCTTCTCTCTCTCACAATTCTCAAGGTGGAAAAAGTGGAAGGAAAAAAACAGCTGGAAGTCAAATGAAGACTAAATTACAATAAGCAGCAAAAGACCCCTGAAAATTATGACACCTTTCTGTGGACATTTGTATGCTTTTCATGGAATATGAGGTGCAACCACTGCTTTAATAGAGAATTTCATGGCCAAATGACTCTCATTTCCTTCTATTGCAATACTAAAGATGTTGTACTTCGCTAACCACATTCATGTCCCTATAACCAAAGGAAGATAACATCTATTTATATCCAGAACACAAAATCAGATGCTGAAAAGTCTACATGATAATTTGAATTGTAAAGACACAGCAGGACAGTGGGGAAGGAGCTAGGATGAGAAAAAAAGGAAAAGTGGTGTGCCTCCCAACACTTCTTAGCTTCGTTCAAAGTATAAGAAGTGAAGGGAAACAGGTATGATTCAGAAAAAAAAAAGGAGAAAAGGAAAAAAAGGATTAACTTGAGATTTAGTTTACATTGCTATGTAGTCATCCCTACACACAACCAAGTTCTATTGAAGTAACATATTTTTGCATTTCTTATTATATGTTCTACATCAAACATCCTTCTTCTCTATATTTTAAATGGATTCACTTTAAAATCTTTTTTTATAATTCTAATCTGCATAATGATGTCAGATGAACTCTATCAGAGAATTACTTTACATTTTAAATGAAAAACACAAAGTAGAAAAATGATTAAGGATTGACATCAGCTGGTGGTTCCTTATCTAAAGATTTCTAAAACTGCTGTGGAGTGTCCGTTTTTGTGCATATACCAACTTTATCTCTGCATAAGAAGTAGCAGAAAATAGTGTTCTCTGACGTGGTCTGTCAAATGCTTTATAAAGTTTAACAGAAAGTCCTTGAACTTGTATAATTTTACCTTAGTGCCACATACCTATTAATCTTCTTTACTCATCACAGTAATTCTACCTTTTAAAATCCAATTTTCTTACAAAGCAACATACACTTATTCCTGTAGCTAGTTTCAATAATGCCAAAAGAAGCAGTAAGAGAACTACAACAGCAGCATCCCATTTTCAGTCCATTGCTTCACTTGTTAAATGGCTATGCAAATTTTGTCCTTCAGAGGTCATAAGAACTCAATCAATCAATCAATCAATCAATCACAGTGTTCAATTTTTATTTTTAGCAGTGGCAAAACCTATCTGCAAGCTAATGGGAAATGAATGGCAGTGATCTGGGTTTCTGATTTAAAGAAAGAAGATATTTCAGAATAAGTGTTGCATAGTAGCAGTGCTGACTGTAGAATTTGTCCTTATTTCTGCCTAAGAGCAAATAACACTTGCAATGTATTATGGATACACCACACATTATTTTTCTATATGTTTTCTCCTTTAACATCGGTGAAACATCATTTTGAATGGATATAATAGCACTGAAATATATTCTCACTGAAAACCAAATATACATCAGTATACTTGGCAACTACTGAGATATTTTAGGTGAACATTACTGTTTCCTCTCTAAAATTCATCATTAGGATTCATGAACTAGGACTGCCAGTTATGAGTGGACAGACACACAAGGGAAGGAAAAAAGGTAGGAAGAATTAAATGTGTTTGTATGTGCTTGCAGATTTATCCTTTTTGTATTACAAATAGGTTAAGGGCAAAGAAGACTGAGATAATTTTTCTCTAAGAAGGGACTCTTCACATCTAAGAAAGGAAATACTTAAAAAAATTAATTTGGTTGTACTTGTATTTTAATAAACAAATTATTTTTGAAAGTTTTCATTGGAAAGCGGTGGCAAAAGATAAACCTAACACTTATTATCCTGCCAATGTCATTATATAAATAATGCTTACAAGTATTAATGTATGAGTCATCAAACAAAATGTTTGCTGAAATGCTACCATCTGCACTCCTTGTGAGAATCTCAAGGAAAGTGAATTTTGCAATTACAGTTCTGGATGTTCAGCACCTTTATTTTTCAATGCTGTTAAGAACGATGAAGAACAGCTTTCAAACTTCATTAGCATATTTATTTGTTTGCTTGTTTGTATATGTAATTATAAGCAAAGCATTCCACAAAGGGTGATGAAGGCCAGAAGAAACTGTCACATGATATTCCCCCCCTAAAAATCTATAGATATATTTTTTAAAAAATTAAAAAGATACGTGTGTTCCTGGTGCATAGGGTCTTTTAGGTTCTGAAATGTTCTAATTAGTTCTGAAACCACTGGTGGTCTGCACAAGAGACACACTAGTGCTTATTTAATATGTTCTTGAGAAGAAAGGTTTTCAGACACAGCCTTTGCCACTAACCTCGCACAGGAAGAGGCCCCGCCTGGAAATGGCCTTTATGCATTGAGCAGGGGCACTCTGGTCAGCCAGAGTCACAAAGACCTGTGCAGTGCTGATAGCTGTACCTGCACCTCACACATGTACCTGCATCTCACAGGTGTACCTGCATCTCATGGGTGTGCCTGTACCTCACAGATTTACCTGTACCTCACGGGTGTGCCTGTACCTCACAGGTGTGCCTGTACCTCACAGATTTACCTGTACCTCACGGGTGTGCCTGTACCTCACAGGTGTGCCTGTACCTCACAGGTGTACCTGCATCTCATGGGTGTGCCTGTACCTCACAGGTGTGCCTGTACCTCACAGATTTACCTGTACCTCACGGGTGTGCCTGTACCTCATGGGTGTGCCTGTACCTCACAGGTGTACCTGAATCTCACAGGTGTGCCTGTAGCTCACAGGTGTACCTGTACCTCATGGATGTACTTGCATCTCACAGGTGTGCCTGTACCTCACAAATGTACCTGTACCTCACGAATGTACCTGTACCTCTCAGATGCACCTGTACACAAATTAGCAGGGGATATAACTGAGCCCAAGGAGCCAAACAGCCACAGCACCATTGCCTCATTGGCATGAAATGATTTGCCTGCTGCTGGGACCAGAGGAGACCACAATCTTCCCTGTGGCATTAAATTACTCTGTGAAGATGTCCCCTTCCCTGTCATTTGTCCACTGGCCATTAATTTTTGTGAGTGAGGAGCTGAGCTACTTTTTTATCTCTAACCTAGAGAAAAGCAGGGAATTATAAGATTTGGCTTGCAACTATTCCTGTTGGTATTTGTATAGATGACTTGAATGTAATGAGTTTTGAATGGGCTTTCAATCTATCATAAATTGTCAAAAAAATCTTAACATGCTGCTGTTATTCCTTTTAAACTATTTTGAGTTTACTGTAAATTTAGGGTTTTTGCTGGAAATCCTAAGAGAGTGAAGTGTGTCTGTAACAGGCTTCAGCTGGAAGCAGCAAAGCTGATGAGAAGGTGAAATTCACTACTGTAGTTACATCCTACAGTATGCCACACCTTACATGCTAGCGGTTTTAAACTGGCACACATGAAACACAGAGGAGAAAATTTATGCACCTTTCAAGAGTGTTTTTTACCACCTTGATCTATGTTTTTTACTATCTTGATCTATGTTAAATACCTTCAGACATGGATATCCTCAGATTAACTCGAGGCATTAGGCTGCTATAATTGGAATTGTAGATTAATCACAGGACTAACTCTTTAGCAGAGCTTTCTGAGCAGATTCCTATTTTGAGAAAACGGAAGCCTACATGTGAAAAATGCATCTTATGCTGAGAAGACTGCAGTAAATTACTCAAGTTTTCCATATTGGGTTTCTCTATATTTAGATCAACTGTAAACTAGTCCCTAAACTATATGATTTTTATAATCTTCAGCAATAGAAGTCATAACAATTTTAAACTGTAAAAGTCCACTATTAAACCATGGTTAGAGCAGGAAAAAAATCAGGTCATATATCTATAAAAAGTCTATAAAAGCTGGGGGAAGCATGGGAGGAAGTTCAAATTTGCCAACCACCTATTTATAACAGCACTTTTGTATGAAGAATACTTTTAAGACAAAGGAAATAATTTCTATCAAGAAGTTTTGTATACTCCGCCAGTCACTGGGAAAGTGACCCCTTGATTAGGAAGCAAAAACCAGAAAAGAATGTTATTGGGACGTTAGGAGACACAAGACAGATTATGGATTTTGGACCTGGTTAACACAAGAGATTTGATAACAGAGTGCTTTGGCAAAAGCAAAAAGAACTTTGAAAATTAGACCTAGATCGCAAGAAGATTCAATCTGACAGGTTTACTGGGGAAAGAAAATCTCATTAAACTCTGCAAGCAAGAGATGTTGTTATATGCATACGTTTGTGTATGTGATTTTAACCTAATCACTGTAGTACACATTTCTAGTCTCCCTGAAATGGCACATAAGCTTTTGTATCCCACAATAAAATCAAACTCTGATCACCGTCAGAATTCTGGTCACCGAGTCAGTCTCCCCGTCTCTCTCCATCGCTGACAGAATGTGGCAGAAAAGGAAGGAAAATTTTGATCTTAACACCACAGAAGCCGTTAAAGTACCGAAGGAACTGAATGCAGGCAAAAATGACCAAATTATTTCTGAATTTGTGCATCATGCACTTACATCCAATAACTTCTGTGTCTTGAAGATGAATGATTCTCATCTGTTTAATATAGCACAGTGCCTAAATGTTCTGACATAATGTCACAGACCCCTTATTTTTGTACAATAACAGCTGCCATTTCAGAGCCCACATTGTGATACCCCCAGTCAGCCACCCGTTGACCGCTCTTCATGCATCTATACTTAACTAAAACCTTTCCAGGATGAAATCCTACATTTTTGCCAAAAATCCTGGGGCAGAGAAAAATCTGTAGAAAACTTATAGGACAAAAAGCAAGTATATAGAATAAAGAGATCCTCTTATTTTACCTCATCAACAACATACAACATTCCGTTCTTCCTGCCCTAAGAAGCTGGCTGTTGCCACATATTTCTCAGCTTAATCACATAAAAAACATCACAGCTGTGTATTTGAAAAGCATTTGATCAATGCTTCTTGTTTCTAAAAGTATTCCTTAAACCTAGTGGCGATTCATCATGGTAATAAATAACAAATTTATGAAAACAGAGTGCTTTTAACAATGCTAGAAAAAGAAAAGTAATACAATCATTATACTGAATAGAAATTAAAATACAGCAAATCTGTAAAGCTCTGTAAAAAATTGCCATGGGCACAGGATATAAATCTTGCATCTTAAATTGCTCCTTTTCATTTTTTTCTGAATAAAAATATATATTGGTCTCAAATATGCCAGTTTTAGTTTCGTTTGCCTGACATCCTTCCCTAGCAAGGTGGATCCTCTCAATATCTAACATACCTTTACAAATACTCACAGGCTATAGATCAGCATAGATTTCTGAGCTTTGTTGCACTTTAGCTTGATTCTCAGCTGCTTTACTGTTTAATACCTATTTCTCTACTCTGTTTTCTGGGGGTTTATTTCCTCATTTTTCTTTTTGCTTGGAGACTGATCTACAGGTTGGGATGTCCTTGCTCTACAACTCCACATTATGTGGAAAGCTGAAATTTTTAGAAAAACTAGTTATGAAACACCTGAAAAGAAAGAATATCTGTAGGCACTGGTAGAGGTGCTACACTAAGACACCATCTGGACACACATGACCTTCTCTGGTGAAGGGACTGCATTCCAACCTACCCAATTTGTGTAATCAAACAGGACACCCCTCAGTGGTCTGGTATATGTGACCCCTAGAATTACAAAATACAGACAGGGGAGAAGACAGCAGGGGGGAATGCTTTCTCCTGTGGTGACTATGCAGCCATACCCCACAGTCCCCCAGGGATGTGCTCCTGAAGGGTGTGATGGTCAGCAAAAGGACAGGTGATGAACTAGTTTTCCTGAAAGACTGAATTCCTGGTCATTACTCTGGTCATTACCCCATTCTTTAGCCCATATTGATCATGGCACATCTGAGGAAGACAAGGATGAAGACAAAAGTTCAGAAAGCTGTAGCAAGAAAGTTGGCAGTAAAAGAGGGAGTTCAGTGACACAGATGAGGCAGCTGAGATCTTTCAGGACAGTGATCCTGCCGTGCTCAAAATGCAGTGTGTTCTCCAGCTGTCAGTCCTGGTGCAGTTTTCATGCCTCTGTTTTTGACACCATACACACCTCCTGTCTACATTTAAAATGCGTGTTATGTCCCCCCAAGCATCTGTCCTCCCTCTACTTCTCATAAAAGCAGTTGTTTTAGTGTCTGGCAGTTTATTTAACAACTTTGTGTACAAGGGATGACAGCCTGTGCAAGTGACACAACTCTGCAACACCAAACAGAGTAGCAGCAATTAGCAGATTATTCCTATTTTAGGTGTCTTTGGCCACTGCGACAGCAAAGGGTGAGCAAGTGCTCTTTCTCTAACCTGCTTTGATTCCATTCTCCTCACTTTTACATTAATCTAGACATCTCAACAAATATGAAGGTTTCACAGTACTGCAGAGCATGCGCCCCAGGCCACTCAGCATCACAATGAGTGGAGGGCTCAAGGTGGCCAGCTCCAGGACCTTACAAACATGAGGCAATGCTCAAGACAGACCCAGAAAGGGGTGCTACACAGAAGTACCAGATGACCGTGTCTTCAGCCTTGTCTGTACTACTAAGGAAACTTTACCTTGTCTGTCTGGGAGCCAGCTACATTGCAGAGAGCTGACTGCAATCATAAGCAGTTATTGCAGCAGAAAAGAGGGTAAATTAGCAGTACAGCCTGGAGAAACTTCTGAACCACTTCAGAACCTCTTGTAGTCACAAGACCAAACATTGAGTGTGAACTCCTCATCTGAGTTGTTTTCACCTCTGCCACACATTCAATATAGTACTCTGAGAAAATCCATTTAAATCTATTTATATACACTGCACTTCAGTTATGTGCAGACCATATTTCCCCCTTGTCTAACATTGTTGTAAGAACTTATTAACTTTGAGCACATCAATGTTTTCATATGCTTATATACAAGCACAGGATAAGCAATAAATACAAAAATAATTTGTATTTGTAATTTCCAGTGATCTGGAAATTACCTCTCTTTTTAAGAATGGTTTCCTGAAATTTTTTAAGTGTCCCCAGAAAGTACTAACGAAGTCCTAATCCAAATCCTCAAAGCACAGTCTCACTTTTTCTCTTCTAGTGCACCTTAATGGCAACCCTGTCCACAAGAGCAGTTTTGGGAGGATAGCACAAAAAAGAGCCTGCAGACTACAACTCACAAACAAAGCAATAGTATGAGATTAAAAAAAAAACAAACAAACAAAAAGAAAAGAAGGTTTACCTGGTTCAGATCAAAGATATCAAACACTCGTTTAATGTATAGGTCTCCCTGTGGATCCAGCCCTTGAAGATCCAAAAGTTTCTTGAATTCATGCAGACTAAGCAGCCCAGATGGACATTCTCTCATAAATTTGCTGTAATAATGGTGCATCTGTGCAGGGGGATCTGGTACAGATTCTTGGGCACCCATGTTGTTACACAGGGAGTATCCCTTTTTGTCTGTTCACATTTGTATCTCCCAGGTTCAAAGTCTTGCTCATGACCACAGCTCAGGTTAATATGGCTTTTAAATGGCTACGTTAAACATCTTACAGCATAAGTTTCTATTTTTATGTAGTGCCTATCTCCACTCATGAGATTACCTTTAATGCCCAAGTCTAAAATAGATGGGATTTCAAATTGTGGCAAAGAGCACCATGGTCAAATTATAGTTCACCATGCTTCCACTGACTACAAACATGCCTGTTATTAAAAAAATAAAGAGGATATTATAAAAGTGATTTTGAATTATGTGCAAACCATTAACAACACACAAGAGTCTAATTCTGGAATAGTTGTAAGGAATATCTGTAATTTTAGCTGCAAATAAGGATGGAAAAGTTGAGAGTGCAAACAGCAATACCTGTAATTACATCCTCTTTGCTGTAAGTGGATTAAGCCTTTCTAAAAATTGAGCCCTTTGGATTCCTCCTTGATGTACCTTTTATCATAAATATGCTGTGTGGGATCTTGTATCTGTGTGCAAACCATATCCTATTTCTTCCCTCTCAGCGTGGGTTTCCAGACGTGGTTTTGGTCAGCAGCCTTGTAACAGAATTTGAGTGGAAGAGGAATGTTTTATAGTATCTTCCTTAACAGGAATCAACTTAGTCTGGTAAGAAAATTAACAATATGTTTGCTCTTGTTCAGTGCTGTAGTCCTGCTTTTTATTTTACAGCTTTAAGGAGCTGAATTCCTTCTTCCTCCATAGGCTCAGGGAAGCGGTTAGGTATCAGTAATACTTCTGTACTGATTAGCTTTTACACAAGGAGATGAGCAGCTCAAGGGTGTTATTATAGGACAAAGAAATGAGGAGTATAAATAACGATGTAAATATATAGGATGTTAGTGATACAGAAACAAGACACTGCCACTCATCCTTTTCATTTATAATCAGGGGAGTTTAAGAGCACAGTCCACAGTGAGGTGGTGAATGCCCATGAAAAAGGGCAACCATCCTCCAGTCGGAATTCAGTCAGAGAACAATCAATATTACAGGATCAGGTCAGTTTTTGAGAAGGACTCCCATACTCCTAACGGTCTGTGCTTCAGCTCTCTCCACAAGGACATCAACAAGTTTATTATCATATACTTCAAAATATGGTATTTGAGTGAGAAACCTTGGACACTTCTCAGGTGCCAATGAACCTCTGAAGACCAAACAGAAAGATACAGACATTGCTATCACTTTAGCCCAAACTGGTTCAATAGGCAAAGAACATAGAGCAAAGTGGATAGTCAGTGTGTTGCCTTTCCTGCAGAGACCACATCCCAGCCCCGGACCTGCTGTGTGATCCCAGTGAGTAAGAGAGAATGGGAATACACATCCTGTGTAGGCATTTCATCTGCAGGTGTGTGCTGGATACAACACTGAGAGTGAATGAAGGGGATGCAAGGACAAGGGAGGTGAAAGGAAAGCAGACCAACCTCTTGGGGATGGACCATCTGATGACAATTCTGAACTTTCTTCTTCAGCCATCCTGCCCTGCTCTTAAAGAAAGGACCAGTGATTGTGTCAAACAGCAAAGACAGGTATTGTGTGTTAACCTCAAGTGGCAACTGAGTACTGTAGGAAGCTGTGCTCTCACTCTCACCCCACCCTGCCCCTGGTGGGATGGAGAGAAGAGTAGGAAAAAACCTGGTAGAACTAGTGAGTTTAGATAGGAATAGTTTATTAATTGAAATAAAATAATATAGTAACTAATAATAATAATAATGCAGGAGAGGAATAAGACCCAAGACAAACCAGTGGTGTACACTACATTACTCACCAACCTCTAAGAGATGCCCAGTCCATCCCTGAGCAGCAATTGGCCCTTCCCAGCTCCCCTTGGTTTATATATTTAGCATGACATTCCATGGTATGGAGTATCACCCAAACTTTGGCCAGCTTGGGTCAGCTGTCTTGGCTGTGATCCCTCCCAGCTTCTTATGCACCTCCTCAATGGCAGAGCATGAGACACTGAAAAGTCCTTGACTTAGGATAAACACTACACAACAACAACCAAAGCATCAGTGTGTTATCAATATTACTCCTACTAAATCAAAAATACAGTATTGTACCAGATACTAGAAAGGAAATTAACTCTATCCCAGATGAAACCAAGACAACAGAGTGTCAGGAACAAGACAAGCAGGCTGAAAATAAGAAGTATCCATCAATAAGTCACCCAGTGCTAGTCATCCTTCCTCTTTTTTCTCTTTCTCCTGGGCAATAACAGTTCCCTTCCATATCTTCACATGATCTTGTACAGACACTGGTCACTGGATTTCATTCTAGGCACAGGAAACTTGGGAGTTGCTCACACATACTGATCCCTCTACCCTTCCTCCTCTCTTCTCCTCCTGAAAAAATCATACATTACTTCTGTTTGTTGCTTCCAAATAGCAAGTCTTGGGCAAGTGTGCCCACAGTGATTGAGGCACATGAGAAACTACTGCACTGCCTTAAAGAAAGGCCTTAGAAGTCCAACTTTGTGTTAGTCTGGCAAAAGACTTACAAGAGAATGCTAAGTCAAGGTTGGAATGCTTTTAAAATAATACCTTTTTACAGAATCCCTTTAGCTTAATAGGAATAACTAAAACACCTGTAAAGACAGCAAAAATGCCTGGGTAAAAAATAATCTGATTTACAGTTCAGTCTCACAGCATCCCTCACCTCTAGCAGGGGACTAGAACGGTATCATTTGGTAAATATAACATTTGACATAAAAAGAAAGGTGAGTTTTATGGGGCACAAAAAGACAAAAATTTATAACCGTCTGCATAGTCTGACGGCACTTAATGAGCTACAGACAAAGCATGTGCTGAGACAGTAGAAATTCTATAGAAATCATCTGTTCCAGAAGCCAAGGGCATTGGAGCATTTCTATTTATAAATAAAAATAGAAAATTGATAACAATGTGGAGCCAAACAGAATAAATTAATATAGCAAAGACATATCAAGGAATGCTGAAACAATGGGTGTAGAGACTACTTTGTGTATAGAAAACACAGTGAAACAATTCCTGATGAGCTGTCTGTACCAAACAAAGCTGATTCTTAAAGGTGAAGATCAAATTACAGAATCTATTGAGATGCCAAGAACCTTTCTGAAACCTGTACAATATCCTGGGAATAAAAAAAACATATAAACAGACAAAAGTGGGACTACACACTTACACTGAAAATGCTAGTTCCACAATAAAGATTTTTGGTTCAAGGACAATCAATGCAGCAACATGGGCACACAGAAAATGCACAATGGAGGTAAAGCAAAACTGTCTCTGTAGGGAACCATGAGAAAAAAAGATCAGATTCCTTAGTTCTGCTCTGAAAATGGTTTACAAGTTCTTAGTTTTAGAAGGGACCATGTAATTTAGATTTCTTTACAAGTGAAAAAAGGTAGTTTTTTGACAGAGGTTGAAAATAAGAGGTTGAGCCTTTAAAAATAAAAACCCACATCACAAAGAGAGAAATGGCAGATTTGTCTTTACAAACAAGCTGTGGGTCTGCTGGTAGGTAAAACTAGCAATGGGAGACAAAAGAAACAGTGGGAAGGATTCCACTGATTGATGAATGGAAAAAGATACTTGCTTTTACAAATAAACTTTAGGGTTGCTGATAAATTAAATTGGACATTGAAAGATGAAAGAAACAATAGGGAAACCCCCTAAATTCTGTAAGAATTAAAAATTAAAAGGGAGGGTTATACGTTAGAGAGAAATCTTGGGTATCAGGTGTTTTGGGAAGTCTGAGCCTCTCAAGTAACTCAGCCAATGGGAAAGAGGAAAGGGAAACGTGGCTGGGAAATCAGCATAAAAAGTGAGGCTGCATCCTTCAAAAATTTGAGAGACCCCAGGGGAATGCCCCATGACTTCTGTCTTTATTTGAATAAAGTAAAAGGACTCCTCTGTCTCCTTTTTGGACACAAGCCTCTGATGTTTGTGGATTAATTTTTCCTAACAACAACAAAACAAGACTTCCCAGCAGGGTGATCAAGAACTAACTTGAAATATAAAAAAAAGCAGAAAACTAAAATAATAAAGATGACCTTCTCTTTCTCTTGGGTATTGTGAAAACAGTGATACCTTGGCAGTAGGCAGATTTTCTTCCCCCTATCCTGCCATGTCCCTCTAGTACCTTCCAGCTCCCCATAGGCATGTGTCCACTCATCATCTGTAGCCAGCTTCAGAGTCCCTTTATGTCTCTTAAGGTAGATGCAACCAACCTGCCAGCTCAAGCAGATCTGGTTGAGGTGTTTTCAGAGACTACCTAGACAGCCCAAATGGACAAGACATAAAATTTTGGAAGAGAAGGCTATTCTCCCAGAAGAGCTGAAATGACCTATCCTAGTCAGAAAATTTACCTCTGAAGGCTTTCACTGTCAAGGGTTTTTTCTTTTTTTGTTGTTTGCTTTTTTTGATTTTTAAGATCCAAACTACTAGGACCCAGCCATCACCATCTTCTCCCTATGGAGAAGAAACTCTACAGTTTTCTTACAATTTGAATCAGCATTTAGCTTCTAAAAGCTTCTTCCGCATTTCTTCTATGCATGATACAAGGAGGATGACCAAGCTGACCTTTTCTCTTTTATCTTCATCAGAATGTAGCTTGCTTTTAAGGGCTGTACTTCTCTCCTTTATAAACCAGAAAGATTTTGCCCCAATGAGACAAATTTCTAGTAGAACACAACCCCCTAGCCTGAGGTAAGAGGACTCACAAATCCTTACAAACTTGAGAGTGGGGATGGGGAAAAGACAGGTCATTGCTGCTTTCTGTGGCGTTTAAACCCTGGCACCATTGTGGGACACACAATTGCTGAATTATTCTCTCATTGAGAACACTGGTCATGCACTGGCCCAACTTCGCTAGTTCACAGCCACATTACTTGTATGCTTCCTACCATAGCTGCACAAACAATTAACTCCTTGAGTTTTTGTATAGCTTTAAAACTGATAAAGAAGGCAGTGACCATTAAAGCAATACATCTGTAAGAGCCTATTAGATCTGATTTCTTTTTGTAGTACTGCTTCATTATTGCTGACATGGAGATTAGGATTATAGCTCAGTGAAACATATCTTGGTGATGAGAAAGTCAACTGTGCTTATCTTAGTTGTGCAGAGCCCAGTCTAAGAGGGGTTTTTTGGTCATTAAACCAGATACAGATGTAATTTTGTGGGTGTTGTTAGCCACACATGCTACAGTGTGCCTGTACCTATAAATAACCAGCCAACCGAGCATAATGAAATAACAAGTCTTACCCTTTCCACAGAAGCATTTGTAGTGCCGTTCCTTTAGTTTCAATGATTATGGGAAGTGCTCTGAGATCCCAATTTTACATTTTCCATTTTTTAGTTCATAAGTTACAATGAAGACCCACTGCTGAAGCTGTTATTTTCATCAAAGTTTCTAGCAGCCGAAGAGGTGCATCATCCTTTGTCAGGAGAATAAGTCAGGAATACTTTCTTTTAATAGCTATTGTGAATTCATTGGTTTTCCTAAACTCACTTGTAAAGAATTATTTCCAGGGATCTGCAAGTGGGTCTAACAATGCCTGCTATTGCTAACCTGCTGCTTTTCAGTGGTCTTATTAGAAATTAAGCAAAAGAGTCCTCACATCCAGGGAAAATCTGAGAGGCCAATGAAATGTCCTGGCTCCAACTGGGACAACTAAGAAGAAAAAAATCATGGAACTTTTCCATGCTGATGAAACAGATGGGAGATCTCCAGAAATCTTCATGTTAATGGTAATAGATCCAAACACACTCTCACCCTCAACAATGTTTTGATGCCACAGGCTGTTTTTGTGAAGGCTTTCAACTTAGACAAATTGTATTCTTCCAGTTAATAATGCTACATATAGATCCTTAAACAACTCTAAATCCTGGTTTCCTGTTTTCCTCTGCCTACACAGCACGGCTATATGCAAGAAATTTGAATTTTATATTTAAATTTTTTTCTTTATAGCAATAGAATCCCCTGAGTTAAGCATTTTGGAAAAAGGAAAGCCAAGCCAATAGAGTCATCAGCAAACATCTAATTCAGAGACGAGGCTGTATTCCCTAATTAGGGGCCGTTGTTTTGACTGGGGACGTTTTCCTTCCGGCTGTCTGAAGCTTTTTCCCGCAATGAGCAGATGCTGAGCCACTGGCACCTCCTAGTGGCCCGGGCTCGCAAGACAAGCGCTCGTGTTCTTGCTGAAGAGCGCCCTGGCATTTCTGGGCTCAGTAATCCCTGTTCCAGCGCTTTTCTGGGACACTGGAGAGGCTTTGTGGAGAGACAACTCCAGGGGCTGGATCCTGAGGCTGCCACTGCCAGCCCTCTCTCACTGCAGTAAGCTAACAACCACATTTATTCCTGCGTGTTGTTTCTCTCCAACTATCAGCCTCTTTCTGATGGAGAATGAATCTCTGGTTAAGATTTTAACAATCTTTTCAACACTTTTTCTCCCTAGCTGGCATTTCAGTTCTGCAAGGGTTTCAATTAATGTACAAAGAAGGGGTGAGGCACTATTTCCTCCTTCCACTCCTTGAACATTTATTCCCAATCTCTTTATACTTGCGCCTTGATTTTGTAAATTTTACTTTTTTTTACATTTCACTTGTTTCTTCCCTCCCCTCAAAAGCTGTTATCTACTTATTCCTGTTTATTCCTGGGGTTTTTTTGACTGCACTTATAAATTCTTTCCATTTATCTTCTTGAAGTAAAAAAATCTTTCTGATCTATGCAAAAATTGGAGTCTGCCTTCCTTCCACCACCTAGCTTTAAAAGCTGTTTTTTATAAGAGGTGAATAGGGAAGTAAAACAGCTGCATAAGTCTTTTACAAGCTTTCTAAATAAGAATAAAAATGTAATGATAAAATAAAGAAGAAAACCAGAAAAGGTTCATTGTAACTGTCTGAAAATGCAGCTCTGAACAGAATTTACTTTAGAAATAGTAGGAAAAATAATTTTGAAAAAGGAGCATGAAAACAAAAATATTCACACAACCTACCAGTAGTGAAAGGGGAAAACCTGAGAGTTTTAAGGCTCTCATCCATCCCCACCCACAAGGAAACAAACTCGTTTAGGAGATTTTTTAAGAGCTTGTCAATAGGTGGGTCCTTATCTTTGTCTGGAGTGACCTTGGCATGTTCTCAGGGGCTTCTGCAGGGACTCTCTTGAAGACAAAACATTTATGCTTATGTTGTATAAGAGCTTGTGTCAGGTTTGCAGCCTTGGTACTCTTGCTAGATTTGAAATAGACAATACACCATCATTAGCATCGGGAAAAAATGTTCAGATCTCACAGAAATGTCTCGCAGAAAACATCAGGTTATTTAAATACAAACATAGGTGAAGCTCACATGACAGTACCTGAAGGGTATAAATCAAAGCTAGTGAAATTTGGGAAGGGAACTTATTACAGAAAACAGATTCTTCATGGCTGTCCAATTAAAAGTACATACTTTGATTTAACATCCCATCTAAACCAAGCATGGTATAAGTAGTTTTCCTAATATAATCCTAAGGTTAAAAACAACTAGCAACATGTCTTTATGTATATAATTCTGAAACAGCAAGGGCATGGAGAGACACTAAAAAGTAATCATATTACTTCATTTGTATAATCCACTTAACACACATGTTCTGTTCACAGGCTTAGTGATGGGTTTTCAGTTAATTAAGTGATAGAAATTTTAACATTTAAAGCATAGCACTTTTGTTATCATAGAAACTGGAAGCTGACAGAGTCATCTTCAGCAATTTCAGGTTCAGGGAGAAGCTTGCCTGCACATAAGTTTGTTGTTTGCTTGGAATCTCACTTCCTCAAATCTAAATGCATGCATGCTGCAAGAAATTTCATCTAAAATTCTTTTCCTCATCCACTAATGTCATAGATCTGACAGTGATTTTTACCACCATGGCAGCAGAGAAAATTTGATCCTCGATGAGAGAAAATTAATATGCAGAATTCAGGGCAGAGTGTGTTTGTTTGGAGGGGACAGGGTGAAGAAAGCAAAAGAAAACTAATGGTGCAATTTTCAATGTCAAAATAAAATGGCATTATGGCTTTTTACATCTGTATGTGTTATGCCACTTCGGAACCTTGATTTACATGTAGGATTTTTTTATAAAGTGATTAAAAAAATAATCTGTTAAGCAAGACTTAGTTCCCACTGACTCAGGTAAGTTGTTTTTCCCTTGATGTATGAGGCAGGGCAGAGAGACTTGGTTCATCTAACTTGGAAAGAGCTGAGTCATCTTGAAGATTCTTTGTCTGTGCTAAGCATGGAAAGGAGTCTTGAGCTGGACTTCTGCATTAAGACCAGAATCCAGAAGACAAATTCTTTTCCATTGTACTCTGCCTGAGCCATGCTCTCTTTAGAAATGTTGATGCAGTCGGAATGACCAAAAATACTGAGGATACTGTTACTGAGAAAGCCATGCCAACCCATGGAACTCACACATGCATTTCTCTGGGCAAGCTGGTATGAGCAGAGCTCATTCTGCTTGTTATGTGAAGCAGTCCCCTAAGCCAGCCTGAAGCCCCACAGAATGACTTCACAGAAAACATAAATTCCAGCAGATAAATATACACATCGTGTCTAACTAAACAGATGCAGTGTAAATGCCGAAGAAGAAACTTATGAAATCCTGGCACGTTGTTTGAGAGATCCTGGTTCTCGTTTGCCACACGGTTTTCAATGAGGCATTCACAAGACTGTATTCAAGGCAAGAGAAGAATAAAACTGAGCTACAGCTTTTCTAGATACTATGTGTTGTATCTGAATAATGTAGGTATACTCTTGCCATTTAATAAAAAATAGACCTTTTAATTAGTATTTAAAGGAAGAACATAAAACATTATAATAAAATATTCTGGTTCACTTGATTCATTTTCGTAAGTGTTTAAGCCTTTCCAACTACTAAATTATACAAATAGATTGGGCAGGGATTAAAACTTGCCAGACGTTTTTCTGGGAATGGAAGCCCCATTCTTCATCTTATTTCCATCTCCAAATGGATACAGACTATACAATCTTATTTAACTGACAATTCTAAATGTGCCATTCCTGTTCTGTCTTCTAAATAACTTTGTCTGGTCCTATTGCTGCAGCTGAGCAACAGCTCAATTAAGAAAGCACACAATAAAATCTATTCCTCAGATTAGTAGTAGCTAGTAGAGGACTGTTACAGCATCTTGCAGAACAGGAAATGAACATCAGATATTTAGTGGGAGCACATTATTAAATAATGAGGTTTTAAGCCTAGCAAAAGGAGTTTTACAGCAGATTTTATGAAGCCCTAAAGGCCAAATCATTGTTAAATTTCATTAAAATGGGGAGAAGAGTTCCAAACTGATAAAAAATGGAAGCATCTTTTTCTGTCTAACATGGTATATTAATTAAAAAAAAACAAACCCTTCTGGGAATAGCAAAACAAAAGGCTTGACCCATACAAACTATGTTTTTTGTCTCCTAAAACACCAAACGCTGGTACCCCAGCTCCATCCTGTATTTTCTCTAGGCAAAAGAAAACGAGTGCCTGATCATTTTGTCAGCCAACTGTTGCCTTAAACAATGAATAAAAGCTTAATTCTGCACAAATGAGGCATTCATTCTGGGTGTGTCCCTGCTACCCAGCTGCCAAATTTTATGAAAACATTGGGAAATGATTAACTGAAATGCCTACTCTTTGAAATTTGCTGGAAATATACCAATTGATTAAAAAATTCTGGGGATATCAGAGAAAGGGATGAGAGATTGATTGGTAGCAGGAGTCTAACTGATCTCTATATAACTTGAGAAGTTTAAGGCATACATCTCAATATTCCTCAGATGACTTGAGCAAACTGCTCCATGGGTAATAAGCTAGTTGTAGTGGGAGAAAGGCATGTAGGAACTTCTAAAATATCAACACCACCAAAAAGATGTTCCCCCATAAAATAAAACGCCAAAATCCCCAACACCCAAAGTTCCCCACACTTTTCAAGATCACTGAAGTGTCAAGGGGTTTTTGCAGTGCAAAAATGCTTAAACATTAATGCTTAAACAAACTGGAAATGCTCAAACAACCTAAACTGGAAAAGCTCTTAGGTGAGCTCAGACACCGTCCATGTGTGCTGTCCAGAAACGTTAGCATTCATAAAGCTTTTCTGGAAAACTTAAGGCATCAAAATTTTAATTTTTTTAATTCAAAAGGGCACAGCAAATTAACAATTTCTGCCAGTCAGGAAAACTGGAAGTTTGCTCATTATCTGTAATTAGCACATTTATTGAGGTAGGTGATACTACTTAATCAAATTTCAGTATGTTTAACCATCTGGTAATTGGCAGTGGGAAGACCCTTCATTTTATAGGAAGAGTCCTTGAGGATTATGGAAGAAAGAATTACATAATTCCAAAAAAGCAAGCTGAATTGCAAGTGGAGATGTGTATGGACACACAAGAAAACCGTGTAATAGAGGCACTGTTGCATGTAAAAACACACAAGGTACCTTATGCTCTCAGCATTTTCTGAAACAAGTATAATTAATTACGTAATTCTGTATCTCTGAACTCATTGAGATAAAAAATGTGGGTAGAGAACATTAATGCTTTATTTTTTTTAAATATTTTTTATACCAAGATGGGGTGGTATGTTCTATTAGCTGAAAGCTTAGTTTGTATTATTGACAATTCAGCCTAAACCTAATTTCTGTGACTCCTTCAGGGATTACAGATTACTCTTCACTCCTTTTGTCACATTTGGTAGAAAGTGTTACTATGGCTTAAGGGTTAAATAACTCTGGGTGAGTCTCGTGGCCAGGAGGAACCTGTATGAAGGCTGCCATGGAATAACATAAGACAGCAATGCATCTAACAGCTGCTGGACAGATCCTTAGCAGGACCTAGGATGTCAAGCATTAAAACTGGGATGATGGATCAAAACTAAACAGATGTGTCTTTGGAAAAGGGGGATTGACTGAAACCGAATTAGGCCACAGAAGGTGTTCAGAATGAATCCCGTGACAGAAGGAATCTTGTTGTGTCTGTGTTGCATAAACTGAAAACATTAATACCTATGGATCCAGCTGAACACTCACTGCCTTAGAAAGATTTTTCAAGCAGCTATATAAATAAAAAATTCAATTATTAATGCACACTGAAAATAATGACAAAAATCTAGTTTTCAAAGACGAGAAACCATTAGCATGTATTAGAATGACTGTATGAAACTTTCAAATTGGCTAAATGTACTGGGAACAAAGCATTCAACATTGTCTGCCAGCCATTCTTGGTTATCTGCTTGGAGTTTTCTATTGAATTGCTTCCATTACCTCTGAGTAGGGAGTGTGCAGCTCCCTGAGACACGTCTCTGAGTGCATCAAATGATACAGCCACAATAAAGCCCAGAAGTCAAAAATGAATTCTTACCTTATTCATGTCAAATGTGTGAAATACTTGTTCAACATAGTTGTTAGCTTCAGGAGTAAGTCCATGTAGATCTAGGACATGTTTAAATTCATGCAGGCAAAGCTGTCCAGATGGGCATTCCTTCATAAACTTTGTGTACCAGTGATGAATTTCCATAGCATTAATGTCATCTGCTGATCCAGCAGCACCCATTGCATCAAACATACCAGGTAATCTTTTTCAGTATTAATTCATCCAAATGTTGATTCTTCCTTCCCAACAATGATAATTCAAACACCAACTCTGCCTTTGAGAGCTACTTTAAACCTCTTACAGATCACTACCAAGATAGACTAAGTAAATATAGCACCCTAGAAAGATTACTGGCACCCGGTTTTAGTACCCTGTGGTTTTAGCAGCTAATTAGAGTCTTTGTGCACAGTCAGTCTGCAGAGCCTCAGATGAACTGATTATACCAGTTCTCATCTTGTACTGGCATCTGTGGTGCTAAAGGTGTTTAAACTGGATGAATATTGAAAAAGCAACATGCAGGAACTTTGAGGGTAGTTTCTAAACCTTCATTTTTACAATTTATAAAGTTTTAACAAAAACTTAGAACCATTTTAATACTTGTATGCATTTTGTGCAGCTGCCTTGGAGCTTGTATACATTTGTGCAGCTGACTTTTCACTTTTATTATTTCTGTATATATGGTGATCCAAATCTTACCTTACCTTACAGGTCAAAACTGCAACACAATTTGACTTGGATAACCTGAAAAAACTAAAAGTAGCTGTACACTAAGCACAAGAAGCTTGTTGTCTTTAGACAGCAGTTTTACTAGAAGCTGAGTCTCCTGTGAGCCAATGTTGTCTTGAAAATTGCTTCCCCACTGCCATTGCTCTTTCAGTCCCATCCTTTCCCTTCCCTTAGGCCAGCACAAGAGTTTGTGGTTGCACTTGGGGACAAGTCTTAGAACAGATCCATGGAAAAGCTTGCAATAAGATTGAATACCAATAAATATAGTTAGCTTTAGAAAACATTCCCTACATTTTTGCATTGCCTGGTGTCACAATAGTGGGTTTTACAAGAGAACAGAAAAAGTGAAGGTGGAAAAGGGTGGCCAGCAGTATGGGGGGTGCAGGACTGCTGCTTCTGCTGCTTCAAAGTTGTTTGTGGAAACCTGTAGTGTCATAACGGCTGTGCTGTATTGCAGTACATAGCAATGTACAGGTTTACAGCATTTAAGCCCTACAGCAGATACTATGGCATACAGTAGTTTTAAACTAAACCGGTGGAACGTAAAAATACAGCTGTTACACCTAAGGCTGCTGCCCAGGTGGTGGTCTCACCAGCGGCCCTGCAGTGATGTCTCACCTGAGTACTGAGCACACTCGAGCAGCTTTGCTCTGGAGAGCAGGGCACAGTCCCATGGCCCTCAAGCGCTGTGCAGCTGCATGAGATCAATCTTCCTCTGGCCAAGGCCCCTGCCTGCTCAGCTGCAAAAGCAGCGTCACCAGTCAGGAGAGACAAATTTGGTCTCAAGACAGCGAAGGAGCTGAATGCTACTGTTGGACATATCCTGAGTGCTGGTTTTCAGGTGCCAGGAGTGATGAGCATTGTGGGGGTGCCTCCATGGGGTGTGCACTGGTGGCAGAGCCAGCTGGGCAGGCTGCCTCTGATACATAAGGAATAGGGCCACGGCATGCAGGTTCGTGTGGTCCTCCAGTATTTTTAGGCAAATAAAGAGCTGTGATGTTCTACTCATATAAGATCAGAACTGCAAAATATTTTTCAGAAACAGGTACCAGCCTTCAGTGTAAAAGGGCAACAAGCTGGGCTGTTGCTGGAACAAACTTTCAGCACGAATTTGCTCCTACGTTGCATAAGCCAGAGTCTGCAGCTAGTCAGGGCAATGCTGCTGAGGAGGGAGAAAAAAGTGCACATGGATGCCTGGAAGACTTCAACAGAGACATATACTGTAGTTATTATTAAAATGTGATTTTTTTCCTAATCTCTGCTCATTCCTTGCATCACTTTTAATAGTCTCCCCAGAGCAAAAATAGCTGCCCACTAACATCCTGTCAGTTATAAGATCAAGACCTTCAATACTGAGAAGCAGCAGGGATTTTCTTTATGAAATACTGAATAAAACCGGAATCTGAAACACGTGAAGTGGTATTTAGAAATATGTCACTTCAAAATATCCCTAGCAGGCAAAGAATGCCATATTATAACAATAATCTAAATTAATAATCTAAATATTAATACTTTATAATCTAAATAACAAAGAACAGCAAGTAAAACAAAGGTAGCTTAAAACAGCAATCTTCAGTCTTTTATTGTTTTTCATAAAATTTAAATTTTCAATAGTTAGGAATTGGAAATGCCAAAACAGAATTTCCCAAGTATATTTCTACCAAATTTCTTGTTCAATGAAAAAGGAAGTTTTAAACCACTCAAATGTTACTTGATATTCTTTTGCCCTGCTCCCCTGCCCTCCTGAAATAACAGCAGTGTTCAAAGGAAAAAAAAAAATCAAAGCTTTGAACCACAGGTTTCAGAAGCCATAGACAATTATTTTGTACATATTCATTTTCAAACTTTCTTCTGAAAAAAGCAACAGCATAAATGGGAATATTAAAAAATAAGCTATCTCAGTCCTTGAAAATGTGCAAAAAATATTTCCTTCAGATGGCATGGAAGACTCTCTGAACTCTGTTGTTACTGACCTTCTGGATGACAAGGTAAAAATGTCAGAAAAATCTACATTTTATTTAAAAAACTCTTTATGATAATCATCAAGATATATTAAATTATCTATTTGATGAATCTGAAAAAACCCATCAAATTTTAATGTGGAATGTTTGAAAAAATAAGCATATGAACAAGTGTTACATGCTTATCAGCAAAGCTCATTATTTAAAATAATTAAAAGAAAACATGAGAAGACTTCAAGAAGCAGTGCAATGAACCAGACTAAAATGGAAACATGGAAGCCAGAATTAGGTGCAAGTAGGAGAAGAAGCTGCTTTTCAAGGAGTTCTTGGCCATGTTCCTGCTAGAATAGCTTTACTGAGGGATTATAGTGATGAAGTGTACACAGATTAGAAGGGCTATGCTGGCAACACTGTTCTTTTTAGCCATTTAATATCCTCACTTTCACTCTGAGGAAAAGTTACTTCTCTATTTAAAGCCCAATTTTCTCAGACCTATTGCGTGTCCACATCCATGTTAGCTGGGGAGTACCATGTGTACTACCCTCCAACAAAAGCCCAGAAGTGGAACAAGGGAGAATGTAGAGGTAGGGAATCTCTTTGTAGATCTGCAAGCAATGCAATACAAAAGGGAGGAAAGGCAGATGGAAAAGAAAAGCAACACCTATCAAAGGGCTGAATGCAAGGCACTTCAAGAAAGAATGAAAAAAAAAATATATTAAATTCTGACAGAAATGTGAGGCCTGAAAAGAAAAAACTGAACTTATGATTACAGTAAAAAACAAAATTTAGTTCAAATTACTTAAATCCAGTATCACTGGTTACACACATGGAAAACCATTGCCTATTGAGCAGCGTCTCTTTCAAATAGGCATGTGCTCATTTGCCTCTGAATATGATTGTCAAGAACCACCTGGAAATGTCACCTGGAACCTCCTAGCCCTGTTCCAGACGGCACTTAGACCTTCATATGTGATGATGGGGACTCAAGGCTACTAACATAGGTTGTGAAGTAAAAAGCTGTAAGGGTGTGATAGGCTGTATCTAGGAAATTTCAAGTTTCTATGAACGATGCTATAAAATATAGGGGAAAGTTAAATGAAGCATTTGACACTTCAGAATTGCAGATGATGAGAACAACAGTATCAGTACACAGAAATCCAGGTCTATTATAGGGAGAAGCTTCAAGAGACTAAACTCTGACCCCAGCTTTTCCCCAAAGCAAAATTCACACTAAGTCTCTCTCATTGCTATATATTAGCACCATCAGTCTCTGCAAGCCACAGGAATAAAACATTTGGACTTAAAGATATATAGGAAGGATACATATGTAGGAAGACAGCACCATTTAAAAGTTTTATCTGATCCCCTTACTACAATGACAGGCAATGATCTCATCTGTAGACATAAAACCCACAGGTCCCTGAAATGAAAATCTTATTTTCCTTTAACCTCAAGGCAGACTTTCTGGAATTCTTTCAAACATTCCTGCAAAACAATTTGAGAAAGAATTCGATTTCTTAAAAAAAAAAAAAAAAAAGAAAAAAAAAAAAAAGAAAGAAGAATGTTAGTGCAATTATAATTTAGAACTGATTAGCACAAGGTGGTATGGGGGCTAAAAGTAAATACAAGTTTAAAAAACCCAGCTAATTTCAGGCAGGAAAAGCCCATTTAACTCATTTGTTGAATCTCTTCATTGAATGAGTGGCCATAGGCTGCTGGAAGCAGAGAGGGTGACTGAGGGGTGCCTTTCCCCTTGGCATGTCTCCGGGCTTTTGCCAGAGACAGGAGAGCAGACACAGGAGAGCTGACCTGAGTATCTTAGACCTGTCTAGGGAAGTGTGGCTATTTTTGTACCAGACATGACCCAGAGAGTGTTTAATTGGCTTACCTTTATCCAGCTGGTGGTCAGACTGACTGACTGACTAAAGATCAATCATTTTGGAAAAATTACGGTGTTCTGAAATATGTCTTAGATGGGTATCTGGGTACAATCCAGGCAAACCTGCATTGTACCCAGGTTTATTTGTAAATAAACAGGTTTATTTGCAAATTGCATATTTACCATAAAAGCATTAATGTAAATTATATTTTCTCTGCAGCTTCTCTTTGCATCTTCCTATAATTTTTTCACACAGGTTTAATGCTTCTTTATTAGGACATTTTCTGATTTAATTTGCTTGTAAGCTTCATAGTGTGCTTGTATGTGAAAATACACAAGTCTGAATACACAATAATAAAGCTGTATGCCTTGTTATTGTTTCAGGTCCTGTATGTATTTTCTTACATGACAAAACTACTTATGCAGAAAACTGTCTGCTATCAAAGTCATGAAGCATAAAGGGACAGCAAGGTTCCACGGATATCAACTAGTAAGTGAACAAATTGTTGTGATAGCCTACTCTGAGATGACTAGATGGCAATTAAACTTTAATTCTTCCTCTTCTCTTTTTATAATTAATAATAATTTCTTGTGGTTCTCAAACTTCATCAGATGCCTTTTAAAACTGGTTTTGTAAGTTGGTTCTGAATTGTTGTTAAGGTTACTTAAGTAATATTCTAATGCTACTAAAACCCTTTACAAAGTATTAAGGTGACAGCATAATCTTTCTGGGACTCTTACACAACACACACCACTCTGTATTAAAAAAAAAAAAAGAAAAGAAAAAAAAAAGGCAACCATCCCCTTTCCTCTACCTAAGTAGAAAAAAAGAGATAGGATACCAAAACTTTTCTTCTTCAGAAGGAAATAAATATCTTAAAATTCACCAAAAGGAATTAATGAAACAATTTAACAAATAATATTTGGTAAGTGATTATATAAACTCAATTTGAAGAACACATATAACATGCCTGCACCACCTTTAAATGAATTCTGACATTTAATACATTACAATTTGACTTAATAGCAATTTGCATATAATCTGTCAGTCCCTCCCTGGGATAGAGTCTGGGATTATCTAAGTGGCAAATTAGTGCAAGGTGAAGAGGCAGAGGAATTCATGGCACACAAAGCACCAGATTCTCTCATAAACCTCATGGACTCAGTGAGAAACACGAGCATGTTCAAATCCAGCGCAGTGGGAGATGCCTCCCTATGAAAAACCCAGAGATGTATATCTGTGTGCATCTGTGCTTATAATCAAACATGCTACTAACTCTGGAAGCCCAGAATCAGCCACATTTTGCTTCTTTTGTTAAATAACAAGAAATATTTGAAAATTAAACATAATTTAATGTAATTTACCCTGTGAAGAGACTTCAGTAATTCTGCCATCTTTCCCCTCAGACTATTAAGTTTTCCTTGAAAAGCTATGTTGGCAGTTCACAGCTTTGCTGCAGTTTGCAAGCAGAGTCTGCTTTGTGGATGTGGTGATGGATAGAATTTTTCTCTTTCATTTTTAAACAGCATGAGATCTTTTAAATCTAAACAGAGCATTTTGTTTTATATCTGGAATATAGGCAACCCAAAAGTCCCTTTAAAATATATGTCTAGTGAGAGCTACTGAGAACTCCTATAAATATTCTTCAGCATGTAGAGAATGACAAGCAGGTAACTCAGCATGGTTAACAATCCCCAACAGAGCACATGCAAGGAGTGGCCTGTAAGGTCCTTCCGTGGTTCATGCATGCTCAGCAGCAACTGATGTAGAATGGACTTGTGTGATTCCAGTAACTTATTTTGCACCATACCCAAAACATTTTGCCAGCCAGGATGCCAATTTTTTACATTAGTGAGTTCAGATTGAAAGAACCTGGTAACTTTTGTTAGTCCTGTATTTTTCTGTCAGAAGGATCCTGAAGAGTTGAGAGCGAAGTATAATAATGGGATAGGACAAAGAAAACAAAAAGGAAAATAATATATTTTTATCTTACTATTAGCATTTGATATTACATCCTGAGAGGAAATGCACAAAAAATAAAATCAGCATGGCATTTAATTTAAAAAAAGAGATGCATGAAGGTCTGTCAATCTTTTATAGCTTATGTTCCTCAAGAGGAATTTCATCACTACTGTGCTATGCAGCTCTGACTGTGCTCTGAAGTTGTCTCATGCTGCCACAGCAATCTCAAGGTAGTTCCTGGCTGCTGGAATTCTTGACAAGCTTTAAGATATGAAAAAATACCAGCAGGCACAACATTTATTCGAGTGTTCTTTTAACTGAGTATTGACAAAGAGTATTGCTTTGTGTTTTAGTCTGAGAAACTGATAAAAACACACATTAGAGAATTTTCACTGAGAAGCTGGGCTCCATGAGTAAGAAGGCACAACTCCAGTGTATTCAGAGGAGGACTGCATGTGCCTAATGTGCTTAATCAGCACGTGCAATTAAAATAAAGGCAAGGAAATCTATTAGTGTTTAGAATGCAAAGATCATTGTTTCCAGACATTTTTGCTGATCTATTACAGACTTATTTTTTTCATTTTAAAAGTGTTTTTATCATCATGGATGATAATATCAGCATTCACTATTAAGAGCAAATCACTTGAACTCTAAGCTGTGAAAAATTTGGCTCAAACTTGCAATCACAATTTGAAAAGAAACTAAGGGGCGGGGAGAAAACCAGATTGGGGTTCTGAAGCTGTCTGAAAGTTTAATTTCATGGAAAGAAATGTACTTTTTAACTTAAGAAGTGGGCATTTCATATTCTGTTTATGAAACTAGGTAGGTTCCCCTCAACTGTTAAACTAAGACCCTTTAACAGACCCTTTAATAGACCCTTTAGTTTTTCTTCTATCACAGTTCTTAAAAACCACCATGTTGATATGATTTGTCTAAAACAGAAGATACACCTCTTAGAGCAATTCCTCTCAGTGTGAAGAGTTACTGAAAATTAGTCCTTGCTTTGCATTAATGAGTTTGAAACCGATTTTCCAGGCTGTTAGCAAAGAAATTAATGTATTCACCCTCCTCCCAAATAAGAAAAAAAAATCACAAAAACCAGTTAAGTGAAATAAATTCTGTCTTCATTACTCTTTTGCTAGTTTTGACTGCCAAAGTATTTTGCAACAATAACTGAAAGCTAAAGCCATGCTCAGGTTTTCTGAATTAGGCTTGACCTGTTTGTCTACTTCACATAATTTAAGAAACCTCCCTGAAGTATTAAACATAGTTTTGTTAATAAATTCAAGACTACAAATAAAATCATACTCTTTTTCTTGGAAAGAGCATCCACAAAGCATTGTAACATCCATTCAGTAGCATGTCTCTAAAGAATTTTTTTTTACCCGGACATAGCATGATTTTAATTGTTTGGGAGGAACCTTATTTAGAAAGAAAAATAATTAGCATTTACATTCACAAGGTATTATGTGTGTATAAAAGGAATAAAAAAAATTTGTAAAGAAGAAACAACTGAACTAATAGAGGGAGAACAGTAATTAGATTCAGGAGGGTTTAGAAACCCTAGCTGAGCAAATTAACTCTTTATCATCAGCAGGTGAATGACGATAGTTGATTTGTCCTCTTATGCCTTAAAGATGACCCTGGAGTAGTCAAAAACAGTGAGTCTGCAGTACTGGAATAAAGGTCTCTGAAAAAAAATTCCTGGGTCCTTGATGGGGAAGCAGTTCAAACTTTGCATGCAAATATCTGATCTTTACTTTTCACCTTAAAGGTATTTGAAAGCTTTTAATTCTAAATTGAATTAGCAGTTTGCAGAAGTTGCAGGAAAGCGATTTATTAATGGAAACAGAGTGAGCTGCAGCTTCTCTGAATGGTGTTGCAGTGCTGTCTTCTGAGTTCATTGTCCATCTGCACAGTTGAATAAACAACTGGGCGGCAATTTGTCCACAGAGGCAAAACATGACAACTAAGAACATGTAACTTGGAGTGGTAAAAATAACCCAGCTGAGTAGCTGTACGTAGCCAGAGTGACTCCTCAAGTGCAACAATTTCTGCTGTGATTGTGGTGGGCTGTCTGTGGCCAGATGACAGATGCCACCCAACTGCTCTCACTCCACCTACTCAGCAGGACAGGGGAGAAAAGAAAATGAAAAAGCTCAAGGGTCAAGTTAAAGAGAGGGAGTTTGCTTACCAATTACTCTCATGAGGAAAACAGACCCGACTTGGAGAAAATTAATTTAGTTTCTGCTCCATTAAAATAAAGTACCAAACAGAGAAAGAAAGACAAAACAAAACCTTCCCCAAAGTCCCTCTTTTTGACATGCTCGACTTCACTCTCTCCTTCCTGACGCCTCTACTCCTTCCTTCCAAGTAGTGCAGGGAATGGGGACTGTGGTAAGTCCATAACAGCTCCTCTTTGCCTTTCCTTCCTCTGCATTCTTTTCCTTTCCTGCAGAGTGGCTCCTTCCCACGGGCTACAGCTCTTCAGGATCAACCTGTTCCAGCATGGGTTTTCCATGGACCATGGCTCCTTCAGGGCATGTCCACCTGCCACCATGCGGTCCTTTCCATGGGCTGCAGTGTGGATGCCTGCAGGAAGAATCTCTGCTTGGACCCCTAGAACATCTTCTCCTCTTCTGACTTTGGTGTCTGCAGGACTGTTTTTCACACCCTCCCCTCTCTCCTCACTCCCTGTGCAGCATTTGGCCCTTTCTCACATGGCACTGCCCTTGTGGCTGCAGGGTTCAGCTGTGCCTTGTGGTCAGCCCACAAGGAATGAGCTGCAACAGGCTATGCTCAGCAAGGGGCATCCCCAGCCCTCCTCACCAAGGTCACTCTGCACCCTGTACATTGCCTCAGCCACAATGTCAGTGCAGCTGAGGATGGGGACAAAAGCAGACCCTGTCTGCATGGAAAGACAGGAGAAACCACTTGCTTCCCTTACAGGACTCACTGGAAAAATTGTGACAATGCCACAGTCAGGGTCACCATGGTTTCCCATGAAAGATGAGCTCTGCATTCTCAGTGAATACAATCAAGTAGCTGTTGGTTCCCAGACTGTAAACATATATGTAAGATCCTCTCCAGGTGTACAGGAAAACTGTTCTGTTAACAGTTCTCTCTCTCTATGTTTGGAAAAAACCAACAGCAGATCTCTGAAAAGTTCAATGACAATAAAAGCAAATACACATCAACGATGACAATTTCCAAAGCACCAAGGCCAGGAAAGCCATGTCATGGTCACTCAGTCAGAGCATCTTACTAAGAACTTTGTAATGCAGCTATGCTCTCATACAGTGGAGGGAAACAAACTGTGCAACAAATGAAACCAATGCTTTTATATTCCACAAGGCTTTAACTTCTTTTAACTTGGTCAGGGCTTTTAAGGAAAAAGATTAAAATCATGCATACAAAGTGCTTACAAGACTTCAGTGCATACCATTCCACCAGAAGATGTAGCAGAAAATGTTCTTAATGGGCAGTTTCTAATTTAGTACACTTTTAAGTAGCTGAAAACTTCTCAATTTTATGATAATTAATTCTGGGGTTTTTTTCAACCAGCTGTATAAAGTGAAACCAAACCATCTGGGCACTATAGTGTATAATTTGCTGTGATTAAAATTAAAGAAATGGACAGCAGGCCAAATCTTTTTGCTATGCCATGTGTCTTCACACTGGATCTGTACTATCTGACACCATCAATGTGTCTTCCACACAGTGCCGATAGTGGAGAAAGCTTTTTTACTTTAATTTTACTTCAATGATGGAAAGAGTCCATGTTTTAAAAAACAATCCCTTTATTTCAGATAAGAAGCTGCAGCACAGAAAGAGATTTGAGCTGCAGTAAAACCACGCTGGTGCCAGAGTGTGCGCAGATCTGACATGTGACTTAGTCACTTGTCATCTTGGGGACGAGGTCCCCTCCCACAGCTCTGTCTCCATCTTTGGAGAGCTGCCTTCTGCTGCGGGGCTGCAGCAGCTCCCACTGGACATTTTAGGGTGTATTTACGCAAGGCTCTGCTTGCAGAGTAGTTGTGAATTCAGCAAGGAGAGCAGGAGTAACAGCAGAGAAAAGGGGTGAAGGAGGAACTTCCTTCAGACAGAATACTCATGTTGGCTAATCTGCATTGCCTAATAACTCTGATTGCATTACTGAATGCCTTAAGAGGGATGCAAAGCAGTCAATGATGTCATTTCAATAAATGAGGTGCAACCAAAATGACAAATAGAGGCTAAACACACCTAGAAACAGTACTGCAAGCTTGTGTGAGACCTTGCCTTACACACTGAATTATTATGCCACTGCACTCCGAGAGCAGGGGAAATCAGCTTCGTGCAAACTTAGTGTTACCTGCAACGAGTCTGACACTGGTAGCACTTCAGATGCTTTTGCTTCTGGCCTAAAGGTTGTTGTTTCTTCCCACAGAATTGTGTTGAAAGGCTTGGTTTAATGCATTTTCCCCTATTGGCAGAAAAGTCACCTTAGGGAACCACTGCTGTTTCTGGCAATTTTATTGGGCATCTTCTCAGTTTCAGGCACTTAATAATGATAAGGCTGCTGTATCATGCTTGTAACACACATTTGAAGAATCTGCTTAATGCATGACAGAGAATCTGACAGTTCAATTGCAGTGTGCTCTCACTTTTCTACAAACTGCATTTACTGAATAACAAAACACAGCAGTTTTTCCTCTGTCAAAATTACTAAAATGTTTTTGAGTGACTTCAACATTTTTTCTAATTAAGAAACTGTTTTTCTTCCTCAGAAAATAACTTAAGAGTCATTATATTAACAATCTTAATGAAATAGCTGGCCACAGCAGCTATATTCACTGGAACAGAAATGTGACTATTTTACTGATTACTACATTTAAAACTTCTTCATGTCTCCACTTTTTTATTTCACAAGCTGATAATCTTTAAATAAGAAGTTAGTATACTGCTCCTTTTTTTCAAAGAGTAAATGGGCTGAATATATCTAAAACTCTTACTGCTTCTGTCCTCAGAACCTAACTTAACACTTGGCTTTTTACTACAGACCAGACCGTCTTATGAGAAAAATCTGCCAAGTGAGTCAATTTGGTATTTATGCCTATGTAAAACATGTAGCGCATCACAAGCCAAATTAAAAATGCAGTAAAAACTGAAAGAGAGTGACAAAGACAATTTAGATAGCACTGCTGCCACAATGCACCCATTTTAAATTGTAAGTGCAATGTTTCAAAGCTATACTCTCAAATACTCATTCCTCCACCAAATCTGGTAGAAATGCAACATATGCCAAAAACTTACATATTAAATTTACACAATTTCCCGAGCGCTGAGTTCAGCACTAAACCAAATATTTCATCCCTCATTCAAGGACAAACTACTTGTAGCTTATTCAACTCACTGTCCAGAAAAAGGAACAGTCTTTTGTCCCTTAAACACCAGTCCTGAATACCCACAGGAGGGATGACTATTACTGGCTTCACAGACATACGTAAGAGGCAGTAAGAGATGAAAATCCTCACTTCACCCTGCTAAATCCACCATTACACTATAGAGATAGTGACAGGAGAAGTGCCAAATACCTGCCACTTTCATCCTGCTCAAGCGCTGAAACAGGGATTAGAGTTATATAATGTTGTAAAATAGGAATTCAGCGTGCGAAGGGAGGAATCTCTCAGCTCCCTTCCTTATTAAAATCACTGCTCACACAGATGAACAGCACTGCTCCTATACAAACAAACAACAGCCAAGCCCTCAAAACTAACTCTGACCCAAGCATAGCATTACAAAATCAGAGAGCGATCACTGAGTGCCTGAGAATTTCTGGTTAGAGTAAAATTGGAGGGCACATGTCCTAGACTGGTCAAAACTTGGTCAGAGGTTTAGTATGTTCTGGGTATTTTTCACAGTGCTCAAATTTGCCCACAAGGCCCTCAAACAGACTGGAAAATTATTGAAAACAATCTCTACACAGGGTGAGCACAGCAGGATTTCTAAAACATTTGTGTAGGCAAGCTTGTCTTGGATGAGAGACTGGCATTCCCAGTGTTCTCCTAGACATGCACAAGGAGGACCCCAACATCCCATGAATGCTGTCATGGCACCAGCTTCTGTATGGTGCAGACTTCTTCAGTACACTAAATAAGCAAAGAGAAGAAGAACTTGAAGTTAGATGCAGCAGTTTGGCTGTAGAGAATCGCCCAGGCTAGCCGGCCAGCAACCGCTGGCAGCACTAGCCCCACAGCCGGGCTTCGGGGCAGCGCCTCAGGCGAACACCCAGCGCTATGGCGGATGCAGACGAGGCCCAAAGCAGGCTGCCGAAGACAGGAATAAAAGAACACTCTCCCTTTGGGGCAAGTCCAGGCTTTACGGGTGATCCCAGGAAGCCTGCAAGTGAAGAGAGAGAGAGACAGCGGTTACATGAACTTATAAAGGGTAGGGAGTACAGGGGCGGAACCAGGTCAGGAGCGAGTGGGAATCCAGGGGGGTGTGGGGTACATAGGATTGACATACGGAAAAGACTAATGAAAACAACTCGAGGGTGGGGCCCCGGCCGCTGAACCAATCGCTCCGAGCTTCAGACAGAAGCTTCTGGAGAAAAAGGCGGTGGCAGGGAGTGACTGGCAGGGCACCGGGGCGGGGTAGAAGGAGGAATACACTGGGGTACCGGGGAAATCGGGGAGGGGTTTAAAATGGATACAATGGTTGTGATAACAACTGGGGTGACTGGCAGTGACTGGGAGGGGAGGGAGAACCAGGGCAGAACCATTTTAACACAGAGGGGGAATGGAACAAACCAACACAACACAACAGTTAGAGGTTCTCTTCCTCAGCAGCTCTTATGGCTTCTTAGCTGTTGACACGCTACAGCTACCACAGTTGGTGTCAAATAAAACTTGAAATCAGGGAGATCATGCCGTCCTTATTTTTGAGTCAGGGCTCTGGATTTGGGTGACACCTCCATTGGGCTGAGAATACTCTTCCCAGGGCTCTGTGTTGGGGAACTGTGGTTTTCTCCGACCCTGCAGCACAATCCTAAAGCACACTTGGTCCAGAAAGCAGGGAGCAAGGGATGACTATCCCAGCCACTTCAGCCAGGCAGAACAAAATTAGGCATAACAACCAAGTGAAAGCAAAGAGCTGACAGAAAACTTGCTAAGTTCAAGTAGGTTTGAGCCATTCCAAACGATGGTGGTACTAATACTTCTCTGGAAGAGAAAGGGTTGGAAGAGTTTGGAAGAAGTGGGGTGAAAATAGCTCAGGTATTAAATGTTTGCTTGTGTTTTGGGAACAAGAGTATATATTCCTTGGAAAAGCATGGAATCCTTGACAGCCTAGCTGTGCAGAGTAGAGTGTAAAACACACAGTGCAAGCTGGATAAATGTAGATTAAATAATTCGTTTTGCTCAAAGGAGTTCAGTATCAGTCAGGGATGAGCAGAAGTCATCCTTCAACGTATTCTTTCATCCAGCAGGAGACAGGTGCTTTTCTAGCACGGAGACAAGTGAATTAGAGTTGTAAATTTCACTAAGGGGCAAATAAGAAGTGGAATGAAACTTTTGAAACGAATTAACTTAAACATGCAAAATCAAACAATTAATAAAATTCATCATTGCCTATTCATGAATAGGCACTTTTGCACAAAAATAAAGTTAAACAGACAAAAACTTTTAAAAAACACCTAGTGTTCTGTATTTTGGATTTTTAAAAAATGCTGGATATTTTATACTAAAACATCTAGTATTTCAGTACCACCCTAATATTCTGACTGTTGCCATCTTCAGAAATATTACATTATTTGAGAAATAAGCTTAATTAAAAATGTTGGTGGGCTTCCTTTCACTGATCTTTAAAAGAAGCGCATGAAAAAATTCAAAGCAACAATTCCCAGTTTTGATATGTACTGTAAAGTGCAGAAATTGATGCTGCACACTGCAGCAGTTCAAAATACCATAAAGATAAATAATTAAGGTACTACAGGAAAATTATTTGTCCAGATACAACCTCATTGTGATATAATACTATTTTAGCACCTGCATTAGTGTTACTGAAGTGCCTTTTCTATTTATCTTACCTCTGCACAGCCACAGTCTGCATGTCTTTACACTCGGATGATGGATTTTCAAAAAAGTACAAGATAGTTGGCTGAATGCTACATTGCATTTAACAACTGTGACAGGAGTAGGGTCAGACATCTAACAGTCTGGCCTAGGGAGACTTATTATAGCAAATTTATGAGAGCAGATGTTACTCCAAGCCTTGCAAGACTGCGTGTTGCGTTTGTTACGCTGGAGTTAAGCAGCTACATCTTCTTGCAGCTGCATAAAGTAGCAATTATATTGTTCTAACTACGTGCTAAAAATGTACCACTGAAACTAAGCATGATTAAGGGATCTGAGGCCTTGGACAAGTCCTAGATTTTAATACACTAGGTGCGTAGCAGGGTCTTAGAAATAACCTTTTTTTTTTTTTTTTTGCAAAAAAAGTTTAGAAAATAGGTGTTTAATCACTGCTTTTAAACTCTTCTTTCTGAAAATAGTTGAGGCTGTTTTCCATCAACAATGTCAGATTTATTGTCTTAACCCAATACTTATAAAATAAATTACCAGCAAATGAAGAAGAATAAGAATAAACAAGAATTCTATAGATATAATTTATATCAAAAGACATTTATTTACAGAAAAAATGTGGCTTGTAGAATTATTATTATTCAAAATTGACTGCACTTGTGATTTAAATTTTTAAAAGAATAAAATAATCATTTCAGTGGGTACAGAAGGCAAAGTCCCATGCATAAGACTCAATTAAAATAACACTCAAATCTAGGAAAAGCCTCATTCCAAAATAAGTCTTCAGACTCTTCTTGAAGCAAAGTTTATAAAATACCATGTACAATAAATTCATGTTTTCTTTGTGTAAACCTACCTTACTTTTTGATTAAAAACAAGGTTGTAGCTAACAAAAGTCAGATGCTACTGGTTCATCAAGTGCAACTGCATCCTACTTCACCTTTGCTTCCATTTTCATCAGAAGCAGGTCCACTGATGTTAATGGGTGTAAAATGGTGGAGCTGAGCTATAAATACTTGTGTATTCGTTATTTCCCATTTCAATGAGTACCGTTTCAAACATCAGCTCATTGTTATCATAAAACAGACTATGACACTGTCTTTATCTTGAACCACAAATTTTTCTCACTTTTTCTCTTCCTAGTCTCTCCTCGAGCTCCTGGACGATGGACATGGTGAGGATATGAGAGAGTGGCAGGTGGATACCCAGTTGCTGGCCACAATATAGAACAAAGAAATACAAATATATAAGTACACACAAAGCATTTTACTAGATCTGGTGAAAAAGATTAAACATTTTGCAAGTGCTTTGACTGACTTATCTTAAATATATCTGTCTGCTGATGGTTACTAAATAACATCATAAGCAGATATAGAGACATCTAAGAGATGTGGTTGAACTAATGAGGGTGTTCACAGCTGCTGTGAAAATCTGACAGAAGCAGCTTGAACCTCCAGTGCCAGGTCAGTCTCTTTGCTCATTCTGCCCTTGGACATGCAAAGTCCAAAAGGAGGAAGTAGAAACAAGACTGGTTTTGCAGGGAAAGCAATCAGTGGAGTGCAGGCTGTCTATTGGAGACAGAAACTGAAAACCCTGTTTGATCTGAGATACCTATGGCGTACAATTTCCCAACATTTCTGTAGAGCGCAGAACTGCTTCAACTGCCCTGTTTAATTCCCTACCGAAAAGTGAGTGGGTAATTTCACACTTGCTCTTGGATATTAGGTTTATTATACAAAACTTTATTTTAGAGAACTGTTACAAATTTCAGAAGAAAAGGGATTTGTAACAGGGCTAGTAGCAGGCCTTTATTATAAAGGTGATAGGAGTTACCATCTGAGAATAGCAGATTCTTTTTCTCAGCGTAATTTGCATTGATTATTTTCTGTCCATGTGCACTGCTGCTTATCAGTAGAGATGCCCCAGAAAGTTGGTTTTATGTGGTGTCTTTGTACAGTACTGAAACTTCTTTTGCCATAAGAGAAAGTTGATTATCAACACAATGAAATCAGACTGGTTACAAAAGTTAATAATCATGGAGCTAGATGTCCAGTGTAGAAGTCAAGGAAAGTCAAGAATTATTAGTTCACAAAACAAGACAGGCAAACTTCTAGCTTAAAGAAAAAAACAAAACAAAACAAACCAAACAAACAAAACCCCCCACCAAACAAACAAACAAACAAACCCCAAAAACCCAACCAAAAAAACACTCTGCCCCCCACCAAAAAACCCCAAACACAACAACAGAGAACCAAATCCAACACCAAAACTCACCTCAAATCCCCCAGAATTAAGGAAAAGAAAACTGGGAGCTCCTGAAAGCAGGGTGCTGTCAGGGGATGAAAAGGGCCCAGCATGAGGAAGAGCAATTACTGCTCTTGTTTCTCTCTGGTGGCCACAGTGAGTTTTCAATCCAGTTTTGAGAAGGCTTAGCTGTGCCATTGAGTGTGTTGATGCAGCTACTGCCAACCAGGCCCAACAGATGATTAAAGGGATGAGGAAAGGAAGCAATGTCATGCTTTCCAAGGAAGGAAAGGATCAGGACAGATGTAACTTACTCCAGTTCTTAACAACACATTCCTACAAATAGAAAGCAGTGCTGAAGCTATTACTGTCACCACTCAGGCATGCTGAGAAGTGTTAAAAGTAATAAGTTACCTATCTGAACACATAAAAATGAGGTAAAGCATGGTATAATGATTATCAGGCATTTCAGCTAGTTCTGAAACAGGAATAATACATATTCTGCAAACTATCCATCAAAGGTATCCTACATTATTCAATGTGACAGATTAAATGGCTGATCTCAGCGCATGTGAAATTGCCAGATATCCAGGAACATAAGAAAACCCAGGCCAGTTTTCACAAAGAGTCCGGGCTTAATAGTAGTAAAAATTACTACCTTATTTTATTATGCCAAAATGCCAGAGTTTGCGTGGCTTAAAACATAAAAATGGGAGAAAGACTCTGTACAGAGAACCAGGCAAGAAATGGCAGATGACAGTACAAGAGGTGTAACAAACTGAGGCAGTGATAAAGGGCTAAAAGAAACTCCCATGGCATCACAAAATATAAGCATTGTGGGGATGGCATACCTGGGGAGAATGATGCAGTAATTTTGAGAAGTTAATGTATAAAGCATAGCCATTTGGGGTGAGTTTATAGCTATTCATCATTTATAGGACAACCAGAATAGTACTTAAGCAGGAATTAAAGACAGATTAGGATTGAATGATGCAGGGTGGGTAAAACTTGTGTTATGGTGAATGCTTGCTCAATTAAAAAAAACAATTAGTGTAATACAAAAAAGTGTCCTCAAGATGTCTTTGTGCTCTCCACAGCACCAAGTGCTGTGTATAGACTCAACTTTTGTTTCCACATTGGGAGAAGAGGCCATCTATTGCAGAAAGGATACAGCTGGTGGGAAATTTAATTGGCAACATTTGGTATGATCTGCAAGAATTGGGCCAGATGATACTAATTTATGCTGCAATTCTATCACGCATGCTCCCTCTTAAAAATGAGTTTGTTTGCATACAGTCAAGTATTCAATTGAAGGAAAAACATGGAACAAAATGTAAACAAAAGTAACACAACAATGGTTCATCTTGACCAAAAGGACTGCAACCTAAACAGCTTCCTGTGATATCACCCCAAAACGGATTAATTCCAAGGTCTGATAATAGGTGTAACACAGCCTTGGAGCCTTGCTCAGTGCCAAACTTTGTATCCCTTATGAGAAACAGTTGTGTGCTATAAGCACTCAGAGCTTTACTGACATTTAGCTTAATGGATTTATTTTGCTTTCAATCAACTCAGGAATGTTCTGCTCTTAAATTAACTGCTAATTCCTAATGCAAACCTGCTATCCATATATACTGCTATTACTCCTAGATTTGAAAGTTCTTCTTTTTCTCCACCAAAACTGCCAGAAATTGGTGCAGATTTCTTTTGTTCAATTAAAAAATGACATTAGGGTTTTTTTATACTCCTTGTGCTCTAAAAATCCCAATGCTACAACAAATCAATGAATATAACCTGCTAATACCATCTAAGCTTCACCTGATTTAACTTCTTCTTATGCTTTGCCCTCTTGATTCTGGAAAATTCAATTCTAAGTATTTTCAAAAAATTACTTTTGCGGTATTTCTTCATAATTTTGGATATTGGCCTTTGGCTATCAAAATTTCCATTTCTGAAAGTTAATATGTATTAAATATACATATTAATACATATGTTATTAATACATATGTTAATATGTATTAAATGTCTTTCGCTCTCATATACTATATCAATACTTTTTTCTTTTTTTTTTTACCTTTTTTTTTTAATTTGGAAAGGAGGGTAAAGAGAGAGATGAAAAGATAAACCTGCTATTTAAAGGGTTTTACATTTTTCTAAGTTGTTTATATTTGTGTAACTACTTGTAAGAAAATATTAATTGAAGTTATATATCAGATTTGTCAGTTGACTTTCACTGCATCACCAACCTTATGTTTTCAAGAACAAGTCAGCACTTTAAGACAGATGATCCACAAGTAATTAAGGCAAATGATATCCCAAGCCAGGGATTTAGAGTGCTCGGTCACCATATTAAGAGTATTACGGCTTTAAGACATTGAAAATCCATGCATGTTACTTTTCCTGCCACAGCACAGCCTTTTGTCATGGTTTACAAGAACCATGATAAATTAATATTTTTGCACAAATGCTTTCAACCTGCAGTGGTAGTACAGCACAATAAAACACCAGTTTAAAAGATGTTTCTTTAAGCAGCAGGAGGTTTAGCATCAACCCTGTGTTCAATTTTGTAGCAATTTGTTACCATAGAACTGCTCTGGCATTTTAAAGAAATTCCTCACACAGATAATTTCTGGACCACTGTTTTTCACATCAATTTTAGCTGCATCCGTGGTTCACAAAATGGGTGATTTCCTTGAGATTGGGAAGAGGTACCTGCAAAATTGCATAGCAGCTAAGCTAGGCTGGAGGTATTTTTACCTTAAAAACATGCATGTTGAATGCCTTCACAATCTGAAATCAATCTCTGGGATGTCTCCTTCTCCGTGTCACATTGCAGAGTAAGTTTCCTTTTGAAAAAGCTTTGAAATTGTTAGAAGACATTCCACATGTGACTTGCACTTCTCTGCCTGGGGTGCATGGAGGAGATCTTAAATAACATTTCTGAAAAATGAATGAACATAACTCCATGCTAAAAAATCCCAGTTCACAGTTCTGGTTTATGTGGATAGCTTTCAGGAGAGAGGCATCTCTTTAAAGCACCATTTTCAGGAGCAACATCCTGCTTGCAGTTTTTGTAGAAAAATGTGAGTGAAACTGGATGCTTTCACTGATTAACTGCTATAAGAAAAAATTAGTTTTCTATTAACAGCTTATTGGCTGGCAAGCCATTATCATTTTCCTAGCACTTGGGTTAATGATAGGTTAATCTTGTTAAGACAAATCTGACACACCTCTTTTTCAGGAAATCAGAAAACTTAATCAGTTCACATGTGGCCACAAAATGCCTCTCTACTACTTGCTGCTAATATGACCAGGCATTATTTTATCAGGTTAAACCAATATTTCATGTAATCTTCAGCTGGAGTCAACAATGGGGAAAAGCAAACAAACAAACAAACCAGAATGCAAACAGTCATGCTCATACTCAATAAAGTTACACTGAAAGGAGGAAGAACGGGCTGGGAGGGGATAAATTTTTGCGTGATCAATGTGCATCCTAAAGCATGAAGACTGACAGCACCAAGACATTTTTATCCCAGCCACTAAAAGCATTACTCATGCTGTTCCTTATAACTTAGATTTGTATTAACATACAGCTTTATTTACTACTCTCTGACATTCTATTTGTTCTAGCACAACACGGAAATGTGGGGCAAGGTGAATTATAGAAGCCATAACACCACGTTTTTTTCCAATTGTATATACATTACCATTCTTATCCCTTTCCTTCAAGAATGAAATCTGTAGTAAGAGAGGCCTGGTCTCTATTCAAGGCAAAGATATTTTCTTAGTTCACACATATACCCTTCCCCTGTCTTTAATCTTTCCAGATGTGTGTGTGGGTGGAGTTTTCAGCCATGTGAAATAAAAGTGGTTCTATCTTTTTGATGCTTGAGGGAATGTGAGAACAATCTAACTGAGAAAAGTTAATTTTTTGTTCTGAATAAAAAAAGGTAACAAAGTACAATGAGTAACAATCTCTAAAATGGAGCTATTCTAATATAGAATAGCTATAAAATTAGTTAAAAACTAATTAGTTAAAATTAGTTAAAATTAGTTAAAAACAAATAGAATCAAACCTTCCCATAAACAATGTAACTGGTACCCTTGTCAAAAGCATGACCTGCAGAGGTTACTGACAAATCTAAGAAGCTTTAATCCTGAGTTGATCCAATCATTGTAATAAAATTACCATTACAGAAGATGAGCTCCATCATCATTTGTGAACTAAAAGATGAGTGGAAATATTTGTGGTTTAGCAAATGAATGCCCTTTTCCAAAGCACTTGCTAACACACCAAACATGTATTTCTGAATTTGGAATTTCACACAGCCTCTGTCAATGGGAAAAAAAAAAATCTGTATCTTGCTCTGAACTACCAACAGGTTTCAAAATGAAGATGTTAAAACATATAGCCAGTATCTATAATTACAAGAAAACTTTTCACTGAGAAATGAGATACGGTAAAATTTAATCACCATGTTTACAATTTTAAGATCAGTATACAGGGTAAAGGTCCTAGGAGAGAAAATTTTAAATAGACACCCAATTCTGTATGCTTGAGCATTAACATATTACCATGTTAATGCTTACCTGAACAACCACTATGATAAAAACAGCTAGAGCTAACCTTATGTTGATGGGCAGCAAATGTGAAACAATAGAAAGTTACATGAAAATAGGCATGTAACAACAGGAAAAGCAGCACACACCTATTTCTGGGGGACTTGGAGATTGTTCCAGGGAAGTTAGTATCCATTGAAGTGCTAAGGAATGTCGTAATTTATGCATTAAAACCAAACCAGCTCAACATTAAATGTATTAATTCTTCCTATAAAGTCAAATACCACTTACCGAGTACAGAAGTTCCTGCAACTGTGCCATAGGCTGCCCTTTGTTTGATCTGATTGTTTGGTCTTCCCTATGTGGTATTTAACAGAATAGATTTTTTTTTAAATTTTTATTTTTATTTGACTGTGCTTTCTCTTCCATGTGCCTCTGTCTGTCAAATGATAAAAGGAAAAACTTGTGTTTCAGTGACACTCTAGCCTGTGCACACAAATGATCCCTTGGGAAAAATCAGTGGTTCTTTAATTATTAAAACTTCCTCAGAATTTGAAATGAGGTTTGTCATGTTCTTGGAAAAGAAAGCACAAAAGCAATTACTGTACACACTCCAAAAGCATTTTCAACCCAGGGTTTGTTTTAGTTGTTTTTATTTTATTTTTAAAAGAATCCTTAAAAAAATACTGAGAAAAATTCCTTCTTCAAGAAACTCACTGTTCAATGAAACTAAAACAAGCAAGAATCAGTACGTGGGGCCATCTTACATCATCCCTGCTTTGTGACAAATGCCTTTTGGAGGTTTGTCTTGCTGTGATCTCTTGGTGTTTAGTGCACAGAGCTTTAGTGACTGCTACCACGGTGGCCCAGCAGCTCAAGAGCTGCACAAACCCATCTCAGCAGAGCCCAGGAGGCAGCCCTGGGGGGACACCTGTGTGGCTCTCACCTGCACACCTCTCTCACAAGGTGTGTGCCAGCCACCAAGCAGGGCTCACAAAAAAAGAACAAATATTTTCCTCCAAAGTAGGTCTGGCAAATCACTTTTGACAGTATTTGCACAATCTTCAGTGTTTCTGAAAGCACATTTGAACCTGCTTGGTTACAAAAGAAACACTTTGCAGAGCTAAAGGTAAGGTGGAGAATGAGAGACTGCAATACTGCATCTCAGGAGTGTGGGATGATCCTCATGGTTCCAGAAGGAAAGACAATATGCTTATCATCCAGGTGATCTAGTTTTCTTTGAAGATGCAAAGTCTTTATCCTGACTACTGCACCTTTTAGAAGCCACTTTTTGCATGTGGCCCTTTTCCCCCTACAGTTCTCTGGGCAGAGAAATGACAGAACAGATCCCTCAAGTAAAATTAGTTTTGTGCCTGCTTTTGTGAGCATTCACATGCCCCTCAGAGAAGGGAAGAGGCCAGCTATGCTGAGACCTCCACCACTGCTGCTTGGTTAGACTACTTAAGAATTATCCTTGTTTGATTTTACAGACTAATTCATGAATAAGTGTAAAATTTGACCTTTTCTAGTTCCCTGCTAACACTAAATGGGTTTCCAATGAGGTACACTATCCCTGTGAGACACAGCATGACTTTTCTGGGGACAAGTTTCTATTTTGCACTATGTTAAGCCAAAAGCTGACTGTGTTCATGGAGTATTTTCATTTTTATTCTAGCACTGTTTCATAAGTACTTGTTAGAAAGCATGAAACCAAACAAAGAAACCCATTTGTTCCTGGAGCTCTGCTGCCTGCAGAACGAAGAGCAAGCTGTTTGTGGTCCTAATGAAAAGCCCTCTAGGAAAAAGGTGTGTGAAATTTTGGCACTTCATTAGATATGCCTGTCATTAAATGGTAAAGGCTTACTGAATGACTGTTCAAAAGGTTAGCTACTGACATTTTAAGTTAATGCTCAGATTCAGCATGCCCCCTGATGTAGCAGCACAAAGAAACAACTACAGAAATAAGCTGCAAAGCCCCCTTTCCAAATGCATAACTACCCTTACAAGCAGGTGAAAAAAAAAGTTCACTTCAGCTGTGAACACCTAAGGAGGTCTCAGAGATCATTCAGCCTGCTCTGGTAATATCAAATCACCTCTCCCTACTCTATGCAGGGCAAACACACAAACTGCAGGTGTACAATTTCCTGGGTGTTACCACCTGAACTGTGTATTTTCTGTTTTTAGGAAACTTAAAAAATGAAAATATGAAATGTCCCTTCATTTTTTCTTCTCAAAGGTCTTGAGGTGAGGTGTTAAGTAGATTCTCCAAAAGACTGGAGGATGAACAGAATGAAAATGTATCAAATAAAACTACTTTGAAAAACAGGAATAGAAATATGTTTTAATATGAGCAGTTTGCATGGTAAATTTTCATAGATCATGGTACTTTAACACTAAATTATATCTCACTTTGGGATTCCTAAGAGCTATTTTGCATACATTTTCAACACATAAAAACCACGTTATGTGCAGAAATTTTTTCCATAATATTCTTTGCACAAAGAATACTGGCTTTGTAAGAGTGGTCGCTCAGCATAAAATTATATTTGGAGTTTCTTGATGGAATAAATGCATATAGAAATTTTGTAAGTGTGAGGCCAAAATCCTACAGGTAAATTTGTGATCTGGTTCAGCCCAAGGGCCCTTCTCACCATCTAGTCTGCTCCCAGAAATGCTATAAAAAAATTCTAAAAGGAGAAGAGGAACAAGGCAAGCCATATGTAATACTGCTGGAACAGCTTTCAGCTACTTTCAGCTGAAATTTTTTACATAAAATTTCTGTTCCTTTTTTAGAAAATAGCTAAACTATGTTTATACATAAAACCCCCACAAATTCTCAAATATATGAATGCATTTATACTTCCTTTCTGGGAAAAAAATTAGTACCACTTAAACCACCTGTAACAATGCCTAAATTCTCTTTTCTTTTTTCTTTCCTAAAAATAAAGGTTAGCATTGCCTTTTGAAAAGTATATATTATGCATTACTTTTCTGCATTGTGCTATCACTACATTTTTGGAATTAATTTACTATTCTTTGGTAAGTGACCTAATTTCAAGAAGCATGCAATAAAGAGCTTAACCCCTCTTCACTTGGAAATCCTCAAAAGATTTTGTAGTTTGAGAGAGAATTTGGAAAAAGGAACTCTGGTGAAAGCAATGGTGTTTTACTTGAAAAGACTATGGTATAAAGAGGTAGTATAAAGCCACCTTGATAAAATGCACACATTTGTCAAAATTCCTTTGGATCCATGCACAACTGAAGTGCTATTCGTTTGTACAGTGAAAAAAACATTTATCTTAACTGCAAGGTATTACCACTAAGATAAAGGCAAATTCAGAGGATGGAGTTATATTTAGATTTTTCAAGAGCAATTGGCAAGGGATTTCAATCAAAGAAGGTACAATAGAATATGGAATAAAAAAGCTGTCCTAAAGGAATAAAAGAAAACCTTCATAGCAGGAAGCTTTCAGTTCAGCAGAGGTGGCTCCAATGCCTGTACCCTTTCTACCCTCTGGAGAGGGAGTTCTGGGAGCTAGAGACTGCCCTCAGACTGAAAAGCCAATAGTTTATATAGTTTAGATAAATGTGAGATGTTCTAAGGGAAAAAAAAAGTCAGTAAGGCAGTAACACAAGTGATTCAAATTAAATTTTAAAGTAAAGTTTCAGCATTTCTGTGGTAGCTAATGCATGGTGACTCATGAAACCTTTATTTGCCTCATTTATGGACCATCAGTGCATTCCTATATTCTACATACTCTAAACTCTTAACTTTACCAAATCCTTGTCTCATAATTCTTCTGGGAGAGAGAACAACTTGGCATAAATGAATCAGGATTAACTAAGAACTGAAAACATTGGGCTAAATAGAACATAGAGATTACACTACCAGGAAATTAAATACCAAGATATAGAAGATACGCACAACAAAAGCAAAGATACTCAATGCTGGAATAGAGAGGCTTCAGGAAAAAAAAAAAAAGAAAACTAGATGAAGACAAGAGTAATCCCATTGGTTAACTTGGTGAGAAGCAACATTCCTAAAGGAAATTTTAGGGAAATAATGCTAAGAAGACATGTGCATTTGGCAAACTAAAGGAGAAATTCTGAAATCATTTTACTTGTAACTTAATTTATTGGTAATTTCTGATCTCTGTATCAACTATATAGGAAGATGTAATTTGTTCTAGAGAAGAAAGAAATATAAGTAGGAACTGTGGTGTTTGATAATGAGGAACTTGTTTGTAAATTCCTTAAGTAGAGCAGAAAAATTATGAAATATACAGATGAGCTGAAGGGATAAAAGAGAAGAGTATGACCATCCTTGCAAAGAGCAACATGAGAGTTGGAGTCAATGTGCTTTCTTGTAGCTGGAGTGATTTCAGCTTTTCTATTAAAAACAGATTTGAAGATAATCCACACAACTACTGACCATCCTTATGTGAGCATGTTTCTGGATGGCAACTTTTGCAAGACTTGAGATGTGACCAAGCATCTGATTCTTATATAAACTGTGGTCAGAAATCCTTAATCAACCAAACAGATATTGCCCAGAGTGCAGTGGTGAAATCCTAAACAGAACTAACTTCCCTGAACGAAGTGACTTTAATGGAAAATCTGATGAAGCAACAGGTAGATAGATAGATGTCACAATGGAGATAAAAAGCACATGGGCTATGAGACTGAGGACAGGCAAAAAGGGATAATTTGAAAAATCAGAAATTGAAAAATAAGATGCAGTTAACAGTTGGGAAGAGAGAAGGCTCCATGCTGTAGAAGGAAAGCGTGATATTCTGAAGCAATACATAATAGAGTGAATGGAAATGAGAAAGAAAATGAGTGTGAGAAGACATCAAACCATACCCCGCAGAACACCTGCAAGCATTGTGGAATGGCAGAATGCTGCACTCAGCATTCTTTACCTAAGAGCTGGAAAGAAAGCAAACATGAGAAACGATGTGCAAAATCCACCTTCAGCTACTACACATGTTCAAAGAGACAAAGCACAAAGGAGTCCCAGCAATGGAATAGGGCTCCTGGAAAGAGAGCGCTTACCATTCTGGAAACCCCAGGGTGGAGAAGTCCCTCCTCCTGAAGGAAGCTCCACTGACTGTCTCTCTGTCACAGAGCAGGCTGTGGTGCTGAGAACCAGGCTTTGGAGGTGCTCCCTGTGCAGCTGAAGAGCAGCTGGTGCCATGGCACAAACTGCAGCTCCAGCTGCTGCGCGGGGCAGAAGGCTTTGTGTGGCACGGTCCAGCCCGTGAGCACACAGCACAATGGACACGGGAGAACCGATTTCCTATCAATTAACAAAATCAGCTTAATATACACTTGTGGGGCTATAAAGACAAAAAAAACATGAACCAATTTTCTGTCCTTTTATTGCTACCTAGCAAAGGGCAGAAATTACCTGAGGTGCTGTGCCTTCATCTCTGATCATTAGCAACAACTCTGTCAGTCCTCTTCTTGGAAAATAATGGAATAGTTTGAAAAAGAGCATAATGTGACAGAAAAATGGACTGAGGTAGTCTAAAAATAAACGCCACGCAATTTTCAGAACTATGCAACCACTGCATATGTAGTCCATAAGGAAAATTTCAACTGTTAAGACAGCAATTAGACATCAAATATATTTAAGGAAAGTCTTATGATCTCTTTTTCTCTCAAGAAAAGACAGATTCAGAAATCAGGATTAAAAGAATGCTATTATGCATCACAAAATGATAATTTGACCAAGCAGTAATTTTCTGTTCCCTAAATATGGCAGAAACAAGCAGATGTCCTAGCTCACACTATCAGAAGTTTGTTCCTGAGAACAGGAACATTGTCATCTGAAGAAGCCCTAAACTGTACAGTTTTGTGACACAAATTCCTGTGAATAGCAAACATTTGCCCCTTGATCTAATGCAACAGTTCCTAATGCAAGATTTCTCCTTGGAAACCATATGCTGGGCTTAGGTTCAACATCCTAAATTACATACTTGAGTTTGAGCTACTTTTGACCACTCCTTCCAGGGACTAAGGAAAACAATTCCTTAACAGCATTTAGGAGACAACTTGGCTGTAAACTACTAATATATCCTCTTCCTTAAACAACCTGAATTCCTTAAACGTTGTGCTACTTTAAAGCAAACACTTATTTCTGTATTTCAGGTTTAGGAAAAAGAAGATCTACATCCTTCAAACTTGTCAACATCTGTTTCATTCCCAGCAAACTTGGTGTTTGGCAATAATGTATAATTATTTCACAAGTTATAAGCATCTGCACTGTAGTTGGATAAGAGGTTACAGCAGCTGATTGCAGATTCCTAATGCCCATGTGAAAAACCCTGAGTTAAGGCAAACTTAAAAAAATTAATATATTAAATATAGCATCATTGTTTTAATGTTTGTACAGTGAGAACATTTTTTGTGGAAAACAGATGGATTTAGAGATTTTTTGCATTTTTTTTTACAAAACATGTGTTCAAACAAATAATCTTTAACTAGATGATGGCACCCCATAGCAGCCATAGGACAAGTACCTGTGGCACACAATCTCTTTAACCACTCTGTTTTTTAGTCTTTTCTTCCCAGGAGATAGGGAGGGAAGGGAGCCCAGAAAACAAACAAAAAATATCCACTGCTCAGTTCTCAAATCCAGACTGAGTTCAGCAGAACTTTTCAAAGACAAAAGCTGGATAATCTTCAAGTAACAGCTCACCTGTGACTGCAGATTTTCCAGTTGCTTTTGACGTCTCTCAATTGATTCTTTTAAGATGCCTTTCTTTTTGGTCATTTGTCAAATGTAGTAGTTTCTTCAAAGTCCTCAGAGGAAAAAGGGTAAGCACCCTGGTCTGTGACACCTACAGGATAGAGCCAATCAATACATGAGAAAGAAGCAGCAAGAGAAGAGTATCATGTGCTATCATCATCTTGCAACATCTGGCAAGAAGTTACCTTTAATGATTTAAACCGCAGCACTGTTCTCACACCGTGTTCTCCAGAGTGACTGGAAGAAAGGCTTTGTTTTGTACAACAGATCCTTCTCTGAATGCACTTTGTATCATTCCTGTTAACATCAAATGATAAAATAGGCATTTTTAATTTTAGCTGTCAGCTCTAGGAAGCATTCACTTCTCAGATGCATGCACAGTACCACTGCTTACTGTATCTGCAAGAAAGGCTAGTTGTTAATTGCAATGCAGGCAGGTAAAAGCCACTTTTTTTGTAAAGATAGTGCTAAAATTATACAACCAGAATAGAGTACTGATGTGAAGAGACTGGCTGAGCATCACAGAGACAACAGCTTTCTCTTGTCACTTAGTTTCTTTTAGTAGAGCTACCAGAAGCAAGGTTTCCTTTGAAATTTTGTTTGCAAAGTTAATTTTCAGACTAGAACTACACCATACATTCAGGTCTCCAACATGACCTGGTTTTCAGTCACATATCCATTTATCCTCACCAGGATGAGGCCCTGAGATCTGAAACTATGAACATGAGAGAAAAAACTGGGTGACTCAAATGGTTAAGGTCACTGTTAGGCTGGATCCAACAGGAGCCATAAATACTTGATATATATTTGCAGAGATGGAACAGAACCACTCCCAATTATTATGTCATGAGAATGAACTTATCTGAGGGAATTTGCCATCAGCTGTTCCTAGTCAAAAGATGCTATGTATTTTATTCCCAATAGCTACATTTAGACATGTATATGCAATAACAGAGCAAATCATAAAAATAAAAGGCCATTCAACATTTAGTTTCTACACACACTTTACTGAATGTAATTTATTATTGCGGCAATATGGAAGGTAGATAGTGGAGAAACAACAACATCAAAAGGACTCAAGTGATGAATTGAAAGATTAGTTTCCTCCAAAACCATGGGGATTTTTTGCACAAGTCCTTAAAACCTCTACCTTCTGCACTAGAGGAGTATGTTTGAACTCTCCATGGAAGACACAAATCAGGAGACAACCAGAGAGAGAAAATTAAAGCAGTTACAAATTATTGCAATGTTGTAAAGCCGTTGTAAATTATTGTAATACAAAATAATCTAATGTCTAACCGTGTGCCCCATTTTTTCCTCTCTTCTGAATAATATGCTTAACTGCATTCTTCACGACTAACCATTTATTGGCCCTTGTATTAATTTAACACATCAAGATGAATGTAAGCAAACAGCTCTTCTTAAAAACAAAAGCAAACCTTCAGTGTAGCCCATCACAGAGGAGCCTGCTTTTCATATTCCCTGACCTACTGCCACATCCCAGAATGGGTAACACTCGGGGTAGATGAAGTGCCGTGACTTGAAGGGTGAGAGATGATGGCCCATCCTGGAGTAGGAATGACTGAAACGTGCTGTCAGCTTCTCATTAAAAAGTCAGGAACTAGGACCATAAACCCTGCAAGGAGAGAAAATATGGCACCATAGAAATGACATGACGCATAAAAAACCAACTGAAGTAGTTCCAAAGTGTTTCCAAGAGTAATATCCCAAACGGGAATCACAATACTAATGAAGACGACATATGTGGGGGAAGGGGACAAAGATTATGAGATTGGGACACCCTGGGACGAAGCAGTCAATCATATGTAAGTGACACCCTCTGTCCCAGAAAGTTCCCTGTTCCCCACCTTTCCAGTGGCTCTCTCCCTAAAGAACACCCTCTCCCTGTTTCCTTATTGGGTTCGGGGCTCCGCACCCCGGCTTCGGTACCTTTCAGCTGCGGTGTACGCCGCTTTCCTTTCCCGCCTGCGCCCTCAGACTCCCCGACATGAAAAGCGTGTTGGAACAGCACGGGAGTCTCCGCGCCCTGCCTTGTACCCGGTCGCGCCGACATTTCGTCATCCGGGGCCGTGTGTGATGGCGGCGGGACGCGCCGAGGAGGGGTCCGCCCGTACCCCCCCAGGTTCGTGGCTCCCGGCAGCAGCCAGGACCCCGAAAACCCGCAGACATACATGATTTTGTAGTGGTGCAGGGTAGCCCTGGTGCCCAGCACATAGTGTATTGCCGTGCTAGCAGCAGTATTGAGTTTGCAAGGCCTCAGGACAGCAGCTTTCCAAGTTTACTTTGTCTATGTCTTACTTGAGCTGCCTGCCATTTCCCAGCTTAACTAGAATAGAAATTTTTGAAACCATGTGGTTATGCTTAATATGCTTTATCTTTGCTTACCTTTCTATGGTCCAATAGTTTTATCCAGATACTGTCTGTAAAAGACATGGCATGAGAGCACCTTGGAAAGTGGAGCACAGGAGATGGTGTAGAGAAGTGCAGGCGTGGGATGGACAGAGGTGGGTTAGTTTCACACGGGAGCACCTGCACTATCTACAAGTCACCAATGGTCAGCTGGAGAAATGCAGACTGGGAGCTGAGCAACACCTGCAGAGGTACAAAGAGAATGGAGAAAAAACTTGCAGTTTGTGTGAAATGGACCGTGGAAGGGAAATGCAGCGGCACCATGAACTCAGTAAAGAGCAAGCAGAGTGCATGACACGTTAGAACACAGAAATATTACTCAAAAGACTCCCAACATGAGACAGGAGGAATGAAAAAGATCATACTCTTCATGACCAAAGATCTGAGCTGCATGATCCCCTCTTATTTCTGAAAGCTTCATCACCCAAGGGGCACAGGAAGGCTGTGCATAATACCAGAAGTAGCAGATACTAAGAAGCATGAAATATAGCAGCTCTGTGGTACTATACTTTTTCTTTCAAAGTACTTATTTTTTCCAGGATGACTACAGTGGGCTAGTAAACACTATTTACTTATATAGTTTATTTTCCCATTTGGATTTAATTTAAATTCTTGGCATTGCACATAGCATGCTTCTTCTTCTGCCCTTAATAAAAATTTTAGCATAATGATATGTAGGTATGATTTTGCTTACAGTATGCCAGGATTTTGCATAATTAATATGTGTTATTCAAAATAATAATAATTTTTTTCTATCACCCACCCAAATTTAAAGCCAAAATTGCTCAACCATGTGATTTATTTTTCCTGGTAGAATTTTTTAAGGTTCATTGGTATCTAGCAGTAGTTTAAATGCTTACATTCTTTTTGTTCTTACTTGGTCAAAACTGAATAAATCTGTTGTTGTATAGAGTGGTTTTGCGTGACTTAAATAGTAATAAAGAAAGAAGAATATTTTCTAAATGTTGCTTCCTATGTGAGAGAAATCAATATTTTTCTAATTAGCAGTCCAACATCTTAAAGCTATTTGAGAAATGCCGTACCAGTAAGTCTGCTGTCATATTGCAGTTTACACTGCTGGCTTTCATTTCCACTCCGCTGAATTCCCACACTCTCAGTGTCACAGAAGTCACAGAAATGCACAAAGGATTGTGCTACTGTTGTGGAAGCAGCAGCTCGATGGCTCCAGCTCCAGCTAACTTCCTGTTCCACTGGTTTTGCTTCAGAAGGTGATCAATTGCATTTGAATTCAAGTGCCCTGGGAAAATCAGACAGATACTAAATTTTAGGACTTTTAGTTCATTATTCAAGTCATTGTGTTTTTCTGAATCTGAAAATGAGGACTTTGCATGCTAGTTTGAGATTGAGCAGTGTGAGGTTCTGATCTAAGGCAAATTTTGGTGAGTCCTGTTCATTTAATGTTTATCAATAGCTTTTCTGTGTTACAGCAGACTTTCTGCTACTGACACAGGCTGAGCATTTAAGTGCAAGTACAAGTCAAATATTCAGTTCTTCTGCAACAATTTTACAATTTTTGATGTATGAAAATACATGTATTTCACGGACAAAGAACATAATTTTATGTTTTTGACTCTTCACTGAACAGAGGAACATATATAATACAGAGACATTTAAAATTCCATACGCTGTTGCAGACATCTTTTGTGAAAAATCCTTTCTTGCGATTTTTCTCTCTTCTAAGAATCTGTGGCCTCAGCAATAAGATGTAAACAATGGTTATCTGCTGCTGTGGAATGCAAAAGGGGTACCTGTGATTGGCACATCTTGGATGTTTACAATTAATGGCCAATCAAGGACTGAGCTCTCTCGGACAGAGTTGGAGAGAGCTCCTTTGTTATCATTCTTCTCTATTCTATTCTTAGCTAGCCATCTGAGAACTTTTCCTTCTATTTCTTTTTAGTATAGTTATAATGTTATATATATATCATAAAATAATAAATCAAGCCTTCTGATCATGGAATCAACATTCTCATCTCTCTCTCATCCTGAAAACCCCTGTGAAAACCCCTGTGACCATGGTCACAATACACCATCTTTGTCTTTTTCCTTTTTAACTGTAAAGACCATTTAAATGTCATGTTCTTCACTCTTACTGTTATTACAGTAGTCTTCTTCATGAGAACAAACAAGAAAATACTGTATTTCAGAAGCATTGAGGGGAAAGAATACCCACCCTATTACAGAAGATTCTCCTTGAAGACACCTCTTATTAAACTTTTGACTTGAAACATTTGTCTCCTCACTTTTTCAGAATGATTTGTGCTGTACTTGTTTAACCGTGTTATGATAAACTGAGGCATAGGAATAGTTCCCTATTATAAAGTTAGTAGGTCAAGCTGACTATCTGTAAAATAAACACTTCCATGGGAAGGCTGGAAGCTGTGAGAAAAGAAATTAAACCTGAACTAAGCTGGCAAGGCCTCTGCTCACAGTGTGTTGCTGATATGAAGAGCCCTGCCTTGCATGCCTCTGGTACACAAGGAAAAGTGAGACAACTTTAAAGGGAGCACACTTCTGTAAGATGATTCTCGTAAGAAGAGTTTAGAATGAGGATTAATGTTAGATTTAGATGGGTAGAATTAGATAAAAAATTTTGCCTCCATTCTTTTCTTGAAGTAAAGAGTCCTGGTATACAGTGATGCTCTGAACTGCTGCAGTCCTTTGTGCATCTTCAGAAGTGACCAAACAAAAACTGACAAAAATGAAATCAGCAAATCAGCCTTTACAAAATATTAACACAATTTTTAGGCGGAAATGAAAAAATGAAAGAAGAGGACATTAAGAAATAAAACATATGTGGAAGAATCAAATGAGAGAATGGCAGTGTATTCTTGAGGTGCTGGAAAGAGCAGAAGCAAGGTGCTTTATTTTTATGACTTTTTAGGGGTTCTACCTAAAGAAATTCTAACTCTGTTTCACTTTTTATAGTTCCAATTATATTGGCTCACCACTATGAGCAACAATGGGGACTTCTGCTGCCTGGCTTCATTAATACTGAGTTGCCTCTGAGGCTTTCACAGACCATTTGTCACTTAAAAACTAAACATGTTCCAGAATGAAGCTACCCTCTTTGCATTCAAAAAAACCCCAAACCAAACCCAAAAACCTGCTAGTTATCCTCTGCGTGAGCAACATGTCTGAGTAGTTTTCAGAGTTTGTGGTTGAAGAATGTACATATTTTATCTAAATTTTATCCCTATCAAAAAGCATGCCTGGACAAGAGGCTAACTGAAGCAAGTAGCTGCCAGGACACAGGCCTGTGTGACATTGTGCTGCCCTGCAAGAGCTTTCTTCCAGAGGCCAAAGTGGCATCAGGGTTGTCTTTTTTTTCAATTGACTACCTACTTAAGGGTTGCAGCAAGATTGATTATCTCATTTCTGCTAAGTCCTCTGAAAGTCCTTAAAGGCACAGGAAGTGTCACTTCATCATCAGACTCCACTAGGTAAGTTGTGTTCTCCTGCATATCTATAATTTGAAGACATGCTTTAAGTGCCTAGTGCAAAATAGAAGTGGAGATGTATAGATAGTAGAGCACTTTCCAGAGACGTGTTGTTATTTCTTTTCAGAATGAAAGACATTCCCACCTGTCTAAACCCCAAGACACAAATGTAAGCAAAAGAAGATTCTTTAGCATCAATTTGTAAAATACATTTCCTAAAAAATCTCCAATGCCATGGGAGCTTTCAAACTACATTTTAACTAAATAATTTTTCTTGAAGCTAAGTATATTCCAGTCTCCTATGATGAAAAACAGAGGCAGACCAGGCAAGGTTTCTGAATGCAGATGCATTTAAATTCTGGGAAAACTTTACTGAGGCACTCAAAACAAATTTTTGAGTTCTCATCAATTTAATGGGCGTGTCAGTATCAAAACAATTAATAATAATGGAGTACTAAATTATGTAAATGCTTCATATATTTAATTTTAGGGCTTAAAACCTACATATTTTAACTCCAGAATATTTATAAACCTATCCATGGGCACTTAGGTTTGGAAAATAAATTGTTTAGAATCTCAAGGTCACAGGAAACAATGGGAGATTTACTGTAAAAAAATACAGAGCCGAGTAAACTTCCAGAAAGTATTTCTCATCCTTTCATTGTCTCCAACAGAATGTGTCTCAGAAGAATGAGACAATTTTGTTTTGGTGAAGCATGTGGAGCACACAGTACAGGAAGTGTTGATAAGTGTACATGGCATACCCAAGTATAATTTGTTTTCTTACTCTGGGTTTGAAGTTCATTGAGAACTGCTGAAAATTCTGCCCTGGTCCCAGGTGAATAGACTGGCCCTGGTCTCAGGTGAATAGACTTGAGTGCCAAGTTACCTGGGTGTCCAGACAGTTCTGCCAGTTTGTATTCTGCACAAAAATCCACAGCTTTGCTGCACAGCATGATAGATAAAGACAGGCACAAAAAATTAATGACAGCACACCCTGTGTGACTGTTTGCCCTGCAGTTACCACCCTTGCTCCTTGTGACAGCAGAACTGGTAGTTAGTTCATTGCCCCAGTTCAGCCCCTCTCCTCTTAAAATATCCTTGGGTGCTGCACATCTAACCAGGTTAGCTATGGGCCCCTGTGCATCTTTTGAAGCAGGGACTTCTGCTTGATTTTATCCTTTACCAAAGCCCAGTTGCGTTTCAGGTGATTGATACAACTCAGTAACTGTCACCAGTATTCTCAATCTCATAAGCAGTAAGCAAACAAGCCATAATGCTGCACCCAGAGGTATTGGCAGCCTCAAAAGACGAGTAGCAATTCTCCTCCCCACGTGACTGTCCCTGAGATCCCAGCATGTGCTCAGCTGATGTCTGGGCTCTCAGACACAGGTCAGAGCTGTGGGGAAGTCACCAGAAGTGGGTTCTGATGCTCTAGGATGAAGTAAGCAGGTATCCCACTTGAGCTTTTATGATTTATACACTGGAGTACTGGAAATATTTCATTCCTTCACCCCGTTTTTTCCCAGCTGCTGTTGAGGCCGTGGCAATGACTTTTTTTCTTCTTCTTCTTTTTTTGGTTTTTTCCTCCAGAGTCAAACAAACAGATGAAAATGGACAAGAGGAAAAAGGTAGTCAGCCAGAGAAACAGACTGGGGCTGTGTTTAGTAAGTGGAATCAGAAATAGGGAGACTTAAGCCTATTAGTATATTTTTAGAGACTACTTGTGTAATAATAGCAGTTGAGATCTTTTATCTACACAAATCTGTGAAACAATCACATCAGTGATACTTCAGGATGGAACTGGGCGAAAAGCTTTTTATAGAGGTTTTGGGGAGTTCTGTCACCTCTGATCTATTAGATACTACTTTTAAGTATTGCAACAACACCTCTGTGCCCAAGGTGGAAGAGGGAGGGAAAAGGGAAACCTAAGCTGAAATAGAAAACAGCAACTCTTCCAAGGAAGCCAAAAGCTCCTCCCCAAAAGAACACTCTTGATGGTATGGAAGGATGAGAAAAAAAGAAAATAGATTTGTTAAGAAATAGAGCTGGGTGATGAAAAAGGCCCAAACTATGAGAAAAATATTATCTGAAACAGAACAAATTTTCTTTTTAAGAGTAACAAACTCATGCTTTTATTGAAAAAAAATCACAACTTTAAAAGCAGCTGATTGTATGAGTCACCAGTATAGACATGAGGACTTAAGACCCTAAACAAAACATAGTAGCATGTTTTATTTATAAGAAAGCCGTACTAAGATTGTTCATTGCTTTCACTCCTGAATTGTTATGAGAAAGCTCAGGATTTAAATCATACTGCATAAATTTGTAATACACACTGGAATTAAGAAATACTACAAAAGCCAGATTACCCCCTTTAAAACATGGCTTTTGCTCGGACAAACCAAGGGTTTTGGATAATTTACAAGCATACATAGGCAGATTTTATTTAAAGTTTACATATTTCTCTATTTGCTTTTCCTTTTTCTTTCTTTGCCATTGTAACAGAAATGGCTTGATTTCACTGATACCAAAGCATCATATGGACAGAGAGGATGTGCTTTCTCTCATTCTTGCCTTTACTTTCTCCTGTCTTGATTGAGGGTACAAGTGGGCTGCCCTTTAGGGTGACTCAGCTTCAACATCACCTGGCAGCCAGCTGCCCATTTTGGTTTGTACTTGCTTATCCCAGTCCTTCTGTTTCTTAAATTAAAGACAGCTTAGGTCAAAAATAAACTGGCTGACCAGACAATGACCCTTCTTAGATCCCAGTTTAGCTTTTGAATTGCTAATATCCTTCTACACCAAATATGCCTCTTATGAGGTGTTCGGGCATTTACTGGTCTTTGCTCCTACATATATTCCCAGACAAGGTGACAGCTGCACAGCAAGTACACCAGTTATCTGTTTACTACTTATGCTCAGCATGCAAAAATTATCCAGAAATTGCCATGGGTACTATTTTTGACTTAGACCCTCTCCCTGTGTTTCCCTTCTACTTTACCAAGTATATTTAATGAATTAGCAATGACATCTGGAGAGAAAAAACCAAACAACATGAAACACAAGAACCTAAGAAACCCTGCTGATCTGGGCCCAGTGGTCAGGCTTGTTTGTGGCTGTGCCCTCCCAGTGTTCCATCTGCATCCACTGCGAGGATGACTCTGAGGGGCTTCATTGCCAGTAAAAGTTTGTGTATCAGGAGTTGCTCACAGTACATCCAAAAGCACACCCACCATATTTATTACAGGAGCTCCAAACCCAAGGAAAACCAGCTGGAACTCAAAGCACTCAGAGCAGTGATTGAAACAAAAACATGAAAATGTATAGCAGATGAGAGAAAGGAAGAGCTTTTGGAGCCTGAGGAAGTAACAAAGACATTTCCTGTGGTTTTACCCAGCAAAAACCCCAGCTTGAAACAGCATAATCAGGAGTAATAACTTTGTAGGCAGGATGACTTGGAAGAAAGCAAGAACCAGTTAGTTCTTTTTTAGCTCTCCTACAAATGATTTTATCCTGGCATAAGTTTAGATATCCCAAATTTCAGATATTACAAATGTTGGTAAATGTCTTATCACCAAATAAAAATTGCTGTTTCCTGGGAAAGCACATGTAAGTTTTTAAGCAAGGTCTAATGATTAAAAAACTCTCAAATATAAACCTTGCTAAGATTGTGGTTTATTTTTGGGTTGTAATTTTTCATGCATTCTGATCCCACTGATGTTGTTACAATTTAAATATCTGCCCAAACTATTTTCTACATTTATTCCATATATTTGATAGCACTTATTTGACTTACATAATTTTCTAGATTGTGAAAAATGAACAGGCTGTTACTTATAATTTTTAAAAATGCTTTACATATTTCCTGTTTAATAGCAATTGCCAAGCTGTGTTTGGAAAGAATTTGTTCATTGACATTGAGTAGCTGTCATTGTGTGAGAGAAAATAATAACAAAAGCAAGAAATTACTAATTACTATTTAAAATTAGTAATCTACCCTTATTACTAAAATTACTAATCTACCCTTTCTGATAGCAAGAAAAAACAGGGGCTTCTGAATACTGGTAACTGATACAGAGAATATGAATCACCATAGAATTCCCACTGCAATCTTTATGAAAAATCCAAGCACTGGGCTGAAAGGGACGATAAATAGAGTTTTCACAGATAAATGAGATAGCTTTGGATTTCAGTTGTTCCTGCAGAGAACACAAAGGCACAGCTCTACTGAGGAGGAGATAAAAGGGCTCAGCGTACCTACAGAATACTGGTGTCCTCATGTGGTATTCCCAAGGATATCCGAGATCTACTCTGAAGATGACCTGGCTGAGAAAGACAATCCAGGCTTTCTATTTCCTTCATGCTTTCCAAAAGAATACACTAAATGAACAAAAATATTCCTAACATTAGGAATTACGAGCCAAGCTCATAATCATAAAAATAATTTTTTAACAGGATGTTGTGGAGAAGAAGGTACAGGCTCCACCCAGAAACCAGTACAGGCATATACCAGTACTGGAATCAGCAGAATATTCCTCTCCAAACCCCCAGCTTTATAAACTACCAGCAGCCTTGCCTGTTACATACTGCTGTCCTGAGTGGCTTAGCTGCACTTGGGGGCTCCAGAACCCACTTTGACATAGTTTTAAATTAATCTCCCAGAGACAGAATAACAAATTGAACCAGAATGTGAGACTTTACCTTCTTTATGCATTACAGTTATCCCAGAACATTTTTTCTCTGTCCCTTAGATGGAAGAGCCAATCTTTTCATATTTTGCGTTCTGTCCTTGTTTCTCTTCAAGTTCCTGACACATTCAGTGTTTTCCTGTACAGATACTAACTGAGCAGGCTATTTTGTCAGGGGAAGAAGGAGGAAAATAAATCTAATTTTGCATCGAGTAAAACAGAGCAAGTTACATTCTCCTGTAAAAGAGAATATGCAGTCTGGATCACATGTTGGTTACAAAGCTACCCCTTATTCAGAAAGCTGACTTGGTTCTTCCTAATGTTTGTACACTGGAAACTGAATCAAAATGAGTTTAAAAGGCTGCCAAGCCTTTGCTTCCACCTTTTCATAGAGATGGAGCTGAAAGTAACAGCAGCAGGATACATTGACATTGGTCTCTTGAAGGAATTTTCTCTCCACAAAGAAAAACAAGAAAAAGCAAAAACAGTCCTTTGAGATGAGAAGATGAGAAAAAAAATTGAAAAAATAAAGCCGATGGCTTTGACAAGAAAATACAAAATAAGCTGTAAAGCACAGGTAGAAATGGCAGAGTCCTTCCAATTATTGAAAAGTGTGAATGCTGTGAGAAAATAATTTAGAAAGTGATTTATTTCCTTCGTTAGCAACTGTTTACCTACCTGCATCTACTGCTGGTCCTCCTTTTCCATGTTTTATTAATTCACCAAAGTTTTATATGTTTGCAGAGGAAAAGTCTTGCTGTTATCATCTCTAGAGAAATTACAGAGTGTACATATAGAGACAGGAGACTGTAGAAAGAAGTAAATGGAAAAAAACATTTATTTGTTTTCTCTCATAATACAATTGATTTAAATATAAGGAAGTATAAGAAATTCAGTACATGTAAATTTAGGGAATTATAATCAGTCCAGTTGCTTAAGATCTTGCTTTGGAGGATTGACAGAATTTGATCCCAAAGCTACTAAATACTTGCAGCTTGGTAACAGTAAAATGTAATTAACAGAAAACTGCTCTGTTGATCTTCTCTATCATTTAAGTCTTCCAGAGGGATAATGTCAAGAACCTTTGCTTCAGCTTGTTCTTGCTATGGTTTGGAACAATTAAATTAAAAACAAACACAGGGTTTTTCCAAAAGCCTGCCATTGTTGATTTTCCAGAGGAATATCCTAGGTCCTTTAAGCCAGGTGTTGCTGCCGTGTATTAGAAATGAAAGGCAGAAATGCAGGATGTGTATAAGCAATATTTTGTACGCTACAGTGCCCCGCTGGGTTTGTGCAAAAGAGCTGCTTCCCAAAGCTTTAATTGACACTTAGCTTCTTTTACAGCCTGTTTGCGCAGACAGCCGGCACCTCATAGTCAGTTAAAGTGTAGCTGCGAGTATTATAAAGCACATCTTTACAGGAAATAGGAACATTCATTTGATAATTGGCATGAAAACTTGGCCATATTAGATTTAAAAGTCATTAGTTTCGCATCTGTGAGATGCTGAGTGCTCGTGCTTGTTCACCTCCAGGCATGCAAGCCACCACGAGCGTGGCTGAACTGCTTGGAGGCGCCCGGTCCTTGCGAGCTGCCTGGGGCTGTGTGGCTGCAGCCACTGCAGATGGCAGAGTGGCACTGCCACCCCTGCCAGCCCCAGCCATATGGACAAATCCAACAACAGTTGGCCAGATGTTTCTGAGCAGTGTGTTTCTCCACTCACATTTCAGGATATCTCACAACAACCCCAGTCTGAGTGAGAAAAGTGCAGTTCACTTGCAGACCTAGAGCAGGAGGAGTAGCAAATAATGCAACCTACAACAATCAGAAAACACTTTTTCAGTAAACCCAAAGTAGGAGCATGCTGACTGATGAATGTTTTTTACACAAGCAAGAGGGGAAGTGCAGGGGAATGGGATGGCGGACTTGGGTATGTACCAATGGCTGCCTCCCAGAGAAGGGATTTCATGACTTTGTTTTGGTTCCTTGAGAATTACTGTTTCCCAATTCTTTCTTCTAAGAATTCAATTATTTTCTATAATTATGAAGTTATAACATGTTTTTTATTTGTAATTTACACACGTGCCTATGTATATATGTATAGATAGATATACACATTTCAAAGAAAGGTACTTTTGGGTTTTGTTATGTTTTTGTTTTGTTGGGGTTTTTTGTTTGTGTGTTTGGTTTTTTTTTTTAAAGATGAGAAAAGTGATGGGGAAAGAGGAAAGAAAATAAATGTGCTTCTGTAGAAAAAGCAGTTTTTCATTGCAGCTATTAAAATTCAGGTCTATTGCCATGGAGAAATCAGTTGATGAAAGTGAAAAGTTTGCTTCTTGTTTTTTAACAAAAAAAATACAGAAGAACTCTATGCATTAACAAACTGATATATTGTGTAAATCTTAATTTTCCTGTTTGTGCTTTACACTGAAACTTTCTCCTGTTCTTTTGCACTTACCAGTTCCAAGAACAATCACTACAGTCTCACTTGAGAAGCAAGATTCTTCTCTAAAAGAAGGTATCCCTAAACAGAGATCACTTATCACTGTTGATGCTGTTTTTAAACAGTGTGGAATTATAGAGATCTATGAATGAAGTGTGAAGATTGTCAAGAAAATGTTACCGAGTTTTAATGTTAGCTAAGCTTAGCTCACCTTTGTAAACCACAAGCACGTACTAAATAGCAATGTGGGAGTGCACACAATGCAACAAAACAGAGCCAGCAGGTTGATACTGCATATCAATCTTCAGCTACATTTCTGCATTTTAACTTCATTTACTGCAGCCTTTTTATTGATGATTGAGGTGAAGGGACACATGTTATGAAGGAGTACAGCAAATCTTTAAATCTTTTTTCTTCAAAGGGTGGATTTTACAGGCCCCTCAAGATACTTGCAAGCACACACAATGTTTCTTCATACATTAAGGCCTGTGTAATGGTTTATCACAGTTCTGACCAATTTACCTTCTGACAAAGCAATAACACATGATGGCTCTACAATGCACAGCACCTGCTAGATATAATATTAAGCAAGTTCTTCAAAATGTGGTCTGCCACCCAGCTCCAATGTAAAATCCACAAGTTTTTTCTCATCTCTGTGGTACTATTTTCACAGGGATTTTCAAAAGTATTTGTGTATGATGAATTGCATAGGACTGTGGCAAAGGAATCGTAATTTCTGCATTCACACTATCCAGCACATGTACCAATAAATACCGTAAACTGATACACCAGGGCTTCAAGCTTCTCTGTGGTTCATACAAATGGATTTGCTAACTCAACCTGACAACTCAGCTGATCAGACAAATAAAGTGTCTTGGATAACACCAGTGTCAATAATTACATTTTCTAAGTGGGACAGTATATTTCAAGTTGAAAATGAATGTATAATTGCTGTTATAGATCATGAAAAATCTTGTACAAGGGCTAACAAGAAAAAGCAGGTATTTTATGAAAGATTGGTTCTTTTCTAGTCCTTGTTTATAGTAGAGGTTTGTAGGGCACGCACACCTTAATCAAGATATATGGCAATGTACAAACTGCTGAGCTCTGCTGGGCATATAAACCCTGGAGTTGGCAACACAGGCTAGCCAAGAGAGACACTAAATCTGCAAATGAATCCTCCTTTCTCCATCCCTCTGACCCCCTTGAATTCCTCCTGCCCCTGGGAAGTGCAGTGTGCCCAGGAGCTAGGACAAGGATGAAGGGCCAGGGCTGGAGACATCTGCTGCAGCAGCCCCTCCCTACATCGAGGGATGGAGAGTCCATGGGTGAGGCAGTGAAGTGGCAGAAAATCTCATGGACCTTAGAAAACCCTAGAAAAAGAAAATGTAGAGAAAAATGGTAGGAACTGCTGGGTTATACGGTGCACTGAGAAAAGATGTGAACAGCCAGCCCCCATCAGAGATGCTCTTAGGTCTCAAAGGAGAGAAGCCAAAATCTGTAATGTTTCTGATGCCTGCTTGAAATATTGAGCTGCAACCAAAGAGAACTAGAAAGCACTCAAAGTGCTCAAGGGAGAATACTAAGATGAAAGAAGATACCATTAAGATAATTTTGCATACAGGAGATCTGCAGAAGACAGCTCTTCTTCTAAAAGGAAATAGCAATTTTGTGATCTTTAAAATTAATTTGGATACTCTCATTGCTTTTGCAGAAAGCTTTCCAGAGAAAATTGAAATGGAAAAGGGTTTTTAGAATTAAGAATTACTTGAGATGATGTGACAATGTTCAAATGATGCTGTAACATTTGAAGAGTGAATTAGTCTCATTACCAGGCTCTTCTTTTTTTCACTAGCACTGAATTTTTAAGAGCAATTTTGCAAAAATTATCAGAAATGTCCATTTATACAATGGTGTCCTATTATTTAAAGAGTTTTTAATTGGCAATATAAAGAGTAAACTGCTTGAGAACATGAAAACTAACAATTGTCAGTGGATTTGGCATGATTCTAAAATTGAAAAAAAATAAATGAGAGGATTTCGTGAATTCTCAACTGCTCCAAAGAGTCTGTTTCAAACCAGCAACTGGAAAAATAAGAAAAATGTACTTTGCTAGAGATTATTTTCCCCCAAAACCCAAAATACCAAAATTGAGCCTAGACACGTTTTGTGTTCTTTTGAACAGTAGAAAACAGCCATCAAAGAGCTGATGACTGCATGTTAGAAACAGAGACTGATTGCTTTTCCCAACTAGCAGAATGAGCGCAGAACTTGAATTTCCTTTTTATGTGCAGTTTAAATATGATGCAAAATGCCAACCTGAATTAAAGGGATAAATATGTGCAGTGATGGGAGGCAGATGCTGTGCTCCGTGCACCAGCAATGGCACATGTTGGCCAAGGGAGAATCTGGACGTGTTACAGCTCCACCTGCTGAGGCAATAAGAAATGATTGGGAGGGGTGTACTTGGTCAGTGTAGTGAACTGGAGCAACTGAGGGTCTGTGTAGACCCTGGAACAGATTTGCCACAGGCGTCCTGATCTGCACTTGTGCTCCTGCTCAAGATCAGGTAGTATCAGATGCATACTAAAGTCATGGAAGTCAATCAACATGCCCTGTTTGAAGCAGCAGCTTGTTTTTGAAACTCCCAGGAATTTTGAAGAGTTCATTTCTGCCTTTTCTTATAGTGACTGACGAGCACAAAAGTCAAGGTTTGTCACTTCAGAAGGATGCTGCTACTCTAGTGTTTTTGATGAAGCAACAGATACTCTGTTTATTCAAGGACCATGAAATGAACAAGCATTTCCTCACCCTTTTGTTGTACTTCTTTTGTGGATGACAAAAACTAAAGAAAAGATTGGCCAATGTGAAGTTCATTTTGAGCTGGAGGAATAGCAGGGGAAATTAAAAGAAAACTTTGAAAAAAATACAATCTGTAGCTGTGCTTTTAGCAAAAGATTAATATCTTTAAGAACAGTAAGCATGAGTCAAATATGCAATTTCAATGAATGCTGGTTTTAGATATCTATTATCTATCTAAATATCTATCTGTGCCTTATGGGAACACAGAGTAGCTCAGAGCCAGAAATTCTGGTTATTGTTCAGGTAAGTTCAGATAAGTAGTTCCTACACCTTAAGACCACGTCGACAGGAGAGAAATAAGTGAAAAATGTTGCAGCAAAAGTTCTTAATCAATGACTAGTGTTTAGCACTTACTAAGAAAAGCACAAAGGAATGAGGCAGCACAGCACAACAGGAGTATGAATAGCACAAATTTTTTATGCTACCTGAAAGATTCTTATAGTTAGTCAGAATGACTCTCTCTGAGTCTGAAAGTAGGCAGAACATAATATTGGACCTGAAGCAATGAAGTGTTCAAGAATATGTCAGATATAAAATGTAAATTACGAGGCATTTATTTAGTCCAGAGGGTTCCCAGAGACCAAACACCCACAGAGCACTGGCAACAGCACAGCTCAAAATATGCAGAACCTGGAATGTCAAAACAAAATGATATTTTTTTTAAAAAAGAACCTTTGTGGCACATAAACCAAACAAGAAATGACACTGATAATAACTGGAAATTGAACATATGCCTAATGTTTTCCTGCTGTAATTAAACAACTTAAGTTATGCTAAAAAGAAAACATTTACATCAGTGGGTAGGGAATGTGGAGTCAGACTCCTTGAAAGGTAGACACAATTGTGAGTATCTTGGTCCTGCATATAGAGTGTTTTGCTTGCCACTTGTCTGCGTGAAGGAATTTTCTTAACAAACACAGTCTGAAGTGCAGACTTGGATCCCAAACCAGCAGGAACATCAGGTGTGGGAAGAACATAGCTCAAAGGATGCCAATTGTGAAAGAGCCAAGAATGGATGAAGATGGCAATTTCTATGGATGCAAAGAAACAAGACTTAAAAATTGGATATTTATAGCATGCACCACCTCTTTTTCATCTTTGATTCTTATGGAATCAGTGAATGAAGAAAAAGAGATATGAAAGCCAGGAACTCAAACCTGAGTGTTTGAGTTGTTGAACAGTAGCGACAGCATTCAGCACAGACTCTTCTGAGTTGACACTTTTTGTGCAGGAGCTGAAGAACGTGGAAAGCAGATAGAATTTAGCTGACGGGAACAACTAACCTGACTCTTTGTGACCTTTCCACTACTGAGCAAGCTACAAAAACAATTTATGATTTAAAGGCAATCAAGAATCAGTTGGATTGATATTTTTTGCTTCTCCTCACTAAATAAAAGGGTTTTGAAATAGCACACATTGCTAGAGGAAAAAAAAGAGCAGGTAAAGACAAATTGAACAAAGCTCTAAACTCTTGGGTGAAGGAAGTAATATATAGAGTTGATTAGACCTAATTTCATTCTAATATCCCTTTCTTAATCTGTAACAAATGTAAGAATGTAGCAGCACATTATAAGATCTGAAGAGATTCTGATTTCATGGTAAAATGAAGCAAAAAAGGGGAAAATTAAATATGATACATAAAAAAAGAGAACTGGCAATAGGTACTTAAAATAGAACAAATCATAGAAAAGTCAATTAAATATGACTGAGAACCAAGATAATGGGCTTAATATTTAAAAAGCGATTGAACAAAGAAGGAACATGCAAATGAAATTATTACCACGCTAAAAACTGATACAACTCCAAAAATGATGGGAAAAGTGAATATTGTCACTATTCCACATATTTAGAACAGAAGAATTGCAATTTTTGTAGTTTATTTTCAGCAGGAATGAGTTTTTGGTCCCTAAAAAAGTATTTTAATATTTTCCTAGCATTACTTTGCTAGCATCTGCAGCAAGGGTGGCCCTGGATGATTATTGTTCCAGGAGAGTCAGATCACAATGTGGCCTGAGCTGCAGTGGCATTGCAGCAGGGGCTCCAGCCTGCTGAAGAATTACAAGTGACTTTCAGAGGTCATCTAGAAGACATCAGCTAACTTGCTTTATGCTGAAGAAACTGAAAGGCTTAGATTCCTGCAATCCTTTCTGATCCAGAGTGCTTTCCAATTCAAAGCAGGAAACCTGCAGCGACTCATTTTTTGACAATACTTAGCAGGCAGCCACCTTGACACTTTAAGCAATGAAAAGCAACTCCTCAGGGCAGGAGCTAAAGATTTCACTATGTTAATACCACAACTCTTGAACGTACACTTTCTTCAAGCCAGAAGTCTTTGTTGTACCACTTTATCCCAATAAGTTTTTGCTCAGCATTTTCCAAAGTGTCACCTACGCTTTGATATCGCTCCCCACACCAAGTGTACTTTTCAAGTTTTATGTGTGCTGCTTTCTACTGGGCTCAGTAGTGGACTTTAGATATCTATTTTCAGCTTAAATGTTTACAAAATTCACACAAATACTTGGATAAGTTCTGAATTTACTCAAAAAACAGTGAATTCATTTTTTTACAACTGATTGGAAAACTGCCTAGCAGAAACAATTACTTTATTATTCTTAAGCAGTTATTATAAATAAACACTTATCACAATTGGAAAAAGAAGCAGGAGAAATGCTAACACTGCTAGATAGAACCCAAATATTTAAATTTATATACCTCAAGCAAAAGAATTCCTTAAAAGAGCCCTTAGTCAAGCTCAGTGGGGATACAAAAATAAAGGCACAGAGCAAGAATTACTTGTGACAGTAAATCCACTGGGAAAACATGAGACAAGAAAGAGGAAAGCCACGAGTTTGTGATCCAGTTTCAGAAGTTTGAACTGGAAAGGCAGGTTTTGTGATTGAAATCTAGGTTTAAGGACAGGCAAGGTCATAATAAAAAAAACCCCTCAGAGTCTTGGTCTTTTCTGATTTATATTGCTGGACTCATTGGGCTTGCTGAGTTTATAAAACACCTACTACAAGGAATTTTATGAGAAGTGCACCTGTTTGAAAATAGGTGTGAATCATTTATGAAATCCAGCTGTGTATATGACAGGTACAATCTGCACCTCACCCCGCAGCCAGCAGGCAGATTACAAGCAGCAGGCAGGGAAAGAGCACTGGTCAAACACCATTAACTTGAAAAGACAGAAATAAGGTCAAGGTTAAACACTGAAAAATTTACTCCTGGACTCCGCAGCTACAAAGGATGCAAGAAAATGTGCATCTAAACAGCAGTAAACTTAATCCTGATAAAAATCTGACAACCAGATCAAGATAAAAATCAGGGCTGTTCATACATCACACAGGGAACAGCATGCCAACCCTTGTAATTTATCACAAACAAAGAGGACTGGAAGCAAGTCTTCCTAAAGACTTAAAGCTCTTATAGAAGCTGTGCCACCAGCTTTATGTGTTAGACCTGAATATATCTGACATAGGCTGAACACCCAGAAAACCCAGGACCACACTGTGCCATTTGTGTGGGGTGTGAAATTCCAATATCTTCTTTTGGCTGAGCTGCATTTCACACAAATGAGAAGCTTTAGCAGAGCCCTTTTACTCAGACCTCCACGACATGACTCAGCAACATTTTACATGTGTACCTGTGGTACAGACTGGTAGGGCCAATGATCGGTCTTTCCATTAAGGGCCTTTATTAACAACTTAGCTGCTAAATAATGGATTGCTTCAGCTTGTACACTTAGTCAGAATCTCTGTGCTGACATCTGAGAGAGCTGGATCAGGTCCCAGCAGAAGTGGGAATCTGTCCACCAATTAGGTAGAGAAAGATTTATTTCAGGAGCAGTTCTGTGTAAATGATGTGTTAAAAGATCAAGGATCCCTTTTAAAAGACCTGCATAAGTGACCTATATTCTTATGTGGCAACTTTAATACACTTTGGAGACAAGGAAAAAAAAAAGAAGGCTGTATTAAGGTGATATTTTGGACCATGTTTGCTGCCTTAGGTGGCAGTGACTGCCAAGGGTTTTTTTTTGTCACAGATGGTCGTGCTTAAACAGACTTGCCTGCCAGTGTGATTTGAACTTTACTTAAATTATAAGTAACCCCACAATCTAAGTCAATTCCCACCATGACAAAAAAGGTTATTTAAACTTTCAAATGCATTGGTTTGAAAATTAAAATACCCAAGAGTGCAACAATAATGCAAATCTGCTCACCTGAGCCTAGAGACAAAAAAGAAGGCAAGTGATTTGCAACTGCCTTCTCAGCTTGAAGGAATGTGCTCATCTGTGGGTCAAAACACAATAATAACTACCTAGTCTTCCAGTGATTGCCATCCTGGAAGGATGAAATGTTTTAACATGTAAATAAGTTTATTTGGAAATCTCAAAGTGAAAACTCTATTATATAGTGAATATGAAGTGCATAATAAGCAAAGACGGCACAATCATCACAGAGTTATTAGACTGAAGTGTCCTAGGTGACCTCCACAAGTTTTGTGTAAATTTAGAGGATTTTGTAAATTTTCCTTGCAGTAAGTTTCTCAGATCCTTGCAAGGAAGCTTCAATTGAGCATTTTCTCTAGAGTTGAATCTAACAGAAGTAAACAGTCACTGTGCTTGATTAGAAACAAGACCTATAATGGACTACTGGGGCTATGTTGCATGAAAATTTACCATTTGGAGGGATTTAATGATAGATAGATAGGTCCAAGGCATGGCTGTCTAGCAGAGAATCAGCAGGAGCTGCTGTCAGTGTGAAAAGAGTTGCAGTGAAAAACAAGTTGGAAAGAAGCCTGGGTTGCTGGGAGAGAGAGAGTCAGACTTGTTCCTCTGCCCTGCTTATGTTGCTTTGTTAGCCATTACCTGGTCACAGTTCTTGGACAGCTACGAAGGACAAGGTTGTGCTTGCTGCCCACTGAGTGTGGCTTCAGGGAGCTCCTCACCCATTTCAGGGTGCTCTGCTCCAGGACCAAAGAAAGATCAAGCCTCCTTTTCTTCCTGTCTTTGTGCTCACTGCTGCTCCCTGTTGAAACGTGCAACAAAGCCTGGGAGATCAGCGTGGACACTGTGCACAGGGAGCGCCAGCAGCTGCCACAGATTTCCCACAGATTTGTCTTTCACAGCCTCATTTCTTTTTACTTTTTCACAGCTGCTTTTGGTCACCAGGTACGGCCTTTCTGTTTAGTCTATTTCTTCTCCCTCTCAGCTCAAGATATCTAAGAAATTCTTTCTAAGAATTGAGAGTCAGGATTTATTGACATGTCTGACATGCTCTGTAAAAAAAAAAAAATCCCAGCATTTTGGAACTTTCCTCTAAAGCATCACTGGAGGATGGTGCTTTAAAAAACTATTTGAAACTACCCTTATGGACCGGAAGACACAAAAGTACCACCAAAATAAATACAAAGATTGATTACTAATTAAAGCATTCCCTATTTCCAGTGTGGCTTCCTCCTTTTTAAGAGTTGAGCTTAACTTTTTTATCCTCTAGGTAGTTCTTGTCAAAAAATCTTGGCTAACATAGGCAGTAGATTTACTTATTTATTTATTTTTAATGTTTTCTCTACTGTTCATCCAACCTTGCTGAAAAATGCCTGAGTATTGCCATAATACTGTCCCATTTATTTTCCACAACAAAATCTTGTTACTGTCTCCATACTTAATTTAATTTTCACAACCAGGCCTCCATATTCCTTTTTGTTAAAAAAGTAGCACCATTTCCATGTTATTTTTCACCTCCAGAGGTGCTACTGGCTTGCTGTAATAACAGACCATGCTCCTGCCGAGTCTGCTGAAGAAATGATCCCAGTAGCCCAATGAAGCCATGCCAACTGCCCAGCAGCTCAGCATTCAAATTTTTTCTGTATATAGCTGGGCTCTCCATTGCCCCAAAGTTTAAGACATTGAGAAAATTAAAGGTCTTAGAGAAATATATTCATTTTTCAAATGCACACATAGAAGGCTATTATTTTCTAAGGTCTGCTTCAGTTCAGACAAAACCATGGAAGAAAAGCTCATAGTTCCAGGTCACAGTCCTGCTAGGAAAGTCACTAGTGATGTAAATACATGTTTACTGCTGCAGAAGTAAAGTTGGGGAGGAGGAAGCACACTAATCTCTCTTTCCAGATCTTGCCTCTTTTAGATGCCTGGAACACCATAACTAGGCTAATACCCTGTGCTGATTCAGGCAAAGGCAATAAGAGAAGATATTGAGAAAAATCATGGAGAACTTCTAAGTGTTTGTAAAATCAGAACTGTAAAGGTGAGGGGGAAAACCCCAAGAATTTCTGTCACTTGTGTAAGGCACAAGCTGAAACAAATGTTCTTGCATCCTATGTAAAGACATGAAAAAAACACAGTACCAAAGGCAAGCGAAGGGCAAAAAACCCCCTCAATGTCTACATAGCATCTACATGAATTCTTCTGAAAATGTAGTAGATCTGGCTGACTTCTGTTGTATTAGCCTGAGCCACTTAGCATGGCTTTTGCTGGATGTATTTTAACAATGGTAAACCTGGCCAGAGAAAATTAAGGAACTGAACACGATAAAAAGTGGTGACTACATGGAATCATAAATGATACTTCATTGTTACTGCACATTAAAAGGTCTGCGCATAAATGATATTTTTAGATCATGATAAGCTATCACCATTAAAATGGGAGCTTGTCTACTTTTTTTGTGCCACAGAAGGCACCAAATCATTCCATCAATTCAGCCTCAGTATTTTAAAAGTTATTTAAAAGTGAGTGGCATCTCCACACAATGAACTAACATAATCTCTGATTGGTTCTTTGGCACTTAGTCACTCTAAAATTATTAGGACAACTACCTAAAATAATTAAAAGTATACCCCATGCACTAGTTTTCCACGAATAGAAAATAAACATTCTTACTCTTGAATTTTTAATTTCTTTGAGAAATCACTACTGAAAGAATTGTTCTCAAGATATTTAGCCTCACAAATGAGGCTAAATAAGAAAGGATGAGAAGAGTTGCATTTGTAATGAGTTTTTGCTCAGGAAAATAAAAACACAGAGAAATCTGCTAATAGTTCTCATTTCAAGACGTGATTAATAGTTCTGAAATATATGCTGCTGACTACTGTTTCTGTGGAGATCTTTTCAAGGACTACCCCTGAAAAAGGTAGCAAAATTACCTGATAACCCAGATACCAACTGATGGATATCAGCTACAAAACCACAGCAGAATGCCTGAACTACTTTGTTGTTCTAACCTTGCAGCCTAAAGAACTAGGTTCAGATCTGTTCTCTACCGTACACCCATTGAATGACTGCAAATAAAAAATCAAGTGCATGACTAGAAATCACTTCAAAGCACTGTCCTTCTCACAGGGGTGCTGTCTTGGAAGGTTCTTCTAAAATTTTTGATACACTCTAGCCGCTATTTGGCCTTCACTGGCAAATTCTCAAAATCTGTAAAACATTAACTAAGGATATTAATATTAATATTAATAAGGATATTAATAAGGATATCTGGAATGCTTGAAGCTGCTACACTACTTCATTACCTCAAGGAGAAATGACTAAACAGCTGAGAGAGACAATTTGCTTTTTCAACAAAAGGAACCTTTTTCCCTTACCAAAAAAAAAAAAAAAAAAAAAAAAAAAAAAATCCCAAACCAAGCCAAAATTGAAACAACAGAAACAAAAACAAACCAAAACCAACGAAGACAACTACAGCACACTTCCAGGAATAGATTAGCCCCAAATGGAACACATACAATATTCCTTATCTTTTTTGACTCTCAGTGCTGTCATCATGAATTGTTATTATAACAGAATTTTATGGAACACCCCAGATCACACTTGCTGCTATCCACAGTCCTTTCTCGAAAGAGTTTATCAAGACCCTTGTTATGGAGTTATATATTTGAAGTGGGAAAGTTATCAAAGGCAACACAAAACACATATAAAGCACATCTGAATTTAGATCCATGCATTGTGTATTGCAACATGTGACATGAAGCAGGACAGAGAAAAAACAGCTAATAAGAAATTGTTCTTCTTCAGTCACAGTTTCTTACCCTTGGTAACTCTTTTACAGAAATATGATGTTTATTTTAGGGTTTCTGTCTTATAATTTTTCCCCTAACACACCTGAAATGTTTTTGAGTTTTTTTTTTTTTTTAATAGCATAAAGATGTTTGCCCTTCTTTTTTATTGTCGTGCTGGTATCACATCTCTCCTCAGCAGATGCAAATCTGCATTTACAGATAGAGAGTACTTGCTGAAAATTTCTTGGGTTTTTACTTCAGCTTTGACTGTATGAGAAAATATCCAACAGCTGTTGTTGGTGGCCACTACTTACTCACAGGCATTTAAACATACCAGCATATGAACTGCAAGGATGTTGAGTCTCATCTATGGAGAGATTGAATTATTTTTCAGACTTCTGCTCCCCAGGAATTTTTCACAGGAACACAGACCCACTCTCTCTTGTCTTTGCTAGACATATAAATAAATTCTTGTGAAAGTATAAGACTTCATACTACTCTATGCACTACTACCTTTCTTTCTCTTTTCTGGTGCACAAAGGTCAGACACAGCCCATTATATCCATTTGATTTTCCCTCCTCAAACAGCAGACAGTGAGCCAGCATTTGAGCAAGAAGGGTCATTAGTGAGAGCACTTTTCAAAACAATATAAATGTTCATGTTGATTTAGAAACATCACTCACTTAAATACCCTTGAGTTTGATCAGACTGAAGAGACGGTTAACTGAAAGCTTTACCCAAACTGCTTATGTGGCAAATAAGGAAAAGCAATTTGCCTCGTTAAGATCTGCTTTCTGAGAAAACAGTTAAGGGTAGTGTTTATGTCATTGTCTTTTCTCTTTCAGAGAATAATGTTCACGTGCAATAAAATTAAGAAAGAACTGATTACTCTCAAAAGCTTGTTATCAAGATGCTACTCTATTTTAAAAAATGTGGAAATACATTTGATGGGTCAAGATTAAATTTGCAGTACCAGTGCTGTTGTGTTCCTTGTATGTTTCTGGAGAAGGGAGCAACCATTTCAATCCCAGGCTGCCCTGCAGAATTTGTGAAGGAAGTTGTCTGTTTTTCTTACCTAGATCAGTTAGAAGCTCCATCCACACAAAGCAAGAATATGAATAACAGTTGACATCATTATTCTGAACACCTATAAGACAATGGGAAGCAGAATGATTAGAAAAAATACATTTCTGAGAGATTCCTTAGAGATAACCAGAAAATAAGTACTCCAGAGTACTCATCTGCATTATTAGCCACAACTAATCTAAGCACGGAGTTAGCTAACTCATTAGTTTTTGACTACTCACAGTCATATACTAAATTCTGCCTGATATTTGGAATTTGTCACTAAATGAACAACATTTTAAGATCGGAGACAATTGTAGCTAATAATCTTGGAGTATCGAGTCCATTTAGAAAGCTTTCCAGCATAAATGAAATAATTTGCTTTGTCTGAAATGCAAACAGCCTTTTATTTACTGAGTTGTGCCTATAAGGCATTCATCAGATAATACCTGAAATTTTACTTGTAATACAGAATTTCAAGAATGTAATTTTCTTCATGCTCATGAAGCTTCAAAACAAAGCAGTTATCAGAACTCAAGTTCTGAGCAGTTATCAGAACTCAAGTTCTGATATATTATTATCTGCTGAGCTTGGTGGGAATCTAACAAATTTTCCTCCTGCTCAACAGTGCAGCCAACATTTGCACCCTTCCACCTGTCCCAAGTCACCAACAGAAGCCAGAGAACAATTTCAGAGACAAGAGGCAAGTTGCAATGGCTGGATCCACCCTCTAATCATATAAAACCATAAATATTCTATTATATTCATAATATAACATAACATAACATAATATAATATAATATAATATAATATAATATAATATAATATAATATAATATAATATAATATAATATAATATAATATAATATAATATAATATAATATAATATAATATAATATAATATAATATAATATAATATAATATAATATAATATAATATAATATAATATAATATAATATAATATTTGCATTATATTTGACACAATGCTCTGGATACTTCAGGAGCATGAGTATATTGATTTTCCACCTTCAGAAGAGATAAGGGCAGCATTCCCATTTCTAGCATAAGGAGAACACTGTTAACAGCAAGTATCTTATACTTGAGATCAGAGAGCTGAGTGGCCTCACAGAGACCAGCCTGATTTGCTGTCCCGTGGTAAGGGGAACACGAACATGCAGATTCAGGAGCTCTGGGAGGTACTGGTACCTACTGAAGATAGCAAAGAGCTCTGTTTAGTAGGAAAATCCATATACTTGATGTTTTTTAAAGGCTTAAATACAAAGCTCTGGCTTGCAAAAATATCTGGCAACACCATGTTAGGAACAACTTATTTTCAGCCTGTGTCAAATTTAAAGATACCAGGAGATAGATTTTGCCTTATTTACTTGACAGTGGTAGAGATATCAATTAAAAAAGATACTTTTTTATTACAACAATATTTGGCTACTAGAAAAAGGGCAAATCTCTTTAAAAGAGACATACAAATAAAGACACAGCAAGAGAAATCCAGAGAACACTTTTGAGACAGCTAAGAACTCCCTACAACAGCGCATAGCTTTTTCCCCAGAGAGGAGCAACTGGTGAATGAGAGCACTGTCTTACCACAACACTTTAATGGTGTTCACACGTGAGACTGCAAAACACAATGGCAAAACTAGGCATAAAATTTTACCACAGAGCATTCAAACCAATGAAAGTTACCACCATGACAGCCATTTGTTATAAAGAACTTCAGGAAGCTGTGTGGGACCATGTAGAAAACTATAATGTGCGGTGATGGTGAGTTTGTCTGGACTCTTTTCTTGCAGAGAGATGGTGTTGATGGCAGTTTCCTTTAAAGTGTTGGATTTAGATAATATATAACCTTGTCCAGATAACTGATCTTCAGTGGTTCCATTTTACCTGGTTTAAGCAAAATACAAGGACTGGAGTTCAGGTGCCAGCCACAACTCAGTAACAATTAAGCACATGAGTTAATGCTCAAATCATGTTTCAATTAAAGTTCCACATATCTTTCAGAAAGTAAATGAGAATCCCTTGCAAGCTTCTTCCCTCACTAACTTCAAAGCAAAAGGTCATATACATTCATTTATACCACAATTTTTTTAATGCTCCAATTGCACTGCTGCAGGTCAGCTTTCCATGGCAATAGCTGTACAGCATGAGAGAATCGGCGAATTCAGAGCAAAGAGTGCTCTCAAGTGCTCTTTTGATTTTTCACTATGGCTGCATTTCTAAGAGAGCATGTGAGTCCCAAACTTAATTCTTACATACCTAGGGGTTTTGGCTAGATTTTCACTTTACTTCTTCTTCCAAAGGACTGCAACATGCAGAGATAAACCAAAAGGACCACACAGCAAGGGTTGCAGCAGCCAAGTAATGAAATATGGGTTCTGGAGAGAGGGCAATGCAGCAGCCAGGGGGGACTCTCTGCCCCCTTATACAATTTAGCTGCTGAACAACAAAGGAAGACAAATCATAGGAAAGATATTTAGCTAGAAAATTATTCTGACTTGCAAATAGGATCAATATCCTGTTTTTTATCAAATTAACAAAAACTATTGAATATTTTCCTTATAGCACACTTTTATGGTTTTTTATCTCCTAATCAGAGGATTAAGATTTAATATAGTATTTTGCACCTCTGACCACTTCCTGACATGTGGTGGTGCTACTGTTTAAAGCAAGTCAGAGAGGCTTCTCTAAAGATCAATCAGACATTCCTTTAAAAAAATGCACAGTCATCTTAGAAACAACAAAAAGCAATCCCCCCAGTTTCATATTGATTTTTTTTTCTTCTAATAAAAATAATGTACACATATTCATTGATCTAGAAATATTTTTCCTTTTACAATAAATGAGTCTATATGTATGGTATTCCAAAGCTTTAAAGAAATTTACCTCTGCAGCAGAGAGAAATATACCTATGCAGCTCAGGACTCACGTAACTACTTTACTTGAGGTCACATGATAACTATTGCTTTTAGCTCACCTCTACACATTGGGAAAAAAAACAAACCATTCAGGAAATTTACAATATTTTGGTTGAAATTTTTCCCTTTCGCCCACAGAGGACAGCTGATAAAATGTTCTGATGTGCTATTCTAGGTCTGTTTTTTGCTGTTTACTAATGTTGTGTTTTACATATGGGTGTATTTCATTTTGTTGCAAGCTGTGCAGAAAGGAAACTTTCCATGGTGTCCCTTTCAAACCTGGTGAGGGCTACGCAAACGCTGGCCTTCATTCAAGACCACATGTGATGCTCCTGACAGCATGTGAAGAAAATGACACACATGGTGGAAGAAGGGAGGAGCACCAATGAAGGCTAGCTTCTGAGACATCACAAAACTATAAAAAACCTTGTTTTATAAGTCTCCTGTGTAGCAATAATAACAACAGTAATAGTAGTTTTAGCAATAGCAAAAGTAATAGCAACAAAAATTATGGTTGGATCTTTATTGTCAGAAACAGGTGCTGTGATCAATCAGATCAGCTCAACTCCAGTTTGTAGCAAAGTAACTGGCAGAACATGTTTGAGACTGCTCAGCTCTGTGGAGCTGACATTCCTTTCTACCAGTGACAAAGATTAGAAAGGTCAGTGGAAAACAATTCACCTAGAAAGAGTACTTTCCCAGGTTCATTAATGTCCATACTAACAAGAAATAAGCTTTGCACACAAATGGAAAACATACAGTTTTGCTTACCTTCTATTTGAGGCACAAAACAGCTTAGAGGAAAAAAAAGGGAAAAAAAGGTTCCTACCAGGCAAGATCCATATGACTGTGGGATAGTTTTCAAAGGGAAATGAAAATGTCATCACCTGACATTTCTAAAGCTGAGCTTTCAACTCCTGAGACAGAGTGCCTGCAGGAGTGTTAAACAGAAGATCTGGTCACAGGCCAGTACATTCTCCATATGTTTCCCAGGGGCAATTAGTGTCACTTCCCCTATGAAGGGGCTCACTGTGCTTACCAGTGAATATGTCAAATCTGGTCACTCTGAAAATAAACACTACAAAGACATTGACAGGACCTTTAGATTGAAAAATGAATCCTTCTAACTTATACATTCTCAAAAAAAATTTAGTTGAGTATTCCTTTCAAAGAAAGTTCTCTGAATTCCCCTGTGACATCCCCAGAGAAGAGAACCAGAACATATTTAACCAAAAGCCTGTCTCAGGGAAACTTTTGGGCTGCCTAATTTATCCCCTCCTTTCTTGTTGCACAGCTGGATTCTCGATGCAGGGGCAGAAGGTTTCCTGCAAACACACAGGCACCATGCCTTAGAGGCTTCCCCTGAGGAGTCTGAAGGCATTAACTCAACACTGAGGTGCTCCAGCCAGCAGGATGTCAGGAATTGCCCCTTCCTCACCACAGCCCCCAGAGTCCTGAGGATCACACCAGGCTGCCTGGGGGAGCTGTTAGCCTGTGCTGGTACATGGCTTCAAAGATCTTACAATTCTCAGCAATCCACAGAACTATTTAAAATTATTTTTGTTTCAAAATCCCTCTATGACTTACGAAAAACATCACCTCTGAGGAGCTGGATAGATGTCAACCCTAACAGTGTGTGTTAGCAAGGGGAGTTGGAGCTGAAGCCCTTTCCCACACAGGAGTAATCAGAACAAACCCTTTCCCCTTTCATTCCCTCCTCTTGAGATGCAAACAGTGGAGGAAAGAGAACTATTTCCTCCTTTCAATCCTGATACTGATGATTAGGTCTCTCCCCTTTGGGGAGGAGGGAAGCAAGAGTGAAGACAGGTTGGGCTTCCTTCCAAGTGCATCATCCTGGGCCTCTCCTCAGTAAATGGATGGCATTGCTTATACAAGCAGAGACTGGCCCAGCTTTAGCAGGAGGGAGCAGCTGGGATGCACATGGATATCTAGCACATCAAACCACCCTGCATCATGGCACTGTCAGCACCTGATGGCCACTGACCAAAGCCAGCAGTGCCAGAAAGCTCTGTGGCTGGCTCTTCCAGGCGGGGAGGGATTCCCAAATAAAAATCCTTGTCAAAAGAAAAAAACATAAAAAATGCAGAACAAAAAGTCAAAAAAGCTTTAGCTTTTGTTTTAACAAGTCATCTGCAGAAATGGAATAAAGCCACTCCAAGGAATAAATGTAATTTAAACTTTAAAGCCATTACTACGCATCTGTGGGAAGCTCAGGGATGCTGAAGCTCAGGAGCAAGTGGGACTGACCAAGAACTGTGAGTACTGTGTGTCCTTCACATGATTTGTAGAAGTAAGTTGTTGTTCAGGCAGCAGTTTGCTAGGATTTTTTTTTTAATTCTGAGTAGCAAGGTCTTAATGCAATATCTGTTTACTACAATTCTCCAAGAGGCAAGATCTTTCTTGGCTTTTATCCAAACCATTTAGTTCACATATATACATTAGAAAAAGCTGTCACATCAGCAGCTAAGGTTGATATCAAGAGAGACAATGAGAGGATTAAGAGGTGGAAAGCTTTAGAAGGCAAGCTAGTGAATATTTCATGAGAAATGAAGGAGAGAACACCACTAATGCAATGGGAAGTTCAGAAAACTTAAACATCTTAGGGACACTTACAATAAAATAGTCCTTAGGCCTTCCAGATGTTGCTATGCAGCTTTTAGGATCCTGATATTTCAATCTGATTTTCATGCCATGGTGAGTGCTTCAGTAAATGTGCATCAGAGACATCGAACACTTGCCAAGGAAATTTGCAGAGATGCGTGTACAGCATCACCGGAATGATGTGACATTTGAGGGTGCCTTTGAGGGCTGATACTTTATTGATAATTTTTATTGACACCTGAATGCTGCTGATGTGGGTGGAGTTTCACATTTCCAGCTGTGAGAGTCTGGTCAGATCCAAAGAGAAGAGATTGCACAAAGATGTATTCATCACAGTTACTTTTTCCTATCCCATCCTCTAATGACATGTTTTAACAGATCTTCTCCCTTATGTCTCACCACCATCAAGAGCATGTAGTCAGGGGGAAAAAGTGGACAGTAGAAGAATTTTACAAGGCATTACATGTATTTCTTAGGAATGGGACAAGGCAGAGGTAAGCCCAGGTGTTTTCTGTAGGCTTGTCAGTGACAAGAGGCAAGGCACAGCAGGAAACACTTTCCAGTTGCTTCATTTGGTAGTCTCACTTCTGATCTTCAAGATACAGCCTGACAACACGCAACTTGAAGAACACTAGCTTTTTACAAAGCAGAGAGATATTTAGGTATAACTTTATTTATATTATCCTTTATTTCTCAAGTACATCTCAAATGAACTTTGTTTTCCTCCCCTGCCTCCAGAATACCAGGAAGGCATTAAGAAGCTTGGACCATTTTTTCAATCTTTGAGCTCATCAAGCACACTGATGAATTAACACCTTGTCAAAACACTATTTCTGTTTACCATGTTTTCATGGCACATTTACTTAATAACTGTCTGGAAATGCTCAGTTATAAGAAATTTCTCTCCCACATCTTGTTTAAATACAGATCCTCTACTGTGAAAGTTAAATAATACTCAGTACTTTCTTTTATCTTGACATGATATTTCAGTCTTTCATCCATGCACTTTAAAAGTGCTTGAAATATAAAGAGTAAATTTCTAGATCTTATGACTTAAAAAATAGTGGTTTACTTCTTGAAGAAGTTTTGCTTTCTATTAAAAAGAAAATCGACATAATTAATCTGGGAATTATCTTTGTTGTTTTTAAACTCACATTAAAAACTATTTAAAAATTACTACTTCCCCCTGTACTGCTAGCGAGCTATTGTGCTCTCATGCTATGAAGTAACTTCAGCAAGTAACTTGCACATTGTGGAATTTCTCATGTATTCTTGGTAGTTATGCTAAAGAATTAAACTATCATAATAACAAAATGGAAAACAATAAACTGGCACACGCAATAAAGGAGTTTTAGAGGTATATGCTGTTTGGTCATTGGAGACAAGAAAGATGTTGGACAGAGATGCTCCTTTGAGGAACTGTGCTAAAAGGGCAAGTCAACATGAATCAGCAACTAAATATGGTGTCTACTGCATGTGAGTTGAAATGAATGGTGGCCCCTTTTTACTGAAACAATTGCAAGAGATTATAGATTAACCTTGATTTCTGTGTTCCTGTTTGTTGTGTATGTCTAGGAAATTAAGACATGAAGCTCAGAGGCTGCATCTCCACCATGCCAAAGTAGATTATACCTTCCCAGATTTAGTGCTGATAATTACTGTAGTTTTGATCAATCAAACAAATCATAATAAAGTTGCAACAGTTACTTTTCCTATAAAATGCAGAGAATGTCTTTGGCATTTTCTTGAGATTGAGAAGCCACAGACATCAGTCATTGCTGAAATAGCAAAGGAAACACAATCATGGAGGATGTAACCCAATAAAATACTTTTTCTCATTAAAAAACAATGAAAAAAATCCCAAACCTGAAATCCAAAACATTTGAATTGTATTACTTCATTGGCACCATTATCAATTCCTGTGCCACTTTTGTAAGGCATGGTTGATTTTGAAAAAGCTTTTACCAGCCAGCTGACAGTTGATATTTTCCTCACTACAATGGTCACTTCAGATCCCACAAACATGAAAAATATATCCTTAAAAACATAATAATGGCTAATTATTGAACATATCTGCAGTCACTATGGAAGTAATGAGTAGAGCTAAAATAAATCAATTTGAATGTTTTTAAGAATTAGAATTAATTAGCAGTACTAAGTAACTGTGCCATGTTAATAGACAGGAGCAATATCCTCAGTTTTAGATATACTGAGTCAGGTAAGAGCTGCTTTTTGTGGTGATTCCAACACACAATTCAAAGGGTTCTGTTAGGAATTTCAAAGCAGCAAAATGCAGACCAAGGCATCTAATCCTCTATCTCAAACTATATTTTAACTTTTTTTTTTTATATTGCACTCTGTACATCCATTAAACCCTTCAAAATGGTGCTGCAATTACCAGGGCTGTTCTCTACTGAGTTGTAAGGCTAATATATATATTTTTATCTAGTATAGCACCTCCTTCCTTTTGTGCTAGTGTGACAGAATGATCTATGAAGAGCTGGAGCTACGAGACTCGTGTTACTGTAATTAGTGAGATCTAACCACGTTTCATACCTGTGTAGCTCCATTCTTAGGGCATCTATCCATGTCTTACCAGTGAGATTTAAAGCCAAGTCTTATCTTCCAAGTGCACATAAGGATCAGTTCATCCACCTTCAGCAACAGTAGGTGACAGAGGGATCGAAGCCAGATTAACAGATGGACTTCACAGTACAAGGATTTACCTTGACTGTGTTAAATACACCCATGGCATAAGTCACACCAATGGCAGTTAATTCTTACTGTAGTTTGTGACAGAGCTAAAATGCTCCTTATATTGCTCTAGCTATAGAATTTTTCTTATTTCTCATTGGGACACTAATTTTCCCAGTTGTATGACAGGACTGTGAGAATGCAGGCTATGGCTTGATGCTCAGTCCTATATATCAAAGTCAGTTCTTCTTGCTGTGTGTTACTCAGCTTTTAAGAGGTAATAAAAATTGACTCCATGACAAACTAAAACATTTGTTTGTTTATAGCTGTTAGAAATTGTGGCACTACGTAAGTAAAAAGGGGGTGGCAGCACAAGACACTCCCAACAGCTTTATTGTTTTAGCTGAGAGATGGTATTCACATGCTCTGCCTCCAAGGGATCGTGTTAGAGGGAGCAGATTCATCAGGTCCTGCCCTGCCTAGATCATCTTGATTTCATAAACACCATCCCAAATCTGTTCAGGGGAAGCAATATATATTAATTTCCAGAAGAGGAGAGGGGCTTGTAAAATTCTGCATTTAAAATTGTTTCAAGTTGCAGCTACCACAGTTCCTACATCACAGCTGGCAGAAAGACAAGAAAAACATACAGAAGATTCTGGATATAGCTTTAAGCTACATCAAGAGGATCATGGGGTGTGTGTTTTGTTTTTGCAAGCCTGAATTTTTCCATTGTGGATCAGGAGTGATGGATTAGAATGGCTCCAAGGGCTGTCAGCTAATATCTACACTGCAGCATGATCAGACAGTAGCAACCTCTCTGGAATGCTGTGACAATTTCTGGCTGCTGCCATGAGAACCACAGGTCATGCTTCCATGAGAGGTTTTAAAGTAGAAACCTAAAGTTTAAATAGGAAAAGGCACCCAGAGTGCGTAATCTTCTGCAGAATAGGAAGAAAGCATTCAGCTAATAAAGCACTGACAGCTTCTTGGAGATTTTGCATGCTGCACTACTTTCTTGGGCACTCTGATGCCACTGTATTTTCTTGTTAGATTGGAACAGCTGCATTCAGGTGAACAAGGCCAGTGTCTCAGTTATCAGTGAGGGTGACTAAGCAGGTCACTCAGTTACACCTTGGGACCTGTACTTGAGTTCAATGGTAAAAAAAAAATCTAGGCAATCCATATACTTGTTGCTCCTCTAATTTTACTCTGCATTGAAGACACCCATTATCCCATGAAAATAAGGCACTCAACACATACCAAATCAGTCATATTGTAAAGCATAATGAAGTTGCTGAAATTCTAGTAAAACACTGTTTGTACCATAGGAAATGTTCCGCAAAGAATATTAGAAGTTTGGTCATCGCAATCTCAGCAACAATGCCTATTAGGCATTACAGTCGGGTATGAAGGTCATGACTTTGAAAGCAGATGACCATTTAAAGCAGTGATTAGCTTTCTAGTCCACTTATCTGGATGCTGGCATCCTTTCTTAAGCTTTGCACCAATTAGAGGAGGGAAACCACAATCGGTAGTTGTGCGTCCTGGTGACTCAACACGTTAAGAAAAGGACTACGAGGTTTGGGCCAGTGGGTGATACTTGTAGGGAAATTGAAGTGCCTGTGGTCATGGAAAGAGCAAGGCTCCAAACTATTATCTACACCCAGAAAGCCAGAGGGAGTGCAGACCAGTGTGGGAATTCTGCCTCAGACATGGCTGTGCTGTGCAAATACCGGGGCACAATCTGCTCCTGGAACTGGAAAACTGAGGAGTACATGCCATTGGAAGGTAGGAGTTTTGCAGATTGCAGTTCTGGGAAGACAAGTCAGGATAAAGCATTCATGCCTTCTCCCACCATGAAAAGAGAGTTACTTGAGCCTCTCATAAGAGGAACAAAAGTGCTCAAGCACAAGAGCAGCAGGACTGGTGGAGCTGTAGCTGTTTGGAAGACAAAACTGAACTAAAGCCCACATCCAAGTCAGAAGGTGTAAAGAGCACAGTCCTGCTGTACTAAATACCTTACCTTGTGCCAGTAGGCTTTCTTCAAAGTATGACAGATATTTGAAGTAGTGGTTAACAAAAGATCAATTAACTTGCTCACTATTAGATCTCTCTTTGGGTCTTAGTTCAATTCCATTGCACACAGATTTATACAAAATGCCTTTATAGCATCAGCTTGGAAAAATAGGAAATAATGAATTTCTTCAGGGGGGGAATATTTTCTAAAGATAAGTTGGTTAGCAGTGATGAATCAGAGAGGCATCCTCTCCTGCACTACTTGCCATGGCCAGAACCAGTGTGCTGCCCCAAGTTCCTGTGCAGATACATGCCTTCAGAGCCAGGCTGATTGCAGGTGTCTTTCCAGACTTGCACTTCTCAGAGCCTCTGGGACAGAATATAGAAAACATTCACTGGAATCAGTGACTGACCCAAAATACTGAAAGCCATGGGGTACATTTTCAAAACTCCTGCCAAGGATCATTTTTTCTACCGAACTGCAGCAGCACCCACACTGAAAACAGGTCAAACTGTAGCCTTCCTGCCTTGCCACCAAGCAAGAAATAGGATGTAGAATTAAGCCAGGCTTTCCCACAAGACAAAAGTAACAGAAGAAATGTTGCTCAAATAATGATCAGAGGCAGGGTTCAGTGGTACAACTTGTTCAGCTATGGATATTAGAAGTGGTTACAAAACTAAGGTGTTGAGATTCAGTCAAGAAACACTAAACACTAAGCTACTGCCTCTAATTTCAAGTCCTGAGCTTCAATATGGTGGTTGTACAGGTCATGGGGTACTGGTCACAACAACAATGGTCATTATTTTCTTTTCCCTCTTCCTAGTCCTTTTTCTTGAGAGAGGTTTTCCTATGTTTCATGTTCCTTTAAATATTACATAGCACCTTTTTCCTCTGTACTGTGAAAAGATATTACAGCAACACAACAGTATTTTCAGATGCACAAAACCTGAAGTTAAACACTGGTGTTGGCATATTTACTTAAATCAAAGATGTCTTAGAGATGAACAAAGAGAACTGGTAAATGTTACACAATCTAAAACAAATGAGGAATTTCATATTAAATACATCAGAAGATTATATTTTTCAGCAGTTACATAGAGGTTTACAAAATCTCATAGATTAGCATTATACTTAGCTGGTGAAAGTGAACCAAAAGAATTAAGCTTCCTAGGCAGATGAGGAGCTGGTGCCAAAGAAGAGAAAGAATATGGATTTTCCAGCTCAAGTTGTTTAGCTTTTTGTTCCCAACCCAACTAAGATTTCCTACCTGCTTTCTCCTTCCCAGTAACTTTCTATGTTATCTGCTTTCAATCAAATTGAAGCAACAAATAATCTTAGTGATATTCAGCTACCGTCTCAAATATTTTACTACCACTCCACCTGTGAAAAAGAAATAAAATAAGTAGTCAAGGAGCTGGAGACCTCATTGTATAGCCAGTCACCATCAACTTCCTCAGGATGTTTTTAAGATGAGTCCAACCTCTTTAAATCCTTTTCTTGCTAAAATGGTTTCATTTATAATCAGCTAAGGTTTGGGGTTTTGCTCTTTTTCCTTAAAGAAAAATAATTAATAGTATTAAGGGAAGAACACAGATAGTTCCTCTGAAACGGTGATTTACTGTCTAAGGTTGTGAAATGTAGAAGGAAAAATGGTCTGATCTTTCCCTAATGGAGTTCTGCTGTTTGAAGTCCACCTTACTCCCTCTTGGTAAGTCTGGTAGTATTGTATATTGCCTAAAATGTCACTTCAGATAATCCTGCTTTCACTCACCTATAACTCGTTTGAAGTTTTATAATTTGGTCTGAGATTTTAATTTTTTTTTTTTTTTTTTTTTTTTTTTTTACTATATAAGGTATCTGCATCAAGCTGAAATTTTTGGAACCACTTTAGCCAGTATCTTGATAATTTCTGCAAATGATATAAGGATGTGTGTTGTGAAGTTTAATTTGCACTGAATATTCTGATGACAATTCCCTTAACTAAGCTTTCTGTGTTTTAAAGGAGGGAATAGAAGTCTGACAGGAGAGGGAGGACATCATAAGAGAATGATACAATGATTGATTCCTCCATATGAAAATTTGAGCCTTTGCGCCAAGTCACAAATCTTCCAGAAAATTACAGCCTGCATTTCTGTTAGTGATTAACAACTGAAATTTTACATTCAATGAAAAAAATCATGCTTTTCATGGGTTTTTAGTGATATCCAGATTGCCTATATAATGCCCTCAAAGAACTGCTAAGATCTCATCTGTCTTCTGAAAATTTTTGTATGTGAGCCAGTAGGGCGCATGCAAGCCCCAAACTACGTGTACATTACAGGGCTTCAGGAAAAACACTGGCTGTTGTGAGCAGAAGTGAGACTTGGCTACAGTACGACTGGGGTAGGAGGTAGGGAGGGAGTGAACGTCAGAGCTGAACACCCCTTGTGGATATGGGAAACAGGACACCAAAGGAAGGAGGAAAGGAAAATCACGCTGGAAAGCCACTCTCCTCATAAGAGATCTATAAATTCTTCAATCTGAAGATGTTGGGTTTTACAGGCATACTGTCTTTTTTATGTGAAGTTGCAAAACACACAACAAGAAGGAAGATGTGTCTCAGGGGAAGAACGCAGAGCTGGGCAGCCTACACAAGACAGAGTGTGGGCCAAGAGCAAGGCCTGAAACAGTCAAGAAGCAAACATGGCAGGATAGAAGATGAAACAAAGGAAAACTAGGAGTGTTCAGGTGTCATGGATCTCTATGTGCTAGGGGACATGCTACCTGTAATTTAGCTGCTTCCCAGATCTTCTATCAAAGCCAAATCTGGCTGACCACTGTTCCATTCTACAGCAGAGAAATCCTTATGCTCTGAACTCAGAGCCAAATCCAGGCATTGCAATGTCCCCATCATGTTTTGTGACCCTACCAGAAGATATTCTGTGCCTCTCGGGGAGGACTTTTCCTATAATAGACTCAAGGCTTCATCAGTAAAGGATAGCGACAAGTCATATTCTCCAGGTTTTATTTGGAAATCATGGGATCAAGGCTGTTTTTAGGTTCTGAGAGCCTGGACTTAGGTTACTCAGAATCAGTTGGGATTTATGGCCTCTAACTGTTTTACCACTTTTTTGACTCCTACTCCTGAAAAACTTTCTCATCTTCTCCTCTTACTTCCTAAGATGAAATAGGAGGAGGTGGCTTGGGTCTTTGTTGCCAGTCAAGCATGCCTCCCTGTGATACGTTGCTGGCTGCTCTTTTCTCTTCACCTCTGCCATATAACCAGCAGAGACCACCTCTGTGAGCAGGTTGCATGCTAAAGATATAACTGCAATAAAAATAAAATGACATACCAACATTGTCTTCCAATCATTATATCAGGAACTGTGAGGAAAAACCTGTAGGAAGAAAGCTGCAATAGAAATGCACAGCCATTTAAGTGAAAAGTGGGGAAGGGTAGAGGCAGTGACCCACAAAGTTTGTGAGGTGAAAGGATAACTTGTATGCTTTCCTGGAACTTATTTCTGGGGGATCTACAGTTCTCTAGAGTTCTGTGCCACCTATTATTAAATATCCCAGTCATTACATTTTTTTTTCTAGTCCACAAAAAAGCTATTATCTAACATTTAATATAGTAGCTCAGAGGTGGGGAAACTGGTGATGATAAGTTTGGATAATTAATATTTGTTGTTAATATGGCACCAGAATGCAGAACACCTGCCTCCATATTTAATTTGCTACCAGGGGTGGATGGATTAATTTTCTTTTTTTTTAGAACAATACTAAAATAGTACAAAATTTGTGACATGACCTACAGAAAAGTTAGGGATTACATTGTTAGACCTGCTGTTCAATATTGTTATAGATGGGTAATGAGATGAATGGCTCTCCCAATTAAAAGATAACTATTGTGTGAATATTAAGAGAGGCTTTAGTGATGTATAGTTATGTTATTGTAGTTTAGATGTCCTCTGCTCTCCCCACAGTTCCCTTTCCCCCTGTATTGTTGCCATCACACAGCCAGGGCTGTCTAGGGCTGGTACAAAGAAGTTGCACAGGTGTCCCTGGCATGGGGCAGTGGGGAATGGAAAAGCTCAGGGGTTGCTCAGAGGGTGCAGCCCGGCGACACCTGACCTCCAATCAAGTTACAAGAAAGCAATTTCTACTGATAAATGGCAAAGAAGAGCTGACTGACAGACTTTGGGAGGGGCCAGGGCTGGCTGGTGCAAACCCAGGGGTATAAAAGACTGAGCATCCATCCTGAAGATGAACTGGTTATGTGGTATGCATGAGGGCAGTTCCCAGCACTGCAACTTTTTCCATATTAGTCGTTCGTATTTTTGTTAAGGTTTAATAAACCTTTTCAAATTTTCAAAGTGAGCAGTTGTCTCTCACAATAGTGTGCCCTCCTATCCACCTGTGTGCAATAAAAAACTGTTAGGCTTTGTAACTACATAACTCGATATTTTGCTTCCCAGCAAACGTTTACTCCCTGCACTCTCTAGACTGGATAGTGGATATGAGGATGAAGCACTACTGCCCATCAGCAGGAAGCCTGGTCCCTGACCTGTAACGTCAGCAGGGTCTGATTACCTGACGTGAAGACCTCGGAGTACACGCCAGCCTGTGCTGATGGACTGCAGATCTAAGCACGCCAATGTGTGACGGAGCTCAGCTTTGCTCTGCTCTCATATCGTCGATGTAGGTGAGCTTACAAAGATAAACTGCTCTGTGGTACAACGGCTGCTGTCAGCAGGTGAGTTGTATATAAGAGGCAACAGCTAGCTGGATGGGTGGGAAAGGTAAGGCAGCATGAACTCATAGTGTCCCACATTACAGAGTCCTTACACCAGCAGGAGGCAACAAGACACCCTGGGACTTCTGCCTGGCTTAGATCAGAAACCAAATTTCTTCCCTCCTCCCCTGCTCAGTGCTTTTTTTAGTCAATTTTATTATAGCTTTATTTCCTTAACCCAAGCAGTATGCATCTGAAATAAATGGCATACTCTGCCACTGCTCTCAGAGCAGGTAGACTCTAACACCATCTGTATTCAAGCCAGACTATAAACTGCCTGTGCCTATCACCAGGATGAGGGGGAAAATAGTCATGCAAAAGACTGATTGACTGAAGTTTACCTGTTAAATGCTCATAGAACAAGCCTGATGTGCTATTTTGCATCATAAAACTTACAAAGAAGTAAATCTATCCATACAATAATGAGCCATTATGGCTTATTAGAGACTCAGCTTGCAAAGTCCAAAGTGTACAAACGGGCATATAGGACAAATCTGAACTAAGCATTGTACCCTGCCCTCTGCCTGAACCAACCCCTTACACGTATCTGGTAAATGATTTATAAACCTAAAGATAGCAAAGTATAAAACTGTATCACTCTCTTCACTTTACAAACGAAACCATTTCTGAGTAATTTGCCATGGCTCGGAAAATGTTTCAAATTTTGGTGTCTGCTCTGCTGTTTACAGGTACGTGCTTGGCATCCTATCTCATGTCATTCTCTTCATGCTTGTTAAATAGTCAGCTGGCAAAAAAATCCTATGTTACCACCAGAACAGCACTAATGGAAGAGAATTAACTGGAAATCACTGCAGCAGGGACATACAGGAGAGTGAGTGCCGCAAGAGAGAGTACCGCAAGATTGCATGGAACATTCTGTGAAATATAGTTTGATTCTGCTCCTCGTGACTACTTTTGAGCTTTTTACTGCTCATGTATAAGTAAGAAGGATGCATTTCTGACTGAAAGGCATTCTTACAGGATGATTTCCTGAACTGTTAAAATTGTAAAAAGAGCTTGATGCTGTTTCTACAAAATCTTCTTTAAATATTATTCTTATCTCAACATTTATTGTTTGTAGGAAACAATTTCACATACCTTTATAAGGACCCAAAATAATCTATTTCACAAATGATTTCTGGAATACCTGGCCTGAATTTCTTAAGGAGATTGATTGTTTTAAAGCACTTGGGCTGCCTGGATGCCAATTCTTCACAGCACTGTGTAACCAGAGCATCTACAATCAAGACTCAACCTGTAAAACTTGGACCAGAGGGAAAATGGGTGGGGCAGGGCTACCACATGCCCTTCCCAAAGCAGCACACGCTGGTACAGTCAATGATCAGTGGTGCATGTGCTGCAGGATTAATTTGTTTCTCACAAAATTAGAACTAACCAGGCAGGCAGTAAGTGACAGCTGACTTCCCAAGTGATTGCCTGCATCCTGACAAGATGGTCTATCCACATGCATGCATTAAAAGCATTTCTTAGATTCGAGTGCTCCAATGCACATGCGGTAAATACATGATGTGAGTAGCTAAGGCAGAATGAGGGAGACAATGATTAATTGTGGATTACTGAAAAATGTTTTTAAATTGGGACCACAGTCAGGTATAATCTCTCATGGTTTGAATTCACTTCCATGCCATATGAACCTGAGTTTTGGCTGCAGTGAGGCTCTGTAGGGAAATAAGGAGATGGAAAGGGACTTTGTCTCTTTGGCGAGTTTGAGCTCACCTATAAACCTTTTCCCCATATTTGTCCTTCCTGATCTGCAGTTGAACTGGTACAATTCCTGAGTACTTGCCTATCTTCTTGAACTTCACCTCCTTTCCATTGAAGGCCATTTATAGCACAAATAGTGTCACCAAGGCCAAGCTGGGAGTGCAGCAGCTTGCAGCCCTTACTTTTGGAAGACTTTACTTTCCTCTCTTTTATGTCTCTTGTCTTGTTTACCCTCTTTTCCAGGTTTCTATTCTTCAAAATACATGCAGAACTACTTATTACTAGTTTTAATGAGCTGTTAAAAATTTGATCACAATCAGTTCAGTTTTTTATTAATTGTAAATCCTTTCAGCAACAGTTAAAGTGGTGGTGAAGTAAAATAGAGACTATAAGATTGTTGTGAGAATCTTATTTTTCTTCATGCCATCAATTCAGCTGCTATAAATCACTCCTCATAGTAAACCATGGTCACAGCACTTGGAATAGGCTCTCTGGATCTTTTACTTTAGCTTCTGGAGAGCAGCTGCAAGGGATGAGGTAGGAGTGTGATGTCTTGGCACTGAGATAACTGCTGAAGTTTCTCAGGTGTCTGATGGGGGTGTTTTGCCACAAATGGATGTAGAAAGGAAATCTCAACAGGACCCACTGAGTGGACCAATGGACTGGTGCTTTTTCTAATACTTTGCTGCAGTGGAAGTAGCTCCTTCCCTAGGATTATCTAGGATTTTTGCCAAATTGTCTTGCTATTTACCCATGCTGGAAACTTTCCTGACCCCTGGCATCATCACACATATTGAATATGTTCAATAGCTAATTCTGCATTAAGTGTCTGTAACTTCTCTATGCCTTTGCTGATGAGGGAATGAGGCTGATGCTATAGCTCTAAGGATTGCTAATGACATCTCTTGAACCAGAGAGCTCTTTGTGTTCTTGAAATTAAGAATTGTCAAAGAATAAAATCTGTTTTACTTGAAGCTTGAAATAGAAACAGATAAGGCCAAAATTTCAAAGACTGGATGATATACAAAGAGTTGAAGCACTTAATCAGTTACTTTAACTCTTGCTGTCAACAGGTATTAGCAAATCTGACTAATTTAATTCTATTCTAAGGCTTGTTACCATCCAAACACTCCAGGATTCAAAGCCTATGTACATGTGGAAGGATGGATTGTAGGAGAATAGAGACAGTGCTGAAGGCAATCTCATCCCTGAGGAGTTGCAGCTGTACCAATTACTAAAGAGTAGGAACAGGCCTGCCCTTTATAGGTCACAGCTATGTCCAATAAGGATGGGTGTTATAAAAAAGCGGGTTAGGAGTTTGTTGGCTCTGCTGTGCGGAGTAGTACGGGTAAGGCAGTCGTGCAAGGGACAGGAAGGAGTCAGCTGGCTGTGCAGGAGGAAGAGTAAAGGAGTCAGTGTTGTGAGGAGCTGCCCATGGGAACTCAAAGAGAGAAGGTCTGAAAGTTTTGTAGTAAGATGATAAACCGATGGTGACAGTCAGATTGGTTCCAAGCACTGATGCCAACAATTGGTGGCCCATATGGGGATGAGTCCTGACATGTACACACAAACATTTTAAAAAATAATTTGAAAAGCAATGTGCCGGTGTTAGACATTAATACAATTATACTTTTCAACTGAAAAAAAGGTGATATTTGGGCCAGAGTTGACCTGCAGAATCCACAAGTCTATCTTTGCTGCAATCCAGCTGCTTTTTGCAGTGTACTGACAGATGTCTTGATTTCCATGGAATGCCACATAATCTAGAGAAATACTTGAGTGAGGAGAGAAGCAGCTGCTGCCACATTCTTTTCAGCTGTTGCACTGTGGTATTCCGAGTCCTCAGACTGAGTTCTATGGTCTGACTTTGTGAACTTAGATTTAGAAAGTCAGATAGCTGGAACCTGGTGGGGAGGTGGTCCGTTCTGGCTCATTCTAGTCTTAGGAAACACAGCTGAGCTGCAGACTTGATTTACTTTTCAAAGTTCCTAACACGTCAGCACCTGCCACCTCAGCAAGGTTGAAGTTTAGCTCTGTCCAAGTTTAGCCTCTGTCCAAGCTCTGTCCTAAAGAGCTGATAAGACTGGCAGCCTTACCTCCATGAACTGAGATTTTGACCAAAGTCACCATAGCCAATAATAAGAAGAGTTATTAGACCTAAAGGAAAGGAGCCAGGGCAATTACCAAATTTTGACATTTAAATTACATTGATATTAACTTAAACAATATGTTTTCAAGTTGTCAGAAAGTTGCAAGTCCTCAGAAACTAGGAAGAAACAGTAGTGTGCACAGAGAGTGTTTGAAATGCTGCTAAATAATTGTCAGGTTTTTATAAATATCACAACAAATCAGACATAAAGCACTTTTCCCTGTCGTAGATGCACACCAGGGGTAAATTTTGATCCTAAGCCTAGAGATTGCTCCTTACCACCTATAAAATAGTGCTGATGTGGATAAAACAAACAGGCTTTGGGGTAGATAGTGGAAGAAGAAGTATGTCCTGTACTAAGGCAAGCTTGAAGATTTGTCTTCCTATCATTAAACTCTTCCATTAAATGTGCAGATTGAGGCCTGCCTGTTCTCCCCAGACTACTAAGTATACAATGGCTCTTGCTACTTAACTTCTACAAAAGAAAATGTATATCAATTAAAAAGGTCCCTTAGCAGGCAAATGTGTCAAAACTTAATCCCATACTCATCTTTTTGATTGTGTGATGAAGTGGATCACTGCAAATTCAGCTGACAGAAAAAGATGTCTTCCTGGGAAGATTTTGTGGCTGCACCCAGCTGAGTATGTTGCTGTCTAGAAATCTATCCTTGTAAAGAGAAATATGCTTCCATTGAAGTCTAGGATGAAGAGATTTTAAAGCACAGTAATTTAAAATGTATCCAGGTTGATTTTCTATTTTGAGTGCAGTTTGCTGTGATATTTTTTATTATTACTTGGACATTCCAAGATATTTGATATGCCGTTTCATAATCAGGCTTTTTTCATTGGTTTGCTTTTTCTTTTTTATATACTCAATGCTGGATTAAGTGCACATTTTGTTTTTTGACAAAGATGGCAAGGTTGTATAACCATCTCTCCTCAATTTTAGTCTCAGATCATAGTAATCCAAAATCAGATGCTCAGAAGGCATGGTAGCAATAATGACTACTAACAGTTTTCCCTCTGGACAATGTCTTTAGGTGCCCAGGATAGACAAAGCTATCTGCTGAATGCAATAATTACATGAGCTAAGCATCTGCTTGCTCAAAACAACCAATTTTTTTGTATAATTTGCTTTTCATGTGAGAACACTGAGTGAATCTTCAGGAGATGATGAAAGGAAACACTCTAACTGGTAACAGCTGACATAACCTCAGCAATAGTTCACCCTCTGCACATGTTCCTTCTGTTTTCCCACTGGGACATTTATATCTAAAAGTATTTTCAAATAACATATTTATCTAAGAGAGGAAAACAGTATTGAATAATAATAAAAAAAACACAAAAGAAAATACAATATGTCTGGCTGCTCTTCACAGTGAGTTAACTGTTTCAGTACAACTCGAAGTTCTTCATTTTTTGCAGCTTGACTTTATGCACTATGAGCCATTCACCCACTTGCTCCTAACCCCCTCTAGTCTCATATCAGATGCTCTGAAATTCCAATCTCCCGGTTTGTGTGCTAATCTTCTACAAGATGCACTCCTTCAGTAAAACTGTGTTTATAAAGCAAATCCTTCCACAATATTTTGTTAAGCTATTCAAAAGCAGGGGGAAAATTACACCCAGTCCAAGAAGCTTAAATTGAAGCAAATTGAGTTCACTTGATGAAAACTCTACATTGTATTCAGAGGGGCTACTCAGATGGAGACAGCTGGTCTGATGACCCCAGGTCTACATTAGAGCTGAGTGGAGACCTTGCTTTTTCTGAACTCTGCCAGAGCACAAGCAAATGTGCAGCCACACTGAAAGACCAACAGGGCTGATTCTGGTTATGCTAGAAATTATCTCGCTGGAGTTTTTCCAGAGGTGAGTGAAGTTTGCCATGTTCAGAGACTTATTGTGATCTTTACAGCAAGACAAAGAAAGAATGAGATAAGCCTAAAGATTAGGTGATATATAACGGCTCTTACATGATTTTCTCATGGTACTTCTGCCTTTTTGGAGTGCTCCAGCAGCTGGGGACAAGTTCTGCAGAGACAGCTCCCAGGAAATGAAATAGCAGCTAGAAAAGAATAAGAACTGGGTGTCAGCATTGACAAGAGAAGCCAAGAGCAGTGCTGGCATACCTACCTCTCCTCAGAGCAGGCAAGTGCACTTCAATCAAAGTGAATACTTAGCCTAGTTAGGGGTGGCATTTCTCGTTGGATACAGATGCAGCCAGAGGAAGCTATCTATTAAAAATTGACATATAAAACCCTGAAGATGCAGCTCTCTGTGCCACAGTAGCTAACACCTCACTGTCCCACCAGTGGAATGACAAGATCATTTTTGAAGATGCTGGAAACAAGAAAAAAACCTACAAGAAGCAGAGCTGCTTAATGTCCTTTTTTTTCAGCTTATTTCAAATTTGGAGGGCCAGAGCACATATTGGTGATAAAATGTAATGTTTAATGGCCCTTACTAACTATATGTACATTTAAAGAAAATTGAAGCCTTTTAAATTTCTGGGATTGAGTCAGTTTCTGATCCCAGTTCAGTTATTTCAGTCCAGAAATGTAATCATGAGCTTACAAAATATTTAATACAAAAAAATCCACCCAAAATTCCCTAAAGAGAAATCAACAGCTCAGAGATTTTTCTATTGGAAAATAGTAAATTGCCAGAGGAATGTTGAAATTTGGTACAAGCATAGTTTTCTCTTGTGCAGCTCTAGAATACAAGTATAGCAGCTTAATAGACATATGCATGAAATATATTTTCTTCTTTCCCAGCCTTCCACCAAATGTCTGAACTTACTTTTTTTCATGGAGTTGGTAACATTTTTGAAGATGGTATTCCTTGAAAATTCCCTGCCCTAAAACTTCTACCTCCACTTTATGATTATAATAACTTGGAATATGAAGAAACTGAAGTAGCAAGGAACTACTGGGACTGTGATTGCTTGCTAAGTAACTTTTCTAAAGTACTATTTGATGTCTGTATTAAGAGCAAAGATTATGACTATCCTCACTTTTTATTTTTTTGTTCATTACTGTATAACCAAACTCTTTCTCATCTTCTTTTTAAGCATTTTTGGCACTGAAAAGAAACAAAGTGAAAAGGACCAGCAAACACTCTAGCTCACATATCTTCTACGTATATGAATTCAACGAACATTTTCTTCTATTTAAAAAACTAAAAAGCAGCAATATTGTGGATGATCAGGAAAGCCAGAAATAATTACAAGTGAACTGAATTCAACTGAAATTGCATATGAAAGCAAACATTTGATACTCCCAGTTAGATTTTCCCCCTAGAAATTCAGGAATCAGGGCATAGGAGAGCTGTGAGTGAGGTTATAGATTGCCCTGCTGAGCTTCTACTCTAAGACATATTAGAAAACGGTTGAGGTTCTTGGCCCATGTGTTCCAAGTATGTGCAGGTCGCTCTCAAGTGTCCATTTAAACCCACTTGACTAAATTGGAGCACAGCTGTTTGCAGACACTGGCCTCAGCTCAGTTGATGGATCTGAGCTCCATCTTAATCAGTGGTTCATTAAAAATTGTGTGATTTGGACTGACATGCTATTTTGGACTCTTTCAGCCCGAAATTAATTTGTCTCAAAATTAATTTGTCTCAAACACTCAAGACTAAAACGAAAAGGTTTTTTCCCTGTACCAGCATCTTTCATGTGAAGCTAAAGAGGAATTCTGGCCTTTGTCTTGTGAAGAATATTTTTTTCAGGATTTGTAAGGACTCCTCCTGCATCTATGGTGACCTCAGAAGCTATCTGAAGCAATGCAATAACAAGATTAGAAGTGCAATATCTTCTCTTCAGAAAGTAATTTCCAAGCATGTGGTTTCTATGTTGATACTAATGAGAGTAAATATCACATATAAACCAGGAGGGTCAGAAACCATAGATACATTCATAGGTAGGGTTTGTGTTATTTTAAAAAACTTTAGGCTCTCAGCACACCTGAGACTAGTGGAATTATAGTCTAAGAGGATTTTTGTAACAAAATTTTGCATTAAAAATAAATTAGTTCCTCAATTAAGTTGTAACTTTATTTACTTCAGATTCAACTGCAAAATAATGATTTAGAACATTTGTTTTATTAACTTCAGGCCTAAAAATAAATTTTCTTTCTGTGAATCTAAGGTAGGACCACCTCTGATTTTTATTAAATAAACTACAGATTCAAAACCATGTTCTGTGGATATAAGCGTATTATTGAAGTGCACATTCAAACATATTTTTATGATATTACAAATATTTATTAGCTTCTGTTTCGAGTGTCCTTGGAGCACCCTTTCTGACAGAAGAATCAGTGAATCAGTTCCTGCGGCTCAAACGACACGTACCATATTCTCCGAGCTACTGGGACTCAGGCAGCAGCCAGAACACGTGGGCACACACTGTGGCTCAACAGGTATCTCCTTCCTCATGCAGCACCTACTGAGAAAGAGAAAGCATGGGTCTGGAATTAATGTGTAACATACATCCTTTGGGTCATGGGAGGAAGTTTTTCTGATTTATCAACCTGGGCAAGGCTGCTCAGTAGTCACAGAGAATATTTATTTAGTATTAAAGCTCAGAATATTCCTTTCTGTATTGATCTACTTCAGATTAGTGAATCATGGGCAGCTCTGAGGGAAACAGCAAAATACTACATGGACTTGGACCCTTATGCCTTCGATCCTTCGACAGCTGGGTTCGATGGGGTTTCTCAACAGAGCATTTCATAGACTCGGAGCCTGTGTGTACCTGAGTAAGTAAAACTGGCCCCTAAAAAACTGCTGACAATTGGTTTATAGTGTCATAGCCTGACACAGTGAAAAACCCAATTGTATCTTGAAAAACTAAAGAAGATTTATTTCTGCTGTCTGAGTTTAATGGTTATTTAAATGTGGTCATTTTATTGTGGCAGAGTCTTTTTAAAGTATGTTTTGGAAAAGCTCATTAAGGGCTTAAAGAATATATATCCTTTTAAAAGTCCACAGAAACTAAACTGCTTCCTATAGAGTTGATTTAAAAAGCAGACAGAAAGCAATTCCTGAGGAGAAAAATAAAAGATAAAAAACACCATCTATTTCAGTAGCAAAACTATATTCAGTGTGGAATAAAATCTCAGCAGAACAAAACAGAGAATGAGACATAGCAGTTGGTAAAAGCAATATTTATAGATTGGCACAGGAGTACATGAAACAAAGTGTTGCAAACTGTCTCAGAGAAATTGTTAAGGATTGGACACATTTTTGGAACAAATTTTTTTTCAAATTTGGGGAACAATTACTAAATTATTCAGTTGGACAAGCACAATACCCACATTATTCCTGTGGAGCACTTTTCCTGAGAAGATACTGCAGTCCTTAAAAATGGTAGAACTAAAGGAGCAGGTAGAACTAAAACTCTACAGTTTCAATACTTAAAATAATTACTAAGACAGCAATCTGTCAGTCTGACTGAAGCCAGGAAGAGGAAAATGGGTAAACTTCTAATATACTTTGAATTGAATGTGCTTTGAATTTTATTGACTTAAAAAGTACCTTTTTTTTTTGAAAATGTGGTTCATTTTGAAATGTTGCTTTTGAAAAGACCTTTTTTTTTTTTTTATAAGATAGGAATTTGACTTGGAGACTCTCAGAGTAAGCTTTCCAGGACTGTTCCACCTGAAAGGTGACACCAGTTTCACTTACTTTGAGCAGAAATAAAGTAGGAGGGAATAGCTAAAAGCTATAGTTTACTTTCCCTCCTGCTGAGGCTTCAGCTGGAGCCCTTGGGCAACTGGAAGGAAGCACCAGGTTATTCATTCACAATTTCTAATACTGATATGGGTGGATAACAGCAGTCACTTCTGCCTTATGACAAATTTACCTGAAGACACTTTATTCGGTTTTCTGAGAAAAACCCACTGTCTTTCCCATCAGCAAAATTCCTGACAGAGAAAAGCCCTTTGTCTAATTACTGGTTGTGCATCCATGTGCCTGATGGCTGTGATTGCAGCAGCTGCCAGGCAGACTCCAGGATGAGTTATGCCTCCAGAAAGATAATCCTAATGATTGTTGTATGACAGGATTAAAGCCACTTACATAAACACATTTGCAGGCACTCCCACTGAAATATGGTTATGATTTTAAAGCAAGGCTAGTTAACTCACAGACTGAAATAAACTTTCCAGTGCTAATGTGACAGGAATTGACATCTAGAGTTTTTGAGAAGCCATATAGTAGCAAAGAAGCATCAAGCTAGAAGTTACAAAGACCATTATGGAAAAGTAGAAGAATTCTTTCCAACCTTATTTTTCTTCATTATTGATAGTTCTGAAATGGAAAGCCCATAAAACCTATGCAGGAATGTGGTTCAGGGGCTGAACTTCCAGAAGAAAACATTTGCAAAAGCTGGCAAATCTGAAGACTACACCTGTTGATAGGATCTTTAATTAATTCTGTGATTTTTGTTTTTCTAAAAGTAATTTATTCCATCTTTTCTAGCAACAACATCAGATCCTACATGGAGCATCTACAGCAGTCTGAGACTCACCTCCAGCAACAAGCTATTAAATCCTACACATCCTGTATCTGGCCATGTTATGGCGTGTTATGTATTTGCCATTATGTATTTGATAAGATGACTATATCTCCTCCCACTTGGGTCTAAACTCAAAATTAACACACTAATTCTCTGCATAAATACTGCATATTTTATATTCATAAGTAGAACTGAGATGTAAGTCATGGTAAATTGAATATGTTGAAGAAAACAACCATGAACTTTTAGCAGGTTGGATTTAAAATGTCTGGTGTTCAGGTAAAACATTCTTTTGACTAAAAAACTGTTTGAAGACACACATTCCTGCTTCTGTGACTGAAAACCACGTTTTTATTTCTCAGTATTTTCCTTAAACATGAAATGTTTTTGAGAGGTGAAGAAGAAATTAAAATGGGTTACTTTGGATGGATGAGAGAAGTAGAGCACATTTGCTTCAGGTATACCTCTGTAGTTCAAGTGCATTTCCATTTTTTCAAGTACTAGTAGTAGGTGTTGTAGTACACATTCATTCATGTCAATGCTTCTCTTTCCTCATTTAATCTTCTGTACTTGGTCTTGAATGCCAAAATGAACTGAACTCACAGCTATTACTGTGAGTTGTTTTTTCTTATTCCACAGAAATGGGAAATGGTAGAAACATTCATGGCTCCTTTTCTATAAAGAAAATGGTGGTGACAAATGTTCTTTATGTTCTTGAGCTTGGAAGTTTCCTAGTTCCTGTTAATTAATGTACCTTATTTCAGAACATCTTTGAAGAGAGGATGAGGCTTCCATGTTTCTTTTATATATTATTAATATAATGCTAACAATAAAAAGCTTTTTCAAACTTGGTCAAAATTTCTGCATGAATAAAGATGACCTGTTCAGGAAAACAAAATGTATGGTAACCTAATGTCAGGGTAGGTGAAGGAAGGAAATTTTTGCTTGCTTTTTATCCCCAAAGAGCAGTTTGTTCATGTTGTGCTTTCAGGATTCTTTGTGAATATGGACTGTACACTAACTGGAACAAATTTGAAGACAATGTTGGATCTTCTAGAAAGAAATCCACATTCTGGATTTTTGGCAATCTCTACCATGCTTCTAGGTATGAAACTATTCTTAGGTCATTATTAATTTCCCTGCGTAGGACAATGACCCTGAAATTGCCATTATTCATTAGCTGAAGCTGAAAGTTCATTAAACACTTGAAAGAGATAAATGAGGTGCAAGTTCAGTATTTGCCGTGTAGGATTTCACATCTTTAGTCACACTACTTAATTATGAACAGTTCATTCAAAGATGAGGGTTGACAAGTGATATATAGACTAAAGACCTCACTGGTTAAACACAGTCATGGCCTGTCCCTGCTGTCTGCCTTCTCTGCACTGGTCAATCTTGGATAAGCTAGGGGTCCAGACCCTAAAAATTCCAGTGTTTTCCTCAGTAGCAGCACAGACATGATAGAGTTACTGAAACTCTTCAATTTATAGCAAAGTGCAGGACCGTAAGGATAAGCATTGCCTTTTATTTTAAGTGGATATGCATTGAAACTCCAAGGATGCACCTGCTCCAGCTGAGCATCTTGCTGGTCCCAGAGAAGTTGCAACTCTGCCGGCATTGATGCTCACGCCACTTGTGAACCCGTTCCTGAAGTATTGCTCTTTTCTGCCCATCTCTCTAATTGGTGTAGTTTCTGTCAAGGCAGAGGTTTGTGATCTCTCTGTGCATTAACTGCAGTTTTCATGCCTGCATGTCAAGTTAAACCAAAATGGAGGTAGTTCAGGACCTGGTTTGCAGATGGACAGTAGACATCCCTGGAGTGGGGATGACAAAGTCCATTAGTGAGGTGGAAGGTAAAGTGAAGTGCTATCAGCTACTATCTGCTATCAGCTAGTGAAGTAACTGCCCAACCCTTATGAGCCATTTTAGGGTTGTCAGAGCCATAAAATTAGGATAACCACTGTCTATTGCCACGAGGACAGTCTTGCACAAGGCTGGCTTTGCAACCAAAACGTCAGACAATGCCAGGGGATGCAATTTGACAGATCTGTTGTACTTAGACATGACTAATTCCTTTAAAGGAGTTGTTCTGAAAGCCAGAGACTCAATACTCAATCTGCAAATCCATAGCTTCAAGCTAATGTCAGTAATTCAGATAATTAGTCTTGCTGAATTAAATGGGAAGAATTGTGCACGCATGAGTAGCGGTGGAGGACGAGATGCTTATTTTGTGTTATCAAATACATGCCACTCATGACAATGAGCAAATGGTGTTCACAGCATTTGAATATTAAACACCTTAATCTGCATTTATTAATAACTGGGGAAAATATTTACCCTGTGAATTTGCTACCCCTGTTTATCTTCACGTATTGTTTCAGTACTTTGACACAAGTAAAGCTGGACTCTTTTCTGCTGACTTTTCCAATGCATCTTTATGTTTCCACCTACAAATTTTATCTCCTTGCTTTTTTCTACACAGCACAGCTTTTTCTACACATGCAATACCTTAGCAATGACAAAACCAAAGAGTAGTGTTAAACTAAAGAGAACTTCAAGTACATCTGTGCTGATCATGGGAGTGGAATTACAGGTCTCAGGGCATTTTGCTTCTGGTGCAATGGAGAGCAGTATTTATTACTATTTTCTGAATACTGCAAGTTTTTTGAGGAGAAAAACCCTAAGCCACACAAATACCAGAGCTCCCTGAGGCTAGAGAGAACAGAGTTCCTCTGAGAGAGGGAACAGGCAGAGAGGAAGAGGAGTCACAGGAAGCTAGAGTCAGGTTTGTCTCTGTATAGATGTTAACTGGATGGATGCAGAACTTCCACCAGGCAGCCTGATTTTCCAACTGTTTCTGACTCATGTGAACACGGTGACTAAAATAACAGAACAACAGAAATCAGGATTTCCAGGTATCTCATGGTTGATATCCAACTCCAGCAGCAGCTTTTTGCCAGGCAAGGCCCTTACAGGGTGTCCTTCCCATGGGAGTGGCAAGTCAGTCATGCTGCAAATCCTTCCTCAGAGCACCTGCCCATTTCCCCAGCTTCTTGTATCCCTATCTTTCCTAATCTTAGAAGAATCAAACTGCCTTTGAATCTTTTCTACTCTGTCAAGTTGAATTGAAAACAGCCCACAAGTTAAAAAATTACTGTGGCTAGACATAAGGGATAAATGTGTACCTATGGAGACAGCATGGTTGTAGGAGCCTTGCTTTGTTAGGGAAACAGAGGAAGGATTCACTCTAGTCAGACATGACAGGAGAAGTAAGAAAACCTGTCATTTCAATAATAATTGAAGAAAAATATTAATACTCCATAGCTTTCTTTTAATGAGAAAAGCAAGTCATTCTGAACACAGTGAAGAGAAAAAGCTGTAGAATCCAAGTAACCTATATATAACCCACATTACAAGTGTTGAGTGTGGGATAAGTACTAAGATACAGTTGTCTATGAACTCAGCAGGTGAGTATATAGAGGCAATGAGAAAAAAACACTTATTTTATGACCTGAAATGGTTTCTTTAAACTGAACAGTGGCAACTGGTATTCAGTGAAAATTCTATCCACTACTTCATCACTGCTGTAGTTCATGTGATTGAACCTGGTCCCAGATAATTTTAATGCATAAACCTTTTGAGCTTGCATCACACTAATACTGTGCCTTGCTTTACATTTGATCTTCTGTTGTCTTAATTTAAACCAGAACAGCTGAGACAAAATACTCATCTAATCTACACCTGCTGCTGGCTGCCAGCAAGAGTGAGCTGTGTTCAAGGCAATTTATATTGGCTGATTAAGTGTATCAACCACCCACCTGAGGCAGGAGCATTGCCACAACCTCTTCATGTAGAGTGTGAAATAAATTGTTAGTGTTTTGCACCATCCATAGGAGAACATGAGCTCAGTAGTTAAAATATAAACATAGAAAGTTATCCAAAACCCAAAAAGTTCAGCCAGGAAATAAGCAGTCTTTGTATGTGACTATTATGTTAAGTAAACAAACATCAATAATTACTATTCTGCCTCAAACACTGTTGAAGAGCTATGAATTTCAAACAATATTACATCAAACCTGCAGAGCCTACTTTCCACCAGCTGCTAAAAAGAGGAGCAATTCCTTCTATGAGAGATGAGTGGTATCAAGCTGGATATCTGTAAAGGTGATCAATGTAAGGCAACACAGCAAACAGCTGTTCCCTTTGAGCCCAAGCCACATCCCACTGCAGCGCTAGGCAGGCTGAGAGCTGCAGCTGACTGCCTTAGAGATAGAACAAGTACTCATTGAGACTCGTAATGCAAATTTAACCACCACCTCCCAAGGGGAGCAAGCTTTCCCTATGCCAGTGTCAATCCAGACAGGGATAGGGAGGGAAGAAGGGACCGACAGACGAATTTCAGCCCTCTAGGGTCAACTACTAAAAGCTTCTTTCTCTATGAAGCATTACAGGATAGTCAGCTTGGAGTGACACTTCCTATTCACCTCCTTATTCCTGGTCATAGCAGCCACTGCTAAGGTGATTTCATGCCAGTCACTGACTCCGTGGCAGAACTGAATAAGTATGTGAAATCCTATCTGAATAATTCAACTATGTCCTGCTTGTGATTGAAAGCTGCTGTGCAGCAGGGAGCTCACTCAAGCAAGGCTTATAAAACATCCTTAAAACTGCTGTCAATCCTATTATCATAAATCCAAGGCTGGACTGTGCAAGGTGCAATGAGAAAACAGTTATTGTGGCATCTTCAAAATGAAGGTAGGACTATCTAAGGGCAAGAAAACAACCACAGAAAGAAAGTGACTAAAAAGAAAACCATGGATGATGCTGGTGGCTGATTAGCACTGAAAAACAACTGATTTGGTAGTTATTTAGAAGAAATATTTTAAAAATATATTATTTGTAACTTCAAACTGGCTTTAGTTGAACACAGCACTGAGAACTATGAAGTGCTGCTTCCTCTTGGTGTCTCTGTTGAAATATTTATGGTGCTACCCTTCCTATGGAGTTCAGGCAGGAGGCTCACTGCCAAAAGATCTACCACAACCTTCCTGATGGCTTGGGACTTATACAGCCCCATGTTAAACTGTGGGCAGGATGCAGTCCAAATTTTCCAATGGTACCTTATAAAGCAACTACATTATAGCAAAGCTACATCTGCTGACTTTTGGTTTTTAATTTAGAGAACTTGCAATAATGAGGAAGAGCCTATTTAAAACATTTAAATAGTGAACTTAAGAGGAACAAAAATTTAAAAACCCCCATGCTTTTACTCATAAATCATTTGAAACAATTACCTTTTGCTAAGTGTACAAACAATTCAATATTATACTTTGTGGATAACAGAAATAATTTTTCTACAAATAAGAGAATAGCCTCCCTTTCATTATTCAGGATTACACATACTCATCCTTTCTCATCCTCTCTGCCCCAAGCTAAAATCTATTTTCATTCTCTTAATAATTGCCAGAGGATTACATCTAGCCCAAGTACAAGTACAGGTACTTGTATAGCAACCAAAGATTACTCTGTGCCTCACTAAAATGTCCAGTCTGCCTTGATCTGTCAAGTCAACTGTATCAAGGACAGCATATGCAGCAGCAATTACAAAATAAGAGAATTACAAAAAAGTCCCTTCTCTTGAAATTATAGTTTTTGTAATTCAGGCATACTAGTCTGAAACCAGAAAACGAAGCTGAAGGATTTTGAGAGAATTGCTCATCAGATGGATCCCTCTTTCCCACAGAGAAAGCTTTGAAGCTATGTTATTAATGGAAACAGTGACAACTGAGGACAGGATCCCGTTTGACAGTCTTCCTTTTCAGTTCTTAACTAACATATAAAATTGCATGGTGGAAATGGAGGGGCAGTTACCAACGCATGCTGAAAATTTATTCACACCCTCCTAAAATCAGCTTCTGAAAGAACTATTAATGAGTTAATGAGATTAACGCAGAAGAAGACTGCATCACCTACATTGTAGCCAATTGATTAGAAGAAATGAGTCAGGAGAATCAGGAGCAGATAACTGTATCTGTCCCAGAAGGTCATTAGACAGCCTGGGCAAGCCAAGTTTTCTCTAAATCTTTTTCAAATTGAACTAATGTGCCCTGAAACCTGCTAGCTTGAGACTGCTGTTAATATCCAGATGTCCAGATTGGGAACTCTCAGAGAAATATTTTGAAATTGTCAGTTCTGGTTCTGAACAAGGATTAAAAGTAGCTCATCTGTGTCAATAAATTGGCTAGCAAAGACTGGATCTGTCCTTTGCATTTGACCCTGGTACAAGTGATATGGCTTCTTGAACAAGTTTTGCAGCATCAGGAGTCAATCAATTTTGAGTTGATTTTACCAGCCCCTAAAATTGGACATCCTGAAACGTGTGTGTTTCAGGCTCACAGCACTGAAGAGGACAGAATTGAATTCATTACCTTTCTGGTACAAGATCACTTGATGTGCAACCAATCATTATATCCAATGCAAATAATGGATTGTGTTTCTGTCTCATTATCTTGTGACAGGATTGTTATTAACTTGTGACTAAACAACAGTTTTGTAGAAAGTCTCCTCAAGGACAGGCTATATACATGTATATATATATATATATATATATATATATATATATATATATGCCTAATTCATTTTCTTCTTTTCCCCACTGCCTAGATTGGAAGTTAAATTGAATGGACCAATAAGAGATTGATAAACTGTGGGCTTTCGAGATCTCCAAGCTTGCATTAATGCAAGGAAATATATATCACAGATTTTTTTTTCAAACCCAGAAAAGTTGGCTGTTAAGATGGCATAACAGTTCACAGTGAGAACATGAATTTCCAAAAAAGGTTGGAAAGTGTCATCAAATTACAAGGTGATAATGAGGCCTGAGGCTTTTCCAGCATGTACGGATGTCCTGCTAATTTGGTAAGACAGTGCCTCCAGAAATAATTAATGATAGCATTTGTACAGGTACTTCATCAGCAGAAACATTGGAGGGTGATGAATTCGTGCAAAGATTGCACAGGTAGAATAGAACAATTCGTATAATAGACAGATATAATAATATGCTAGCAGTGTCTCCTTCGAGAGTGAAACTCAGTTTTTCATTTTCATCTCTTCCCTGGGCTCAATGTCGCTGAAGAAGGCTTGAGTAATTTGAAGAAAATAAGAGTTGGGATTTTTTTTCAGTTGGGTTTAAGTATTTATTTTAATTTTACAGCTTTTATACATTTTTTTAATATTACATTTCTTAGAAACTACAAAATCATATTTAATCTTGAATGCCAAGCTGAAATTTTTACAGCAGATCCTGTTGTGTTGTCTTTGCTTTTAGGAGGAATGAGCACAGGTCCTACTGGGCACTCACCTTATTGACCAGCAGAAGAACAATTAAAATTTTCAACCCACAAATATACATGCATGGATATACATGTCACTTGAACTCCCGTTGCAAGTTGATTGAAGAGAAGCTACTTGTATTTTTACTTACTTATGCATAGATAACCATCTGAATTACCTGAATTCCCTTCCATGTTCTAGTAGAGATGCTTTTTAGCACTAACCCTCAACTTTGCACACTTACAGAGGAAATACTTTTTTTAAGCACATTCAAGGGAGATCAGGTCAGTCAAAAGGATATGAAATTAATTTAAATCTGCAAAATGGCTTATTGAAACAGTCTTATTGAAACTACAGCTACTACCAGTGATTCTATAGGCTACAGCTTCTGGACAGAGTTTCATTTTGTCCCACAAGGCTCCAGATTGTTTGAATTAAATTCACTGACTTTTTCTTCCTCTGCATAGTACTATCATAATGGTGAGAGAAAGATTCTTCCAAAAAGAGCCTCAGATTTTTAGAACTGCATGGGATGACTCAAGAATTTCTTCTTGCGAGATGGTATCAGTCCTGGAAGTCATTCAACACATCATTGAATAAAGCCTAAGTCTCAATATTAACACCTTCTGTAAAGCCCAAAACACCTCTCAAATCAGCCAATAATCAGCCTAAATCAATTGATTACCATCATGCCTAGTGACAAGAGTTAGTAATGAACTGCATGTATTTTTCTGATTCAGTGGTTTGGTCAAATGTTGTAGTTAATTTTGAGCTGGTATCCGCTAGAAACTTTGGCAGTTTCACATTTCACATTCAGAGGTTAATGTTGATATGTCTGGGAAAAGAACAGGGAAAAATGAAGTGTAACTCCTTGGTAAGTGTAGAAACAGTTAAATAACATAGTCAAACCCCATATACGAGTCATATTTTGCAACAGAAATATTCCTGAGCTTCTCCTCCAAAAAGGAGATCAAGTTTTTATTTAGTGGAAACACATCATCCTGAATACATTGGAAAGAAATTTGGCTTGGGAGAATAAAAACTGAATTGAAAAATAAGTTTGCCTCCTTCCAGGAGAGCAGAGCATCCATGGGAGTGAATGAGTTTGGCTGGGAAGAGTTCATGTCTGGCAGATGCAGCCTGGAGCTGGGGCACAAAGAAGCACAGAACAGGTGAGGAGGGGAAGTGTCTGCATAAGGCAGCTGAAAATAGTGAAGTGGAAGCACAAAGTGATCTTTTAGATTTAGTTTCAATAGAATTTGAATAGAATTTTAATTTCAAATTTCCTTGCATTTCCTTGCAAGGACTTTTATGAATATTTGTGCCAATGTTTCCATTTTTGGATGCTGCAGATGAACTCTTTCATGCATTGGTTTGTGGGGCAGGTGATTGTGAGATAACAGCCAAGTGTCTGGGCTGCTCATGCAAAAACGTGCAGTGAGCAGGAGGGCAGCAAGGAGAAAAGATGAAATGTGCCATGTGCAGGTGGAGGGGAATGGGGGTCACACAAAACACTGTGATTCTGATCCTGTTGTCTGGGAATTGGAAACTCATGTGGCCTCAAGACACAGAAAGTAGGAAAAAGTAGGAAAAATTAATGAACTAAAAGAATTGAAAAATATTTCTCTTTCAAAAAATAAAATGTCTGGATTTTGGACTACTACCTTTTTCATCCCCATGCCTTTAAAACCTTCACACTTTAAAGATCTTGTACACAGAGCATTCTTTCCCAGGAAATAACTTATAAGTTTTGTATGTTGTTCCCCTAAAAGACATCTTTTCTTCTTCCTCTTGAGACTTGTTTTTTTTTGCTTAAGGCTATCATGGGGAAGACCAAGTGATTTAGTCACCCAGCAGAGTATTTATCATTACACAAGCCATGATAACAGTGTGTCACTGTGCTGTAAGTTACTGTAAGGAGGCAAGCCTGCTGAAAAGACACCACACAGGAGACTCCAGCTTTTATGCGAAAAGGGCTCTGATCATGCTCTGGGGATTACACACATGACCGTGGATGGTACTGTGAGGATCTCCCTTCCTGGCAGGAGGAAGCAAGAAGAAATCATAGAATCACAGGATATCCTGAGCTGGAAGGCATCCACAAGGATAATCAAGTCCAGCTTCTGGCCCTGCAAAAAATAACTCAAAAAATGGGAAGTGGCATCATCCCAAGCTGAACTCGATGGTGATGGTGGAACCATCATGTACACGGGGAAAGGCTGTGAGGTTTTGCTTATTTGGGGGTGTAACATGAAGCAGAAAAACGCAACACAACAGTTTGGACAGAGAAGGCTGGGGTAGGGTCAAATTGGGGGTTGTGTTTTTTAAACAAGGAGCAGGGTGTTTGTCACCTGGTGTATGTCACCACTGGCCTGGACGGGAGAGGATGGAGCCAGACGGGGCTCTGGAGAGGCAGTTCAGACACAGCTGGGAGTCCCCACGAGGTTAGAGGAAGTGGAGACCATCCATTCTTCATTTGACCTTGCAGAATTTGTGCAGAGTCCAAGGAAACCTGCCTTACCAAGGCTTGTAGGTGCCATCAAGGAGGAGAGAGCTGTGACTGGGGCATCACTCCTTTTTACTCCTGGCTTCCCTGCTGTCCCCCAGGGCTCCCAGCACAAGTCAGTCAACCCAAAGGGCTCCCAGCACAAGTCAGGAAACCTCCCTGAAAAGCATCTGAAGCACAGAGTTTGGATTCTAGAGTTGAAGAAGTTGGCTGGAGTTGGGTGGAAGAGGGATCATACACAGCACATACTTCTGTTTACAACAGGCTGTTGCTCATGTAGTAAAAATTTTAAACAAATATTATGTTTAAAGGCCATTTTATAACTCTTGCTATTCTCCCCTTTGGAGATCTTTGACAACCCCCATTTCTTAGCTCTCAGGAAGCAACTCCACCTCAAAAATCTCACTTCTTGAAAGAATAGTTGCAGCAAAGAGCGAACTCCCTATTTCTTCTTACACCTCCCACACAGAAGTGTCAGGAAGGTACTGCCAAAACATTTTCTACGATGACTGGCAACTTGCTTGCATGCCAAGAGAAAGGAACTTGTGAGAACATGCAAAAGTGTAATCCTGCAATTCCCTGCCTTGAAAAAGTTTTCAAAAAATGGTAATTACTTTTAATTGAGTTTGAAGATGAGAGCACTATAGTTTTTATTTTAATCTAAAGCAACTCACCCGTGTCTGTGTCTTCTAACTAAAACAGGAACAAGAGACAGAATGTAGCATGCACAGGTAAAATTTAATTAGCTAATCCCTGCTCATTATTTTGGACTGTCATTTGTAATCCTCATGTCCTATTTAGGAGATTATAATTTCTTCTGTAGTTCAAGTGTTATTATGTACAGTCCAATCATAATTTTGTCAAAAAACCTGTCTGAGGTGAAGAAAGAATTCTGCACAGTGCTATTTGTTCATCAATAGACTAGTCAGGTTTACCAGCCTTTTTTAAAGCACTTATAAAAGACACCATAGATCAGTATCAGCATTCTGCAAGAGCCATTTTAACTATTTCCTCCAGATGATAAGCAGATTTCTCATAGACAAAAGAGCAGCTGACATTCCAGCTGACTTCAGATTATTTTTTAATGAAAGCAAAATATTTTCTGTTTCCGACCATAACTGTGGCCTTAAATTATGTGCAGAGATAGGACAGGTCTGTGCTTCACAACTGATGGCAAAGTCAGTGAGTCTTATGTCAACATCTTTTGTCCAAAACTTATTTGATGATGATGAAAAGGTGTCACTTAGTGATCTCTCTATTTGAAATGAATTTATGGTAAGACACTTGATGAACAGGTGCTTAAAATAGCAATACTTTTTTATACCTGTGCCAGCTTCAGCTGCAATTTTCTGTAGCTAAATAGAGTATCACTGATATTAGTTTGGACAAATAAATCAGCCCATACTGTTTTGAAGGGATCAAAGGAAAACAAAACCCCAGCAAACTCAAAGAACCTCTTCATCCCACCCCTTATTGGTGCTGTTACAATGGAAACTTCTGACTCATAATTCCCTCAATAAACCACATTTCCATCCCAGAGAAACAGCAATTATTCTTCACACCTCCTCACACAGAGATGGTTTCAAGGACCATCAGAGGAATATACAGAGAACTAACCTAAAACTCTTCACTTTCCAGACTGTAATCACTGTGTTCTGTTTCTTCTGAAAAGTCACTTCACTTTTGAACTCCCGTCCAGCCCTGACATTATTTTCCCAGCTCAGAGGATTTTTGCAGCAATAGACACAAGTTCACCACAGTCTGGAGGAGGCATTTCCCTGAACCATAACATACCAGGGATATGACCTCGAGAATATGTATTTAGGCAGACTTTTATAATACAGTTACAGGTGAAGAAAGTAAAGCAATACTGTTCTTGATACAGTTCTTGATGCAATACTATTCTTTAGCTTTGGAGAAGTTAAGGAGATGCTGAGACACAGCTGAATACCTGTAGACCACGAGACAAAAGCAGAAAAGAAGCAACAGAGATCAATCAGCACTAGGCTTTGGTTTGCAGTCCCTCCAGCCTTGCCCAATTCCTCTGCAGTGGACACACTGAAGCATATAAGAAGAGAATTAACCATGAGTAACATTCTTCATCCTGCCCTGTGCAAACACCACTTCAAGAGTTAGAGAAAGCAGTGGAATTGAGAGAAGCTTGAAATTGAGGTATAATGAAGTTACTGGCGCTGTATTGATAACTTTCAAAATCAGAAAAAGGAAAAAAAAGCTCATTGTAAGTCACTGGAACAGACATGGTTTTCACAACCCTGTTCTCATTTCTGCTCAAAGATATTCTTTTATTAAAATGACTACTAATTAATTAAAGGAAGAGCTCCAGGATAGTAGCTAGTGCTTGCTCTCTCTCAAATAATGGGGAAGAAAAAATACAGGGCACCCTTCTACACACCACCAGCAGCACTCATCTTAAGTAGCCCTTGTTTCTGGTCCCTTACGTTGAAGTCTATTGGAGAGAAATCCCACATAGAAGGCAGGCCTGATGGAAATCCAGGAAATTCACAGGATATAGCAGGTGTTCAGGTATATGAACAATAGGCAAATTATTGGCTCTCTCAGTGGTCACTCTCCTTTTTTTTTGTCTTCTGCACAGGATTAATTTTTAAAATGGTTTATTTTCAAGTCTGACTTATATGTCTAACTGCAGCCAGCAAATTCCCGTTCACAAGCTTACATGTGTTTAGTAGTTTTGTGCTTCTTTACATATATCATGCTATGGAGACAGAGAAAAAGGTATTCCAAGTAGATTGCCTCTCTGAAGAGCTGCTTTAAGATATTTCATTTTATTGTACAGATCTATATACTGTTAACCATCATAGTAGCAGACTGCCATGACTAGTAATTTCTCCCTATTTTTTCCTAGCTTGCCAATTAACTGGGACTGCACTACAGAGGGAAAAATGTTGTTGCTGTTTGCTCATTCATGACCTAAGTAAACATCAGGACGAAATCAGTCCCACCCAAACCCCACTGTCAAGTGTGTTTTCACAGGTGTCACCAATTATGGCATAATTTGCCCTATAGAAAATGTCCAACCCTACACGCTGCAGAAAACTGACAAGTTGGTTTGGGATCTCACAGGGATGTTTATAGAGCTGGCTGCACATAGCCTCAAGGTCTGGGGAACGAGGCATTTCTTTCCTTTGTGAATTGAACATTTCTGGTGTGTGTACTCTCTCTAACTGGGATGGAGTTGATTTCCTTCATAGCAGTCCATACAGTGCTGAGGTTTGTATTTGTGACAATATCTCTATTTCAAGTTCTCATTTCACCCTTAGCCCCTACTCCAACCACTTTCCCAGAAGCTGCACATCATGGAGCTGTATCACCTGCCCATCCTGCCTTAGTGAGGGCTTCACTTCTTCCCAGTATTTCAGAGGAGGTGGATGAGCACATCAGCTCATTTGTGGCACCCTTTGTAAACAGTGAGGAGGAATGTGTGGCCATATGGAATGTTGTGCTGTGCTAACAGACTGGCGTGAATCCTGTTCTCTGAAGCCAATCCCTGTGTCAAAAAAAAAAGGCAAAACAAAGGAACTCAGCAAACATGCATCAAGGATTCTCCAGATGACAGAAACTCAAAATAAGTGACACTATTTCACATATGCTGTGTGAGAGCACAAGGACAGTTACCTCACCACGAGGAACCCACTGTCTGTAACTGCTTCAGTTGCAGAGGGATTTCAGCTTGGGGTCTTGCAGAGAGACTGGAACTTGCAACCATGAGCAGCCCTGTTCATTTTGAGAAGTATTACCTCATATGTCGTAAGTGATGACTTTAAATAGCATTTTAGGTGTTTTTCTTGTTTCTAGTGCTTATCAGAGAACAAAAAGGTGACCATGAAGACCTACAGGGTCAATTGATTTACAGAGAAGAGGAAGCCAAAGGATGTATAAATCTAGGAGAAAAAGTTTTTAAAGACAGGATGAGACTGTAAAATATAAGGGTCACATGAAAGATGCCAATAGTTAACATTTTAGTGAAGGAGCTATGGCTTTAAGAGTTGGAGGGCAGCATGGAGAGTACTGCTAATATTTCAAAACTAGCTCATAAAATTAAAATTATGATGATATTAATAAAAAAACATATTGAAAGAAGAGATTTTAAAGTAAAGACAGTCTAGCCAGCAACTGTCCAATCTGTTTGTGTCGTATGTCTTGGTAAGCCATCTAATGTTACTTACGTAAATGCTTATATTTGTTACCTCTTTATATTTAGCAGCTGTGCCGTTTCCACATTAAACTGCAACTTACAAATAAGACGACAGACTGCAGCCGGAAAAAGCTGTAGAAAAGCTTTTAAGAACAGATATTTGAGCAGAACACTTATCATATTAGCTATTTCTGGTAAATTCTAAATTACCTTAATTTTTACTATTTTGTTAATAAGTGCCCTAGAATTAGAAAGTAAAGGTATCTTCAGTTGCATAAATCCAATTTTCCACCATTCTACTGCTGGCTGTGCAATTCCTAACTTTTCCCTCAGATAAAGCACTTCCCTTTAGTCAGCAGACAAAAACTAAATCTTACAAGTTTCCATATAAAACCCAAAATCTGTTTTAATTTTAAAATTAGGAGAACAACGTCTTCCATTTTTTGTCAACAGTGTGAATATTATCTAAGACTCAGAGTTCAAGAGAAAAAACCTGAACAGATGCATCTAAGAATTCAACCTAGTATTCTCTCACTTCTGTATCAGCATCCTAAAAGGTTTTCATTCCTCACAGTGCACAACTGCAGAACCTTAAGGTCATAAACTTGATTTATACAAAGTACTTGTGTTTTCATGCCCTGAAGCCACAAGTGGCCATCATTACTTTCAATTCTACACTTAACAGCAGGAGTCATCCCCAATGCACTTTTCAGGACACTCCTGCCACATTTTGGCATGAATACCACAACCCAGTTTTATCAGCTTCCAAATTTGGAAGCTTTCTCATCTTCATTCTGTGTGGCTCATTTCCTGTAGCTGTCCTTTTTTAAAATCAGCCTAACAAAGCTTTACCAAGGCCAGGCAAATGGCATAAAAATGCAATTTAAGGAACAATACTGCCTTGACCTGCAAAGAAGAGGGAGAACAATGGATCTTAGTGGCCCTTTTCTATGTAAGATTCTGAGAGCTGTGGAGGTATAATACAAACACTGAACTGTCCTGAATTAAATGAAGTCAAGATAACTCAAGGACAAAAACTTGTTTGCAGCCAATATAGATATTTGAATTCTTCTCAGCAGTACTTTAAAAATCTCATTATGAACAGAAAAGGATATTTCTTGTGGTGCTACAGCAAACCTTGAATTTCTTCATTGTTTCATGATGTGTGCTCTGAATACAGAGACGGGCTCTTCCAGAGATAAAACTCAGAACAGTGTAGCATAAATGATATCCATAAATAATTATTTGCTTTGCCTATCCACTAAAAATATAACTCCTGCTTGAAATATATAAATCTGGATATCACTCCAAACCAGGAACATTACACGTAAGGCTTTGGTGAGTTCTGCAGCATTACAAGAAATCTGCTGCTACTTCAAATTCAGTGTTAGAACTTGGCACTTGATCTTTTTGAAGAGAAGGGTTAACTAGAATATATCTTCTTCTTTCATCCCTTATCATGGCTACAAATATCCCACTTAGAGGCAAAGTTATGCTTTGAAATAAATTGCTGGACTTCAGGTTATGAATCTTAAAAAAAAAAAGAAAACCCATAGAAGTACCTGTAAATAATTGAAGGTACAGTTTTGCATTACAAAATGACCTAGTGTCACATTTTATAAACAGCAGAATTATCTTAAAACAAAAAAGGTGACTATTATTCTGTCTACCATGCATGCATTCAGAATTTGGTATTATGGATGCGCGCCACAACGTATTTTTTCTATTTTCTTTGGCTGTATTATTTAAGGGAGGGCTGTCAGCCAGCTGAGCAAAACAGCTGTGACTTGGGAGCCCAGTGGAAGAGAATGGGCCCCATAGAAGATTGGCTTTTGCATATAAGCTTAAACTATGCTCCTGAAAGGGACAGAATATTCTGTGGCAATCATTGGAAATTGAATGACATTATTAATACAAATGTTCTGCCAAGATAATGGACAGACCTGCTTATCTGTCCGTAGTTATTAAAAAGCTCTAATAAAATAATATTGAAATAAATTTCAATGCTTTGTATGATGGAATTCCTCACAGGAAAGTCTTTTATACAGCTTCAACTTCAAGTTGCTACTAATTTTTGAAAGTTAATGCCATGATAACTTTCAATAATATGGCTAGTGCGCATTTCTACGCTGCATTAATTGTACATTTACAGCTCCAAAGAAGACATGCACAAAGAGGAAAAATACAGGACATATCATCTGCAGTTGTAGACAAATGAAGACAGTGGCTATCACCCCCGCAGCATTTTCATTAAATATAACTATTCTTATCCAGCATTTGTATGCATTAAATAATCATCATGCTTCCCTAGCTCTCCTCCTTCCCTGGAGAGGTCCATGGATCTAACTGACACTCTTGTAGGACTTGCCACTTCTACAGAATGCTAAACAGAGATCTAAATAATTTCTTTCCGCTGGCATCCTAATTAGGGCAGTATGAAGTTCCATGCTCTTAAGTCCTAAAGTCAATGAAGAAACTGAACAAAGTCTACTACATTCACATCAACAATTACTTACTCGTTTTTGTCCCCACATAACTTTTTCACTCCATGTCAGTTAGTGCAAAATCCTGCCATAACCAAATTTGTGCAAAGGATCTTCATAATCAGAGTGGAATATTTTTTATTGCTAAGACATAGCTGTTTAGATACCCATTCTTCTTTTTCTAGGATACTCCTGTTGCAAGAAAGCCTTGAATCTTTAATTTTGCATGGCTGTTTCATGAATGGAGCCATGGCAGAGAACAGAAAAAATCATTAGGATACTTAGGGAGGGGGAAGAAAATATAATCTCAATGCCAGCAAGAACAAACTGCTGATACAACTGATTTTAAATCTTCTTCCCAGGTGGGAGACTAACAGAAAACAGCTGAGATTTTCACTTTGAAGACTGCTATTGAACTGGAAAGAATATTATGACACTAGAAAAATAATGCAGATTGTACTTTGCTGATATGGAAATATGCAATAACAGCAATTAAATTAATGTGTGTCCCTACTGAAGCAGCTGATTTTTTTCCTTGCTTGCAAAATATTATCTATCCATTTTACAGAAGATGATACTTAACCAGGGACCATTTACAGGATAGTCTGTTGCCCCAGTTCCTACTGTGAATCTATGCACCACACAGAGTTTGCCATCCTCAGGTTTTATTTAGAAATTAATGCCAAAACAATTCTCTTCTCTGTGAATCAAATCTGTTCTTTGGATTAAGCTGAAAAGAATGAATACTGAAGAACTCAAATGTTTCTATGAAATTTATTTATGACCTTCTAGGGAGCTCCCCTCACAGAAGACACCAGAATAGTTCAAAATGTTGAGAGCAAAACTATGAAATTTTATCCATGTATATGAATTTTATCCATGTATTTTTGACACAGTCCTTTAATATACCCCAGTTTTGGAACTGTGATGCCAGAAAAACTCCTCAATTCTTAAACAGGTTTTTCAAATCAGAATAACATTGCATTGATATGTAAGCTGTGGTAGAGTTAGAGATCAGGAAAGGGCAGCTGAAGTTTGCTAACAAACAAGAAGTTTTACATCCTCAAATGTTTGTAAGCTGGGGAGAGTTTTTAATTAATATGAGCCTAAGACTGCACAGCTTTTCAGTTTGATACGGGGAACTAGGAGGAATAAGGATTATATGTACACACAGCACAAAATATTCTGCATGCAGGTACCTGGGCCAATCACTAGCAGTACGTAGCATACAGTGTAAGGCCCCTCTCCACCACACTTCAATTCTGCTGATTTTCCAGGTTACATCTGATATTTTGTCTGTCTCTCAAGTGAAAATTCCATTATGGGCTGATAATTATTGATAGCGCTACTGCTGGAGTATTTTACACACACACACACACAAAAAGGGAGGTTTTAAAAACAACTCAAATCAGCAAATTTATAACAATTTAAAAATTGAGATGTTTCTGACCAGTCCAAATTGTGACAAACTGAAAATACAATAAATATTATCTGGGAAACAGAAGATGAGAAGATCCATCTGCATATCCAAATAGTAGATTATGGTTTGGGGTTTTTTGCTTTTATAGACCTCAGATGGACCTTCGGGATCATAAAATCCAGAAGTTCCCAGGCATGTCTGTGAAAGCACTATCCATCTAATAAAGTTCAGTACATAGATTGGAGGCCCATTCACAACAGCAAACAGAAAACTCTCTGTCCCATCATCAAACCCTTTACAGTTAAATGGGAATGAACTTAGAAATCAGATAAAATACTAGACCTCCCCTTCAACACTGGGTAGAAGATACAACTCAGTTCTTAACTGAGGTCACTTTTATTGTGGCTGCATTTTTTGCCTGGTTAAGCAGCTGTGTAGTGCTTCATTTCCAGCTGGATTTGAGCCACAACAATTGTGCAGAGAGGTCTACAGTGCATTATAAGAGAAATAGATTCTTAAGTTTCTGCTGCCATTCACCTCCAATAATTCAAATTGCTGCCTGAAGTGCACCTTTGCAAAATCTGATTGGGGTAAAGATTTAATCATAACCTACCATACCAAATTTATGTTGCTTCTCCCAGCACTGCATCTCCATGCAGTCTTACTGCAGTTCCTCCTCAAGGTAATTAAGTACTGTATATACATAAGACGAGAATCTACAGTGAAAAAATTGCTAATTTTGTATGGTTTTTTGTATTTCAGAGTAGCCTTTCACTCTTTAAACACTAAACACTCTTTAAAACATTTACCATGGCGTCCATTTTACCTGCAGACAGTGTTCTTCCTTACATCCTCTGCATTAGAAGACTAATCACATTAGATGCAATGTCTGCACTGCCTTGTATTTTGTCATTATTTTTTTTTGGCAGATGACAGTGAACAAGAGCTGAGACATCTTCAAAAGCTCCTTCTATTAAGGAAAATGAAAAATCTCATTTTTTCACACAGAGTGTATTTTTGATAAATAAGAAACAAAAGTAACATAAATTGAATATGGATAAGCTGGAAACATTCCCTGATATGATCAAACCCACTATATTTAAAAGGCAGTGATGTGGGCATTATCAGATTTGATTTTGAGATGAAGGATCAGCTTCCATCTGCATACCTCAGGAAGTTCATTAGCTGTACCACAGGGTTATGCACACAAGTCTCTGTTCTTATACTTGAAAGGGCATGGAAATACTTAAACCAATGTGTATGTACTGAGACCTGAACATATCTGCTACTGTTCTGGATGCATGGTTCTTACCCTCTTTGAAAGCCATCATGATGCACTTCCTTTTGCTGCCTGACTTCAACACCCTGGTTTGTGCTTGGCTTTTCATGTGGATTCCTACTCAAGCACTTTGGCAGCCTTGGAGGGTAAGATTTGAACAGAATCATCCAGCAGAGGCTTCAAGGGCAAGCAAAACCTCTAGGAAGCAATGGAACAAGGTTTACTCCTAGTCCAATAAAAGACTGACAAATGGCACACAAGGATTAAAAAGGCCAAACCAAGAGGAAAGTAAAAGTGAGTCTAGCAGAAATACATGGATTATTTTCAGACCACTAAACTTTACAAAATAAAGTATTTGTGTTCTGAGTGCTCTGCATTTGGAACCCAGGAGAAATATACTTAAAATTAAGGGACAATGACACCAAGGAAAATTGCTCCTTTGGGCTCACATTGTACAAAATAGTCCTACTGCTCCAATTGCATTTGAAAGATTCAGGACTTCCCTTTCCTCCAGAATCTCTGGGACAGGCATTTTGGTTAAGGAAACATCATGTAATCATTACCAATTTTAGTTGAAATGCAATTTGCTTGCAAACCCCATTAGAAAGAGACAGGAGGTAGGTTCTCAGAGAATAGGTTTGTGATGGAAAACTAAAATAAAGGAATTTTGTAAGGACAGGAAAGATGAAGACAATTCATGAAGAATACTCCAAGCATAGCTGCACATGACTTACCTTCTTGAGATTAATGAATTTGTTGTACATGCCCATAATTATTTCCATTCACCTGGAACAGGTCCAGCTGCTTTCAGCATCCACAAATGAGAAGCAGAAGGAAGCAGAAGAGAAAACAACCATATTTTGCTATGTCCAACAGTTAAAATCACTGGATAGCAAATAAATTACGCTAAGCACAATTAAACACAGAATTAACAGTAATCATTTGTAACATAACACAGCAAGACAACCGAGATGAATGAGAAATGGCTTCTATTGCATCCTATTGAGAAACTGAATGATACGATGCCAAGGTATGTGTTTACAGAAATATGAACCTGAGGTCAAATATCTGCTTGGCTTCTAGTGGAACATGTATTCATCTACACCTTGTTTGTGGATGTTACTAATCCCTTCTCCTGCTTTTATGTGTGAGGAAAACTCCTACTCTTGTGGTAGCTACTATTTTAGCATTACAAGGGGCAGGAATGCTGTTCAAATCCAGGCTCATGCAGGTGACGTTTGGTTATTAGTGAGTGGATTAGACATGCCCCATACCAGATAAGAGATGGCATAGCAGCTGCCATCTCTCATTTAAAGAAGTCTGCTTTACATCTCTGAGATCTTCAGAACGCTGCTGACAGCAAAACAAGGCAAACGCAGCTAGGCTGTGCCTGCACAGTACCTCATGGGCAGATGGAAGCCTGGTCCACATGGGCTCCAGTACAAATAACTGTGTTCCAAAAACCATGTCCCAATTACAGCAGATGATGGGCTGATATATCCAAGGCTTGGATCCTCAATGAGTCTTGAAAGCTAGGGCTTATGATGGCAGCAATACAGGCACTTAGCTTTGGTCAGCCTGGAGTGCAAGTGCAGCAAACACACACAAAACTAAGAGGTACCATCTAGACTTTCTCAGTTATATCTATGTTAGGGTTCTAAAGTCCATGAATTTGTTAAAAAAAATCTCCTGTTGCTATAACAACTCTCGGTTTTCTATTCAGCAACAGCCTTGGCCCTGACTTGAGTCCTGTTATTTCTTTTATTGCATTCTATGCTATCTTTCAAAGATATTTCCAATGACCATGGTAAAACAGCAAATTATCACCTTTCATTAGACAATTATAGCTCAGCCATGAAAGAGAACCACAGCTGTCCCTATAGGACACAAAAGAACACAAGTGCACACCACTGTTCTCAAGGTGAAGAAAAAAAGGGAAGTTTATATTCTGACTCCAAAATTTATAGTTTTCCAAACGTGACAGTGGATTGGAGAGTGAGAGAGCTTCCTCTCCAATAACACTGAACAAACTAACAGTCCATCAACTTTCTCCTCTTCCATAAAGGAATGCAACACAATGAGTTATTTACAGAAAGTGTGTGAGAAAGTTCACTACAAGAATGTCAACATCAGAAGGCTTGGAAAATCTTAAAAAATCAGGGTGACACATAGCATACCCCAGCACCCTTGGAAAAATTTGGCCCAGGTTTACATTGTGGAGATAATTGCCCAAAAATACTACAGAGCTGGGTTACTGCTGTAGTCTGCCTCCAATTCTAGGAGTTGAGGAGTGCTCCTTGTAGCTGCAACAAGTAGACATTGAGTTTGTGCACCTAACATGCCAGAAAGATATGGATAACCTCTAAAATCAATGTGTTTAAAAGCTAGGGATGTGATAATTCTGCTTTGTCTTCTTAAGTTCCAGCCATTCCTGCTCAATGCAAGAAAAAAACAACCAGCTTTCAGTACAAAGTTCTTGGATATTATCCTCTGAGTTAGGAGGAGATGGGGAATCTGGAACCATTTACAGCCATACCAGGATCACTACTGGCAGACTGTGGGATGTTCCTTTGAGACATGCAGAGGAACCACCTTCCAGCTTTCCTACTTCACTGAATCTCCATCAAGGGGCTGCTGTTCCCACAGCAGATAGAAGGACTCTTCAGGCTCTGTCTTCCAGCAGCATTTTACCTCCCGTGTCAGAGACACAGAAGTGGGCTCTTTCTATCAAAACAAAGCTATGCCACAGGCTTTCCATCATCTTTGAATGATGGGCCAAGTACCACAATTGATTTATAACTCCTGATATGAAAAGATGGGCAGAAAATTCCCATAGTAGACAAGTGAATGAAACAGCAGCTTTGAAGGAGAGGAGACAGGCAGGGCCACAATGAAATTGTTTCTCTAAGAATGAGAATATAACACTTGCCTATAGATTTCACTGGAAAATCTGGTTCAAAATAAGGAAGCCTAAATCTATTTGGTTTCTCCCTGATCTTTTTTTCTTCAAAAGAGTACCTGACAGGTGGAGACTAAGCCAAGAGAACAGAGTCCCTGCATTAATTGTTAATGGAGACAAATTCCAGGTGCAGATGTCAACAGCAATTTTTCATTCCTTGCTGATAGCACAAGGTTCCACAAAGTAATGCCAAAATGTTAGGATAGAAAATTCACTCATGGCTCCCCCAGTCCTTTTGTGACTTTTTAAATAGGTTTTTGTTTCCAAAAAGCAATTTCACTCTGGTACTTCCCTTACGCCATGTAGCTTTGTCACAGTTGATCTTCATTAAAACTGAAGACACTATAATAGAAGGCACAATTTTAGAGTAAAGGTAATTGTTCTGTAGTCTGATCCATTGCTCATGCCAGCATGCAGAGTAATGTTATGCGCTGACACATGCTGTGTAGTGTTAGATATTGACACAAACAGCAGTGGATTTCCCAGTTTGTTTTGATTTAGGAATTGCAGAAATCATCTCTTAGGAGCATTTATCTACAAATGAAGAGTCACAGACAGAAGTAAGACTTCAATTCACAGACAGGAGAACCTGGAAATCTTTCAGAGTTTAGCATGAAGACAAGACATTTCATTTTGTTGACCTTTTCAAGACTATGACTTGCTGGAATGATCCTTTTGTTTTTGTTTCTGTGAATGAATATAATTTCACTTCTGTCAAGTGAAGGGGAACTGAAGTCACAGGCATTTTTGCATCAACCATCAAATGGGGTGTTACACTTGGAGCCTCTGCAACTGCATAAATATGAATTGTTTGCTGCTATGCTCCAATTCTGTATGTTGATCAATCTCCAAATTAAGGGAAAACAGAGCAATTCAAGTGCTCCAAAGTTCTCTCAATAGCTGTCTTTTGTCACTGTAACTCTTCCTGCCCCAAAACCTCAGCTATGGCTTCCCTCAGCTGTAAGACTGTCCATCTGAAACCTGTGGTAATCACATATCCTCTGAACAGAGAGAGACATAGTCCTCTCCCAGGATTTTCCTGAGAAGCTGTGAAAAAGCTCATAGAAAAGAATGAGAAACAATTCTTATCTTCACTTGCTGCACCTGTTGATGTGCACATGTGGAATGTGTTATGAAGATTTGTTTACCAAAGAGTGATTTCTCAGTTGGACACTGGTGATGATGTTTTGGATTCATTGACCAATTGCATCCACTCATGTGTTTTGACTGTCTGGCAAGGGCGATGGGTTTTTCTTAATAGCATAGTATAGTATAGTAACATTAGTATAGTATAGTATAGTATAGTATAGCGTAGTATAGTATAGTGTAGTAACAATAAAGCAATTGGTCAGCCTTCTGCAATCATGGAGTCAATGCTTGTTATTCCCTGGCGGGGACCGCTGCTACAATAGGAACCCACTGAGTATCATTCTAAAGTAGCTGATTTGCCGAGTATGTGTTCTAAATCAACCCCCAGTAATGGAAGGCATGTGCTCATTTAATGGGTATTATGTGCCTGGAGTACATCTGTCCATTTAGTATTTGATAATAAAATGATGGACGCATTTCACAGTGAAATGTGCTTGCTGTGAGGCTGTGCAAGCTGGGGAGCCAGGGAAAGATATTTTGCCCTTAATAAGTTTAATAGAGGCAGTTATGTTCAGAAGATAGCACCTGATCTGTCAGAAGGAGCTTTAGTTTTTCTAAAGGGGATAAATGTTCAGCAATCGTTTCCTGAAAAAAGGGCTAGATTCTTTCTTTATTGCATTAGTGTAAATTTAATGGGGAAGGAAAGGACAGGCAGATCTGAATAGACATGGAAACCAACATTTGAATATATGTAGACACTCCAAGGAAATCAATTCAAAGTCTAATGAAATTGACTTGGAAGGTCCTGCATCTAGTGTTACTCATGAGCATGCAGGAAAATAATGCCTTCCTGAGAATTTGAGCCAAAGATCTCCCAGTGTGAACAGGTTGGCTAATAGAGAAGAGGATGTTTTCTTTTTGGTTAGCAGATTAACAGAACTGTTTCCTTTTTACTACATATGCATCTTTTGTCAGTATTTTAAATTTCTGAACATTGAAAAAAAACTCGTCCATCTGGACTTGATCTGGTTTAAGGACAATTTCTGAGATTTTGTTTAACAGCAAGATACTCCTTATAGCATTGTGATGATCCTTTAAATGGGAATATCTAAACACTAGCAAGAAAACCCTTTCTTGAGAGCCTCCAAGGGAGACCTAGCTGTGCCTGCCATAACCTTCTACAGGCTGTTCTTTGCATAGACATTACCATATTCTTTTTGAGGGCAGAAAGAAGGACAGATAATGAGAATTCTGGTAGAGATCGATCTAGCAAAGGTTATTATTGACAGATCATGTGCAGTGCCGAGGAGAGAAGGAATGTCAGGGACATGTTGATTCTTCATCCGGTGTGCTTTTAATAATATAACTGGGCCTATAACCTAACATGTTAACTCTTTCAGCCCTGTTTACTCTTGAAAACCTCAGTCAGGCATGGAATACTATAGCTATGGATGCTATAGGCAACTTTAAGATACAAAGTTTGGCAGAATACTTATCACAGTTGTGTACCAATCAAAAATGGCTCATGTCAAGAGCACACACAAAAAGCAAACCAAAAACTATGTGTTTTAGAAAATCATCTCAGCCTCTGAGAAGCAATTACTCCCACCTACATATCTGGTTTTAAAGTCCAGTTACTTAGAATGATCTGGTTATAAAACTTCTGCATAAGAAAAAGGAAGGAAAAGAGAGATAAGCTTGGATTACAACTTCATAGAGCGAAAAAGAACTAAGATCTTCAAAACCATTGTCTCGATTTTGTAAAAACAGATATTTATAAAACTAATTAAGCAATGAGGCAAGCCAGGATTTTATACTAGTATTTTGCCTTTGACTAACACTGTCAAAGGCAAATTGCAGTTGTCTATGTCAAAAGATTAATTTAACTCTAGCATTGATGTGATAGATTGAGCTGACCAAATCAAACTCACACTCAAAATGCATAGTTATGTGTGCATGTTTGATGAGCAAGGACAGTTTAGTAACCAGTCTGAATAATCCTTCCTGCAAGCAGCTCATTGTCTCCAAAGTATTGCAGATTTGAAATTTTCTGCTTTGTTCATCAGAATTCAGAATGGTTACCAAGTATCACCGAAGAATTATAGATACAGTCCATAAATGACAGGTCAATTAAGAAGGCAACATGAATTCCTAAAAATGCTGGAGAACAAGGGTTGCACAGAATACATTACAAAGAAATTACAAAAGTGACTTGATTTTTGAATTAGAAAAGCAGAACAGAGGATGAGAAGTAGGAAAGTGCAGAAAAATGAAGTTAGAGCTATAATGCCCTCGGTGAATATTTACCTCCTACTGGAGCTGAAAACCTGTCAAATTCAGAAAAGCAAAAAAAGTTGAAAGACGTAAGAAAATATGTAAGTTGATAGAAACATCTAAAACCTAAGCATCCTCTGATTTTGTGCAGGCAGAGAGGATTTGTTAGGTTACTGTTACAGTACCATAAAAAAACCAGCACAGGACTGCGAAGAAGCTACTGAACAGCTTGAAACAAATAGCACAGATGGATCTAGAAATCACTTGCCTGCAGATGACAGCTTCAGCAGAAGGTGGTACACTGGCTGTAGAAATCAGCCATTGCCCTCCTACCACAGAGATATCCATTTTTTCTGTCACTTTTTACATCACCGGTACCAAAAGAGGCAAAATAATTCACTTACTGGATTCAGATTGGGCCAAAGAAAAAGATATCTCAACTCAAGTTGCGCTGAATAAAGTTTTTCTGGTAAATAAAGTCTTCTGAAATATGCACTTTTGAGCAAACCAAAACATTGCATGAGATTAACTAAATTCCAAGGAATATTTTTGAAACAAGATAACTGGGGGAAAAAAACCCACCTTAAATAAAAATGTTTATTTAAAAATATTATTTTGAATAAAATATTATGACTGGCAATTTTGTGTTTAGAAATCAGATTTTTCAGTTCAGTTGCTGAGGTCAAATATTATTAAAAATTAGGATAAATAACATTAACCATAGAATTTTACTACAGAGCAGAATTCTTGGTTTCTAGTAAAACAATATATTTGGACTTGATTTATCAGTTCAGCCTTACCTTTTTGATTTTATACTTGCAACCTGAATTTAGTTGTGAAATACAGTGATTTAAAATAACAAATCCAACTGGAATGAGCTTCAGAGTCATAGCTCTTGTGTTGCTCTGAGGGAGCAAAGGCAGACCACAGAGTTCCAGCAGCACTTGGGAAAACTCTGCAAGCAGGATTAAGGAAACTGCTTCTCTACCTGTCCAGAACCGAGGTACAGGGATAACCCTTGGTGTTCAGCTTTGCTCCCTGCACCTCCATTAGCATGCTAAAGGAACCAGGACCTTCAGAGATGACTGAGTTCCACCCCTGGCTCCAACGGCAAATGAGTAACTTACCTGATACACAGGGAAGAAGGACTCTTGTCCAACACATAAGTATGACTAAACAAAACAAAAAGCTGTTTCAACTTCTATATTCTTTAGCATCAAGAGTGGTCCAAAGTCACAGATTGAGATTGGTAAAAACTTGTGGACAGAGGCTGGGCCACCTCAGAATTACAGGTTTGACATTTTTCACTATTCTGTCTATAGAATGGAAATAAAACCAATTGAGTTTTATCAAAGTGAATATGCATTATTGATTTCAAGGCACTCAAAGGCACTATAATAACATCTTCAGGCACTATAATAACAACAGGCTCTATAAAAACCATATGAATAAATATAAAGCTACCAAGTTGGTCAGAGTAGGCCTTTTCTGCAAAATAAAAGGAATTATTTTAACATGGGCATAACTAATGCACTGTTGAATTATTAACCTGCATGAGTGTGCCAAAGTGATTAGTTCATTATTAAGCTTTCCATCTTTGCAGAACTGTAATAAAATATTTCAATAAAATAATTTTGTACTTTCAATCTAATTTATTAAAGAATAGGTAATAACAGTAGTTATGCAGTAATGAAAGAATAATCAGGTATGCTCAAAAAATCTGGAAAAAATGAACAAGAAATGCTCCAGGTGTGACATTTTATCACAATTGTAGTTTCCCAAGGAAGACAACAATAAGAGCCTGATTGAAAATGTTTGCCAACCTATATTGGAAGTATCTCTACCAGCCTCTGTTATACCATCTATGCTCAATAATCGTATTCAAGTAGTGTATCCCAGACTTTTACTTAGGAATATAAAGTTTAACGAAATCACTGTATTTCTAGCAAAAGGCAGAGTAAGAATGGTATATTGTTGCAATAAATAAAAATAATAACAAGATCAGAACATCCAAGAGAATGCAACACCTTTGAGATGGTTTAATTAGACTGGATCAAACTGGAATTAATTTGTTCCCTGTCATCATCTCAGGTAGGAACTCTGAAGAAAGACAATATGTCAGATCTAACTGTGCTTTATTTAATGTGAAAATGGCAATAGATTCTCTAGGGATCACCAGAGTGGTAAAACAACTTCTTAATTACTTCAGTAGTCTCATTTCACCACTGCTTGGAGAAACAGCCTGCCACAGCCCCTTGACTCTTGTCTCAGTAAAACACCTGTTCCACATGGCAGAGACAGAACTGCACTGAGAGATCAACCCTTGGAGTTCCATGCATCCCTCGGAAATACCCCACAGTGGCTGCCGTCAAAGAGGAGGTGTTAAAGGTGAGCACACCTTCTTGAATAATAGCACAGACCAGGAAGATTCTTAAGGGGATGGAAATAAGAAATAAATGAATTGTCACCCCACCTTCCTGACAGCTAACTCCTGAATGAGTGTTGGTGAATAAAAGTTATCCAGGTCTTCCACTAACTGTTGCCCAATTGTAATTACAAACTAAAATAATTTATCTGGTGTCACAGATGTTATGGCTGTTTCCCTCAGTATTCATTGTATGAATGGAGCCAGGAAAGGTGTGGTGACAACAGACCTGACACTGGAGCAATGGGGCTTCTGGAAGGGAGAAGAGCCCAGGACTCAGCTGAGGAACAAGAAGGTCCCATCAAGCTCGGATATAGGCTTGGAGGAGAATGGGTTGAGAGCAGCCCTGCTGAGAAGAATCTGGAGGCGCTGGTTGACAAGAAGCTCAGCAAAGCCAATGTATCCTGGCGTGCATCCAAAGCAGTGTGGCCAGCAGGGCAAGGGAAAGGATTCTTCCCCTCTGCTCTTGTGAGAACCCATCTGGACTGCTGCATCCAGGTCCAGGATTCCCAGCAAAAGAAAGAAGTGTACCTGTTGGAGTGACTTCAGAGGAGGGTGGTGAAGATGATCGGAGGGTGCAGCACCTTTCTTACAAAGACTGACTGAGAGAGACAGGGTTTTTCAGCCTGGAGAAGAAAAGTGTCTGGAGAAACCTTACAGCATTTTTCAGTACCTAAGGGGGCCTGCAAGAAAGCTGGAGAGTGAAATTTTGCTAAGACAGGTTGTGACAGGACAAGTGGGGAAGAGATTCTTTACTGTGAGGGTGGTGAGGCTCTGGCATAGGATGATTGAGGCTCTGGCACAGGTGGTGAGGCTCTTGGCCCAGAGCAGATGTGGACACCCCATCCCTGGAAGTGTTCAAGGCCAGGTTGGATGGGGCTCTGAGCAACCTAAACTAGTGAGCAACCTGAGCAACTCTGAACAATCAGAGCATCTCCCTGAACATGGCATTTCTGCAGGCCTAAGGAATCAAGATTAGTGAAAGAGATGCAGAGTGAGCAGGGAACCTCACAGAATGAGAAATGCCAGATTGCATGGCTTCAGCTGCAAGATCAGACCAGGGGGTTGAAAAGTCCTTATTCTAATCAAAATATTATTTCCAGAATGGGGACAGCACACCAGGGCAGATCTTATGTCTGGGGCAGCATTGTGTGCTCTAAGACTCTCCTGCCCACTTGTGATGTACTGTCATGGTGAAGGAGATTGACTTCAGTTTTAAGAACAACATGGAATTTCAGAAATGAGTCAATAAAGACTTAGTATAGACTTGAGGATTTGAGCACAACAGCAGCAGCACTTAGGCACAGCTATCTTGCAGATGAAAGGGAGATGTCAATAGACTTAGCCAGTGTAAATCCCATTTAACAAGATACATTACACTATCTGCTAGAGTGCAGACAAAAACAAACATACATCTGACCTAAAAGATCCTTTCCAATCTCAGAAGTTCATCCTCTGGGACTCAGCATGACACACTCAAACAACTAGAAGTGCTGAATGAAATATTTCTGAATTCAGCTGTGTGAAGACACTTGACACAGATTTAATATCCCCATTTTATATAAAGAGCAGTTTTCACAGCCATACCACCTTTGATCTCATAGTCCTGATCTTTAAAGATCTCCAAAATGCCTTCCAAAGGAGAGCCTAGAACTAACAGCTTGAAATTCTAGTCCCCAGGAAACAGGGATTAAACAGAGATATTAATTTCATGGCATAGTATAATTTCCTTTCTCTTCCACTAACCTTTCCATGTTCCACAGAGTAGAACAAAATTACATTTTTTTTCTTTCCCTTAGCAGGGTAACTGCCTTATCAACTTTTCTCTACTCTGCACATACTAACAACATTTTCTTTCAGAGGTGGTTTCCTTGGTAGGTACCTGAGCAATTGTTTTCATTTTGTGCTTAGCTTTGAAGTCTGCTAACTTTGATTCATACCTAAGGAAGGCAGTTGTGTCTGAAAAGAAATCATGCATGTGCACATGAGCACATCTGGTTCTACCTGCTGTCTTTAGGTAACTGTTGCTAAAAAACCACAGCCACATCTCCTTTATAAATATTTCTGAAGTTGGCAGGTTAAGAGAATACAGTAAAAAAAGCACACTAAGTTAAGTAAAATATGAGACATGATGAGACCCTATTCAACTAAACAGCAAAGTGGATCATCATGTGGTGGTGGAATCATATATAATCAGTATGGAAAACACTAATGGCCCATGTCTAAACCCTGAGGCTGTTCCACCCACTGATTCAGGAAACTAAGGATTATCTCTTGATTCTGTGTCACATCACACAACATTTTTTGGTTGTCTTGGAAGCCTGGGAACAACCTAAAAGGCACTCAATGTTAAGAAAATTCAATCTAATCTAGGAAAGCTGTATGTAGAGAAGGGCTCTGTCAGACTCCTCCTTGCTTGGACACATAAAAAAAGTCAAAAGACATTCTAAACAAATGTTACCAGAGGACAAAGTTCCCAAGACAGTAGCATGTACTCTCAAACTGAGAGGACCACTGCACTTTTCAATTCCAAAGACAGCCTTGGTGTAAAGGATTGATTCTTCCAGTAGGACCTGGATGTTATGCTACACATTCCCCTCTTTTCTGACCTAACAGGATCAAAAAAATTATGAAAGCAAGTGAGACAATTCAGAAAATTATATTATCTGCTAGAATGTGGACAAAAAGCAAACACTCATCTGACCTAAAAATCCTTTCCGATATCAAAAGTCCCTGTGGGACTCAGAGTTTGAGACTGTGAGGTCTTTGCATTTATTTTTTAAGAACACTGATACCTATTTTTCCTCTTACTAATTGTTTCAGTTAATCAGCAATAAAAAATTATACCCTATAACTTCATTAACAGGACTAATGGCTTTCACTACAATCAGGAGGAACTTCTGCTATATTTTTGATCTTTCAAAACAAGTGAACATTTGCAAAAATAACACAAATGAATATAAAAGAATGATATATAACAATCCCATAAAATTTGTTTTGATGGACAGTATCCTTTCATACATTTCATCCTTTCATTCATGCTACAATTTACTACATGAAAAATAACACACATGTCATAATACATTATGACATGGTTATGATAAAATAAAGCTTGAACCAACCTTGATAATATTTCCAGAATTCAAAACATTAGTTACCAGTGGAAGACACTTCCTGTTTTAAATTTGTTAGATGTTTTAAGTCCATCCTTTGCTGCAAGTATTCTTTTTGCTGTGCCATTTTCTTTATCCTTCAGGAGTTATTCACAGAAAATGAACACCAGAAGCTATGTATGTGATAAATTAAAATTTATGAATTTAGGAAACCAGCTTTTAGATTATCTGGCCAGCACAGTCAAAATGGGAAACTTGAAAGTATTTAGCACCGTGTTTTGATATCAGACAAATATTTATTTTTAAAGAGAGCAGTTACTTGTAAACATTATTTACATTTTAAAAAAATTATTTGAAATCCATAGACTTAAAAAATTATGTCCCATGACTATAAGCTATTCTTTCTTGGATTAGTAAGAAAAATAAATAGATACTGCATATAAAGTGATTTTTTAAAATTATGTTACTTTTTCTACTCCTAAAGAGAGTCAGTGGAGGGACTAATTAGCAGAGTTGTTGACCATCCAATCAGAGAACAATTCAAGAGAATAAGAAAATGGAAGAAAAGATATTGTACTGGTCAGAATCAATCTACCAATGCTTTTAGAAGGGGCCATTTACAAATGAAGAACTAAATAGAGTTTTGATAATGCATGGGCTCATGGACTCCATGAAAAAAGAAGAATTAAAATTATTACCTTTCCTCCTCACCACTCATGATGTAAATAAAAAGCCAGGTGATTTATTAATATGAGTGCAATATTAATTTGCAATGAAAGCCTTGCCTCTGCTGTTGCCTTGCTGTTATAGCCAGTGATTAAAAGGATGGTTTGCATGACACCTGCCTGCGCTATGTGTCACCTGAGAGCAGTTCCTTACAAGCCAAAGCAGTGCTTGGGAGTTTAGGAGAAAACTACAAATATCACAGTTTGTAATAGAATGTTATTCCTTGGAAAAAAACCCAAAACAACAACCCACTAAATTCAGGTCTAAGGCTCAATAAGAAGATTTAGCAAGGGTTTCCTGTGCCCTGAAAAGATCCTAAAATTTTAAGAGCACCTGAGAAATCAGTTGGAAGCGCAACTTATTTAAACATCAAGGCACAATCAGAAGTGACTACAAGTCTGCACACCAGCACATGCCTACTTCTGTGTGTCAAGGCATCCATGCAAAATTACAGTGTGTAATATATTTTACCCTATTTCACATTTTACCCCACTGATTAATCTACTTATCATTCATTACATGAAAGAATCAAACTGAAGGGAATAATCTCTTTACTTAGCACACTAGGTGTCAGCTGAAAAAGCCCCTTGTCTGTCCATCCATTAGTAGTGTAGGAGTGAGATGTATAATTGATCTGAGTTTTCTTTCACATTGTTGAAAAATAGAAAATAACCCTGCTGCCATCAACACACTACTCAACTTCTCAGATTTTAATGACAGACACTGATGCAGCTGCCATCTTTCTTGCTCATCATGGCCTAAAGCAAGCTCAAATTTTAAAGCAAAATTAGTCCAAAGCTCAGGGCGACACAGACAGGAAAGCTGGTCAAGCCCATGCAAACAAAGATGCATAATCTTGGCACACCACCACCAAAAACATTGGATAATTGACACAACAGGCTCACTGCTCATAAACTGAATGTAACACTCTTGCTTTCTGCTGACAGCTCTGTGAAAAAAATACTTCCTCAGTGGGGAGTGATCAGATTCAGCTGAATGTATTCTTTAATTTCTCACACGGAAATCAAACACCTCCTTCATCTCCTGGCTTAGTGGGTGCCCATGTAGGGCATGTGTAGATGAGAGAAGAGGAACCGCTCTGGAAAGGGGTTCACCATCCGTACACCAGCAGCTTCTCAATGCAGGGCAAGGCAAACATGCTGGCTGAGTAGATTTAAATGGCCAGAGTTCTGCTTTCCAGCATGCTGGTATTCACTGCCTCCCCAACACAGAGAGACAGAGCAGGACCCTGTGCCAAACCATGCTTGGACATTAAAGGGATTGCACAGGCATACAACTGTGTTTCAACGTCAAACTGACGCCACTAACACACCCTCAACCTCACTGTCCAAAAGGGAAGAGATTCAGGTTAACATCAGCAGGTGCTGTCAGCCCTTTCAGAAAACCCTGTGTTAGTACCTCTCATCTTCAATAAAAGAATCTTGTGCTTCCAGAGCAGGGTGCATTATGAACACTAAAACAAACATCAAGACTTTGTCTGCCACTGAGGGTGCAAGGGCAGGATCTTGGCTACCATCGGTATAATCACTAAACCCACAAAGTTTGCTTCTATTTTCCAGAAGCAGAAGAGTAAACCAGTAGATCATTATCTGGTTTCAGAAACAGACATCTTAGCACTCTCTTTTAAACCTATTTTCCCTCCCCAAGAACTTTTCTAGGATTGGGAGAGCAACAAAGGAATATCCATACTGTGCTTTTATTTCAACCTTGTCTCTGACCCTGTAAAATGTGGAAAAATCTTGGATAGACACTGCCACCCTTGCCTAAAGCATAAATGAAAATTGCTTCAGTTCCTTGGCATTACACAGGAAAAAAATGACCTCGCATATACCTTGATCCCTCAGAAGGCTGTTGGGATCTGATTGCAATGAGAAGGAAAGAAATATTTGTGCCCACTTTTGCCATAGTGTATAAGTATTCATCTAGCCTGTGAGAACAACTGACACAAATCTAGGGAGGTGGTAAGGTGGCACAGCTGTTAGGGGGCCTGTAAGGGATATATGACTGCCTAGACCTGGAAGTAATTATTTAATTTTATTAAAATAAAAGGAAAAGATGTAGTTGTAGCAGCATTGGTCCAGCCACACAAAACATGTCAGACTCACTACATTATGTATGCAGTAACTTTAAGCACAAAGGAACGTGTTTTTCTAATATGTGTGTGCATACACATATGTATGCTTGCCCGTGTGTATGTATATATATATATGTACACATATACACAAAAGTGTACACATAGGCTTGAGACCAGATGGTAAACAGAAAGGGGCTAGCCGTGTTCATATTCATATATAAATCTGAGGGAAAAAAATGATCAGATTTAAGAAAAATTTGCTGGAACGATGGGAAGATTAAAATGAATGGCTCATCCATACTATGCAATGAGAAGGAAGAGTCTTGGTGTTCTACCTGTTAGAGCATTCTGATTACTTCTAACTGCTTGCCACAACAAGGAGATTGTTTTTGCAGTTGCCCTGCTCTGTTGTGTGCCAACAAATGAGCTCTGCAACCTCATCCCCACAGACCTTTGACTTGTCATGCTACGAGCCTTCCCCTGGCTCTTGAAACATGTCAAGGAAATACATTCCAGCTTCTGGGATGCCCAGATTCATCTGCTGACACCCTGATGGGTTTGTTTGGAACTCCAATTTGTTTAAATCTATTGTTTTGAAGAAAATAGGGGGCCCTAGTGCCTATTAGGTTTCATTTTGAGGTGCTTAAAAATGCAAACCAAGTTAATCTCAGCAAAACAAAGGGGTTATGCTGAAATAGTTGCACACTAAAAAAAAATAAAAGGCAGGAAAGCACAAATTACTAGGCTATCCTTAACTCCTGTCTGCTACCAAGGCTTAGAGAGCTGTGGCATGCTGAAGGCAGCTGAGACTGGCGCCACAGAGGCAGCTGTGAGGTACAGACCTCCATATCAGACTGGAGTCAGGCTAAAGGGACTTTTTCTCCGGCATCATCTGACTATGACCATAATATCAACACATATAAAATAATTTTCAAGCACATTCCCCTTACTATTTAATTTTAAGGAAATATAATACCAATTGTGATGAGCCTGTGAATATGTAAACAGAAGTAGTTCTCAGGCCTGTCTGAGGATTATACAAAAATTTGACATACTGATTTCTCATGATACAATGGAGAGGGAACTGAGCTGGAATTTTCCTGTTTTTCCTTGTCCCTGGCACCATGACTTTCGTTGTTGCATTTTTCATAGCCTGATTACAATTTATAAATATGTCAAGGAAACCACTATCATTAAGATGTTGTGTTTCCACAAAGACCACACACTTTAAAATAAACCAACAATTCATATTACTAAGTTGGCACATGGTATCTCTATTTTCCAATGCAACATTGCAAGCTGGGGCCCACCATACTTAGCTGTTTAATTTGAATCAGATTAATAAATTTAAAACACTTGAGGTTTAAATTTGTAACTGATTAAAGTAAAATTAAGAGATGGATGAGCTTTCTCCCAGATGAGAAAAATCCCACTGGAAAACAAAACAAACTATTCCTTAAACTTGCAATTCCAATGTGCAGAATGAACAAGTCATAGGTGATTTTAAGCTGAAAGATTGTATCACACATCTCAAAAAACTGGAATTCAGTATTTGAGTTTGAAAAAAAGGAAAAGAAGAAAGGAACAGAAAAATTTCATACTAAAAGGACCTGTTTTGTTCAATGTAAGTTGACTCAAATCTGAATTCCTCCTTAAGGGGCAAAAAGGAAACAAGCATTAACCAAAATTGGTCTTCATCCATGGAAGAAAATCATAATCAACGTATATCTACACTGTGCATCCAGAATATACAGTCAATCACACTATATATATACCCTGGGAAAAACTTTGAAAGCCATTTCTTCCTTGCTTAGAATAGTTGTTACCAGAACCATTACAAAACCTCAAGAGCTATTAACTTGGAATTACTGATAGGCTACTAGAAACCTCCATGTCCCCCCACTTTATATATTAAAAAAAAGACCCGAAAAAATTACCAGTAAAATAAATTAAATCCTACTGATAAGGAGATCTAGTTGCAAGAATATGGAGGAAATGAATATTTAAAGAAAGGAAAAATTGGATAAGCAGCTAAGTCATGTGAGCAATGTACGGTAATTTAAAAACTCAGTGAAATCTCAACAGGCAAAATAATTAAGAACAATAAAATGGAATTTTTAATAAGAAGCGCCTGACTAAGGATTAAATACATTTCAAGGTAGAGAGATATGATGAATGACACCAGAGAAAATTTAAAATACTCACTAGATATTTACATTCTATAAAGAGAATTATAAAATGAGAATTCATCTATTTTATGTAATACAAAACATTGTAAAATAGTTTTAAAAGGCCACATCTGCCATGATTAAACATGAGCATAAGTAATCAACAAGTCTAGGCAACTTACTTGCACCCCACAATGCCTAAAATTGCTTAGCTGAAGGGTTCTCCAATTCATTAACATTTATAAATTATTTATATTATAATCAATCATAGAAAACTGGAACAATTCCAATAGATGGGAGTACATCCAAGAAAAATAAAATTCTGAGGCTGAAAAACCCTGCAACACTCAGTGTCAAAAATTCATCTCAATTTGTTGAAGATCAACACAGAAATGTTGATCAGTGTGCAAAAATTATCTGACAGTCTGCAGATTTTTATTCTGTAACCATTTCTAGCAGGAATAAGAAAACAATAGAACAGCTAACCACATGGGCTAAAGGATGCTCTCATCATGAATGTGTCTAGATGTTGGTTTGGTTTTCTTCTGTTCCTTACTGCATCTCCTCAGGCTGGCAGTCTTTGTAGTCAAATCCTGCTGCTAGGTGGCAAGTACCTCTGACCTCTGATTTTGTGGAAGAGGCTCCTAGAGTTTTCAAAGGCCCTTGAAACTGGCTATTGTGCCAGGGGGTTCATAGATGAATGCAGTCATCTATGCAAACAAACATCTATGCATCACCAGGAGGATGGAAGAACGGTTCAACCCATTGAGATTAAATGAGTGTTTCCAGATTCCTGTGATATCTCTGAGAACAAATGAAAAATCTGAAAATTAATTAAAAGCACAGCTTCACAGCTGAGACCTTGAATGTGGCATTTCATCTGGAGCTAATGTTTATGAGCAGTTACACTCTCCCTACCTTGGCAAAAGGTTATAGATTCACAATTAATAATTGTGCTGCTATTAATCTTTGGATGAAGTGGAACATAGTCATTAAACAGAGACAGCCTTTTACAAGGAGTTGGATGCAGATGAGTACAGAATCTCTTCACTGGATGAAAGGGGAAAATTGGTAAGAAATGTTTTTAAAGGCTTGGTACTATAATGATCCTATTCTGGTCACAAATAAACACTTGAGTCTTCCCCAAAAGTCTCTCTGAGTCAACTGCAGCATAGCCAAGACTGTTCCTTACCCCATCCTTCTGAAGCCATGCCTGCTTTTCAGTTAGATTAGATCAGAGCTCACTGTCACGATTTCAGTTGACCCATCAGCTGTGCAAGCTCTATCCTCTGACATTTGTATGAGCAGCTTGTGAGCTGCAGCATTTTCCTGTTGCTGCCTTTTGAGGCTTGGGGCACAAAGACAGGGGCAGAACTACATGTAGTCTGGAGCTTATCCAGCAGAAAATTCCATCTGGGATTTTAGGTCTTCCCTTACACTGCTCTTGGCCCAGAGCCAAGGCAGCCTCAAGAAACTGTCTCAGTTCCCATTACCAAGGTGGTCAGGGAAGACCACTTTCCCAGAGACCCTCTACCTAGATTATATCCTTTTGCTATAATTTCCCATTTTCTGCCACTACCAAAAACAGAGGCATCACCCTCACCCACAGTTTGCTCTGGAAGTCCATGGAAAAGCTAAGGGCTGACACTACTGCCAGCATAAAAATCCAGGTTTGATACCAAAGGTCCTCCTGACAGCTCTTAAACCCAATCCTTCCTGGCATGTTCTTTTTCTCACCTCTAAAGTAATCTTCCTGAGTATCATCTTCATGGAGCCTTCAGAGGCGTAATGGGCTAGAAAGAACAAATTTTCTACTTCAACTTTGACCTAAGTATAACTCCCAGATTCTCAAGTGTCTCTAAGGTTTTCTGAGTCAATTTTACAGGTCCTATTAGAATCATGTCTCTGGTGCAATGTGAAGAGGTAGCAATTTTATACACTTGTTATGCTATTGCATGATGTGGGAAAAATACACTGGCTTCTTTAAATGACCTATGTATGAGTGAGAAAATAAAACTGGCAAGTGGCTAAATTTAACCATCCATAAACTTGTAATTTGGCTACCATCTTTGGAACCATCTAAGTAAAACAAGAACCTAATCAGGTGATGCACACCTACCAAACTTAATGGGGAGCAACCAAGCACAAGCAAGTCCATTAAATAGTGCAATGGGAAATGAAGTTAAAAATATTTATCAATCATTTTCTGGAAGATCACAGAGTAATGGAAAATTTTCATGAGTTTGACAGGCATTGCTATTCCAAAGGCAATTTATTACCTAGGAATGTGCTTTCACTGAAGAAATCATTCTTGCTTTTTAATGACTTTAGCATTAGGCACAGAATTTTGATATCAGTATATTTACTACACTGCCAAAGATAGGATCTTCAGATTCTTGACACTTTAATAGCTTCCACGCTTCAGAGCCTAGAAATTTCTAATGTTCCCTGATAGTACCAGGAGAAAATCTTTTACCATCATGTGTAAAATGACTTAGTCGTTCCCCAGTGAATATCACAGGTTATCCAAGAAATATTTAATGAGAAAATGATTGAGGAACCTACATCAAGGCCACTAGAAATGAAATTTTTGTTTTGATTGATTTTTGTTGGGTAATACAAATGAGCCTCTAGTCTATGATAGGCATGTTTTATTGACTCCCCCACTCTTGAAGCAGCTTGACAGGAATTAGAGAACAATGTAATTGTGGCTATAGCATTATCATCTCTTCAGAGGAAGCCTATCTCTTTGTGTGCACGCCTTATCTGTGTTGCCTGGGCTGTAACCATTTCTCACTGCAATGGTTAATTTGATAACAGTTGGTAAGGATTACAATATGCCTCTATAGAGGATTCAAGTAAATTATCCTTCCCAATCCTTCCGTGGATAGATTATAACACTTCAACAAGCTGGTTTTCCACACTTTAACAGAAGGGCTTTTTCTTCTCCTATTTCAAAAAGCTTGTAAGCTGAAACAAGTGCTTCTGCTTTTACCTCCTTATTCCTTGCATGCACTTGTAGGCAGTTAGTAGTTATTAGGCTGCACTGTGCAATTTAGAACTTTTAAAAGACAGAACTAATACAAGAGTAAAGGTGTATAATTTCTGATCTCATTTGTTAATATATAATAGAAAATTATTAAAAAATTGATAGAGATTATCCCCAGCTTAATTGTTAGAAGCAAATGATCATTGCATACTGAGGCATGAAATACAAGGTGCATCAAGTCAAGTAGTATGCACACATTTTGCAAGGCCAGAGGAAATCAAGTTATCTGTGAAGAAGAAATTGATTATTTTTACTGACTGACCATCTAATAAGATTCAACTTTCATTTGCATATAGCCACACAATGACCCAAAATTTTTTTCATTCCTATCCTCACTGGACTCTGTCAGTCATAGTAGTAAGTGGAGGACAATGAGAAGGAAAAAGGCAAGTTGGAAACAACAGAAAGCTTGTCAGTAAATCATAAATCAGTTCTCTGAGGAAAACTGGATAAACACAGTTAATTTCTTAAATATATTTCTGACACCTGCACATAAATCATCCTAATAGGAGAGAAAAAAAAGGAAAATATCTGTTGTTCAGGACCCAAAATTCACATACTGCATATCTTGTGAGATTTTAGTTTGCTTTAGTTTGCTTATGTGGAGAAAGCACACACTAACTGCTAGAGAGCATCTCTCAGCTAGGTTTCAGCTGACAGGAGTTCAGTTCATGTGCTGTCACAGCACTTGGTAAGGGGAAGCAAAGCTTGGTAGGGAGGGATGATAAAGTCATTCACCTCAAAGAGGCGATCAGGAACACCTGATTAAAACTAAATGTGGATGTTGAGTGGTTGCTGTACAGGGACATAACGTACAATGTAGCAGAACAAGAATGATGGTGCATTTAGTCATCCATGTCCGTCATGACCGTGATTTCTGCAATGATGGTGACAGTAGTGTCTGTCCTGCATGCTTTATCTTTGCTTCCAGTCTCCTGGCACATGGGCATTAGCACTGCACAGCCTTTCTCTTCCAAGAAAGTGGAGCAGGGGATGCACCAAATTCTCACCTCTTTTTTCTGCTTTTCTATCAAATGCCCACGCTGGATTTGTGTAGGCATAGCGCAGCTGCTGGCTGGGAGAGCCAGCCAAGCTCTTGCAGGGAGCTGCCATCTGCAAGGAAGTCCTGGACTTGAAGGCTACAAAAAAAAAAAAAAAAAAAAAAAAAAAAAAAAAAAAAAAAAAAAAAAAAAAAAAAATTACCAGCTTCTAACCACTTCTACAGAAGTGAGCAGAGATTCCTCCTCTCACTAAGATCCTTTCTCTTCTTGGGGCCCCCAGACCCCAGCTAGCCCAGCAAAACACTCATTAGAACATCAGAGCATCATGATGCTCTGTAGTGTTGGAGCCTGTGTCACTGTCACAGCAGATTGCTCTGGCACTGTACATCACTGGGAACACTCAATCTTCTCTTAGCAAGACTTGGACACTTCCTGAGAAAAAAAATACAAAACGATTTGGCTTCTATTGAGCAAGGTGACTTTCTTTCCTAGAAGAGGAACATTTTTTAACCTGGGCTAATCTGAAGCAAGTATGATATTTATCTAAGTTATATAGCTGGTGTCTACAGAGCACTTTCTCTAAAGCATTTAAGTAACAAGGAGGTAGCAACAAACCGCAGGGAAGTAAAATTTAAGGCAGAATAATTTAAAATCCATTATGATTTTTCCTTGCTGTGCATACCTTTATCTGAGGAGGAGGTGAGAGGAGGGCTTAAAAGAGGAGGGATAAAAGCCATTTTATTAGTAACAAGTGCCTTCTTATGCACACCTTTCTCTCTGAGCTTTTCTCATGCTCATAAGATGCCACAGACACACAAGTCTTACCCAGATGCCACAGACACACAAGTCTTAGCCAGACTTCTTACAAAGTTCATCCTGGAACAGCACTCCCTGAATTTTCACTCTGATGAACCTGCTTTCTCCTCCTTTTAAAGATGAGTCTGGAGTAACTGAAGTGTCTACCCTAGTTTTAGTTATATCCTTTTGAGATAGAGGACAAAGAAGTCAAGGAATTACAAATTTTCAGGGCGGGCAGTGAACTCTGGGTTTTTGAATGACAACCCATGTAGTGAAAAATGTAGAGAGAAAAAAAAAGGTACAGTAAACAGAAAATAGCTATCAAAAATATATGTTTCCCAAATATCACTGTTATACTTCCCAATTTTGCTCACCCAGGTTATGATGGTTTCCATCAGCAATAGATACTATAAATAGCTAAACACATGGGCAAATTTCCATGGGAACAAAATGCAATCATCTGTTCAGTGTAGCCACCTGGTTGAAAATGGCAGCTATGTTTGAAAGTAGCAGTTCTATTATATTCAATTCTATGCCTACAATAAGCAGACATACTGAGCATTACAGCTAATGTTATTTTTTCATAGTTTAAAAGGTACTACCTCACCAACTTACCACATAAGTTTACAGTTCACCAATCTTGATGCAGATATAAAAGCTGTAACTGATCATCTACTTAATAAAATTAATGAAATTACTGTCATACCAAGATTGACACTGCTTTAGCTTTAAAAGCCAATGTGAAACCCCATATATGAGCTCTGTACATTCATTTTGGTTTTCTATACAATGAAAAAAATCTATCTGAAGGCATTGGGAAAGAAGAATCTCCAAGATTATAGTTTTCATGAAAGGCTCTGTACAAACCAATCTGGAAGCTGAAAGCCCTTTCCCCACCTTTCTTCCAAAAATTAGATGCCATATGGAGGCATGAGAGCACCAGCTCCCTATGCACAGCCATCACAATTTTCTTTCCCAGTATCTTTTCCTGTTAACTGGAGTACTACATCTAGGCATGGGAAAGTAGCTGGCTTAATCTCCCTGCACATTCCTGCCCTCTTTGCTTATAAAAGCAAAAAGGTTATAAATAATGATGGGGAGTGTCACACAGACACCTGTGGGGCTAAGACCTCAGATTATTTCACAGATTCCCAAACACCTGCCTAAAATATTTCTTCTGTCCTCCATTTCTTTTTCTTACTCATTCTCCTAGAAATTTACACAGAAGAAACCATCTAGAAGAGCTCTGGATCTTAAGAAACAAGAAGCAGTACAACATTTCCTTAAGTAGATCAATCTATAAACAAAAGATTTTCTTTTCTGGTTGGGAAAGCATATGGAGAAAACTTCTTTATTGGGTAAGGGCAGAAGGAAAAATAGCACTGAATATGCCATTCACAAATAGCATACTTGGTGTATTACAATGGTGATGTTGCTAAGGACAAAAAATGTTCAGTGAAATCTATCTAAGACAGCTGATACTGTCCATACACTTTAAACCTAAAAGATTCTCCCTTGCAAGAGGGTGCTTTGCAGCTGTATTTCATCCATCTTCCCTGGGACTCTGCAGAGATCTCTGTAGCAACCTGTTCTCAGTGGCCACAACAATGTGCCCCAGTACTCACTGTCCAGCTTGTCCTGGGTTGAGGCTGGGAGCAGAGCACAAAGCCACAATTAATCTCTGCAAACCGTACAAAAGGGGATGTTGAATCAGTTCTTCAGAGCCATGAAAGAAATTTGATCTGTCTGAGGAAATCTGCTGCAGAAAGCAGATTTCATAGGAGAGAGTCACACTCAGACAGACATATTTCTCTGAACTGGAGAGCATCTGGCATACCATCAAGCTACACTTACATTACTAATGAGCAAAACGAAAATTTTAAGTGGCCCATATGTGCCTTTTGGAAGGACCAGGAATGTGACAACTGAAGACAAGTCACAAGATATTTAACTACTGCAGAACCAAAGCTGTCCAGACAGATGCTCAAACTGTAGCTAGAACCAGAGGAAAACAGAAATACTTCAAGCACAGAGACTCTTCAAATCAAAATTATGAGCATGATGGAGAACTTGGCCTGTTAATGTAAAGGCAGAAAAATAATGAATGCATTGCAGACTACAGCACTTAAAGGAGAGGAAGAAGGATGAGTAACTGAGATTTTTGTCATTATATTATGCCTATGCTTTAAATTTTGCTCATCTCTAAGACCAAATGTAACTCTGCTTATCCACTACCACATAATTTTGCCTATGTTACAAATATTGGACAGTTTCATTTCATTAACTAAGTCTGGATTGTGGTTTAACCCCAGCTGACAACTAGGCCTCACACAGCCGCTTGCTCACTTGTCTTCAGTAGGATGTCCAGAGAATGGGAAAAATAAATGTTAAAAAAGTAAAGGATTGAGAGAAAGAGTTTAGGAAGTAAAGCAAAAGCCCTACATGCAATGAAAGCAAGCCAAGGAATTTGCTCACCATTTCCATAGGCAGGCAGTTGTTCAGGCATCTCCAGGAAAGCTGGGCTCCATCAGGAGGATGGATCAGATAACTTAGGAAAACAAGCAGCAGTGTCCCACCTTCCTCTTTCTTCTCCCAGCTTTATACTTAGAGCATGATGCCATATGGTGTGTGACATCCCGAGGTCAGCTATCCTGGCTCTGTCCCCTCACAGATCCTTGTGCTCCCCAGCCCAGCTGCTGATGGGGAGGTGAGAGAAACAGAAAAGGTCTTGACGCTGTGCAAGTGCTTCTCAGTAATCATGAAAATTTCCTACTGTTATAAGCACAGATCCAAAACACAGAACCACAGGAAAAAAATGAACTGCATCCCAGCCAAAATCTACACAGACTGCAGTCCTCTGAGTCTTTTACATAGCAGAACTTATGCTTATGCTACTTTTTAGAAATGGAGAGATGGCACAGCATTTGGGCAGCTCTAGAGTTCTTAGAAATTCTGCATCTCTCTCAGATCCTTAGGAACAAATACCTCTGGATTTCTTTTCTCATTTTTTACAAAAAGCTTAACACGCTTCTATTTTTTCTGGTGTCTTTCACAATTACCTCCACTGCCTTGTAAAAAATAGCCACAAAACCAGGTGGACTGTGAATTAAGAAGAGTCTGGCTCAAGTAAAGTCAGTGTACCACATGAGGTAAGAAGAAAGCTTGATATCAATAATAATAAAAAAAAAACCACACTCCAATTAAAATAATTTGTAACTAGATGTTGCCATGCTAAACACAGGGAAAACAATTGAAAAACGGTGCAGGTAATGTGTTCCAGGATATTACCAAAGGAGTGAAAGAATATTTCCTCAATGCTTACATTATTTTAAATACAACACATTTCTTAAAATTTTGAGTGGAAAGAATCTCTGTCTGTAGCCCGTATTTGTATTTAAGCTGTATTTAGGAGAATAACTCAAAGCTGGCTCTTAATTTGAAGATATCCCACCCTTGCTTTTGTTGATTTGTGTTCATTTTGCCATGGGTTAATAACAGCTAAATAAATATAATCATAAAAATTCCCTGTCTAATACTTAATTTTGAGCTTGTCTCATTGAGTTTCCATCTATTAGTTCTTGTTGTGTATTTCTCTGCTAATTTAGAAGCACTTTTGTATTCATTTGTTCTTCCCATGAAACATTTATATACAAATCAAGTAATTTCTCCATCTGTTCTAGCATAAAGAACAACTTGATCCGCAAGTATCTCATTATACGGCTTTTTCTCTTCCTCTTTGGTAAGTGCTTTCTTCACTCTGCAATTTTTAATATCCTTTTAAAAGTATGAAATGAAAACATTTCCAGGTTCTTACTTGTACTCACACATAAAATTATGTTACTGCATACTCACACATAAAATTATGTTACTGCTTCCATACATTCTTTCCCTGCTCCAAAGCACATGCCACCTTTCTTGTCATTGTAGGGACTGTCACACTGATCCAATGCCCCCTCTAATCTCTTTTTCAGAGTCACTACTTTTCTTTCCCCCTATTTTTTAATGTTGGTCTATGTTTCTAGACACATTATTTGATTTCTTGTCATATTAAAATGCATTTCATTTAAATGAACTCTGTTGTTTAGTATTCTTGATCTCTCTGAAGAACTGCTTCTACAGTCTGGCAGAGCACATCTCCAATACACTTGCAAATGTTAGGAGCAGGAATTGAACATTGACTGCTGAATATGTTAAATAGTGAATTCAGAAGAGTATCTTCCTTCACTAACTTCTCACAAAATTGTATTTTTCAAAACCTTTCAATTATTTTTTATGTAATATTTCCTTCATTGAAAATAGAAAGGACCTTTCCTGCTCCCATGGCAAGACTGGAGGAGACCATTTTAGCTGTGTCTCTTTACTTTCCTTTGTGGTGTTATATGCACTGTTCTTACTGGGGACAATCCAGACATTTTCCTCTAAGGAAATCTCTCCTCTTGTGCCAAAAGTGGGATATGGGTGAAGCTCAGTGTCAGTCCTCTTCTCCCATGCAGCAGCATGGGCTTGTGGCATCTCATCGGGTGTCCAAGGTCCACCTGCTTCCAAGTGTAATGACAGGGCTTCACAGTCCCTCTCAGTTCTTTCTTTGTGGTCTAAGCCAGATTCCTAGAAACTGTCCTTACTTTACCTAGTTTGTGTAGCTGAAGAGGAAAGAACTGGGGGTGTATGACAAGACCATATGGCCATCCTGGTCATCAAAGGCAGAACCATGCTCTGCCTTTCTGAGAGTGTATACATCCTCCCAGGGCAGACCCGCACCAGCACTAGCACGGATCATTGTGGACTGCCATGAAACCACCACCCACAGAGCTCTACTACAAAAGAAAACATCTACACACACTGTGCCCAAGGCCTGCTGCATCCAACAGCCAAAATTGCTGCCTAATCACAGCTGAACAGCTGTGAAAATAAACCTGATCAGTTGCAACTTCATCTGTTGAGAAAGTAATCTTAAACCAGGCTCAGGTCTGTCTTCCACTGGGATCTTCCAATAACATCAAGTACAAACATGTTGAAAGGTTCTCCCTAATTTTCAGAGCCAAATCTTAGTGATCCCATCCAGCCTGTCACCAGCATATGACAAACACCAGGAACGGGATGGATGCCTTTCCTGCCAGCAGCCTCCTGCTCCCAGGTCATTCTCAGAGGGCTGTTAGTGCCAGTGAAAATTAATGGAGTTACAGCCATGCCTAATCCATCAATCTTGGATATCATTAGCTGTACCTAGGAATCCTCCACCTGAGCTACAAGAAAAAACCAAACTCATGTAAATGTACACAGCTGCTTTTTAATAGATGGATATACCCATGAGAGGGAGATTCTAGCAAGCTCCCAGAATAGCCCTATCTCTGGATTTGGGAAACATGCTCAGTCCCCAGTTTTTTAAGCACTCGCTTTATTAACTGTCAGCTATCCAATTGGTCTTGTACAACAAGAGGTTAAACACCATGTTAATGGTATAGCTACACATGTGTTTAATGGGATACATATACACAATGGTATATACATATACACACATGTTTAATGGTATAGCCACACAAACACATTTCTGGCATCAAGGCTGGATCAAGAAGTTCCTCTGCTGCTTGGTCCAGCTTTTGCTTCAGCATTTCTTCACTATATCTGTGCCACTCTCTGAGGTGCTGTGCTCTTGGTGAGACTGCTGAAGTTACCAAAGTAAAAAACAATCCAGAAAACTTCCTACATTGCAGTCTCTTCCTCTCCAGGAAGGAAAAATGTGTCTGGAGGTCAGACAGAATACAAGAACTGTGAATTTGTAAAAGCTTTTCTGAGTATTAAAAAAGAAGAGAGCAGAAAGTACTTGAACTGACTTTGCCATCCTCACCAAGAGCTCACACTTGTGACTGCTCATAGGGAAACGTGTGTCAACAGAAGAAACCCTTCACCCACCTTTGTTAAAGAACTCAGAAGCCCTGCCAGAAACAGCAAAAAAAGACATCATGCATTCAAACTGTAACAAAGCTGCAAGTTAACGTTCAAGGCAATTAGTTTGAGACTTAGCTTAAGGTTTTCTCAGCAAAAAGGTAGACAATTGTAGTTACAGGATGGCAGCATAACTGAATTATTAGGGCAACAGTCTGGACGAGAGGAGAGCTCCCGAGCTGTTCCTGCAAACACCATTGGCTCTGCTGACACAAGGCAACCAGGAAGAACAGACATTGAAACCACTGAGTGTGGTGTGGCTTGGCTTCACCACACTAGAACTTGAAAAGTCTCTTTCAGAAGACAAACAGCTGTAACCCAAGAAAAAGTAGGGAAAGTGAATGGAATTAACAATCCTTGAATTCAGAATAAATCTGCAGGTAGTTTTCATTCTGTTTACAGCAAGACAAGGATAAAGTTGTTGCCAACTCTTTTCATTTCATGCAGTCTCATAATTCCCTGCTTCATTCATCAAGTAAGGTCAAATATTTGTGACCCCACTGCTCTGCAACTTGCTGGAAATTTGTGTAATATTAATCCCAAATTAATTCATAACTGATTTATCCTCATAACAACACTGCCCTTTTAAAAAAATGTCACTTTTCCCACATTGCACCAAGTATTCTAGGAAATGTCTTGTTGCAGTCATGATTTTGCTAGATAAAAAAGTCAACCTGTTTAATTGTTCATTTGAAAAGAAAATGCATTTCCACATAACTTTTCCAATAGTCTGTTGTCTCCTGCTGTAATTAGAGTTCAGCTTTTTGGGCTTGGATGACTAGCACTGCACACAGTGCTTCAGACATTATTTCACAGTTGCCCTAGAGAAGAAGTAAATTCTAAATATTAATTTAGACGTATGCATTTAATTATCACTTTTATTATGTACAACACCAAACTTAAAACTTATCAAGGTCATTCTTACAGCTCATACCTCCCTATTTTGGCACAAATCTGGTAAAATTATGACTTGATAATATTTTCCCTCATGCTATGTTCTGTGGCAATATGATCTGAATTGAAGACAAATGAAAATATTTTTCTCTACACATTGTTATGCCAGGATTAAATAATTCATATAGCATATCTTAAATAGTATAATCAACAAAGATATAATATGTTTTTTAGTCTCAATAATATTTTCTAAACATCCTATCCAACATTATCTGTAGGCTATAAAGATTTTTCTATTTTCCAGAAACTGAAATCTATGCTAAAAACCATAGTGGTTGTGGAATGTACCCTTTAGCAATCTTTAAAGTGTACTTAATTTTATCTCTAAACTTAACCATTACTTTTCAAAATTTTTACTAGGCTCTCCAATTTCTGATGATTTTTTTTTCTTCATTAAAGTGATAAAATGAGTCAACTGTTTCTATTCTAAATTTTTTAAGTAGCCCCAGCATGGTACTACCTGTTATGCAAAGCTTAGGTGCCAGAGCGTGTTTATTTATCTGTTTTGTTTCTTGACTGTTATGAATGAAACCTGCACCTGTCATCTGAGCAAAATCTCATAGCCTCCTCAGTGGAACAGGGCTTTGATATGAGGAGTACGGTGGAGGTGTGTGTTTGTTGATTTTTCTTATGTTTTGTTGTGGAGTTGTTTTTTACAGTAAGAGCTCATATGGCACAGTATGGCTTTATATGGCACATGGATGTGTATCTTCAGCTCAAGTAGTAACTTGTGAAAAAGCAGGTCCCAGCTCAAAAAAGAAGAAAAGTGCTATTCTGATTTGTGTCACTATGAACCTAGAATGACTACGGAAGAAGTACATGGATATAAAAAAAACCAGCTACTTGTTTAGAGGGACATTCATTCCATTCCTGTGTGACTCAATGGTCACCGTTTGAAATTTAAGATGCTGAATCTCAAGGCTGCCATTTTAAGATTGTCAGAGCAACTTTTGTCCACAAACTAATATTTTACAAGTATTAGTTGTCAAAATACGTGTGTGTAAAGATTATTACCCCATCACCATGTACAGGTTTTTCTCCCTCAAACAGAGGAAATGGAGGCAGCCTACACACAAGATGTGTAGGAAGAGTCTCGGAGTCTTGTCTACCGTAGAACCACCTCTTGAGAATAACAGCCATCATATTGCATATAGCTAAACAAAATTATAGCATAAGCTACTTTCTTAACTTCAAAGTCTCAGCAATTGTCTGAAGGACAGTTGGGCCACTTAAATTGCTTCTAGGAACAGATATCTTTAGTCACCTAAATCAGGAAAAGATAAATAAAAAGGTATGTTCTTACAAGCTGTTCTGTGAGGATATATTTGCATTCGTCTTGCCTACAGCTCTGAGTGCATTCACTTATACAATATAGTTGAGTACGACTTGGCAGTTAAAAAAAACCTCATAAAAAATTAATATCACAATTTAAAAAATTTTTTGTTGTTGTTGCTTCTCCCATCTTCTTGAACCAGTTCTAGCCTGCTGAAAAGGCAACAAGGATGGTCTTTCATGGTGATCTACCTAAACAAGACACTAAAATTCAGCTCTGTAACCATTCTAAATAAGGTTTGGGTTTTGTTTTTTAGTTAGTTTGGTTTTTTTTAACCACAGCATCAAAATGAATGTAGAATAGCAAGGACTTGTTTCTTCATGCCTAATGTTATTTACTAACTTTGTCGCATTTCAATATGTACATACTTTGCATGAAACAGAGGTCCAGACAACAGGAGTGGACTTATGCACAGGCTTTCTTTCCTATGTATGAGATGGCTCTGTTTAGAGTACCTGAACTACAAAAGTCAATTTATACTCCTGTCTTGCTTTGCAGATGGCTTGAGGCTTTAGGGCCCAATTTTGGTGGCCGTCCAGACATGCAACTCTCTCACAAGTTAAAGCAAAGTTTGATATTAGAATTGAGATAAAATGTTGGACTTCTGCCTAGCTTATTACACTTCAAAGAGTAACACTTCAGCTAAGGGAGCAGAGAAAATATTCCTACTTCAAACAAAAATGACAGTAGTAATCTTCTGTTTAGTGGACTAGAACTTTCACATCATTACAAGAAAATTTGAGCTACTGTTAATAAGAACTAAATGGCACCATTGTATACCCAAATATCTTAAGTTTCTAACATACTTAGAGAATGTTGTCAGCAGTAGGCAAACACAAATACAATATTGCTTTCAAAAAATAAGTGTAGTTGCCATACTGTGTACATCTGTACATAGGTATGTGTACATATTTGTATTTGAAAGAAAGCTTTATAAAAGACACATTAAAAAGTTACACCCCTTCCCTACTTGTAAGCAGGACAAAGATTGTTTAAACTGCACCCTGTGCCATCAATTGTGGATGAAGAGCAGGAATGCTGCTGACAGCAGTTGCTATTCTTTGGATTCACCAGATACATGCCTTGCATTCCTGTGGCAGCTGACACCACAATTAGTCCTTGTATGGCTAAAAGGGGGTGGGGAAGGAGGGAATTCTTCTGGAGAATACTTGGTTTCCATGGACAAGCCTAGTTTTTTCTATGGAAGTACTGTCAGCAGTCAGAATCATGAAGCCTTTATACTCTAATGCCATTCATATATATCCTGTGCCTTTTAGTAAAGATTTCTGAGAGGGGAAAACTTAATGATCTTCAGCCTTGTTTTCTGAAACTTCCTGCCAGTAAAAATGGGGGGAAGAGTGGGGGAACAAGTTTTCTCGTACATGAATGAAATGTCTACTGAAATTTGGGAAAGTTTTGCCTAGTAAGATTTTTGGCTTTCTTTTTACACTTTCCTTCTCTGTAAATTATTTTTGGCTAAGGATAGTGGAGAAAACTTGAGAGTTTATTAAATGCTTGATTTTTATACAAAGGTCTACATGGCAGAAGAATTTTGTAAATAAACAACTGGTGTAAGAAAAGTAAAAGAGCTTGACATGTTTTTACTCAAAAAAAATCCAGTCCAGTGGTCACAACAGTTTCATAATCTTCAATATCCATAAACAATTAAGGGTTCTGCCTGGTCTCCAGTGCAGTTTTGAAAATATGCCCATAACCAAAGTGTTTTATAGACTTTAAATAAGGATTTAAACACACACATATACATGTAGACAAATCTCAATCTAGTGACTATTAACCTAACTTCACATATTTCTATTGCATCATGATGAATGGACAATTTGTGCTTAGAGGTCAACATCTTTTCCATTCATTGGACTTTGACCAGAAATAGGTGATGCAGAGCTGCCAAGACTGATGTTTCCTCTGCAGACTACAGAATTTTTGCCCTTTTCAGAAGCCAAAAGGGAAGGCAGTGAAATCTATTGGTTTCCCTCCAGGTCAAAACTCAAAATACATTGGGACTTTAATGATTTGTGTGCATTATGGAACAGCTTTGTCACAGAAATGTTTTAAACAAAAGTCATGTTCTACTTCCCTGACTTAACACATAACTTGCTTATCCAAACCCAGATTTTGCAGGGGCTTTCATATGGCATTCCAAACAAATATTTCACTACTTTTCCTCTTACACCTATATTTCTTGTGCTATCTTATTCAAGACTGATATGTGCTATGACAACAGTCAGAGGGTACCTTTCTGTCCAAGAAAAGAAACCATTTCAGTAGAATCCTTATCTTTCTTCACAAACTCAGACCCTGATATCTATAACTTTGTGAATAATTACACACAGTTATTAAATAATTTGATCCTCTGTTTTTTATGTTTCATGTTTTAAAGGCTGGAGGATAAACTAGGACAAAACCAACATGTATTTTCCTTTCTTCTCATTTATATCCTTCCTACTGACCATGAAATGAAAGAGAATAATGTCTGAATATAACATGTAGGTTTTATTACTTCTCATGTGAATTCTTATTTGATATATGATATTTATATCCCAGGCTCTCCTTAAGAGAGTATGCTTATCTGTACACCACTCAAATACAGAAATACTCAGTAAAAACTAGATTTTGCACACTTTCCCTCCCCCCTTCAATATTTATATACAAAGCAAGTTTTACTATAGAATCAGTATGACCAAATGGCAGAGCTGCAGGTTACATGTGACCAATTTAGCATCAGGTTGGAGTTGCACTGCACTGTCAGAGTGCTCCACCACTGACTGTTTTCGTTCAGGGATAATCTTCCACTTCTACCTGAGCATCTCAAAGTGTTGCACAGGGATAAAGTCAGTCAGTGCTCTCTTCCTCTTTCATTTAAACTTGCTGTTCATTGAAAAAAGGTTCAAAGAGCTGTCTAAGTATGATGAAAAGGGTTTTCAGAAACACTGTACACAGCTGTAGAACTTTCAGAGCAATGACCTTCTCAGCAAACCTGTGGCCGACCTAGATTCCTCCACATTCCCCGGCTCCAGCAGCGACTCAGCCTGTATAAGCAGTTTCCACAGACAGGACAGCAGAATTGGTGTGAATGTTACCTGAGGAAGAAAGCACTCTGTGGCTGAGGCCCTGGATCAACCCCGGGCAGGCTGATGCCGGGGGATCAGAGCTCACTAGAGGGAGCGCACACTCCGCTGCCTCTGGGCACCAGCACCGCCACCAAGGAGCCCGTCTTGCATTTTCAAGTGTCCTCAACTGCTGAAAGCAAAATGAAAATAATAAATAATCCTAATGAATAGAGATAAAAATCACCATTTCAATGTCCTTGGGAGGGTTTACCTTCAAAGAAATTTGGGTTTAGAACTAAACCTGATTGTTCTGATGGGAAAAATACAATGCTTATAAAAAGATGAACTTGTTAATGAATAAATCCCATCTTGCTTTCCAGACACACAAAGGAAGTTTTTCCAACCTTTTCTATTTTCAACATTTGCACTGGGATAATAAAATAATCTCATTACCATATGATCTGAGGAAAAAAAGAGAAACAAGGGAATTTTGACAGACTGTAAAATGAAGATTTGATTTTCCCCTGTCTTTCAACAGTGTGTTTTCCTAATCCTATATTGCTTAGCATTTCTGGTGTAAACAATTGCATCGCCAAATGATTCAATACCTTTGCCAGTTTCTGCAGAGCAGCAGCAGCTCTTCTGGAAACAACAGCTGCAAGTTCAGGCTAAAGTCATGAAAGAGAAGATTGTGCTATGGAACAGCCATTTTCTGCTGTTCGTTGTATCCATCTTTCCAAAACAAACCAGTGATGGGTTTTCAGGTGTTTTTTTGCAGAGATATGGGCAAATATGTTGTTGATTTGTTTAAAACTCAAAGAGCTAGTGCATTCAGGTCAATATCCTTCCAGCTATGAACTTTGCATAATTACCACACAAGTCACCTCAGCTTTATGGTGATGGTCATTTTCTGTGGTGTAATACAGATCTTTGAAAGGTGAGATGCACAACAATTCTTTTAGAATGCATATTTGCACATCCACTCTCTCCATTTTCTTCATCAGTCTCCAGATGCTCTGGATAGATCCTTTGCTTTCCCTGTCTGCACCTGAAACAAATATTGCATATTCCAGTCTCTGCTTCTGGTTTCCTCCTACCCTCTTCTCTTCACCTCTTCACACTCTCCCTCTATTTTTTTCTTTATAAATAGTTTTGCAAGAAAACTGCAAATGTTCTTCTAGGCCATTCTGCAATTACAATCAATTCCAATCCCCCCTGGTGAAATTACTCTTGATTCTCCCCTCGCTCTGCATTCTTCACAGGCTGTTTGCTTCTGTTACCTATTTCACTGGCACTGGTCTTCAGGCACTCCTGCATGAAGGAACTTCCCTCCTAATCCTTATGTCATATGTATCCCACTCTTAATTCAAAGCAGTCTGAAGAGAGGTCTCCTCAGGAGAAAGGCCAGTCACACTTAGACAACCTTGCAAGCAGATACACAGAAAGAATTACTGACCATTTCAGAAATGTCAGGAGGTTAATAGCAATCAGCTCTATTTATGGCAGCATGTAAGAAAACAACACGTATTTTGAATCTGTGTTGCTGGGAAAGAAGGGAGAGAAGAAGAAAAGACTGCATAGGAATAAAATTTATCTTTGTCCTAAAGGGCCATAGAGAAATACCAAGGCGGTCACTGCAGCCTGCAAATCCTAGTAACTTGGCAGTGTAAAACGAATGTTGCCAAAGAGACAACCTTTATAAGAAACTACTGTAGCCCTCTCTAGTGGAGTGCATCATTCCAGCCCTGTCAGATTGCTGTAGGTCCTGGTCCTGAGCTGAACATATTGAGGGTTTATTTCTCTAATAAAGGGACTAAGTCCCTTTTCCTCATCTGGATTAAAGTGATCTTTCAGCAGCTGCCAGAAAATCCTCACTTCTTGGTGGTAACTGGGAATCTTTCCCCTCTGCTGCTCATGAGACATTTTTCCAAACAAATGTGGATAACCAATTTTCAAAAATACCAAATAAAGCCTAGTCAGTACAAAAAAGAAAGGAAATGTTTTTCAATACGGATGACAGTTTATCTATGTGCATTTTCTCACTCTTTTTTTACACTGGGTCTTTGACATTTTAAAATTGTCTTTAGTGCCAAACCTTCATTCTAAACAGATCAATCCAACTGAGCGTGAGGTAAGAATCAATATGGCTTGAGAAGAATTAAACTTATGTCTCTCTTCAGTCTTTGAAGGCTCTTAAAATACCAAATATTTTTTCCATCAGCTACATCACAGTCAACCTATTAAGTAGCTGGAAGATGCTTCTCAATTTGTTAAGCATTGCTCTGAATTAGCGAAAGATTAATATTTGAAAGGATCCTGACAAGCTACCCACACAGATATGACACAGGTATTTGGGAGACATCTTTATTCAAGGAATTTTCATTCTTCCACTTCTAGTGTTACACACTCTGAGACCTGGCATATGAGGGACATCTTTGTGGCAAAGATCTCACTTCAACTATTACTGCATGGAAAAAAAAAAGATGTTAATCATGACAGAAGCAAATCTTTATAGAGTGAAGCAGAATTCCTCAACTTGCCATGAAATTCTTTAGCACTCATGCAATTCCTGCCAGTTTTGGCAGAAATATTTGTTTCAACCACATCAGCTACTGAGTTGGCTATGTTGTTTGCTGAGACATTTTCCTGGTGATTTCCTTTCAAAATATGACAGTTTGCTACAAGCCAAGAAGAGAACATGGGAAGTAGGCATGATTTTGGGACAGAATTGGGTAAGAAAGCCTAAGATGACATCACACAATTTAGTTTTCATGAAAAGATGGTCTAAATAGCTATATGGTAGTATTTAAGACTACATTTGAGGAAAGATAATATAGTAGGAAACCAGTTTGTCTGTTAGAGCCAAATTTTGAATCAAAGTTATTTTGAATCAGTAACTGAATGGGAGAAGACAAAAGAGTAAGTGAAGGTTTTTATTTAAAAAAAATAACCAGTGACAAGCCACAATTAGGCCACCACATTCCAATTCACACAGAATTCCTTTCCCAGCAATGGAATAATTTAATACTCCTACCCTCTGCATGGAGTTTTAGGCACATCAGGACTATCCAGCCTCATCTCTAAATGTTGTTCCAGGGTTCTCCCTTTATCCAAGAAGAGGTATCTTTGCAAGCAACATTTAACTGCACGAAACCTTTGAAACAGCTGTAGTTCAGTCAAAGTGAAAATCCACAAGGCATTTGAAAGGCAAGACCCACACAGTCTTGTGCTGAACCGCCTCCTCACCTGAGGATGGATATTGACCTTCCCTTTCCAGCATGATAATAAATCTGTGATAAACACCACAAGCACCACCTTGGCTGAGCGGAAAGATGGCTCATGTTGTGAGGGAGAGGAGAAACACCTTAGGAAGTTATTTTACTCTCAGTCTGTTAGTAAAAGGTCTAGATAATCTACCAGATGAGCACTCTTTGAGTGACTGACATGCCTTTAATTATAGCTCTCATAATTGGAGCTACTGCTTTAATAAAAGGGCAAATGCTTGATCTGGTTTGCTTGAAAAAATGAGAGTCCCATTAAAATTTAATCTCTAATAGCAGGCTTTATTTTGAGAAGGACATTTTTTTCAGAGTGATTTTATGCAGTGCTGATATGTTTTAGTAAGGGAATGGCTCTTTCCATGGTTAATGGGTGATGTGATGAGTGTAGAAAAGGTATCACTTCTGGTACCTTCTAAATCTGGATACGGGCAGCTGTACATTGCTGTCTGGCTCAGCCTCTTTTGCATTCAAGATGGTTATTCTGGTAGTGTTTGGACTGTTTTTGCAGTGTGCATTCTTGGCTAGGGGTTTTGTTAAATTCAGAACAAGCTAGCACATTCAAGTCACTTCCACAAAATTTTTCTGAGTCAGAGAGAGACACTGCTTTCACATCCAACCAACTCAAGAAGTTTCCAATCTCATTCTACAATTTCTGCCTCTCTGCTGGAGCTTCTTTTGCCAAAGACATCAACATTATATTAATAGAAGCAGCAAGGAAAATACCTTGTCTCAGAGAAGCATTCTGGGCTAGCTAAATGCATATAGGAAGGAGGGGGATGTAGAGTTGGTCAAGAAGTTTGTCAGAAATAGGCTTCTTCAAAGCAACTCTCATAGCCAAGGGACCATATGCCCATGAATATTTTTTCACTGAAGGTATACATACCAGATTTCCACTCCTAAAGTAAAAACTGATTAAGTCAGTAACAGAGGAAAAGTGAAAAGGAACTGTAAATTGTGGAAAAATAACTGAAAGCATTAAAGATTATTGTAATATAATTTTTTGTTGATCTGGCCACATCCCTTTCTCTCTTCAGAATACATCATTCACAGAGTCTATTTAGGAATAATGTCAAAGATCTGAAGTCTGTCTTTCCCTCTGGTCAAACAGTCACTCTGTGTGTCTATATCCACCTGTTTCTTCAGCAAAGCAGATTAGCCCCGTTCTGAAGTAAAGCACCATAAGGCTGAAGATCATTCAACTTCAGTGATCCACCTGGGGATTTTCACCTGCCTCAGCCACGGGCAAGAGATAACTCCTGGTTACACATCGACCTGAACTACCCCACCAGCCACAATCATTACTGATCACTGCAATACAGACAGTTTAGAACTACAGGGAAGACAGAAAAACTCTTCTCAAAGTGCAAGTATATCTCATTGAATCCAATTACACATTTAATAGAATTTATGTTCACAAAATGAAGCTCTTGAGAGACTTTTATGGCAAACAGGAATCTGAAAAAAGACAAAACCCCTGAAAGAACAACGAACAACTGAACAGAAACTAAAAAAAAAAAAAAAAAAAAAAAAAGTTGAAACAATGTTAGTCAAAAACTGTGAATTTTTCTCCTTGAAAATTCAGTTTAACATACTTTTGTTCCAATTAAAAATTTCTATGTGCTTGACCAGAAAATGTAAGACATTTAAATAATTTTTCATTTACCTGTCAGATTTCAATAGGAAACTGGAGACTTTCATGACAAATTGTGATGCAAACTCAACATTTTTTAGGCAAATAAATGGATAAAGGACTCTTCCGTGTAATGCATAAAAATACAGGAAAAGTCTATTTTCTCATATCTATCAGTATAGACTTATGTACTGAAAGCCCAAGAACAGCCTAAACTAATCCATGCCTAAGCTAATCTGAATGTGTTCCGGCCTACCCGATGCCAAAAATTCTGCTTTACAAGCACCTGTGCTGAGTCCAGTAGCAATTAACAGAGCAGCTTGCAAGAGCATACTTGACATAGACCTCCTCACATTAAACAGCCTTCCACATCTGGTCACTGCACTTACACTGATCTGTTGTCAGTGCAATCTGTGGTCATAGATTTCCTCTGTGAATCTGGGCAAACTGCTGAGGGTTTTCTGTATGTTCATTTGCCATTTGTGTAATGGGAGCAAGAATTTTTTTTGCTTAGTGCATGTGTCCTGGGACCGTACAAGTTAAAGAATGAAGTGTTCATGTAACTCCAGCAGAAAACAAAGAAAAAGCAAATCTGGGATTGATCACAGATCTGTAAATGGCAAGCTTAATATTCAGGCAAGGGCTGGAAGCCATGAGCCGTGCACCACATTTTCCAATTTGTGTTTTTCTGAGACAAGGGAAATGAATTTCATGGTTGACAGGAGCTTACCCAGACAGTGTAGGCTCCTCAGCCATGGCCCATTGTGATCCTTAGTAAAAGTGATAATCGTGACACAATTGTGAGAGCAGTCACACACCAGGTCACATCAATACTTAGATACTAGAAAAGGAATTTTAGGAATATTTTTCAGTAGTAAATACCCTACTCACATGCAGAGCTTTCCCAGGAACATTTTCTGTATTATTTGTTTGGTGACTTTGATAATCACTTTGGAGAATCACAAAAACAGATGACAAATACTGCCCCAGTAGAAGTATGTATAGTGAAGGTATATAAAGCAGATAATTTGGTCCCAACCAGGCTGGCCATTTCCAGTGGTCCAGGTTTTACACTGTCAGTCTCTTCACCCTGGATCTCTATGACTGATCCTTTTCTCACTTCCATGCACTGTCTCCTGGTTTTCTTCACCTCTGCTAATGCTGCTTAACTTACCTGTCCTACAAACACTCATGCATTTACCCTTCTTCATGCCTCCCTCCTCAGCTGTCCCTTGCTGCAGTGACTTTTTCTTTATTAATCACCAGAAAAGCAGTCCATAAGGACATCAATCATGTGTGCAGCTATAGGGTTTTTTCCATAAAATATAAAGACTAATTTGACAGGCACACATTTTCATCAATTGTCTTAGTAAATCACTGCCATCCCACTTCTCTCCTTTGTTGCTTAGCTTTGGCATTTAACTTTGTCAGCTCCACTTGCAGCCATGTCTGTTTAGGCTGTGAGCTCTTCAGAAATAAGAGACTTGTTTTTCTGGGCAGCCAGACACTTACTAAGTGTAAGGCTCTCTAAAATAATGAAGATTTTTCTCAAGTCTCCCTTGATACATTGGTGAATTCAAAGTAGTTCCAAATAGACAGGTGGACATTGGTTCTCAGCAAGAAGGTCAAGGAGTGAAAAGGCCTTAAATAGTACCTATTTTGATGCATTTGAGAACAGTCAGCATGAAATTGGTTCCATTTTCTTTTAAAGGATTAAAAAAAAAGCACCTAACAGCAGCCAAACTCAGCTCTCACAAAAGTCAAAAGCTTTATTAAACTGCACAAATGTCGAGTCCTTTCCAAACTTTTCTCCCACACCTGATTTTTATTCAATCCATATATATATCTTAATGACTACGCTTCACCTAGCATTACTAATAAAAAGAAAATAAAGCCATAGAAGAAATGAATATTTTTCACCTAATTTTTATTATATTTATTAGCCATGCAGTCCAGTAAGCATTGCAGTATTTTCCAGTGCAAAATAAACAAAGAATGTAAACATAAATGAAACATTAAAACATAAAATAAATTTAAAAAGCAAAAATTTATATTTTAACTTCTGAAATCAGAATACCAACTCTACATGTATAGGCAATGGCATTGCAGTAGTGATGCATTAGCTAATTAAAGTCACCTTGCTCTTTGTTGTGCAGCCCCTCTCTCTGTCATTTCAAGGACGGTGTAGATGTGTACCAGAAGGTGATCACATGTCCAAACACACTCAGTGCAAGCAAACAAATGGATGTGAACTCAGTGCCTTCACATGTTGTGGAGCCAGCAGGAAAACTAGGTCTTAGCCCCAAACATTCTCTGTGTTTGATGAAATCACAGTTGTATTTGCAGAGCAGGCAGATATTGCACTAATGATGTGCAGAAAGTACCCAAGGGGAGGGGAGGCAACATCAGCATGGACTGCTGGGTACTACCTCCCTGCTCCCTTCTTTCCATTGTCACTTTTGTGCTCAGGTTGCTCTAACTTTTGAAGTGAAGCATCATTTGAGGTGCAGAGTTCTTCAGATTCATTACTGTGTTCTGAGCAGCAGGTAAATAAGTGGGCCCTCCCAAGAGAAGCTGTTATACCTCCCAATACAGGTAATTTTTACCAGGCCAATACACTGCTTACACAGCACTACTGCATATTGAAGTGTGGAGACACAAGGGAAAAGGGTGAGAGACCTTTGCCTTGCAAAGTTTAAAACAAGGTGGTAGAGGTGGGAGGAGAAAATTAATTCCAGGTGGCACTGGCATCCCATAGTCAAATGGGTCTTGTCAAATTGAAAAGGTATGCCTTTCCAGGAGCATCAGAAATTACAGGCCACTTTAAAAGATCCCTCAAGCCAGGTACCTAAATGTTTTTGAAAATGTGAAGTCTTAGCAGAAGAAGGCTCAAAAGAAGGCAGGCAGGGTGCAGGTAACCTGGCAATTGACAGGTAGGTAGAAAACACAGGGCAGGGGAAGACATTTTTCCTACCATAAAATCCCCTGAAAACCAATAGCACAACATTTCCTCAAATGTCAGCTCTGCAGGACAGGGTTGTTTTTGCTTTCCAGCAAGTGTTGATGCAGCATTTAAAAAGGTAGTTGATGATTTTTTTCCCCTTTCCTTAGCATAAGCTTTCAGGCAGCTGTGATCTAACACTGTTTTGTGCCTCCTGTGAAGAGGCAGACATCAGCCTTTGACAGTACCTGCTGGGAGAACATGACATACTCTCCAGTAATCTTTTCTAACAGGGAGAAAATGACCTTTTGTGTGAAAGGCTTTCCCAGACTTATGCCTCAGTTTACCCAGCAAGACAAATCCGATATTCAGAAGTCTAAAAACAGTTCAAACTAAGAAATAACACCAGCTTAGATCCTTACTCACTCAGCAAGAGTCACAGCAGGAAGGCTGCAGAAGCTTTTGGTGAAGGCTTAGTGAGATATTTCAACTGTAACCTGTTACATTCCTTAGGGCAAGTAAGTGTGATAATGCAAAGCCACAGGGCCCAGCACTCTTGTCAGCTTGCAACATAAACTTAAACTTTCCAACTCTTTTTAAGACATGAGTGAAGATATTCTGTCAAGAATTAACTGCAGTTTCAAGACTGGGTTTGATAGGAAAGAATTCACCATAAAACACCTGCCCCAGCCTCACCCAAAACCAGATGAAAATTAGACTGACCTTTCTGCTGCTTCGCCAGCTCATTGTTATTGCAAAGAGGCATCTATCAAGAACTGGGATTTTACAAAAAGCAGAAATACTCAAGCAAGGCATATGATCAAGCTGCAATACATAACCATCAAATTTTTCGAAGACATTTGTTTTTCTGGGGAAGCAAGTATTCAGGCAGGAGGAGGTTGCCCATTGACTCCCCCAGTGACTGAATGGCACAGTAATGCTGTGCCCTCTGACAGAGCTGGCAGGATTTGCTAAGCAGCAGGATTTGCTAATGCAGGTCCAGGTGCTGCTAGCCCTGCAGGTAAGCTGCTCCCTGCCCCTTCCACTCACTCCCTATCCCTTGCTTCCACTCTTTCCCTTACCCCCTACTGGCTGCCCTTCATGCTCTGCTCCTCCTTCCTCTGCTAGCCAATATGGCCTGTTATTTCTCTCATCCATTCATTCCCTTGCTTTTTTCTTTCAGAAATATCCATTAAAACTAACTATTGTATTTCAGGTCTGCTCAATGCTTAATTTAAAATATCTCTCTCTTCTTCTAAATTAGATGTCCAAAATCCTTCTCAGTCTCTGGACTCCCTTGTCCTCAGCATGGCCCACAGTCTCCAGGCTTACAGAGGGCATTGCTTTTAAATATGTTTTTTTACATGATTTCTAACTAGCCAAAAGTGAGGCATCCTGCCTTGACCCACAGCTCTAGTGGGTCCATAGGCCCCAGGGCACAGTAATAGGCTCATCATTAGAGCTCATCTTTTCACTCCTTTCATCCTGGCCTTCCTAATATTTAATTTCAACTCAAACAGGTCAGACTTCCTTTTTTAGAATATCATTATTTTTCACTGCAACAGAGTATTTTTAACTTTCAAAAGCATCTCTGGGCAGTCAGAAGAACCATAGACTATAACACTGTGTGAAAATGATACTGGCTGTGGAGTACAGCACTTCACAGCCTACAGCCACATGTGGCTGTGCATGGGAAGAAAAATGGGAACAAAGGGACAATGGCCTTGAACATGCAATTGGAAGAAGTTTATTGGGGCATAGAATTAAAATACAGTTCAGTTTTTGCTTTTCTTTATCTCTTTATTATAATGTCCCTTAATTGCTTCACTTCCGGAAAGACTTATGACAGACTGGTGTCCCAGGGAAACATGGCAGTGAAGGGAGGCAAAGGCTTTGCTAGCCAAAACCAGAAGGCTTTCTTTCAGATCCCCAAAAGCAGCTCCTGCTTTGCTGGGGAAGTAGACAAGAAAAGTTTTGTAACTGTCCTTACTAGTGAAGTAGAAATCAAAAGCAAATGAAAAAGAAATAAAAAGAGAGTTTATTTTAGGAATTGTTAACTTCTAATTTATATAGAGGTGATAAGGCATTTTAAGGGAGGCTGAGAATTATTAAGCTGTATATGTAGTCACCATTGATTAAAAACTACTAACCTCTTCTCTTTTTTCCTGTTTCTCCCAAATCAGGAACCTACAAACACTTCATCTTCCTCTGAATCTTTGGGATCCTTCAGGTGTGGCATTCAAAACTCCTCACACTAGGCTCTGATGGAGAGATTTCACACACATTGTACATACAGGCTTCCAGATTTGGGCAGTATCAGAACTGAGTACAGATTAATTTTATCCATTGATAACACTTTAAACTATTGCTGTTTCTAATGCTCCCAAATGCTAAGGGAATGTAAATCTGGAATCTTAAATTATTGCCCTATATGTGGAGACTGAGCTTTGCAGTCTGGTTCTGGGGTACACTTTCATAGTCAGCAATGGACTTTGACAGAATTAGAAAATGGAAGTTTAATAACCTGCTAGCCCAAAATAAAAATAATTTAAACATTAACAATGTATTTTTTTTTAAAAAAATCTAACTCTCCCATTTTTTTTACAAAACCACATTTTTCCACATTTATACATAGTTAGCCACAAAAGGCTTGTGCCAAATCCTTTGTCCCAAATGATGGGGGATGCTGATAGGCCAAACCACGAGATCTTCACTGTCTCCTCTCCACAAGAGGTCTGCTTTTTTAAAGTGTTACTGTTCCTACCTCATGCTACTTTTTACCATTCCATCACCAAAACTGAACTGAGAAAAACTCAGTGCATTCCTCAGCCACCCAGGTGCTAAGTCCGTCTCCTTCTCTGCCACCAGGCCTTTGACACTGACATGCCAAGCTCTGTTGACAGACCCTGGTGGTGGTACATCAGCCTCTGGCAGAGGAGGGTGCCACACACCTGCAGACACCCATCTTTCCCACTACTGCAGATGCTTTGGCTGCACACAGCTCCCCTTGGCTCTAAGCAAAGATCCAAATGCTCCCCGGTTTTGCCAGCTGGCTGTCAGACCCCTGCACATTATCTTCAGGGTTTTCATTACTTGTATGCCCTAAGTGTACAATCTATTCCCAGTGTGATCACCCAGTGGCAAATATCCTGCCTTGGGAGTTCCTTTCCTGCTGAACTCATGCTAAAAATGCCAGAAAACACAAGGTGTTCCCTTAAATTTGGACTCCTGCTCTTGACCTTAGAACGACTGAATTTCACTGAGTCTATATCAAAGGGAAGTGAAGCAACTTGAGATGACGAGTAAAAAAAAAAAAAAAGAGAGAAGAGAAATATATGCCTTTTTGCCTTTTTCACATTTCCCTAATCCAGTTGCAACCCTTAACAAATTTACTTTCATAATGCTTACTGTGTAGTTGAAGGGTAAAGGATACAGTTAGTTTTGATGTTTTTATGTATGTACCATTTGTGCTAAAACGCTAGGCAGTTGGGATTTTGTTGTTTCTCACAAATACCAGTCTCCCAATTCTTTTTAGTGACAAAATTTCCATTTGTTTGATCATTTGTATTTTAATATTAAAAAACTGTATAAACTCAACATGAATTTACTTGTTTTACACCTTTCTGTTCTTAACACAGTGGATTTGTCTCCTTGTTTCAACCACACTCAGACTTTTTATTTCACTGTGAGATCGTATATCACAGCTGAAGGAGTAATTTTAAACTGACATTTGCCTTTTGTAATCCTGTGTGGAATTGCCTAGATAGCTAAACTTTGTTCAGCCTGTAACTGAAACAGGAAGATGCAGATGTCAACAAACGGGTGGCTCAGTCTCAGATGGCTCCATACAGCATTGCATCAGGAGCAGGTGGGCTCCAAAGTAGCAAAAGGACCAGCATCGTGGCTTAAGCTGTCATATTGCAATACCCTGGCTCTGCTAACAGGACTTTAATAACAACACATTATTTGCCTAAAGCACAACTTTTCATTGACACTTACTAAATTTCAAATAATCCCTTGTCTGTATACCTAAGGTTTGATATTTAAAACTGATGAGATCTTCAAAGACCAGGTGACAAAGCCATGCTGACATGAATTGTCTCTGAGCCTTACCAACATTAAGGCACTCTGAGAACTCACTTTCTAAGTGTCTCAGATTTGGTGTCTGGAAAAGGTGGAATCTGGGGCCTCTATCACAGAGTGCCTTAGTTACACGTCTCTGAAAGAGGAGTGGCTGCACACGTGGCATGGGACTGCTGCTTCAGGAAAAGGCACGAAGGGACCACTCAGGCATTTGCCTGGACAGCCGTACTGCAGAGAGAGTGCCTGCTTTCTTAATCTTAATAAAAGTCAACCAAATGGTGCAAACAGTGGAGAAGTTATTTGTACTCGGGGTGTCTACACTAGGTCTGCAGAATGAAAGGACTTTGAGGTATCATCTATTAACACACTGACAGCTTTTAAGGTGAGGTGGAAAGTTCAGCCTCCACAGAGGACAATTGTCCTTTGTTACCAGAGAGCGCAGAAGGAAAATTTATTACTCTCGGCCAAAAATTTAAGCTGAACTGGAGTCATGCCACCAGAAAGATTGTTTGCACAGTTCTGCTTTGACAGTTACTGTCTTGATACTTGGGTGAGAGACTAATAATATGACATGGTGTACAGGAGCCCTCTCCAATTTATCCACTTGACTTCTCACATATTTTCTTCCCATCTGAAATCTTGTAACATTCCTAATCAAAGGTCACAGGAGGCACTGATATGGGTAAACTTTATATATGGAAAGGCAAGGTTATCACATCTGATAAATCTGGGCTCTCTCTAACATTTCAGAATCTCTCAGAAGAGAGAAGCTGAACTTGGGGTAATTCCCATTTTTAAGCAAATTCTTATAGCTACATGCATTCATACTCCTATATTTTTATATATGTATATTTACATACACTGTACATATTTGTATAAATTTCTGCATATATATTTACACACACCATATATACATATATGCACATTTTAATTCAGTAGATTCTAGGAAGACTACAGCTATTCCCCAGTTAATTTATTCAAGTAACTCAAAAACCAGTCTTGGGAAGGAAAAGAATAAAATTAATGCTTCCCATTTTCAATCCAAAGGAATAAAATACCTTCATCTTACATTGCAAAAGTGAATAATTCATTTTCAAGACAAAAACCTTTTCAAGTGTGTTTTGAAATGTTCGTGGGAAAGACATCATATTTCATTCTGCCCTAGCTTTTGCTGTCTTGCTCAATATGACAAAACTCACCAGCAAAAGAACAGGAATAAACTGTTGTCTCCTGGAGGATAAATTCTCTCACATAGTTGCTGTGAGCCATCTGCCATGCATTTTTAAGCATCTTGCCCCTAACATCAGTACTAAGTAGCTGCAGGGAGCACTCAGCATCCCAGGCAGTTACCAACCAATTGGACAGATTGCTGGAAAACACCACTCTAAGAGCACCGTGCTGGGGTGAATCCAGTAGGAATGGCTATGCATTTGGACAAAAAGGGTCATCAAGTGGGGTGGCTTTTACAGTGGTGCCTACTATGGCCTCCAATTACATTTGAAGGGAACAAAAGGACAATGGCCTTGAACATGCAAGTGAATATGTTACATTTACTACCTGAGGATTTTAAAATAATTTTAGCTTTAAGGGGAGTATTTAGCTGATGGATAAAATAAGGCATACAAAAGGTGAAAAAATCCCTCCAGCTGGCCTGTTTGACTCTGATGTGCAGAAAGGGAATAAGATACGTGGGACTATTTTCTTCACACCCATGTATTGCATGATTCAGTATATAACCTGCTTCAGCCCCCACTGCTCTATTCCTTGGAAAGAGCCACATGATGTCCCAAAAAGCTGGGGATGTTCTTAATGGCATTACCACTGTAACAAAATTGGACTGGTACTAAATGATCACAGCTACTTACACCTCTTCCAGTTGGTGAAACAAAACTCTCTCAAGATGAAACACATAAATAATGGGAAAAATAAGCCTTTTCAGATCAAAATTCTGACAATACCATGTCAACAAGAAAAATACAAGAAAGTTTAAGAATATGTAGTAATCTTTTGAGTCTTTGTATCTTTTCTGCTTGTCCCATCACACTTTATCATGGACAGTCACTGTACTGCAGCCCTGCTCATTTAAACTTTTCTGTTTTGTTTTTTTTTTTTTTTTTGTATTTGATGCAGAGAAGCCAATGTGGGTTTTTCTGTGCAACACTATTTCAGCCTGTGTCCTCTGTAGCTTTCCTGCTGTCTCTTTTCCTCTCACATTTATTACGCTACCTTCCCTTCCACCCCTTACTTTTGGGCTTGTTCTTGTTTGAATTACAAAGAAATGATAAATTCTATTGAGTGTTATTACAAAAATGTTTCTTCTTGTATTCTGAGGTATTGACCCCATTGTAGCTGAAGGCTCTTTTCAGATCTAAATGGTGCATTTCTTCCAATTTGACCTGCTGTCTCACATGTGTCCTTTAGTAACATGATTTTAGAGAAGAAAAGACATAAAGTTCCACTGTGGGATGTAGAAAAGACCAAAACCTTATAAAGTGAGTCTTTCTATTGCCTTTGACTATGTGTGATTTTGGGGATGCTTCTTCTTTCACAGGAACACTGAGTGATACAGAGGGTCTCACATTATGTGAAAGCACATTTCTCAGTAACCAATATGAATTTGACCCCTCTTCCTCAAAGCAAAAGACAAAATTCCAGCTGATATTGGCCACAATACCAGCAGAATAACGTTTTGACACTTACACATAGAGAAGTTTGTATAGAGACAGGAAATACACAATCATATTGAGAAGCACATAAAGCATGTTATGAAGGTCTGGCACAGTAATAACTGAGCTGCTGAGTTCATTTGTGCCCTGTCAAAGAAAAATACCATTTCATAAATACATGCAAAGGTTCATGCAGGGGGACATTTGATCCTGGGAAGCTAACTCAGACACAATGTGCTCATTTCCTTCTTTTCCACATTTGGCCCTGTTTCCTGTAAAAAGAAAAAAGAGGATTTTACTTAGAGGGACAGCCTGCCCATGCTAGAATCTATGTCACTAATAAATCAATTGCTTTGTGGGTATAAGTGAGCTTACACGCTCCTCTGGCTCTAGAACCTGCATTCTAGGGCAGCTGCCACTGCTTCAGGAGGCAGTTAATACAACTTTTTCTATTTAAAATTTACTTGTTTACTCTTTAAAAATCCCATGCTCAAAAATGTTGAATAATGTAATTTCAGTGTATCTCCAGTTCAATTTTATTGAAATCAAAATCTGTATCCTCCTTACAATATCAAAAACCCCACAATTTAAATACTGAATAAGCATAATTCTTAAAATAGTCTGAAAGCCCAGCAGAGTTATGAGTTATTAGTTATTAGAATAATCACTTATTAACCTGACCACATAGCAGCTGAATTCTGGATGGCCTGGGGAATAATGCCTTTTCAGCACCACAGAAATCAAATTATCCAAGCTTTCTGCAAACACTAGTTTTGCCCCCAGATGACTATGACCTCATTGACTCTTTGCTGTTCCATCCTAAAGCATTGGTACAGCCATGCTGAAAAACCTACTTTCTTGGGCTTGAAATAAGAGAACTGGTCAATGCACAACAAGCTTAGCAGTTCCCTCCCCTTTGACAATGAAGAAGGCTTATTAGCTGGGGGCTAAAAGACTAAGAACCATGAAAAAATGTACTGCTTTCAGTCAAGTTCACAATACCTGACTGCCTGGAAATGGGAATCTGTGGGTGAAAAAGCACTCTGAAGTTTCTTTTTTGCTGCTATTTGTTGTTGCTGCTGGGAGATGACAGAGGTGGTAATATGGTTAGGGGAAAGCTGTTTTCAGGCAGCAGAACTTTGACTCAAGCAAGACACAAATCATGACACCAATATTGGCCTATATTCAATAACTGGTGTGAAATTTGCAGTTCAGATTACTGTTTCTTCCTATGTACAAATTCACTGGTGTGGTGAGTGAGGAAAAGAAGCAAAAGAAAGGGAGAGAAGATGAAGAAACAAAAGGCTTAACTTTATCACAGGCTTACTCTTGCTGTAGCAAACAGCAAAATCTCCATATTTCCATTACCTGTGGCTACCTTTCAAAGCAAAATTCACCATGGCATTTCCTGTGTTCAAAGGTCACCACTGGCTGAGTTACACAGTCAAGTTACAGCAAGCCAGATTTTGTTAGCTCTTCTTAAGATGGGTAAAATAAGTGCTTTGGGGTGAAAAAGATGAAGATTTAAGCATAAATATATTTCTAGGTCCTGAACAAGATGAGATTAACTGTATATGTGTGTGAGAAAGAAAACCTCTCTCCACCCCTGGTTACTTCCTGATCTGCTGAATATTCATTCAAATACTGTAAATACTTACACCCTTTGTTTAGGATGCAGAGATTGTAATTCAAAACCTCATTAAGAAGCCAGTAGACATTTCCATTGCAAGGAACAAGTAATGACATCAACAAAATCTGATAACTTGTCAAAGAAAAAGTGTACAATGCAAGAACAGGGGCCTTCTTTGCTTCTCTATGACAGAGCAGGAGTCATTATGTGCTCCCTTTTCTTTGACACACACACCTTTGTACTCTTGAAGGGAAAGGGCAACCTGGGGCAGAAGGCAACACCTGGAGAAACAAACCAGATAAGAGAGACAAGACATGGTAGCATGAGCATATTGGTGTGAATGTACATGCATTCTAAACAGCCAGTAGCGAGCCCTGAATTTGAAGGAACACACACTCAATAGCTGCTGTCAAACAGAGCTGCGCTGCAAAAAGATGGTGGCAATCAGAGTCTCTTGGAACAGTTAATGTGAGAGGTGGAAATGCAACATAAAAAGGAAAATAATATGGGGCAACCAAAAACTCAGGTGTTCTGGCAATGCCCACTACAGTGATATGACTTCCAACATAAATTACTTTGTATTGAAAGGGAAAAGTAGAAAAAAAAAAAAAGAAAAAAAAAAAAAAGAGTTTAAGCTTTTATACATGCAAGTTTTGCATGTGTCTTCTGTTTACATGTGTCTATACATATAAATATGAGTGTAAGCATTAAATGCATGCATTAACATATGAATACCTCAAATAACATAAAACTGAGGTAGACAAAAACTCTCTTCCAAAAGCAAAAGCACAAGCTTTGTACAGCCTGCGGACTGGAATCCAGAGGGCAAAAAAGGAGATAGAGAATGAGGAAACCAGTATGCTGTGCATAACACTTGTGTGATACCAGGCCTATGTGTCTGTGTGATGTGTGACTCATATGCACGTGTAAAACAGCTCGGACAAAATCTCTGTACGTGGTGGTTGGGGCAGACAGAGGAGCTGAGCCAGCAACAGCCTCATTGTGTTGTAGGCTGAGCCAATTCAACAGTATTCCCAGAGTGGCAAAGGCTCTCAAATCTTTGTAACTCTTTGATAGATAATTGCTTCACTGAATTCACTGCGGTAGGCAAACAGCAGAGTTTCTTGCGCTGTTTTTGTTTCTGATGTTCTCCAATAAATTTATTGAACTTCTTCTGAGTGAGATAAAAACTCCTTTTGAAATGCATTTCAAAAAAATTTGGTTAATTTCTCTTCTATTTCAGGATCATAAATAACTCTGATGCTCAGAGAAGGCTGCAACCTTCAAGACAGTACAGCCAGCAAGGAGATGACTTCCACGACTATCCATCTTCTGGATACGCAAACCTTGATGCTGAAGCATGCAATTTCCTCTCATTCTTCCATTTAATTTAATGCCTCTGATAATATTTTCACAGAATAGTCTAAACTAGTTACAGGAAAATGAGATGTTCACTTTTTTATTTCTAATAAGGTTTGTCTTGATTTGAACCATGAAGATAAAAGAAGTTCCTTGAAGCAGAACTGTTTTCTAAATCTGCTCATCAGTAAATATGCCTGATTCACCATAACCAAGGTCTCTGTTTATTAGTTCATCAGCTAGGTTATGAAGCCACTGCTTGCAAAACCTGTAGGAGTCCCATTGGCAAGGTAGAATCCTATTAATACAACTGATGCAGCTGGGGAAAACCAGGAAAACTTGGAGCCTTATATTCTTCTATTAACAATGCTTTCATTCATCAGAAACTAATTAGAAATGTATAATTCCTCCAGAACTTGTATCTAGCTTACTACAGCTTTACCTGTCTAAGCCAAAACAGAAGTACGAAGATGATAAGGTGTGGTGATCTTTCTCAGAAGTGTCAGAGAGTTTTCAGAGCTGTTCTAACCAAAACTTATTGCTGAAAAGATGCTCTAGAAGTCATAATTCAAGTGGGCCTCCCCAACAGGGGACCAAAGGCTAAGATAAATAATTGGAGAAATTAAACATCCTCACAAAGCAGAGGAAAGAGGCAGAAGAATGACAACCAGTTAAAGCATGGCCAGACATCTATACATTGCTGATAAAAAAATTCTGTCTTTGCCTCACCCAGATTCAAAAACTCAGATGAGATAAATACTAGAAGCCAAAGCAGTGCCCATTGTGTTTTTCTTAATGTTTTCTTTATGATGATTATAGACTTGGACCCCAGTAAATTTGAACTTGCTAACTGCAACTCCCATCATTTCATCACAAATTACTTAACAATGCTTTTTTGAGGAGATTTACCTGCAAGCTGTCCTTGAGATGTGACAACATTCTTCTTGCAGACTCAAAAACTTAATAAACAGAGGACTACTTTTTTTTTTTTTTTTTTTTTTTTTTTTTTTTTTTAGTAGAGTTAATTTTCTGCTGGTTTAACTCTGTGAGTTACCTTTCCAAGGGCCAGCCCACCACTGGCACCAGCACAAGGTGTCTGGTGGAGCTGGGAATATTTGTTTCTTCAGAACTCAGTGGCCCTCAGTGCAAGGGCACTCACACCCCTCTCGGGCTCACCAGACCCAATACAGGTGTCACCCACCCTCACACAATAGCTCTGGATCCAGGGGAGCTGATGTCATCTTTAAGGTAGCAATGCTGTTTGGTGGAGCCAAACCTCTGCTGCCTCTCTGTAAGTCAGGCAACTGAATATATTTGGAATGCAAACCAAGACTCAAAATTAAAAAAAAAAATTACTAATGGGAACTACTCGTGACTTGAGGGTTAGTGCATTGCTGGCATGGTTTTGCAGCTAGGCACCTAAATATGAAGGGACCTTAGAAATACAGCTTTGGCAAGGATGAGCTCATGATTTCAGATTGCTCCTTGCTGCGAAAATATACACTTGCCTCACATTTGCAATGAAAGAGTTACTATAATTGTTGTCCTTATCTAGTCTAAGCCTTTTTTTTTACAGGGCTTAACCAAGCTGCATCACCTTATCATTTATATTAGAAGCCCCAAAAGTGTCTCCTAGACAGACACTGGAAAGTTATTAATTAAAGTGTTTATTGTTTTAACCCTGAGTGACCAAACCCAACTTTATGCCCTGTACTGAGTGTTCCTCTGAACAATTCAAGGAAAATTGCTGCTATTTATCCTAAGGCTGAGAAGCAACAGGAGAATTAGCATGCATGTCACTGTGTTCAAATCCCTGAAAAAGTTGACAATTATATTTGCAAGTATAATTCCAGACTGTCCAGGGAGATGACAGACAAGCAGGTGCAGACTTGCCTGAAAAGGAAGCTGCTTTAAGGCTGCACATGTAACACAAACAGAATCTCCCCACTTCCTTGCAAAGATTTTAAGGACATGATTTAATGAATTGTTTGACACAAAACTCAGTAAATTAAAGAAGAGAGGTAACAGAAGGCAAGCAAAGTATTAGCCTGTACCTTCTTTCCAAGCCTTCTGTTAGCCAAGGCAGGAATAGCCTTGTTGTCTCCTCTGGAAAACTGAGGATTTGAACATTCACATTATAAAGCAATGAAAGAAGGGCACTTACTATAATTATTCAGGGAAAACACTTGTGGTACTGGAATTTACTAGCAAGGAACAGCTTTTGTAGCTGGCTAAATGCAGGAGGGAAGCTTGACAGAGGCAGTTTTGGCAGAAAAACTAGATGTTATGTTCAGTGTATTCTGAACAAGTACTTGGCACACAAAGTGAACTCAGTTGAATGTATTCAAGAAGCAACAAGCTGTGAAATGTGTGTTTAGCTTAGTAGATTGGCAACAGTGGCTTCAGTGAAAGAAAGGACCACCTAGCTTCTCTTGTTTGGAAGTCTTACCTACTACAGTTTGTCACAGACAGATTATATACTGTTCACATAGTTGTTTTTTTTTCCTGTAATCTGTCCATTAATATTGGCAGGGTTGATTTTCCAATGGAATATTCATATTAGTCAGAAATTAAATAATTTGGTAAACCTCCTTACAAATTGTCCCTGCAGAACACGCTACATTTCAGCTCAATCACCTGTCTAGCATTGGTTTTTACCCTGACAGAGTCAAGGCCATGGCCATGGAGCTCAAAAGGTGTCCCTGCTATCCCTAGCACTGCTGAGGCTCTGGGAGCCCGGTGCAAAGAAGACTCAGAGTGCAAGCACACACAGAGAAGGCAATTCGAGTCAGGGACATGAACAGGTGTGGGCATGTGTTTTCCCCAGGACTAATCCTTAATGTTTTTATTATCCATTAATAAAATAACACATTGATTTCATAATGTTTTTACTCCTCCTTACATAAAAGGAGATGCAGGTTTGTATTTTGTTGTTGTTGGGTTTCCCCTGCCCCAAAAAATCTCTATTGAGAATATTCATAGCAAAAGTTTGAGAAAATTAGACTAATAATGAATAAAACAAGTCTTTCTTATTTAACAGCATGCTTTTAAAAAAGCATAGTTCTGTTGGAATTTTTTTGCTTCTGTAAAAGAGGCAAGGATTTTTCTACAAAATTTTATCTCCCTTTCTCCAATGTTATGATTAGATGTGTTTCTAGAGTTATCTATTGATTCCAAATTATTAACTAGACTACAAGAACTAGTTACATCTGCACTTTAGATGTAGATATTCTTCTTCAGAATAATATATAACATTTGTCTATTGACAAGCAAGAATTTTTAATTTAAAATTTAAAATAATTGAAATACAAATTTTGAGTGTACTGTAATAAACTTGTAAACATATTTATTATTTTAAATGACATTTTATTTCCAAAGGGGTTGGTTTTTTCCCACTAATTGAGGAAGAAATATTATTTTATGAAATGTAAAATATGACACAAAGCTGCACAAGCTTGAACTGTTATTTGATTGCATTTTAAATTCCTCTTCATGCAATGTTTTCTACAATTTGTTTTTACTGTCATGATCTTAGTTCTGTCTTCTGTACTCCCCCACAAAGCTTGAAAATATTGGCATAAAATCTGATATTTAAAAACAAAAACCCCTGAAATATCACTGAGATTCTTCACATTTGCACATTTGCTTCACATTACTTTCTTTTTGTGGGCACTTAACTTCTTCAAGTCCAAAGACATATCTCTGGGGCTACTTGATTTAAACATATGCCAAAGTTTCTCACTTCACTGCATGACTGACATCTGACTCTAAGAAAAACACCTACTATTAAAAAAGATGTGATGCTATAATGATCTAACAATGATCAATTAAATCCAGGCCAGAATTCTAATGTATTTCAAGTGATGGGCACCTCTGTTTAATGCTGAGATACTGGCTCAGAAGTGCTTAGCAATATGAATCTGACATCTGGATCGGTTTGCCATTCTTTCATACACCCCCAAATTTAACATCCAAATCTGTTTTGGCTTCCTCTAATAAGTCTCTGGTTTTTTAGTGTGTTTATAACACTGTTATAAACTTACTGACCTGCCTAACACAGTTTATTCCATCCTTGCACACTAGAAGTTATTTATGAATTCATTCTTTATTTGTGAAGCTGATTACTACAAGTGTATGTATATGATGGTCAACAAGAGAAACCAAACCAGGCACCATTAAAAATTAGAGCTATTTGAGGGTTTCTAACCAGTGTAAAAGAGAGCTGGCATTCAGGCAACAGGCAGCATCTTGTCACTTAAAATGCAATATATTAAGCAAAAGATAAGAGCAAACCCCACAAAATATTCAGCACAGTGCATTTTCCCAGGAATTCACTAGACCCCAATACTATTGTCATGATATCTTATGAAATGGAGTTATTTAGCACTCACAGCAGATTGAGGACAGAAACTGCAGAAGTTGTCCACTTACAAAAGCCCCAGTCACCCCATTGAGCAGAAGTTCAGCTCCTTTATTTGAAACAAAATACAGTACTCAACCAAAAAGCGAACCCAGACTCAACTACCTCAAACAGCTGAAGCATTACTGAAAATTGTCATGTTAAAGTCCTCCATGACCTGAGCCCAGGGCCAAACTCACCCGTGGTGCAATTCCTTTGACTTCAATGGAGTTGTGCTGGCAACCACCTCAGCTGTACTTGAGCTGTACTTGGCCCAGTGCCATTATTTATGCAAGGCTGTGCTGTGTGTCTTCATTTGATAAATGCCAGCACTGTAGAGCTCCAAAAAGTAAAGAAAAAACATTCTTCAATAATCAGAACAAGACAAGAAATGCAGAGACACAAACTGCAGCAAGACAGATAAAAAAGAATTTACAGCTGCGCTATGTGAAAGCAATTAGCAAAAGGTTTTTCTTGTATTTTAAATAAAAATGTATCGTCATAACTACCATAACCTTCTTTCTAGTAAATGGGCTACAATTTGACTCTTTCATCTCTGCTTTGAGCCACAATTTTTGAATTAAAAATAGAAGTGGGATGAGACAAATACTGACTGACTTTCATGGAGAGACCCTGGCCTGCAGTTTAACAGACTTGAGGGAGTGAAGGACGTGCAAATACACTTACAACATCTTTAAATTTGGAAATATTTAGCACTGCTACATGAAGCAAAGCAAAATCTTGATCACAGGAACAAGATCATTAGTTTATATTCAGGTAACATGCCTGTCACGTTACTAGAAGCTGTTACTTTACTAGGGGCTTTACAAAGCCTTTAAGTATACACATGAAGGCCCTAACCTACTGTTTTGTTGAATTGGCATAGATGATCTTAACACACTTGTAAGGCAGTAGAAGGCACTAAATAGCACGTACAAAGCAGGCTGTGTGTGGCACCTGTTTCTCAGGAGCTGACTGATCTGTCAGGAAATCAGTGTCAGCACGCAGCCTGGCTGAAGAGCAGTGAATGAAAATTCCCCCAGGAGCTCCCTAAAGCCAACATTTTTCATTTCCCATATATGCTGGTGGCTTTTTTTTTTGACAAATCAATCTGGTATGTGTATCTATATGTACATATATTGTAGTGTATATATGCATATATTGTGTGTGTATAAGATCAGCTTAGTTTTCTCCTCAAATTTATTTGAACAATAATAATTTTTTAAAATTAGATGTTAGCTGGAATCAATGAATGCATACTCATGGCTTTCTTTTGTCTGCTTAAAGGCAATGGTTAACCTTTGTATATTCATTCACACATGCAATGAAACTGTTATGCCCTCCTGACATTGCAAAAAATGAAAATGTGCAAGGGTCAATTACAAAAAACAACTTGGAAGAGTACATAAGCACTTGTATATTCAATGTTGCTAATAGTACATGGATTAGTTGTCTGTGAAAATAAGAGTTGGCCCACTAAGTTGGGATAAACACAGATTCTAAGAAAATATATGAAGGGATATTTCAAATGAGAAATAAGAAGGGTTTAAAGCAAACATTTACTGAAATCTGATGCCACTAAATAGCTTTGTAACTTTATGCAGCCTATGTAACTGCTGCCTCAGCTTACCCATTTGAAGTATAAGAAAATGTCTCCTTATCTGAATGATAACTGAATTTTCCTGGGAAGACAGAACAGCTTATGACAGAAGGGACTTTTTGAGTTTATTCAGTCTACTCTCTCTGCTCAGAGCAGGACCCACTTTGAAGAACTTCTACCAACTTCAGAATTAAATCAGTTTGCTCTGGATCTTACCCAGTCATACTTCAATTATCTCCAGTGGTGACTCTTGAACCTGCTCTAATCCTTTATGAACATTTATTTTCTTAAATTACAAATGTGAATTTTTTGCATTGCAGCTTGCATCCATTGTTTTATCCTGACACTGAGGAAAACCATCTGTCTCTGTCTCCCCTACACACTCCCATCAGGCAGCAGTCAGGGCTCCTTACCATCAGCTTCCCTTTCTCCAGGCTGAACAATCCCAGCTCTCACAGCCTTTCTTTCTCCATTCTGTTCTCCTGTCCTGACCAACCTGTGTGCCCCAGCTGAGCTCGATCCTGTGCCTCAGCCTCTCAATCTCCTGAGGTGCCCCAAACTGGGCACAGCTCTCCCAATGCAGCCTCTCCAGTGCCAAAGAACGGGGTTCCTGGATTGCTGCCCTCAGCAGTACTCCAGTGGAAAGCAGTCTTCAGCTTGGCTTTGTGGTCTGGGTTACAACTTGGTGGTCCTGCCAAGACATATTTTGAACTGTTCAAAGTCTAAAAATAACTGCAAAAATTGTTAGGTAGCATTTATGCAAGAAAGAATGACAACTTGAGCTTTTTAGTCCTACCCAAAAGATTTACTTAGCTAAATTAACAAAATTTGAACTTTATCTGACAGAGAGTTCCTGTAGAGAGATGTCAGAGACCTTTTAGAAAGAATATATTTATTGTCATGATGTACTTACACTGCTGCCAGATGGAAGATTTAGTCAGGGAATAAAAAACCTAATTTCTTCATCTGATGTGGCAACTGAGTTGCTTCTTCGTATCTAAAAAGAATAAATGAGAAGATGGTATATTTAATTAGAGAAAATCAGCATTTGTGATTAGCTTCAGTTAAAGCACAAGTCCCTCTCTCCCTCTCTTAGTTTCTGTATTGCTGTCCTTCACTGGATTTTCTACCCTAAACATGGTTCTTTATCATTCCCTTAACAAAAGGGAATCATGCTATCAGCACAACAGAATTACCTCACTTTTTTGATGTTTTCTTATTTTTTTCCACTAGCTTCCTTCCAAAAACTCTAGCTCCATCAATGTGCAGCTATTGTAAAAACAGATTTATGTATTTTACCTCCTGTTTAATAAGCCTCTGCAGTACAGCCTTTCTGAGAATATTTTAGACAGTTTTGCTGTTCCCATTATATCAAACACGTGTATGTTATTCTTCTTTATCTTCTGCAGATAAGAACAAAAATCTGCATTCCTGCAAGCTTTTTTTCCAGTGGCAATCAAGGTGTTCATACCTGGACTGTGTCAGACACACCACTCTAACAAGTGAGCTGCTCACTCTTATTCCATCTGCAGTGGTACAATACTCTATAATCCAACACACTTTTCTACTGTATCAATTTCTGGGCAGACAAGCAAACTAGCTTTTTATATTCACAGAGATTTCAAGAGTAGTAGTTAAATACACTTTTGAGGATTTGTCCAAATATAATTTTTATTTTTGATGGCTATATTAATGGTAGCTTAAAAGCATAGGATTAATACGAGATTTTCAGGTATACTAAATCTGGTATTATAAACAAGACATACAGTCTTGCTCATAAATACATGCTATTCCATTTTACATAGATTTTCTTTTTGTTTTTTTTAAATCCCCCATTGCCATGGAAAGATATACCTGAAGCTTACATCATGTTCTTCTCTCCAGCCCAACTGTACTTGGAGCCACTGAAAAATCTACTGTTTCTTGTACATAATCATTTCACTTAGCCCTTTGGTTTTGTTCTCACTCCTTTCATTCCTGTCGCAGACATCTTTTCATGAAAATCCTTTCCTTGGGATTTTTTTTCCTCCAGAGAAGCTGAGAGGCCTCAGGGACAAAATGTAAATAATGATTATCTGCTGCTGTGGAATGCAACAGGTGCATCTGTGATTGGTCTCATGTGCTCGTTTGTAATTAGTGGCCAATCACGGCATAGCTGGCTCTCTCTCTGTCTGAGCCACAAACCTTTGTTATTCATTCCTTTCTACTCTTAGCTTAGCTAGCCTTCTGAGATGAAACCTTTTCTTCTATTCTTTTAGTGTAGTTTTAATGTAATATATAGTTTAAAATAATAAATCAAGCCTTCTGAAATATGAAGTCCTCGTCTCTTCCCTCATTCAAAGATGTCCGTGACCACTGTCACACATTCCATTTCCTCAAGTGATATAAATAGAGGACTCTCAACATCTTTTAAAGAGAGACACTCCTCCCAAATCACCTCTGCGCCCCTTTTGTTTTACAGTTCACCTCCCATGATTGCAGAGGATCAGGACTACATTTGGGATGTGTCCCAAATGTAGTGTTCTCCATGGCCCAGCAGAAAGGTATTTGAAGCAATTTGAAGTAAAGGTAATTTTTGAAGTAATTAACAACTCCCTCAGTCTTTTGGAAGTGTTTTGCCTAAAATGTGAGGCCTTTCTATGGACACAGCCTGATTGTAACTTTCTCCTGTGTGTGATGTAACTGCAGCCAGAATATAAAGCCCAGCTCTGGTGGGAGAAAGAGATCTATGCTCAAAAGTATTCAAAGCTGAGGAACTGCTGCTGTAGTAAACCCCATGGACCTAGGTACAGCCCCATGGAGGATCGAACAATAGGAGCTGCTGAGATAGCAAATAAGTTCCTGTCTCTCTGACCCCTACCCCAAAGCTTATCTCTGTAACCCTATAGGCCACTATACCTAACCCTAACTATTGGTCAAGTTTGGATTCCCCTATACCCTCTAAAAGGGGCCTATTTTAGCCCATTTGACAGAAGAGGAGCTGTCACTGGGACCTTCACGGCCTCCCTTGCAATAACCATCGCTGTGGAACACCAAGGCGCTCCCTTCTCCTCTCTCGCGTCTGCTGCAGCCTCAGCCAAGGGCACCCTACCTAGCAAGCAAGAGCTGAGATCCTAAGAGAGCTGATAATCACTAAAGAGCTGATAATCACCAAGCTTGTTAATGGGGTTAGCTGGTGGCGTTGGCCTCGAGCTAGCCTAGCTTTTGGGCCTGTCTCCCTGAGGACTGGGCTCCTGGGCTATCTCACACTGCTTGATAATAAGGCCAGAATAGAGGCTTTATTATATGCTGCAGCTTGTGGGGGCTGAGGAGATTTTTCTTAGCCCCTAGGTTGATGCTGGTTGAGAAAAACACACTGATGAAGCACGAGAGCAATTCGTAATACAATATGGCTTTTACATATTGAGGTTCTTAAATTTCATTACAGTGGGTGTAGAGTTACAAAGCATTAGATTGTGCAGTTCAACACTGCAGCAACAACTGCCAGGTATGGTTACCTTCTGACAGGTGCCTGTCCAGTGGGCTGAGAAAGGAAAATCAGCCTTAGCCCAGTCCTCACCTGAAAAGTCATCTTCATGAAATGCTTCATACTATAAATTTGCACTAAGTGGTGATGGTAGAAGAGACAAAGATTGAATAGATGTTTTGTGCCATTTCTTTCATGTCTCTAGGCAATCCCTCTTGGTCATGGTTCAGATGTTTTGCTAAAAAGTAAAGACAGGGGTGTTTATCTTCCCTCCCTGTATCCAGCTGTCTTCTAGGGAGGAGCAAATAGAGATTAAATGCTTTTCAGACAGAATTTAGTCAGGTGAATTCATTTTTCTTCAAATTATTTTTATATGCTTATATTTCACACTATGTTTCCAGGGAGATATACAGATTTTTCAAAATTTAAGACTGTTATTGAAGGTGTCACGTGAAAATTTTACCATTTACATTCTAGACAGCCTAACAGATAGGGGCGGGGGGAGAAGAAGGAAAGAAACTAAAATTGTAGAAAACTAATTTACCTTTCCACAGAAGCTAGATCCCAATTATTTACTTTCCAGTCTTTTAAAATGCTTGAAACATTATTTTGTGCATGCTATTACACCTTACCTGGGTGCATACTCATTTCCAAGTCAGATTAAGATATTTTAGCCTCCCTCACAATGTGTCTTTAAATACCAGTTAAATAAATATTTAATTGTCTAAACATTTGGTTTATTTTTTTGCTCATCATTTGCTCAGCATGTCTAGAGAAGGGGAGACTGAGGGGAAAACCCTAATTGTGGTCTTCAACATCCTCACAAGGGGAAGAAGAGGGGCAGACACTGATCTCTTTAGCATTGTGACCAGTGACAGGACTTGAGGAATTGGCAGCAAGCTGAGTCAGGACTGGATATTAGGAATAGGTGATATTCCTGATATCACCATAGGGTGGTTGAGCCCTGGAACAGACTCCCCAGGGCAGTGGCCACAGCATTAAGCCTGACAGAGCTCAAGAAGTGTTTGGACAATGCTCTCAGGCACAGGGTGTGATTCTTGGGGTGTCCTGTGAAGGCCATGAGTTGAACTCAGTGATCCTTGTAAATCCCTTCCAACTCAGGATATTACATGATTTTATGATTTTTGCATTCTATACCTCCTCATACACACAGTAAAAATGCTTAAGAAGAGAAAAAAGAAATTTAATGGTTATTCCTTGGGGATCCCTGGAAATATTACACACATTCAATTTAAATTCACAAGGAAACACTTTTCCAGATTTCCTGGTTTATTTTCTTAAATAATATATGTATTCCTCATCCACTAGAACAACAAAATAAAAAAGGCACAAAAATATTTTAATGCTTAATTATAACCGTTTCCTGCATTATCTGTTAATTTTCTTTCTATTCTTGTTTTTAATGGCAAGTACCTACACAGAATATCCCAAAGATTTAATGAGGTTTCAGCTTCATAGTAATTGATCTGAAACATTCAGGATCCAGAGGAGATGAGGAGGCAATGGGTAGATAGAAATAGTGAATCATATAATGATTTGGGTTGGGAGGAACCTAAAGATCACCCAGTTAACAACCCCCTGGTCATGGCCAGGGACACCTTCCATGAGATCAGACTACTCAAAGTCACATCCAACCTGGCCTTGAATATTTCCAGGGATGGGGCATCCACAGCTTCTCTGGGTAGTGTATTCCAATGCCTTACCACCCCTCACCGGAAAGAATTTCTTCCATGTACCTAATCTAAACCTGCCCTCTTTCAATTTGAAGCCATTCCCCCTTGTCCTTTCACTACCTGCCCTTGTCAAAACTCTCTCTCCACCTTTCTTGTAGGCTTCCTTTAGCTACTGGAGGGTACAGTTAGATGGCCCTGGATCCTTCTCTTCTCCCACCCTATCTCTCTCAAACCCTTCTCATAGGAGAAGTCTTCCTTCCCTCTGATCATCTTCGTAGCCCTCCTCTGGAATTGCTCCAACAGACTGATGTCCTTCCTGTGCTGGGGACACCTCAGCTGGATGTGGTCCTCCAGCTGGGCACTCATGAGACCAGTGTAGAGGGCTGGAATCCCCTGCCTTTACCAGCTGCCCAAAAAAAGGCCAACTGACAAACAAATCAAACCAAACCAAACCAAATTAACCAGCACCCCCACATCCTCCCTGCAAAAAACCCCCACCAAACCCAAACCATTAAATTTATAGTATTTGAAGTGCTGTAAAAGAAAGAAGATTTGTCCAATTGGACTGAAAAACAAAAAGCTCAGAAATAACTGTGTTCAACTGGAAAATCAATGTGTGTTGACAATAGCAGGAGTTATAGGAGAAAGAAAATAAAATAAGGTTATATCACAGTAACTGAGGTTAGAGGGAGGGAAAGAGACATGGGGACAAAAATTACCAAAAGAAATTAATGTGTTGACAAGGCTGCTACTGAAACTGGTTGTCTCATTCTTGGTATGAAAAAAATGCCAGTATTAACAATGAAAGTTACATGTACAATGAATTGCAAAATTATATGCAGACTTCAAGGTGAACTTTTTGAATTACAGGACTTGTAAGGAGCTGCAGCAAGTTGATGTGCCAGGCTTATTAGCATTCCACAATCCCTACATGGGAAACATTCCCTTTTGTACTCTGAATTCAAACTTTTACACCTCCTAGAATGATTTTATTCAGAGAGCTCTATTGCTGGGGTATTTTAATTTTTTTAGTGGATAAAAGAAATTGAAAAGCAAAGAACACACAATGTAAATGAAAGCTAGCTAACAGGCTCCTTGCTAAGAAATGCATGGAATTATTTCTAAAGCCTGTTTAGAGAGCTAAAAGACTAAAATTTTCAAGCTACAAGATCATTCTTAAATCTTTGTTAGACTGCAGATTAATATATTTGCAAGGGGAAAGTCAAAATGAACAAAGCATCCATACTTAAGAAATCTCCTGTGTAGCAAGTCCTCCCAACTATTAATGAAGGAAGCACAGTTTACCTCCCTTGGCAACAAATAAAAAATCAATTATTTTTGTGACTGATTTTCAAAATAATTTAATTACCTAATCTACTTCTAGAATTCTTTAGCCATTTTCCTTATTAACACAGGGTGATAAGAATGTGATAAACAACACATTAAAAAGATGCAAACCAACCATTTTAGATACAATTGTATCATTAAATAATTCAACAATTCACAAAGATATAAGATATCAAATCGATCCTTCTTCTTCTCCAGCTATATCTATTTGGATTTTACAGAGCACCGTTTAAATCTCTATGCTTTTACTGAAAAAGGGACAGGGGGGAATATTAAAGTGCAGGAAGAGCATACACATTCCTTGCATATTCAGTTTGGTCTGAACCATGACCACATCAAATATCTGCCAGTTGACAAACTCCAACTTGTGCATTTCTGATCATACTACTGAGGGATGGTGTGCATTGATCATCTTGCCATTTCTCCATTCTGAATAGGCCTTTTTTTTTGCCAGATGAATCTTTGGAGGTTGGCTGTGCACAAACAAGAATTGACAAAAGCCTGTTTAGCATGTTTGGGCAGGGCCTGATTTTGGTTCTGGTTTGATTTTGCACTTAACCACTTTGGTCATGACCTAATACTTGTTAGTAATCAAACCTCCAGTGTTAAGCCCCTTGAACACTACTAGTTTAAAGATATATGGTCTGTGGACTTTGTATTACATTTAGATTACCCAAAAAGATTATGGCTTTACGGAAATATCTATTTCACTACTTAGACAGATTAAATTCAGTTTAACTGGTAAAGCTTTGCCTTTAATTCCTGCTGCAATTCATTACCTCCAGTCATAAGGTGTAATTATCTATTTTGCCAATTATTTTTTTTTTTCATTTCTCTGCAATTCATCATTATTATTTTATTTTTAGGTATAAAAGGAAAAGCACTAACCAACAAAATTACTTAGGACCATAATGACCTAGCACAATGAAGCCATTCATCATCAGTACCAAATCTCACTCTGAATAGATCCTACAAATAGCTTAAATTAATAGCTTTATATAAGTGCTTCTGTAAAACATACATTAAACATCGTGGCTGATTCTGGGGGCTGCTGAGTTTGAATTAATAACAGCTGGAAGTCTTTCATGGCACTCAGTCTGGGTCAGAAGTAGCTGATCAGCCCAATCAGACCCATATAGAAAAATCTTCACCCCAAAAGTCTTTATACATAGAAATGTCTCACACAATTTAGCAGGAAGACATTGAAGAACTGTGGCTCCCAAACTGGAAATGTCAGTTAGGGCCTGCTGGGAGATGAGAAGTACTGAAGAGGAGGAAGAAGTTGACACCAATCATTAGGTACTCTTTCATGATATTGTTTCCATGCATGCATAATTATTTGCAATTTACATGTGTTTATAGTAAGGTACATAAGCAAGAGGACAACCTTAATGCAGAATTTCCTATTGGCCCTCACAGAAACTCCTTCCCCTAGCAATATTATAATGAACATAATACATGTATCTAGTTTGATAATTTTGACAGCAATTTCATTTCTGAAATTATTCCCATTACCAAATCCCTTCACAGACTCCTTCTTTCACAGCACAAAGTATTTTTTTATGCTCCACTTAGATATGCATACAATCAATATATAGAAGCTTCAATAAGAATATATCAAAGGCAAGCCATGACTGGCAACGTTGTACATAGGCATTGAATTGTCCCATTTACAAAGTTTGTGTTATATAACACATTGCCCAGAGAGGTGGTAGATGCTCCATCCTCTGAAACATTCAAGGCCAGGTTGGATGGGGCTCTGATGAAATTAGTCTAGTGGAAGGTGTCCTTTCTCATTACAGGGGTTGGACTATATGGCCTTTAAATGTCCCTTACAACCCACATTATTCTATGATTCTAAGATTTGAAGAGGAGACTGCTAAAGGGCGGGTGCCATTTCTAGATGAGTGACAGCTAAATTGTATTTCAGTTCACTGGTTTAAGCAAGCAAATACTTCTGCCACACTCCACAAATAGGTGTTACCTGATAATCATAATCTCTTTCACAAGAGCTCTCCTGTCCTATACACAGTTACACAAAGTTAAATAAGTAGTTATATATCAAACCCTTAACTCTCTGATTCTCAATGGATGAATTCCCTCCTGGTGATTCCCTCCTGAAGGGAACTGAGGGCCCCATATGTCGACCAGACCCATCCCACAGGGAAGTCTGTTGTCTCCCTGGGGCCCGGGTACAAAATATCACTGAGAGACTGCCTGGGCTGATTCAGCCCTCTGATTATTACCCACTGCTGATACTCCAGGCTGGCAGTGATGAGATTGAGAAGAGGAGTGTCAAGGCAATTAGAAAGGACTTCAGGGTACTGAGTCAGGTAGCTGATAGGGCAGGAGCACAGGTAGTGTTCTGCTCAGTCCCTTTGGTGGCAGAGGAAAATGATGAAAGAAACAGAAGAATCCGCATCATCAACAAGTGGCTTAAGGGTTGGTGTCATCGGCAAAATTTTGGATTCTTTGATCATGGGGAAACTTTTACAGCATCTTCTCTGCTGGAACCAGATGAGGTACACCTCTCTGTTAAGGGCAAAAGGTTTTTAGCTCATGAACTGGCAGACCTCATTGAGAGAGCTTTAAACTAGGTTTGAAGGGGGAAGGGGAACCAGCTGACATATCTGGAAACAGGCCCAAGAATTGCAAGGCTGAGTTAGGGGTGAACTCAGTTGCCCAGATGAGGTGCATGTATACCAATGCACGCAGCTTGGGCAACAAACAAGAAGAGCTGGAGGCCATGGTGCAACTGCAGAGCTGTGATGTAGTTGCCATCACGGAAACATGGTGGGACGACTCACATAACTGGAGTACTGCACTGGATGGATACAAGCTCTTCAGGAGAGACAGGAAAGGAAGAAGAGGTGGAGGGGTGGCCCTTTATATTAAGCAAACTTTTGATGCCATCGAAATTGAAACTAAGGAAGATGGAGTTGAATGTCTATGGGTAAGAATAAAGGGGAAGGCCAACAAGGCTGACACCATATTGGGAGTCTGTTATGGTCGACCCGATCAGGAAGAAGAGGTAGATCACTTATTCTATAAGCAGCTAGGTAATGTTTCAAGATCATCAGCCCTTGTTCTTGTGGGTGACTTCAACCTACCAGACATCTGTGGGAACTTAATACAGCAATAAAGAGGCAGTCCAGGACATTCTTAGAATGTATGGAGGACAACTTTTTGTTGCAGCTGGTGGGTGAACCCACCAGGGGAGGGACTATGTCAGATCTGCTGTTTGCAAACAGAGATGGGCTGGTGGGAGATGTGGTGGTTGGAGGTTGCTTGGGGCAAAATGATCACGAAATAATAGAGTTCTCAATATTTGGTGAAGTCAGGAAGAGCACCAGTAAAACTCTTGCATTGGACTTCTGGAGGGCAGACTTTGGCCTGTTTAGGAGACTTATTCAGAGCGTCCCTTGGGAAGCAGTCCTAAAAAACAAAGGAGTTCAGGAAGGGTGGGCATACTTCAAAACAGAGATCTTGAGGGCACAGGAACAGACCATCCCTGTGTGCCGAAAGATCAGTCAACGGGGTAAATGCCCAGCCTGGCTGGGCAAGGAGATTTTGGAGGAACTTAAGAATAAAAAGAGGATGTATCAGCGTTGGAAGAAGGGTCAGGTCTCTAAGGAAGTATTCAAGAAGGCTGCTAGAACATGCAGAAAAAAAATTAGGGAGGCCAAAGCTCAGTTTGAACTTAGAATGGCAACTTCTGTAAAGGATAATAAAAAATGTTTTTACAAATACATTAATGGTAGAAAGAAAGGTAAGACCAGCCTTTGTTCTTTATTAGACAAAGGAGGGAACTTAGTATCTGAAGATGAGGAAAAGGCAGAAGTGCTTAATGCCTATTTTGCCTCAGTTTTTAGTGGGAAGATGACTTGCCCTCAAGACACCTGCCCGCCTGGGCTGGTTGATGGTGACAGGGAGCAGAATGGTCCCCCCATTATCCAAGAGGAGGCAGTCATAGAACTACTGAAATGCTTGGATACTCATAAATCTATGGGACCAGACGGCATCCACCCCAGGGTAATGAGAGAGCTGGCAAACGAGCTTGCAAAGCCACTCTCCATCATTTACCAACAGTCATGGCTCACTGGTGAGGTTCCGGATGACTGGAAGCTGGCCAATGTGATACCCATTCACAAAAAAGGTGCAAAGGAAGATCCTGGTAATTATAGACCAGTCAGCCTGACCTCAGTACCTGGCAAAATAATGGAACAGTTTATATTAAGCGCCATCACGCAAAATTTACAAGATGGCCAGGGTATCAGACCCAGCCAGCGTGGATTTAGGAGGGGTAGGTCATGTTTGACCAACCTGGTCACCTTTTATGACCAGGTAACCCGCCTAGTGGATGCAGGGAAGGCTGTAGATGTTGTTTACTTGGATTTCAGCAAGGCCTTTGACACTGTCTCCCACAGCACACTCCTAGACAAACTCACAGGCTGTGGTCTGGACAGGAATACTCTTTGCTGGGTTAGGAACTGGCTGGATGGCCGGGCCCAGAGAGTGGTGGTGAATGGTGCTGCATCCAGCTGGCGACCAGTCACCAGTGCTGTTCCTCAAGGATCTGTGCTGGGGCCAGTTCTGTTTAATATTTTTATTGATGACATGGATGAGGGTTTAGAGTCCTTTATTAGCAAATTTGCAGGTGACACTATGCTGGGAACTTGTGTTGATCTGTTAGAGGAATGTAGGGCTTTGCAGAGGGACTTGGAACATTTGGATGGATGGGCAGAATCTAATGGGATGAATTTCAATAAGTCCAAGTGCTGAGTCCTGCACTTTGGCCACAATAACCCCCTGCAACGTTATAAGCTGGGATGGTGTGGCTGGACAGTGCTCAGGTGGAAAGGGACCTGGGGGTGCTGGTTGACAGTCGGCTGAACATAAGCCAGCAGTGTGCCCTGGTGGCCAAGAAGCCCAAAGCATCCTGGCCAGTATCAGGAATGGTGTGGCCAGCAGGAGCATGGAGGTCATTCTTCCCCTGTACTCAGCACTGGTGAGGCCTCACCTGGAGTATTGCGTCCAGTTTTGGGCCCCTCACTTTAGAGGGACGTTGAGATGCTTGAGCGTGTAGAAAGGAGAGCAACGAGGCTGGTGAGGGGCTTGGAACACAAGCCATATGAAGAACGACTGAGGGAGCTGGGATTGTTCAGCCTGGAGAAAAGGAGACTCAGAGATGACCTTATCACTCTCTTCAACTTCCTGAAGTGTGGCTGTGGTGAGCTGGGGGTCGGTCTCTTTCTCCGGGCAACAACAGACAGAACAAGAGGACGCAGTCTCAAGCTGCGCCAAGGGAGATACAGGCTAGAATTAAGGAGGAAGTATTTTACAGAAAGAGTGGTCAAATACTGGAATCATCTACCCAGGGAGGTGGTAGAGTCACCATCCCTCAAAGAGTTTAAAAAAAGACTGGATGTGGCACTTGGTGCCATGATCTAGTTGAGGTGTTAGAACCTGGGTTGGACTTGATGATCTTAAAGGTCTCTTCCAACCTAGAATTTCTGTGATTCTGTGATTCTGTGAATTACTTAATTTCATTATATAAAGGCATTCGCAAAGAATGTATTTTTATGCAATTGCAATTGCTGACTAAAAGACCCAAGAATTTTCCTTTTTCCTCTGTACAAACTCTTCATTTTGTATTGAATATCTTATAGCATTTTGAAGACCACTAGCACATCCATGGCACAAAATATTTTGATATCAACATGTAGCAAGGATGTTTTGTAACCAATGAATTTTGCAACTTTAATTTCTAACATTTTCCACATTTACTGAAAGTCACTAGACAAAACAAGACATATTGGGCTGTAACCATGTAATATGATGACCATGAATTTGCACTGTGGTTGACTTAGCATATTTTATTCTATTTTTTATGTAAGTTGTTCTGTCACTTTTTAACGATGTAAAGGAACACAATTAGTGTAAGCAGAGTGTTGCATTAAAGATCAGGTTTATATGTATATATCACAGACTTGGTCATAACTTTTTTCATACTGAAAATAGCAAAAATAAGCCTCTTCTCTTTTAGCGGTGACATATCAGCTCCAGTAAAAGTTATCATGATTTCAGAGACCACAGATAAATTCAGAGGTGCAGAAGAAAGAGGATTAAATAAATAACCATCAGTTAGAATAGATATTTGAACCAGTTTTCCCACCACCAGGTATTTGAGTAATTCTAGAGTATAAATCATTCTCTCATACCTCCAAGGAGCGAGTCTTAATGCAGGAATTCCTGATATAGTCTATACTTCACACTTTTTTGAAGGAAAAAAATATCAAGAATTAACTACTCTATGCCATTACAAAGAATAGTCTAGTAAAGAAATCTCCACATATATCAATTTAATTATTTTGTGGCCAGCCCAAGTAATTCCTAATACTATGGTTGAACTATTCTTAAGATATATATATACACCAATGGAAGGGAATAATGTTCTGAAGGTTACTCTCATGTAAACCAGTTTTACTGACATGTAGATTGTGCTACGAAGGCAGCTTGATGGCATCCTTATATTTGTAACATGCCTATTCCCATTACTTTGATTGAAATGAGCAGTTTAACTTTTCGTCTGCATGACCCTTGGGTCAGCACATCACAATTTGCCAAGCACAATGCACTTGCCAGAGCTTGTAATATTAAGGTTTCATGCATCAGCATTTCACTGCAGCCATCTCTCATCAACATTTTTCTTCCCAGGATGTTCTCAACCCCAATTTTCTTGGCTTTGTGAATGTGCTTGCGTCACAAACTCCGCAACTGATGTTTTCAGTGATACATATTCAAAGGGAAATATATAACCAACAGATATGTTGAAGATATTGTGGATTTTGATCAAATAAATTTTGGAAAGTAAAACCAGTCAAGAAATTAAATAGAAGGATTGTGAAAGAAATCTAGGACTTGAATTTGCTGTGCACTTAGAGGTAAATGCAGGTCAAGCACACTGGCATGGCATTCCTTCTTGCTTTGGCTAAACAGCATCATCTCTGGAGTAACCTAGCAGAACATTTGCATTAAGATCAATTCAAGATACTTGCATATGCCATAGAGACCTTATGATAGTTTTAGTTTCAGTCTGTATGCTGGACATGCTCTGCACCTTTCTGAGACCTCTGCAACCACGATTGAGTGTCTAGGTGATGTAGAAAATGATGTAGATGAATTGATGTAGAAGAATTAGGCACCAGGAAGCATGTCTGCTACACCTGACTGAGGCTAATCAGCAGGAAATGTAGGAAAGCAAAACACACCTTTGCTTTTGACACTGAGATAAAACAGGTTTTTGCTCTGTGTCTGAATTGAGGGTGGCAAAAAAGGCAATTTCATTTACAGATTCTTTTTTTTCTCAGTGTAGATGTCATCTCAAAGAAGAAAATACATAACAGTACTTTAAAAGTGACACCATACATGCAACAAATTTGCTGTACTTTTAAAAGGCAGTCTCTTCCAAAAAGAAGGAAATGTCTTGTTTTGAGAAGCTCTGATTTTCTGATCCTTGTTTTCTGATACATGTCTTAAGAAACAACATGCCTGCTTGACCCGAAGAAACTGTTATTAATGCACAGAAGAAGAGGGCAGGAGATCTGCTGAAAAGCTGAGCATATCCCTGCTGGTTTATGACCAGGAGTGGATTGGCTCTATCTTTAACTGAAGCTCATAGTACTTGCTCACAATAATAACAAGCAAACAAGCTCAGCTGCTAAACTGATAACCTCAGAAGCAGCCTAGCATGACTACACGAATCCATTTTAAAACCCATTTAACTCTGGTGGTAGCTACAAATATACACTGTAAAGTTTTATCTGAGGTCAAATATCTCTGAGAGTTTGTGTAGTGGTTGATAGGGTTATAGCACTAGAGGGTTCTCCAAAAGCACTGCTGACTGACCACCCAGCTACATATTCAATGAAAATCAATACTAAAGCAGGTGGTGGTTTGCAGTGCAGAGTGTTAGCTTTATCACTGACCTGTCATTGATCTGATGTAGGAGTGTCATATTGAAAAAGAGTTCATCTAAAATAAAGAGATTCATATAACTTTCACTTTCTTTGTACAGCATGCCGGGTAAGCATGACTGGAGTTGAAACCCTCTGGGTAATTTTTGAGCACACACAGGTATAAATCTGGTAGCATTTCTTTCTTAACCTGAAACCCACAAGATCAAGCTTTTTGCAAATTTATTTAGACATTTATGTATGAAAAGGTTCACTGGGCAACAAGACCTAAAATAAGCAAATTTTTGTACTAACCATGGATTTGGCTGTAGCCAGGCTGCACTTTACCAAATAATTTCAGAATATGAGTTATTTATAATATTCTACTATGAAAAAAATCCAGATAATAATGCTGTGTTTCTGAACACTGTGCTACATCAAACTCTGATATTCAAATACCTGTAAAACTCTCTCTGTATGGGATACTCTATGAATTTTTGCTTTCCAAAAGAGAGAGTTAATACTTGTAACCGTGCAAGCAGTAATTTCCTCATCTGTGGTGGTGATTTTCTGAATACAGTACAGGTTAAATGTAGTTCTTAGAAAATCCTTCAAAAAGCAAATTTTGTGTTTTCAAATTCTTTGTTAACTAAGGAAAACAGATTATAGATTTGCAGCACTTCAGAGCACTTACAAATAATATAAAGTACAAAAATCAACTATAAGTTCTTAAACTCCACAAACCCTAGATTCTATTGAATTCAAATTTGAAGCACGAAGGTGTTTTACAATTTCATCCCCTGAAAGTCATGTTATATTTTGTTTCTTTCATCCAATTTTTATGAATTTACAAGATGATGGATTACTAGCAGTACCCTTAATGCACATTAGTTTTACTAAGGCAAGATAAATCCCAATTGATACTTCACAAAGCTGGCTGAGGAATATAGACACCAGAGTCAAATGCCTGTTCCCTTTGAGTATATCTCAGGCTCTCAAAACCAACATAGACTTTTCACTTTTCTCTGAAGCACTAAGATCAGATGTTTGTGATACAAGATATTAGAGCCAACGGACCATCAGTGCTATCTAATAGGTAAAATCATAATTAAGAAAGAAACACTAATTAAATGCAAACAGTAGAAGGCTTCAAACATTTAAATATGTGCACAGATTTAACCATTTTATTAATAAAACCTTTTTAACCTCTTCCACAGCAAGGAATTTATTATATTCTGAAAGAGTTAAGAGGGACCAGCAACCACTTTTGTTTTACTCCTAGATAGAACTTATGCTATTTCTTATGACTTTTGCTTTTGGCAAGCAAGCTCCCAGCAAAACGAATAGACTTTGAGGGGTTTTCTTTGAGGGAAGAAGGGAAAGAAGAGGATTTGAGCAGATGAAGCTGATCAGGTTTTCTAGTGGTTGTGGTGGAAAGCTGTATGTGAGGAATTAAGGAAGAAAGAGAATTTGATGTAAATCTGATGTATAAACAGAAGCATGACATAAAAAAGCTGCTTTACTTTCCAAAATGTTAGAATTATTCCATGGCATGGCAATTCCAACAAAAGACAGCTGTTTGAAGCATATGATTTTATCCTTTATTGTGATTGTGGGATTGTGAGGCTTTGAGTTTTTGTTATTGTTCTTGTGTTGGGTTTTTTTGGTAGCAGGAGGGAAGGGTTTTTTAATTATTAACATATCTAAGTAAAGTAAATGCTTCTCTATGAAGGAAGACACACAGTATATTTTAAAGAACTGATTATTTCATTTTTAAGAGGATTTTTGTCCGTTTGTCAAACTTGCAGTGGTAAGCATGCCTCCTCACCTCCATCCTGAATTATTTCCTAGTTCATCAAACTTGTTGAGAGAAAAGACTGTTGATATTCTGTTATCCCCCTGCTCTGATCCAGTATAATTTCTTTAAAGAGGAAAAGCATGAAAAAATGGTCACATGACTTGAGAGCACACACCTTGTGACAGAACAAACAGCCCCAGACATATGTATAATTCACTTGAAGATGGTTCAAAGTTGAGCTTAATGAATAGCTGTCTCAAAGTCTAGAAAATGTTTTCTGAGTGCATAGTTACAAGTAAGAGAATTCCCAGATAACATTTGTGTTGAGACCTGGTTACAGGCTAGAAAAAACCTTCCTGTGTTACTGAGATTGTTCACTTCTTTATTGTCATTTATTTCTGATTATGGAAAAAGATCAGAAGACTAGTTCCTGACTTATAGGAATGTTTCTTTTCCTATATTCATGTTGCATATACTATCTGACTGAAGTAGTATGGTACTGTAATGTCTAAGGAAAGATATGGTACCAGCCAGGAATATTCTACTCAATTATGCTTCTTTGCAGCAGTATCTGAAGAGAGAAATGTCTCACTCCACGCTTATCTCTGAAAGTAGAGCCCTTCCCTGGATTCATTGCTTCTTTACCTCATTCACTGAACACTGTCTGGCAGTTTCAAAGCACTTTTACTGGAATCCTCATGGCTCAGGAGAAGTAGAAAGTTCTGCACCATACGCAGTAATATTTGCATTTAAACAATACTTTTAAACAATAACTAGCAAATAGCCAGATATTGAGCATCTTGTGATGACAGTCAAACTGAAGGAACTGGCAGAAAACACCCCAGCATCTAGCTTGTCTTGATGATTTGTCCCCACTTTTAACTCGAAGATTAGAGAGTACCTACTTGCTTCCTCAAGAGACCATCTTGAACAGCTTCCCAGCCAGGTCACTTGAGCATTTTAAAAAGCATTTAATGGTAAGCTGAGAGACTAAGGGAATCCTTGCGATAGAAATCAGAACCTAATGTATACACAAATTAAAGTAGACAAATGCTAACACAATTTATAATCCGTATTTCATTAAAATAAGAAATAAATGAAATAATGTGTGCAGAATAGAGATTTTAGTAGCTGAACATAGACACTTTTTAGATTTAGATTTTTGCTTTTTTTTCTTGATTTAGGTTTACCATTACTGATTTGAAGGATGCTTACTATATAAAGGAAGCTTGTGGAGAACTGCCTTAATTAGGAACCTAAATCTCCTATACATACTCTGGAAGATGATCAAGGCCTCATTCTATAGATGTAACACAGATTCTTTTACCCTCTTCAAGTATGTAGTCCAAGTGTATTTAGTGCATTGGTATTTTTGGCTGAGTGATTATTTTTAGGAAACTATTCTTCAGTGTTGCTGGCTTGGGCTGTGTGCAAGAAACTAAGGACAGACTGGAACAAGAATCGATGGAATTCAATTCATTGAGCCTTTGAGAGAACATTTTTCCTGCTTCTGTTTGCATTTTCTGACCTTAAATGCAGCCACTGCTGACAGCTGAGGGGATTCACATTGTTCTAGTATCTTGAGGACAATATACAAGTGCTATGAGATTATTAATAAAATGTCAGCGAAAAATATCTTTGCCCTTCAAATATTTCTAGCTAAGGCGACTAACTTGGTGAGCCAGAGAGTAGTGTGCATCAATGGGACCAGCTGGAAAAGCAGGCACGCTCTCAGGCTCAAGCAGGTCTACTCACCAGCAGATCTGACAGTTAAAAATCTCCTGCAAAACACAGGTAAAACAAAGGCACTCTTCCCCTGTTTTAAGGTTTAGTTCTACAGCTTTTCTGTTGAGGCCAAGAACTGGTGAGGGTTTTTTCTCCTCAGATGGTCTAAATAAGAGATATTAATTGTGTCTTTGTTGGGATGCTGCTGCATCTTCAGGACATAGTCACAGATACAAGGCAACCAACTTTTATATATTTATCATCAAAGTGAGTCTGATTAGAAATACAGATAGAAATGTCTAGAAATCAACAAAGGAAAAACAAAAAGGTGAATGTTTGTCTAGTTTCATTTCAAAATAGGTGTGCCAATTTAATACACTATATCTATGCTTTGATTAAACACTCAGTACCTGCTGTTTCCCTCAGCTTATACTCTACTGTTGCTTAATTCCAATACTCTACCAAATAGCAAATAAAGTTCTCAAGTTAACTGCAGTTTATGAGAGTTTTGATTTTATTTTTTGTGTTGTTTGTTTTAAGGGTAAACTGCAGTCTTCTTTTGACAAGCCAATATAGGTTCTTTATATTAGACTTAAAAACCCAACAAGACAGTTTAATTAATAAAAATTCCTCTTAGGTATACATCTGAAGAGATGAATACCTCAATCTGAACCCCACATTTCCTGTGATTGCTTTAGCATTGTTTATAGCAATCATTTAAGGCATTTGTTCAGCAGTAGAACGTTACACTTATTTCTCCTACACTCTTAATTTATGAAAAGGATGAGCTTGCATCTCAGGAGGAAATGTGCCTCACTCTGTTTTTTTCTGTCATGCTATTTATTTTCTCATTGATTTATTTACCAGAGGGCAAACATTGAGCACAGTTACATGCGATGCTCTGCCACTGAGATGCTGGTTCTAAGCATAATATAAAATAGTTGATGTTATTCCTAGGATCAGTGCTTGCCCCCCAAAGCAAAAGTGTTTTGGTGTTATAATTTTGGGCAGTTTTGTCTCATTTCTTTACATTTTCTACACTCATGTTCCCCCTATTTACTAAGTTGCTCGGTTACTATAATCTATAAGGTCAAACTGATTTATTTATATATTCTAATTCTACTTTGGAAATGGAAATCACCATGGCTGCTCTTGCTTTTAGACTATTTTTATCTGAGCATTTTTACATATGTACATGCATGTGTGTATAATTTTATTTTAAGTATAATCTGTCTTCAGCAAAAAGCCTATGTACTTCCACTGAAATAATCTAATCAATGTTGTACATTTCTGCATGCATTTTGCTGCAGAAAATTGTACAGCAGCTGCTACCTCAGTGATACTTCTAGTTAAGAGAAAAAGGACGCCAGTCTGCATCACCTAAACATGTACATTCCCTCAGAATCAAGGTTAATAATAAAAATTAGAACTGAAGTCTTACGAGATGAAAAATTCCTGTATGTACTTCCAACAGCTAACATTCATACTCCCTTTAATACCTATCCAAAAATCCAGATGGTAACAAGTAAAAGGTTTTCAGAATTCTGCTATGCTCTGTTCATTTCCTTAAAGGATACCTTTTTTTCCCCCCAGTATATATAACTAAAGGATCCTGGACCATTGCTGAGGCTTCTAGATGCTAATGAAACAAAAATAACTGGGGAAGAGAAGAGATTTGCATCCATAAACAGACAGAGGGACAGAGCACACAAGATCTTAAAATGCTTGCCATAAATAAATATTTTAAAAACATAATAATTGCTCTATACTACCAATGCATTTCCTTCTTAGAACTGAACCTCTGTGAATCATGAAGGCTAGTGCTATTGAAGGCATGAGCTGCTAAACTGGTGGAGATTTTAGTTTTCAAAATTCTAGGTTCCAAAAAAGAAAGCTTTTAAAAAAGCTTATTTGCTTGCTGAATGCAGCACCATGGAAGAAATAAGAGTTGTAAGAAAGGGAGCACAACATGGCCAAGGAAAAGGTGTCACAATTTTAGGGTTGCCAAGTTTTAGAACAGGAGCTGGGAGGCAGCAGGAGGGGGAAGTGGAAATAAGGAAGAGTTCTACTAACTTAGTATTCATACAGCGAATTTCTCCTGAAATGACTAGCCAGCTGGAGAGAGGAAGTGTCTGCCCTGAAAATGGGTTATGGTAATTCCAGCATGGGCGGATGAGGAAAGGAAGGTCAGGGGACAGCAGTCAGGAAGGCATGTACAAACATATCTGTATTCTGCTTTCAAGTGTGCTGCTGGCAGTTCTCCTGCTGCTCCTCACTCTGCGCTCCCTCTCCAGGGCTGAGCTGCGGCTTCCCCGTGTCCTCTGCTGCTCCCACTTGCCTTGCCAGCGCACAGGCTGGAACGCTCCTTCTGCTCTGACTGTGCTCCTGGAGTCATAAGCCCCCCTCAGAGGGACAAGAGGGGCAGGATTTACAGCAGGATGTCAAATCTTCATAGGAGTCTGACATTTGCCTGTCGGAATATTTTAAATGTGCTTTAAACAGTGCCTGGTAGCATGCACAGTTGCAAGCACTGATAAACAAACAGTAATTGTGAAGATGATTTTCCTGTGCCACACTCAAGGGAAGAAAACTTAATTTAAAAAAGCATAGATGAAAAGAAAAAGGAGATTTCTCTAAGTTCTAAAATCCTTTATTTGTTACTCTGAACAAAAAAAAAAAAATATTATTTCTGCCTCATATCTTGCTCCTTAGACGCTCAAATAAACCTGAGTAAAATATTGGCACTGCTAGTAACACTAATCAAGCTATGATTCAACTGAAAAGGAGGCTATTAATTTATTTTTGATTTAGATATTGGTATTTGACTATAACATGTTAGGCATTATCTTTATAAAATATCTGGTAGCATGTTCCACCTGTTAAGTGAAGTTATACCTCGTCCTGTTGAGCTAGGAATCTGATCTGAGAGGTAAGAAATAAGCAAGAGAAAAACATTAAGAGAAGAGAGAGAACTCTGCAGACGTTAATCATAAGGAAACATGCTATTCAGAAGCGCAGACACTACTTTGCCATAATATTATCTGGAGGAGGCCCTAGCACCTCCTGCAGACATGTTTTGCTCTGCCTTGGGACACTCAGGTCTCAGGATAGAGAATGGGCTTTGGGCTCTGATCAGATTATGCCTCATGCTCCTCATAAGCATTACTTACTTAACAGAGTTTTTCTGTAACAGAGCCTAAGAGGACTATTATAAAAAGATTAGGCTGCCTCCATCCTCTTGCTTAATTAATTTTTCAGTGTAGAAGGGAAACTCCATGGTCTCCTGTCTATTGCTGAGGTAACACATTACAGTCTGTGATCACAGTCAGACTACTGAGCCTCCATGGACATCTGAATGATGAGGAAATAATTTTGTAGCCACTTCAAGAGCAGTCAAATAATGAATACATTAAAAACCATGCGTCAACCAGGGAAAAGAAAAAGCCACACACTGGATTCTAGTCCTTTGAAATGAAAATAAGACAAATTTTCTTGAGAAAGTCTTGTACTATGCTAGTCTTTATACAGGAAGTAAAGAATAACACATGCAATATTTTTAATGGAATATTTAGAGAAAATGTTATGCCAAACATCATTTTATGATATTTCTAGATGGAAATTTGCATTGGAAAGAATCTTAAGCATAGGTAGGAGTTAATCAGGCACTGCATGTTGTCCTCAGATAGCCAATGACCCTGTGTGAAGGGCACTACTTTATCACTTTTTATTACTTTATTGTCATTCAAGTGACATTAGCCAAGTCCAGACTCTTAAGCAATTTAACTCTTCTTCTTCCCAGTCTCAGGTGATAGCTCTTCCACTAGGCTGTTGCCTCCAATTTCTCATCACAAACTGAGAGGTCTTGACTTCCTCCTGATTTAGCACAGGGACATTTCTGAAAGCTCTTCTTCGGGTTAGCAGCCCTTTCACTGTGGCTTCCTAGCCAACACATTTCACTGTGAAACAGAAGGGAAAGAGAAAATGAGAATGTCTAACTTATCAGAGTCAACTCATAGTGAACATTCAGCTTACAGGCTGTGTCAAACAGAAAATAGTCCTGTCCGTCATTTTTTATTCTAATTACTCAAGAGGATTTACTGGGGCACTTGCAGGTGAAACATGGGATCTAAATTTTGACACCTAAGTGGACAGGCATCCTAAGCTACATGCATATAACTCAAAGAAGAAAATGTGCGGGACATCATGTTTTCTTCGTATATGACTTGGTTACACCCAATAAGCAGTTCAGGAAGAAAGATGCTAGACAAAACCATCAGCTTAGTCTATACACCAACAAGGAGGTAATTTCCTTTTGCCATTGATGTGACACCAAGGTCCAGGCCGTCAGCTATTTCAATGCGTCAACACATTGCTATATCAACACAAGTAAGTTAAAATTTATAAAAAACTAATAAAGCTGAAATATTCCTAGCAACTATAGCCTGAAATACCTATCTAATGAAAGCTCCTTGCAATTCCTTACCAGTACTTGATCTGCACAGATAGCCCCTTTTGAAAAGTTTCCTCCAGGGAGAAGATCTGCCAAGTATATGGTTTTACTCAATCTAATATACACTCTTATCTGCACCAGCAATACCTCATAGGTAAAAGCAGCATTGATACTGTTGATGAGGCCCTTAATTCAAACACTTAAATCTTTCCTTTTGCTAGTTTCCCTTCTTCAGGCAAAATGACACTATTTTCCTATATCAGAAGGCTATAATGAGGATTTATGCATAACTGAATATTCTTACATGTTAGAGGAAAAGATGAGCACAGAAATTTCTACTGAAATGTAAATCTAACTTAACAACCTTTCTACATTCAAGTCAAATATCACTGGCTATTTTTGTGCTCACAGTTCGACTCCTCTCTACAAGGGTAACTAAATTCATCTCACAACATGTACATAATCACAAATGTTGCTATTGTATACTAAAATGTTAATGTTTTCCCATGAAAAATGTGCGTTTCCTTGGCAGTTTTTTTTACTATTTCTGTGTTTGCCATGTGTTTGTCCTTTGTTGCAGCTTAGCTTTTTAAACCTGAAAATATAAAAAAGCCAGACTCCTGAAAAGCCACGTGTAGAAAAAGTCAAAGCCCACACACATTTAAAATTTTGACAGTTTCAGTACAACATAATGGGCATTAGAATGAAAAAATAAAAAATTAATTACTTTTCCTTCCGATAAAAGCCCTTAAAATTTTATATGCACAATTTAAATTTCAAGAATACAAGGAAAAGCCCTTTCCACTATTGTCACAGGTCCCTGTAGGTGAGAAAGTTCTCCACTGGACACCAGGAGTGTCAAGAATTGTGTCTTTCTAAGGTTGAAAATTTATTTTATACCGATTATTTTCATGGAATTAAAAAAAAACAAACCCTTCAAAAAATTTTCAGTAGCAGAAGGAGCACACTTACAAGAAGTTCTAGCAAGTATGTTTTACCAACATTTTTGTTCTGCTTTGTTTCTTGCTAAGTATAACTTGACAAAAAATACTTTGACAAGGCAGAACTTCAAAATGTTATGCTTCAAAATCTCCAAATTACAAAACTGTCTTAGATTAGATTTTTATCTTATACTGAATTTTAACTTTAATCATAGTCTTTTCTTATATTTTATAGTTTTCTTTCACAACAGTGATGACTAGAATATTGTTTTCCTTTGCAAGTTCTACTAAAAAATTAAGAAATTTAATTTGTTCCTGGAGAGGGCAAATTTAAAAAGGCAACTTGATGGGATGCTTGTGAAAAACTTCAGAACTACATACTTTCAATCTTTTTTTTTTTTGAGCACTGAAACTTCTTGGACTTTTGACCAAAAGAATCCAACAAACAAATCAAATAAAAAAAAATGCTTAGGGAAAGAATGCAAACGACAAGGAAGACCCCCCCAAAAAATCTTCACATCAAATATTTCATAGTACCAGTAATGAGTAATTCTTCTCTGGATCCAAAGACCTAGTTATAGTCTTCTATTAAAGTGCTTTCTGACAAAACCTATCCATGTATACAAGCCATTCTCCTCCTTGAATGAGAACACCCCTTTTGTATGTTAAACAGCTGCACAAATCTGGTTCAACCTAAAGGGAAAAGTCAGATCTAAAATTCCTGCAAGCAGCCAAACTGGACAGTCATATCTCCAAAGTGTTAGTGTTGTCCAACTCTGCCAGCTAATGACAGACCATGGGATGAGAATATATCCTGTCTCTAGGAAGTGACTCACCAAAACATCGACATATGTTTGTGTTCTCCCTCTAGAAGTGCTCAAAGCAATTTGGAGAGAGATTTAATCTGCTGCAATAGAGCAGGATGTCACAGAGTGTGCTGTGCATTTGTTTCTGTCTGCTTTATTTTTTTCAAATTAGGTTTAGTGTATGTGAGTCATCATAGATGTTTCCTTCTTTTTATCTTCCTTAGAAAAAAAAGACAGCTTTTAACTATTTGAGTCTCTAAATTGGCAGGATCATTTAGAACTTTTAAAAGCCATTATAGACAAGTGTTATTAAGGCAAAATGTTTCCTCACTCTCCCAGATGAACATGGCACACAATTAATCATTTTTTCAATCCTATCAGTGTGAAGCCAATAATAAATTCCCTAAATTTCTGATGAAGCACTTTCTTTAGAGATGTGTTTAAGAGAAACAAAATAAGAGTGCATGCTTCTCTAGCTATGCTATCAGTCTTTGGTTAGATAGTTGTGCTTATTTATAATTTTGACTTTTGCACATGCTCCACTATAGTAAATAATTTTGAACATAGCAAGGTTCAATGAATTATTTTCATTGTAATAGAAAAATGTCTCATTGGAACATTTTACTGTGCTTATATGATACTATTTTCTAATGACAATAGTATCAGATAAACCCTACTTATATTCTGTACAATGTAGTTAAAATAATTTACAACTGCAGATGAGAAATTAATTAGCCCGAAAGTTTAATTTCTCTTTTGTTTCTGAAAGTAAATAACTTCCTTCCTGAGATGTATATTCTTATATCAAGAGAGGAAGTTATATTGTACTGCATACAGCATTAGATCAGTGAATTACTGTGTATCAAGTGATCAAAGCATTCATAAATGGATAACTGTACCAGCATTACTTGTGTAATTAGAGCTCATCAAAATTATGACTTCCCTACCCTATTATTTGCAATATAATAGTAAATCCTAAAACTAGATGCTAAGATAGCAAATTTACAAATATATATTCCTAAAACGCCCTCTTTATTTTCAACCCTTACTACAGTAATTTAGCAGCATATAATTGTTGAAACAAGTGCAAGACTGTCCAAAGGGGTTGATAGGATTGATGCCCCTTCACAGCACAGCAGGATTAATCAGACACACTCCTGGTGGTGGGCTGCTCTATTGAGCAGATGTTTCACCCCCTACAGAAGGTTCTGCTATAAAACACAGTGGTAAAATCTCTGTTCAGATACTGGGAAGAAAATTAACTTTTAGCTTCTGCAGATTTACAAACGGCCTCGATCTGCCACTTATTTCAAACCTGTCTTCTTGGTAGCCAGCTTAACCCCATTTATTCAGAGGTACCTTTAAACTAAGTGGGAATGCTTGTCTGGCAAGCAGCTGAAACAATCTGAGATACTTGTTAAAAGAAAGCAGCACAGGGAGGTGGTATTAGCCCCTTTTATTACTGCAGCTTTGGAAAGGCAACCCCATCTCAGAGACCAGGATGCTGAGCAGACCTAGCCCCTGCTTGAGGCAGAAATCCGTGCCGGGGGCTTTCTGTGCCTCACCCCCTGATGCTGCCTGCCCCTACCTGACAGGATGCCTATTGTGGTTCACTGAAGTGCAGGACAGGCCTCTGCCCTTGAAATCCAGATAGGTTTTGCAGTCTGTAACTCATGATTTTGATTCCGTTTTTATTAATTTCCTAAATTCCAGATCCATTTCAGACATTTTCATCTTTTGTCTTTCTCTTGCGAGTTCAGCTGTTCAGTTCAGAAGTGAGGCATGGTCCTTTGGTAACTCAACTTTGCAATTAACCATTTGAGGGCATGTAGAATTATGTCATAGCATAACATTTGATTGAAAAGAAACACAGGCCTGCAATAGATAGCTTGTAGAATACAAGATAGAACAACAGATAGAGCAAGACGATTAGTCTTTTTGTGTTACATAAAAGGATGCTTTCATGTTGGTCAGGAACACTTCTGTTCATGTTGATACAGGTCTCTTTTCTTTTCTCCTGACTTTAATGAAAGGAGAATGAGGCATTTCAGATTTTATTACTACAGTCACTGCTGAAACGCGTATTAAATTAGAGATGTGCCAGTGCTGGGATTCTAGCAATAATTCAGACAGCTATGGAACACTACAGACATGTCAGTCTCTGCTCTCTGCTTAATGTCTGCTTCAAATAAATCCAAAGCAGATAGTAGCTTGCCAAGTCCACACTAAATCCTATGAACTTAAAATAAATACCTTCCTAAACCACCTCTTATTAATGATAGATATCTTTAAATGTGGATATATTCATAAGAGACTAAGTTTCTCAGACAAAACCCTGCTCACCATTAAATAATTTTTATCTACAATGTTACAGTGCCTTGATTCCTGAGCTACTTAAAAAAATAATTATTTATTAATTTAAAGAGGAGGATAATAAATAAACAAACACAGCTGAGAAACTTGTATTTTCCTGTTACGGTAGCAGCAAAATTGGAATGTCTTTGGGTGTATATGACAACATATGCACCCCTCACCCACCTTTCCTAAACCTAATTTTGATTTTTGGGAGCAGGACATCAAAATGTTTCACTAACCCCTCCCGACCAAAAGTAGGATAAAACAAAACTTTAATTGTCAAATCACAATATATCTCTAGAAATGAAACTGGAGAAGGGGAAAGAAAATTTCACCTTGTAGCATCAGGAAGATGGTATTTAAGTTTATTTGATTTGCTGCTATTAACCAAAAACTATATTAACAAATATAACCAAATGTATATTAACTGTGTGCCTTGTCTATTCTTTATGATGCATTTTTCACACATTTTCTTTGATTCCTTTTCATGAGAATTAAACTTGTGTGGGTAGTGCAAATGACCAAGGCATGTGCATCAGAAATTCAACTATTTGAAAGTACAACACCAAAACACCCTTGTGTCCTACAGTAAAGGAAAAAGGAGCACTGTTGACAAACAGGAAAGCAGAAGAGGTTATGGAAACTAAGGATACCATAGACTCCTCCAAGCCACTGGGCAAACAGTCACAGACACAGTAAAGGACACATGGCAGCAAATTTTCCTGGTGGCAGCAGGAGCTCAGACAGTTCCCAAAAAATTCTGGTCACTGAGGCAGCAAATCCCCGTTCAGAGCAGCACCGAGCTAAACATTCTCATCGCACACAAAAACGTCATGCCTCTAGCCTGGGGGAGACATGGAGAGAGGCCAGGCTACATTTGGGAGTGTAGTGGGGCAGCTGCCAGAAGAGATCCTGCTGCAGCTGCAGTGGGGATAATGGAAAGTGCTTCTTTGCCCCAACACACTGGTTAGGATTTGCTTTAGAATTTGCCTGTTGGCAAACAGCAGGGGTAATTACGTTTACCATGGGCTAGTAAATAGCAACTACCCTCAAAAATACAAGGCCTTTTTAAAACCGAGATTGTACAGGGAGGAAGCTCCCTTGACTTGCACTGCCATTTGAGTTCAGACATTTCTCCTGCCCACATGATTTGCTACACATTTCCAGTTTAAATGTCTCATAAGAATGTACACTTTTACACAGTTATAATAATTTTTATCATCTGAGATTGATTTAGTCCCGCTTTTTATTATGTTCTTTATATTCTACATCCTTGTATAGGTTGGTGGCAAATTGCTGCAGTTAGAAATATGTTACCATAAATTTTGAGGCAGGGCAAAGAAGAGTTAGCAGCTATTCAATGGGGTTATAAATACTCACTTTTTTACCTGCTTTGAATATCACAAAAGGGTAGAACTAGTCATTTTGGCCAAGGGAAAGTTTATAACAACTGGGAGACCTGCAAGCACTTCAGTACGCTTTGCTCAGTTCTGCCCTGATGCCTAAGCAATGTCCAGGCTCAAGTGTTTTACTGACTCAACTAACAGTTGTGGGCCTCTCTTTAATGAGCAAGATGGTGAGATGTTAGAGATGCCCCAAGAGGGAGCAGAAGGTGCAGGAGTCCCCCAGTGCAGAGCCATCACCCCGGGGTCCATTGGCTGAGCTGTACCAAGCAGACCAAATGTAGTGACATGTTGAACTGGCTGTGTTGCTTCTCCTTCTCGCCCTCTACAAGGCAAAGATACACCCAGTGCTGCCCACTGGCCTGAGCTACTCCAATGATTTTAGTTCTCCTGAAGGCTGAGCTGTGTGATCCTCCAAGTATTTGGTATTTGCTTAATGAAATATTCAACGCTTACTTTCTTTTTTTAAGTGAAAAATCAGGGGAGGGAAAGATTTTATTTTTAATAACATTCTGTCAAACCTAAACACAACAGCTTTCTGGAACAAAGTTTTCTTTAGAAAACTGTTCATGCCCCAGAGGCCTGAACAAAGATAAGAAGACCCTGATGATCATATCAGGGTAGCTGCCTGGGAGGAGGTAAGCCCAGTGTCTAATAGCAATTCAGCCCCCATATCTTAGGCAAGTAACCCAGCACTAAACTGTTAAGTCTTCTGGTATAGTTTCCATCTCCCAGAAGAAACCTTTAAAATACCCTGGTTTCTTATCTGCTTGGACTGGGAAAGCTTTCTGAGAACATCAGTGCTCCCACTCACCTTGTGTCAAAATGCCCAGAGATCATTAAGAAGCCATAGGAGGAGCCACTGGTCATCAAATTTCTTGGGTTTTTGTTTGAATTTGTTGTGGGGGTTTTTTTGGGTTTTTGTTTTTGTTTTTTTTTTAATTCTCACAGGACTATATTGAAAGAACATGACTGCACTTTACAGTCTAGAGACTTTTAAAGGACTGAAGCAGCAGCTCAAGAAGAGAGAGTAGAACACTGAGGGGCAAAGAAAGTCCTTCTATCTCTGCCGTTAAAATCCCATGTCTAAACAAAGCAGGAAAAATGTAGGAGTAGTTTGGGAAAAAGAGCCAATATAATTCAAACATTTTGCACTTTCTCAGATTGGTGAGCCCCACTTAGTTAACACTTCCACAGGGTGTTAACCAGCTCCAAAGATAATTGTTGTTACCTTCTGAAATGAGAAATGTTGCAGTGCAAATTTCTTTCACCTCCTGCCATATATCTCCACAGCTTGCTAATTCAGGGTGGAAGCAATGGCATAGCAGATTACCAGCTCTTGTTGGGGCCATAGATTGATCCTCATTAGGAGATAACAGGGACAGGATTTCCAGCTTGGTCTTTTGAGAAACACCTACTAAAGGAACTATTGAAGTTTTCATGCTAAAAGTGGTACAAGACAGCTTTCCAAAAATTATTAGAATCAAGAGGTAAAAAGAGGTAAATATTTATATTAGCAGTTTGTAACACAAAACCAGAGTGCTTCCTCTCATTTTCTCAAGTTCTTATCTCCTCAAACAGGGACTCTAGAAAAGCGATGAGGTATTTGAAAAAAAAATGTTGCAATGGATAAACAACAATTTATAGGGATATTCAAATATTCATATTCTTCTAGTACTATTGTTTCTAGAAAACTCCTCTGTGAAAGGAAAAGCTCCCCACAAAAGTGAGAAACCATTTCTCCTGAAACAGAACTGTGCAGGTAGCAGTGCTTCCCCATTTCAGCTAATGGAATATATTTTAGTTTTCCAAGCTCACCCACAAATTAAATGCTCCAAATGATAGATAATTTAGCAAGCTCATGAGAAGGCAGCCAGCTGAATTTCACCTTTTTCTTTCCAAAACATAGGATGCAATATGATAGAACTATCTGTAAATGCTCTTGCGTTTCATACAGAAAGGATCAGGAGTCATTAAGGGATATTTTAAACACACTAATACAATCTTTGGGTATTCTATAGAAAGATATTTTACAGAGGTTCTTAGACGAGCAGTAGGATGCAGAAAATTGCCGTCATACCAGAATCCTTAATTTGAACACAAACTCTTCACCTCTTTCTGGGTTTAATTCTATGTCTTTCCTCCACAACAGGAGGATGGGAGGTCCCCTTGCAATGCCCATACAGACACCATCACCATTCTAGAGGAATTACCTACACACTCTACACCTTGTACATACATTTAAACGTGAGTTGCTAAAGATTAGGACATGGCACCACTTGTGAGTGTTCCTGTTGACAAAAATGCCAAAATCTTAATTTCCTGAGTTTTCTGCCTCAGTAATGGTTCCTGTTCCAAATAGACTGACATGAATTATCCAAGTGCCCATCCTACCCCTGCTCAACAGTCTTGTGCTGCAGATGGTGCAAATGACCTGGCATATGCAAAATCCAGTATGTGACTCTGAAAGACTACCAAGGCAGAGCACAGACCAAATATAAGGTACAGTGGCAGAGCTCTCTGGAGGTCTTTGCCCATTTCCAGCATGTCTGACCTCAGACAGGGCTATCAGCTTTCCACTTCTACAGGAGCTGTGCATGCAAGTCTTTGCACCTCATACCTTCAATAACTTGGAAAGTCCAGACAGACTGCCTGAAAATAGGATTCCAGACGAAGAATCAGGCACATGGCCTGAAACAAATGTTAACTTGATGTAGCACTCCTTTTCTCAAAGTGCTTTGGAACAATTTCTTGAGCAGAAAAAGTACAGAAATTGCTATCAATGTAACATCACAATTACTATTTCATTTTAACTTGTCAGCAGCTTATTCTTTCAAATATTTAGAACTTTTGAGTAAACTCAACTAACAGTTTTCTGTGAGACACTGTGACTAAAAATCACAGTGCTTGGCACACCAAAGCCCAATGCAATTTCCCTGATACTGATCACCTTCAGAAAACCCAGGAGTTAAATTAAAAGGCTGAAATATTCCTGAGAGCCTCCAAGTTGCCCACGTCCCTTTGCAAGGCTCAGCACTGCAAATTCTATTTTCCTTTGGGTATTCACATATTTTCCCCGAACACAGAGTTGAAGCATGCTGCACAGCTCATAAAATATATTACAAACCAGAGTCATCCAAAGAGGAGAGGAGTCCTCTAATTGCGCCCTTCTCCCTTTTGATAAATCTTCATCAGCACCAGCTTCACAGAGAGAAATTGTGAGACCTGTACTGTGGGCATGTTCTTCAGCGGTGAAGTCTCAGTCACTCTTGGCTGAACTTCCTGATAGTTAGGAATAGTCAGTACAGAGCAGGCACTGATAGCACACTAGAAAGGGAAAAATGCAGCACGTACAGAGACTTCATAGCTACTGTCATCCATAGTCATTGTTAAGGCTCAGGAAAAACTCAGAAGAATGAGAGAAAAATCGATGTTGTTGTTCCCAGCACTACTTTTTACTTATAGGTAATGCTGGAAGCTCACTTCAAAGTATTTCTGTAGGCGCCAAAATAAACTTCTACTATATGTTTGTGAAAAGTTTCAAACTACAAAGTATAAACATACCTTAAAAACAATATTCCCTCTACCATGAAAGATTCTAAACAGTACCTATATTTCTTCAATTTTTTTTTTTTTGAGGTACACAGTTATACAAAGTAGGATTTTGCTGCCTGGAAATGAATTTTTCAGTATTAGTGAACATGTAGTGGTCGCAGTGTTTTTATTGATTTAAAATAGCAGTAAGAACCCTTTCTCTTTAGTTAAATTTGAAATAATAAGTTTTAGTAATTCTGACAGTGATTCCATTTTGCTTTCTGTTCTGCTGCATTATGCCTCCACACTCATCAGAGTTCTTTGGGCTGAGTTCCTGGTTATGTTTCAGTGTTATATTTCTGATTACCATGCTTTAAGCAAAAGCAATAGGTTGTCCAATTAAAAAAAAAGTATATTTGAAGAGAGAGACAACAACAGGACAGCCACCGTATGGGCAACATAATGCATTTAACAGTTACAGTACTTATCATAAATGATATTATTGACTGATAACAAATAGACTATGCTTGAATTGATAGAACAAATAAAACCACTCTTCTGTCAAATTAAACTCTGGCAAATAAGTCCATCAGCCCTTTCAAAATACAACTTAGGAAGATTAAGGTTCATGTTCCAGATGGTCCAAAAATAACCACTAAAAGCTTCCAGCTATGCTTGAATTAAGAAGCCACTATACACATCCACAAATTTGACACACTATGAATTAAGCACACAATGATGGGGAAATGAAAAAAACAAGGATATGAAAACCAAATTGGTAATGTTCCTCTGACTTTAGATATCTAATTTCAACACTCAAATTATAAGGATAATTTCCCATGGCATCTTTTATTATCAGGAAAGCAGGAATTAGTCCCACCACTTTCTGTTTTCTGGAGGAGTCTGTTCTGTGCTCTCTTCAGAATCCCATCTGGTCTGGCAGCTTCATCTAACACTTAAATGTGAACAGCAGAAATGATCCCGTAAGGCTTACAAGAACCATCACTAACAATGACTGTTTCAGATCATTAAATGTGTTACTGGTGGCTATTAAGGACCTTTATACAAATAGGTTTGTTATGGCATCCCATAACTCTGCTCTGCATTGCTTGAGAAAGGGACACTGGATCCCCGAGGAATTTTTTTTTCTTCTTTTTCCCCAAATAATTGAAAATATCAGATGATTATTAAAGGAATTTTCAGAGGTCTGGCAAGGGGATGGAGACCAGAAGAGTCTATTACAAGCAGTTTTACAAGTTTTCTATTTCAATTCATGAACCAAAGCTGTTCATTTTTGACACTATTGCCACAGATCTACCATTCAGATTTACAAGAGAGAGAAATTAGGTGTTTGTATTTTATAAAACTACGGAGAGAGAAAAAGCCAGACTCACAATTTAGCATTCCCTACTATTGAAACTACAAAATATACCCAGCAGAATAGAAAAATAAGTACACAAACGAAATAGGACATGCATTTCTACAGTTGTGGTATGAAGCAGTCATCAGGGATAACGATTGATGCCTAAATAGCAGATACAAACTTTACCCTGAGCTATATCCCTGATACATTTTTCTGCAAGCCCACACCTGATGGTAGTCCACATGATAGTTCAAAAGCTAGATATCAGAGATCTGATTCCATCTGGACCAAGGCTTCTTAATTTGCACAGACAATTAGCAAGTCCTCCCAAGGCTGGCGTGAAACAATGGCAGCTGGTCAGGAAATACATGCTTTCAAACTTAAACAACACTACTTATCCCTAGAAGGAAATAAAATGAGGGAAAAGCAATCAGAAAATTATCAAAAGGGAGACACAGCACATTTTGTACATTTTGAATAGTAATTTGAGAAATATTTAAAAGGAATACTTTCATATTTTGAAAAAAGCTTGGGTAAAGAACTGTCATGAAAGAAACATTCCAAACAGCCATATTTGTTTCAGGGGAGAGGGAAAAAAAAAAAAGAGAAATAATCCACTGAGGAACACAAGAGGAAATGACAGTAGTCTTAAAAATGAAGTCCCTTTCCAAAACATGTCAAGGAAAAGACAACTAGGGAAGATATTAGTTGGAAACAACTCCTAGGAGGGAGCCAGGGAGTCACAAAGACTCATCTTTCTGCAGGAAGAAGACAAAAAACAAGCAGAGAAACTCAAGCATAGTAAACTGCTAAATTAGAAAAGTATTTATTAATGTGTCTGGTCTGAATGAAAAAAGGCATGAAATAGCAAGTGAAGTGAAGACAATGCACCAAACCATAGACATTTCTGACTATGTAAAGCCTTCAACATAACATTCATTTCTTATCATGAAGTCCAGAATAACTTAGCAAGAATATGAAATCTTTACCACAAAGTCTGATAGATGTTTTAAGATACAGAACAAATACAAACAGGATTTGATCTGGTCACATTGTCATACTTTTGATTCAGGCTTCCTGTGGAGTCAAACCAGCATGTTTTAACAACTTGGAATAATTAAACACTTCCAATTTGGAGATGATGCTGTAGATTAGGGTGACACAAATGTTGACGTGAGCTGGGAGACAGAGTTAAGTGACCACAGACCTCAGGGCTGGCACAGATGTGACAGTGGGATCAGCTCTTCATGACTTCTGTTTTGTACAAGTGTGATCAACACAGGAAAGAGCAGTTTGGGAGAAATTTTTAATTAATCACATTCTTTTCTCCTTAACAAAAACTAAAAGAATGTTTCCCTGTTTATGAACATCCTGCTAAACTACTCATGCTGATGAGCTACTCCCTTTAGCACTATCACTGATAAGACTTTCAGACTGAGGAAGAATATGAGCATAACGGACACAGCTGAAACCATCCCCTTTTAAAAGTAAGAGATTTTTTATTTTTGTCATGGACTTATATAGCATTCAGAATGTAGAGACTGAAAAACAAAATGGTTCCAAAAAGTTGCTCAAATTAACGGACGATTTTTCCTCTGCTTCCTTGTGCAAAGTATACAGGGAAAATAATCCTTCCACTCACTACTAAGCAAGGTACTGCATACCATGGTTCTGTTTTTAGAGCTTTGAACATTACATTTAATGGACAGCCAATAGATAACTAGCAGTCAAATGAACTGTGCTCTGTTTTGAAAAGCTCTTATACTATCATCAGAAGAAAATAATATTTTAAGGAAGGCAACCACAAAGACACTCATAAAATTATAAATAGACGAGAACACCATGCAAAAGAAGGTTTAAAGACCCCAAATTAGTTATCCGAAGAACAAGAGAAATAGGTATGTTTCCTTTGTGAGGCATTAGAGAATTTTCCTGCAACAGCCACTATTGCTTTTTTCCCATTCAGAAGTGCAAGAATGTCACCATGAAAAGAGCAGCAGTGGAATTTAAAGAGAATGAGAACATTGCTTCCAGCTATTCACACTCATAATCTGTGAAATTTATGGCCTGAGAAGACAGCATGGAAATTAGCCATTTCTTCTTTAAATTGACCTGAGAGTTCTAGGGCCTATGTAAAAATTTTATGCTTTTTTAATATTAAAATACAGGCAATCAGGAATCATAGTTGAAGACATCACAAGAGCAAAAGTTGTAAGACTTTTTTTCTTCCTTGATTTATAAGAATTAGCCCTTCGCAAAACCAACACTGAGCACAAGTGGAAGATTTTTGTCTGTTTTCTGCAAACTTTTTTTTTTTTTGCCTTACTGTGATATTATATTCTTACTTTTTGTTATTTATGACAACAATAAATCCAGGCCAAAAAAAAAGAAAAAAAAAGCTCCACAAGCTCAGTAGACGTTAAATGAAAAAGTATTGAGCTTCGTATGTCACAACTGAAATGCACATGGTTCCACCACCTAGTAAAATCAAGCTGGGAAGCAGAATGATCATTTTTATACGGCACTGAAAAACTGCATTTGCTAAGTTAGCCAAGGCTGTTGAATCCAGAGAGCTTTGGAAGAAGAAATTAATTCATTCTGATGACAAAAAGATGAAGCAATTTCCTAGCTCTATACAGCCTATTATTGCTAAATTTTGACTGAATTCTCAGTTGCAATGAAAAAATATAAGCAAAACCCTGTTGCTCTCATAGCTGTCAATTAAAATTCCAGAAATCAGAAGTTTCTGCTTAGTTTCAAACATAATTTGTATGTACATAATGAGTATAAGTAGTACTTCAAATGAATTTTTCCTAAATACATAGTGGAAGAAGGGAAATATGTGACTTGGACAGGTTTTAATGAAAAAAAATTAAAGATGAAACCATAGCTGTACTCTCACATCAGTCAGAATGCAAGAGTTTAGCAAGAGTTTAATTGAAGTTACCAAGTCTTGGAAAAGAAAAAGTATAAATAAAAAAGAACACAGAAAGAAAAGGGACGAGCTGAAACTTTACTAGGAGCTTTCAAGTTAGACTGTGACAGCATTGTGACAAAATAAAAAACCTGTGAGAAAGAAACAAAGGCAGCTCAGCAAAATTGTGGGTCATTCCATCTCAAGATGCCATGGAGTTTTACTCTTCCACATTTGACTCAAAGATGTTCAGCCATTGATAGAAAACAGCAGAACAGTAAACATAAAATCTCCACCCAAAAATTATGGTCCCAGCTCGTTACTCTATATATTAATAAGAGACAATTGCTGTACCCTCCATGTGGTTTATGTGTAGTTCGTCTTGGCGCAACAGAAAATGCCTTCACAGGAGTGACCCCAGGAGCTGAGTGTTAAAGAAAATGGAGTAGGAAGCTGTGCTATAGTTAAGAAATTAAATTAGTTTTTGTCATCAACAGCTGCCTTAGCAGTTTCTTTTGTATTCTACTCTTGAGTTTAGGTGATTTGTACAAATAGCATCATGATGGCAGTCCAAGTTTGTGAAAGGTGGTGTTGAGCCTGCTGCCAAGGACATTTGCATACAAGTACATTTGGCAACTAGTTTCACTCCAGCTAACACTTATGCAACACAACTTGGTTTATTATTATCAAAAATTGTAATGAGCCTCCTCCTTACTCCCCCAACCACACCACATCCCCTTCCAAAAAATAAGCTGGTTATTAAAAATGAAAAAAAGAATATCACTGAGTAACAAAACTATAAAGCTTAGCAAGTCATATAGTCCCTAGAATCAAGAAACATAAATAGTTCAAAAAGTCTAGTTTTCCTAATGATTGGATATTGAATGAGTAGAAGCTGAGGGAGAAAAGCCAGAAATTATCAACCTTTAGACAATTTCTAAAAAATTTTCCCTATAAACATAATATGGAAAGTATCTTTTTACCTTTTAAGGTCTATGCTGACTTGATCTACAGTTGGATTCTGCATCCAAAGCTGCTATTTCTGAGAAAAAAAAAATATTAAAAAAAAGTCAGGTAAGCCAACATGTATGGTTTGCAAAATGTTATCTATTCACAAAGTTGTCATTTGCAGCAGAGTGTTTTCTGAGTGACCTTTACCAGTGAAAATGAAATTAAACTATAAATGAACTAACAAACTTCTGCAGATCTGGAAACCTTCCAATAAGGCAGAAAAAGCAAAACTCACAAGCCCTAAGAATTCAAGGTTGGGGAGCAGTTGTACCTTTCTCCCCTTGAGGTAAAACACCTAAAGAAAGACAGACACTGCTCTTCTGTTCAGGGCTCAGTATCTCAGAAAGAGAGTCATGGTCTCCTGAAAGCCACTTCAGCCCTGGACTGAGCTTCCTGACTCCTCAGCAGCACTCAGGGATCCTCGTGATGCCTTTTGCTCCACACACACATTTACAAATATTTGAGAAAAAATATAGTGTTCTTTGGGAACCCAACACAAGAAAATTTTCCACTATTTTGTCTAAAAAATGTGCATCTTTAATCTGAGGGTGATCAAATCGTCTAAGTCTTGCATTTGGGACTGGGGAGAATTGTTTTTGTTTTGGTCAGGAACAGCAGTAAAAGAGTGCTTTTGTTTCCCTGTTTTCTAGGTCAGGCAAACAAGCGCTGCAATTGCTGTGGTTAACTGCTGTCTCAAGCTGGTTTATTTTAGGTATTCCAAGAGAGCAGGGGTAGTCTCATGTAATTAAGCAAAGAAACTGGAAGTCCTTCTTTGGGCCAAACTTATTGCTTCTTCACATCTCCTGGATGGGTAAAGAAAGCTCTCAGAAATCACGTCTTCTCCTCTCTCTCTCCGGCATGCTGCCATCCTTAGCTTTTCTCACCTGGATCCCTCTGCAAGTCCTTTAGTGAGAAGGCAGCACTATAGGTTTTTTGGTTTTTTGTTTTTTTCAAACAAGCAAGCCCAACTTCTCTCCCAGAACACTAGGGAGCCCTTTTGCTTTGCTGCATTCTTGAAGTTTGCCAAATCATAAGGTTAAAGCAGAAGAAAAGCCTCTCATTTAAAAAGCCATAGATTTTGCCATAGTACTTTCTATTAAAACATACTTTGTGAGTAGAAGTCCTGAAAAAATCTGAAGTTTCCTAGTAAAAAAATTACCTGGTTTCTGCTCATCAGAAACCTGGTGACAGGGTATGTATTAACAGGATTCTAGTGGGCTCAGAACAGCCCCTCACAAGAACTAAGAGAGATAAGCTTTACAGCTGGCTCTGAGGTTATCATCAAGCTTTTAACACTAAATTAACTCTAATAACTAATTAACTAATTAACTGCAGCTCAGGTTATTAGTCCCACCGTCAGAATGTTTCAAAGTGGACGGTACCTTGCTAGTTTCACTCTGAGTGTACAAGCATTACAGAATTATATCATTATTAAGAACCTCTGACTGCGGGGCTCCAGATATATCTGTGAATATCTGGTATTCACAGATAACAGAATTATCTATGATAGGCCTAGATTTTCCCTCTTTTTGTTAAGTGCTTTCTTAAGAACTACGCTAATAGAATGTCAAGACACACTTCTCTCCGTGAACAGCTTAAGTTCTCAGAGATCACAGTAGTTAGACAATTGATAAACTCTGGCCAGCTCTTCCCATCAACTGCCTTTCACAGTTAAAAAGCCCACACACACCACCAGGAAAAAAAAAAACAAAATCAACCAAACACCTGACCAACCAACAAAACCAAACAAAACCCAAAAACCTAAACAAACAAACAAGAAAACAAAACATCCCAGAGGAAAATAATATATAGTTAGGAAACTTTGACCCTTTTTTCTTGCATATTTCCAACTTGTAACAAAGTCAGACTATGGATACATTCACAGAATTCCCAGAATAACTAGGTTGGAAGAGACCTTCAAGATCATTGAGTCCAACCCACGCCCCAACATCTTAACTAAACCATTGCACCGAGTGCCACATCCAGTCTTATTAAACACATCCAGGGTGGGTGACTCCACCATCTCCCTGAGCAGACCATTACACAGTACTTTATCATTCTTTCTGTAAAAAACTTTTTCCTAATATCCAATCTGGATTTCCCTTGACACAGCTTAGGACTTTGTCCTCTCATTCTGTCAGTTGTTGCCTGGAGAGAGAGACCAACCCCCCCCAACTACACCCATCTTCCCACCAGGAAGTTGTAGAGAGTGATAAGGTCACCTGTGAGTCTCCTTTTCTCCAGGCTTAACAATTTGATCTCCTTGAGTGACTGCTTATCAGGAAAACAATAAAGGAAGTAATTTAGAGAACAGTATTAATCAATCCTTCATAAATCTGATTGCACTCACTGTTTGTTTTGAGATAACAGGTAACTTAGAAAACCTGGATTTTTTTCCTTCATTCATACAGCTTCCTACTTCATCAACCAATGGCTTCAATATTTGATACATTTATTTTAAATCTACAGCAACATCAACAGCTGCCTATTAATTTGGCAGATAAACCCTTACCTAAGAAAGACTTTCACTTTTCTCTGTTGTTTGCTTCTTCTTTCGTAAACTGGCAGTGTTATCACTGATACAGTAGTTACTGGGTGACATGCCACCAGCCACTGAAACAGAAACATCCTGTTGTTTCAGTTCTTTCATATTCCTTCAGTTTTCATACAAAGAACTCAGAGCAGCAAATTGAGAAATATTGAAACAGCAGCAGAACTGCTAAAAGAACTGAGATCTTTACTTTTTCCTCTTAGAATAATGATGATATGGTTAATATAGCTCTTCATCCAATAATAAAGTCAAAACTAATATTGCTAATAGTAATCTCAGAAATATGTACTAAAGCAATACTTATAACCTCTGAATAATTTCAATCTTTTGTAAATATTTTTATCTTTTTAAAAATTTGTTTAAAAATTGTTACATTTGATCTTTGGCCTTTAATCTTCAATGCTTAAATAGAAATAGTCGTCTTCAGTAACTAAGTAAAATGGAATGATTCACAAGGTGAAACTCAAAGAAAATGTTTCAAACTATATTTTTATTTTCTTCCTGTTTGTGCAAGGGCACTCATCTTTGTTTTCTCTAGTCAGAGAAATTATTTTTGCCTAGTTGCTCAATGTCATGGTTCGACCCTGGCACAATGCCAGTGCCCCCATGAGAATACCCTCTCCCTGGTGTTTACTGTGAGATGTGACCAGGAATAAGCAAAGCAGGCTCCTGCTTAGAAATAAAGAAAACTTTATTAACTAAACTACAAGAAAAGAAGAGAAAAAAACCACAAGGAAAATGAAAACCTTACAAAAGCATTTTCCTCCAACGCCCCCCCCCCCCCCCCCCCCAAATTTCCCAATGCAATACATTCCCCCAAATCACCAACTCTCAGTCCGGCACCACCTCTTAGAATACTCAATCTTCAGTTCATCAAGAGGAGAGGAGTCTTTCTTGCACCATAGGCTTCCCCTGGAAACACATTGAAACTTCCAGTGCTTCCATGTCACTCAGAACTGCCTGGAAAGTTCTTTTGCCATCGTGACACCTTTCCTTCCATGCCCAGTGCTCTCACCACTGTGCATGGACCAGAGCTGCATCTTTCAAGGATGCCTTGTCTCACTCCAAAAAGGCACAGTCTCTCTTTCGGGACATCTGTCCCCCCCAAATTTTTTCCCCCCCTGGGGCCGAGGGGTACCCACACTGAACCCTCCCGGTTCTGAGGCACTGCCTCCCCCTAAATGCAGTCTCTGTGTCACAGGGAAAAAAAATGGTTCAGTCTATGGCCACACAAGAAAAGTCCAGCCAAAAGGCCACTCCATCATCTCTCCCCCACTCAAGAGTCTTCTCCACTTCCCTCATGGCCTATCCCTTTTTATCTCATCTCTCATCTCTCTTCTCATTCAGCTCCATGAGGATCAGCATTTGCAAGGTCTCAACCATGCAGGAAAAGGGTTAAAAAAATTTCAGTCTCTGCCTGTCCCAGAGCTCCGGCACTCCCACGCTGCCCTGCTGGGCGCCTTCTCGCCGCACTCCCCCCTTCTCATTCTGGGCTGGCCACTATCAAATTCAGACGCCGGCTCTCCCTCTCTCTCTCCTGGCGGGGAGGAGGGATGGCTGCCCGATGTCTCTTGGGGCTCCTCCACCCTTCCATCCTCAAGGGCCTCCTCACCCCCATCTCTGTCCAGGCCCAGGCCTACTGCCCCTCCCCCACCCAGCAGCAGCAGCTGAACAGAGGAGGCAGATCCGACCTCTTTGCCTCAAAGTCCCAGGAGAGCTTGCCAGGGCCGCAGCTCTGGTTTTTAACCCCTGTGTGTTCTCAGAGGTGTGTCCTAACCTCATTGGCTACATCAGGTGCCAATATTAAAATCTGAGCACCCATTGGTTTGACTACAGCATCCCAGAATTCTCATATCCTGGTCAAACCAGCGCACTTTAATCTTGTGTAATACAAACCCCAGATTTTTGATGTTAATTTGTTCCCAGTCTCTTCATGCAGAGATTTGGTTGCATTGCTCTGTTCCTTTGGTAGGCCAAGTAAAAGCACAGTTCTTACAATCATCATCACACTTATCTTTCAAAAAATCCCAGTGCTTTAATGTGAAGAGAACAACCTCAGGCAAGCACTCCTATCCTTTTCTGAGGTATGTGAGAGAGGGAGTCTTGGGAAGTTTAAGAAACGGTCTAAGCAGCACTGTGTTGTCAACTTCACAGAGTCAAAACAACTATTTAGCTACTTCTGATTTTCCAAATGCCTGATAAGTACATCCTCAACAATTTTCCAGTGTTTTCTGCTAATGTATGAAGTAGCCTTCATACATTCATATACCCCTGCTGCCAACTTCCAACAAAGGGGCTGCACTCTGGCGCCTGGAACACTGAGAAAAAAATTGCTGCTTATGAAATAGCTGCAGCTTTAGCAGGACAGCAGACAAGCATCTTCTGCCCTTGCTACACTTTGTACTCCTTGTTTTGACAGCTTTTGAGGAAAAACTCTCACTGCCTTCCCAGACTTCTTTACTGACTTCTATTTCATGAACTTTTTACCATACATTGTATTCTGTGTTGCAGAGAGTAAGTAAGAAGAACACAGAAGCATTATAACTCGCTTCATTTCTTTATGTGTGAAGCTGAAGGACATTTCTACAGAACAGACTTGAGGCCTGATTCAGCAACTTCAGCTACTTAATTTCATCTAAGAAATACATATTCCCATCATTGCCAATTTCACAGAAGAAGAAAAATAAAACCAAACAAATTAATCTCTGGTCTTCTATGCAACAAAGTAAAAAGTTTCAGAAATTAGGTAAACAGCAAGGTATAGTGTATTGTGAAACAGTCTTCTGGAGCAAAAGAGAGAAGAATGTTGGAAACATTCTACTTCAGTGAAAAAAGGGACAATAGCACTAGGAAGATTTATTGCGGTCTGAATACTGAGAAGCCTACATGACCCCAATAGTTTTCTGTTATCAATTTTTATCATTCAAGTGTTTCAAGCTACTTCATAATAGAATTGTCCAAGTTCTACAGTTGACATGACAAGTAGCTTTGCAGGTGTTGACATTAAACTTGGTATATTCTGTAACTTCTTTTTCTCCTCTAAGCACATCATTTCAAGTATGTGCTGTCTTCAGAAAAAGAGCAAAACAATGCTCTTTTCAGACAAAGAAGAAGCAGTTGCCCTTGAGATACTTCTCAAATGTAGCTGGAGTTCTTGGAGTCCACAGGGATACACTTAGGATAATGGGTTCTGCTGGGAAATACAGACATTTTAATGGTCCCAGAAAGGCTTTGCAAGTTGATGTTGGCTTTTATGAAGGCAGATTATATGTTTTTAATTTATAGTGGTTTTGCTGTGGTTCTTCAGCAGAGAAAGCCCTTCCCCACCCTCCAGCATGCTTGTGTACCCATGCTTAAACTACATTTTCAAATTGGTGTTATATTAGTTGACATAGGACTACTGAATTGATGGTATGGGAAATCAAGTGACTGGAAAATGAAACAAATTGTTCACTAATTTTTACTGTTGTAAACTGCTTATTTGAATTGTTTCATATATCACAAATCATAGTTTCCCACAAGAGAACATAAAGCATTCCACATGACAAAGAATTTAGGTTTAAAAAGGAAGAAAAAAAATTAGATTCATCAGCTATGTCTAAGATTTTCAGTCAGTCTTAAATTTTAAGACTTTGCAACTGAATAAATACACCTCAAATGCTGGTGATTGTCAGAATTTACAAGCCTGCACCTTTATTTTCTCTGCAGACACCCTGACTGTGATTGATTTAACGGCACTGACCTCCCAGCTGTGACAACTGCCTGTTCCACTGTCACCTGCTAACACCAGTCATATATTTAGCTGCATCCCCTAACTGCATACTGATGGTAGATATCTAATAAGTTATTCAGCCTGGATTTAGGCAAGACATCAGAGATTTTGTGTCCTAATAACATTCCCTTAAGCCATCCAACTACTGTGCCTTTTAAGTTGTTTACTAACGAAGATAAATGAGCTTGCCAAGGCAGAACAATGACAGTAGTTGGCAGATACATTGCTCACACAGATGACCCTATTCAATTTTAAAATAAAATAAATCTACGCTGTTTTTTTTAATATATGACTTATTAAATTACTGATATGGAATTTGTCTGCCCCAGATTGCAAGGCACCGCTAATGCATTGAGCTGCAGACACTACGTAGGCTTAAAAAACCCATACAAAAAAGGTTTACATTTAAATTAACATGAGAAAGAGACAGGTTCAGATAAAATGAGAGATGAGAGGGAAAATACAAAAAAGTCTTGTATAATTGCTTTCCGAGAACCCAATATGCTATCAACTGCACTGATTTCCAAAGCAGCTGATGGCTGGAAAGACAGCTATGACACATTAAAGCTATTAATTCAGAAGGTGGAATCACAATGCTTCAGAAATTGCTGTATCCAAAGAGGTTTTGTTGAACCTCCATAACTAGATGCACTCAGGAACATCCTGTGAAAATGTTGTAGTTATTGCTGATTAGACCCATAAAAACTATTAGTTTGAGGCTAAACATTTTTCAGCTAGAATTGGGAATTTAGGAAGTCATAGAGTCATTTTATAGAAAGATTTGGGTTTGAAGGGACCTTAAATTCATCTAGTTCCCAATTCCCTGTCTAGACCAGGTTGCTCAGGGCTTCATCTTATCTGGTCTGAAATGTTTCCAGGAATGGGACATCCACAACTTCTCTGGGCAACTGGTTTTACTTTCTCACTTCCCTCACAGTTAAGACCTTCTTTCTAAAATCTAACCTAAATTGTGTCTTTAAGTTTAAAACCATTCCCTTTTGTCCTGTTATTGTCTGCCCATAAAAAAAATTGCTCTCATACTTTTTTGTAAAAGCTCTTAATGTACCCAAAGGCTGCTCTAAGCTCTCCCCAGAGTCTTCTCCATGACTGAACAGCCACAACTTTCTCAGCCTTTCTTCATAGGAGAGATGTTCCAGCCTTCTCATCATCTTCATGGCCTTTGTCCAGCAGATCCATGTCCTTCCTGTGCTGGGGACCCCATAGCTGGATGCAATCTCCAGGTGGTCTCACAAGGACAGAGCACAGGGACAGAATCATCTCCCTTGTCCTGCTGCCCACTGTGCTTTGGATGAAGCACAGGAGTGTCTGGTCTTCTGGGCTTCAAGCACACATTGCTGGCTCCAGCTTTTCATCCATGAGAACCCCCAAGTCTTCTTCAGAAGGGCTGCTCTCAAATGACTTCTTCTCTCAGTCTGGTCTCATGTCTGGGCTTGCCCTGACGTGGGTGCAATACCTTGCACTTGGACTTGTTGAACTTCATAAGAGCCTTGCTTATGTTTACTGTTTTCTGTTTCTTGTGAAAGGTGCAACATGCTGCTCTTAAGGTCAACAAAAAGAGACCTTGCAAACTTATATGGAACCAGAATTCTAATCCAGTTCAGGGGGAGCTGACAAATAATAATTAGTATGAGCTTGCAAAACAGCCCTAAAACAATTTAGGATCTCACTTCCAGGTAGAGTGGACATTTGGTCCAATCCTTACCAACACAGACTGTGTCTTTCCTTACAGCAGCTCCAAAGAAAGAAGGTCAGAATGCAATCAGTGAAGGTCTATATGACACAAAGATTCATTCAGGAAAAACTGCGCAAAATAACAAAGTGAAAAGAAGCCCTATCAGAAAACCCTTGAAAAATACCAGAATCCAGAACACATAAAGGCACAAAACATGGATTTTGCTGAATTCTTCAGGCTTTTTTTTTACATTTCTAACAAAAGCCAATGAATGCCATTGTTCATTGAATTATAAGAGAATGTTCTGTAGTAATGAAATTAGAGAGACTAAGAAATAAAACACCTATTGCTCAATCTGTCAAGTCATTATCATTTACTTCCTTTTAGACCACCTAAACATCATGAGCCATCCCATTTGCATGGCTGCAATAACTCAGTTTTTGCCTCACATCTCCTTAACAGTAGACAAAATGGCATCCAGGTGGAAAAATAATATATGGAAAACAAAACACTTCACTTGTAATAATTTTTAAAATTATGTTCTACATGTATTTGGCCAGGTCAGCAAGCAGCCAGTCTTAGTGAAAATTTCCTCTTGCTGTGTAACAAAAAGATATTTCATTCTCTAGTGTTCAGATATTTGATTTGTTGAGGACTTTTTTCATCAAGTAAGCCCTAGTTAGATTCTGGTCCAGACTTCCCATACTCCCCAGATTTTTTCCCTCTCCTGGGAATTTATTGTGTGCACAGACAGTCTGATGCATAAAATAAACCATTGTTCTTCATATTCTGCTAGCAAAAATACAGGATGTTTATAAATAACTAGCATATTGCATGGATAAAATGCAAATCACCATACTAGTCAGAAAAATACTTTAATATGGCCTGCAGTGCTAATCCTACCCAGTGATTGCTCCCACCTCTATCCCTATCACTTTCAGGGCAGCTTCTTAAAGCAGTACTTGAATAGCACTGTAGGTACAACATACCAACAGCACTTGTCTGTGCTGGACAAGTCTGAATAGAGTCAAGGAAGTGCCAAGACACTCTGCAGTTTCTCCATTTCCTAACAGCAAAAAAGTGAATAATTGACCTAATCCCAGTTTCCCATCATTTGGTCTCACATGTACATTGCAAAAAACCATGCAGAGAGGTCCCAGATGCTTGTGCTAAAGGCAACTATAAAAGTTTGAGCACTCAGTTTTTATAGAACAAGATGAGACAATTGGACAACTTCAGACTGGAGAAAGACAAATTCTGCTGCATGAATGACTAGAGAGTCGGGGCTCAAGCACACCCTGTGGCTCTAAACTGAAATCGCAGCTGAAATCTGCAACCAATCACAGTCATACAAAACACAAAAGTCAAACAGATTCCGAGCTTGCAACCAGAACCTCAGGCACAGGAGTGCCGCATGAACACAAAGATCAAGATCCAAAACATAATGGCAAGATGTTTTGTCCGCATCCAGTAATACATGATTTAGCTGCACCACATTGTGCTCAGTTAAAAGAGAAATTATTTTTTTTTCAAAATGATGGATAATTTTTAAAATGCAGTTGCAAGTTTTTAAGCAAAAAACTAGAATGAATCTCAGACTCCATCTTCTGCTCACTTATCTCCAATGTTTTAGATGATCATAAGCAAGAAACACTTCTCTTACCTCCTTCCTGTGGTAACAGTTAATTCTGAGACACTGTAATATATCTAACTAAATACCAGTCCAAGAAATATTGATATTCGGACACAAGACATAGTCAAGCAGAAGATAAAATATTTTAAACTATAGAAACATATGTAGAATTGAAGACTTTTTATTCACCTTTTGGTAGCTGCCACATGTAATTGCTACATGTTAACACCAATCTACTTGTTAGTCTAGATTTCACTAGCCTATGTCCTAACAAACTAAATGCTACCTGATATAACACTTGATTGCAAAAGCCATTGTCTTTTTAGAAATGGGGGCTTAGATCTGTGAACAGATCTATTATCATATTCAGTGTAAGTTTCTTTACACATTCACGTGGTTTCTGAAATAAGACTGAATTTTCTGTCTCATCCACCAACACATGCCCAGTGGCAATCAGTAATATTACTTGAAGCCTTGCTGTCTTAGTAACAAAAAGGAACTTACTCGTGCTGTTTCATTTTCATTTCATTACAGAGGCCAGTCTGAGCAGAAAAAAACTAGCATTTCCAGCCACTTGGGTACAGCCACCTGCCTGCAGCTTTGCATATGTGCAGACAAAGGTGTCAAGCAGGGTTTTAAGAAATAAATAAGGAAAACAAATGATTATGCTACCAGGGTTTCCAGACAGCTCTAATTCCAACACTACCACACTCCTTGTATTTTTTGTTCTGTCAGTAGCACTGTCCTCAGAAGCTGCTCTGGCTATCAAGCAAAATATTAAAATAGACATGGTGAAACACACTGATTCTTAGCTTTTACTCACTAAATGGTCCAACTGGCTTAGTAGGTATGAAAAAAAACAATTGTGTGGGATACAGAGAAGACAGATGATGACAGGAAAGTCAGAAAGAGAAATCAAGTGTCCTGCTTAAGAGCTGCTTGATAACAACTCAATTTTTAATCAATAACTTCCTTTTTTTGGCTAATATAGAATTTAAATGAGCTTCAGACAAAGCTAAGTAGACTTCTTAATTGGCATCCAAATTTTCTCTCTGTCTCCTGCATTCTTTTCTAAGCTAAAAGCTGTGTTTCTTTGTGACAGCCTGACTGGGAACTTCACTGTTCTGTTTTTCAATGAGTGCAAACTTTTGCCCTCCCAAGACTCACTTATATTACTTTACGGTTTTAGACCATTCCTGCATTACAGCCACAAATCCTAATGCAAGAAATCTTCCCTCATGGAAGTTCTGCTGCCTTAAAGAAAGTGGCCATAAAAATTACTCTGATAAGCTGAGTTTAGTGGGAAAAATTAAATAGAAAAAACATTGGTCTAACTAAAAAGGAAAAGTATGAGAGAAGAAATGAAAATTTTTTTCTGACACTGCCAAACTGCTCTTTTTCTTTCTGAAAGACACAGCCAAATAGAGTATATTGCTTTGTTTACAGCATGTATTTTATATATTCATTCATATTAATTTCTTGTACTACCAGGGATGTCTTCTGCACATTAAACAATTCCACGTGCAGGAAGACTCTCTGCATTTACCTGGTGTAGAAAAAACAATAAACAATACTATAAAATATAAATTCCATTTATTCCCAAATTAGACCTGTAGTTCAAACACACTTTTAAAAATCTAATCTTTAATTGAATTGTGGAGATACAGTGGTCAGTACCCAGAATGAAGACTGTCAAAACAGAGCCTAAGCAGTGATAGAGTTCTCTGTGTGATTCCCATTTACTCTGAAAACCCATTCCAATTGAAAATACAGCATCAGCAAAAGTCAGGGTCAATGCTTAAAATCTCCATATTCAGCTCTGGGATTGTGTTAAAAAGCAAACAGTTCCTGATAAGTTTTATATTTTTAAATACTATTCACTCCCATATATCCTTTTCTTTCAATAGCAGATGCAAAAGCCTAGTTTTTGAAAGATCTCAATGTCATATCTAATGGTTAATTAGACAATTCACAGTTTCTTACAATGCCTTTCCCTTCACTTCATTCTCTCTGAACAGGCCGATAGCTCTTGTCCAGGAAGACCATCCATTTTCACAGTGACAGATATTGATTTTAATTAAAGTATCAGAAAGAAGCTGAAAATATTAAGCTCTATTCTTTCATGTTCCAGGAATCAAAATAAATGGTACTGAGAATTTACACAGACAGAGCCTCATATTTATGCCTGTGTCCAAAGCTACAGACAGTCTGCACAAGAGATGCCAAGAGAGTACTCCAAGAGACTTAATTAGTTTAGAAAGCTGATTTGATGATAAGTGCAACATGTAATAGTCTTGGCACCAGCAACTGACCAGGAGAAGTGAGTCCCTATTGCAGTGAAAAACTTGATGGGCAGCAGTAGTCATTTGATTTGTTTATATAACCAAGCAAGCTGTTTTATCCCTTTGTTTTTCCCCCCTATTGCTTATTCCATGCCAGCAAAGAAAGAGAGTGTTTGGGTTAACATCCAGCGACTCACAATTAGAACTTGAAATGCTTGCCAACTGCATAAATCTCAGGAGCCACGAAAAGGGAAAAGGGTTTTTCCTACAATAAGAGACCCAGGCACACATATATACACAGTACAGTCTGCTCCTAAGCTATGTATTCTTGTGTGTATATCCCCAAGTTTCAGAAAAATATTTCAATTGCAGACTTGGGAGAAGTAAGCAGGTTCAGAAAGGCTGTGTGCCATGTAAACTTGCAAAACATGATTTTGTTGAGGGTTTGGTATTTTTCTGGCCTATCAGAAACAGCATCTTATAATACAGCTTTGCTGCCCTGCAAGAACTGATAAAATCATGTTCACAAGGCACATGGCAGGCCATCGGGTAAGTGTCAGATACAAAGGATTGCTACTCTAATGATTAAAAAAATCTATTCATCTCTCAACCTCCACCTGATCAATGAGGTAAATTGGTTTTAAATGTGATTGCACTGTATTTTAAAATAAGCTGACTAAGGACAGTCTCATGCAGTCTATCTTCAGACTTTTAAAGATTTCATATCTCCACTGTTGTATGGATAGATTAACAGAAATTTTTCTGTGTGTTACATTATCTCTGTAATCCCTGCAGTAAAATAAAGGGATTTAGCCAATGATTGTCATGTGTAAGTACTTAGATATCAATCAGCAATTTTACATATCAGGGCAATTTTTCCTACTTTCTCTCAAACAACAGAAATATGATATCAAATCCATAACAGCCATGTTCCATCCAGAAATCCATCTGGTTATCTTAGTAAGTGCCTTTGAAATACTGATTCATTTGGAGAAAAACACGTTGCAAATAAACAAGTTTCATATACAGCATTTCAGTTTTGAATGCAAGAATTCAGCCTTTCAATCTGGAATTCCACTGTATTCCTGTAACAGATATCTCTGTCTTTCAGGTTGTAGCACATTGTTGTTGCCTGAATACTTAATCCTTTCTCTACAATACTTTTTGAACAGATATCATCTCTCTTCAATAAATGAAAGATGTAACAGAGAAGCTATTTGGAAGCCTGAAATTTATCCATCTCTTCTTTTCCCCTTCAAGGATCTGTGAATTTGGCCATTTCCTTGGTGTTCCTCTTGTTTGATTATCTTTATCTTATGGGCATAGAGATTTCAGGGGACCTGGAGTGACTGTGGCCCCTTTTGGAGCAATGTGCTGAACGAGATTTACTGCTCCCACTGCCTGAGTAACAGGTGCAGAGCACTGGTGTCTCTGATCAGGGTCATAGAGGAAAAACAGCTACTTCTGATGCACTCTGAAATAGTATAAAAGCAATTCCATACTAGTCAGGAGCATCATCTGAACCAGTGACACTTTTCCCAGACAACACTAAGAAATTCACCACATATAGTAATCTTCTGCCACCTTGAGAGAGACTTGGCAGAAAAAGAGTGTAAAATTAACAATTAACAATTTGCACAGAAAAAAAAAATTGTTTCCACTCATTTTGAGCTCTGACAAGGGAAGCAGGGTGCTAATGTTTCCAGCATGCACTGTCTGGGGTAGACTGCAGCATAAATGTTCATCAATCCTGAAACCAATTACTGTTCTGTCTGTCAGAGCAGACACCATTTTCTCTGCATGAATATTCATTAATCACACCACTGTACACTGCAGGTGAGTTCATAGAGGCTTTCCTCATCATGAAATGCAGGTTAAAACTTACTACAGCAAAAATACATTGTAGTGCACATTGCTGAATTTTGCCAATATATCTCAATCCACTCACAGCACCACTGGAAATTCTCAAGACATGTCACTTCTTGGCTTGCACTTAGTTAATGACTGAAGGAGAGGACACAAAGAATTTGGGGAAGGTGTGCAAGCATTTACTCACCAAGAGGTGTCCTATCAGGGAATAACCCTTGAATCATAGCATGAACTGTAGAAAAAGAGTGCTTTGGAAATCTTGTGCAACTAAGAGATGATTATACCAATAAATTAAAAAAATGAGGAATGCTGAATTTCATGCTACTCTGTAGATGTATTGTCAAACAAAAAAAAAGAATTAATTTTTTTCCTGAAGACATGGATCTTTCCAGATTTCCAAGAGGTCCCTGTCTCACTCTCAGCTGACAGAATGCAGTCACCTTGGGGTTATATTGAAAAGAAGTAGCTATTGATTAGAAAAGTGTTTGCAGATTAGGAGCTTTGCAAAAGAGTTGCTCAGCAATCTCTGTTAATTGGATATTTTCAGCACTTGGAACTTAATTTCTCTCTCCATTTAAGTGATTCAATATTGTGGAAAAAGCTAGAAAACAGGTCTGGCACAATAAAACTATAATTCTCTTCCTATTTGTTTGGATTAGTCTAGGCAAAAGCAGAAAGTGTCTACCTTCAGGCTAAATAACCACTGGCCTCATGCTCCATGAAAAGGCTGTAATTGTTTCCATTTGGCACTGTACCAGGGATTCCTGGATTGTATCAAGTTTACAGAATCACAGCTTGTCTCAGAAAGGAATCTCGGGAGATTGCCTGGTCCAAACCCCTCAGCTCAAGATACAGAAAGTTGTCCAGAATCATGAACTGTTTGGTTTTTAATATCTCAGAGGCTGGAGGCTCCACAACTTTTCCAGGCAGTAGAGTTTCTGTTGATTCCAGTGTCCTGACTCTGTAGCAAAATGTTTTTCTTGTGCTGAGCCTTCACTTAAGGGTAAACCATCTCAGCTCTCAGCTTCTCTCTGTATGTCCCTGTATGTACTCAATCACTGTGCCCTTTGCTCCAGTATATCCATGTCTCCTCTTCTACTGGAGAGGAAAGATCTTGGACACAGAACTCTTGATGCAGCAGGCATGACTAGAACCAAGTGTCACAGCTGCTAGCAGTGTTCTTCTAAATGCAGCCTGCTTTGCCACGAGGTTTATTACTGCTTCACATTTAATGGTTTTGGTCCACTGGGCTCCCCAGCACATTTTTTTCAAAGCTGCTTCTCAGGCCCTGCTCTGTCCTGGTGTGTGGAGTTATTCTTCTCTAGATCTTGCATGTGTCTTTGTTGGACTTTATGAGCTTCTCCTTGGTCCATTTCTTCAGCCTGTCAAGATACCTTCAAACAGCAGCACAGACATCTTGTGTATCCACCATCAGATCCACCCATCAGACTTTCATATTTCCTTCAGACTTTCTTGGGCTACACTCTGTACTGTTGTCTAGGTCAGGAATAATAGTACTGGCCCCAGAGCTGATTCCTGGGTATCCTACCAGATTGGCCTCCAGCAAGAATTCAAGTCACTCTCACAATATGCTGAGGCCAGCAGTTCAGCTTCTTTCCAGTCCATCTCCCTGTCCACTTGTCTAATGAATTGTTTCACTAGTTTGTCTACTCTTGGCCATCTTTTAGACATCAGGATCTATCAGGATCAACCAGAAAAATCAAGTTCCATTAAATTCCATTTCTAGGAGGATGAAGCAACTAATCCTTACAGAGTGTAACATGAATATCCGTGAATTGGCTGTGCTGGAACAAGGTGACTGGTCATAGTAATCTTGTCAGTTTTGCTCCTCAGTCCAGTAGGAAACAGCACATCATGCTGAATAGGGATGAAGAGCAATTAGACCATTGAAGGAAGCCTGCTGTGCTTCTGCCCTCAGAGGTTAATATCCCAATGTGACTAAAGGAGAAATACTGAGGACATTTTCTGAAAAACAACATGACCTTTAAGGGGAAAAAAGTCTTCTTTTTCTTCTACTATATAAAGCAGAGAGCTTCTGCTTGAAATTGCAGTAAATCTGAGCCTTAAGCTAACATCTGGAGCCTTGCACATCTGTAGCTTAACTAAGAATCAGAGAATTTTTGTTAAGTAACTTACAATATGCATATTCTTGCAACACTGAATAAAAGGAGACAAAATTTTGCAGGGCTAGCAAATATGGGATGGAGACAACAGATATGCCATTGAGTTTATCCATTTACTAATTCTCAAGATTAGCCAAGTTCTTAATTTTTTATAAACACATCACCTATTTAATGCTTAGAAATACCTGAACAGCTCATGGCAAATCCAATAAGAAAAAGCTTTTCATAGGTCTCCTGCACCTACTGAAGAACAGGAATAAAAGATTTCCCATAAACAAAAAATATGAACACAAACTCCCAGAATCCAAGTCTTTCTGATCATTGGTCCTATAGAGGGAGAGATAACTGTTCACATGTTTGAAAATACCACCTGCTCACACTTTTTGAGGCATGGAGATCTGCAAAAACATAGAATTTACTGTGTTCTTCTCTCATTCTGTATAACTGCTGCAAATGTCAGTGCTTTGCTCACCCAAGTTCCATTGCACAGCTGAAGTAACCAGTAGAAAGTATCAGTATCAAGTGAAGATAAAACTGCTAAATCTTGTTTATGGTGGATAATTGTGCACTTTCTTCCCCATGACACATGTAACCATTTCATGCATACCCATTACCTGCAGTGAGAAAGCCAAACTTTTTGAATGCATCTCCCCTAAATTCTTAAATCCCTTACTCTCTCAACAAAGACTTGGTCATGCTGTTTTTGCTGTGACAATATGATGTGTGCTAATAATTTTCTGATTTGCTGCGACTGGTGTCTCAGCAATTGTTTTGTCATCACAGAGTTCTCTTTGAAGATTATTAGTCACTGTCAAGAGTGACCTGCTAGCTCCATTGTTAGTGGTTAATAAATGATTTTTCTTTACATAATTTATACCAAAAATTAAACTCTAAAGGTTATGGGGGATGTTACCATTCCTAAAGACCAAGTCTAAAAGTGCAGGTATTGAAAAGGTGAGATGCGTGAAGCAGCACAGCTATTCTTGGGCAAGCATTAATAATTAGATATTACTTTGGAGAAAGGGCAATGCTTCATCTGAAGATGAAGTATTATCTTCAATATCTCTTTGTGCATTTGGTGGAACATTCCCACTGATTGTGCTTCTAATCTCAAAATAAGTTGGCAGGTTTGCCCTTTTCTAGCTGAAATATAGTCTCTTCTGGGAAACCTTTACCAACACATCCTGACAACTGTTATGTCCTATTAAAGGTTGTTCAAGGATATTTGTAGTATCTTAAATACACACTGCATAATTACACATGAGTTCTACATCTGCTTAAAGATTTTGCTGAAAACAAAAGGCAAACATTTCTAGGGGCCATCCTGTTTAGGAAGCAGACTCCTTGCTGTGCTAGACTATTGCTGTATTTTATGGAGTTGCTTCAGGAACGACAAAGTCTGCTGGGGATGAAAAACAGGCAGGTGTCAGACTCCAGGGTCATTTGTGTGGTCATTTATGATCTCCTACTCCTCAAGAACAAGAGGGTTCCACAGACTCTTTTCATAGAAAAGGCAAAACCACAGTATGACTGAGCACTGCATCAGAGTTATATTAAAAATTACTCTCAAATATTATTCCCCCTTCTCCAAATGTCTTTAGGAAATTCCTCTTTATGTGGCAGAAGTGCTTTTTTGTTTTGGTATAGTTTTGTTTGGTTTAAAAAAAACCCAGCAAATGTTGATCACATGAGAAAATACAGGATTTCATTGCTTTTATGAAGAAGGAACATACATGATATTTAATGGTTGAAAAGACTTACCTTGTCTTCAATCAAGTTATTAAAAAATAAAAAAACCTGCTTGCTTGCATTATTGAAGAAAATATACCAGAAACTAATGCACTCATTAAATGATCCCTTTAGGACTGGCAAAATCTACCCCAGAACATCTCATGTCAAGACAATTTAGCTTTTATGTTCGTAGTAATTTAAGGTACCCATTTGTGCTTACCACTATAGAAAAGGACTGCAACAGTTAGTTTTTTTAAAAAAAAGAAACAAAACTCTAGAGGCTTCAAATTCTTTTGAGAACCAGAAATTAGAGTTTAGTGAAATATTTCCTCTAGATGAATTATTGCTGAGAGTGTTACAATATTGGCTAACAGACAGCATACTGATAATATCCAACTGTCACAATTCAGAAAAATATATAAAATAAAACCAAGTCACATCTTCTTGTGCTTCTTTTAAACTTGTGCATAAGTACCAGGAATGTAACAAAATACGTTTTTCAAGTTATTAAAAATATCCATAAAAATAACTCTGCTGACCTCTGTCACACATTCCTGGGCCAAAAGACAAGGGCCACTGGAAGGTAATTGCATATAAAATGTTATAACATGTAATTATTTAATCCCTTTTATGTTAATAGCCACATTTAATCATTAAAGATGGTCAAAATGGCTTTGTCAAACATGCTTTAGCTATCTACAAGTTCTATAGACATATTCTGAAGACAATGTTTGCATGAAAGTTGCTTGCCCTTGTATGCAATTGTATATAATGATTTAGAAACAGCATCAACCTGTCTCTAGTCAGTCTTCGTCAGAAAACCTTATCCCATCTATTTCTCTCTGTGAGCCAGAACATCCTGCTGAGGTGTATATCCTATCCTCCTGTGGCTCTCCAGCAGAAAAAAAATGTATGTGCTTAGGAATTCAGCAAGAAAAAGGGAACAGTGGGGCATTTACAGATTGTGATAGTCTTAAGTGCTCTGCACTCAACTGCAAAATATAAAATCCCATTAGCTTTTTCATCTGTTTTGTGAAAAAAACCAAAGTTTAGCTTTAGACGCAATTTTAGCTTGCTTCCTTGCCCATCACAAAAAAAAAGTATTTTCCAATATTTATTGCAAAAGACACAGCCTTCATTACTACTACTGATCCAGCCACAGCCTATGAAAATCAGCCAAAAGATTTATTCCCAGGACTTTAGAATTAAACACATGCATACAGTATAGTCAGATTTCAAGCAAGGTTTAGAACTTCTGACCTTCAAGTATAAATTTATAATAATGACATTTGTAAATTACTCTTAAGACTAATTTAATTAAGTGAGCTGAACACATTTCAGCTGAAAAAGTATTCTCTTTATACTTTGCAAGGCCTTTTTTAACCTTCCCATTTCTTTGTATGTCCCTTGCATACAGAACCTGTACTTGCTGAATGAACAATCACAGGCAGAAAAATCACAGATATACAAGTGGTTTATTTTCATGTGACACTTCAAGGAAATGGAATTTACTGTGTGGAACCTCAGTCTGTGTGTCCTGAGAATTCCCTCAACAATAAAGACATGTAAGAAATCACTTGTATCATGTCTCTGAGAATACAAACACGATTTCACTTCTAAGACTTATTCTACAAAATAAATCAAATTAGATGCTGCCTACTTTATGAAGCAAATTGAGTAAATTGAACCTACGCACCTACGCAAGTGACTTTGAGCTGTCTGCCTATTTTAATAAATAAGAATGGCTTGGTTTTGAAGGAAACAGATTTCTGACAAAATGGAAAAATATTCATTCTTTGGTCTTCTTTCATTTTGCTTACTGGGGTGGAAAAAAAAGGTGGTGAAGAAAGTATGAATAATGAGGTCATTTTACATTTGTGTTTCTTACAAGAAATAAAGAAAATAAATTTCAGAACTTAAAAATCCTAAAAAACTTTATAAAAGTAGATCTTCGCTTTTATGTATGTCAGACAGCTGAAACTGGTGAAAAGTTGACTGGGGCTACTTAAAGCCAAAAATCACATGGACAATACACACTGAGCTTTAGTTCGCAGCAGAAAGAAGAACCAGAAAGTGTTCCAGGACTGCAATTACAGAATCAAATGTGGGTGCTTATACTGAAAAATGGGAGTCAGTCTACAATCCAATTAATTATGTCGCATTTTAGAAAAAAACATTTTGCCGTAACAGTACATAGAAGGTAATTGAGGCCATGAGAGATAGGCCTACAGCGTATGACTGTGCATCTCAGTGCATATGAAGTGAGAAGGTATTTTAAAGGGTTTTCTAAGCAACTGGAAATCAGGCATCTGGCTTTGACAGCTTAATGGGGAAATGGAGAGAAAGAGAGTGTGTGTAAAAGGCAGTGTGCAAGAGGGCATGAGAGAGAGTGAGGGTGAGTGAGAGGATGAGAAGGGGAGAGAGCAAGAAGAGGAAGCAAGACCAAGTGAGGAAGAGCATGAGGAGAGCAAGGAAGTGCATGAGAGCAGGCAACAGTGATTGCAAGAGCAACAGTGAGGGCAAATGCCAGCAAGAGAGCAAGCATGTGAGAGCATGTAGGAGAAGGAGACCTTGTCTGACATGTTCAGTAATGTCAGCTATTAATAATGCAAGACGTAAGAAACTATCTTGTCGGCAGTGAACTGTGTTTTGATCCACTTGCTACAGAAGTGAAATGTGACCTAACACAATGGGGCTGGAGCACTGAAGTTCAGCTTCTAACACTGTGTTTGAAAGTAATATCAATTAGTTGGATGAAAATAAATTTTAAAAAATCAGCAGAACCCAGGAGGCACAAGTAAAATCTGATACAGGTTATGGGTTTCTGGTGCTGGTGATTCAGTCTGGCACAGTTTGTGCTCCTTCTCTGCCTCCTTTGCAAAGCACAGGATGCAAAGACTTGTTGATTAAATGTCACCATAGACTTATAGAGAGACTAAACTGTTGCCCTGAAGCATTCCCACTAAACATTCCTTTTGTATTTGAGGCCAAATTCACAGTAGATTCCATGATAGTGGAATACACATATGAGCCCTGGACCATTACATGGATCTAAGGATTCAAAAGGGTGTAGTCCTTTAATCTGTTTCTCACTGACACCTCCCAGACTCAGGTGGAAATGGGCTTCTGGGACAGCTTCTGAGAGCATACATACAGCTCAGACCAGTATTTCCCACAAAGGAAGGAAATCTCTCATATTACATGCAAAAAGAATGAAAAATAAGGTGGGGAAGGAGTAGGAGTGGCTCTAGAAACACAGCTGGAAATTAGCCAGCTCCAGTACTTGCAAGAAGCAGTTTGGGTTTTGGTTTCACTATGGATGAGCTCTGTTACCCTGTTACATACTTCCCTGTCTATGATGTGCGGGTGTGCAAGTTTGACATCTTTTGGAACACATCTGTGACCTGCAAGTACATCCTCCCTCTGTCTGTCCCACGTGATGCCAGGAGTCCCACTACTTGTTGCCATAAAACTTTTTAAAATTTTACTTTTAAATCATTTTAGCTTCTCTTCTAAAAGTAAGAACTGAAAATAGAAATTATTATTAATCCAAGCACTGAACAAAGTTAATGCTTCCTCACTTGTAGCTATGTTGCACAGTAAAATATTTAAAAGCCAACCCACACTGAACAGAAGTCTTCTTGCCTAGCATCCTTCCAGGAGTCTGCTTCCCAAACATCATTCAGCCTTCTGGAAGCAGTAAAATCCTTCTGCTAGAGGCATGGAATAATTCTGAGAGAGCTAAAAATGACTTTTCATAGCTCTACGATTAATGAGCTAGGTAGCTTGTCACTATTTGTTCATTATAAAGAAAACTAAGAATGGTAATGGCTAGAAGTCATTAACTTCTGGCAGCAGCTCAGTGACATATGGGAAGAATTGGAGGCCTCAGTTCACTTCTTAGAGCACATAACATTTCTCATTTGTCAGTCCCAGCAGAAAGACCACTGTTTAAATGCGGACTGGAGAGTGGCTTTCTACATCTCAACTATTACATATCACAGAATTTGAAATCACCAGAGAAGCTGCTGTGGCTGCTGGGATCTCTCTTCTCTGAGTTGCACACAGAAGTTTCAAACTAGGTAATTTGGCATCTAGCTACTGACTTCAAAGCTAAGGGATTCTTAAAATAAAGCAACTCCCAAATCACTAGATTTCTTAAACAGCCACAGTAACATGGTCAAACACACTTACTGCTCAATCACAATCTTTGTCTTAAATCATGGCTCTTTGCTTCTCTCTCTTCTATTTTGAAGAGCTGAATAAAATCTCACAGAATTTTTCTTAATCACAACTGTACCTGAAAGAAGTTGGAATTTACAGCACTTGGGATTTACCAAGAACTGCTAACACACAACAGCTTTGAACTACTTCTCCAATAAAAAACAAACCAAGAACAGAACCAACATGCAGACAAATGGATAAATTTATATTAAGTTGAGTTTGGTTTTTTTTTTGCAGTCATAGGAATATGCATTCAAAACCACAGTAGTTTGTAGTTTGATCAACCTTTTGATTCACCCAGTGCTGCTTACTCTGAAGGGACAATGTACATTTGTCCCTTCAGAGTGAGCAGGAACATTGCCAGACTTTTGGTGGCCTTTGAGTTGAAAGATACTAAATATGGAGAGACAGAGAGGAAAACCCACACCAGAGATGCTGACAAGATTTTGAATATGTAAATTTTTTGTTCCAGTAAGCCCTGAGACAAGCAATGCCTTGAGGATCTTCTCAAAAGCCACTACCATGTTTTATACTATTTAGATAGTAGTGGTTGGATCCAGAATCCAAGTTACAAAGCAGTCCTTGTGCAATTCCCATTTACACACGAAATATGTCATCTTTCTTTTAGGAACACACAAATCAAAAGTTTCATGATAAGAAACTAGCCTGGCCACCGGCTTCAGCCAGTTTTGCACTGTGCTTAAAATAGCATTAAATTGTCCTGCCCTACACTCTACCCTGATGTTGTTTACATGTCTGCATTTATCCCAAGTAGGAATAAAATCTAAACCTCTAAACCTAAACAACTTAACCCAGCCACTTTGCCTTAGGGTGAACAGTTGCTTTTCCTTGACACTTCTTCTCTAAATAGCTACGCCACTTTGAGAATCAAAACAGCCAGTGACAGGAATTGCCACAACATTTTGGTCATATTGTTTCTGTTGTACTCAAGAGCTTATGAACAAAAATACATGGTTTCTTTGCTTTTTTTCCACAATGAAATACTTAGTATGAAAAGTGTGTTTTACTTCCATTGCTGTTCATTAACACCAAGTCTTTTAACCACTTTTATCTCACCTACAGTGAGTAATTCACTGCTGCCTACACTGACAGATAGCAAGCCTGACATATGCAGCTTTGTTTCTGTGTGATTTAATACACAGCAACTGAAAATCCTGTGCTCAGTCCAAGTAGTTCGGTGTGAAATCAGGATAACTATTCTTCTACAAATTCAGAATCCATTGCTGAAACTTTTGGGCAGTATTATTGCTCAGATATCAGAGAAGATATTTAGACATAAAACACTTTTGTCAGCAAAACCATATGTTCCTACAACTTTATGTTATAAGAAAAGGTCAGCTATATTTTAAAAGTAAAAATGCAAAAAACTAGAAGAAAAGTAGTGGACAAACTTTAAGCCAAAGATTTTGAGCTGAGGTTTCTATTTAATTCTGTTAACTGTAGTAAATACTGAGCAAAGGAAGTCAGTAGATCCAGAACATCTAGACAGGGCAAAGCTATAGCTTAAATGGCATGCTGAAAATATGAGAGGAGTCTGAGGTAGGATGAGCAGCCTCAAAGGACAGCAGCTGGATTTTCAACAACAGAAACAGACCCCGGTGCTGCCCTGGAAACTGGAAAGGCGAGAGCAATGCCACATTTAGTTAGAAGCTAATTGTACAATCATGCTGATAACCACAAATATTGTGTTGATTTGATTGGACAGATACTTTCAGCTTAAGACCATGACATCAGCTGCAGATGTTCACAGAAACAATTACAGAAATATGAGTTTGCTGTTAAAAAACAGGCTGAAACCCACACTTGAAGCTGTTCTATAAAGCAGCTATGCTTAAAAGAGGCATGCATAACAGCTTATGTAAAACACCAATTACCCATAAATGCCTCCCCTGTATAATGATGAGAATATAATTATACCCTTTGCTATATTTTGTAGAGAGCTTATTTGTCTTTTAAATTTATGACAAAGATTTTCTCAATTTCAGGTAAACTATAAGGCATAAAAATAAAAATCTAAAAATTCCACATAACTCTAAGGCCCCCCACCCCAGGAGGGAAATGAGGAGTAATTTCTCACTAGTAGATCATGCTCAGAGTCTTGATAGCCTTCTGGGGAAGTTTTTTTAAATATGAGTTTCATTATGAAACTGCAAGATGAAGGTAATCCTAGTGAAGGTTTTACTTATGCAATAGCTTTGAAATGTCTCTGTATATGTGTATATATAAATGTAAACTTTATGATATTTTACAGCACTGCCTCTCCATCCCCTCCTAAAAATGTCAAGAACTTTCACTGAATTTTGAAATTCTCTTTCTGGTGGAGAAAGACCAAAATACCTGTGAGACCTGTTAGAATAACACACATAAGGACTCACACTGTTCTCACCAACTGTTACAGGAGATAACTGAGTCAAACAGAGGAAGGGCAGCTACTCCTGAGGACAAGAGAGTAATGAAAAAGTTAATTTCCACATTGGCAAAATGTAAAAAAAAAAAAAAAAAAAAAAAAAAAAAACAACCAAAAAAATCTGTTGTGCCTAATTATTTAGAATTGCAGAAACACAATTGTTCCAGCAACTGTCATTTAATCTCACACAGTTCCAGCTGAGGCGTTATTCTAACATTTTTTGAAAAAAGTTGCCAAAAAAGAACAGTACAAAACCTCAAAGTTCTTCAATTCACCAAAAGGTGATTGCAATATGTAACAAGAAATCAATGAGCAGTTAAATCTGAGTGCTACTTCGAAGTGAGTGAAAACCTTAATAATAGGAGTAAGATATGTCCAAAACTGCTGTCAAGGAAAACAGAAGAGAAAAACAAATTATTTCCTGTTGCTTGGTTTTGTTTACTCATAGGTTTAGGCTTGGTGTCCCTAAGTTGTGCTGGCACCCATCAGTCTAGAACCTTGCTTTTAAATGAGATCTTAAACCCCATATGTACTAAACTGAGACTAAGAGCAAATATACTCAACACTTCAATTCATGACAAAACTGTCAATGACTCACTGACAGTGTTCATGTCAAAAGTCAGCCAAGGCAACATTTAAAATCCTACAGGATTTCATAAAATCCATCAGGACCCAACTTTGAATCACAGTCACCAATCTAATTTGAGGCCTGATTATCTCATTATTCTATGCTTCACATTTATTGCTCAAAAAATAGTAAAATGTACCTTTGTCCTCAATATGCTGCTGCATGCAAGTACTGTAACTGTTTCCTTTCGAGTGCAATACTAAAATACATTATTATAGCTTTGGGGCATAAATCTCTAATGGAGAAACTTATTAAGGCTAAACAAAACCCTGTAAGGGCAGCATGAAATAGACTTGATTACATTTTTAAACAAATCAAGGAATTGGTGTTAAGACAGCAGACCTGTTCTTGCCAGTCTAGTGAGAAGAACATTATTAGTTCATACTCTCAGTTTTAAAGTATCCTGTGAGTCATTCTACCTCTAAGGAGGAACAATTACCAGAAAGGATTCATTTGCAACTCAAAATGGTCTCATTCCATTGACATTGTTCAAAATGCTTTATAAAACATTATTAAAGGAAATAAGACTACTTTAGTGATTAAAATTAGTAGCCTACATTAAAATAATTTACATTTTATTATGAAAAAAATCCTAGAATAGCAGAAATTTTTTGAACTCTTTGGGAAATACTCCCTTTCTACAGTGAATCCTGAAAAAATTAAGCTAATTTTATTACACTGTCTTTCTGGAGATGTTTATTTTTATCCATGAATCAATGTGTTACAGGGCTTAACTGGGACCCTCCACTAAAGAATGTGGTAGAATTGATTTACAGGTCATCAAGAGACAAAATCTTTCTTTCTCACCTGCCCTCAGATTTTCTATGGGTGAAGTCCTGACTATGACAAGTAAGAGAATGTGATATGCAGCCAAATTATATTCCGGTCAATACATATCCTGTGAGATTCCGATAAGCATCAGACACAGGAGAGGGCAACATTTGTTATTGAGCAGTTTAGTTAAAACACATAATTTTATTTTAGTCAGGACACATTTAGTCACAAGACCAAAAAGTATTTTTCATTTAATTTGTAAAAAGTATTTAAATGAAATTCACAAAACAGGGATGCTATTCATCATCATGCTCTCTATAGTCAAAATTTAATTTCCAACAGAAAATCTGTCAGCCAAAAATTTGCTCAAATGCATTCACAAACATGCACTCAGGCCCCTCATCTTGGGAGCAGCCAGATACTTTCTCCTGCATTGTGCCATCTACTTCTAAACAAATGATGTTTCAAGAGAGATTCACCACACATGTTTAAAAAGAAAAGGAATATGGAAAAAAAAAAAAAAAAAAGAGAGAGCCAGCCTCTCTAATTCTCCTCTTGGGCCATTTATTTCCTCAGACAATGACACCTAATTACTGGGAAAACTAGACCCCGTGCTCAAGCATCCCAGATTTGTTCCCACAGTTCCAGATGGAAGTACACAGTAACAACTTCAGTTGAAAGACCCTGACCACTTCTCATCAGACCTGCATATTTTTGCCAAATAAGTATGGCATACTACTGATGATGTTATAAACAAAAATCTGCCCATTTTCTTGTGAGAAAAAGGTTACAAAAACTAGTCAGACCAGTGTTTCTGCTGAAGTGCTATATGTTTGCTATGATAATCAAGTCATTGAAGTTAATAGTTCTTTTTGTGTCAGTAAAGACCCTGGCTAGGGCTAAGTTAATGGCTCTTCTCCCCAGACAGTGAGGGGAGAGGATGAGACTGGGAGGGGGGACATCAGAAGATGCAAATTAACTTCAGGACCAGCAGGCCATGGGAAGTGTGGAGCTTACCGAAAAGACCCCAAAAACAACAAGCCAATGCAAAATTAAGAATTTAGAGTGATGTCTGGACTTGAAGAACAGAGTGCTGAGCCTGCAGAGATGCTGAAAACTTTTGGTGCCCCTCACCCTAAACAAGAAATTAATCTTAAACCAGGACCCGGAGAGAGAGAGAGAGAGAGAGGCTGCACAGATCGACATCTGGGTCATGCCCAAGGCTCCCACAAGGTCTGGACACCCAGCTCTGTCCCTCGTGGACAAAGCTGCACATATCCTCCTCCTCCTCCTCTGAGTTGCTCTGGGAGAGGATGACGGAGACTGCAGACCCATTGGGCTTCCCAAACTTAAGCTGATCGCTTTTAATAAAGACATTAAAAGGGGAAAAAGTCTCCTGCCCTGTTTATTTCAATGATCCTACAGAAACCTAAGAGTTGTGAATGCCTTCTTAGACGCACTTCATACTTTGGGTTTGTTCTATCATTCAAGATAGAGAGGAGCACTCAAAATATGACGAGTTAATCAAATACTTTTCTTTCACTCCTGACTTTAATTTAAAACCCTGCATAAAAATGTATTCTGAAGATGAAACCTAAATCATTGCTTCCTGCCAAACACACAAAATCCAGCCCAGTGGCAAGTATTTCCAGCTGCACTACAGTTTCAGAATGTATCCTTCCTGAGAGCTTGCCACACCACAAACAGCTTTAGTAGAAGAACTTAATTCACAGAAAGTCTTTAAAACATGTTGCCTTGTTGCTTTTTGCTTCCTCTTTCCTTCCGCTGTTTCTCCTGTTCCCACCAAGACCTAGAGCCACCCCTGCCCTTGGCCATGTCACAGGTTTGGTAGTAGGTGAGCCACTCTTGTCACATTACTACCTTGGCTTTCAAACACAGCCAACTTACAAGTGGCAGCACATTAGAACTGAAAATTTATAGGTCTAAGAAATTATAGTTTAAGTTGCTATTCATCAACATAATGGATGTTAGTAATAGGGTATACAGTCTGGCATGCATATTAGGTACACATACTATACATCTATTAAGTATAATTAATTCCCCCAAAGTTCTAATAAGGGCTGATTAATTCCAGCTTAAATCAAATATCAGAGGAGCCAGAAACCCCAGAAAAGACTGTTTTTCACAGGTGAAATTTTGTGAATAAGTCAGACATTTTTTAGTGCTAAATGTGATTATCCTTGGCTTTGTCTCTGCTGAGGTACCTTCTCTTCCCTGTTTGCATTTATTTTTCTTGCAGCTCACAACTGAAGATAAATGGAACTCAATGTTATGTTCTGACTGCTTGTTCCAGTGATGGTTCTTCATTTTATGATTAACTTTATTGGATAGATAATATATGTTTTAAGGCAGGTGGGAAAAGAGGTAATCTGGAGATTTTGAAGCATGCTTTTGAGATTTTTTTTGAGCTACATATTATGTGAGCTTTTTGGCTGCTTATGAACAAGCTGATATACAATTCTGAGCAATTATGCTAAATGCCATGATCATGCTAAGCACTTACTCCTTTGACAGAAAGTTCTTCCATTGGCACAAGAATAAAAAAGCAAGGAAAATTATTAACAACTCATAATATTTGCTGATCTCTAATTGTCATCCACCATCACTGGCAATCCCAATCTCAATCCAAACCAATGTAAACTCATATTCTTTGAAAGGAATTAAATGTATTGGTCACAGAATTACTGCATCCTATCCTCTTGAGAAGATCTTTTCTTTGGCACATCCTACGCAGAAAATAGAACTGGATATGGGAAGGCATGGAAGTACCAAAAGGACCCAAAATATGGCACCATTTACATCACCTGCCTTGAAAGACAAGTTTTGCATCTTTGGTGGTAAAGTTAGCACATTCAGATGATATTCTGATTATCTTCACAAAACTAATGAAGAAAATTAGTGTCTTCTAACACTAATTTATTTCATAAATTTGGAAACTCATCTTCTGAACAAGCAAATTTAGTATACTACCTTATCACCATCAATTTCTCATGTAGCATGACTAGCCACCAAAATGGTTGCTTAAAAGTACCAATATACACTAAAATAATCAAAAACCCCAAAGGCAAGCATATCTATTCCTGTTAAAACCCCAGTAAATATCTGAAGCATTCCCAAAGAAAATCTGTTTTATATAACTACACCCTCAGGCTTCATTTTGCTCTGAGAGGAATATACCCCCTGTACACAGCCAGGCACCCTTCTGAGGAATTAAGTCAGATTTTGAAAGAAACATCCAAACACTGCGCAAGAATTTTGCTAAAACCTCTGGTCTCACCCTGAACTTACTGTGTCTTAATCTGAACAACCATTCCAAATCAGAGTAAAGTCATACAGACAAATATGTCTACTCGCCAGTGAGAGAACAAAAACAATCCCTTAATTTCCTGGTCTTTTATTCCTGAGTGATTAATTGCAATTCTACTGGGCATTTCAAATCATAACTTTATCCTTCCCTTATAGACAACCATTTCATCTCCTTTCCCAAATAATCTGTGCTCTACAGGTATAAAACACTGTATCAATCTCACTGCCTTCCCATTGGAAGTCGTAAGGATTGTTCCTAATATGTTTTGGGTTTTGGAACTTGCTGCTACCTTTTCCAACTTGTCAAGCAGCCTGTGCACCTGATAGTTTGTATATTGTTTCCAAAGTATGTTAAGTTTGTCATATTTAAAAGTGATCAGTTCTAACTTCATAGTTTTCTGTGTCATTGTCCTTAAATCACCATGAGTTCAACAAAGCTTCCACTAGAAACCTGACACAGGACATCCAACATGGAAGATCAGCTTTTTGCTGTGGTAAAAAATATGTAGAAAGGAAAAATTCTCATATATATATGTGTGTTAGAAAATATTGACATTTGTTGTAATGTTTTTTATAATAAGCAGAAGATGGATTTAGCAAAACCTTTCTTCATTGATAAGAAAATAATAGTCACATAAAATATCCTTAATGTATTTAGGTCGGTTTAGCTCATTTATTTTTAAAAAGTTAGATTTCTATCGTACTTTATTAAAATCAGACCATTGCATAAATACACAGTATTACATGAATAATTCCTGCATGTTAGTATTTGGAAGTCATGTCATTATGTTCACAGGAATGCAAGACTACAAGGTCTGCATTTTGTCATATAATTTGTCTTGGGGAGAACTGATACAAATCTGACAAAAAATTATGCTAATTTTGCAATAATAGTAGTTGTAAATACACACTGAGCATTCCTAGCAGGAGTTTAACCTGAGCCAAGAAACAAGACAAGGAACATGAAAAATGGAATCTTGGTAACTCTATGTGGCATCTTTATAATTAAGGGCCACACTGATTAGAAGTCTAAACCATCAACTGAAAATTAATGAACTTCCTGTAAAAAAGCAAGAGAGAATGTGACAATCTTGGGGAATGTCAAGATTCATCAATATGTATTTTGACAGCTGTTGTACAGTAGTTTACTATCATAGTATTCATGGAGCAAAGTGATTCTTCAAATGTCTGTGGCACAACTGCTAGCAATGTGGCACCAATCATGTGATACACAGCTTTTACTTGAAGGCTTTTTATGTACTTCAGATTCTTTGAAAATAACCCTGGAAACTGTTTGTACAGCCTGCAATATCTCTTCAATTGCTTTCATGCAGACATTACATTTTTTCCCCCTTCTGGTAATCCTACAGTTTGCAAATCTGGAAAATCCTGCTGACTGTCAGCAATACATGTGAGGTTTTGGATTTGGCTCCAAAACCAGCACTAAAACTTTTTCCAGCTATTTCTGTGTGTCAGTGTCGTCTGTAATCAATCATATTTTTTATGAAGCAGAGAAAAAAAAATATCAGGAAGTCTTTAAGGCTTTAATCCACACAGAGAGTTAGTTCCAGGACCTGAGTCTGAAACAGAAACAAAACATCAGTGTAGCAGGTGCTAGGAAAACTTAGAGTTTTTTGTTTTGGTTTTTTATTGGGTTTTGGTTTTTTTTCTGTTTTCTTCTTTCTTTTTTAATAAATAAGTTGCCAAAGAACTTTAAACCAACAAACAAAATATGCATAATGTGTGAGAGGCCTTTCAAGTAGCATTAAGAAACTGGCTGTTTGACAGTCAATTCAGTGGCAACATGGCACTGTACCTTAAGTAGAAGAGAATTTGATGTTGAGAACACACTTAGAATCCAGAATACACTGTTGGAAAAAAAATAAACTGGGCTGCAAACATGCCAGGCCTGTCATCTCATGATTACTCTTCCTTCCTCCAGGAAGCAAAAAAACCTCCAGAACCAACCAAACAATCAGAGGCAGATGTGATAACTTATTTCCCAAGTGTCCTGTTAAAGTGGTGCCGATAATCGTGTGTTGATACTCCTTGAGAGCACAGATGATGCTCAGTGGAGCTGCAGGATGCTCCTGGTCTCTTGGTATCCCAGCAGGGTTGGGACAGTCTTGCCCTGCGGCACAGCCTGGGAGGGTGAGGGCAGGGCAGCTGCAAAGCCATAAAGCCAAGCCAAGGGAATTCCCTGCCCATTTACATCAGATGTACCTTGCCTAATTCAGCCTCTGGGCTCTCAGCAATCTACCTTTAAGCAAAAATCCCAAGGATTGAAAAATCAGCTATTACAAGTGTCACAGAGAAGCTTGTTATCAGCCAAGGAGAGACACAGACCTAGGTAAACATAAACACGACACCTCCAGTTCCCTACAGCCCAATGAAAAGAACATTTTAAGGACTACGGTTGATAACGCTAGTTTGTCCTGCTGTGCCTAGCAAATCACGTGGGGCATACTGATACCTCTTTAATAGTTTAGTGTCTGAATGGAATTAACTACTTTAAGATTTCATAAACACTTGCTGAGAAGACAGAGGAAGCTATCGCAGAAAACAACTGGAGTTCAATAAAACTAGATTAAACTCAATGAACTTGTTAAGGTTCAACCAGATAAGAGTTTAGCAGACCTGTGAGGAAAACAAATATGGTTCTATCCCTCTGTTAGGTCAGTCTAACATTTTATCAGCCCCATTTATTTTTAAATAATGATTTGGTCTAGCCAGAGCAGAGTGATTCTGCATCTGGCTCACATGCTTCACAAAAGCCATTGAAATTTTGGAACTATTTGGAAGTCTAAGAGCTTTGTCACATGCCTAAATATTACCCACATTTACCCCTGTAGGACTTCCCATGCAGGCAATTTACAGTTGCAGTTGTCCCTTCCCAAATTTCCATTGTGTGCCAGCAAAAACCTCAGGGAGGTGTATTCCCCAACAGAGCCCATTTCCCCAGGGAACAGCAGAGGTATCTAGCACAAAAAAGCACCTCTGCTCTCTGACCGGTAGGTCAGATGAAATGGAAAAACTGTTCATACAAGTTTTTGGCAAACACAAACCTGTGCAGTGTTTTAAACAGTGTTTTAGAGGCGCATCTGTGACAGCTGTCACACAAATAATCCTATGAGAAGGGTTTTACATTTAAAATTGTAATCAAGAGGGAGCTTAAACTGCATGTGACACACGGTATGTTTAATTTGAAGAATGTTGTGTTTCACTGTTTTGGGAAAGTTATAGCCCAGAGGACCATTACTGCAGCCAGCTAAAGTGCATTAGATGCTACTAAACATCCATTCCCTCCAGGCTTAATTCCAAAATACTATCAACCCTCTTCTGTGGGGATTTCTCTTCTGTGAAGAAAATGGCATTTCTATTTTGGATCCCTTGTATGCTTTGAAAGTTCTCTCCCTCCTTCACCTTTTTTTTTTTCCCTTCTTGATCCTTAGGACTTGATTTCATAGGGAAGTTTTTCAGTTCATAACCCTCCCTGCTATATTTTTTGTTTAAGTCAGACTACTCTGGTGAAGAAATATTCAAATTATGTCTTCATTCTACATTGCTTCCTTTAACAGCTGTCTTCTCAGAAGCTGTATCTTTGTGTCACAATAGGCCACAAGCCCAGAAAACAATTAAGTCTTCTAAATTACTCAGCAGTGCATTCATTTGATTAAACCAGTACTGTCTGAATCCCTTAGCATCCAGGTTACTGATCAAAGTTTTGAGTATTATCCAAACATACTTTTTAAACAAAAAATTTACATTGGAAACCAAATGGGTAAGTTTGCCTTCCTGTTATATTTCACATAGAACTGAAACATACTGTATATTTTATCTAAGAAATGTATTGAAATGAGAGCTGAAATGTACAGAAAAGAACTGTTTAACCAGATATTTTCTACAAAAAAAAATTAGTGGATCTCTGGCAAAAGCTTTGATTTAGATAGTCACAGGCAAGTTTGCAAAATAGGACAGGGGAAGCAGATCACAGAATGGCTGACTAACATCCCTGTGCTCAGCCCTATTGAGGCTCTGTTGTGGAAACGTGACAACTGTAGGCACTTGTATGACAGTTTGGGTGCCTTATTCTGTGGTTGGAAATCACACACAATATACACAACTACAAAATCATTTGAGGAATTTTAGATGACCCAAGTGTACCCACGTGTCAACACAGTTGATGCTCTTTGTTCTGTAACAATGAAGAGTAATATATGCAGGCAGGCTGTCACATAAATACAACTTAAAATAAGCGAACAAAATACTTAACTCAGTGTTAAAATAACCGCAGTTTGGAAGAGTCTTAGTTTGAAATGAATTATTTGGAGTCTTCTCAATTTACCATGTAATTACTCACATTTTAAGATTACATCATCTCATTTAGACACATTTTCCCCTTTAATACCTTGGTTTCTAACTCTTGAAATCAAGTCTGTTAGTGATAATTCACAATAAAAATACAGTGACATTTCTGAAATCTGAAAGCACTACTGCATGTACACTATCTGCTATGCTGATAAAATAGACACTTTTATTCTGAAGTGCAGACATTTTGACATCTTTTAGTAGAACTAAAGAGTGATGTTAAGAAAAATTAATCTCCCTTATGATGTTGAAGGTAGGAATTTTTCAGTGCAGGATAAATTGTCAAGTTCTTAAGAGATCAGATATTACTATGGATAAAGGATCTTGACAGAGAAAAAAAGCAATAAAATAAACATAGAATCTAAACTTCTGGGATTTTTTAATCAAAACACAATTTTAGCAGCAGTTACAGAATCTATCCAGCTACAATATGTTTACATCAAAGCAAACAAAAGTTATTAAGAGAAATATCAAATTTAATAAAATCTGACTTGCAAACAAAGTTGGGAATGCATTTAAGAACGATGCGAAAGAACTGGTTCATACCTCTTTAAGTAGAGTCTCTTTTAATTTCAAAGTTTCATTTCAAAACATGTCAGTGGCCCATATGAAACACATGAGAAAGTTTACTCATCCTCTGTGGAACATAGACAGTCCATCACACACAGTATTTTTACCCTTGTGGCAAGCCTTAGCAGAAGAGACTGAAACAACATCCTTATTCTCAGAGGCAGTCTCCCTAGAGTAAAAAACAAACAAAAAAAAAAAAGAGTGGAAGAAACGTGGTAGAAGTTTAGACTTACTGTGTGTGCAATAACCCTATCACGCTGGAAAATATTGTGCTCTGCAGCAACTGGCCAGGGACACTTCACTGCTGCTTTGCCAGAAACACACCACCACCGTGGAGGAATTCAGGGTAGATGCAAGCTGTGCAGCAGATTAATTTTAACCTGATCTTTATGAGACCTAAAACATGGAGGTGTGCTCCAAAATACTGCAGCTCTTGGGATGAAATGTCTGATCAACCTACGTTAATGAAAGCTCAGTGACTCAGAGTTGCATAAAACACCTGCAAAACACCAGGGCCTACCGACCCCAGCAAAATGAGAAGTATGAGGTACCACAAGAGGCATTCCCACAAAACCTGAGAGAAGTGGCACAGGTGCCTGGACTACCCTGGCTTTAAAAAGCTTCTTAGAAGCAGGTATTTCAGGCTTTTATACAGATAAAAGAAACATTTCCAGGACATTGTTCAAAATTTCAGAAACATTGATTTATCCTTCCAAGATGCTTCATTCTCTGCATTAGCAGAGGATAAAGACTATGATCATAAAATTTCTGCAGTAGGAAGTCAGAAAATATGAATGACAGCAGCAGCTATTGAATTTTTTAAAAACTTGAATGATTCACAGAGTCATATTAAAATATCAGTGAAAGAAACAATTCATGTTATCACTGACTATGGCATACAACAATAAAGAGCAATGAACATGTATTTGTGGCCAAAAACAGCAAAGACAGGTGAAATTAAGAGTGAAAATTAAAACATGCACTCTTTCTCCATTGGGGAAAGAAACAATTCCATGTTTTCCCAGTTCTCAAAGACCAGTTAAATGTTTGTAGTGCACCAAAATAATTAAGACATAAAGATGATAAAGAGAGGAAAACAGAGAAAGAATATAATGGGCATTTTAGGAAATACAGTTAAATGTGTTAATTTTTAATCTTAAAAGGTGTCAGTCATAGGTCTTTTCCCATATTAATCTATGAATATAAGAAACCATAGAATGTAATACTTACTGAAAAAGTAAGGAAATATAAGGGGTAAGAAGTCTTGGATTTACTTTAATTCATTAAAATATCATCACAGGGGTAATATTGCATTATGGAGTCTGGCTGCTGTAGTTTTTAAGTGCTTTCCAGGTCCAGGCACTTAAAACTCTAGTAATAAAAAATTAAAACTACAATTTGAATAAAATTATTCATTCCAGTCATCAATTAATGCAACAGTAGTATATGATATTTACATACCAATTTCAGCATTTCAACTTTGACAGGTCTGCACAAAGAGTAATTGTATATTTCATCTCTGAGGAAATGTATTACTCCAGCGTAAAAGAGAAAAACTACAGAAACAGATGACAAAAACCCATGATGCGGTATATTTCTCACTCCTGAGCACCGTCCAGCCTAGAACCTCATGCTGCTTCGTAAAAATTTGTGATGAGAGGTACTAGACACTGCACATTTTTTTGTTCAAGCCAAAGGATTCACAGATCAGAAGCACAGTGTGTTGATTCATGATACCTGACAGCTTGTCAGTGGTGGCAGCAGAAGTTGCTGTATCCAGCTGCTTCCCCTGTCCCACCCCAGAGCAGCGTGCCTGGGAAATGCGGCAGTCCCTGCAGTGCAGTCCCTCTGTGCCAGCACATTTCACAGCTGGGTGCCGTGACCTCCAAAAACCATCTATTTCAACCAGGATGTAAGCTCAGCAGACAGGGGGACACTGACAATCTGCTCTGCTACTGGGCAGCAAAACTCCACTCACAAGAGCCTCAGCTCCTCCTTGGGACTGCAGCATGCATCAGATACACTTTAGATCGCAGTGAAATCTTTCAGACTGGAAACATTAGGCACCTGGGTTGCAGGAGGAGAAATTTAAAAAGCCAAAAATGTGTATGCTGTATATGTGGGTTCGTTTTCACTTATCTTCAAAGTCTTAAAATATCAAGTGATGTGATGAAGAAGGAGCAATAGTGAATGTGTTTAGGTCATACAGATTCCTAGAAATGCAGTATTTGGCAATATCCAGTCTGTAATACACCTGTGAAATACATATTTCTTCCAATATTCCAAGCATATTAGCAATTTCAACTCATTCCCCCAACTTCTGCCTCTCACGCACAAAACACATTTCTAAAGGAATCCTGAAAGCAAGGGCTGGACTGAAGGACAGGAAATGCCCTTTCTCCTTGCTCAGTTGCACTTGGGTCTAGCTGGAGATTCATAACACTTGCACAACACGGTGTGGGAAAAGGGTACACCAGGTACAGCTTCCAGGGCCCCTGTGTGACAGGACTGCTCAGCTTTCATGGATGAAGGATATATATTGGCCTACCAGGATCACCTTAGGTTTTATTCAATGAGTTATATGCTTGAGGTAAAGAAGAAAGCTGATTTTGAGGGGCAAGTCAGTGGTTGCAAATCCTTTTCCTACATAAACCCAAGATGATTTAATTGACCTCTGCCTACAGCTACACAATTTCCAGACATATTGAACGGCAGTCTGAGTTTTCCAGACCATTTTTTGCCCTTTGTTCCATTATGTACATCTCTCTGCAATTCCTTGCAGCCATATGGGCTTACGTAAAAATACCAAAATCACCAACAACAGCTTTAGTTATAAAAAGTCCTAGGACAAAGTAATCTAAGTTTCAGGCTGAGTAGGTGTTAAAATTACATGCATCTGAGAGAAACCAGCATTCTCTAACACCCTCTGATAGGGCTTGCATGCACATTAGCAAAAGCTCACTGCAGATCCTTGGCACATTTAATTTAATTTAGCATTAACCAAACTGTGGAAGCTGAAAAAAAGGACAAAAACCTCATTGAGCCTAAGAACAGCTTCCCCATGCCTCTTGAGATGCATATACTACCACCTTCCCCTAAAATGGTGAACTTTGATGAAGATATCCTTTTATGCTAATATAAAAAGTTATTAGTATTCAGCAGTGGAAGCTCTGGAGAGCTATTTCTAACAGTTTAAAAATAGAATTTAGAAATGTTCCTTTAAACATCACCAAGGGAAATTGCACAGTCAGGAGAGAAATTGCTTACAGTTATGCACAAACTCAGGGTACTTAAGAGGAAATAAAGGCCTTCAGTCACAGAGCATCCGTTTATGTCCTTGGGAACACAGGGAAAGGAGAAAAAGAATTTGAAGCAAAGCATTTGCAATATGTCTCTGAGAGTGGGTTCAAAGGACTCAATGCAAAACAATTATTCAGATATAGTAGGAAGAGTGGGTAAGGAATGAACACATGAAAATCAAAGGCCGTGTGCTTTGGATGCCCAGGCAGGTCAGGACTCTCATCATCTGCAGTCATTCAAAGGAGAAAATGATTTCCTGAAAGCATCTTCTAGACCATAGGAAGCTTCCAAGGTAACTGTAGTGACCACAGGCCTCTCTTGAGAACCTTTCTCTTCTCTGGGCACTCTTCATGCAGCAAGGAGCAGTGTAGCATAAAGGTACAGGGACTCATGGTTCAAAGCTTGTATTCAGTGATGAACATTGTCTAAGAGATGACTTTTCTACCACCCTGAAAAGTTTTAAAAGGTTCCTTAAGATCCTGTGAAGGTAGGAAGCAGAGCATATAGATCAAATCAGGATGTGGTGGGTACTGATACCTGCATGAATCCTCCTCCTAAGTCCCCATCACAAGATCATGACTATTTATAGACTGCAATGAGCTATGTATGGTAGCATTTTAAGAAAGAGTTATTTTACAAGTCTTTATAAAATAATATTTTGCTGGTATTTACTAAGAGTACAGTATAACTGACACTTTACTTTCTAAGTCCAAAAGCAAGAGAGATGAAAAATGCTGCTTACATTCCAGAAACAGGACTCAATGGAAGCCAACCCTGGATATCATGGGATTTCCTTCCTCCCCAGCCCCTTCTTTTTATCCCTTACAACCTTAGTTCTTTGTTTAATGGCATATTACAACAATACATTTTTTTCACAAAGCCACTTAAAATGATTTATTATAGTTCCACGCAATACCACTTGTTTATTTCTCTTATGAAATTATGTTTTCTCTTTGCTAAGCTGAGGGTAATAGCTGCTGAATGCTGATTAGGGTTGTCCTTATTTGATTACTGTTAATTAGAGTCAAGCATGTAGTGCATCAGACGAGAGGACTGCAGATCATCGTGACACTTCAAACAGCCTGTTTGACTTCAGTAGAGCCTGTTGGAAGTTTGGGGTCAGAATAAATCTTCAGCAGAGTTGTTTATGCATAGTTGTGTAACATTACACAGCATGGGGTGCTGGACTATTTGGTTAATTAGTTTAAGAGCCTGTCAGTGGCAGCTCACCTCCAGGTTTATCATTGGAAATTGCAATTAGCATGAAACAGTTTTCCTCTTTGGTCCAATTTCTCCCACACAAATCATTCTCTTGCCTAAGAAACCCAGGACCACAGCCAGTCAGTATTCTCACCCTCTTCCACTAGAGTCTCCACGGGATGTCTACTGCAACATCAAAGAGCTAGGCTAATCCCAGTTGATCTTGGAAAAAGTCCAGGGTTTCCTGAGGCCTTAGGGCTGTGATTAAAGAATACACCTGTCTGCCTCAGTAATGAGGTCAGACTGTCTTTGCCAACAACAGGCTGCTTTTTCCCTGTGACACACCTCCTGGAGGAACTGACTGAAGAAGGTGCAAGTACAAGGCAGTCAGACAGCAATCCAGCACCAAGTAGCAGCCTCTAAGAAAGCCACAACTATTACAGAACTGCTCTCCCTCCCCCAAATCCCCGATCAACTCCCTCTTCTTCATATGACACAGACTGAAAATGACATTTGGTGCTGAATTACTTCACATAAAAGGCTGGAAGTTGATGTTGTCTGGGTTGGCTGAAGGTAATGTAACCTATACACAAGATATTTCTGAAACACAAACAACATAAAATTTACTTAAATTCCAAAATTAAAACTAAACACTATCTTCCTCCCCACATACTCAGGAATATAGGCAAATAACAGTTTATTTGTAACTATGAAGAAAGTCCACAATAAAGTTTATACTTCATTTTATAATTACGCATTATCTTTTTCTATGTTCTTGGTACTAGACAGTAATTTACCTTACAACTTTATCATTCTAGTGTAGCAAATTACAGGTGGTAAATAACTAAGCTGGTGTCCTTCTCACATCAGCCAGCCACAAGATATAAAAGAGTGAAATTGACTGGAAAGAGAAATAAATTATTTAAATCAAGAAAATAGTTTCTCAAACATTACATGTTACTGACTGCATTAGTGGTCTCTTACCTCAAGTCAGCCTCAGTATCTGCTCAGGCCTACCTGCTTGTGCTAATTTCAGGGTCAAGCTTTTAAGACATGAAAGTCTTCTCTACATATGTGTCAGAGTTATCCCGGAGATCAATTGGTGTTCATTAGTCACATATACACTTAACTGCATTAAATGCCAGGCAAAGGCAGGCCCATCAGATGGCACCAAAAATAACCCCCTTTGTTTTCAAAGGAGCACAGCATTCATTAATAAAAAACCATACTTTAAAAGAGATGGGATTAAAGATGAAGACATACTCTGGAGAAAAGTTTCAATTTCTTAAGTCAGTATGTCTTTTCTATATATTTAAAAGTATTTCAGCCTATTCAGAAGCTGCAGGAAATTCTTCTGCTAATTTTTCAACCTCTAAAGTCAACAGGGCTTTATAATTGCGGTGCAGAAATCCTAAAATCCTGATCTATGCATTGCCAAAGCAGCAGTAAAAATTCCTGTCACTTTCTCCTTTTCCACAACTTTCAAAATGCTCAGATGTGGCACCAAAGATACTCTCTTCATTATTCTCACCTTTAGTAAAAATTCTAGGAATCTGCTGTACTACATCATCTTAAGTGCATTGATGATTTTTCTTTCTGGATTTGCTAGTTATCAGTTAATTAAAATGACCTTGATTCTGCCGTACCTGCAGTCATGGGGAGTTATTTGTATTCTAGGAGTCAGCTAAATCCCAATTCACCCACAGACACCAAAGCAAGGGTGAACACAGCCAGACCAGTGTGGTGATCTGCACTTCAGACTAGGAGACATCCTGGGAGTGAGAAAGAAGGGGACAAATCTCTTATCATTTGCAGTGAGAGGGTGCTGGGGTGTACTGTCTGCCACCACCACCAGAACGCAGAGTTTATATAGTTCTACAACCAAAGGCAATTTCAAAGTCAACAGCTGAAATCACAGAGCATAAACTTTGCTTTATGTGTGTTTTGTTATATTCTTTTTCCTAAGAATAATTACAACTACATTTTTATGGAAAATGTGTGTGGTGCATTGCTCTAATAATGCAATAAAAAGTCACTGTAAAAGAGAGTGGGCTTTTGATAAGCAAAGAAAATTCAAAGGATAATATATTGGCCCTATATATCATTTAAAGATATTAGATGCTCCAGTAATGTCAGTATTTAATTTAGAATTAGGGAGAGAAGATCCTTGTTTCATCAGATACTTGACTATACAACTCAAGACTATAGAAATACCTAATTTGCCATAAATTCAACTTTTCAATTCTTAAATCTCCAACTATGCTTTCACTGCATTTACAACAAGCATTTGAAACATTACAGAATTCATTTTAGGGAATTTCTTCAGTCATGTTTTAGTCACCATGAATGTATGAACTGTCAGCATATGATATTTCCTACAAAACTTTGGATGATTTTTTCCACTCTAGTCTTGGGAAGCTCCATGATCAGCAGACTGAGGTAAAACATATATTTGGAGCACTTGTGGCACAAGTTTCTTCCAGCTTATGATTAATGTCTAGCATGAGCCTTGCCCCTGATCCAGGTCATTGATTTTTGCAGGCTTTCCTTAGAGATGCCAGAAAAAGGCAGGAGAGCAGGGCAGATGGTACAATACTCATGAGGTCCATCTTCTCACCCTATTGGAAGCTCCTTCTGCTTCCTACTTACAAAACTTCTTACTGCCTGACGTAACTTATGCAGAAAATCTGTTTTAGTGCATGACATTTGCATGGCAAAAGTAGTTTTCCTAATATCTACCTGAAACCTTCCTGCACTTCAGGGCCCTACTGGTGCAGAGTAGACAGCATGCAACTCTCAGTATAGACCACTGGAGATGTTTGCCTTCTCCTCAACAGCATAACTGTTGATTGCCTCTCAGCTTGTGAACCCCTCCAACACCATGCTGTAGGATTGATCATTCATTTTTCTACAAAGAGATTCCTCCCTCTTGAGTAGCATCTTATTTGTTACAGCCAAGTTCTTCATTTTGTGGAGATCATTTTACTTTTTGACCTTGTCTTCTGTCATTCTTTCAGTCCATCCTAGCTTCAAATCTGATAACACACAGGCTATTCCATCATCCAGGTCATTAATAAATATATTGAGTTGTATTAGAGCCTAGGCAGGTCCTTGCAGAATCCCAGTAAGTCCGTTCTTTCATTTTGACAGTTAATCACCAACAGTGCTCAAAAGTTTTCAAAATTGCCTTGCATCCTCCTTATTAATTTCTTCCACATTATGTTTCTCAAGTCTGCTAATGAGACTGTCAGATAGGACAGTGTACAAAGCCTGAGCAAAGTCAGGGTCCAGGGCACCTACCATCTCTATTCTAACCACAATGCCTCTTACCCTGGGAGAATTTGAGAAGAAAATTACATTGGTTTGACATATTTTTTTTTTCAACAACTCCATGCTTAACTGTTAGTTAAGAAAACACAGTTTCCCTGTGTTCTTCTCAGATTTGTTGTTTTGAATGTTCTTGGCAAGAGTAACATATTGCTAGTATTATGTTACAAAAATAACATAATATTAATAGCAGGATTAATCCCACAACTTAATAGCAAGCTTCATCCTAAATTCCTTTATTAAAATTTTACAGAATGTGAGAACTGACATGACCCAACTATAGAGACCATAAACACAGAAATATTCAGTTATCTGTAACTTTTAAATTAGACAAGTGTGAGGGCAAGCAACTAATAAAATCTCCAGTGTATTCAAACAGATTAAATTAAACTGGATGAATAATTTCAGTTGTCATAATTTTGAATTTAGAGTATTAAGAAAAAACTTAAAAGACACGGTATTAAACACATTGCCAATAGTTCTGAGCCTCTCACTGAAATGCTATGAAGTGAGAAAGGCTCATTCAAAGTGGACTAACAACAATTATATCCTAACTATCTTTTTTTGAGATTCACTATTTAACCTTTTATTTGCTGCAGGCTTACCCAGGTTTCCGATTACCAGCAATGTCAACTAAAAGCATTAGTAGCTGTTTTACTTTATCAGGAGCACTCCATAGAACAAAGACCACGGATCCCAGATGGAGGCCCAGAAGGCCACTGCAATCTCCTACATAGCTCTGAAAAACTTTCCCGTTTTTGGTACAAAATACATGGTCAGGGAACATGTTCTGGATCCAGCCTGCAAAGAAGCTTGCTCACATCACAGCCGTCTTGCACAGTCCTTTGTAAGTGAACAGCAATATGGCTGTGGCTGTAAAAACAGTTCTGGCAATTTGATACCTGGATATCAGTGTCTGAAGAACCAAGGCCAGGCATATCATGTGGTACTACGGGGACCCATCAGATCACAACAAAGGAATGTACACTGCAAATTGAGCTATAAGGTTGTTGTTGTGAGGCATCCCCGAACTGGTAATAATTAGCATTGACTCCATGATTCACAGAAGGCTGATCAATCTCTTTATTATATATAATATATTATATATATATATATTATATATTTGTATATATAATATATAATATATATATAATATATATTATATTATGTTATTTTTAAGAAACCCATTGCTTTTATATATGGTTACAATACAGGTAAACTTAATTGGTCCTCCACCTCACCCTCACCATTGACTAATTAGGAAACCACTCTTTGGTAAACAAATCTCCATAACACATTCCACATGTTCACAACAACAGGTGCAGCAAATGAAGATAAGAATGGTTTCTCATTCTTTTCTCTGATCTTCTCACAGCCTTTCCCAGAAAGGCCTGGGAAGGTGGTGTGCAGCTGTCTGTGGCCAGAGAGCTGCTGCCACATAGGGTTACATGAACACTCTCAATTAATGATTCTACTCTTCACATTCCTGACGTTCATTTCATTCATGGAAAAAATACTGCTTCAATAAGGTGAGGAGATTAGCACCAGAGGACTTCCAAAATGTTCTATTGCATTTCTATCATGAAAAGCTGAGTATGTAAGTGACAACTGCATGTGCCAGTTGCAACCAAGGATATGTCCTCAAGGAACCATCACACTAATTCAAGGCAGCTTGAATTATTCATGAAAGATTGGATTTTAACCCAGCATCCAAGTCAATTTGAGGTCCTTCACAGCTGAAGTTCTATCCACTGATAATTTTACACTCCTACTTTCTCATCTAGAAAAATATAGGAGAAGAATAAACTGTTTCTGTGAATACTAAAATCCATGAAGTCCCAAAATAACAACACCACTAAGTACAGAGGTAAGCTCTACTCTAGACAAGAAGAGTTTTGGTTGTTTTGTATATAGACAGAGAGACTGAGAATAGCTGAAAAAACAGTCTCAGAAAGAAGACTTGATGTAGACAATGTAAAAGAAGCCTGCAGGGCTTTGTTTGCTTTTACATACACAGGCACTCTCACCATACTTTTAAACATATTATCAGAACAATTTGTTCCTTTACCTCTGCAGCTTCTATTGTTTCCTCCAGCTGCTACTCTAAAAAAATGTTGTGTTTGAAATCTAATCAAGCCTGAAAGTATCCAGCTCACAGCCTCTGCTTTTATTGCCGGTTAGTCTAAGAAATGAAAGAAAAATGACTACAGTTTTTCCTTTAGACAGTTCTGATCATGGAGAGTAATGAAAGATATTGTAGGAAGGAAAGAAGACATCACACATGGAGACAATGACAGTGAAGAAAGATGATGCTAAGGATTAAGCTGAAGTTAAGGACTGGATTGTTCTCAGTGTGGAAGATATGACACTCAACAAGACTATGTCCAAGAGACACAAAATTGAACCTGAAAACACGCTCTGAAGTATTTCAAAAGGAATCTTGCAATCAGTGATGGTAGTGTGTGATTAGGTTTGGTTCAATTGCAAGGCCAAAAATACAGACTCCACTCTAAAATATGAGGAAAGATGACAGTGGAATTCCTGGAATATGAAGTGTTGAAGAGAGTACTTCTGTGTTAATGGAGATGAGACTAAAACCTTGGGAAGTCTAGGTGGACAGAACACCTTATGATGAAGAGCCCCTCTTTCCCAGCATGATGTCTGCCCTGAGTCATCAAAGAGATATTGAATGGCTTCATCATCTACTGCTGCTGGCCTGAAAGTTTGTATGCCCAGCTGAGCTTCAGAGTGAATGCTCTGCAGCTTCAGAATGAATTCCAAACCATGTGATATCTACTAATATTAATTCAGAAATAATGAGTGGACAGTTGTCTCACAATCACAAGTAGGGGTAACTTGTTCATGAGACAAATAGATCAACAACCTCTTTGAAATATAATTTAAAAATTAATGAAAAACTTCTTCATTCCTGGCTTCATCCCTACATAAAAGAGATGCCAAGTATTTACCTATCATTTTCAGGGCTACATCCATTTAAAGGGAAAATTCAGTCATTCTCACCAATGCTCACCAATTCTGGAAATTAATACCTCAAAGAGATGACAAAAGGCTTGGGTAATTGGAGTTGTTCAGTCTGGAGAATAGAAGGCTCTTAGGGGACCTTATGAGCTCTTCCAGTACTTGAAGGGGTCTTATAGGAAAGACAGGGACAGACTTTGTAGCAGGGGCTGTTGTGATGGAAGTGGTAGACGTCCCTTCCCTGGTAACATTCATGGTCAGGTTGGACGGAGCTCTGATCAGCCTGGTCTAGTGGAAGGTGACCCTGGTCATTGCAGCAAATTTGGACTAGATGGCCTTCAAAGGTCTCTTTCAATTCAAAACATTCTATGACTCTGTGATTTCTGTAGGTGATTTTCATCCACGTGTACAGCACCCAAGAGCTGCTACATGCATTCTCAAGGTTTGTGCTAATCTGCAAGAATCTCACAGAAAAATCAGTCTAATGGTAAGCATCAATTTTCAGCAAATAAAATTACTTTGTTAAACAACTTAATGGTGGAAATGGACAGAATCTCCTGCAGACATAAGAAGAAAGCAGAGTTGACTAGGCAGTATTCTCAGTTTGTGGCAGGAGAGGCCTTTGCCTGTATTGTATCAATATTCCTAGAAAATAGATTATTTCACAGCATAGATTTGTAAGATTTTTAATTATTTCCTTTTGTTTTTCCTTTTAAGGCTGTCTGAGCAGTTGAGGGCACAGCATAAACTTTTTTGCTCCAAGACAATGCAGACCCTTTCTGAAGAAGTTCCTTCCAAGTTTGGTCAGCCGTAGACTCCTTCCCACACTCCAGTACACCCTCCTTAAGCAGAGAGATATTTTCAACACAGGCTTTGCAACCCCTTCTGTGAGGGTGCAGAGCAGAGCAGCAGGGCTGCCATGGGGGATCATGTAGGCACAGCCTCCTGCAGGCAGGCACAGTCCTCGAGGATCCTGAGATGGGCTGGGGTCCCTGCTCTGCTCAGGGCAGGATTAGGGCCACAGCTGAACCAAAATGTCACCCCTGGGCTTCTCAGGAGAGGCTGGACTCGGAAATTAAAGCCTATGGATGGCTCCAGAGCCCAACAATTACTGGAAGCCAAGATTACAGTACTTGCCTGTCTTGTCACCATGACTGAAAGGAGCCACGGACCATTACAGTCAGACACTACCAGGTTTCAAACCGCTTGTTTTAACCAGAACTCTCTTCATTCATCCTCTTTCTAAATGTACATTTGGGAAGCAGCTTAAAGCTAAAGAACTGAATTAAAGTAAAATTAAATTCAAGCTTCTCCTCCTCTAAACCAAAGCAAATTTTTGATGCAGCCTGTAAGCCAAAATTCTGAATTAATTCGTCCATTAAGCATGAACAGTATCTTTGAGCATGATGACTAGCAGGCAGTGACCCAGTAGCTCCTCCTCCAATTTAGGAAACTTGCCCCTGACCAATGTATGAAGCCTAAGGCAGAGTTCTGAGGGATTCCTTATCTCCTTATCACCTGTTCCCTTTGATATGGCCCTTCCAGCAAGGTTTATATTGACTCTTTAAATTTTTATGTATCTTGTGGCATAAAGAGAGCATTAAGAAATCTTCTCAAAAGACCTGACAAACTCAGTTCCCAAAGTCAAAAAGTGACCACAAGTCATCAGAGGTCAGTCTTCACTGACTGCCTTCCTAAGGTTTCAAAAGTAATTCTCTAGTGAAAACTCAAAACGGCAAAGTAGCTTTTCAAGTATAAATAATAATACATATTATTTAATATAATTAAATTAATTTTATTACATATAATAATTATAAATACATTAATAATAAATAGCATTCAGTTATTTAATTATAATATTAAACAGGTACATTTATTTATCCTATTTTACAAATCAAGTATCTCATATTGGTCTAGAAGCACACTCTATCAAATATAGCTCTCAATAAAGAACCCTAAGTTAAAGATACTTCCCTTGACGGCTGATGATATTAAACCAATTTAGAAACTGTAATTTTATCTTAAGTGCACTTAAGAATATGACTATTTTAACCATATTATAACAGGTTATATACAAGTTTTTTCCTAAATTGATACCTCGACACAAACATAAGCAATTAAGCTGTCATTATTCTACTAGACCTTAATTAGTTGCTCACATTAGAAATATCCTGAGATTTCTCTCAGTATAAGGGTCTGTAATTAGTGTAATTAAGATAATATTTTGATTACATGACTTCAATCTTTTAGGCCACATAATTAGAAATAGAGCACATTTTAAAGTGACAGTCCTTTGGAAAAAAACTCCAGCAAATAAACCAAAGAGTCTGATGGACTTATTTGTTCTGCATCATCACACTAGCCCCTCACTCACACCATTGCCTGGCAAACTGCACCCAACTACTAAAAGACAAATTTGGGCCTTCTGTATGGAACAGCTGGCTCGCAGTCAAAAACTACAATAGACCTATCAGATCAGAACAGGAGGATTTAGCTGACTCACAGCCTCGTCCTGGGAGTTAAAAACATTTTCATCATTACCTTGCAGAAGGTATTTTACAGTGGGTGAAATGAGCTCCAGCTCCCCACGTTTTCATTCTCAGCTACATTCTTCCTTCAAAAATTTTTCCTTAACATAAAACACTCACCATCGCTCTTCCACTTTTATTTTTGTCTTAATCCCCAGTTTTACTAAGGAATGCAGCACATTTACAAAAACCAGATGCAAGAGGAACCTCAGAGGAAAAATATACAACAAAGGGGGAGAGATATGGCACCTTGCATTTGAATCAATGTTCTTTGTCTTGACTTAAAGCTCAAACTATCCTTGGGAGGGTCATCAAGGCATAATTTTATTCCTCCTGAGTCACCATTTTTCTATTTTAAAGTCCTGCCCGTGACTACAGGACAGCTGCAGAAGTCTGGATTGTGAGTTGAAGGTGACACATACCTCTTTTCTCCTCTTCATCTGAGAGACATTTTTCTCTTTTCTACAACTTCTTGTTTTAAGAATGACACTTCAGTCTATTATATAAAAAAGAGCTCTTGACTAAAACATTAGGGCAAGTGATAGTAAATTAATCCTCAATACTCAAAAATTGATAGCAATGTGCATATGGAATTCAGCTGTCTTTCTTACTCTGAGTGATAATTCAGCACTGCATCTGTAGACACAGGTCTTTGAAAGTTTACTTGTAGGCTTAACAGAATGCAATAAAAAATTTATATTTATTTATTTATCTATCCTTAAGTCCCTCTACATTTTAAAGCTCAGAAATTAAGAAAGACCAATGAGGGAGAAATTAAGAGTCTCTAATTAAAATTCTTGGAGTTTTGAATTTGGAGAAATTTTAATTCAGACTAAATTCTGTGAAATAAACAGACAGCAGTATTTGGTATCTTGCCTGGTTCAAACACTAAAATTACAATAGCACTTGTGTTACAGATTTTAGGAATCCAGAAGATTAACACTTCCCTCAATGCCCTTGCACAGAATGGACTTCCTTGGTGGAGTAATGGCTTATCTTCAGTTTTAAAAAGTCACCAATAAAACCAGACCAGCCAAAAAAATAATTCCCATTGAAGTCTAAAATGCTGTCTAAAATCGATGTAATCTTTCTTTTTTCTCCAGTCCATGAGGCTGGAGAGGTACAGACCAGAGTGGCTCTGGTTGAAAAAACTTTCTCTTTTTCCCATAGTAAAGTCTAGGCTAACAAGCATTTTCAGACCTGAAACTTGCCTAGGGAAGTTTAAGATCACATTCTCTTAATTTTCTCTAGCCTTACCCTCAGCTTGGTTCTCCCAGGTCTCATCTCCAGCTTCATAAAGCTACTGCTGCAAAATGCCATTGTGAAAAATTCAGCACAGAACTGTCAAACGCTCTTAAGTATATAATAAGCTATTTATTCTTTAGCATTTATTTACTTTAATAGAGGAGAATTTGAAAGAGTTTTTATAAGTAGAGCACAGCCTTTCTCAAACTTCTATAACCTAAATCACTTGAAAAGGCAGTTAATCACATCAGCCACTTCTCTGCTTGCTGGCTCTCCAACAATTCTTATTATAGTCTCTTGTCAAATGAGTAAACATCTGATAGACACTGAAATGTTAAGGTTTAAGGACTCAAAAATTCAGCCATCTGCAAAATCAGCAAGTGCTTTACTGAGGGCAGGTTTGCACCCCTCAAATGAGATTGAGGAGAAGAGTTTTTTGTGTGTGGTGGCAAAACCTCTGATCTGCACAAGACAGAGGAAGCAAACATCCCTCACTAGAGAATGACCTCAACAAACCAACCTTTGTTTAGCAACAAGCTGGGTTCTGAGCCAGGTAAGGGAAGAGTGAAAAGGCAGATCCTGCTAGGTAGGGTAATGGTTTTTTTCATGCCAATGCCCTCTCTTACACACCTGGCTCATGAGGAAGACTTCTACCTGGGGTAGCACCAGGACATTCACACTTAGGCCAGAAGGTATTCATCCCTTCTGACGGGGCATAACTCAGTGAGGCTGCCCTCATGCCTTAGAAGGGGTCATAAACCATCAAAGACCCCTGAAGTGCCTCCAGACTCATTTCGCATTCCACCACACTGGTCAGAGTGACCCCGAGATACATTAGAAAGTCTCTTTTCCCAGTGTGGTGGTCGAAGAAGGAGTCAGAACTCTTCAGTTCTGTGTCTCAAGGTTGTTTATTGTTTCTTATCTATAAAATTCTTTCTTTTGGCCTGTTGAGGTCCTCTCAGCAAGACAGTCAGAGGCACTCTGCCTGCCCCTGGGGAGGTATAATTTTATACTAAAAACTATGTGTACAATATTTACAATTACTCCCCAATACCTATCACCTATGTTAGACAGTGAGCTTCTACTCTAAACCAATCTAAAAGTGCCAACATCACAGCAGAAGATGGAGGCCAAGAAGAAGAAGGAGAAAGGCTGGACACACCCAGATTCCTCCATCTTGACCCTAAACCCCCATTCTAAAAACCCCAAAAATCTATTTTTCACCTTGTGATAAATTCACTATCATTCTGCTTAAACTGTCGTGGCTTGCAGCTCTTCATCTAAGGTTGGTAACTTGCTCCACGGGTCATAATCAAAACCACAGGCGTCTTGGGCTCTGTGCCAGGGTCTCTGAGCCCCCTGGCAGGGGTCCTGGCAATCTGGGACAGCCAGAGGGATGTCCTGAATTCTGACAGGACTCCACATAATTTGCAGTGTTGACTCAGACAGTGTGAAACTGCCCCCCCAGGGGCATTAGCTGGGTGTTCCCATGTAAAATGAAGCGTATATTAACCCATTGAACTTTGTGTTTCATGGGCTTCTCCCACCTCTGACTGTGAGCATCACTTCAAACAACAGACATCAAAATTGCAAACATCATGTCTTGTCACTGGAGCCACAGTGATGATATCTTTCCTCTCTGCTATTTACTCTTATCCTTTCTTTTCCTTTTCTTTTCTTTTCCTTATGCCCTTTCTGAAGTGCTTTCTTTTATGCTTTGATATTACTATATTTCTGCAGATAATTGCAAAAACAGCTACATGCCTCTTTTCCTTTGCAACCAACACATATATTTATGAGTACCAATCACTCTGTCATTTCATTCTAATCCACCACAAAAAACCTATTAGCAAGAACCTATATCACCCTTGCCTTCAAAGGCAGATCATGTAAAACCTCACACCATTTTTCTCTTCCTGTGGTGATAAATTAAATATTGTCGCTGTATGCACAATATCCTCCTAAAATTTCAATTGTAATTCTGGATATCCCAAATTTGGGAAAAGTGAGCAGGAGAAGGCTAGTTCGGTCCTTTGCAAGTACAAAGGTTAGCTTAATACTACACTTACAACTCATCTACCATTCTAAAAAAGGAATGATTTCTAGTCCATTACATCTACACACAATTAGTCCTCCCTGAGGATTGTCTCTAGGATAAACTTGAGAGGCTTGATAGGAAATAGTGTTAGAGAATTTCTGTAGGGAGAGCGAATTTCTTTCACAGGTTCTTTAATGAAAGACATTACTTGCAGGCAATTGATCCTGCTTCTCCCACAATTCTGACATTTTTCTCAGCCAGGGCTAACACATTCCTGTATCACTGAACAGAAAGAATGGTCATTGTAGGTACCTGCCTTGAGTAATTTAGCAGTGGCAGTCTGTCAGGCACCTCTGACATATCAGAGACAAGTATTTAGTTCAGTTGTTGGAAAAATGGTGTGGCAATACTAAAGGATGTCATCTAGCAGGATTCAGGGCCTAAGCAAATACTTTGAAATGGATGCCAGCTACTATTGCAGATCTCATCAGTAGGCATCTCCTGAAAAGGCTTTGGGAGAGACATATCTAACAAAGGGAATTCCTTCCTCGTGAAGGAATAATAATACACATTATACTACAGTTATTAAATAATGTACTTCATATTACACTTAATAATACACTGCAACTATTCTCTCTCAGATCTCTGCAAGTTCAAGAGCTGAGTACAAAAACTACAAAAGCAAAACCACCATGCCAACAATGTCAGCAGAAAGAGGCACAATTGCAAAGCAAATGAAAGAAATATGCAGCACACCTGGATTTACCACTCAGATTATTCATCTTTGCGCTCCTTGTGCTCAGCTCTCAGACTCCAGAACTAACCCAAGTATTTGTATATTTTAGCTGAACTGAAGTTGGCTGGGATTCAGCATAGTGGCCTTTCAGGTAATGTTTGACTTTGTGGATTTTGCTATCAGCGAGGCTTGCCTTTCCTACAGCTGAGATGTACCACATGCCTTCTGTGTCCATGCCTCAGACAATGATGTTTTCATGCCTGCTGGCACATTGCCTGCAATGCACTGATCTTTTCCAGACCATGCACTGTTGTCCACTCCCTGACAGTCTGCCAGACATTTGGCTACAGAAGCAACACATACATACAAAGGTAAGAAGGATTCTCATTTATCCACCAACTATCCTAATACAAAAAAAACTTAAGTATCCATGCTATATTCAACCCACTTGTTTGCTTCCATCCTTTCTCATTATTAGCATTTCTCTCCAACACTGTAATGACAGAGTCATTCGGAGTCAACACTTAATGCCCACTCTGAATACAAAAAGATTTCATTACAGTTTCTCTTAGGCTTCTAGTTCATACCATACCTAGACAGAGGCTAAAGCATTCCTAAATCTCTGATAAAAGCTGACCATTTTCCAGAAGGACAAGAACACCTTTAAGAGAGAATTTGAGCTTGTGGGAAGGGTTGTGCCTAAATTTTGATAAGAGGACACTACTTTAAGTAATAGTAAGATACAAATATTATGCACCAGCAATTTTATTGACTGTCTTCAGGGTGGCAGTAAACTAGAGGTAGAGAGTAGTACAAGTGTCATCACTCCTACTCAGCTTACTTCAAGCAGCTTCTCTACTTTGTTTAAGTCAAAGGTAAGAACTCTCAGACTTGTGTTTGCTGCTACTTTACTAACAGTGTGCTAGATACATCTGCTCTTACAAGGATTCAGGTGTGCTGAGACACTGCAAAGTCCATGATGTACTTGCCCAGAAGAACTAAACTCCTCAATAAATATGGCAATGACCGAAAGGTGAAATCTAAGTGACTAATTTTATATACCTAAATATTTGTCAATTTAGATCCATTTGCAGCAGCATAATTTTTCTAAGCAGAGGTCAAAAAATGCCCCATTTTTCAGTTATGAGTAGTGAAGATACCAGATTCTGATTTATTAGCAAGATAGTTCATGAGAGAGTAATTTTATTTTTAATATCTCTCTCAAAGCCCAATACTTCAGACAAAGCAATAACATTTTCTTAAATCCATTCAGAAGCAGAGAAACTGCTTTCTCTGTTTTCATATCCCTTAAAATGGGGCGGATGATTTAAAAAGTATGAAGGTTTAAAATCAAATGACACAATTATATTGTTCTCTCTGCTATAACCTATTGAGTGTATATTCTAGAAAACTTAATCCTTTGGGGTTAATGACACTTTAGAGATCCAATTAAAATGAAATGTTTCTTCTGCAGTCATCCACAAGGTGCCTATTGCTGTAGTGAGAGTAGGTAAATTGAAGTACTAAGATTCCCCAACATCTATACAACCTCCAAATATCTTGCATAATTATTTTCTTTTCATTGAAAAATAAGTTGCTAAAGCACTGCATCCTCATATAAAAACCAAAATATTCAAACCATTTCCTTCCTTCTCTAAAGGGTTTTAAAATATCCATGATGAACATTTGTTTCTGAACCATCCCAGACCCTATCACTCCTGGCAGAAATAAAAAGAAAGGATGCTATCAGGGCAAGTCCATTGACCCAAATATCTGTCCAGGGACTGCGCCTTTCTATTCTGTTCCATTAAAGAAACTCAGTCGATTGATGCTGTTCTGTAGAAGAATGAATCACTTTGTACACCGGAAGGATTCCTACCCGGGCACCTTCCTTTGTGAAACTGAGCTAACAAAAATAATGCCAACACCTAACTCAGGCATTACATATACACTGAGGTTGGATGGACATAAAGTCTTTCATTACTGAATTAAAGTATGGGCTGACTAAATTGATATAAAATTACCGACTTTCTGTTCTACTTTCAAAATCATTTGAAAACTGAAATGAATCCTTTCGCAGCAAGCATTTATCATCCCATTATATTCACCCTGGGGGATGTTAATGGTTTTGGACTACTGCCTCCAGCCCTTACTTCACCTCCAAGTGGGTATTATGTGATGGCAGTGCACATTTCATCAAGACATATTGCTGATTATATTTCCATTAAAGAATACAGCCAAGTCTGACTCCTAATTTTTCCAGACTAATCCACCACTGCGATCTTCCCGGCACTGATGAGTTCATAGCGGAGAAAGGATTCCTTTCTCCTTTTCTTGCAATTTGCAGAAGTACATGTCCAGAGTATGAGACTAAGTTAATCAGTTTTGCCCACAATAATTAGAATACTCACACAACCTCTTTAGTTTAATGGACTGTAGTTCATTCAATTACTCTCTTTGCTTCATAGTAGCACAATGACCATTTTTAGCAAAATATCTCAAAAGAACTATGATTTTAGACTGCAGGCTTGTATTACCCCACAAGGCATTTAAGGCTGTGCTCAGACACAGCTGAAAAATTATAGGCTTACACCTAGTCAAAATAAAAATTCTGTACAGCACAGAGATTCTTCTCCCTTATACCAGTGCTCAATTAACATGTAGAAAATCCACCAAGGACTAATATGATAATACTTTGAAAGCATTACCCTCATCAATCGGGTACAAAATTCAAGCATGCAGGCATTAGCATTTGCACAAGGAGTAAATTTCCTTATCGAAATAATGGTCTTGAAAGAGAATAAGTCACCTGCCTTTCAGCTCTGCTGTTCTGCTTCCCAAATGTTCTAGTACAAAATAATAGCCAGTTGAGCATCCCAGTGCTAGCAGTTTGGCTGTAAAGATAAGCTTGCTCGCTCCAGGCTTAATTTATTCTCTTCCCAGATCTGTATTTGTATTATTTATTACATTTTATGAAGGGAAATTCAAACTTGTTCTGCTTTTGTTGAAAGAAATGAGGAGTATTTCCTCTTGCTGGAAAGAGGAAATACTAGAAGCTAGAAGTGGCCATGCTGGGATATACAAAAGTGAGGATGTGCTCAAAACATTTCTGAACCACACTCTGAGCCAGCTATAAATATGGGGAGCTTATTGCTTGAGTCACACTAGCTGTATATGCTGTCACCTCCTGAGTTATGTTCTAGTATTTGTTTTTAATTATTAATATGTTTTGCTCTGTTGAGATTTATTTTTTTATTTATTTTTGCAGTTCCATAAAACTCATCTCACATTAGCCATACATTTCTTGTCAAGATTGCTCTGCACACCCTACTGTTTGAAACATTAACAATCAGGTGAAATATTTGTGTTTGACACACTTTTATATTTCCCTAAAAATGTAAATATATTACTGTAATTGCCCTTCTCAAGTATCAGTGAGTCAGGGAAAAAAACCAACATTCTGTCATGCAATACAAAGGAAACAATTATACTGTACAACAGCACAGAGAATGGGCTAATTTCCACATGGGAAGACACATTAAAATCACTTTCCTTCTTTTTTTTTTTTTTTTTTCTTTTTTAATATGCTTTCTCTATAGATATTTGCATGAATTCATGTTTGTCCCAAACTAGCAGAACGCCCCATATCAAGTCCTAAGGTATAATTTCCAGTCAGCCAATGTGCTATGTAATATCCTTATGTAAATAATGCTTCAAGAAACCAGCTGAGTCTAGTGCAAGCATAGAAACAAACTAGCTAATATGGAGTGCTCTTCTTAAGAAGGATTCCCAGACTGGTCCACTACTGAGATCACTTTCATGGGACTCTGGAAGCTTTGGTCTCCCTGCAGCTGTGCACATCCCTGCTAGAGATGACTGGCCTCTACCATGCTCTGTGCCTCAGTTTCCTCATTTGTAAGAGGCTGATACTGCTCCTCTCCTTACAGGGCTTTGAGCATAAAAAAACATGTAAAAAAGAATATGTATGGGAGGGATATGTATGAATTTGAGAAATGGGAGAAAATTTCTTTTTATCTATAAAGCCCTGAAAAGCAGAGGAAAACCTATTAAAAATTAAGGCTGAGATGGGGTTGTATATTCATCTGAACCCAAAGTAAAATATAAAACAGTTGCAGTCTTTGTTTTCCAAGTTATACATCATTACTAGATTATTAAGTATTATTTTACTTTTCAAGCTTGTTAGCATTGCAGAGACATGCAAAAGAATCATAGATTTCCAATTGGGCAACAAAACTACAAGAAACTAAAAAGGTGTCAAGTCTGAATATCCATCACATCTTCCAATTAAGTATCATCAGTGTTTAAGATCTGGAAGAAGGAGTATTAGTGCTGAATTATGCTGCAACCCTACAATTTGGTGAGTTTTGAAGGCAAGAGATGGAGAAATGATCTGTAGCAGAGGTACATAAGTCCCATTAAAAAACACTCAGCATTGTAAATAATTAAAAGCAATCACATTAGGGACCTGCCTTCCATTCCATTCCATTCTTCCTGGAATCATGGCATATGTGATGAAGTCTGTGATCACACGGAGCAGTCAAAATTCTCTATATAGGTTTAGCTTTTAGAAACTTTCCCTTAGAAGGGAAAATACCACATACTGAACTGTTGAATTTAGTCTCAAGAAGGGGATTCTTTGCCCCTTAGGGACAAAGAAAACCAACTTGGCTAACTTGGCTAGAGGGAAGGCTAGGCAGACCTGCAAAGGAAAAAAAAAAAAAAAAAACAAAAAAACAAACGAAAAAACCAAGGCACTCACAATGCCTCCAGTGAAAAAAGATAGAAAAAGATATTTCAAGGATTATTTTTTTTACCTTCCTGATCAGGAGAGGAACATCAAATAACTGAAAACAAAAAAACACAATCTGCTTTTATTCTGCTACTAAGCAGTGATTGTAATCCTATATTAAAAAAAAAGAAAAAAAAGAGGATCCCAAGATAGACTTTTACAGATTGAATAAAAACATTGTGAGTTTTAAAATGGACTCCGTTTTTGAAAAAAAAGTAAAGTAAGAAAATGTAAGAATAATAACTTCAGCGTGTTTTTAGGGCTTTGGTAATGCTGCAAACAATAGAATGCAATTTATCAATGCTTTTTAAAGGATGACTCTGTAACATGTACTTCCAGGATCTCCTGTTGACTCCTTAAGCTTTTCCTAGGGTTCTCAATGTTTTTGCACGGAAGTCTGGATTTGGTAAAGCAGTTACATGCTCTACTGCATGTGATCTAGATTTGCCTATGTATACAAACACTAGGCAGATCAAAGACAACTCATCCTTTTCACTGTTTAGATTGAAAAACTAAAAACAGTTTTCTCTAAGACAAGAACATCAATCAGGATAATTAGGTCACTCTTTGCACAGGCATCTGATTAACTTTAATGTTCATGTTTCACTCATCCAGCTAAATCTTGGGAGTCAATTTAACTTCCCCAGATTAGTATTGTGGAATTGTCACAGCATTTTCCTAGGACTAGAATACCAATAAAATACAACTTGGCTAGTTACACAGTGTGTTAAAAGGATTAATCACTTTTTCTAGGCCCATTTTTACATGCTGGAATACACTGTAGATCTCAGATGGATTTCCTGTCTGTATAATTTTTAAACAGATTCCTTAAGATGTTCCCATACAGTAGTACACAGATATTCATGAAAATGTTATTCTTTTACAGTTTTCAGATCCTTAAACAAGGCTCAGCCTATTTAAAATAATCTTTAACTTAAAAAGAGAAGGAAAAAAGTAAAAAACTCTTTCAGGAATTATTTTTGTAACACTTTAATGAAAAATCAATCAATAAATGAGAAAGATTTCACTCTTGAGGGAGAGAAGGAATGAGAAACAAACCACTGTACTTACAATTCTCAGGAACAACCTCTCAGCTAGGAAAAAACTGACCAGAGAATTTAAAAAATAAATAAACTGTAGTTCAGATAGGCAAGTTCTCATCTAATTTTTATTATCAAGAGCTACTTAATCCTAACCCAAAACCTAGAAAAGGAGACCTATTGGCCAGCCTTCTCCTACTGTCTCTGAACTTAAAGAGTTTTCTGAACTCACAGAATTAGAGAAATAGCACAAGATCCCACCAGAAGCACAGAAATCATGTCTAGCTCTACATCCCTCTCTTTTTGGTGTTCCACAAAGACAACACCAATGAAACTGAGCTATTGTAAATAGTCCTTTCTCCAGGTAAAAAAATTCCTCTCCTTCATCTAGTGGAAGAATATGTTATTCTTGATCAATAACACTGTGCTGCTGTCTATTAAACAAGATGGGCAGTATGCACTGGAAGAATAGCAGTCAGGAGCTTGATGCCTATTTTCCAGTCTTTTTCAATCCCAGTCAGCAGTGTCAGTTTTTAGGGTATGGAGGAGAAGGTCACAAGATTCAGACCACTTGACCATATGGCCAACGTGGGAAAGACATTCCCATGTTGTGCACCCCGAACAGCAAAACAGCACCAGCAGCAGATTTTCCATGTGGAACTTATGATAAAAATGCTACAAACATTCAGATACAAAGAGCTACACTGTGAGGCTCTGCATCACATCTTCAGCAGCCTGTTGTTTTTCTCTTTACCACAGCTTTTCTGCAGACTGCGACATTTAGTTCATCCCTCTGGGAGGCACTGCCAGCGCTGGGCACCAGCCCCTGGGGCTGCCCAGGTACACTCTTATAACGCAGGAGGTTGACAGCTCCTTGTCAGTCAAAAGGAGAGGCTGGCTTTTATTCATCCTATTGTAACTTCAGTAGCAGTTAATGAGGGCAGAAAAAGTTTTTGACACTGATTGTCGAGTGTACATCAGGGCTTTTCAGAGCCTTCAGAAAAATCAACAATATCGGGGCAAACACAAGCCAGCTCATGGTTTTCATTCTCAAGCAGGTGCCACTCTTCTGTTTCCCAGCTCACAAGAATGATCCCTTTGGCTAGCTGAAAAATATATTAAAAATGCCAGTACCAAAGGAAACAAGAAAACTTGCTCTAATCTACAGAAAAAATGCTTCCTAAAGTATCCAGGGTCTGACAGTTTGAATACCTACATTACTTTACACACAAACATGGAAGCTAACATCCTTTTTCTGTGGCTAGACTAGGAAACTCAATCTGTGTTGCAGCTTGGTTTCTGCAGGCGAGTGAAGTGATACAGATCCAGGCTGTCAGAGAACTTTGCTGTGTCAGAGCAGTGCGGTCACCTAAGGAACACAGAGCTCCCTGTACTTCCTGATATGTAGACTTTTAAGTCTCTGAACGAGATTTCTTCTGCTACAGACATTTATTTCTTACTGGTTTTATTTGCTTATACTGCAGGGAAGTAATGCTGAAGCAACACAGAGATACCTTTTTTCCAGGGAGCTGTTCACAATATGAACACCTTGCCATCTTTTAGTCAATATTTCTTAAAATATTTAGATAAAACTTGGTTCCAACAAACAAAATTTAATCTAGAAAAGAATGTCAACTTAGAGATTTATAAACTTAATGAAGTGAATGTGGTTTTGGTCCCTAAACAGCACTGCAATGTTGTTTAGAAATAAGTTTTCTAATCCTTTTAAGAAAGTATTTGTTTTCCTTAGGTAAGAGCCCTGATAACTCAGGGACAGCCCAAAGTCAATATGAATGTCTTAGTGCAATTTGTCATTAATGCAGCATGTCTTGCCAACTAAAAACTAAAAGCCATATAGTCTCCATAGGTAGTAATAAAGTCCAAGGAAGGGATTTGCTTAAGTATCTCAATAGAAAATATAATTTATTTATTCATTTTTAAAAAGTGGTTTTGTCTCATGCTTACACTTATGAAATGCTAAACAACAAATTTTGGGAATTCAATATTAAGCATTTATGGTAGTAACATTGGTGCTGCTACAGAAACATTGAGGTTAAGATGACTTTCACATTGATTCAGGCTGAGAAATGTAAAAAACAACACAAAAGGCTGGAGGTTATATCAGAGTATCTAAATTCTGGACTGAAATATTAACTAAGCTATTAGCAAATGCTAATGTATTAATTGTTCATGGCAAAGGGTCTTGGGTTTGGAAAAGGGCACTTTTCTTCAAAAGCAAAATGTGTGGCTGGACTACCAAGTGCTTTAAGAGAAGCTTTTGCTGTGACCATAAATACCACACATTTCAAATCTACAACTCATATTAGGTCAAACCAAACCCAAACCAAATAATAGGCAAGCAAAAGATAACGAAGAAACATTTTTTCATTTTCCTTGGGCATTGCATTTGGCAGGTGTCCTGGCTATACTAAGATTAGTCTTCCTTAGCATAAGGCAAAATGTGATGAACTTTTAAAATATTATCTTTTGCTGTTCAGGCTAAGAATCCACATTAATATGCAAATGTCTGTTTACTTAAGATCAGTTTTTATAAACAGAATAGATAACATGGCAAAATATATGTCAATACGGATAAAGTGAGATTTTTTGAATTTCTTTGAGCATATAGATCAGGTTAATCTCGATGCTATTTGCATAACATGCTGTTTCCTCCAAAGGTAAGCTTAGATTTAGAACTTGATCTTTAGTTTAAAGTTTGCCCATGACTTTTCATTCTGCAACAGCGCTACAGACACCAGTTTTCAGTAGCGTCTCACAAATAAGTTTGTTTAAAATCAGGGTTTCTACTGTAACTCACAAAGAATCTGGAAACTTTACTTCTTTAGCATGATATGAGAATGTTCTATAGTTCTGAGGAGCAATTGGTTGGCTTAGAGTAAGTCCTAGCAGGCTTTGTTGATTATATGGGACAAAAGATGACAAAAATAAAAGGAACATTTTCAGTTTGAAAATCCAAGGAAGTTACAACTTGCACTCCCTTTGTGTTTAGCCCTCTTTTCAAAACTGTCTGATTAGGTGAGAGCACAGATTATAGAGTTGATATGATCTCTCTACTATCATCCTTAAACACAAAGGCAACCAAGAGGATGTTTTTTCTCAGTTCCTGCAAAAAATATTTGCCTCGTCCCAGCTTTTGAGGAGAGGGCACACAATTTTCAGAGACTGAAGGGCAGTAAACACATAAGGCAAAACACAGAAATAATCACACAGAACCAAACCAATGTTTCTACCTTTTTTACATGACAGAAAAATGAGCTATTTCTGTGCACTCTTCAGGTATAAATTTCCATGCCAGTGGTACCTGCAACACAGTAATTGGCAGGGACCATACCAGCAAAAGAACCTTTTAAATATAGACAGTAAAATGCTCCTTTCGACTCTTAATAGGTGATAAGGCTAGATTATAATCCTTGCATCTTATTCATGTATTCATTTCTTGTCTTCTCTTATCCTCCCAGACTGCAATACTAGAACAGAGATATAGGCTAGTCTTTTTACGCAAGCTCAGTAGTAATGTTAAAATAAATTAAAGATAAATAGGCCATCAGAGTATTATCTCAGTCGTATGATGATTATTATTATGGAGCAAGGGAGTTAATTCTGTATGAAACCAAGGTCCCTTAAAAAACCATCAAATTCCAGTTTAGGAAAGAAGTGATGTTAACAAGATTAAAAAGGTATATTAGACTTACAGGACAAAAAATTGTATGAATATCAGAATGTCTATTCTCTAGCAGAATAGCATAATTTACATATCCTCTGCTGCCAAACTTTATGCTTGTTGCTGCCATAGTGGAATACATTTTATATGTGCTCACAATCATGGCTGAAATGTGAAAGTCCTTCAAACAAAACAATAATTTCTAAGTGCAAGAAACCTTGCTTGTGAGTCACAATGCATTAGTCTTGTCAACTAAAAGCAACTCAGCTGGATGAGATTTTTCAAGTAGATGTAAGAGCTTCACAGAAATAACAGGAGAGACCAAAAATAATTCAATCAAAACATAGTCTCCACCATACACCCTTGAGGGGGTTCCTTGTGTTTGGTTCCCTTAGCACCTTTTTTCTCTTACTAGCTTTTCCTTGTTAATGACTGAATCAATCAAGTAATGTTTACCTACGGCAGTAAACATTAAACTAAACGCTATGTCACTTGTCATTTTGGTGATTGAAAAATATGAAAAAACCCAAAGGAACAACTAGATAAAATCACCTCACACTAGCAGAAAAGAGATCTCAAATGTGACTGGCACTGTGCAACAAGCAATAAAATGAATGACACTTTATAACATCAGAGTCAGATATCAAAGTTCAAAGGTTTTTGTAGTTGCTACACATTGCTGTCTCTTTTATAGGACAGCAGATCGGCAGTGCAGGCTTCTTTACTGAGACATTTCTCTTTTCTTCTATGTGTAAAAAGACACATGAAATCAGCCATTTTGTTTCAAATTATGGTCCCAAGCAAGGTCTTCTGTTGGTAGAGTCTAATGGAAAGCAATTAATCCCTAGCAATATAAGCCTTTAATCATATGAAAAAATGCCTAACCACTGGGTTTATAATCTCTTGGAGCAAAATCTGATGCTGAAACTCAGTGCCCAAGTCCTAACTTTCTTTTTTAATGAATGTCAAATCCTGGCTCCCTTCAAAGTTTAAGGCTTGTGTTAATTTTAACATCCATGCTTCAGTGAAATGCCTGAGACAAGCACTGTAAAGTCAATGGGATTATACATTTGATTACAGGTTGTTGACTAGGGCAGTGAACTGCCATGCTGCAAGTCTTGCGAGGATTTGTGTATTGTCCCTAATGAGACATTCAGCATTGTAAATTCAGGGAAAGGCTCAGTGTTTCCCTCCCCTTGTACAGTACTTTTAGTTCAAAAGTTTTCTTTTGAATTTAACCATCAGTCTCTGAGAACTTCAAATAAGATCTGGATTCCCATGCTCACCAGCTGAAGTTTTATTTCTTCACAGAAGCAGTTTCACTTCTGAAGTGACAAAAGAATATTCCCTGATACCATCTCAGCTGATCTTCTACTTGCTTGCCATTCTAAATAGCAAGAACAGTCATGTGCTGGAGATTATACAGTTCTGGATACAACTCTTAAGACTGCATACAAGACCCCTGAACATCAGGGGTTTTTTTAATCACGCAGCCACCTGTTCATCAGCGAATGGACTGAAAATAACCAGTCTTGGTTTCATGCGCCACACATTCCACAACTGAACAGACAATGGCTGAACAGTTTGCAACTCTTGTTCAAGGAATCTATTTTAAAAAGATGGTTCATTAAATAACTAATTTTTCATCTATGCTCTTTTGGTTTTCCATCACAAAGGAATAACCTTCAGCATTTACTTGACAATTGCAGCTCTTGATCATGAGTTTTGTCCAGTCATATTGAGGAAGTTTGAGTTCATTTGCATGACTGCATTCACTTTCACCAGTTGAATTATACTTGTGTGGCAAGGTTTTGGAGTGGGGAAGGCTCTCTCTTTTGTGAAAAGAGGAGACAGAAACTTTGCCCATGTCTAATAAAAACAGTGCCAGCTAGCTGCAAGATACCCACTGCTGGGCAAGGCTGAGCCATCAGCAGCAGAGGTATTGACTCTGGGCTAACATATTTAAGATGGGTAAAATAATCCCCCTATAAAAACAAACACAAAGAGGAGAGAGAGTATGTGAGAATAACAGCTCTGTAGGCACCAAGGTGAGGGAGGGAGGGGAGGAGGTGCTCCAAGGGCCACAGCTGAGGTCACACTACAGCCCACCGTGAAGACAATGGTGCGGCAGAGGTGCCCCTGCAGTGCATGAAGCATCTCACACAGAGCAGGTGGATGCCCAAAGGAAGTTGTGACCCTGTGGCACTGAAGCAGGCTCCTGGCAGGACCTGTGAACCTGGAGGAGCAGGCTTGCTGGCAAGATTTGCGACCCTGTGCAGGATTCACATTGGATCAGTGTTTTTCTGAAGACCTGCAGCCTGTGGAAAAATATTCACACTGGAGCAGTTCATGAAGAGCTACAGCCTGTGAGAAGGATTGCTGTTGGAGAAGTTTGTGTGGGACTGTCTCCCTTGAGAAGGACCACACACTGAAGCAGACAAAGAATGTGAGGAGGAAGCAACAACAGAGATGTTTGATGAACTGGCCATGGCCCCTATTCCCCATCTCCCTGTGTCATGTGGAGAGAGAAGGTAGGGAAGAATTGTGAATTAACTTGATTCCAGAAAGAAGGAAGAAGTGGGCAGAAGATGTTTTAGGTTTGTATTTATTTCTCAGTATCCTGGTCTTACTTGATTGGAAATAAATGTAATTAATTTTCCCAAGCTGAGTCTGTTTGCCTGTGATGGTACTCAGTGAGTGACCTCCCTGTCCTTATCTCAACCACAATGTCTTCTTTTATCTCCCCAGTCCAGCTGGGAAGTGGAGTGATAGGATGGCTTTGGAACATACCTGGAATACAGCCAAAGCAAAACATCACATCAATGCTTTCCATTCACTAACATTCATTACCTTTTTTAATATTCTGTAAATCCTAAATATCTCCAGATTCAGTTGAAATAATGAGATAAGACTGATTGCAAAGAAATTATTCTCTTGTATATTTTTGCTCTTCTAACAAGAGTAACTGGGAGTGGTCTGTAAAGAGGCCTTTGAAATGGTCAGCAATGCAGGAATGGAGGAATGCTTCTGTACTAGTCAGGTATTTTAACATGCCAGCCCCAAACAGCCCAATCCCAGACACCAAATCTAGTTGTATTAAATATAAAACAACTCCACTAGTGTTTTCATGGATGGTGGGTAATAGTTATTCTGCCAGCTCTTAAGCAGCAACAACTGAAAAGGAAGGCAGTAACCAATTTTTTCTCTTCTTACAGCTGACAGTTTTATGTGCTCTCCAGTTTTTGATGAACAGGAGAATTTCCTTTTTTCCTCCTTTCATCTCTATTCATGTCAACTTCTTGAGCTCAACACTGAAAAATGTCACTTGTCATATCCAGACTCTAGTGATACTTTCATATTGTCTTCAGGCAGTTATAGCAATGTCGTTTAAATGTATATTGACTTACCTGTAACATAGACACAGCTTTCAGTCTCTCCACAGTTTTGCACTCTCTGATGACACTATTCACTGCTTACAGTCTTGAGTTATCTCTCAAAGGCTACATTACACATACATGGCAGAGCTGAAGATGGATGTTTACTGCAAAAATGCCTTTGTCTGAAAAATGTTTTTCATTTTAAAATCTCAAGCTGCTGTATCATTGATTAGGCAATAAGAAAAAATATCACCCCATGTTTTACTATTTCTTAAATTTTCAACATGTGTTCTGATACTGAAAAAAACTATGTCTGTCACTCCTTCTCTCAGGGTAACTACTCATCATACTCCTCCTCATATTGTTCTACCCTTTTTCCCCGACAACAGGCTACACAATAGGATGGACACTCCATTAGACTACCATTGCCTCTGAGATTCCTGGAGGAAATCTCTCTCACTGAAATGCCCGTGTTAGTTTCTTTCAGCAGCATTCATGCTTACAGTTTTAGAATGGGTTTTTGTTGTCAGTTGGTTTTGTGGTTTTTTTTGCCTCCAATAAATAAGTTGCTTTGGGAAAACTGCTTCTGACACTATAATTCAGGCTTTCTATTCTAAAAAAACAAAATATCATTTCATTTTGTTTGCTTTGGTACAAAGCACTCAGCTAGTGAAGTTCACAGTTGAGCTGACAACTATGTTATTCTTCCTCACCGCATCTTTTGGTTTTAACAGTGGTCTCCAAAGGTAAGACAGTGCTGTTAAGTCTCAGTTAAGTAAACTTCATCTTTGAAGATGAGAAATTTCAGGACCAGTAGCCAATAGCAAAGACAACTTTCTCAGATGTCTGCAGACTAAGAACACACTCTGCTTTTGTACAGAAGCACTTGAATATCAGGAGGAGGAACTACACCACTTGCCAGTATTTCCTTCCACTCCACCCTTCTGCATCAATTAATACCATCATGTGCTCTAGAGCATTAATTATTTAAAATTAATATTATAATTAAGATTCCTGAAAACATTTGTGATAACAGTCTGTAAAAAACATTTGTGCCATATTTTGTTTGCTCACATCTATATACTCCACTCTTTTGATAGATAACAAAAGTATCTATTTATATAAAGTGGGCAAAATATAAAATGAAATATTTCCACATGGCAACATCATCAAAATACACCAAGTTTCAGTCAGTCACAAGGATCTTTCTTTAGTCTAATAGTCCCAAATAATTAGTCTTTTCATAAGTCCAAATGTCACTTAATGCCATTTTAAGATCATAGGTGACTTTTTCTGAGCATTTATACTGTCTGAAAATAGTAAATATTACCACCCACACTCACAACTTACTTTCTAAACCAGAACAGCATCTGCACCAAAGTAGTTTTACTATTCCACATTTCATAAGTAAAATGTGGTGTTCAACTATACTCTTACATCATCTGAATATGGAATTCAGAAACATCATGTAGATTACTCTTGCTTTTAATTAAAGCTGAATAAAGTTTACTTTGTAAAAATGCCTTTTGTTTGACTGAGAATAAAACTTGGTGTCCTCAGAGGATGGCTCTCGACCTTAGGCCACTGTGACTACACACAGACCAATTGGTATTGGATATATATTAAATCTCTTCCCTGATTAGTCTTCAATTTGATAATTAAATAAAATTCTTTACCATACACATTTGTTTCTGAGATAACCTCCTCACAAACTTATTTCTGCACTTTTATAATGTAGCAGCCAATTTTGATTATAAAGACAACCTTTGCAAAAATACAAGGTTGTCTTGTGTAGTCAGATTGAAACCATAAATTGCTCCTGAGTTAAATCCTTCAGGTCTTATTGCTGTAAGAGCCTTTGATTAACTTCAATGGTAATTTTTCACAGTTTGACATTTTGTTACAACAATTGCATACACTAAGAAAAAATAAAAAGTCCATATGCCATTCCAGCTACTTCAGCAGTGTTCCTGGCACAAGAAAAATATGCTGGAAGGGCTGCCCGTGCTGCCATTACATCTTTGAATGCTCCTGGGCTTTTCAGGCAGTAACAGTTCCCATACTGACAATTATTACTGATATCTCAAAGAATTCTACAACTATTCCATTAGGGAAAATAAAGTATCATGAAAGGATTGCCAATTACTCCTCTTCTTCTACTATACAAAGATGCGTTACAGTGGGTGCCAAGGGGGATACATTTAGGTCTTTTACAGTCAGATGATAGGACTTAATATAGGGACATCTTTATAATGAGGGTAGAACGGGAAGCAGAAAGAGGTTGGGCAGATTTTTCATTCTATTCTGTGTTAACCACTACAAAAAGGACACTTTTTTCCCTTTTTTCTTTTTACTAAAGGAGCAAAAAACACATAAACTCCATAAATCTCATAAAGGTGGTCATCATCTTCTCTCAGCCTGAAGATTATCTTTTTCTAAAATTTCCTCATGAATTGCTGAAGGTACAAAGTGGAAAGAAAAAAGAGCAAATAGAATATCAGGACAAGGTGATAATGGCCAGGGGAGATGTCAGAAGAAGGTTTCTTATCTTCCTTTTCCCATTACTTACTTATACTGCAATAACCATTTCCCTATTGATGAGTTTGTCTCCTTCATAACCAAGTTAAAACACCATACAGAATACTGTAACTCACAGAATACAAATGCTGTAAACTTGGCTTTGATATGGAAGAATCCCATAATAAAATGCTATAACTTGAGACATTATTTCCTTAAATATAAGCAGTTTGTTCTTGAGGAAAGATATGCAGTATTTTTGAGCATAAATATCAAGTTCTTACACAGTACTATAATCTAATTATTCTTGGTTCAAGTTACTGGAAAATATAAGATTAATAAAAAAATTGACAGAAAAAATCGCTCTGAAGGATTTTTTAATAAAATTTATTTATACTTTTCAGAAATCGGTTTTAGAGACGGTTCATTCTATTCTTTTACAGTTACCACTTATTTCTAAAATGAAGAAAAAAATATTCTTCATCTTTAGCAATACCAAATGTAAATTATCCCTTTGTTCCTCAAATCCAGTCTACCAAAACCACTATGAAAACAAAGGACATTATTTGGATTTTCCATTAGTGGAGTTCATTTTTTTCCTCCCAGCGTAGTTTCACCTGTCCTCCAACACAGCTGAATCTTTTCAGGGATGGGGAAGAACAAAATTGGTCTACAGAAAGGAGGAGTACCAATGTGCAACTTTTTCATCCTTTCATTTAGAAAATAAGGTGGAAAAATATGAACTTTTATAAAGCCTGTTTTTTTCCATGGAATTTTCAGGCACAGAGCAAATAATCAGGATGCAGGGTAAAGAGTTCTGCCCAGAAACCCCAGGGCATCAGCAGTCTTCCAATTGTTGGCACACCAAAAGGAGTCAAGATTAGATCTTCTGTGATGATTTTCAAGATCATTGATTTTTTCTAGGAGGGGATGTTTTTATTGTGTTGCTGTCAGCACTGTCTGCTGAAAAGCAGTTTAGATTATCTTTGGCTCTTTTAATTCTTTCCTTGCTTGTAGTTATTCTTGCCACCATACTATCCAAGGTCACATAAACTGTTTATACATCTGATTTCATTGAAGGCACAAGACACATTAAATGGGAGAGATTACTTTCTTTTGATGCAGCTAAGATCACTGGAATGGCCATGTTTTTTATTTAGTATTTTCTTACCTTCATTTCTGACTAAGCTGCTGAGTGTATTAAGATCAGTGCTGGTGCAGACACTCCATCCATGCCTGAAAGAAAATATCCAAATCACAACATCTGAGGTCTGCAATTGATTCTTAGGATGAGAACCTCAATGCTGAGTATAAGGCAATGGGCTGATTACTAGATCCCTATGGAAATAGTATATGCAACACTTTCCTCCCCATTTACACACATGAATGGTACCTAAGAGCACATCAATACCTGGACACAGTGTGATAAACACTGCACCAAGAATTTTGACAGCCATGGACAGGTGATGGCAGCATGCCATAATACCATCTTCTCCTGGCACGGTATGCTCTAGTTTTTCCATTGTGCTATCCCATGTGAGAAAAAAACTGCACATGCACATTTTGTTATTTCAACAAACTACTCAATAGGTTGAGTTAAATAAAGAATTTAACGTAATTAAGAACTAAAGATATAATTAGAGACCTATGGTTTTTCAAAATAGGTTGTTTAAAATTTCACACTACTCTTTGCCAGAGACTTCATCTCTGAAATAGAAAAATGGTAAAAAACCCTTTCAGTAGAAAGAACAAGTTAAAAAAATGTGATACATTCCACTTTTAAACAGACTGTGAATATAAGCACCCTCTCCTACCCACTCTAGCTTTGACATTATAATAGCACAGGGTACCACTCATTGATATTCTCCCAGCTGCTACCAACTCAGATGTCTGATATGCAGGCAGGCCAGTGTTCTTTGAAGACATATGCCTAAATTTTACAGAATATAGGATTCAGCTACTTAAGGAAGCAGGGAAAAGCAATGGAAAATAAAGGTACTAGCAGCCCCAACCCTATTAAAACAACAATAAAGTACACATATATATTTTAAAGAATATTAAATAGTTGTTATGCACAAACACTTCTCAGAAAGTTTTGATTTATCTGCAAAATTATCCTGGAATTTACCATGCATTATCCTAAACTGAGATGCCTGTGTTTTCTAAGTGGTGAATATTTCAAAATCTAAAGGGTATATTATATCAGAAACAAAAAGGTGAGAGAATAAAGCTGTGACTGCCATGGAACCAGATATACCCAAGCCATGGAAATAATGTCCTACTGCAGGCATACACTGGAGCAAGATTTTCCCAGAGTCAGCTATAGTCCATACAATTTTGCATTTGCCTTCCAGAGCATCTTTCGGTTCCAAGGAAGTCCACCTGTGTACACTGACAGCACCTGTTTGCTGAGTGTGTGTCTATGAGTAGTGAAGTGTACCCTCAGCTGAGCTCTCGAGCTAATATTCCAAATGGTGGCAGCCACCCTGTCCTTGTCTGTGTGGAGCTCACCAGGCACCAAGAAACCCTCCTGAGAATCAAGGTGACACTGGCACATCTCACCTCTGCCAAGGTCCTGCTAGCACATCCATGCTGCTGCTGTTTCACAACCCACTGCAACCTCTGCTCTGAGACATCCTCTGCCCTGAGATGTGGTTGGATTTCTCTACATCTTTAACCAGAAAACTAATCACTGTCTATAGGTTTCATAGGAGAGTATATATCATACCTACAGGTACAGGTACTGACCACTTTTCCCTCAAATTTTATTGTGAATCAACTTCTGAACATAACAGAACTGTTTGTGTTGGGAGGGACTTTTGAAGGTTGTCTAGTCCAATTCTCCTGCAATGGCCAAAGACATTTTCAGCTAGATAAAGTTGCTCCAACCAGACCATGAATATTTCTGCAGATGGAACCTCTACCACCTCTCTGAGCAACCAGTTCCATCATAAAACTTTAGTGTTTATGTCTAATCTGAATTGAACCTCTTCCATTTTAGAACCAATACCTATTCTAGTGCCACAGGACCTGTTAAAAGACCTGGTCCCATCTTTTTTATAAACCTCCTTTAAGTACTCTCTCAACCCATCCTTATTGGAAAGCTGTTTCAGCTCTCTATAACTTATGTAGCTCTCCTCTGCATCCACCATAACAGGTCCGTTTCCTTCTTATACTGAGGAGACCAGAACTGGGCACAGAACTTCAGGTGGGGTCTCACCAGAGTGAAGGAAGGGGTCTCCCTCACCCTGCTGGCCAAACTGCTTTTGATGCTGCCCAGGAGACTTTGGCTTTCTGGGCAGTGGGCACACATTGCTGAGCCATGGACAGATTTTCATCCATTAGCATCCTCAAGTCCTCCTCAGCAGGGTTGCTCTCAATCTCTTCATCCCCCAGTCTTGAGGGGTAAAAATCTAGGCGTTGAAGGCTTTTATGGTGAACCTCAACAGTCAGCAGAAACGAGTGTGCCTGCTTATTTCAACTATTTTTTTCCTGGTTCATTTTTCATGTGTCAGTCAGCACAAACAAAGCTAAGGTCTCATAAGATCTGAATTTGGCTTGGCTTTATTCAAGCTGGCAAACTTAATCAGCTTCACCTCAAGGCATTCAGGAACTAGAACTGGCTGTCAAGGAAGACTGTGGCACAGTATTTGCTGTGTGAGAAGGGTTATGCCTGCAGACAAATCTGACTGGAAGAAACTCAGGTCATTGACAAAGAAGGATGGTTTAAAACAACATGAAGAAAAGTACACAACCTTGAGAGAAATATGCTGAGGGCCATTGAAAGTGTCTTTGGTGGGAGAAGAGAACAACAAATAGTTTAGGGAAGGAAAAGTCATCCTGTATGTGAAAAACTACACCTCTACTATCTTTTCAGAAGCAATGGCAGCTGTGGTCTGATGGAGTAGGGCAGGAAAGTACCCATTCAGATAACCCTGTGTATTGGGTTTGAGTGACAAGGTTTAGGAATGTTGGGAAGGTCACAGGGTTGGGTTGTGTAAGAATTTGCCAGAAGTTTTCTCCACAAGTTTGATAGAGCCAACCTCAGGTGGCTCCAAAGAGACCTGCTGCTGGCCAGAGCTGAGGCCATCAGCGACAGTGGCAGCATCTCTGGGATAATGTTCCAAGAATAGGGGAAAACAGTTATTGCGCAAGAGAAATTGCAGCTAGAGAAGAGAAAAATAAACATATGTGAGAAAAACATCTCTGCAAGTCACCAGGGTCAGGGGAGAAGGAGGGGCAGGGGGTGCTCCAGCTGCTGGAGCAGGGATTGCCCTACAGCCCAGGGGGCAGCTCATGGTGAGGCAGCTGTGCCCCCACAGGCCATGGAGGTCCATGATGGAGCAAATTTCCACCTCCAGCCCATGGAACAGGCCATGTTGGAGCAGGTGGGTCCCAAAGGAAGCTGTGACTCCATGGGAAGCCCATGATGCAGCCAGCTTCAGTCAGGACCTGTGGACCTGCAGGGATCCCATGCTGGAACAATCTGTTTCTGAAGAACTGTACCCCATGGCAGGGACCCTTAGTGGAGAGGTAACTGCAGTATGTGAGAAGGACCCATGTAGAAGAAGTTTGTGGAGAACTGTGTGAGGAGTAGAAGTGTGTTGGCGCAGGTGAAGAGTGTGAGGTGACATCCCTCTGAGAAGGAGGGAGCAGCAGGGGCAATGTGTGATTCTGTTACTGTGGCCCTCATCTATCATAAACCTGTGTCAATAAGAGGGTAAGGTAGAAAATTTGGCAGTTCAGTTAAGTCCAGGAAAAAGGGAGGGATGGAGCTGGTGTTTTAAGAATCTGTTTTATTTCTTGTTATCCTAGTCTAGTAGGTAACAAATTCAATTAACTTCCCCAGGATGAGTCTGTTTTGCTCAAGATGGTAACTGGTGTGTAATTCTCCCTGCCCTTATACTGACCCAAAGCCTTTCATTTTATCTTCTCTCTTCTCTCCATATGAGGAGGGAAGTGATAGATCATCCTGGCAGGCACCTGGTGTCCAGCCAGGATCAACTCACCACACTATGCAGGGGCAAAAGTTACGTGGTAGATTGTCGCAGACATCTTTTAACTAAAAATCCTTTCTTAGGATTTTTTTCCCTTCTGAGAAGCTGAGGCCTCAGAAACAAAATGTAAGCAATGGTTATCTGCTGCTGTGGAATGCATCAGGTGGATTTTTGATTGGCCCATCTTAAATGTTTATAATTAATGGCCAATCAAGGCCGAGCTATCTTAGACAGAGTCCAAGAAAGCTGGCTTTTGTTATCATTCTTTTCTTTCTATTCTTAGCTAGCCTTCTGAGAGGAAGCTTTTCCTTCTATTCTTTTTTGTATAGTTTTAATGTAACATATATATATCATAAAATAATAAATCAAGCCTTCTGAACATGGAGTCAACATTCGCATCTCTTCCCTCACCTGAAAACCCCTGTGAACACTGTCACAGTAGATCACATTCCTAGTGTCAGAACTCATCACCAAGTCCCATGCACTTTTCTCCACTTTGCGTAGAAAAAGCAGCTTTAGAGAAATGTTTTGCAACCATCCTCATAAACATACATATGATCATTTCACCTCAGGGAAAGCCCCTTTCCAGTGCCAAACTCTAAAGTCAAACAGAATCCAGAGTGCAGAGCTCTGAGTATCTCTTTTTCTTTGGTTTTCTAAAAAATCTTAACTCAAGCTGTAGGTGTGTTTTTAGGACTGTACTGTTCACTGAATACCATAAACATTTATATTAGCAACAGGATACACAAGTACAGTATAGATAGAATATATCAAGTTCTTCTCTAGTTACTGATTCATTTCACTTTGACACAGATGACCCATCTTTTATGTTTATGTGTAAGAAAAACCATGAAGCCTTGACTGGCCTTGCTTCTGTTGTAAAAATTTACGGAGGTGAAATTCACAAAGCCCTTTGCGAAACATACATTCTACTACTTATTCATTTAGGTATTGATTCAGTGAGACATGGGGACCTCTGGCCTCCAGCACGTCTTTTAGCTACTCAGCCTCTGTTTTACTATTTGTTTATCATGAAAACAAAAAAATTGTAACTCTAAATGTTAAATTAGAAAGTTTCTTTTAGGCTTTTCATAAACCAAGTGAAGCAAGCAATTGCTGTTGAAATAATTTGGCTTCCTTCATTTTAGATACTGGCACTTGTCAGATACCAAATCCCAGCATGTTGCTTGAACTATTTGCCAAGAGTAACTTCTGGAAAGCTCTTCCACTGTGCCAATTCAGTTGTCTCTTTCCTTTTACTCTTTACCAGTACTGGGACTCTGGTTTAGAATTACAGCAAAGCCTGGTGAGGTCTGCTCTGTGGACATGTGTTCAGCAATTATATACTAGTAGTGGCTTACAAACTGCTTCCTCATCTGCCGCAGCAGCATCTCAGCTGGTGCTTTGCAAGTGTGCCAGGATATTTCTGGACTGAGCTGCCACAGATGTCTCTGCTGAACCTTCAGTGTTATTGCATCTGCTAAGATGGTATCTCTCTATAACAACTCATACTGGAGCCAAACATTTCCACAAATTCTATCTTTCCTAGACTGTCTTTCTCCCTGCTGGTTGACCTTAATTAGGGTGATGAGTATCTTTTACAGGAAGGAAAAAGTATTGTTACCACTAACAATTTCTGTGTATTTTATCAGCTGTGGGATTATCCAAAAATTCTCTATAGTTCCAGTGTTTCAGAAACACAACATATACCAAATATCCTCACCATTCCTAGCTTTCTGAAACTTCTAAAGCTGGGAATAGGTTTTTCTCAGGTTGGTTTTTGTTAAGAATTAGTTCCATCCTCCAAAATTGAATAAAAATTTACATTCGTTTTAAGGAAGTGCTGTCATATTAAATCTCATATTTCTGCTTATATTGGAGCAATAGTAATTTAATATGGAAGCATCCAACTGTCCCCTTATACTATGTGTTATCCAAGCAAACTGGAATACAACATGGTTTCACTTTACAATCGAAGGGGCAAATACCAACAACAATCAGGTATAACAGCCTCCAGGTAAATCAGCACATGAGAATTCAATCTTTTCCCAAATTTGGCTCATTGTCTTTAAATGAATCAATTTTCTACTATGTGTAGATTTTTTAAATCCCAATTCTTCAGCACTGATGATAATATTTAATGTGGTGCTGTATTTTAAGTCCCTTATTCCACAGTTCCTTCTAGTGTAAAACATCTTTCTTACATTGGTGTAGCTGGGGGCAACCCTGGCATAAGTTTTTCTAATACACAGAATTTATTCTTTGCACTGGATCTGAGATTCATCATAATACCAATCTGGAATTCACAGTTCAATTAATTTTTCATTTTATTTTAATTACCTTTCTGGAAAGCAACTCACTAGCATTTGTTTCATTGTTATTATGATCTTCTACTGCTTGGCTTCCCCAGTCAAAACACACTACAAGACAATTTATTCTCTTTTCATGATTTAGATATGGTTTAATGGCAACAAATGAAACATTATAAGAACAATCCTCCTCAATTAACAGATTAAATTCTTATAGATCCAGATCCAGAAAGCATTTTCAACTCTATCTCTTACTTTAACATCTCCACATTCATAGAAGGCTCCAGTAAAATCTGTCACACATGAAAACAGTCAAATATGGTAGCATAAATCAGCAAGTGAGAATTCTTGTGAGCAAAGAATTGAAAGAGCAGAATTTCACCATACCTTACTTTCTTTAGCTTGCCAGGGTAATTTAGGAATGAAACTTTCCCTCCTCAAAAGAAAGTTTCTGCATACCAATCTGGAATTTTAGGAGATAAACTCCTGACTTTCTAGGAGATACTTCTGTCGCAACAAACTTCCACCCACAAAATCTGTTTCTGCATATCTGAAAGGTGCGCTTTCTATTTAGAATGAATGACTGAAATGCAAATATGTGGCTTAAGTAAATATCCTGCTATTTAAAAATCCACAGCACAAGGACATCCTGAATCTGCTCTAACTCAGTGTAGCTTGAGTCCCTCTTGAATCTCATGGCAACAAGTATTTGTGCATTTATTTAGGGAATGCAACACCCCACTTCACAGCATCTGAAGTTACTTATCATCAATGACTATTAATCACCCTGGATGGGCTGATGGAGTCAGCAAGATTTGGCTTGCACAGCAATGTGATATCCAGCAGACCAAGACGACAGCCATCCACAGATCAAGTAGCTCTCAGACAACACAGGTGAAGAATGTAGTCTGATTCCTCTTGACAAGATTGCTTGAGGATTGCAAAGTACTTTGTATGCTTGATGCCTTCTAAAAGACATTGAGAACACTTACTAAATAATACATGCAAAAGTACAACAAATGTCTGGCTCTTTCCAAACAGCATTCTCCTTACTGAGGCTGTGATAAAAGATGAAAATGTTTAAATCAGAAAAGATTGAATGAAAGAGCTCCTGTAGAATAAAATATGGAGATACATGTACACAAATGTGTAGGTTTTATGGTAGCTTGTAGTCAATTAACTAGAAAGGTAGTGCAATAAAACTGTCCCTAAAATGGTTCATAGAATTGGCAAAGATTGATGAACCTTGAAGAGACACTGACAAGCCACTTGTAGCATACCTGAACACATATATGTGTAATAACTGTAATAAAGGGCACCATCTCCCCACCTGTAATTCACTTTAGAGAATGCTAAGGCATTTTCCAGACAGACTTAAAGCTTAATGTTTAAAACTAGTCATATTTGGCCCCAGCATTGCCACACTCTTAACAGAAAAGCCAGGAGAACCTAACCCAGGGAACTCTTCTCTGCAGCTGTGAGGCTGCACAGCACATGATGGACTCCTCACCTTGCTCCTGCTCTGCCTTTCTCAAATACCACCTCTTCTGCTTGTTTTCTCCAGGTGAAAAAAAGAACATCTGAGTGTTAGCTAGGAGTGCTGAATAAGGCCTCTTACACAGCAGGTGTTAATTTTTTCAAATTAAGAAATATCAAGTCTTCAGAATATTCTGGCTTTTTTTCACTATCGTTCAGAAAAGCTAAGTCTAATTTCTCTAATTCTTCTCTTAAAGCTCCTGTTATGCAGCTTTTCAACTACATATTTTCCCTCAAGTTTGAGGTGCTATTGGAACAAATGACCAATTTGAGATACTATTGGAGAAAACAAATCCAAGAGGATTTATCTCCAGCTACAGGGTCAACAAAACCTTATATACACCTGACATTTCAATCCCTAGTTAAACATGAACTTGATAAGAAAACATATGTAATTGCCCAAAATAACTTCCACCCACAGACATCAGGGAAGAAATTGTAAGCAGATCAAACTCACAGCTGTGCACCACATGCTTATCTCTAAATTTCTTTTTATCTGCACCATAGCAAGATCAAACATGGAAGTTACTATTTAGTATCAGTCCTCAGGCCTCAAAAGTTCATAAAGTAACCCTTCGTCTCCTACCTGAAGAAAACATCTTTCTCAAAAATAGCTACTTTTAAGGTACTTTGCACAGAACTTCATGTGTAATGATGTGGGGTGACCCTACTTTCTCCCCCATCAAGTGGCATCTGCTCTAGGTTTGGTGGTTTTGTTGAAAGACTAGGAATTGTACACGAACGCATCAGAATTGTGATGCATTCAAGGATTAATTGAATATAAGCAGGTTAGGAAAGATTGCTTTGACCAATTTGGTAGAGAATTGTAGGTTGAGGGTATTCCCAAGTTTTATCAGAGTTAACACACAGATCAATATATTTTTTTACCTCAGTATTTTTTACACCTGTCACATTCAATGATTACCTAAAGCAACAGCTTTTAAAGACAGAATTCTCATCCTGGTGAACGTTCCAAGTTTGATTTTTCAAAGAAGCTGTAAAGAATGGTTCCATTTCTACAGCAGCATGTGCTGAGGTTAAAATACAGTTTTGCAAACTCATTATACTCAAAAGTATAAATAAAATAATGTACATTGGAGGAATGAAGTCTTCAGAGATTTACTTTGCATGTTAGAAATGAATATAACTAAATAGACAAGTACAGTATATCTCTGTGTATAGTTTCTCCCTGAAAGTCATGACCTAACAGGTTTTTTAAGGAGGTAGAAAGTAAATAAAAATTAATAAAAAACAATGCTGTAAATTAGCATTGGTGTAGGGGAACCAGAAAGTACTTTGGTACTACTGGTATTGGAGAAAATCCAAAGTGATAAATATTGTGATGGTCAATGAAAACTATTCTTTCGTTAACAGTTGCACATTTCCTGACATTTGAGAAGGGCTGAGGGTCTCCACTAGGGGTACCCTGATGTAATATCAATCTATGGATTAAAAAGAGGTACTGGAAGGCAATACAGGACATAAATGCCACTAGGATCTAGTACAGCTACTAAATCATCAATCCTCAGTTTGGACTGCTACAGAAAGCAGAGACCACCTTCATTTTGAGCAAAGAACACCATCTGTATTGCCTTAAGGATCTTCTTCCATAAAACCCGAAATAGACCTGCTCATTCTTGTCCAAATCCATTTTTATTGTTGCTTGCTGCTTTGTTTTAAATAAAATCCATTTCATCTTACCCTACTAAACAAGTAGAAGAAAAGCTCAAAAGTAAAATCTGAATGTAAATCAAAAGTTATTAATTCGGGAAAAATCCTACAGGGGTATTTCAATAAAAGAACGACTCCTTGTGAAAGGGATTCTGAAGCTTGCTTTGAAAACATTTTTTCAGACCCATGATACTTCCATGTTATTTGCTAGGCAAGTGTTGCAAAGAAAAATAATTTCCTCATATAGGCATCTAAATGTGGCTAAAGAATAAGTCACTGAATATTGCTTGGTATTAACCTTTAGCACACTCACTTATGTGTTTATGTACTAAGCCAAGCAGAAATAGGAATGTGACTAGGGTAGTATTTCCATATATATGAGTTAGTGTCATCATTTTTGGGAAAAGATCACCATGATTTTCACAAAATTTCTGAGTTTTGTTGGCAAGGCAAGGTTTATTCAAACTCTAATTTTACCCAGAGCAATGGGTGCTCTTTCTTCGTATAGTGACAAATAAAAGCAAAATCATGGTACTACTATTAAGCAATTTGCTGAGATGAAAATCAGTTTTATTTCCACCTATAGAAAGCTATATTTTTTTTTCATAATAGAATAGCACAAAGAAAAATAAATACAAAACCCACTTCAGCAGAGAGACTAATGCCTTACAAAGATACGGTTGTATATAATCTTATTAGGCTCGCATACACTATGGTAGTAATTGCATTGACAGATGTACAAAACACAATCTGCTGGAACACCCTTCATTTTGCCTACTAATGGTAAGCAGATACATTCACTTCTTTACCTTCAAAAAGGATTTTGACTTTGGTTTCCGGAAATAATTTTTTCCTTAAATAAACCCCTCCTTCTTGCTACACTGTCTGATGAGAGACTTGAAGACAACATATTACTTCTATCTCCAGAGCTTACTTTCCAAAGAAAGGTGTTCATCATGTCAAATGTTCAGTACATTTAAAAAATGTTATGCATTTAATAGAATATTTAAGTGTATATAAAAGAGAGCCTGAAGCAATGACACAACAGCACAAAGCACATACAGATTTTCTGTTTTCGCATATATCCAATTTCAGAACCTGTCTCAGAAACATGGACAATAACTTATTTTATTCTTCCTTATCCACACTTAAAGACTTTTTTTTCTCATTTAAATCAAATTAAACTCAATGTCTAATTCAGCCATTCCAGAGGAATTATTACACATTATAAATGCCAAATTACTAAACACACACAGGCTGTGCCTTGTGTCACACAGAATAAAAGTACCTCTCCTGATAAGCTGGCTTTTATTAACCTTTAGTCTATATATTCATAGTGCAAGGCAATCATTCAAGAAGAGCAATGAAAACAGAAAAGAGTGAATTCAATTCAAAGCTAAATAAGTTGAGTTATCTTGGCCAAAGCAGTACTAGCACAGCTTCCAAAGGACTACTGAGTACTCCACAAGTTACAGCTTGAATTTACTTATACTCCTGATAACTCTGCAACAAAATCATTACTTCATGATACAAACAAACAATATTAAATAACTAAAACCAAGAACTGTTTTATACTGGTCCCAGTAAAATTATATTCTTCATGCTTCAGAATTAAAAAGGAATTTATCATAGAGCTAGTAGTAGGCATTGCTGGGTTTAAAGTATTCACCCAATCAGTAAAAACTAATTTCTGTTGAATCACAATAAAATAAGCTACTAGCAAATGCAATAAAGCTGTTTAACCAAGTAGTAGTCCAATACAGATGGTAGAAAAAACTCAGTTTGGTGAATAAATGGAGAGGGAAGGTAGGTGGCGAAATAAATGCCCTAAAATTTCATATGCACCCCCAGGAGAAATGCATACGCCAAATGCCATGCAAATCCATGAAATTTAGTTTGGCTTTTTTATTTTTAAAACATGTAAACAGCTCTTAATGACTGTTGAGCCATAGCATTTACGGCTGAACTTGATTGAAGTGTTTAAATATTAGAGAAATCACATCCCTTATAGCATCATTCAACTAATGCATTTTTACTGGATCAGAAGAAGTAAATACAGTTCCTATGCCATATCAACATCAATTCTGACACAAAGCAGCTAAATTAATTACTGGTCAGAACAAAACAACAAAGGTGGAAAAACCCTAGAGAACAATAATCTTCCTACTGACAGAGCTGCCCTGCCTTCATAAAAAGCTGATAGTAGGGTGGCCTGAGAAAAACTATACATCCTTTATGCCTCCAAAACTTATCATGTATAGTGGGAGAGACTTTTCAAATGAATTGAGTAAAAAGAGACCCTGTTCAGTCACAGGAATAAAGTGCAATGGCAAACGACAGAACTACATCAGTTCACACTACCACTTTGAAAGCACAATTTTAAGGCACCACTTTCAGGCACCCAACTGCAAGTTAAGAAAATTCCAGCAACTGGTAATTATAACTGTTTGTACATAAAATAGTGCTGGCTTCACTATGTAAAATTACATAATTTTTGCATCTTCTTCTCTGCTTTTCCTTTTGATTTGTCAGATTTTAATACATGGTCAAATCAATCAAAGTAAATTCAGCAAATCAGATGTAAGGATAAGTTTCAAGATAGTATATTCATTTGCACTTGTTAAATTTTAATGTCTGAAGTCTGGATTTATCTCTTAGTGACACAGTCTAGTTGACATGGTGGTGCTAGGTCACCAGTTGGACTCAGTGATCTCTAAGGTCTTTTTGAACCTAATTGGTTCTTTGATCTGCTGTTGAAAATTGCTCTTCTATGTACTCATCCTGAGAGCAAAAGGGGTGGGTTGTTTCAATGATATAAGCTTTACTATATCATTATCCTATGATCAGGAAGATATGCTGGATTTGATTAACAAAAAATACTTGGTTCAAAACATCAAGGGTTAACACTGAGGTTTAGGTGCTCTGATAATTTTCTTACCTTTCAGCTACTCTTACGGAATTCAGCTCTTCATACTCTTGAGTACACCCTATACTTTGAATTCCTTTTCCTGTAACCCTCTGTCCTGATTTCAGCTGGAATAGATTTAATTTTTCTTTTAGTAGGCTGATAAAGTGCCATGTTTTTGATTTAGTATGAGAATAATGTTGATAACAGTTTGATGTTTTGGTTGCTGCTGAGTAGTGCTTCCTCTAAACCAAGGACTTCTCAGTTTCCCATGCTCTGCCCACAGGCAGGTGCTCAGGAAGCCAGGGGGGAACACAGCCAGGACAGCTGAGACTAACTTGCAAAGGGATATTTCGCACCATGAAACATCATGTTTAGTATATATCCTGGAGGGAGTTGGCTGTAAATGACCATTTAGTGCTCATGGACAGGCTGAGCATCAGTCAGAGAGTGGGGAGCAATTGTAGTGTGCATCACTTATTTCTCTCAGATCTATTTCTCTTTTCTTATCATTACACTTTTTATTATTTAGTATTATTAGTATATTTTATTTTATTTCAATTATTAAAGTGATTTTATTGCAACCACAAGGTTTAATTTTTCTCTACTTGAGCAGGGGGAGAGTGAATGAGCAGCTGCATGGTATTTAGTTGTCAGCAGGGCTAAACCACATCACCTTCCCTATTTCCTAGATCCTGAGTCTCACCTTCTCACAAAACAAATACCTTTTCTACACAGGCCTATATTCAATGCCAAATGGCTGCCCTTCAGACAGGATATGGAAGAGGCAGAGTTGTTCCTCTGACTTGGATCAAAAATAAGGAATAAAAAACCAGATCCTATCTTCAGATTATTCAAGATTGAGGAACTACTGTGATTCAAGTAGGAAACAATACTGTAAAGACAACATATTAAAGGATCAATATAAAATTTAGAAAGATGCGCAGAAACTGCCTAAGAGAGGGTTCACCAAAATGAAGAGGTATAAAACCCCAGCCAAACATAAGAAAACCCCACAAGCCACCTCACCCCTCCAAACCCAGATTAGCTGTTAAGTCCTAGAACTGGCCTAGAGTGCCAGAGAGTAACAAAGGTTTGTTATGCTTCAAGTGAAGGATAATAGCTCAAGAACGATCGAAAACTGGAGGCCAGTTAAAGAAGGTTGTCGTCAGTTGTATTACATTTTAAATATGGGCAACTTCCCAGTGTTCTTCCTGATATTTCAGGTTTTTGCAATGCATGTGGTACGTGACTTCAAAAAATGAGAGCAGCACAGAGCTCAGCTTACATGCAGAGTCAAGGTAATAACTGCATGGGAGCAAATCCTTCTCAATAAAATGAGCTTACACTATCTCAGATTCCTGTAAAGCTACAAGAACCAGGTAAAATTTAGTATTACACTAGGAATTATGATAGCAAAGTAGTACAAATTAAAAAACACATGGAGAGCAATCATCACAGACCAGAGAAAAAACAGAGCAGAATTTATGGCAGAATGAAACAATGCCAGGAGCAGTGGGTAAGAAACAGAGCTATATATCCAGCTATCCAGGAGAAAATATTAGGACAAGAATGAAGACCTCAAAAAGTTAATTACGGACAAAATGTCTTTGTGGGGTTTCCCTATCCAGTGAAACAAATAACTTTTATCTTGTGATACGTAACTCCTTGCACAGTAGCAATATTGGCAGGTCATTGCTGCTGTACATGAGGGGACACGCAAAGCTGAGCCTTAAAGCTCTTTAGCAAGTGTAAGTAGGAAGAAAACAAGCTCAAATCCCTAGAAACAGAGAAACACCTTAATTTATACCAGTTAGACTCTAGAAGCTATAAGACAAGTCTGAAATACGTGATTATTGAGCAATTTCTACCAATCCTTCTTGTAGGATTTTTCTGCTCTTAGTTATTACATGTGATACTTCTCACCCCATCAACATACCTTATCTTTACTCAATGCTTTATGCACCTTGGTTGTGTCAAGACATGCATACAAACAACTTGATATTTCATCCTCAGATATGATATTTCTCCAAGTATCCAGTCCCAAATAAAACACCAGATTTGCATCCACTTGACTCAGAATCAACTAATTATCATGCAGAAAGATAATAAGCCAGGAAAAAAATACTGTTGATCTAGTAAACGCCCACTCCTCCTGTGTGCTTTATTTCAGGCAAAATAAATGTAGTATTCAGAAATTTAAGAAGTGTTAGTCAACATCTAAATATGATTGACAAGTAGAATTCTGAATGTTGAGATAAAATGATAAATGAGTGGGGATCAATTAAAACTATAGAAAATTCAAAACTTGGGTAGAAATTTAGCACACAGCCTTTAAAAATATGATCATTTGTGAGTGTAAGTTAGACAGAGGGGTACCTAAGCCAGTTTCTAAACTTAGGATTTTTCAAGCACATTCACATCCAGTAGTTCTGTTTAGACTCAATATGACTCCAGCAAATAGTTGCTCCTAATGTTAGCAATTAGCTGTTTTCAGTCCTCCGACCCTCAGTTTAGCTTTGAGTAAGATTCACCAGAGATCATTTTGTCCCCAGAACTTTGATAATGAGCCTGTGAAATCACTACATGCAAGGAGCACGGAAAAAAAGCTCTAAAACCAGGACCAAACAATGAATCATTAATGCTTTTAGAGAAATGTGTTACAAATATCTACTATGAGAGTTTTTAGCAGATGTCACAATGACGACCAGTAAAATCACAGGATGAAACCAATCTACAAATTTTATAATATCAAGCACTGAATTTCAATAGGCAGCTGTTCAAGTTGTCACTTTTTTTTACTCTTTGCATAATTTCTACAGCTCAGAACCAGAAAGCATACACAAATAAAAATTGCCAGTCACATTTTTACTAGCTGATGTGCTACTACCATTAATTTTCCTTATCTCATGTTATTTCTCAATACACAATGTTAAAGCTGTCAAGATATATTTCCCTGGCTCTTGTCCTGTTAACATCCTAATTCATATATGTGGCAGACCAGCTTTCATGACTGTGGCAGAGAGACTGAAGCTGTACTTCTAAAAAATACATTTTTCTGGCAAAAAAAAGTGGGAGCCCCTAGAAGTTGCTGTATAAAACTCACAGATAAAACACTTCTAGAAAAGAAAAATAATGAAGGTAAAGAAGGAAAAAATGGCACATCATTCTCTTGCTAAGTTCTGCGAAATCCTTAAAATCACATTTAAATCCCATCCTATTTATGGCCACTTTTGAGCAAGCGCTTGAAATTATTTTTGTAGAGAGTTTACTGGCTTATGTTTTATCCCAGTTCTCAACCCCCCAGAGTACTACTTATAGAAGAAAACCACGGCTTTGAAATGGCAAAAAAAAAAGGCAGCAGATTTTGTGGTGTATTCAATTTCAATGGTTCCAGTAAAATTCCTTCCTTCACCTTCCTAAGAAAATCTTTACTCTTACGCGACACAGCGTTCAGATGCGAGAGGCCCTTTGTGTAGATTTGTAAATTCAAGCTCTATTTCAATCCCCTTAAGTGTTTATTAAAATGATCCTTCAGTTATGCCAGCAATACTCTGCTTTTAGGTTTCTTTACTGTAGTACAGCTCTAGGAGGAGCAGAAGTCTCCTTATAGTCATAAAGCTTTGAATCTCTTATAACAATGTCAAGAGAAATGAAGGCAGAGATAGGAGGAGACAAAATCCTCCAGCAAAGCCTGTTGAATTGCCATATTGCTCCTCATCAGCATCCACCAGAGTGCATGACTTTCCCCCCAATGCCATTCATTACGTTGCGCTATTCCTCTGGTTGTGTTTAGGCTGCCCCATCACTGTTTGTGGCAGTTCCTCCCGTTAGCTTCCTCCAGCCATCTCAGAACCAGGACAGCTCTACTCCTCACTTCCAGATTTTAGCAGCTCCAGAGGACTGTTCAGACAGTCCAAATGAAAGATACCACATTATTATATTCAAGTGCACTTGGAGGAGAAAAACATCCAAGAACAATCTTTCAATACCTAATACTGCTTTTAGGACATTTTTTGGACAATGGGTAATGTTTTTATTTCTTACTGTTAGGTCAGAAATGTTGCATTATCTATTAGAAAACCACTTTAGCTTAAGCTTAAACTATTACCTAAAAATGTCTCTGAAGAGGATTTCAAGAAGTGATCACATTTACTTGATTTGCTCCAGCTTTCCACATATAATTTTATTTGCTTCAAAAGCAGCATCACAAATATCATTCAAAATCAATTACTTACAAAGTAACATTTTAAAAAATCAAATGCACTTATCACTGCTTTTCTTATTCACAACTTTAAACAGCATTAATGTCACCTAAAGACCTTTCCAACTGTCAGTGTCATGGTTCTCTTAACCATGCCATTTAAAAATCACTTTTATACCTCAATACTCTCCAGAGCTAAAAGCTGTCATTGCATTGTGAGACTGACAGAAAGCACTGTAATTGAACCCCAGAATTTCAGCATGCTACTGCAATTTTGTCAGGAGCCTGCAACACCAGCAACCCACAGGTGCTTATGCTACTGCAACAGTCCAATGAATATTTTCACATGCTTTCAGAGAAGAGTGGGAGAAAACAATATAGTGATAAACTGCTCATTTATCACATTAATGATGTTTTAGAGGCTGGTTAATTTATACTAACTTACTTGTGTGCATCTGTCTAAGAATGTGGCTTTTACAGATACCAGAGAAGGGAAACACTGGAGCTGTTGGGCACCTGCCAGGGTGGTGCTCAAACACCAAGGAGCCCCAGACTGCCAGGCCAGGGCTGAAACTGGCCTGACTGGTGGTTCCTGCACTGCCAGCGGCTGGGAAGTCACAATGAAGACAGCCAAATCCTCAGCTACCTGCTGAATGGCTTTTGTTATTGAACTGAGGGATCTGGTTTGCAGGGAACTCTACACACTGGGCTGTCTCCAGACCTGCCAAGACACAAAGCATTTCTGGGAGCTCATGTTCTTGCAAAATAATGTGATATTTCCCTGTCCGCTCTGCTTCCTGATGTGAAGATACATTACAAAAGCAAAAATCACAGATGAAAATAGGGTGACATTAAAAAGTCCAGTTTACCTAATTTTTCTCACTGTTGTGCACTTCCTCTTTGCTTACCCCACTGCACCATAAACCCTTTCTAGTGAAAGAGTTTAGTTAAAAACTGAGATTTCAGTCTTTTCTAGAAGCAGTAGAAATTGATGTACCACTTGATGGAAGAGAAAGTAGATGGTGAAAAGAAACAGGCTGTGCTTGGTTTTGACCATGTTTTCTGAGGTATTTGTTTAATTGAATTTAATTGGTGTGGTGGTTTGACCAGGAAGAAGTGGGAATTCTGGGATGCTGTGGTCAAACCAATGGATTTTGATATTGGCACCTGGTGTAGCCAGTGGGCTTTTGGACACACCTCCAAGAACACACAGCGGTTAAAAGCAGAGCTTCAGCCCTGGGAGACTCTCTTGGGACTTCAAGGGACGGAGGTCGGATCTCCCTTCCCCTGTCCAGCCGCTGCTGCTGGGCGGGGGAGGGGCAGCCATGCGGTAGGCCTGGGCCTGGACAGAGATGGGACTGAGGAGGCCTTGGAGTATGGAAGGGTGGAGGAGCCCCAAGAGACATCGGGCAGCCATACCCCCGCCCCTTGGAGACAGAGAGAGAGAGAGACAGAGAGAGTGCAGCCTGTGTTTGTGTGCCATTACCTTGAAATTCAGTAAACGTGCTGGCAGCAGGCAGCCCGGCTGAGGAGATGGGGGGGGTGCAGCCAGGAGTCCAGCCGCCTGGAGGAGTTTTTAACCCTTTTTTGGACAACGAAAACCTTACAGAACATTAACCCTTCCTAGATGAGTGATGAAGGTCTGGACCAGAGAGAGAGAGAGAGAGATGTTGGAAAGATGGAGAAGATGGAGTGGCATTTTATGCTGGACTCTTTTGTGTAGCCATGGACAGAGCCATGTTTCCGTGTGATACAGAGACTGAGTCCAGGGGGAGAAATGTCAAAGAGCCAAAGAAGATTCAGTGTGGGTACCCCTCGGCCCCAGGGGGTATATAAAATATGGCGGGGACGGATGTCCCAGAGGTGAGAAGGTGAGATACTGTGCTTTTCTGGAACTGGACAAAGCATCCTTAAAAAGACAACCCTGGAAGCAGTCCTGATCCCTGTTCGGTGGTGAGAGCACCAGAACAAGGACGGAAAAGGCCACCACGACACATGGAAGGACTCCCTCTCCTCTTGAGGAACTGAAAGTTTGAGCATTCTAAAGGGTGGTGCTGGACCCAGAACTGGTGATTTTGGAGGATGTATTGTATTGGGAATTTAGGGGGGAGGAGGAGGAGAGTGTTTTTTGTGAGGTTTTCATTTTCCTCGTGTTTTCTTTTTTCTTTTGTGTGTAGTTTAGTAATTGTGTGTGCAGTTTAGTTAATAACTTTTCTTTATGTTTAAGTTGGAGCCTGCTTTGCTTATTTCCTGGTCACATCTCACAGCAGACCTCAGGGAGGAGGTATACTCATGGAGGCTCTGGCTTTGCTAGGCCCAAACCATAACAATTGGTCTATTTATTATTCTATTTTGAAGGCAAATATTCTGCTTTCTTTACACAGCCTATGAGGAGGCTGTGAAGAGACTAAGTACTAATTAATATAAAAATATCTTTTTGTGGAAACAAAGATTCATTGAACACAAGCAGGAAGAATTATTTTTGGGAAAAAAAAGTACACCATGTGCTGACGTTGCAGTTCACATAGGCAAACTGACAGTCAGTGACTGCATCCTCTTGGACATACCTTCAGCATATGAGCTTGAAATCAAGGATCAAAAATTGAATTTTATCCCAAATATTTGTTCACTAAATAAACTCAGACATATTGTAAATTCTAACACTAAAAATATACCTCTCTTCTCCATCTCTAGAGGAAATTACTGATCATTCTTCTCAACTACCTTCTGGAAACAGGGGGAATCATATCGACATATTAAAACAGAAAGTCCTCTGGAAAATATTAGCATCTCTTATACTGAGGCAAAACACAAACTCAGTTTACTGTGAAATTGTGCTGCTTGTAAGCTATTTTCACTGGCTGGCTGTACCAATCCCTGGATAAGAGAGGCACCAAAGAACTATTCAAAAGCACTTTAGCTAAAATGGGGAACATGAAAGCCCCAGCTCCCAGCCCAACTTAACCTGAACAGGAAGCAAGTAGGAGATGCCCCTTTTTGGATCTTGTTCCTTACTGGTCTGCTTGCAAGGTGCTCTGCGGGGCACTGGGGCTCTGCACTTGACATGCTCAATGTGCCAGAGCTCAAACACCAGCCTCAGGCTCTGAGGCTTGACATGCAGAGGTGACACAGCCTAAAAGCTCTTAGAAAAATTCAATGGTAGAAATACTGCCACAGTACAGCATATTTTCTTTTAAAAAACAATCAGAATATACTGAATTACAATGCTCCTACTTGTTTAACTCACTTCAATTTAAATTACTTTGTTTAGTATGTGTTTAAAAATGTGTGAAAGAAAACCAAACCCTGCTTAAATAATTTCTCAAGAGCTTGGCATAAGTGTCGCCATGACAAGTTTGTGCCTTCAGTTTGCTCCAGGCTTGATACTCCTTGAAATTCACTGCAGTTCAGCTGTTCCCATCTCCTCCTCCAAATGTCTCCTTATTGCCCAACTCCACCTACGAAGAGCAATTTCTCTGGATGAAGTGGCTACATCTCCACAACATCAACACTTTGTTGCAAGAACAGATGGATTTAATCTTGCTTTGTTCACCACTTTTAACAAAGATTTGTACAGTTAAATCATGCTGATGGACTAAGATCTTAGCATGTGCATGAAGTTTAGAAGAACTGGGGGATGGAAAGGAAACTGCATCAGCCTTACATTCCTAGTATTTGTCTTCCCTGGATTTGCCTCAGGCTTACAGTCCTTCTCACAGACTAGTGTATCCTCCTAATGCTGTAGTATCCCAGAAGTTATTTTATTAACGGAATAGGGATCAGTATCATATGAATGAACAAAGATTAGTAACATTAATAAAAGTGATAGAAGGACAGCATTCTACTCTTTCGTTAAACTAGAAATTTATTCAATTATCCTGCTAACTGAATTTAATAGGTTTTTATAATCCTTCCTTAATTCTCATTGCATATTCAATTTTTTCAATATATTCGTAAGTTTCCTGGAAGAAATCCAACTATTTCATTCAGTTCTCATTTATTTTACTTTTGGGTCTCAGTCACATGGACAACAAATTTGTTTGGGTTAAGTATTTTCAGCTAAATGAGAGGAACATTCTTTCTACAAATGTGGCTTCCCAAATGGAAACAGCCCATTTATTAAATACATACGCAATTAAATCAGATATCAGTTTTATTTTTGTGAGGTATATTCTAAGCTTGTTGCTACCTAAATACCAAAGCTGAGCTTTAACTCACTTCACTTTCATATTTTTGAAGGCAGCAATCTAAACTCCAGCACCAAAATGACCAAATGCTTGATAACTCCAGGCCAAAGGCAGAACAGAGATAGACTCAGCAGGTTAAAGAAAAAAAAGCAAAACCCAACCACAAAACCAAACAAACAAAACACCCACAGTGTGAGGAAACTATTGTCTCTCCTCTACAGTTATTAGCTGCCTCAGCTTAGTGGTCTCTGTTAATCTCTTGATGCTTCTAGAAAGGTTACTTTCAAAATGCATGAAAAAACACAGCATGATGCAAGAAACAATAAAAAAAAATTAAGTAAAAAACTTCAACTTCTGCCAGCACCTGGGTTAGTTTAAATAAGTAGTAATTCAATTGCAATTTTATTTGTAATATTACCTGAAAAGCCTTTTTAGTAATTGCACCAGAAGGCTGTATTCATAACATTGGTTTAATGGGAACCCTTGAGCCCAACCAGATTTATAGTAATAAGCAAACAAACAAGCCTCATGAACCCTTGAAAAACCCTGGGGAGTTTTTCAAAACAAGATACATTTATAGTAGTGATGCAGATAAGCACCATTCCCAAAAGCCAGTTCTTTTTACAGTCAACAAGTCTTTTGTTTTCTGCAGTTGAATTCGAAAGTTTTGTGTTTCCAAGTGAAATCTGGATTCATCTATCTGCTTTGGTATGTTGGCATCCTAGTACTAATTGCACAAGATAATAAGCAGTGCACAAAGTGCTATATGAGTAATTATGACTGAACTATTGCCTGACAATATCTAGAGCAATATTTTAATGGCCTGAGGGAAAGATAAAAATCAGAAGCTAGTATCAGAAACAGACCAAACAAAAATCAGAAAGCCCAAAATACACTTAAAAACAAAATGTACTGGCAGTCCTATTAGTAAAATCTTTCAGTACTTGTAACAAAGGAATATACAGCAAAATGAGAGGGGTACAGATGAAATCTTGCATGTTTTCCACTCGTGGTGAAACTTTACTTACAATGTTTTGCACTGGTGTTCAAACTGATATGTGCATTCTCAATTGTGGAGTAGAAAGGAGTCAAGTATTTTAAGTATTGTTAAATTATTTTTACATTGTGAACCCTTCAGTATTTCAAACAAAAAACCAAAACCACACAGAACAATCACAAAAACTACAAATTCACAAACCAAACACCAACAGACAGCCACCCAAAACATATGCTTCTACTCAAAGCATATCAGACATGAAGATTCTATTATAAGCACAGAGTTAAATTTTGTTCTGCTGAGGTGATTGCCTTGTTGCTCCAGCTAAGAGCTCATCTGTTTGCACAGGTGTATCACCAGAGAGCTAATATCATCACAAAAATAACAATATGAATAATGACATAAAGAACATTATTTTTTTTTCTTAAAACCTTTAGTACACCTGGATAGTGTGTTCACTCTGATGATTTACATTCTTAATGGCACAGCCCTATACCTGACTACTTATCACCATATCCAAATATGAGAATTAGATGCTTAGATGCTTGATATCAACATATCAAACAAAAATTTAGGCAACAACATACTAAATTATATGCACAGACACAGCCAAAAAATTACATCCTGCTGATTTTAGTCACTAACCACCAGCTCAGACACCATGCCAGCTCACAATTACACTTTCATACATAAATAACATGTACTTACTAAAAGTTTTAAAAGGTAGGAAATAATAGCACAGGAGGTTTTTGGTTGAATGAGTTTTTTGCTATTAACTTTTACACTGAGCCTGCAAATGCATTTAAGTTTACAGCCATGCTGGGCTATGGGAATGCACACAGTTACTTGAGGTGTCAACTGGCAGATGGTAGCTTGGGAAACTGTTTGAGTCATGTTCTGCCACACATCCATGGAAGTATGGACAATCAAAGCAAAGAGTAGGGTAACCATGGTGTGAATGACAACGTCCAAACACTCAAACTCCCAAAAAGTATAGAAAATACATAATGAAAATAAAAATTAAAGCCTTCACACATTTTACATCTCTGTAATTATTGCAAAAATCATCAATATATTTATATATCTTGTACTTAGGCATCTGCAGCTCTCTAGTGAAGATATGGCTGCAGGCAGATATTTGGTCTGTGAAGTCAGGAGCTGCCATCCATTATGGCTCATTAGTTCTTGCACTCCTCATATCTGAAAACATCTCTTAGTTCAGGATGCTGCAAGGGAATCTTAAATCTCTCCTTTTACTGGTCAGATAGGAGATAAAACTACAAGCACTTAATAAATGTGGGTTACATCTATAACAGAGATGTAGAAGCAGCAGAAATACGCATTTCTCTGCCTTGCAAAAATCACAGGAAGTGCACCTAAGAAGTTGATTTGACATCACTTGTAAATTAACTGTAAGCTTTATAGCTCCTGAAAACCTACTGTAATTATCCAAAGAAACACCAGCTTTCTGAATTTCTCCAATGTCTGTAAGAAGTTTGCATTCTTATCTTCTCTATTTCCTTATGACCATTCAGCCTAGCTCCTTCATGTAGGGAAGGGGATAGGCTGAATGGACATAAGGAAATGGGCTCCTTAGAGGTCTCTCCTTGGCTTCTTGGCCTTTTTCTCTTGACCATGTGAGAGTGCAGATGGCTCAATGTGGGCAGGTCAGCTTCCATGGCCATACTTACATTTTCTGTTGGTTTTTTTTTTTTTTTTTTCCCTGAGACTAATCTATAAACTTATATTTAGTCTTTTCACTGTGAAACCTTGGAAAGTGACAATATTCATAAAAAAATACTTTACTCATTTATAACCACTGCATCCTGAGGTATCTGAATAGCTTACATCAAAACATGGAATGCACCAAAGTGCAAGAAATGAACCTATTATCTGAAAAAGTGACATCCTCAAGTAGAAATATCTGAGTTGGTATCTGAAAATTACCAGTTCCTAGTAAAAGTATCATTTTAGAAAAATAAAATGGCTTTTGTCATATAGGGAAGACACTGAGTTCTAAGAGGACCTACTCTATCTCTCAAAGGTTTTTATGAGACTTGGCAAAATCAAGGACAAAAGTTCTGCCTGCATTATTCAAAGTTCAACAAATAATAGCATACATGTCTTATGATAAGCAGTGGCAGTAAAGCTTCAGTTAAAGATAAACTAAAATCAAAAATCAACCACGGTCAATTGCTTGTCTTTGTAAACAATTTGCCCAAACACAGAACATGAGGTATACAGAGATGATGATACTGAGGTTTGCTCTCTCCTCCTAAACATTCAAAAGCAGCTTAGCTCTGCAGACAAAGAAAACTAACATATGATATCTACTGAGCAGCTCCTACCTTTTTCTCCCAGGATCTCAGAGCTATTGAATGGAAATATTAACAGGAACAGAAGCCTTCACCCAATGTAGTTAATAATTCATGCCTTGAAAAAATCCCTTTCCCAAGCACCAGAGGCAACTAAACAGAATGGTGATGATTTTACTTCTCTACCTCTTCTCATATACTCCAAAACACATTTGGACATCACAGTAATTCTATCAAAAATGTAGAAATTTACTCCTCCTCTGTTCCCCTGCTTACTTGGTGACTATATTTTGGGATAAAAAATGTCTAAGATATTGCTGGGTTTGATTTCAAATGAATTCCACACATTTATAATGATCTTCATTTGTCATACACAGACACCTCGCCTTAAAGACTCAAGTTCAGGGAAAGAACAGAAACACAAATAAATGAAACAGTGGCCCAAATCCAAAACACCCACAGACTGTTCAGTTTCAGAGTATAATTCAGGTCTCATCTATTCCATTAGCATACTGAAAAGCTAAATTCAAACTTCGTTGCACAGAAGCCTAGAAATATTTTTGGAGACTGAAATAATTGTTGCAAGAACAGAAACTGTTGCAGTTTAGTCTTCCAGGCTTATTGATCTCCCATGCAGATTTTCAGCATATATTGCACTAGGAAACAACAAAACCATGAGATTTAACATCTTGCTTCTTTATCTCCAGGTTAGGACTTGAGTTTTTAAAGGGACCTTCCAGGTAATTTGCCCTCCCCCTCAGTCTTATATAGTGGGTTTTGGCAGTTTCATAGGGCATGTACAGCACAGCTCCAAATTTAAGATTTTAGTCATGACATCTGAAGTTAGGATCCTATTCTCCACCAGGCACATTTTACAAAGATTCACAGGTCATCTATAAGTCCTTTGCCTTTTTTTTCCCTGTAATACGGTATCATACATTCCCACATGCAATGGTTTAAATGCACAAAGAAGACATTATTATAGGCTGTATTTTCTGACTAGTTCTTTCTAGACTTTTTCATACTTTTCCTTTAAAAAAAAAAAAAAAAGCAGAAATACACACTGGTTCAATAGCTCACATAATGAAATATGACCAGTCATTTCAATGTACTGCTTTACATAAAATACAGTGAAGCAGGTGATTTGGGGTTTGAAATATTAAAATTTGGAGGTGTATTTTTAGGCATAAAATTTAGTTGTAAAGTTGCAGTGTAAAAACCTGTCCCTGGGAGATCAGAGGAAATTTGACTAGATACATAAAGTTTGGAGCCATTTTGAATATAGCATGCAGCTGTTCATACTGAATCGGTTTTTCTATCTCCAGTGTATTGTGATAGACATTCTTCTCTCAGTTTGTTTTTACATAGTCCACAAGGACTTCATGTTGTATTTTCCTTTTCTAACTCTACTTATCCTTCACTATCTTTGCAGTCACAACTTTACCCTAAGCTCTAAGACTAGAAGACTTGAGTACTATGAAGAGGAATCAAAATGGACAAGGAGCAAAGACCACTGGGAATACACAAGCACACAGCAAGCACACAAAAATATACTGATGACATGCACTTGAGGAGGCATTCCAATAAATCTGTTTTGCTCTAATTCAAGACCCTTTATTCTCAGTCACTATAATTTTCCTGTCCAAAACCCAGTCCTCAATTCATACAGAAAGCACTTCATATTGGCTAAAAAGACAAAGAATGTAGCAGGAGAAACTGAGTGACAAATTTTTCTTCACATCCTACTTGTGTTACTCTCTTTGTTCCTTCCAATCATAGAAGGAGATTGTGCAGTCATCAGTTTATGGCAAAAAGCAGGTGTGCCAGGTGAACAGAGCAATGCCACTACCTAAGCTGCCTAAACAGTGACATGTCTAGTTAAAGCAAGACACTTGGGATGATAGGTCAATCACTGAATTTTAAAAGAGATGTTTTACAGAGATGATTAACAGAAAAATATTAACTACTTCGAGCCATTTTAATCTCTTGCTTGAATCTATTATTGATTCATTTAAACTGAAAGGGAAAATGGACTAACTGGTCAAACAAATAAATTTGGTAAAGAGGACTATCGTGGCACCTTGCTCACTCAAAAAGCAGCAGAGAACCAGGTTTCCTTTTTCTTTCAATTGCTCACTTCCCAAAAGAGTCCATTCCTACATCTCTTTCATGAAGGGAAAATTCCAGTCTCTCAAAACCCTGCAATCTACCTTCATCCTGTGTCCCCTGAGACCAGTAAAACTTGGATCTGAAGTCAAGCTCAATGAACAACTGCTGCCGTAGTGGAGGCAGGCACCTCCCTACAGCTTCAATATCATATTCCCAAATTCCTTGCCCACAGGCTTCACTAGAAAGCAACCATATATGTGGTTGCAGGCAACCACATCACACAGCACAGTTTGCTGCCTGATTCTGCACTGAGCAAAGAGCCTGAGCCCTGATGCACTAGGCGAATAATGCCCCAAGACTACAGACAAAAAGAAAAAAGTCAAGTCTTAGGTAAGTCTGAAACTTCAGTTTCAAGACCTGTGGTGATGTTGCATTCAATACATGAGCAAACAGATCAGATTCTGTTAGCACAATGTAATGGTGAGTAAACCAAGGTAAAATCCCTTAGGAATAACAAAAAACACAGCCTAATTTCAAGTTTAAAAAACCTGCCAGAGTTACTCTATCTGTAGATAACTCTGGACTGACTGAAGATGTCATCAATTACAATAAAGCAATATCTTGGCCTAGTACCATCACAAGTTCCCAACACTTCTGAAACTGCACTGATATCTTAGCTCATGAGCACACAGACCTAGCACAAGAGAAAGGTGTCACACATGCCATGAGACTTGAGACGGGCTCTGCAATGCTGATGGAGAACCAAGGTATTCTGACATTCTGCTGACTTAATACATGAAATACCACACTAGCAGTGTGACAACATTCTGTTAACATACAGAGGAGATTGGGTCAGCAACAGATTGTATTTGGTCAGTCTTCACAGCACAATGTGCAAAGCTGCACTTTGATATTTACAGGTTACCAGGTCACCTGTAACTTGTGCCTAAGAAAGCAAATCATCCATTGCGTGTTGTATGCCAAGGCATGTTGAAATCTGTTATTTCTGTAGTCCTAGCAAACTACATCCACACACTGACAGGACCTATGTCTGGCTGTTACTTCCATCTGTCAATTATATCACCTTCAAAAATATTAAAATGCAGAGTATTTCAGAGATTATGTAAACCAGTGTTAAGATAACACATTTCGTATTAGTCATATACCATCAAAATATAAAAACAAACCTCAAATAACCACATTTGTAAGAAGATAAATTAGCATTCTCCTTAATGAAAAGTAAAATTTCTTGCTCTTTTCTACCTATTTTCAGAATAGTCCAAAGTCTTCTTCACCTACATCAAAACCAGTATTTTATAGACAGTTTAGGACTTAGACTGTTATAGGCTTTTTGCTTATTTTATTAAGTGGTTTCTCAATAATCTATTAGCAGTAATTAACTTTCAATAAGGTCATCAAATCAAGCTCTCTTTCACAAGATTTGGGAAAAAAAACGTAGCTATCACAATGTATCAATCCAGCTTCAACCAAATGGGTTTCTAAATGAAAAGAAGATGGAAAATTTAAAAGAAGATATATAAAGAAGTTCCAAGCTCCCATGAAAATAGGCTTTAATTTCATCTCTTCTCTGGCATCTTCCAGTCTCTCTACCCAAAGAGACTTTGGTTAAGAAACTAATACTGGTACCAAACACGTAGTGCCTCACAACCAGGAGTAATGCTAAGAAAAGCAGCAAAATACTGAGAAATCACTAGACAGTAATGAACATCAGAAGCAACAGTAACTATTTGGAGATATTAACTTGAGAATTTAGAACATAATATCCTGCACCACAAACCTGACAGTGTCTTAAATTAATGAGAAAACATATAGATAAAATAATGTATTGCGATTTATTCTTCATGGAAGAGTTAGAAGAGTTAATATTTTATAGGAAAACTTTAGCAGACTTGACCAGAATTATTGTCTCTACTCCCACAAAGTTTAGACCATCTCTATTATAATCACAGAGCAAGCAAAACTTCTTTTTGGCCTAAAAAATACTTTTAAGTACCCTTGTATGCTATTACAAAGCATAGCTTCCCCTAGCCAAACCCTTCAGTACAAAATGTTATTTTGGTGAGTGGTCCATAAATCCATCACTAATCATTATGCTGTAGAATAAAAATCACCGAAGCAATTTCAGTCATACAAAATTAGCTTAATTATTAAAAAAAACCCTAACTGCATTTTTTCTCAGTATCTTCTCTGATACTTGATCAATGAAATCTTTGAGACAGGACAAGTTTGCTTTTATGTATACAAAAATACTGTGTATGGCATGAGGCAGAACTGCATCCGGATCTATTAAGGAAATTTCCAACTATAAAACCAGTTTTGTTTACCATTTATTCACTACATTACTATCAATTTCAATCACCTTAAAGAAAGTCTGTTTAGGCAAAACAAAATTAACTTTTTGATTTTAGAGACTTAAAGGACATTTCTGCAAATAACATTTCTTTGCAAATAAATATTTTTGCTCAAGAAAACACAATTAATGTCAACTAATTTTTAGTATTTTTTACAATACTGACATGCTCCTAAATAACAAGTTGTCAGAAGAACTAAACCATTTGAAAGGCAAATCTTATTTACAAGTAGGAAACGGTTTCTTGTTCATTCATCATCAGAATAACTTAAACTGTGAGTCTCTCTTTCTGTGTGAAATGCTACTGAGGAACAAATAACACAATGAAGGTCCACGCAAAACTATAATATTAAACTCCTTTTGTTTGCTTTTTACAAATGAAAAACATATCAAGCACCCCAGAGTGTAGTTCATGAAAATAGACTCACTTTCTGTGTGTGAATTCCCAGGTAAGATGACATTTTCCAAAAACCATGTATGCACTACTCTTTCCTGCAGGACACTTTTAATTGTATGAGGCAAGAACAGTATAGTAACCTCCCCTGAGTGTCACAGGTAATAGTTAAAATTTGAAGAACATCTATCTGTGCATTTCTGCTTTTGACAATTGCTTCTTCAAAAAACTCCATCAGCTGAGGACAATAAGAGCTGTTTGTACACAGATCTAGCAAGACAAAATAAAAGATCTTCTGCAAGTTGTATTCTGTTCTAAAATGAAGGGGAAGAATACCCAGCTATAATCTTAAGCTGTGAGAGAGATGAGTGAGATAATGTAATAGCTGAGTTTTTCAAGACACAAAAAAAAAGGACAGTGATTTTTATGATTTCTAGCAATTCCACAGTGAACAGTAAGCTCAGCACAAAGGAGGGTGTGATTAAAACTCCTTAATCATCTTGACTTGTTCATTTGCATTTCTTATCATTAAAAGCACCTTTGACTCCCATTGCTTTTGTTTCTCCAAGAAGAAACAGTTTTGCAAGTTGAATTGAAGCCAGGGCTGTGGCTGTGGAGCTGAGGTCCTAGCACGAAGCACTGATGAAAGCATGGCTGCTGAACATCACTGAAGGATACTGGGCTGCTTCCCTGTGCTGACAGGACACAGCTGGCTCCAGATGTGGACTGGGTCTCCACAGCCCTGCTCTGCCATGCCAAAAAGCATGACGGGACCACAGGCAGGGATCTCCAGAATCATACTGCATAATGCAGCTCTGTGAAATAAAAGAAAAAGGCACCCCAGAAGTCAATTGTTTACCTCAAAACCCAAAAGGTGTTGTAGCGTGTTGCAATTTCTGGTTTTAGACTTCCCAATCCCTTCCCAGGTGTGGCAATACCTCTCTTCCCCTTCCCCCTCAACCCCTGCTGGGCTGTCAATCAGTTTTAGCATTCCAGCAAGGCCATGGTGTGGTTGGTCAAGTTCAAAGGATGCAATTCAGGCCTGGGGTCATTGGCCTGCCCCTCATCCCGAGACCCTCCTCCTCCCACCTGCTTGGTGCCTCACCTGTCCCTGGGCTTAAATTCAGCCAGAACCATGTGCTCAGCATTCTGTTGGAGCTGTTACCAAGATTCAGACCTCTGTGACCATGGAATAAAACTCTGGATATTAACCCTCTGACGGAATCCGTCTCCTTTTCCTCTTCACCTTCGCCTGAAGCCCTTCCACCTGAGGTAAACTGAGTTTCTACAAGCCTGGGTTTGTTTCAGTGCCCAGCTGCAACAACCAGCTAGCCAAAAAGTGTTTCTGAGGTGAAATACCAGTTACCGCCTTTGGCCCAGCAGCAAGGGTCAGACGAGCCCAAGCACAATCTACCTGGTAATATTTGGATCATATTCCAATACAAAGGTATTCGAAAGCTAACTTTAGATTAATTTAGAGGTAAAATGGAAAGCAAAACTGCTTGTGGTTGGAAACCAGTAAACAGAAATTCTGGAAAAGAAAGTCACAAATATTTTCTCTGTTTTTTTCCTGACCGAAGTTAGGCTTAGGCTAGGGGCAGAACAGCTTGGGAGAAATACAGCCAATTTTCTCCCCTTTTTTTCATGATGATTTGTGGATGACCAGAGGAGCTAAAGCATTCCTTACAACAGACATCACTGGGTGCAACTCTCCCATACAAGGACCAAATCCAGAGACTTTGCAGAGACCATACTAACACACAGCTGTACATCATTATTTCTGAACCTACTATTTTTGCTTCTTCTTTGCTTTAAGACAACAGAAATGCTAATTTAGGTCAATAACCCAGATAGAACAAGACTTTGTTAGAACAAAGTCTTGATAGGCCAAAATCTACCAGATACATAATTTTATGCAAATAGCATGATAAAACTGTGATAATGTTTATCCATTTCCTTTCAACTTCTTTAGCTTTTTAAAAAATCAGCCTTTACCAGGTTCTTTGAGCCAAGTGTTGCCTACCCGCATTTAATTTTCAACGTTTCTCCAAGTTGCTTGCAGCCACAAACCATTTCAGTGGAAAACACCAATTAATATGTTTGTAGTCTTTACCAAGTGTGCTGATGAAATGTGTACAAGTACAAGCATACACAGCTAAGGTACAACAACCTGTCCTGGAGCATCCTCAGCTCAGGATGTCTAATGAAGAAGAGAAATTGCATGGTCCAGAGACACCTTTTCCATATTCCAGCAGTATACTGCTGATAACTGAGAACACTGATTCTAGGATGGCACAGGAATTGCCTTTTCCTCCCCAAGGAGATTTTTCACGGTACACATTCTTGGCCATCTAAATGCTGTGACTGAGAAACTGTGAACTGGAAGGTTTAATGCTACACTAAGGAGTAAAGCCAAGTAAACAGCTAAGGACAGTCCAACCACCCACTAAACACCTCTGCCTGCTGCTCCTGACATCATGTGCCACAGGCACCATGGTAGCCCTCAGCAACAGGATAGATGCTCACAGTTTCAAGAGCAAACCTAGGAGGAACAAATCACTGCCTCAGCCACACTCCAGGCTGTTTTTTTACTGAAGATTCTTCCACACTCTGATCACATAACACTAACATGAAACATTTTAACATGGAAGAGCAAACTTCACTTCTAAATGAGTAAAGTAAAAAAAACCCTGAAGTTTTAGGCCTGGTATTTTATCCTTTGCTTGGGCTAGGAAAAAGTAAAGTACACTACAGAGTATTTGGAGGTAGTGTTTTGAACATCACCGAGCAAGGCTGGCCAATTCCACCTTTCCTTACCTTCATGTTTAAGACTTGCCACTTGTCCAAGCACATGAAAATATTTAGGAGGAATGCTTTTGACATCTGACAGAGGACAGATGTACTGGATACTTTTTACCTGGCAACATTCCCTTTCTCTCAGCAACAAAAAGAAGAGCAAAGCTGTTTCAGAGAGGAAAGAGTACAGACATGAAAAGTGAAAACAGCACTGCCCAGTGTCAGTAGATCCTTTAGTCTGGATGATGAAAAAGATAGATCTCAAACAGCAAACACAAGTTTTATTGTACAGCTCTAAGAGCCATGGCTGCTTTAGATCTCTACAGCACTGGCAATGTAGGAACCCCTAGCTGTGATCACTTGTGGACATCAACATAAAAAGAATGTTAAAAATAAACTTACAGCTAACCATTTAATTAGTGCATTCTATCTGCAGCTCTAATGAGCCTTTGATTTCAGGAATGGTTGCATGTGTCATAAACACTTATCCTGGGCATTTGAAATGTCCATGGGGAAAAAAAAGAAAGTTGTTATTTTTCCTATTTCTGTGATCCCAGAACTTCTAATACTGCATCTGTGTGACAGCTCTGAAAAATAAAATTTTCTGGGTACAGGCAAAACAATTCAAACATACACTCTGCTGGTTTCATAATTACTTTTTAAACAAGACCTTAGCATAAAAATTAAAGAAAACTGGAACCATGTTGTTATCATATTTCTAGAGTCCCATTCCTTCTGGGTGGTTTTCTCACAAGCAGCTCTTCACAGCAGTGCAGTTCCTGCTTCTTCGTCAGGGCTCCTCCAAGGCTCTCCCTGACCAGCCAACCCACCCGCTTTTATCCCAGTTATCTTCATTAGCCACAGCTGCCACCAAATTAAGGGCATCACAGCTGCAGCCCATTTAGAACAACTAGGATCGGGGCAAGGCCACTTATACAATACACATATTTTACTGAGACTCATAGGCCATTTATACAATACATACTAAGATTCAATGGCCACCTATATTTCCTCCTTTTCTTTTAACAATTATACAATTACAATACATATAACCCACCATGACTCAAAAGCCATGTACCTCCCCAGCTCCTTGACTCAAAGGCCATATTTCTCACAGCTCCCGGCTGTCACAGCTCCTTGACTCAAAGGCTGCCTTCACAGCTCTTGGCTGTCTTAACCTCCACAGCTCTCAGGCTGACACAGCTTTCAACTGTCCTATCTTCCACAGCTCTTCAGGCTGCATATTCCTCCACAGCTCTCAGGCTGCATATTTTCATCACATCGGGGTCACCACTGGTTATTATATTTCTAGAGTCCCATACTGTTGTTATGATATTTCTAAAATCCCACACCTCCTCAGTGTTTTCTTATGGCTGCAGATCTTCACAGCACAGACTCCTTCTTCTGCAGGTTACTCCTTCTTCTGCAGGTTACTCCTTCTTAGCCAGGGCTCCTTCAAGGCTCTCCCTGACTAGGCAACCCACCCCCCCTTTTATCCCAGTTATCTTCACTAGCCACAGCTGCAGCCCAATGAAGGACATCGCAGCTGCAGCCCATCAAGAACAACTGGGACCTACTGGGGCAAGGCATATATACAGATATTCAAGCACAATACATCTATTTTACTTAGGACTCAAAGGCCACCTCTACTATACCATGTTTCCCTCAATTTTCCTCCCCAGTCCTAGTTATCCATCCCTTCATTGCATCTTGCTTCATCTTATAACACTCTCTAGCCAGGACTAATCTTCCTGCACTTAGGGTACACATTTTTCTGTGCTGATTCCTGGGGTGTTCAGGCCAGCAGAACAGCACTACCCCTATTTCATATGTATGGTCATATGGGTGACTCAGGCACCTAAGTTTTGGGTTGAGCCTCACTTTTTGATTTTAAATTTGTGTACTAATTAAATGTGCTCCTGGAGTGTTATGGATTAGTGCAGCTTTATTTAGGTGATTTGCAAGGAGGACCTAAGGATCTGTCAGTGGGTTCTTTTATTCAGCTGTCCTTCAGCTCTGTCCTGGATCTCATTAGAGCAACTTGCTAAAATCCCGAAATGCTGTCTAGCCTTTCAAAACAACAGAAGAGGATTCAAGAGCTGCCCCAGATATGCAGGTGATGGGGAGTGGGGCAGACCAAAAAATCCTTCTCCTAGGCATGCAGTGATAGGACAAGGGGGATCGGCTTTAAAGTGAAGGAGGGTATGTTTAGATTAGATATTAGGAAGAAATTCTTGACTGTGAGGGTGGTGAGGCCCTGGAACAGGTCTGAACTGTTTTCTTCTCATCCAGAGAAATTGTGGATGCCCCATCCCTAGAAGTGTTCAAGGACATGTTGGATGGTGCTCAGAGCAACCTCATCTAGTAGGTGTTCCTGCCCACGGGAAATTGCAAGGAGATGCTGTTTAAGGGTCCTTTAAAACACCATTTTATGATTATAAGAGAAGTCAAAATTTTTAAAGCTTAGTCCATTTGAAACTAACCCCAGGCATAAGGCTGTCCCTGTGTTTGTCTCACAAGGCATTTCTAACTTCATTGCTACATTTTATTCCAACTGACAAAAAAACCTCTTACCAGTAGTAAGCCATTATACTCCTACAGCTTTTTACAAAGTAGGTACCTTTTCACCTAGTCAGTGAAAAGACATTTCACAGACTAAAGCAGATCAACTTTTCCATGGTACATGAAATATTTTTTTGAAAGTCAGAGGAAAATACTTCAGTCACAAAATGCATTCTCAGACAACAGAAAAATGCATCTACAAGATAAAAATACATGGGAAATCAAGATACACTGCACTTGGAATGAGGTTTTTGTAGATAATTTTTACTATACAGATGCATCACAAATACTTTAGAAGACCAAAATACAAGTAGCATTTTGGTTAAGTTTTTTATTTTTTAATTATCATATTGATTAACATGTAGAAAGTCCCAGAAGAAAATCTAGAAAAACACAGAGATACAAACACAGGTCAATATCAGAGGCAAAGGACTGCTAGGATGAGGAGAAAAGGAAAAAAAAATTAAATCTCTCTGCAGCTCTTTGTAACTGGGATGAAGTGGCTGGCACTGCAAATGCACTGGCACTTTTTTCTTCTGTCCAACAGCTTGCCCAAATTCTGAAGGAGTAAATGTAACTACCAGCTAAAAATTACCTCTTGCTCCATTACTCATGCCTTGGAATAGATACAAAAACATGGACCTAGAGATCAGAATTTTTAGCAAGACTCTGACTGTTTCTACAACTTTAATTTCCTACCTATTCTGTAGATGTAACTGCTACAGCTAGATCCCTTCATCAGCCAAAACTGGCAAAAATACCTGAAAGCGCATTGTGCTTCATCCAATTGGAATCCCATTTTATATTTACCAGAATCATTTGTATTCTGCAGACTTACATTTTCTTTTTTGTGTGCCAGCTGCCCAACAAGTGAGGGAAACACCTGTGTAGTAAACAAGAGTGAGTGAGACAACAAGGATAAGCACCACTGCCCTCTCCAGAAAATCCAGCAGCAGATGACAAGCTGACAATACACTGGGGTTAGCTGTCAGAAGAAAATAAGAGAGGGGAGAGAGACTTTGTTTCTTGAACTGCAGATTTCTACAAGTGTGAACTTGATTTTTAAAGAAACATTTATTTTATTTGTATGTGGCAGAGATTTAGAGATGTTGCATGTCAAGTCAGATGAACTTAAGTAACACCGCCCACAAAAAAACACCAGGACATTCTGACCCGAAAGTTGTCACTTCTTACACTTGGGAATCTTTTTTACTTATCTGGTATTTCATTTAGGGATGTCACTGACTCCCTTTAGTGTCTTAATATTGGCTTAGGATCTGCTTTTAAGCAGTGGTTATGGACTATTGGCACTGGCCTTCAAATCACATCAACATTTGTCTTCCGCATTAAAGGCTTTTATGTTTCCTCATGAAAGATCAAATGAAAAGGACAGAAAAAGCAATTCAGAGGATATGCAAGCAGAAATATGAACAAATACAAATTTGCATCTTAATAACTTTGAGATACTGAGCTCAGTATAACTGTTTGCATTACTTGCTCTGTATAACTCCTTACTTTATGCACCTTACCCACTCATTTAAAATCCATTATCAGATACAGAAAAGTAAGCGGGGGAAATATTTTCTGAGAACTTAGTTTTAACAATTCTTATAAGGTATTTCACAAGTTTTTATATATCAATTATATGTCTGGGCCCAAAAGATAAAACCGATAAGTGTTTGCCATATGATATGATAGCAAAAAACTCACGCAAACAAAGCAATCAAAACCCTCAGCTTCTTGTGATGAGAGAATTGGATGTATAAGTAGTGACACAGTCACCTTCATAGAGAACGCATGCAGTATGTATTATTTCTACAAATAGTCATGCATATGCGCTGTCCATGTCAGGGCCTCTCTATCAGAAACAAAGGGAGAAAATTATGAAACAATTAAAGGGCAACAGAAATTCAAGGGCAAAAGACAACCTGCTTAAGAAGGGAGCAGAAGCAAGTTATAGAAAGACAGCTTGACTAAACTGGCTGAATTTATATACTCTAAATATAAATGTGCAAACAGTGTTATTCAGAATGGGAAGATAAATTGTGGGAAGATAAGGAACTAACTATGCCCACAATTTCTCTACTTATTTCTTAAAAAATGAAGTTTTGAAATAAAATCTATTTCACATGCTTGTTTCCATCCACAACAAAAAAGATCCTTTTTATTAAGTTGTTACAGCTTTTTCACTCTAAAAAAGAATGCAGAATGCAGCTCAGTAAAAGAAACAGAAGTTTATTTTCAAATAAATTTAAAGAGTTATCCCTAACCTTCAAAAATTTCAGAAATACTCTTTTTACTTTATTGAAGCATTACAAAGAGACCCATAACAGAGATCTTATCTGTTTTCATTCTCCTGTTTCTCCTCAAATCAGTTTGCTTTATCAGATCAGCAAAACGCAGGGCATTTTCTATCTTATCTCTCATGATAAAGATTACAGACATAGCATGAATTAATGTCAGCCTAAAAATTGTCCAACTTCTACTTAAAGAATATCACAGTTCTGTAAATTAGCTTTTTTTCTTTTTATTCATTAGTTTTTTGTTACTAAGTAGAAGAATTTTACCTTTTGTTTAGAAACATGCAATTATATATCTTTCATATAGTATATTTTTAAGGAAGGTCTTGCTCAATAAGAAAAAAAATCTTTAGAAAATACCCTAAGTAATCAGCTGCTTAATGTAGAAATCCATAATTTATTACTTCAAAGATACATTTTGAAAGTCTCAATCATGAGAATGGACTTTCACGTCAATGAGTTTCTATGAATTTTACAGGTTTATATATCTTTTTTCTAGTTTATAACTGGGCAAACTCCATTCCTTATATATTTAAACCAACTTTACATATAAACAACTTAAAACCATGATGGTTTTTTTTAGCTTGCAGAGAAATTTTCTAGTTGCTCACCTGCCTTAGATGATTAAGAGCAAAATCAAAAAAGAATCAGGCTCTTTCTGTTTATGAAACATAGCAGGATATTTTAACCCATCATGAAAATGGATGGTGGCTCTCAAATAAAAAACAAACCCACAGTGTTATTACAGGTCTTGCAAGGGTTGCAGGTTGAAGAGAGAGGCGAGAATGTTGACCTCATATTCAGAAGGCTTGATTTATTATTTTATGATATACATTACATTATAACTATACTAAAAAGAAATAGAGAGAAAGTTCTCAGAATGCTAGCTAAACTAAGAATAGAAAAGGAAGGAATAAACAAAGGTCTGTGTCTCAGCAGAGAGTGAGACCCAGCTCTGCCGTGAGTGGTCAGTAAATCCAAACATCCACCCGAGACCAATCACGGATCCACCTGTTGCATTCCACAGCAGCGGATAACTTGTTTACATTTTGTTGCTGAGGCCACAGCTTCTCAGAAGGGGGAAAAATCCTAAAGAAAGGATTTTTATGAAAAGATGTCTGTGACATATCGCCCTTTTAAATTTAATTAAATTAGAAAGAAAAATGTTTGTAATTTTCTCTGCTGGGCACATGCAAAGGAAAGAACAAACAGCGGACAGGTTATCTGTTGCCAATCAAAACCTCACTGAAGTGCTGGTGTGGAATGAACAGGGAATTTCTTCACTTGTAGAACATACTATTCTATCAAATCACTAAAACAATCTTACAATATAAGAAAATGCAAGAAACAATGCAAAGAAAATTCAAGTCCAAACAGCTGAGTTTCAGGAAAAAGTCTACGGACTGAAGATGTTCCTCTTTGACATCTCTTAAAGTCCTTTTTGGTCCTGAGAGAGGCTTGCTGCAGAAAAGTCCATCAACAGTTATCAAAAGTCCATTGACAGTCACAAAACAATTTCAAACAATTTGAGACAACTTCTGGAATGTCTTTCCACAGCCCTTTATTTATTGAACAACTTGGCTGGAGCTAATTTTTGGCCCTTCAATGCTTCAGAGCTGCTGCCAGCTATTCAACTCTTTTTATTTAATTAATTTTTTTAAATTTTTTTTAATTTTTTTTTTTTTTTTTTTTTGGATCGAGAAGAGCAGCAGCGGCAGAGCAGAGCCAGAGAAAGGCCCTGGGGGGCCCTGGCGCATGGAAAGGGACCAGGAACCCCAGATCTGGCCCACAGAAAGGCGGGCCAGGACCAGTGGGAAGCGAAACCCCCAAACCCATCAGAAGGCCGGGCGGTTTTGGCCCTGGCCCAGGGACCTGAGCCCAACAGCCCAGGCCCAACCCACAAGGCAGGCTCTGCCTTGCCACAAGCCTGCACCCAGCTGCCAGTACAATGGCAGAACGAGTGGTGAGACGCTTCCTTTCCCCAAAATCACTGAGACATGCCAGCAGCAGGCGAATAGAAGAAGCCCCAAGAATCTTCATCTCGAGTCTAGGAATGGGTGTTCCCCACAGCAAACAAGCCATGATTGCTTCCCGCTGTGCCCTCTGCCTCTGCAATGCAAATGCAACAGGTGTGTGTCCCGTCTGCCTCACGGCACCACCCCCTCTGGGCTGGGGACCAAAGGCAGAACTTTTGGGACCCACCTGCCCCTCGCCGCTGGGGTGCATGAGGGGCGGCAGAGATGGCAACCTCCAAGGGACAGCAACTGACCAAACACCCCCCAACCCACCAAGAATGCTGATTTTGAACGCAGGCAGACGGGCTGCACCGACAGCCAGCTGGCAGGCCCCGCCTCCTCCACAGAAGGGGAGGGCGGCCGCTGGGGCCGCTGTGGGCAACTGGCTGGAAGGGCAACTGGCCCGGGACAGTCCCAGTTTGAGCAAGCCGCTGGTTCCATGGCAGCCTCTGACGCAGACATGGAGGACAAAGTCCCCGACGGCGGCAGAACTGCCGGGGCGGCTGGTGGAGGCGGCCGGGGTGCACAGGAACACGCCGCTGCTGGGTCGCTGGGCTCCGGGAGCGGCAGCAGGCACGGCACGGGGTCGGCAGCGTCTTCTGCCCGCTGCGGGATCGGCTGCAGAGGCGGCGAGGCCAGAGAGGGGGCTGGCGGAGGCAGCAGGACAGCCGGGGGGGCAGCCCCGAGTCGCTGTTGTCGCCAAGGGCGTCTCCTAGCAACACGGGCGTTACGGGGCTTGCAAGGGTTCCTCAGGGGTGAAGAGATAGACGAGAATCTTGACTCCATGATCAGAAGGCTGGATTTATTAATTTATGATATATACGGTGCGATTCAGGGGGCTGGGAAGCAGCAGATCGTCTTCCTCCAAAGGGTCTTCTCTCGCTGAAGTTGGGGGAAGTAGAGCTTGCCCCTTGCAGTTAGCAATCCAGGGAAAAACAGCTGCTCTCTGTTTCAAAACTGGAAGGAGCATTCTGAATGCTGGATAGATCCCGGGATATCCAAACCCACAGTCCAAAACAAATTGGAAAATGGAGTCCATGCACTCCCGTACGAAAACATCGAGGGCATACAGCACATTCGTAAAGAACCCAAAAAGCTTTGCCCATCGAAAAAACTCATAGAAATCTGTCTCCAACAGGAGAATTCCGTCCTCTTAATTCCATTTTTGCCAGAGGGCAATAAGTTTCTTCTCTGAAGGAGAGAAAAGAACCTCATCCTCTATGGGAGAAATCCTCCACATCAGCAGACACAAACTACGGAGGGCTGCATTTTCAGGAAGGGAGAAGCCAACACTACCTTTTGAAAGAGTCCAGCATGCTCTGGCCAGCTCCAAGGTGCTGCTGCACTGTCCGAACATCTTCCTGGAGGCTTTTCAGAAGGTTCTCTTTGTGGTCAGCCTTGCTGTGAACTCTGTCCAAATCAGGATCTTCAGTTCTTCAGCTCCTGGCTAGAATCCACTTCTGTGGTCACTTGTGAAGCAACCATCAATGCCACACATTCAGGGTTTACCCAGTGCAGCAATTGCTCCTCTGGGGTCTCACCAATTGATGGTTTTTGTCCTCCTCAGTCGGTGTTCACCAATTGTTACAGGGCTTGCAAGGGTTACAGGGTAAAGAGAGAGGCGAGAATGTTGACCTCATATTCAGAAGGCTTGATTTATTATTTTATGATATATATTACATTTTAACTATACTAAAAAGAAATAGAAGGAAAATTCTCAGAAGGCTAGCTAAGCTAAGAATAGAAAAGGAATGAATAACAAAGTTCTGTGTCCAGGCAGAAAGCAAGAACAGCTCTGCCGTGAGTGGTCAGTAAATCCAAACATCCACAGGAGACCAATCACGGATCCACCTGTTGCATTCCACAGCAGCAGATAAACATTTGTTGCTGATGCCACAGCTTCTCAGAAGGGAGAAAAATCCAAAAGAAAGGATTTTTCACAAAAGATGTCTGTGACACAGTGTATTTTGGTAATATATGGTAGGGATAATTCATGCTATTAATGTATGGTATAAAATACTGTGAAATCTAAACCATATCTTTTGACTACCCTGACTGGGAGCAGCTATCTTATTCAGATACAACTAGTTCCTGGATGCACGTTAAGACAACCATCAATGCCTTTGCGTAAGAATAGAAGCTTCCAGGGTGAAGATCGTTGGTTTCCGAGTTGTCGAGAGCCACCCAAAAATTATTATCGTCTTGATTGCCTCTATCTAGATAGTCAGAGGGTGCCACCCTGATACATCTGAATACAATGGCTCTCCAGAGTCGATTGACACCAATGGCGTACCTGGACGAGGCTTTTTTCCACCTCTGCACATGGAAAGCAACAGCGATGCATGTGAAGAAACACAAAGAAAATTCGGTCATCTTTGCCTCGGGCAGAATAAACTGCATAAAACCTCGCTGCGCGGAGCCGCGAGCGTGAACGGGGAGACTCTGACACTCGGAGGTCACATCCGTGTTCACCCAGCACCGATCCCGGGCTCGACACTGTCTCTTTGGCTGTGGTGGTTTAGAATACCGAACTTCGGTCTCGCAGACAAATTAATAAACCTTCGCTAAATTTTTGATAATTTTGGCTCACAATTTGATAATTTATAACAATATGCAATAAAAAGCAGGATTTTGTAATGCTCACCAAAGCAGCATCTGGTAAACTAATGACAAAACTGATAAGGGAAAAAGCCTTTTATGTCCAACAGTGAAAAGTATGAATCAAAACCAAGAAACAACATCCAAAAAGCTTAAAAAAAATCTGCCTTTATAATTGCAGCAATCCTTTGAAATTTTATCAGGTGTTTTCTTAAGGGCATTTTAATGTTATTTCAAATTAATTGATTGGGCATTTCATCTGCGTACAATGCTTATAAAAACGTGGAATAAAAGACAAAGGGAGGTGATTTTTATATGCAAATGACTCACTGATATGATAAATTTGCCAATTAATCAATATCTTTGCAATGCCCCCATCTGGTGGCCAGGTGAGAGAGAGATTTTTCCTCACCCAGGTAAGAGATGCTGGATGGGCCAGTATGTATATATATATATATATATATATATATATATATCTGCACAGAAGTGCCCTTAATCCCTATTCTTCTATCTGAAAGCCTTTTTAAAAGATGATTAAGCCAAGAGGTTTTTACAACTCACTCTACCTGTGAACCACCCGCTCCTTCCCACTCACTGATATCCACCACAAGTTTCAAGAGGAGATGGAAAGTGTCTCATAGAATAGCTGCCCAGTATGGTCAGAGAAAGACAGCTTTCTTAGGAAATGGGTTTGACCTGGACCAGAAAGGGTTTCATCTGCCCAGTACCAGGGTTTCATCTGCCCAGCAGAGCAAACCCACCCAAGAGGTGGCTGCCCTCTTCTTTCATGGTTTGAAGCATGACCAGGCAGAGATCGGTGTGATCTGCGTACCAGAGATCTGACAGAAAATAGCCTGCCCCACTCACTGGAAATAAAGCATAATCCAGGGTGGGGAAATCTGATTTTTTTGAGGCTGGGCAGACTACATCTCAGGTCTCCAGTTCAGGTGAACTAAAGTTTGTGACACCAAGCTTGTGACTGGAAAGTCTCAGGAGAAGGATGATCACCAGTTGTATTTAATCAGCTAAATAAGCAATGCCTATGTGATCTTTCCTTGTGAATCTGAGTCATCACAGAAACAAAACTAACACAGAAACTCCAAATTCTTTTAAAAGTAGATTTGTTCCTACTAATTTCAAGGGCATAAATTTTTAAGCTTTTCTAAAAGATGGATCATTTTGTGGTCACGTCAGCCAGCTCTAAAAAAGCTAAGGAATAGTAGAACACTTATCATTGAAAAGACACAATGCATCTGCATCAACATTTTCTAAATTGCCAGTATTGTAAATTTAACTCAAAAGACCTTCAATTTCTCAGTTCCCTTAACCTCTCAGTTTCTTTTTTGACTAACTTCTTTTGACAGTAGCTCAGAAACTCAAACTCAAGATTTATTTACATTTGCTATTCAAATATGGAGCTTAGATAAGTGGCAACTTTCCAAAAAGGAAGGAGCTCTTGCAGAATTGATTTTTCAATTGTTCCTGGTTTACAGTCTTTTTCAAGACTCATAAGGTTCTGAGACACATGGCATGAATAAAATCCCTTCCAACATTGCAGATAAACAGAGGCTCCAGGCAATGTCTGACCACGGATTAGATCCTTATTATACTAAAATAAATAAAATTACCTAGATTGCAAGGCTTCCAGCAAAAAGATGTTTTACCCATTCTCATGCTGTACTGATGTAACCCACCTGTCAGACTGAATAAATGAATGGAATTAAATCTGCTTTATTGCAGGAAACAAACATGAAAAGAAAAGGTGATGAGAGGTTACAATTACTCAGTCTGTAACTGTTTGCTGTGTTTGGAAACTTAAACTGCTGCAAGGGAAAGGGACCTGGCAAGCAGAGGAGCAAGCTTTCTGAATTGGTTAAACTAACCTCTGCATTGTTCTCAATTCTAAAGTAAGGATGATATGAAATGGAAACAATAGTAATAAAATATCAAGGAGGGATTAGTTGTAGTTCATATAGTTATCATTATATTAGTAATAATGAACTGTGTTTGTCTTCCATGATTTAAGCTGCCTTTTGAGATGTTCTGATGTTGTTTGAGATGTTTGAGATGTTGTTAATTTGAAGTTAGTTGCACATAACAAGGTCAAAGCTCTGCCTCCCATCTCTTATGTAGATGAATTCTATTTAACATTTCCAAAAAAAAGTAAAACTACTGGTGTCAAACACTGACACTAATCTTCACAGCACATACTTAGCTGCTAATAGATTTTTAAGAACAAACATTTCCTCCTAAGAATTTTGTTTCGGGCTTTTGTTCGCAAAAAACCCCTGTTTTATCTGTCATAACATCAGCTTATAGGGACCTGATGGTTTGCTGTAGTATGCTTATAGTAAGCATTTTACATTTCTAATACTGTCTAGAATACATAACCCTGAGTTTCAAATTTGAGAAATATTCCATCTCTAAATTGATACCTTGTAAACTGAAATATTAAAACAAGTTCTCTGGTTCATTGGAGAGAAAATCTTTACAAATCCAACACATTTCTTCTATGGAAAGAAAAAAAACGCCACAAACAAAAACACCACTACACAAAAAACTACACTAGCAGTTTAGGAAAAGTCCCCAGACAAGAGGAGTACGCTAAAGTAAAGTTATTTCAAGATTAGGATCTTTGGTTAAGCTATGTAAGTCCTTGCCAGAATCATAGTTTAAAAAAATAGTTAAAATTTAGTTAAAATAGTTAAAAGAAATTTATGTCTGTGGAAACTTTTGATTCTGTAAAGAAAATTGTCTTTGTTGCTTGCTTCAAAATACAAAATTATGCCAACTGTTGCAATTGCACAAGGAAATCCAGAGAGCTTGTCTCCACAAAGGCAGAAGAAATGACACAAAGCCACATTGCTGTGACTGAGAACCCAGCTGCAGTTACGTCTCCACTCAGACCAATGCTCTGCACCTGCTCCTGCTGAGAAGTCAAGGCAAATCTCCAGCTTCAATATAAGATGCTGGTGCTCCCATGCTTCCTGGTGCAGATTTAAATCCAAGGAAGAATGAGTGGATTAGATAATAAATTGAAGGAGGTCTCCACAGAACATCAAAATCAGTCTTATACACAAAGAAGAATCCACCAACAGATTGATTCAGCTGTTCAGTCCGTACACAATTATGGACTCTGGCTGTGCCCAGGGATATTTATTTATCATTTTATCTCATGGGATGGATATTCCATCAAGTGAGTGCTGGATCCTGGAGTTAATCTAATTCAAACATCCATAATACAGTGCCTGGAAACAAACAGGAAAACTCATGTTTGAAGAGGAATCCAAGAAGGCAAGGCATCTAATCATGGATGTTTCTGAGCCCAAAGGCTTCCCTGAACACAGATATCCGTACATGCTTCAGAAGTGAAGGAAAGCCAGAATGTTTGATGTTTAGAACCTTATAATTTTCCACAAATCTTCACTAGAAAACTCACAACCAGTGGCACATAGTCCCTTCTGAACAAAGCAATATTTTTCCAGTAGACATTCAGAGAAATTAAAGCTTGCATTTTAGTAAATGTACCTTTCTATCTCTGCAATGTCTCCTCGGCAGTAATGTTGACACTTGATGGCCAAGAATGCTTTTTTTATTTAATGAAGGTATACAGAAATGAAAAAAATCTCAGCCAGTGAAGCCAAGGAAATGCAACAATTAGGGTAACTCTCCTTGCAAGCTCAGCATGCTTAGCTAATATGACACAAAAACAGAGAGGTAAAGACAAACCTTACTGCAAGATCATAACTACAACAAGACATTGAAACCTACAGTTTAAAAAAATGTGTCAAAATTCTCATATATATAAGCTTTAGCCAATTTTTCTTTGAAAAAAGAAGAGCAACATCAGTATTCACTCTATTATTAGGCCATTTTTGTACTACATAGTGATGAACTGAATCATATGGTATTGTTTCATTTTGACCTCCAAATCTCTCCTTCCAGCTCTAAGATTAATCTTCCAATTTTCAAGTTTATGCAGTCATTCAAGCATTCCATATGCTGACCCATACTCTTGCCAAGAGAGATGGTTTGCAAATACTCTGAAGTTAGCATTTCATTTTTTCAGATCAGCATTCCTTTGCCCAAAGAAATAAGCAGTGTGGGTCCATGCAGGAGGGCCCACAAGTCTTCAGGCAGCTTAAACGTTCAAAAGCTTCATAATGTTGTTAATTTAGTATCCCATTCTGAGGTTGGCATCTGAGCAGTTATTTACTGCATTTAAGTAACACTCACCTCTAAGAATGGACAGTAGTCCCCTTCTGGAATTGAAAACTGCCTTTAGCATCCATTAATAGGGTTGAAGACCCAAGGCCACATAGTCTGGGTTTAATAGAACATTCTGCTTCATCTTCCAACACTCTCAAGCCCTAGCAAGTTTTCTGATATAAAATAAAACTTCTGCATTACCATATTGCTTTTTCACCCACCCACAGTCAACAGTTCAAGGCCAGACTCTTCAGAACTTTGCTATTTTTCTCCCCATAAATTGTGAAACTTGCAGTGATGAATAACAATCTGCTTCCACACCTCTCTGCTGCACAGCCTCCTTCACCGAGGCAAAACTTTCCAAGCAATTCTCAGGACTATAAAGTCACCCTGTGACTCTAATGTGACCAAAGAGCAGAGATTTGGACAGCACTCCAAGTCAAGTTGGGTTTGTTTTGTCTGTTAGAGATTTTTTTTTTAAATTCTTGTCAGCTGATTTCAGCACCATCAGAACTTTACTAAAGCATGCTAACAGACTCATTCTCTGCTTAGGGATCTCTGCAAGCCTCAGACCAAGGTGTTTTTTTGGCTGTATTAAGAACTCCTACTAAACACTTTGTGACAGTTTTTTCACTTCAACATATGAACAGCTTTACTGATCTTGTATGAAGTTCTCACATATTGGTCAAAAAGGAATTTCCTTACATTCTATTAATGATTACTTTGACCATGCTTTTCAAGCAGGGTTATATAAGTAATGCAACCCCCTGCAAACCATAAAATAGAGGATTTCCATCCCTTGACAAAATATTAAAGAACCAGGAAAAGATTGGGAATCTGATAGTACGCAGATCAGAGACCAGTGTGGCAAAAGGCTATTCCCTTTTATATTCAACACCACACCATTTCAAAGGAGATTAGACAAGTCAAGTTTAAAAAAATCCCCCAAGGAAAAGGACATCAGCGCAGACAACTGAAAGAGCAGTTGCTTTAGACATGAGAAAAAAGACTGAAAGTTGGGGCTTCCGAGAGAAAGTAATTTTTACTGGTTTCTCCAGCTGCTTATTTCCATGTCTCCACCACAGCCTGTATGTGGTTATTTCTTTACATCCCTATTGCCTGTTAATTTCTATTTTTACTGTCATTCATAACATCCAATGATGCTTGCCTAGTTAGTGTGTTACTGTTTAGCAGTCTTTTCCATTGACCTCAGGAATATCAGTGGATACTCTTCACTTACATTGTGATTACTGTGCTGCAAGAAACACCAACTTAAGGCACCATTACTCTTATTTCTTATGTACTTATCAAATGTAGCTCCTCGGCCCCACTTTCCAGACCACACATAATTTCCCACTCCTATCCCACATCCACATCATTATATTTAATAAATCAATCAAATAGCACATTCATACACTTTCAGCCTTCAGTAGTAAACAAAGTATTGTTTACTGTGTCCCAAATGTCCCAAATTGTTCAAAGATCTTGTTTCTATTTTCAGAACAAAGCATCTCCAACTATATTTTGTTCCTTTGCAAGAATGAGACCCTTCCAGGGGGCCACCATCCTATTAAAGACATTGGAGTGTGCATTAGTCCTCTATCAGTCTGTAGGAGTTTTCCAGTTAGGATATTACCACCAGCAAAATATCCCACAGAGTGGTGTACTACAAAGGCTCCACAAATCTGTCACTGAAATAGACTCCAGCATTTTACACTAAGCAAAATGTCCAAGATCCTTTTGGACAGACACTGTTACTGCTTACTTCCTACTCATAAGCCAGTGTCTGTGCCTATTAAATCATTAGGGCATCATTAAAGCTCATCTATTTTCTTAAGCCTTTGGAACTACCTGCTTGGAAACTTAAGACAACTGCAATCACAGCTTAAAAGATTTATTTGTCCTCAGACTTCTGCTCATCTGCAGACATAATGCCTTTCCTTGTGTGTATGCTATGGATTTTTTTTCCCCTGTACCTTCTTCATATATTGTTCTGCAGAGAAAAGGCACTATAGCAAAACAGAAACAATCCACTGAGCTTTAATGTATTTTAGCCTGTATTTCCTGCCTCTGCATTATCTTACCAAGAAAGGCAGAGACAGCTATAGCAAACTCTCGCACAAATTTACAGTGAAAGCAGATAAAAAGCAGTTATCTGAAGTAGAACAGTGTCATACTACTTGGTCTCAGTTCTACAGTTACTTGACTTGCTGAGTTTTAGCTGAGTTGTCCCCACTAGAGAGGGAAAGCATCAAATGATGCCAGGGGACCTTCAGTATGAGACCACAGGGCAAAAGCCAGACTTTTCAATCAGATGATATCTTGAATGTTTATACATTTCCAGTGAGAATTTCTGGTCTAAAATCAGGCCTTTTTTGACTCAGCTTCAATTAGTAGGCTGCATTTTAACATGATGCAGTTAACAAACACATGGAAATGGAAAAATTGTCCATATTAGACAAATTGTCTGTTAAACATGTTTTTTACCAATACAATCACAAAAGATAACAGAGTATAAATATGTGCTAATCCATTTCTACTCTGATGAAACAGCAGAACAGCAGCAGAAAAAAAAAACATATCTAGGACCAAATTCCATAGTAAATCCCATATCAGTACAAGTTTACCAAGAGTGTTTTAATATTTTGCCATTATGATTATATATCTTATGCACTTTTGAAGGAAAAAAAATCATTAAGTGGCCCTCAACACTAAATGCAAGTAGTCTAGGCTTTATGATACTTAGTGACATCAGAATACATTGAAAAAGTGGTAAAATTACTTGGTTTACTTGGTTGCAAACACAATGTCTTGGTTTAATCGTGTGAAAGAAGTAGGCTGAAAGTCAACCACATCAGAATCAAGAAATTAATCTGCTAGAAAATAAGCTAGGAAGCATCCCCATTCAATACAATCTGGAATTTTACTCACTGCTAGTAATGTGTGAATTTGCTTAACCCCAAATACTATTTTTCTCTAGATCTCTAGTACAGGAAAGCTACACTAAGACATCAGTATTTGTGGGTCTACTCCAGCAATTAACATATGGTCACCACATGAGACCCTGACATTTTCATACAGTTGGTCTTTGCACTTTGTTAAGCAGTAATTCTGAGCAATATTCTCTGCTTTCTCTAGACATCAGATCTGTAAAAGATGGTTATAGATGCTCTGCAGAAATTTAAAAATTTGTGCAAAACTTCTGAGAGAATAGCTTGTACATGGTGCTTGTTACACAATGAAACAGTTGTGCTGGAAAAGCAAAAATGAAGAGTCTATTATTTTCCTGAGAGGAAAGAAAATAATTTCATGTGTGTTTTCCAGCAGTTTTACAGATGCTGAAACAATAACACACCTCTATGAGGGAAGAGACCTTGTTCTTAATGTTCACCTACCATATCAAATTCAAGTGAGATATCTTCTGTGGGAAAAAAGGGCTGTCCTGGTTCAGGGCAAATTTTGGAGAGAACCCCAAAGGGGCTCCTCTAGGAAAGCAGATCCAATCAGCCCCTCCCCCCAACCGGTCCGTGAGAAAATACCTCCTTGGAGAAAAGTGGAAAAAACTGTTTATTAAACAATAAAACCTAAAAATATTAATCAACAAAACCCCTTGCTGCTCCAAAAGAGATGACAAACTCAGAAAGTCCCCTCCCCAGGCAGCAGCTCAGCTCACTCAGTCTCTGATCAGTCCCTCAGTGCTGGAAATGTCGCAGGCCAGGCCCAGCCCGGTGGGCCACAGGTGCAGCTGCTGGTGCTGCCCTGGGTATTCAGTCCAGAGCAGGTTTGAACAGGTCCAAAGAAAAGGGAAAAAGGAAAAGCCCACAGTCCAGGGAACTTCTCTGCCTCAGCTAGCTAAACTAACTAAAAGCAAAGGAGAGCTCTGTCCGCAGACAACACAGTCCAGGAGCAGGAATGTGGAGGAGTGAGTGCAGGGTCTGAAAGCAAACTGCGCGCTCCTTCTCTGCCCCCTTCATTCTCTGCAACAAGTCTTAAAGGTGCAAAACTTATTATTCAGCATAAACAGAACAAGGTGATTGGGGATAAAAGCATCATATAGTCAACCTAGGACATGGGCCTTTTTGGAAAAATTAGTCCATTATGAATATTTACCCCAAGACTGAAATTAAATATCATGACATCAAGAGTAGTAAGAGATGCCTTCATATCAAGCGCAAGAGCAAAATTGACTGAATTTGCATTTCAACCAGTTTGGTGTTTCTTTATAGTAAGCACAGTGATTATTCTGAAGCCTTTTTGTCAGTGTCTTCTTGTGCTTCTTTTAAAGCAACATTTTCTTTAACATTTTGAAATCCTCAGTATCACCAATTGGTGATATATGATTGGTGATACTCTTGCAAAATTTGGTTAGTGTAGTCCAGTCATTACTAACATTTCTTATTTTTATAAACCAAGCACCTGTCCTTAGTCAGGGAGCATGGAGGAGGAAGGTAACTTGACTCAATCCGAAGTGAAGCCTTACTGAAAGCATCTCAAATTGTCATTTTCACATTTAACATGGCAGGTAAATTTTAACACATGATCATAGAGGATTTCTTAGTCTCCCTAGTCATACAGAAAGTACTCTTTCACAACATCTTCACTAGGACTTAAAACCAAATTAACTAACTCAAGTTAAAATATTTCCCCACTCCCCATTTTTTTAATTACAAGGAAGCTGAGAGCCAGTCATAGCAGAGATATTTAAAGACCAACTAGTTTTTCTCTGCAATATAAATTCCATTTAAACACCACCTTTAAAAAAGTTTTTGACTGATTTTTTTTCAGTCTCCTCTTATATGATTCGTCTGTTAGGTTTTAACAGATTAACTAATTTAATTTTGTTCCTACAGGTTTTTTGAGCCAACCCTAGATCAAGCCCAAAGCTATTAAGGTTTAAAATTTATTTGCTGTGACTTTCTATGTATCATTTCTACTGAGTCACTTTAAAAATTTATGCTTCCAACCCTCTACAACAAGGGATCTACCCTGAGACAACTTACTCTGTCAATTCCTTTGTGCAAATAAAATCCAAGCTATTGGAAAGTATGACAAGGGTTACATGTAGAAAGAGCCCTTGCTAAACTTATAATACAGGCAAATAATTTTGACTTCAGGACTCCTGACTGATTTTCACTGTGCTTAAATCAGGATAAGTGCATGCACAGCATCCTGCCTTGCATCGAGCAAACCTTGGCAAAATTGGGACAATCTTAATTTTTGACTTTTGGGTTTAAGGTCTACACACTTGTGTTCAACAAGGTAAGAACTCAGTTGAAAAGCCAAAATTTAAATCTCTAAGGAAGATTAACAGTAATTAGCAGAGGATGTAAGTGGCTAAAGCACTTCAGCTATGCATTTGAGATGATCTTTATGACATATTGGAAAGTACATTAGATAAGCCCCGTAGATAACTTTAAATCATGGTACAGAGAAACGTCCACCTGTTTCCATTTGAGACCTCATCCATGTACAAAACCCATCAGTACATTAGATACAAAACACTCCAGAAAAATTCCAGGTAAACTGGCAGGCAAGCACCAAGGCATCCATGATGTAGATAATCCTGAGAGCCCCATGGGTCAACTAAAGACACCGTCAGAGCAACTGTGATTCATTCACATAGAGCAATTTCCAGAGGCAAGTGCCTCAGTAAACATTAAGGTCAATCTGATAGAAGTGGTTTTTACAGTAAGAAAGTATTAGTGTTCTGAAAATTGCACAAATTCCTGCAGAGCTCAGCCGTCAGAAGTTCTGCTTGGGATACATACAACGGCAGCTATCTTTAAGGAATGCACTGATTAATTCTCTACAGTCCCTTTGCCATGGACAGGACCAAAGATATCCATGGGCTTCTGTCTAGGGGTGAGTGACTCTTTTGTCCTTGTTTTTAATCTGAAACCACACATATCATTGGTGAAATTGGAAAGATACTCTCCTAGTACAGGCCTCCTGATGGGCAGTGAAATCTTATTCTCCAAAACCTGTCCTCAATACAAATGGTGATTAATGAGGACAATGAGTATCAGACAGTAAATATCTGTTATCTTTCTTACCACAAATAGACTGGAATTAACAAGTAACAAATGGTCAGGAGAACACTGGAGTGTAAACAAAATTGTGACTCTGACTTTCACAGCTGATTTACTAATTTTGGGGAAGAAGTCAGACCAAAACCTGCAAAGTTATATTTAAAATATTAGGGGACCAAGAAATTAGTGAGAAACTCTTAGAAACTGATTTGAACTTGGGTTTCAAGGGGGAGAAGAGGTTTGCTTCATTTGCTATCCCTCATGCTTCACTTGGTTCTGATTTTAGAGTACCCAGCAATTCTTTTCCACAGCAAGGGCTAAGTCACTGTGGCCCACTGCATTGCTCGTATCACAAGGCTGGACAGAGTGCTTCTCTCTGCCTGCTTACCTTAGGGTCAGAGTTATTAGTCCCATATCCAGTGTTTCCTGATCTTTCTTCTGAGTGCAGTTGGTGCACTGTAGAACATTTTTCTATACTCAGGGACATCTACCACTGTTCTACACACAAGGCTTTCAGCTGGCCTGCAAATAGACCAGGCTGCTCCAACACAAACTCCTGAAAATAACATGATGGTTCCAGCTCATACCCACATTTTGTTTTGTGATTTGCCACAATATTCTGTAGTGCTACGACTAGTTAATGAGCTGGTGGCTCCCCATTTTCTAAGACCAGGCCCCCATTTGCCTTTTGTCCAGGTTTCTTGTATATCAGCTATTTTTGAATTATCTTCAATTGTGGCATTTCATTAGTCAGATTTTTTGCAACATAAAGAGGGCTTTATGGTTAAATCCAGTATATTTAAAATACCTAAATTACCCAAGTAAGATACTGGTTAAAAAAGCTTTTGTTAAAAATCAAAATTGAGACCAAAGTAAAATGTCCAGTTAAAAGCTAATTAGAGATAAAATTAATTTATAGCAAATGATTAAAAATAAAGTTACAAATGCCAGGCAGGCACTATATTTTTAATAGCATCCCACAAAACCTGAGCACAAAAGAACAATCAGGGTGCATGCTTCCACAATCAAGGTGGCATGAAACTCTTCAGCAAAAATTCTTCAACTCATTCAAAGTACCATTCCCCTCATATTAAAGGCTTACCTTCTATTTTTTCTTTTCAAAGACACATGGAAAAATCTTGCTATGCGCTGTTCCTATTTTCTTAGACTACAGATTATTGCTGTTGTTTGTATTACGAGCAGCGTCACAAGTACTGTGTCTGCATTCACCACACCAACACCTGAAGGACAGAGTGTTGCTGAGTTCTGCACACTGGGAAGCCCTGATTATTCTTCCTACACAGGGGAAGTTGAAAAAGTCTAGTTGGGAAGGGCGTTTGTGGGCAGGTTCACCTTCTCTTTTATAGGGAATGAGCAGCAAGTAGTTACATAAATATATTTCAAGACATAAGCACTGAGAGCAAATAAAACATACCTGTCCACAAATATATCTTATCAACTGTTAAAAGACATGAAATATTAAAGCTTGTTAGATGTGAAGGGAAAAATAGACACTGCTGTCCAGGAAAGCAAAACTTTCTCCACCAGATCTTAAGTCAAATGTAGGCTAGAATAACAAATTTCATATACAATACAGTGTGACTACAATTCACAACATTTAAAATTTTATGAACCCAGACATTTGTGTTATGTTAAAAAAAAGTATTCTCTCCCACATTAAGTTTGTGATGCATAAGCCACACTGATCCTACCTATATAGAGAAGCATACAAAATGAAGGTTTCTGGGTGAGAGTATAATTTCCCATTTTAGACACTTCCAATATTGAGAAAACTTTTTCTAATGCTTTTGTAGAGGTGAGAACAGCTATATTTTTTACCATTGCAATGAAAAATGGTGCCACAATTTCTTTGCAGACAGTTTTGGAAGGATTGATCTAGCCATTGAAGGCCCCTGTTTCAAATGAGACTTTTGCAATAACAATTAACTCTACATCCCTCCAAACAAATAATAGCATGAAGCTATACAAAAACTAACTTCATAGGACCAGAAGGACCCTTAGCTCGCCAGACTTCTGCTGGCTCCCAGGTCACTCAAATAATCAATGCTGCACTCTCTGTTACAGCTATTTGACATTATGCTCCACAGAATACCACACTAATAGGCAAAATATAACACAGTCTTTGTTGACTCATGTGGAAAAAAAATTATCATAGAAATCTCTGGGAAAGGAAAAAATGCTAAACTCTCTAAAATTTATAATTTTTGTGGAAATTTTAGTTTTCTTCTTTCCTCCCAGTGTCACTAGTTTCCACTTGATAAGTACAGTGACAAACCTTCATTTTCATGGGCATTTAACTCTCAGCTACTGAAAGGATTTATGAAGCATAATTATCTTTTCAAGACATTAAAAGCACAGCAAGATACAGGAGAAAAAGATGACAAATTGAGATGTAAGCAACAGGTTTGTGGGTGGTCTTATCTTTATGTTCTGGCACTAAAAATCAAAGATGAAGAACTTCTGCATAATCTGTTTATCTGATTGATGTTGATAAGACTGTACAACAAAAGAAATTCAGTATTTTCAGCAGGAGTCTATCTTACTTACAGTTATACAGCCAATTCTAACAATTTTGTTGTGGTTCATAGAGAATGATTTCTCATGTTGCACTTTGGAAGTGCCTTTAAGATTAACACAAAAGTTACATTTGCAGAGTCTTTGCCAGAGTGGTTTGTGAAAAGAGTCAAGATTTATCTGTGAAAAAACTTTGCTGCTAAGATTTAAAACTCCAAGAATTTTTCTAGTATATATTTATTTTTCTGCCAGTCCACACCCAACCATGCTTCTCTTCAGTGTGGTTCCACTGGATAAATATCAGGTCCTCCATCTCAGCACCAGGCACTCTGGAGATGCTCTTGTCCTGCACAGCTAAAGGCTCCTCCCCTTCAGCCTCACGTCACACCTGTTTGCAGGAAGGGTACAAGATGTGAATGCAGCTTTCAGGCTGGGTCCCTGGGCCAACTATAGCAGGGTTTTTTCATCTTTCAGTTGGTAGTCCCTAAGGCAATTCTGATCCTTGAACTATAAATTCCCTAGAAAATTTTGTATTCATAGATCAGTGCAGCATATTAAATTTTCCTTTACTTTACCACCTCTTATGTAATTCAAAGAACTCTAAGTGGGAAATCATCCCCTTAACCTGCACTGCAATAGAAACTTGTGTGCCTTGCCCATCAGCAGCAGTATGACCTTCAAAAGCAACTCCCTCTTTATTTGGAGGACAAAACCTCTGTCTATGGCATGGAGGTCAAAACCTCTGTCTATGGCACTGAAGCTTAGGAGGGCATCCATGCATCCCTCTTTCTCATCTTGAGCAATAATGAAGCTGCCAAATGCAGCTGAGGATGTCAAAGAAACTGTAAGCCTAATTATTTTTGTAATTTAACATCTTTGCAGGAAGTCCTTAATATGTGGCATTACTTTGTAGAGTTCTGCATGTCTGTGAGATAATGTATTTGACTAAAATCGGCAATGATCACGTCTCTATCTGTATATCAGTAGACAGACACCCTTGTGATTAATTCTCTTTTTATCACATCTTTAGTTGTCTAATCTGTTCTCAGCACAGATTAATTTGTGTCTTTCAGGGGGTATTCAAACAGCTTGTGTCCTTTAGAAGTCCTTCAGAATGGTCATCATCAACAAAAAGTTGTTGGGTTCCCCCTAAAATGTTAACTTATCTAGATAACCAGATCAAAGAACTTTCTATCAACAGTGAAATCTTGTATTCCAGCCCTGAATGGGACAGAAAAACATTGAACCTTGGTTCAAGACAGTATCAAGCTTCATCCACTAATTTATTTGAAAAGGATGTTGTGTTATAACACAGACATGCAGTGAGATATATTGAAATTACTGAAAAGCTGAAGTACTTCTGATTTTACAAAGCAGCTATTACACTTTTTGTCCCGAGGTCTACACAGTTCAATTTCTGAGCCACTAAGAGAAATCTTTGACCCACAAGTTATATGACTGATTTTTATGATTAATACTAGGCTCTCAAAACCTCTACTAGATAGAATTCAGTTGGTGTTCAAGCTTTGTGAAACAACTGAGCCTTTTAGTGATGTATTAATCTATGTGGCTTGTTCGTTGATGATCAGCAGTTTATAATGATCCCAAATTTACCACTGTAGAAGGCTATAGTAGTGGGACAGAATATGAAACTTGAGCAAAACACAAGATTGCTACTTGAACTGGTACATGATAATTCTCAAAATATACTGGATAAACCATTTCTCCCCATTTGTTAAAGCCCTTCTGGGTTTTATAAAACAAATAGTCCTCCATTTGTGGATACACAGGATGTAGATACCCAGGTGAGAGCAACAGGGAGGAAGAAGACTGCCCTGAAGAGGAGAAGCAGCAGCTCCAGGCACTGGAGCAGAGATTCCCCTGAAGCCTGTTCAGATCCCACACCACAGCAAAGGGAAAATGGGAAGAAAAAGGAGCAGCAGAGAAGAACAATTATGAACTGACCATAACCCCACCTTTTCCCCTGCTAAACAACAGACCTGGGTACAGAGGAGTTGAAAATAGAGAGGTGAGACTGGGAAAAGCAGAAGGAAAGGTGGTACTTTAACACCCACCTCTTTGTTTCTCACCACCTGAATCTCTTTTACAGGGTAATGAGTTCTTTTCCCCAAGATAAGTCGGTTTTGCCAACAACAATGACTGGTGAGCAATCTCTCTGAGCTTTCTCATCCTGTTTTCTCTGCTGCATTCTGCTAAGGTCACGAGGAGCTGAGGGGAGGAATGAGCAGCTGCTTTGAAGTTGACTATTAGCCAGGGTTAACCCACCACACTGAGAGCAGACACATTTAGGGGAGAAATCAGCTATGGCAAAAGACATTCTGAGCAGCACATATATATGCATATAAATAGTGATAATTCTTGTGATTTTGAAGATAGAGTTCTATTTCTCTTGGGTTCTGGTTTGGGTTTTTTCCTGACACATTTAGATTTTAGACTCAAATTACACATACAGATTTCACTCCATGACAAATTAAAAACCTAAATACACCATTTACATTAAAATGTATATCCAAAAAAATAAAAAGCTGAATTTTGCCTGTGACCAATCACTATCCAAACTAATGTTCCCTCAGTCCTGTTTCACTTGCCTAATTTTAGCTTTAGTTAATTTAATACTGAAAAATCATGTGGGCACAATACTTTTCACATTATAGGCCTATCATGGAGTTCATTTAAGGTAACTCTCAACAGACACAACTCTCAGTGAAACTGAGGGCAATTTACATAGCTCTGCTGTCACTTCTACAATTAGAAGTTTGTGGATCCAATCTGGTTTTCAGGAGGTTAACATAAAGAAAGTCAAACTGCAAGTTGCTACATCAGTCATTCTGACTTTGTAGACATAATCAGTTCATCAATGTCTGCTTAAGATTTTGATCCCTGAAGACACTGTGAAAGTTGACTGCAAATAAAACAATCCTGAAGTTTGTTAGAAACTGATCTGGAATACTTGCAATATGTGAAAGCTGTTCCAAAAGCCCATCATTTCATACACACTATAATAACCACAGGCATGTTATCAGTACCCTTAAGGGACATCACAGCTAGGACATGTAAACATAGGAATAGATTAATTTTTGTTCAGGCCCAAAGCCAAAAGTTAAATCTTCAAAAGAAGCTGCTGTGAAAGTACATAAGCTCCTGGGAAAAATTAAGGATACTGAAGTGCATTCAGTCCTTAGAAAAGGTCAAATGTCTGTGGTTTGACAATAAATAAGCTTGTTTCTTATTTCTACCCAAGTAGTTAGAATACAGTCTGATCATTCAATTAAATTCCTCCTTGCCAAACTACAGACTACATAAACAGCTACTAGCCAATCTCTAATTATAGGTAAGAAAGCTATGAGATTAAACAAATTCCAGTACAGCGCTACAAATTCAGGAATGCTTCATTCTGACTGGTTCTGCCACAAGTTCTCAGTGACCATGCTCTTCAGAGTACAGTTTCATTACAGTTTCATTCATCATTACTAGTTTATGACTGAAATCAACAAAAACTGCTGCGCTAAGAAATAGCAATTTCCTGGTTCTAACATAACACCTGGGAGCGATACTCTGAAAGGAGAAAATAATTTGAGGTTTGCAATGCTATAAGTAATCCCATGTGCAACTACAGCAAATGTTGGTGTTGCAAAATACTTCAAAACACTCATGGATAAAATATTTTCTTCTGCTTTGTTTCTACATCTATGAAGCACACAAACAGCTGTTTCTTTCAGTATCAAGATAGATTAACGTGGCTTTTATCAAGATAGAAGAACTGGGAAAACTGAAGTAAAGGACAAGGAAATCAGAGGATTGACTAAGATAATCAGACACCCCTAACTTAGGCAAGGTATCAATTTCTTCATCCTGCCAGTCATGGTGTTTGATAAAAAAACAGGCTGCAAAATTACAAGTATCACTTAAGTTCTTAAGAGATGTGTTCTACAGCCTCTTGTAGCCACCCATAGAAAGTTTATTGCAAAAACCTGCAGGAGATTATACGAGTGATGGGCATAAAAACAAATATACATTTCTGTCTCAGGCAAAGAAACTTCCATTTTACAAAACTGTAAAATGTAGATAAATAATTTAATACTTTGCTATTACAAAAACAAAAAATCAATAAATGCAATTAAGAAATATTTTCGAAAGACAGCAATCACCTTCAGCTACTCTGTCAAAGCCAAGTAATGGCACAACACTTTTTCAAATTAAGCAGCCAACAGAGACTACCTCCACACCTGCTGTCATTTTAAACTGTTAGCCAACAGTCCACTTCTCTACTACTAAACACAAAAGTGTGTTAGATCCTACATTCCTCCTGTTTAAAAAAAATTTAGAAGGAGGCAAGAAAATTGGTAATTTAAAAACAAAAAATTGAATGTTCTCTACATTTAAATTGAAATGTCTTTTAGAACAATTTCAGTTTGAAAAAACAAAGTGTGTCAAGGCTACAGTTAGCCCACTCGCTAATACTTTCTCCTTAATTTTATTATTTCATTCCAGAAACAAAATAGCTACAGAAAAGATTAATAGTACCTGGTAAAGAAGAAATCTGGAATTGGAAGCTGGCAGCACAGAAGATTCTTAAAAGCAATTTTATGGTCATCTTTCATTTTCTTTAATTTTTCTCCAGTCACCTGTGAAATTTCATTTTTGTATACATTCAGCAGAAACAAGAAGTCTAAGTCACCATCCACAGTTCATTGCATTAAAATTGCTACTAACAGGTGTATTTTTAAAAATAATGTTTCACAGTTGTTTGTGTCGAAAGGTACCCTTTTTCTGAAAGCTGTTATTTTTAAATGAAAGAGATCCCTGCAATTTTATATGATATCTTAGCTGTATTTATGACAGGAAAATAGGAAAAGAGATAAAAATAGTGTTTATAGTATTTCTCTGAAAGGTCTGAAAGTCCTAGAAGTTTGTTTTCTTGCAACAATAGGAGATGCAGTTATTATTCACATTTTCTTGAAGTAGTTTTCCAGATTTACCAACAACTTTCCCTGAAGTAATGTATCCTGTCAAAAACTGTGGTATTATTATGCTTCTAATATGCTTTTAATGTATGTATTAATATTACACATACACACACACACATATATACATATATATAAAAGTTTTTGAATTATATATATATAATGGGCATAAAACTGAATAGATCTAGATCTTGCAGAAGATGTGGACATGGTTCTGTGATTCTTTTTTTAGGTGGCCCTGCTTGAGTGGAGGGTTTGGACTAGATGACCTTCAGAAGTCTCCTCTAACCCCAACCCTTCTGTAAAGCTGAATGCATTTTACATAAATTGTCATGTGACATACCATCCAGATTTGATAATACACAACTGCATCCATAATCTACAGATGGCATTTACCCAGACTTGACAGACACACACTGCAATCTTATTGAACACCAGCAAGTTTCAAACAAATCAAATCAGAAAGGAAATAAAATGTAGATTAGTAGGTACAGTCATAGCTTTGAATACTACCACTCAATTTCACCATTGTTTCACTCACCCATACTTATTTTTACAGTTTCTCTCACTAAAAGCTTTACATATATTTTGTGCTCCAGAAATTTCATTCTAATCTCCAGCCTAAGCAAGAAAGCTCAGTTTCCTATCAAGCCATGTTTCAATATGTTGAACTCCATTAAATCTTTGGTTGTCTAATACTGTGAATTAATGATGCAGTGTATGCTTTTCAGATTACCATATTTAATGGTTTTCCTCTCCCCTGCTCACCCAGTTTCACATTATAAAATGTCATGAATCGCCTAAATTAAAAAAACTGGTCAAAACACTTAAAAGTTACCAGGAAGAGGAGAGACCAAGATAGCATGACTCTGTAAAATAGGTTTCTTTTGAGAGCCATAATGAAATCACAAAATTTAAGGATCAACTTCATCACTATGCCAAACTCAATTAGAAGCATATCAATGTGAATAAAGTACATAACACTACTGGGTTTTTATATAGCTAACTCACACATCAAAAGAACAGGAACAACAACTTTTTCTGACCTCTATGGTTAAAAAAAAAAAAAGGTCTGTGGTTTTTTTTGCATTCACCATATATAAGAAAGGAGTAATATGTAAAAACCTAATTTGAATTCTGGAAAACTATGATAGAGTTACTGTTCATTAGTAAATTTTATGTAACTATGATAGAGTTACTGTTCATTAGTAAATTTTTCTTAAATTTAACAGCTTAAATATCCTGTAAAATATTAGGATCTTGATAAAAACCACTCAGAAGGCCTCCACTGTAAATGCATATATTTTGTTTTAACCTGTTTCACATTACTCAATAATGAGCAGCCTAGAAAATATTACAGTAAATCCTGGATTTCAGAAAGTATAGATAATTGGAATATTTGTTGTGTTCCTATGCCAAATATTATTTCATCATATCTTCCTGTCAGCTTACTTTAATAAAATAATAATGAATTTCAGAGGAACAAGAAAGTTAGAAACACAAGGAAATAACAAGTGAAAAGAAGCTATTTTCTCTAGCTCATCTTCAAATAATGAAAATGTGGTCACAACAATGAAATCAGGCCAAATACTGAAGATATCAAAGCAGATCAGGTCCTACCAAGTGTATATTAGAGGCATCACTGAGGAAAAAATTCTGAATGGCAGCACAGTTTTACAGAATTTTGTGCACTAAGGGTATCTACCTGGTATTGGAAACCAGAAGTAGCCATGCACGTGAAGACTCTTTCCTTCACCTCCACATAATTCCAGGACTGTGGGACAGCCAAACCCAGCCTTGGGTTTGGAAGCCCATGGCATGGACTGTATATAAGAGGCAGATCAGAAATTTCTGACCCAACTAGTTAACATCCTGTGTCTCAAACCAGTCTAACATCCCTGGCCTGTTTGATGAACTGCTAAAACCATAAAAACATTGAAAATTCATTTTGCAAGGGACCTCTGAAGATCGTTGAGTTCAAACCTCTGCTCAAACCAGGGTCAGTTAAGAGACAAACTTTTCCACAAGACAGCACTATTCTTGGCAAGTTCTGGCAATTCTGCACTGACTAAAAGAGTTTCTCTGCGTTGTTGGTATTTCTACTTGCACATTTTTCACGAAAAGTCTGAAAATGTTTCTGGTTCTATATAAGCATTAAAACCAAATTATCAAAACCACAGAGCTAATGAAGCTTGGCACAAAAAAGGAAAGGGAGGAAGGAGGGAAGTGCTAGAGCAGTCTTAATTCAAGTCCATTGTTTCAAGAAGCTGAAAGCATCATGGATGACTCTGTTCTTATTCATGTGATCCCCCAGTTTGAGACATTTACATAACAGCATCTCTCCCAGCATGGTGTAGCACAACTACTCGGTAAGAATTGTTTTATCTCATTGTAAAATGAACAAAAGTACCAGTTCATTTGCACCTGCAGAGCTATTCAGAGGGACCCTGTATCATAAAAATAATGGCAAAAGTATGTTTACCCCTCATGTAAAAAAAAATTTAAAAGAAGTAAGGCTATGCCAGGCTATACTTAGCTCACAAACTTTGACCTGTCCACAGGCTGCTGTGAGTAACATTTCCTTGGATACTAATCATCTGTCCCAAAACTGCAGGAAAACCCATTAAAGCCACCCATCACCACGAGGTTTCGCACATAACCACAACAAAATGCAAAGAACCCATATTCTTAAAAAACATTTTTAATTACTTTGTATTTGTGAAAAATGGAGTTCAGATGAGATTCTCAGCACCAAAGTTATAGCACATTTTAAGCAGAGAATTAGTGTGCCAAATTTCCCATTTGGGAGTGGCTGAAAATCATTATTCTGCTAACAGACTTTTTGGTTTAGTCCCATCTCTCTTCCCTACTTCCCGCCCCCCCCCCCCCCCCCCATTTTTTGTTTTGAGAATGCAGAATAAATAAGATCGTTTGTTTTAATTAAAATGTTGTCTGCTCTGTGCGCAGGATAAGAGTGATGCATCACCTTAGTGCTCAAAACAGGGCATTTCTCTTTGTGCCAGAACTGGGCTATGAGTCAGCTGTACAAAAATGAATGTTAAGCCTTTCAGAAGGAATTCCATTTGCAAAAAACTTGACAGATAAATGAAGTCTAAAGAAGATCAAAATATGTCCTCCTCTAAAAATCAAAGGTTAAATGCAAATATCTTCTATTATTTTGTTGAGGCAACCCATTGTCAAACATACTTTGGGATTTTACCTTTTTCCATTATACAGTGACACTGGTTTAGAACTTGATATGAAATTCCCTATACTTCTTTCTCTACTACCAAAATGAACTTTCTTATGCTTAACAGAAAATGGGAAAACCAGCAGCCTTTTTTGGATTTATTTCCTTGTAATTCAGCTTTTATCATGTGTATCTCATTTACATGTTGAGTGAAGTATTCAACCACTGATCTCATCTTTCTCCATGAGGTATTACGGACATGCATAGTTCACTTGCTAACTAGAATTTCCTGATCTAAAATCTTCTTGCTATATTGAGCTGAGTAAAAGTAATGGCGCTGCAACTGTTCTGTAGATTTCTCTCAGGAGTTCAAGTCTAATGCCTGTTGCTTTATTTAACTGTCACATAGCTAACTCCTTCTCCACACAAAGTGCTGAATTTTGCAGAAGTGCTTTTCTTCCCCCACCTCTGATCTGTTTCCAGCCAACTTTTCTAATGCTGTTATAATATACAGTACTGCACAGCTATAATTTAGATTCTTTTTACAGCTCTTTTCTGCCCTTGTTCTGGTCAAAGGTCCCATGGCTCTTTTAGAGAACATGAGTATTGTCAAGTTTTGTTCAAATATCAACTTAATTTATTTTTAAAACCCCACAGTTTACAAATCTTTTCCTTCCATGAGTTCCAGTCAGTTGTCACTTCCCACTTCACTGTTGCAAGTTAATGCATTACGACTATGCTGATCCACCCTCTGAGGCATTTGAAGTTCAGGTTTTGATCAAAAAAATGGAAGCATCAGTTAAGTGGAGCCTTTTTTATCCACCTCTCAGATAATTTCAGGATATCAATGACCTTTTGATTGCAAACACTGATATCCAATACAGTAAGACTGATGTTATGACCAGTATGTGTACATGTTCCTACACACCCACTTTGGAGCAAGATGGTCACTTAGGTCTTATTTACCTCATTGATTATGGCAGCAGATGGTACTCTGCAAAACTATTAAAATACCGGTACTAGTCACTAGGGCCTGTTATAGAGTTGTACAAAAATAATTCCTTACTATTTTTGTCCTACAATTCTTTATTTGCTGGCAAATGTCTTCTACACAGCAAAATCAATACAGTAGTTACTTTCTTCAGCATCCAGACAAGAAATCTGTATGTTCAACCTTCAGCCACAGTTAAAAGTATTTAAAAGTTTGTCTGCTTATTTCAGCAATATCACAGCAGTTCCAATTAGAGATGTCTCCTTTAGCCATATATTCTGCCACACAAAAACCCCCCATGTTCTAACATCATCTCAGTCTGAACAAAGCTGCTCGTCTAATTAGTGTCTCCTGCCCTCCTATGTAATTAATGTTCTAATTACACTTGACTAGTCTGTATGGAGGAGAAAATCACAAGTATGTGAAACTGTCACATATGTTGCCTTTTATATTCTAGGTTACATGAGTAACAGCCACAAAGGTAACAACAGAATAGAAGAGGTATCAGTAAAGCCTTGATTTAGCCTTTGAGATTGATTTGGATATTAGGTAAGATAGAGCTGCCAAGTGGAAAATCAGAATTCTCTAATTTGTAATGTGCACAAAATTAAACCTAAGGAAGGCTATTTCTATTGAAGTAGTACATTGATTACCATTTTGTTCTGACAATCTAGAGTTAGCTTTCCTATTTTCACAGGAACTTCTCCCAGCAAGTGTATTATTTTGTACCAAGAAGAAAAATTATAGGAACATTTAAGAAGTTGTGGACTTGACTTCATATTACTTATAAAATACACTCTCTTTCTCTAACCAATCTATCTATTACTGAATTTACTTTGGCTAAAGCGTGAGCTTCCTAACTACTTAAATGTAATCAATGAGCTAAATGTAATTCCAATAAAAACCAGAAAATAAGAAATAACTGTGTAGTACCTCCTCTTTAACCCCACCACCCATGTGAGCATGTCCCATGTCCATTTAAAACACAAGATGAGTTCATTCTCACTGAAGTAAGTAATGGCTAAAAGAGAACTCGGCCTAATTCAGACAAGAATTATTTTTAAAAAGTATTTACAGTAAGAATGAATGGGGAATGTACAGTGTATTATGCTGATATTAAAAAAAGAATTTGAGAGTTAGAGTCAAGACCAGGAGTCAAACCCCTAATGTCATCCAATTCTTCCAGCACTTTACAAAATGCTAAGATAATGCTCAGCATCAGGCTCCAGCATCCCTTTCAAATGGGCAGCAAGTAGTTATAGTTCCTCATTGGTTTACATTCAGAAGTTTGGTCAATTCAACAGAGTTGACCAACAGGTACTCTGTCAGTTCCTCTAGACTTTCCTTGGGAAGTTAATCCAGATTCACAAAGAACCATCAAGAAATAAATTGAGATGATTGCTTTTACCAGCATATAAACTATCTGACCTATTTTAATTTTGTTCACTTCATTGTAATACCATTATCTGGTAGCTTATGACTTAAATATTTCATAGATTATTATTTACTCCTTTTTAATTCAGGCCAAATACAATCCATCAGAGATACCGATTTTTTTTTGATCCGTTCTGTCTTTTCTGAAACTCACATGACTGTCAAAACAAGTAGACAGTTTATGTGTCAGGGAAGATTGTCTGGGAAATAAAAGAATCATTTAGAAACACTCAAAGAGCTTTGTAAAATTCTCATCAAAAACTCAAGAAGTCAAGAAATCATCCCCTATCCCTATAAAATTTTCTCAAAGTTTAATTTCCCCACACTGCCCCAGGCAGACCTGATTGAGGGCAGTTGACAGACACCTGGTGTAAATCTGACCTCCTTATCACAGGAGCTCCATGCACAAGATGCTTGATTCACACAGAGCAAGCATGTTTTGAAAAGAATCAGTCTTCATTTTGTAGTTAAAGTGGATGTGGATGTCCAGAACTAATTTCAAACTGGACAAAGTAGCTCAGTGTGCAAAGCAGCACTAATCCCTAGCCAGAGAGCTCTCACAGCAAGGCTTTTTCTTAATTTGTATTTTTACTCACTGGTTTTGGCTAACTGTTCGATCCATCTTGCCACTGTTCCAGTGTGTTCCTAGTACCTGCTGCATGACTGGCTTGTGAAGCACTGAGTAGTTCATTGCCATGAACAGGATATCCAGGAGGCAACTTCATTATACAAATTATCAAATGAAATATAAGTGGGTTTTTAACACCCTTCTTGGTCAAGGTCAAATGTTCAGGTCAGGAAGACTGTGAAGCCTTGAAAAAAAATTCCCTGTGATATTGTGTCTCATTAAGTCTTACCACACATATCTAGCTACTCTTTTGCAAAAAAGTTAAACAGCAATACAATATATTTGAATACACTTGTTTCATTTATTGTTTAAAAACAATAAATATGTCCCTATCTAGTCTCTGTATGCAGAAACAGGAATTATTGGCATAGTTAGTAAAGCTTTTGGTTTCATTTAACAAAGATGATATAACTGGCTGTTATACACCAATCTGGAACTTCCTCACAAAACTGGCCCTTTTCATGTTTCTTTCTCATACCACATAGTCTTCTAAGTTGTTAAATGATAACTAACAAAACTATGCTGTTGAATTATTAACCAAGCCATAGATTTCCTTGTTTCATGGTTAATTTACTTCATACTTTCAAGTGAACTTGTGCCTGATTTCCAAATACTGCAGAATGGTTGCAAATCTAACCTAACAGAAACAAGCTTTGCATCAACAAAGCTTAGTGACTTATTTTTTGTTACTGTTTTAAACTAGATTTGATAAAACAGGAAAAATTTGCCTACATGATTTGCTTTCTGCATGAATGATTTTAAAAAATGTACAAATGATGGATCAAAAGTTACAGAACTAATCAACCACGTTTCCTAAAATAGATGAAGTTTCACAATGGTTCAGTGGCAAGACAATATTTCAAAAATCAAACGAAGATGAGAGCCATTTACTTAAAAATTTTCCACTGCCAACTTCAAAGTTAACTCATAACAATACAGGAAGAAAAAAAACAACAACAAAAAAAGAACTATCATGATTCTAGTCCAGGCACATTTGAACCTGCCGGCACAAAAAGTATTGATTTCAACTGAACTAAATTTTATTCTTTCCTTGGTTTTTTATTACTCCACTTTGAGATTATCCAGGGAATACATGTTGATACCTACCATATTTCTAAAATACTTTATCTTGAATTAGAAGCAGAATCAAATTTTTCAAAAACTGGACTGGATCCAAGAATTTAGGTCAAAAAAAAAAGAAATGTTTTAGATTTCAGCATTCAAGTAATTGATTTTGAGTGAACAAAAGCTAACTAGCTTCACAGGTCTGCCTAATTTGTGAAGTTTAGAAACAGAACCAAGGGCTTCTATTAGGCACAGTGGGACTCATGCTACTGAAGCAATTCCTCAATACATAGGATGTAAGCAAAGTGTTCTTTTGCCACTTGCTGCAGGACTGAGAACTGGAACACATTTCTCTAAGATGAGGGAAAGGATACAAAAGGTTATTTAAAGACTGCGTCCTAAGGAAAGATTACTTAGAAGATTGAACTATTGATCTAATTCTCCTCCTTGCCTCGCACTAACCTGATCTCTCCAACAATTTTGTTCTCATTAGGAAATTTCAGCATCATTCATCAGAGAAGAGACAAGACGCAAACACTACTTGTTCTGAGAAAATTTGCTGCTGTGCAGAGGACACAAGGCCTAAGTCATTGCTTCTAATGAGGGAATGACTAGAACTCTGAGCTGTGTTTTCAAGTCTGGCTGACTCCGTTGAGTAACCAGCACATGCATACGCCTTTGAAACAGCTATTGCATGAGCTGTGACCTGCTCATCCTCCCTAGCAGCAGAAAGAGACATGAGGACACCCTCACATGCATGGATATGAAAGGAAGAAGGGGTAGGGAGAAAGCACACACTTATTTAAAGACTGTCTGATCTGCAGATCTCCCAGCTTGTGCCCAAACCATCCACCAACTCCCAGTGTAGTGAAGTTCCCTTGCTAAAGAAGAGGGTCAGACCAAAATTCCAAGGGTCACTCAGGAAGATGTGCCTAGCCCAGTGTAAGAGTGAGCCAGCAGGAGCTCTAGCCAAATGCAACAACCCAAATGGCTCAATCAGCCATCCAGCTGGTCTCAAACACCTTTGAATGAACTGGACCCATGGTAACCCAAGGATACTCATGATGAATATTGAATGGGAATGAATGATCGCACCCTGAGTGCTGTGTCCAGAGGACGCAATAAGGCTGGTGAAGGGCTTGGAACAAAAGTTCTGTGAGGAATGGCTAAGGGAGCTGGGGGTGCTTAGCCTGAAGAAAAGGAGGCTTAGGGGACACCTTATCACACTCTACAACTTCCTGAAGGGTTGTTGTAGTCATGCAGGGGTTGGTCTCTTCTAGTAGGCAATCACTGACACAACAAGAGGACAAAATCTTAAGTTGTGCCAGGGGAAGCTTAGGTTGACATCAGAAAAAAATTCTTCACTGAAATAGTAATTGGACACTGGCATCATCTGCCCAGGGAGGTAGTGGAGTCACTGTCCCTAGATGTGTTAAAAACAAGACTGGATGTGGCATTCAGTGCTATGGTTTATTTGATGAGGAAGTGTTAGGTCATAAATTGGACTTAATGATCTCAAAGGTCTTTTCCAACTAATTAATTCACCTTCCTGAAGGGTGGCTGTGGTGACCTGGGGGTCGGTCTCTTTATCCGGGCAACAACAGACAGAACAAGAGGACACAGTCTCAAGCTGCGCCAAGGGAGATACAGGCTAGAATTAAGGAGGAAGTTTTTCACAGAAAGAGTGGTCAAATACTGGAATCATCTACCCAGGGAGGTGGTGGAGTCACCATCCCTTGATGTGTTTAAAAATAGACTGGATGAGGCACTTGGTGCCATGATCTAGTTGAGGTGTTAGAACCTGGGTTGGACTCGATGATCTTAAAGGTCTCTTCCAACCTAGAAATTCTGTGATTCTGTGATTCTGTGATTCCATGAGTCTGTGATTCTGTTATTCTGTGATCATGGAATCCTCTTTCCAGGCCTAGAGTAATAAATGCAAGCTTTTCATCCACTGCCTGGGGTCTGCTCATAACAAAAGACAGAGTGAAGAAAAGCAGAAAGCAAGCAGGTCCAAACCTACACGTACATTCATGTTCTCATATTTTATTTTCTGACAAATTTGACTCCGAATTTATTAATGCCATGATTTTCTGTGTGTCTCATTGGGAACATGGACCCAAGCCTCCATGCTTGCAGGCTCAGCCTAAGAGATACAAAGCATACAGATACATACCAGCTGAAGTCCTTTCCCCAGACCAGTATCAACCTTGCACTCCAGCTGTATGTGTGGCTCTTACTCACAGGCAAAAGCCATACTCTGAAGAGTAGGTGATGAGGGTATATTGAAGATTATTGGAAGCTAATATATAGGCAGTTGGGCCCATGGATTTGCTGATAGTCACACTCTTTACTGCACAGTTGATTCAAGCCATGCCTTGCAATCAATCCATGTTTCATGTACCAGCTTATTGCAGAAATGCATTTTCAAGGAAAAACGGTGGCAACTCCTATATATGTAACAGAGAAGTCTATTCATCCATGGTATTCTATTTTCGACAGCTGCTTCATACCCATGTATTTTAAACTACACACTGGTGCTACTTCAAAATCTCTGGATTAAAGCCATGAACTAAAAGCTTATTCAAGTCATGTTGAAACATAACAGGCTGTGAGGCTGAACACAGTCTGACAACTAGTCTAATGCAGATATTAAAGTTATTTTTAGGAATCTAGCATATATGGCCTACATTTAAGGTTAGAGTGGGTAAATCTCAAAGTTACTTCAACTCCTCTCACTGTACTGCAACTAGCTGCTTTCACATCAAGAAGGACTTTTCAACATACAGATTGTTAGTAGGCTGGTAAATTGTTTCACAACTAATCTAGGATGGCTCATGTGCTGACATCACAGGGACAGGCTTATTACCCTCTTAAAACTCTGCTCAGACCAGCAATCTATCCTTTGTAGTTCAGATATTTCAAGCTGTGATAATAGCTTTTTTTGCAAATGGGATTCCTAAATATCCACCTTTGAGAATGAGAACATCATTACTAATGGACATACTTCCAAAAATCACCAGCTCTTCAGATGTTTTCTGTGAATTTTTTTTTCAGAGACGCTTAAACATATCATCTATCATTAGTCCCAAATGCTGTGGCTCAGTATCAACACTTTTGAAGATATAGAAGCTGAAGGAAAATAAGGAATAAAAAATTTGTCAGACTGAACTCCCATGCCAAGTGAATGCTACAGTTATCAGAAAACCACAAAATCACTTATGCTGGAAAAGACCTCTGAGATGATCAAGTCCATCCAACCTAAAAGCTCCAATTGTCAAGCTGTAAAAAAAAAAAGAACATGTGGTTAATGTGAATACAGTTGGTTCACAATATGCAAAAGCCAATGGCTGGCCAGCTGGACATGAGCAGAAAATCTTGGGTTTGTAAAATACCTGACAACTGAGTGAACTTGCTTCCCTTTCTCTACATCTATATTACCATAGCCTCTGAAGTGATGAAGCTACAAGCTGAGCCATTACAAAAAATATTTCTTACCTCTGTATCTTTTTTCACTACAGAAAAAATGAAACTTCTTCACAGCAGAAGACCTTTGTTTGGTGCATGAGTACATCAACTTTACCTCAAAAACTGCTGGGACTTTTTCCCAGGTGAATAGTGGCTACTTCAGTTTCCAAAACTTGGGTACGATAAAGTCAAAACTGCTCTATATTGGATTTCTAGATAACATCCACCTCAAAAGCTGCGCATGTCAATTGAAACTATAAATGCCTCTGAAAATTTGGGTTGCTTTGTTGAGTCAGTCCTCAGAAAAAATGGACATCTGTCTCCTCTGGAAAAAAACAAACATAAAAACATTTCCATTTGCAAGATTTCTAGTTTCCAGGAGCCCTATAACAATTTCTTAGCAGGGTACTTGAAAAAGAAGACTAAAATTTCATATTACTTTGAAAACCTCCAAGAGTTTTCAAAATCATTTCAGCCGGATGTTGAGCTGGCAAAGAATAGGAGTCCCTATCACACAGAGACAGTACAGTTACTCAGGATTGTGCATATCAATAGCTGACAGCTGAGTACTTGAATGTGAAACCAAACCTGAAAGAAAACCAGCTATAAGGAGTAATTCTCTAATGCAAAATCCATAATGCTATGTTTCAGGCACTGCTTGCAACCTTGTTTATCTTAACTTTACCTTATTTTTTAAATGAAGTGTCACAAATGGCACACAGTTCTCAAGATCATTATAAAGTGGAAGATTAATTCTCAATTACAAAAAATACGTCCAAACGGACAAAGGTGTCTGGAGGCCAATAAGCCAATTGCTTTTCTCTATAAAATGTAGTTACAAGTATAACAATGTTTCCTAGGGATAGACCTTTGCCCTTGTTGGACTCTCATTTGCCACCACAGAGGGCACACACAGAGTACAACCAGCAGCCAAGCCTTGCCCAAAGTACAAGCAGCACCAGCAAAGAGCACTTTCAGAAACAGAAATGAGAGCATAAAATTTTTATAATTTATTACTGTCACTAAATACCATAATTCATAGGTCCAGCCACATCAATGTAATTTCCTGATTTTACTTTAAAAAGATCTAACTTGACACCTAGAGGCATTGATTTCTACACCTTAATTATATGATCCCATGGTAAGCTTTTCTGCTTCTAACCAATTTTAGCAGAATTTTTTTTCATTACATCAATACCTCCTGATATTTTGGTTCCTGAACAAATAATATCCTTCTGCTCAACTAATCTGCATGGTATACTCTACGTGGTGATTATTTTCACATCATATTTGAAGGTGTTATTCAGGTCAACAACTGACAATGATAGGAGATAATAAAAAGTCTGCTCAACATTTCAAACACTTCTTTATCAACACATCAGTATTTTAAAATTAATATGTTCATGCTGCTTCATGTTAGGATGAAGGACTTTTAATGATCATCTACACTAACATCAACTCAGATTTCTTTGTTCAAGCCCTATCTTTTGGTACTGGGATAAACACTGTGAGCAGGTAAATTGTGCATATGTTACTTTACACTGGGCATCCAATCCTTAAAAAAATTAGGAAGAAAGAGGAAGAGAGGAAGAGGAGAGGGAGGGAGGGAGGGAGGAAGGGAGGGAGGGAGGGAGGGAGGGAGGGAAGGAGGAAGGAAGGAAGGAAGGAAGGAAGGAAGGAAGGAAGGAAGGAAGGAAGGAAGGAAGGAAGGAAGGAAGGAAGGAAGGAAGGAAGGAAGGAAGGAAGGAAGGAAGGAAGGAAGGAAGGAAGGAAGGAAGGAAGGAAGGAAGGAAGGAAGGAAGGAAGGAAGGAAGGAAGGAAGGAAGGAAGGAAGGAAGGAAGGAAGGAAGGAAGGAAGGAAGGAAGGAAGGAAGGAAGAAAGAAAGAAAGAAAGAAAGAAAGAAAGAAAGAAAGAAAGAAAGAAAGAAAGAAAGAAAGAAAGAAAGAAAGAAAGAAAGAAAGAAAGAAAGAAAGAAAGAAAGAGAAAGAAAAAGAAAGAATTATGACTGCTTAAACTCCATGAATTATACATACTTTTCAGTCTAAGACTTCAAAGTTTTCAAATAGTTAGGTAAACGTTATGATTTTTATAATATTGTCAAATTATTTTGCCAATGCCATCTCCAAATTAGGGCCTATGCCAAGCTCAGGTCTATTGAAAGATAACTATTCTTGACAGCAATAACTTTTCCACTCAAACCAATAACTGCAATAAAGTTTAGTGCATCAGTAAAGCACTCACACAAGGAGACACTGATCGCAATAGAGACTTCCAGTCACTGGTGTTTATCATCATCATCAGGTGAGGCAGGTGGTTGCCCGAGAGCTCCTCTGCCATCATACTTTATTCTCTGTGATTTGACTAAAAGCAACGAGAGAGCAATTCTGAACTATGTACTCACACAATCAAGAAAAAAAGAAAATCTCAGTTGGGAGGTAGCAAAGGCAGCCTTGCCTTCTAGCCAAGAACTGAACCTCTCCTCTTCATTCTCTCCTTGGCTGAAGGAGAGCAGCAAGCAGCACCACTCTCAGCTGAAAGAAGGCAAAGGTTTCCTTTGCTGGCCAGTAAAAGGGCAGGAGACAAAGCAGTCATGCAGCCTGGCTTTGATTATATCAGGAGAGCAGGAGGTTCAGGGCTGACAGTTAGCCCCTGCCCACAGCTGCAATCCACCATTCTGTCAGTACTGCACATTAAAATGGATGCCACTTTTAGGCCTGGGATTTCAAACCACAAGCCAGCAGCTCAGCTTCAGGTCAAAATAGTAATGACAGCTAAGGTTAGCAAGCTGAGGCCCAAGCTAAAATTATGCATGAAGTTCAAAATGCATCTTGGACTTCAACCCTTCCTCCCAAGGGGTAAAAAAACCCAGTGATCACTACATGAAATTTTCCACTGTTTTGTTTGTTTTCCACTTAATACTGTTTTGTGTTAAGGGCACAAAACCCACCTTACTGGGCCAGAGCCATGGAGAATCTTGCCAAGTAGCAGAAGGACAGATGATACTCAACATGACCTAGAGTTCATCACTCTGGTGCTCCCCTAGGACCTACAGGAACTGGATTATGAATGTTAAAAATTATCCCTGCTTATTCCCTATCTGTTTATGTACCAGTCATCCCTCACAGTTTGTCCATCTTTTTTTGCATCTGTTCACTTTGTGTCTGCCTCCACGACATCCAGAAGTCCACTATGCATTGTATTGAAGCACACTTATCTGTTTATCTATTTAAATTAATTTCCTAGTTCTTCTGCGGTAAGATTTAGTGAACAACAATTCATCTCTTGCCTTTACCAATTTTATAAACCGATTCTACCACAGATAACTCTGCTTCTAAGTACAGTCACAAATTTTTTAAATCTCAGCTACTGCATTCCCTTTGTCATTTTGACTAGTTACAAGAGCAGCAATTAAATCCCCTGTGCCTGCCTTGAAATGCAGAATCCAGGACAGCACATTACCTCCAACTTCTGTTAGTATTCAGCTGTAACTGCCTCTAGAATTCAGCACCGTTGGGAAGTAGGACTGTCATTCATGCCAGTACAGAACTGAATGAGTTCCTGATATGGTTCTGAAACATTTATTTGAATTAGTCCCAAAGTGTGCCTAGTCCTCACTTTTGACAATCATGCACTGCAAACCCTATCCATTTAAAGCCCTATGCATTTAAAGCATCTTATCCTAACAAGGCATAATTTATACATTTTTATTCTTTAGAAGCTTCACAAAATAAATGATTCCCTTTTCAAACTGAAACCTCCCTGTTTTTCAAGGAACCTCCCTGTTTTTCAAGGAAACTCCACCTCCAAAAGTTGCCTTTTATAGAGTGGATTGAACAAAATTCAAACAATTAAGAATCCTATAATCAATGTCTCTCTGATAACTGAAGTATAACTACATAGATACAAAATATTTGTTAGAAAAAGCCTTGCATTATTCAGATTGGGAAAAAAAGAATCCTTTAAAGTAATGCTTCACCATTTGGTGAACTATCAGAATTGCTTTATTGTTGCTCCTAAGCCTGAAAGACAAAAAGACAAACTTGAATCCTAGAGTATTAGTTATGTGTAAAAGAGACTCCAAAACAAACCCAAAAATTATGGAAACAATATCAACCCCTGTCCTAGGTTGACTATATGATGCTTTTATCCCCAGTCACCTTGTTCTGTTTATGCTGAATAATAAGTTTTGCACCTTTAAGATGTGTTCCAGAGAGTGAAGGGGGCAGAGAAGGAGCGCGCAGTTTGCTTTCAGACCCTGCACTCACTCCTCCACATTCCTGCTCCTGGACTGTGTTGTCTGCAGATGGACAGACAGTGGGACAAAGCTATCCTTTGCTTTTAGTTAGTTTAGCTAGCTGAGGCAGAGAAGTTCCCTGGACTGTGGGCTTTTCCTTTTTCCCTTTTCTTTGGACCTGTTCAAACCTGCTCTGGACTGAATACCCAGGGCAGCACCAGCAGCTGCACCTGTGGCCCACCGGGCCGGGCCTGGCCTGCGACATTTCCAGCACTGAGGGACTGATCAGAGACTGAGTGAGCTGAGCTGCTGCCTGGGGAGGGGACTTTCTGAATTTGTCATCTCTTTTGGAGCAGCAAGGGGTTTTGTTGTTTAATATTGTTTAAGTTTTATTGTTTAATAAACAGTTTTTTCCACTTTTCTCCAAGGAGGTATTTTCTCACGGACGGGTTGGGGGGAGGGGCCGATTGGATCTGCTTTCCTAGAGGAGCCCCTTTGGGGTTCTCTCCCAAATTTGCCCTGAACCAGGACACCCCCCTATGCCCATGTATCAAAAAATCAAATTAAGATAATAAGATAATTTTAATTTCTCCAAAGAGTTATGCTCTCAGTCTTTGGCACAAGAGTTATTTCTGCTGAGCCAGAAATGCACATAACTATTTTAACAGGTATTACCAGTGTGATTTCTTAAAAAAACACCCCAATCTTTGTTATGGACATTGTTCTTATGACCATTTTAAACTCGAATAAAATCTGTGATTACAAAATATATTAGAGCAATTGCTACCCTGATGTCTTGCAAAGAGGGAAACTGCATCAGAGTTAAATGATACTGGATGGCACCTGGCAGCACCAGGCTGCAGTGGAGCTGAAGACAGAATATGCAGCATGAAGACAGACTAGGAAGGAAAAAGAATGGCAGAGGTTCACAGCCTTCTTTGCAGTTTGCCTTTTATCTGGACACCTATCTGTGATAAGAGAATATTAATTTATTTGCATGAATGCATTCATCTGCAGACAAGCTGTGGATGCCCCATTCTTGGAAGTGTTTAAGGCTGGGTTAGATGGAACTCTGAAGAACCTGGTCAAGTGAATGGTGTCCCTGCCCTTGAGAGGTGGGCTGCAACTAAGTGATATTCAAGGTCCCTTCCAGCCCAAATCACCCTATGATTTTATGTAGAATTCTCCTTTTTATTTCCTATATGAGTCTAGTAAAAAAAAAAGTCACCAACAATTTTCACCCCGCAGTGATGTTTAGTTACATCAGTTTTGTTTTTTTTTGAAGTGTTTATATGCCAATTTTTATAAATTATAAAATCTGTAGCCAAATTTTTGAAAAATTTAACAAAGATTTATTAGATCGGTAACAAAAAATAGAAATTTTGAAACAAAAAAAAAAAATCCAGCCACAGCCAAAACAGCATCAGCCCGTGTACAGAGGCTGGGTGACCTTGGGTTCTGGCTGACAGAGAGACAGCGTTCCCCCAGAGGTTCACACCGAGTGCCTTCAGCAACCAGCTTATATACAGTTTATTCTGCCTGAGGCAGAGATGACCACATATTTCTTTGTGTCCCTTTGCATGTAAAGTTGGATCCATACGTGTGTAGAAACAGACAAAGACGAAGTCCAAACCCAGATGAATGTCTGAGTGTCCCAGCAGAAAGTGTATTCACATGGAGTAGGTGATGCCAGCTCCTGAGTACCATAGATTTAATCATCTCCACATGCCGGGTCTTGTGAGCTTTCCTCAGGACATTCCATTCCAGGAAGGTCCAGATGATATCTTCTAAGTGCATGGTGCCTCTTATGGCTCAAGCCAGTCTCATTCATACAGTAAACAATCTGCTATTGTCCTGTGCTGTCCAGGAGGTGGCTGCAATATGCATCACTCTGTCCTTCAGGGCGACTGCAGGCTTAGCTCATGGCCCGAGCCTCCCCTATTCATACGGCAACAGGTGTGATATTATCTTTATCGTTGGAACTGGTTAGAATTTGAATAGAATGCAGTCCCCGGTCAGAGTAGTTACAAGCATAGGTTTGGTTTCTCCTAATATTTTATACATGCATATATCTATTTCTACAGCATGAATTATCTCTACTACATATAACACCAATGAATTACAGTGAGTCTTACATATTTGCCAGAGCTGAACTCCAGAACCATGCATGTTGGGCTGCCTTCTAAATACTCAAGATTTACTCTTTTGTCAGCTCACTAAACAGTGTGCTATTTCCTTCTGTAGAAAATAAATTTGGGTGTTCTTTACTCTGCAGGATATCTTCCTTGTTCTTCTGAATATCAGTAAGAACACAACCAGGCTGGAGAAGCCTTTATCCTGCTGTGAAGAAAAACTCATGAACATTCAATCACTTCTGAAATGACTTCAAGGTGAGAAGTAGCATTTACTTTAGAAGGTAAATAGTTATCATTAGTTTTCAGACCTGTCCTAGTAAACAGATTAACCATAACATGTCTGGAAGTAAAAGTAGAAGAGCTTTGGACCTTCCTTCATCTCTGCCACATTTCTCCCTTTCAAGTGTGAGGTGTACCTGACCTGAAAATAGATTTTATTCAGAGGCTGGAGACTAAAAGTCTTTGTGTGGCACAGGCGAAGAAGCAGAAGAGAATGTCAAACAGAAAAGCTTCATTTGGTCACTCACTTGAAAAAAAGCACAGCTGCTTGAATTCTTATTAGTCAGAGATAGCCTGTGGGTATGTTGCTTCTTTTTAATCTTTTATTTTCTTTCTCAGCTTTCAACATCCTTTTCCCTTTCAGATATTCTGCTTGAATAAAGAAAAAAAAAAGAAAAAGCCCTCAGAGTGATGGAGATCCCTCAAGACACAAATATATTTGACAGTTTTGATAAAGAGGCACAGCCTTGAAAATGGCCCAGAATGAATGAATCAGTCTATGGTCATCAACACAAAAACCTCAAGCACCCACAGCTAAGCAGAATTCTATAAACCAGCATTAAAAAAAGCGATGTTAACCTTCTTCTAATGAAATAAACCAAACCTTCTCTAAAACCCTATCTGAAAGAAGGATAAATTTAAGCAATCAAAAAATGGAATCAGACCACATTGTTTCTTTAGTTAAGCCACTAGTTCATTCAGCACCATTTTTTATTTGTCTTATATAATGAAATTATTGAATCCTCAGAATTTGAAGATGCTTTATTCTAAAATATCACCTAAGTCCGGAAGCTTTATTTCCTTAATGGATGAAAGTTTAATTTCTTGTGCATCTCCGGGTAACTGCTCATTCAATTTTCAGAGAGCCTACAAATTTGTACTTTTGCCAGCAGATTTCAGCCATACCCTATCAACAGACTAGCAAATGCAGAAGTTCACAATTTCACAAACACACACATTTGCACAAATGCACACATTTGCAAAGAACCATAGTTACTGCATTTTTGGTTTGATATAAACTCTAGCAGAAGGTTAATGTAGGATGGACTGCCAAAAAGTGAAGCTTAAAGACAGATTGTAGTAGGAGGGGCTGTCGATCACATATGCCTGTTGTTAACAGATTTTATTCTTTTAAGTGGTGGCAGAGGGTAAGAAAAGAATGAATGCGTTGAAAACTATGGTGAGGAAACTTAGAAACAGGATATTCTCTCTCTAGATCTTTCTTATTTCCAAGATATTACAAACAAGAATGCGAAAAACAGCTTCATTTCTTCACAAATGTAGGCATGTGGAAAAAACAAACAAATGTAATTTACTCGCTATATAAATGTCATAATGTGCATCATCTTCTTTCAACTGGAAGAGGAAAACAAGTACATAGAAGATCCTAACTTGGAACAGACCTGCAGGCATTCCAACTCCTGGCTACACACAGAGTAATTTAAAAGTTAAACCTTACATTTAAAAGTATTGTCCAAGCACTTCCTGAACATTGACAGGCTTAGAGCCTTGATCACTTTCCTAGGGAGTTTGTTCCAGTGCTCAAGACCTCTCTCAGTGGTCCTATCCAGATTCTCAAGACTGTTTATAAATGAGAGAGGTTTCACAATAATATCAATAACTATTTTAGTAAGCTCTGCTATATCTCCATTCCTGTTTGTGAGCTAACCAACCTCATCAAGTAACAGATCAATGTTTCATTGAGTCCTCCTTTTGCTGTTAACATGATTAAAGCCCTTTTGTGATCCCACATCTTACTGCCATTTTCAAATCCAATGGAGTTTTAAGCCATATGAATTTTCTCACTGCAGTGGTGGTATCTCTGTCATCCTCTTGCGAAACCTGATCTTACTTACAAAGTCATATACATTGATGAGCTAGAATTACCTGTCCCTGTGGTGAGGACCAGCTATTTGACCAGCATTTGTGGACCCCAATTCCTTCAAAAGCAGATTCCGATGGTATTTTACTAACTGGATCCTTAAGCAGCCTACAGTCTGCTCTCCCAAAAGCCATGGGTGTCTGCTCTGCTAACAGAGCTCTTTCATATCACAAAAGATTTTAAACTTTACCACTTTGTGGTAACTGAGGCCAAGATAGACACCAAACATCATTTTATCCACAGACCAACAACAGATCCTGGAGGGCATTTTTGTTAGCCAAGTCCCTTGGTACCTGTATCAAAAAGTAATCTTCAAAGTGTTTCAGGATTCTCCTTAACCCTTTCAGTGTCTGCTGTATGACAGTCCCACCTAATATCTGTGACATCCAAATTGCCCATAAATACAGGGGTGACCGATGTAGGGATTTTCCTTAATTCCTTCTAGAACAATACATTGTTGCTACCTTGCTGGCAGAGTAATCTTTGGTAAACTCTGACAACATTTGTTTCATTACTGTTTGCACTGGTCCTGACCCTGAAGTTCTCAACCACATCATCTTTAACTGTGAGTGCTGTATAGTCCAGCCCATTCCTTATATAGAGCACATCCCTTCCTGCTTGCCTGCCCCACGCACCTCTCCCTGAGGAGCCTGTGAACACCACAGCACTCCATCACTGCACTCTTCCCACTGAGTCTCACTTATGGCAGTGATGTCTTGGCTCTGGGACAGAGACAAAGCTGTCGTCTCCTTTTTTTTATCCCATGTACTGCCTGCCTTCACATACAAACATTTCAGATGCACTCCAGTGTGCTCAGTTACATCATGGTGCAGCGGGAAAGCCCACACTAACACACCATCATTCAGGATCCAGGCATTGATGGGCCACCTGTTTCTTTCACTGTCATTCCCTACAATTGGGAGGACAGAGGAAAATGTTACCTGCATTTCCAATCCCTTTTCCAATCTCCCCAAGGCCTTGAAGTCTCTTTTGATCACCCTTGGACTTCTAATTACAACTTTATTGGTAGACATATGAAAAGGGTGTATCAGGCTAGGAAGTCTCTGGTTAATATCTTTAACACAAGCCCCAGGAGAAGCAGCAAGTTTCCCTTAAAGGCAGGTTTGGTCAGTAGATCAGACCTGCTGTTTCTCTCATAATTATAAATGTACATTTGTTTCTTCATGGAGGCAATCATGATGTGGATGTTAAGAAAACCTCTGATCAGTCATCCAGGAGCCACTTGCACCATCTGAGATGGAACTAAAGCCCCTTCACGGCTACACACTCCCACACTCACAGACAGACCAGGCTTCCTCACCAGTTTGACTGTAGGTTTTTCATAGCAGAATCTCAGACTCACAGATCCTTCAAATAATTTAATCTTGATACAATAACTAAACAACAATGTAACAACTCAAATGTTTCAGGCGCCTCTGAGGAGGGACCCAAATCAAATGAAACCCTGTTCTTTATACCCTAACAGTCTAAGTGCGCAATAGTCTGGGATTGTCGGCTCCTGCCGTGTCTCTGAGTGTCTGGTCACCTGGCTGGTGGTGCTCTGCTGTTCACACCACTGTTTGCACTGAATGTATTTCTCAACAAGGAAAATAAGCTGACTTGACTTTGATGACTTCTCAAGAATGTGTGGGTCATCTTCAACCTCATCACGTCCCAGTCCATCCAACTGCAGAGCTTGATATCTGTTGTATAAGGACACATGGAGGTGCAAGGAGACAAGGAGGGAGTTCTCTCCCTGGCCCCGGTAGAGACTGATTTCCTTTTGGGGAGAGAGTGCAGGATACCCCTAACCAGGTGTTGTACCTAGTTAACACTTTTGTTCCAGAGAGGACAGCAGGGTTTCATCAGTCAGCCCCCTTCTCAAACTCACAGATGCTCCTCAACCTCCTCACTGCATCCCAGAGCTCAGTCAACAGGCAGAACAGCTCTTCTACCTGTGTGCACCTCCCACAGACATTGTTGCCATTGATCTTAGACAGCAGCAAATACCCTGGGCACATCATGCATCTGGAGATCTAGAGAGCTGCATGCTCCCCTGGGAACTCTGTCTGGATTTCTTCCCTCCAGCAGCTGTCTGTCCTTGCTGCAGCCTGGGCCCTCCCCACATGCAGCCTGAGGGCTTCAGTCACCCAGGAACCCCATCAGGCATTCACAGGTTCATTCCAACCCTGGTGCTCCTCGCAGTGCAGGACAAGCTGCTACCACTGCTGGCACAGCTCCTATTACTGTCCTCCTGGCACAGAGCAAGGGCTGCCATCAGCTTCCTCAGGTTCTGACTGTGTATTGAAAACGAATTAAAACCTCCTGCAAGTGACTGAAATGGAACAGTGTAAGGACATTGTTCCCTCATCAGTAAGTCAGAATTAATTCAACCGTGCTAATTTGCTGAGAGTCAATAAGTGCCAAATAAACAGGGGCAGAAGTGCTGAGCAGCCAGTGCTGCTCCTTGCACCAACCAGGGACCTCAAAGAGAGGAAAAGTTTCCTTCTAGGTCATATTTGCTGCCTCTGTCATGCTTTACAATGACCAGATAATCTTGAAAAGCAAGATGGACAAAGAGGAAGAAAATCAAAATCAAGGCCATGCCATGGGCAGCTGATTTGCCCAAAGTCTAAGCCAAGATGAATATCAAATTCTAAAAGTAATTATATGCATTAATTTTTTTAAGTGAGTGATGGAACACTTGTGCCTTGGAAGTTAGCTGCTGGAGGTATTGAGGGTTTGCAAATGTCACAAAAAAGATGGGGAGGAGGTGCTGCAAGCATCAGAGCTGCGATTCTTCTGCAGGATGTGGCAAGGACTATGGTGAAACAAACTGTCCCCCTGCAGCCCGTGGGGTCCACCATGGATGCAGAGATCCACTCGCAGCCCGTGGGAGGAGTGCTCACGCTGGAGCGGTTGGATGCTAGAGGAAGCTGTGATCCAGTGGGAACCTGAATGGAGAGAGAGAGCACTTGTTTCCAGAGATAGAGAAAGAGGGCTCTTGTTGCCAAACTAGAGCAGCCTATCCTTAGAGTACGGCGTCCTGTGGGTGAGTGATTCACACCACAGCAGTTTTGGGATGACTGCCCATGGGAGGGACTCAAGTTGCAGCAGTTTTGGCAGGACTGCTGCTCATGAAACTAGAGCCATGCTAGAAAAGTTCACAGAAAACTGTCTCCCATGGGAGGAACCCTATGGCATATCAGAGGAAAGCTTCCTCTCCCTGAGTGAACAGAAAAAGATCTCTGGTGTCAAGCTGACCAAAACAAAGCCCCATGCTCTGTCTCTCTGCAGGGTCAGCAGGAAAGAGGGAGGGGCTGGGGGAAGAAAAGGTGTTTTAAAGGCTCATTTTACTTCTTGTTATCCTCCTCTGGCTCTGTTAATAATAAATTTATTTTATATCTTTAAATTTGAACCTGTTTTGCCCTTAGAGTGTTTTTTTCCTGGTCCTCATCTCAACTCATGAGCCCTTCGCTCATTTTTTAGCCTCTCCTCTGTCCAGCTGCGAGAAAGAAAGGGTGAGCTAACAGCTTTCATGGGTGCCTGGTGTTTGGCCAATATCAAACCACGACAGACATGTACCTTAAATAAGCAAAAAAATCCATGTTTACTTCCAAGTGAAAAAACATCATAGAAGCCAGTGCTTGCATTATCCTGGACTTTGAAAAATCCAGTTATACATATTTTAAAAACAAAAAAAACCCAAAATAGCAACAAATCTTTCTGGCCCTTACCTTCCAAAATCACACACAAAAATAAAAAATGAGGAGCAACAAACACTCTTAATGTAGCAATGCAATCATCCATACTCAGCCAAGAATTACTGCCTGTAAATTAAAACCCTTCTCAGATAGAGGGGCTTTAAGGGATGTCTAACACCCCCTTTCCCACGTCTTGCAATCCTTTCCCTGGAGCAGCCACTGACTGTGTGTCCCATTCCAGCCAGGGTAGACCTTGGGGTGACTGCACCTTGCTGGGTGCCATCAGAGAGGGGCAGAGGAAAGCCCTGCAGGGGTTCAGCTGCCAGGCAGAGATAAGTACGGGGACCAGAGCAGATGTGCTTTTGCAGCAGGGGTAAAACCACACTTCCTTTGGGAATGGTATGCATGTAAACATTTACCAACAGGATAAGGTCATGCAATCTCAAGCTCAAAGCCAAGGGAGCAAGCTGCTCAAATCAAAGTATGTCCAAGGCAAACACTGAAGCCTGGAAAGAGACAGGGTGATGGCCTCCCTGGGCAGTGAGCACATCCCAGAGCTCTGTGCTCAGGCTCACTGTCCTTTATTCACTCAGGGGCAAGGTAACAGCTCAGAGACCTATTTTTCAAGCAAAAATTTGCAAGAACACAGTTTTTCATAGAAAATGACAGCATTCAGAAAAGTAAACACCGCAATCAGCCAGAAGGCCAGTAATTAATATTTGGAATAAATATTGGAAGTTATCAAGGCATCTAGTGCAAATTCCATGAGTTGCATTTGCACATAGTTCTGGACAATTCAAGGCACTGAGAAGTGAGGTTATGAGGTTTCCTGATGAGCTTAAAAAAAATCCTGCCCAGCTCTTTCTCCCCGCCCGTGTGTTTTGTTCCACCAAGGAGCTGCTGCCAGTTTCAGCCCCCAGGAAGAATGAGAACAAGACTGGCAGGTGGGTCTGAAGCCGCAGGACCTTTAAAGCGTTCATCTCCCCTCAGACCCCTGGGTGTAGGTCTGTCTGCTCACCCCAAGGACATGGAATCCTCTGGGATGCACGGCGTTGGCCGCCAGCTCCCGCTGCGCTGCGCTTCCCGGCGGTTGCCATAGCACTGAAAGGCAAACCTAGCAACAGGCACACAAGCCTCCCAGCACACAAGTCCAAAACACATTTTTAAAATAAATTAAATTATCCAGCCTTGCCTGCTACCCACCACCCCCCCCCCCCAAAAAAAGTACAGCATGTTTTAAGAAGCTGTTAAGAATGTGCCATTTCTGTTCAGATGCACTAGAGAAGGGGTTTAATTACTGCTAAAATTAAACGATGAGTGCTGTGCCATGACAAAATTAAAGTAGCTTGCAGGAAGATTTGCTTTTTAATATGCCTTTTGTAAATCTATTTATCTGGCAGTTATTGATGGTGTAAGTAGTTTTGTTAGGCATCAGAAAGCAAAATAAGAGTTTAGCTTTTATTTTAGACCTTTTGTCTTGCAACTCTGATTTTATGGGAAAAAAAGTGATAGTACAGCAATTTATTTGTTTATATTAGTATCACAATCAGAGATTATTTGTGCCTGTTACAAATCAATCCCACTACAACTCAGGATCTTTACCTTCCATTTTCTTGTGCCTATCAACATGATTATTGAATACATATCCTAAGTGTCTCCAGTTTCTTCAGAGGTGTGTAAACTTTGCTTCTGAAATTCTCTACTTTTGCCAGCTTCAAAGCCTTGCATATTAATATTTTAACTCTGTGACACATATTTAAAGAAACAGCTAATAGAGGAAGCTAAGAGCATAAAAGACTGTATTTCTGCGAATTTCACACAGTTAAGTATATTCTACACAATAAAAATACAGCCATTTTATAGAAAAAATATAAAGTTCTATAAGCCAAATAGACATGAAGGAGGATTGAAGAAATAGAGGAATGTCCTGCTGTTAATATCTTCTCTCAATTGAAGGGTTTTTCTCTGCCTCAGATTATTTTTTCCTGAACAAAGTATATTTACAGAAGGAGCCCTTTGAGTAATCATTCTTTCCCTCTGAAATAACAGGCTCTGAACTGTGTGAAGATGCCTGGAGAGATAATTCGAACAAAAGTGCCCTACCAGGTTTTGCAACTCACTTCTTTTGTGAAATTCAGGTTGAATTAAGTGGTTCCACTCACTGCCCTTAGAAATTTCATTGGGATTGATTTGCCTTGTTTATCTGTTATGAAAAATTACCTACATAAATAAAACACTTCTCATCCAAGAGTCTGAAGGGAACGCACAATGTTGTACTGAGTCCATAAGGAAAGCAATCTCATGTTCATCCTGACAAAATTTAGACACGTATCAACTTGGGGAGAAGAGGTGAGCAAGAAGGGACAAATTTCCCAAGTGCTAAGGAGCAGTGCTCCTCAGAGAAGAGTGCAAAAATTGGATCGAGTATATCTGTGTGTTAACACCAAATAAAATACAATTATGTATTTTAGAGGTTCATCAGTAAAGTAAACTTTGAAACATTATTTTTTTACTCCTGCCTGTCCTCAGCATGGTCATGAGCCTCCCCACAACTGCAAAGCAGCATGCTCAAAGGTTGATTAGAAGCTTTTTGAAGGTTGTAATTTTATTCAGTATCTCCTCTGATGAATGCTGACTGTTCACATTCATGTTGATATATCTGGAATCACAACTCATTAAATTGTTTCCATCTGCAATTGGTCTTTTCAGGGAAGGTGCTTGTGAATTAGAAACCCTTCCCCCTCATGCACACTTACTACAGACAAATATTAGAATCAAGATAGTAACACTCGTGGCAAGTCAAGTACACACAGAAATTATACCATCTGGCACAATTAGTCAGCCTGAGGGCTGGTTAATGAACTGTAATATACACAATCGAGCATGCATACTGAAGTTGCAATTCTTTATGATACCTGTGGACATGTAAATTCTGCAGGGAACATAAGAAGCCTTTCTAGCATGCAATTTATTTATTTAGGGTTTGGTTTTGGTATGTACAAGAATTAGAATGAAAAGCTTTTCTCCAAGACATTTCTGCATACCTTTGCTGTTTCTGTAGCAATAAACAAATTAATTTTGGGGTTTATAGGTGGCAGAAACAGTATGAGATATCTCGTTCAGACAGAGGTTTGGATAGTTTTCAGCACTGCACAAACAAAGACACACAGAAAATAAATTTGGGGATTCCACTATCAAATTGTGACTTACACATTTTCTGCTGTGCATCAAGAATGACAAACATCGCCATCCTCTGCACCTTATTCTTCTCCATACACTAATTACTAGTACCTGAGGAATCAGCTCTAATATGGTCATCCACCAACTGAGGACAGCAGCTGTTAACTGCCCTCTACAGACACCATTGCAGGACCCCATCCTCTGACTGCCACTGAGGAAATTAGTATCTTAAATATGCCACTTCATAGCTTCTCCTGCTAGCTCTGCTGTGGTAATGTTTCTGTTTAAATCCTCTTTCTATTTAAATCCTCAGGGCTTCAGTACTCATATTCGCAGAGAACATACTGTACGTGCCACTGAGAGGTCCTGACTCTTCATCAAAAATAAGAGTTAAAAAAACCCCACAGAGATTAACCACATGCACAACTGGCACCAAATTAATGTGATGGCACCATATTAACTTTTGTATAGCCTCTGATACAGTGTATGCACATCTCTAAATAAACATACATCTGCATCAGAAAATCATATTTATTAAACTTAATTATATATATAAAAATATATGTATGTATGTATGTAAACATATATATTTATATACACACACATACACACATTTTTTTCCCAAGCACAGGATTTAAAATTATGTCTTACTTATTTAAAATTCTTACATTTCCTCAAAAGACACAAAATTTATGCAAATATTTTTGGCACCTGTGAGGTGCCAAATCCTTAACAACTTATTGTGCAATGTTAAAAAGGAAGAGAATTCTGCTTGTGCCTTACCTACTGCTTTCTCCACCGTGCTGTGTGAATTTCCTCAAAAGAAAGACTTTTTTGTTTACAAGAATTTTGTAAGAACAGAGGGAACCGTGGAAAGAGTGAAAAACAAAGCAAAACATAGTGGTCAATGAAAGTTTAGGCTGGCAGGGCTAGAGGGCTGTGTCAGCACATTTCACCTGCTGGTACAGGCCAACACTTGTGCATACATAAATTCACAAAGCAGATTAAAAACTCTGCAGAGCAGCTATAGGTAAACACCTTATCCACTTCTTCCCCCTTCCACAGCACTATGTCCTATATTTTCATCATTACTTAAATGTTATTGGAAAAGATATGTTAAGTGAAACTGGCCTGCTGAAGAGAGATTCTTTGAGTCAGCTTTTATTTCTCATTTAACACAAAACCTGTTTTAGAAAGCTTCTTTTTAACCTCCCTCAGTAGATACTGAGCAGCCCCATTGCAAAGCCCCAAAGGGCAACAATGCATCATCTTAATTAAAGGTGAGATTTATCTTCTGAAGAAGGAAGGAGAATTCACCACCAAACAGTACTTTGGCAAACAAAATCCCACTTTCATTTATTAAGTCCCAGAAGGTTGTTCTTTGCAGGGAGCGCTGGATCCCAGCACATGACTAAAATGAAGGTATACAGAAGGTGTATGCTCATATGAGTAACCACTGCATTTATCTGCAGAGGGAGAGTAGGCAATTACGCCAGGCTCACCTCCGCACATCAGCAGCAGGAAGCTCCTTCAGTTTAAAGAGTGCAGATCACTTCCAGCCCTGCTCCCCGGGGGCTGAGCACTCTCATCCTTGAGCCACAGCAGCTCAGCTGGGCTGCTCAGGGAGTGCTCCTGCCAACTCACTGTGAAGCTTCCCTCTGCACTTAGAGCTCTGTAAATACATGATCAGGGCTTCTGCTGCTCTCTGTGTGCTTCCTAACACTGCCAAGGGTAATGTATGTCTGCTTCATAGACCAAAAGTCCTTTACTAATGTGTGGGTTATTTGTATTGATCAATTTAGTGCAATTATTCATATTAATACCCATAAGGAGTCACAAGAGATGGGAAGAAAGAGATTGCCACAGACAAAATTCAGGGCTAGCATGGGGATTCCATGGGTGACTTAAAACTAATTTGTATGAAAACCAGAAGCTGTTTCATTAATTCTTTTACATGTTGAAGATGGCCGTGAGAAGTCCTAAAAATTTCATTTTGAACAGGAATCTGTACCTTCAGCTGAAATTAGAGTACTATTTTGAAAGACTGTTTAAAGATTGGATTGAGTAATCCCAGAACTTTTGATAATTGCACATAAATCAGAACTTGCACTCTTCACAAAACTGCATGCATGCCTAATTTCTTGGACTAATCTAAATCTCAAGGTTTTCATTTCAGAATGTTCATGTTCAGTTTTTTTGCTTCAGCATGCATTATTTTGAATTTTAGAGTTAAAACTTCGAAAATCTCTCTGTCAAAAGAAAGTCTAAGTCTAGAATGCAAAGGATGAAAAGCAAAGATTAAATTATTGTTTCCAAAAAAAGGTAAAAGTCTTCAATTCAATTGATTTTTGGGGGTTTTTTTTGTCAATTTATATGCAATATTTATGCTGGCCTGGTAACACTGCAACACGATAAAAAGTCTTATACTCCACACTGCAATTCTCTCAAGGTATCAGGAAATTGAAGTAGTCTGGGTATGATTACCAAGGAAGAACAAAACAAAACACTCCTTAATTGCCTTGCTTCCTCAGATGCACAGTGGCACTTACATTTGACTAAATGGCATTTACAGCATGAGACCTGGGTCTTGGTCCAGGTCCTTGTCACCTGGTAATCTGCTGCATTAATAGGAAACTATAGTAATAAACTGAAATTACTCAACATTTCAGCAATAGAATTTGAAAAAGCGGCATTCAATAAAGCATAAAAAAATCCATCTCTTCTACAATAGAAATTAACTGAAGTTAATTACTTGTAGTTTTATCAGGTATAAATGAATTTGTGATGAAGATAAAGTTATACTGACAGATCTTTAATTCTTCCCTGACACACTGAGTTTTGCTTTCTTCACTTCCCTTGTTCCAGTGCCAGTTCACAAATTCCCAGCTCTTCATAATTCTTTCTTTTTTTGAAAGCTATGGACTACCAAAACAAAGTTCATTCTGCTTTATAAACAGCCCTTCTGTTGTCTGTGCATATTGTTGTAGTAATGGCTGCATGAGTAGGGTTAGGAAAATATCCCCTGAATTTATTTGATCACAGAGTTGGCACTGAGGAAAGCCTGCTTAGGAAGTAAGGCATGCACAGAATGATCCTTCTTGTGGCGTATTCTCTAGATTTGGCAAACTAGCTGTTCACGGTCTGATGATTGCCTTCAAATCTCATATGTTATTGCAACTAATGAATTTCTGCGTGAAGTTACTCGGTTGCTCTTAATCCATTTGCTGTTGTGGCCTTTACAGCTTCTTAGAATATATTCCACTATTCACTTCTTAATTGTATATATTCACCATTGGTAAATTATGAAAGAAGAAAATATGTTTCCATCCATATGGTTTGTTGTTGAAGAATTTGGATGAGTTTTTATTTCCCTAGCTTGTGTTATTGCCCATTAGTAGTACCAGATATTTACATGCACTGTTATTACATTGTGCCAGACCTTCCAGAGGGAAGCTGTTGTTCCACACACTAAAAGCACCTGATCTGTTTGGACACAAATCCATAAGATTTCATAAACTGTAATAAGTATCTTTCTAGCTATATTGTATCATTGAGCCAAAGGGCAAGCACCTCTTATGGATGCAGTAAAGAGTACTCCCTACTACAATTTTATTTTTTCTGCAAGTTTCCATTCAAGTCTTGACCCACAGTGACTCTCATTAGCTCATAAAAGCCAGCTAGGTCCCATCTCAGGATTCAGTTGCATAGAGGATACATATTTGATCTGCTTTCTATGGATTTTTAGAAAGCAAACCTTTTACTACCATCACAGATATGCACTTACAGAAATGGCCTGCTGATGCATGCAATGTACAGGTGATGGGAAATGCATCCCTCTTTCAATTACTGAGATGTACAAAAGTGAACTGGAAAAGTCAGTTTGCCATGAGACATTTGAAGAATGAAGATAGCTCAGCTAAACACTGAGTGGTTTCTCTTTCCCAAAGAAATCTCTTTGCCTTCTACTTAATATATCATAATTTCTCTTCTTGCTCTCCCCTTTGCTCATTGTGGGAAACTCAAGTTTAAGATAAATCAGTAGCAGCAATGACATGGTAAACCTACAGATATAAACAGAGAGAGAGAGGAGAATTTGAATAGGGTTGCAGGGAGAGAAGTGGCTTTAATTTTGCAGAGCTATTTCCACATAAAATTCTGCTCTTCCCTCCTTAAATCTTTTGTCAAAAACATTCATCTACAAACAAGCCAGTTAATTACATTTCCAAGTAACTGGTTTCCAACACGTTGTCCTACATCTTGTTAGTAAAACTTTGTGAGCCACTAAGACAAAGTTAATTGATAGCTAAATTATGGAAAGATGCATTTAGAGGGTTAATTGCTTCTGCTTGCAATCAGATTTTTTTTAAAGAGCTGGAATCTGCATATTGTATTAAGTTTTTAAATGACTGGAGAACAAAAATAGTGGGATTTTCTCTCTCAGTTTCCAATATTGAAAAACAAACACTGCATCAATCTTTTTCACAAGAATCAGAACAAATCACTCCTGCTGCTTTCCAGTCTTTATATGACACTGGAAATTATTCAGGCTCATCTTTGAGGGTTGCTCTGAGATAGTAAGATAGAGAGGCACTTGGCAGCAGCTGTTAACCCACCTGCAGAGACAACTTCTGTCTCATTTCATCTCTTGAATTGCTCAAGCCACCAGACTAATGTTTACTTGTTCACAATCAAAGGCACCACATGGCCCTCTGGGACTGTGCAAGAAAGGAATGTTAGAGATTTCAGGGCCTGAAATCCAAGCCGGTCCCCTTATTTAAATATTGGGAATCTATTAAGCTGCATATCATGGAATGCCAAAAGACCTAACCCAGGGCTGCAGTAAACCTTCCCCGACACGATGTACATGACCAGTCTCTGCTAATAGCTGTTTCTGTACTGGAAATCCTAAATGTTCACCAGCATCCCAATTTATCATCATCTTCATAGGAAATAAACAGTGAATCAGTAACTTTCAATACTGAAAGCTGTGTTTTAGAGGATTAGTTTGCCTGAGAAGTAGTTAATGTTAAAAAAATAACATCTATTGAAACCTATTTAAACAAGCTGACACTCACCTCCTCTTAATTGTTATGTCCTTGGAAATTACCTCTGCTAACAGCTTTTTTTTTTTTTCCTTCTGGACAGCTAAAGGTGACAATAATTCTGAAAAGTAAACACATTTAATACTGATAGGCATCATGTTAGCATGAAGCCTTGCAGTGCTTTTGTCTGTTGGTGTCACTTCCTAGCAATTATCACTATTTTTTTTAATTCTTGTCATAAACAAGCTAACAATAGAATGATAAAAAGAAATAAAAATTTTTTTCACATTAATGGTATTGACTTCCTTGGGAAACAAAAAATCTCACTACATAGAAAGCAATTCTACCTTGATTCTGGAGAAATGAAAAAAAAAAAAAAAAAACCCAAAGCTAAGAAAGCAAGCTTCAAAAGCTGAGAGTTTTATTTAGGTTATTTTGTTTATCAGAAAACATTAATTGCCATTTAATCATGAAACTCCAGAAAGCCACAATCTACTTTCACTCTGGCTACTCAAGGAAACCAAAATTGAGAGAGTCACTGGAAGCTGTTGCTCTTACTGAGCCAGTACAGCCCAGTGTGGAAGAGGGGCAGGAATTTCCCAGGCGTGAAGGTCATGATAACAAGCAGTCCCAAAAACAAGAAGGATCCAAGCTGCTATCTTAATGGCTGAAAAGCCACAAGTCTCAGAAATTTCTCATTTAACATTTTTTCTGAGCGTCTCCAGAGTCAACACACAGCAATTCCAAACCAACCAAATCCAGGGCTGGTTTCTGCCCAAAGGACACAGGAATAGGTCAAGAGGGTCACACCAGCCTCTATTTTGAGCAAGAACAAAGTTGTACATCTTTTGTCTAATCTTAGTCCAGATATACAGAGGTTGCAAAGTGTTACTTCTAGGTAGGGTATTTACATACCAGTTTGATACCCCAATACTAAACCATTGGAGAATAACAATTTAGCTACTTGGAGAGGGTAACTGCAAGAAACCTAAAAAATCAACACAGCGCGTACATTTCTTGGTATTTTTCCCATACTTGATGTAGATTTTCTGAGCTGGTCTCACAAACACACTATTTACCAGCTTTTGTTAGTTTGACTACTGTAGGAAAATGTCCTTTATAAGGCAAAATAACCATCACCTGACTTTTTGCTGAGTGACAAAGGCTACCTTTTTTACCCAGTGTAGTGACTGACTATGATTTCTACTACTCCCAAGCTCAGTTGCCTACCATAATACAGATTATATCTTAATTTACACTTGGGAAACTTCTGAATTAGGCTGTGGAAATCAGAGAAACACAATAAGAAGGAATGAGATTACCCAGAGACAAACATTAAACTATTTGGTTCTTTAAATGTATACTAGCATTTCAACCAAATCACTGCTATTGAGTAGTTCCTGGTTTGGAATTCTGCTCATCAGCTCAAGTTTGCCAGCTTTTGTTCATGATTTTTAATGTGGTTAATAAGCCTTTCCTCAGAAGCAAAGTCTTCCTCCTGTTTTGTAAATACCAACTGCTACCTTGTATGTTTGATGCCATGCTAGCAAGTGACTGGATGTTCTCTGACATAGTGGCCTATAGAGGAAAAAAACTCAAACAAAAATTTATTTACCTTGTTAAGCAATTATTTTTAATTTCTTAACTGCTCAGCTTTTTTTTCCACTCCCTGTTATTCTACCCTGGTTCCTAAGCCACATATACTTTTGTCTGCTCCTGCTGCATGACCTAAAATACAGACCAAAGGAAATCTAATTTTTCTCCTGCTGCCCTCTTTGCCACATCTGCCCATCCCCAAGGGTCCACACTCAAAGCACTCCCTACTCCTGAACCCCCACCTTCCCTCTCAAGACTGCAAGGAGTGATTCTTCTAGATAACATACTTTTTCCCACAAATCAAATATTGTTGTGTTTTACAGTAGAAGAGTGACATAGTATTTTCTCATTTCCTCTGCTACCTTTTTGCAAAATAAAAAGAAATTACCATATAGGATTTCACAGTTCTGGGTTTTAAGTTCAGATTTTGCATTCAAATTCCTAAAATTATTCCTGACATATAAATAACTATTTTCCCTATCTTTCACCCAGGAAACATAGGCAGTCAGTATTGGAAATAAAAAAAAAATAAATAAAGTGATCACTCCTGACTTCCAGTTCTTTCATGCAAACCACACTTCCTGGTCCTTCAGCCAAGGCAAGTAAAAGTCATCACTCTTAAACTTGCTTGTGAATGTGCATGCAGTAAATTTGACAATAAGGATCTCCCAGAAAACAGAAGGACAGTAAAATGTCAACTAGTAAAACTAGTTGATGCCACAATAAGAAGGTTACCTTATGATTTTCATATTGAAGTAAAAGAGAAACACCGCTTTTGAAAAAGAAATTGTTCATTTAAAAAAAAATAACACTCTGTTCATTAAATTTTCTTATTTGATTTTTCAAATGCATTATATACAAAGCTCTTACACATGAGATGATGCAATTTTTGTAGTTATTAAAAACATCTTAGTATAAATATTCAGCCCTTTGGGAAAAGTTTTATTGCAGAGACTGTCTATTCCCTAAATTGCATTGGGAGAAGCTGAGGAAATGAATCACCTAAGATTGATGCTCTCTGTCTTTGGAGTAGCTTATGCTGGATCTTATCTGGAAACATTGATCTATAAGGTCACTTAGCTTTATAAGAAAGTATTTTTAATCTAACTTATGAAGAAGTTCTGTGGGCTTCAGACTGTGGTTATAACAGTTCTGTGCAGTAACACTTGCTTCTCTTAAGAAGCAAGGCAAATTAATGTTTATTAACTTACAATCATAACAGGCAGATACTTCAGTGTTGATTTTCCAGAGACTTTTAATTAAAAGCAATTTATGAATAATAATGTTAGCTGTACAATTCTGTGCCTAGAATTCTATGCCTACAAGATAAAGATGCCCAAGTCAGATAAAAGTGTATCTGAGGATTCAGAGTTAATGGGAAATGAACAGTGGTCAAAGAAATGGTCTATACTGAAACTAACAAAAGCCACTCAGGAATTACCCAAACCAGCAGAACATCTCTTACAAATGAAAAGCTTAACTTCTATAGTTTTCAATTAAATAGGATTTTTTAAGCCTATGACTTTATTTCCGGGGAAACTTACCTTAAAATAATTTTTGGGAAGGATTTTTTAGATGGATTCATATTTTAATAGAAAGTTATACTGACATTCTGAAACTGATTGAAATTACTCCTTGTTTATCATTGCCCATCTTGGTTGGGCTTGATTGCTGAGAATTTTGCAAAAGATCAGCTTCCCTTCAATGTGGCATTAAAAAGCAACAAAGTGGACAAAAGAAAGGAATGGGAGGATTCTGATGCCTTTCCTAGGTAGCTTGCCAGGCAGTCATGTTTCTTGAACCACCCTGTCTTCTACTGAACAGAGACATAATTTCCTACAAGTTATGGTAGGAAAGTTATCCAAGTTATCCAAAAGTTATTCACAGAGCTAAGTACTTCCACATGTATTCAGTATTATTACAAAACTCCTCAGTTGTCTTCAGCAATAGTTCATATTTACGTATGTTTTAATATTCTCTAATCTCCTAAAAACAGAAATCTCAGGGAACACTTGGGTTTTTCTTTATTAGTCACCTTTGTGAAATCCCTGCTCTTACACCAAGATACGTCTACAAACAGGTATTCATATTTGGTGCTAAATACCATCCCAATATTTAGCTATTGGTGAGCAAAATAGAGCAGACTTCAGTGTGGATTTTAAGAGAAAAGTGAAGATATTCTGAATGCCTGTCTTCTGCTAGATCTCCTTCACATCAAAATACTTATGAAACCAGCATATTTCTATCTGCAGTGTTCCCTGGCTTTCTGAGGGAAATTCCTTGCAGGATAAGATGGCATTGCCAAATCCTAAAATTCAAGATTCTGGCAGCAGCCAGAGTAGCTGTTGTTTCCTTCTTCCTCTCATGCAGTGTTAACACAACTGTCACCCTTTTGTGTCACAACTAAAAAAGCATTCAAGACACAAGAGTCCCAAATATCACCATTAGCCTGGTCTGTAGCACACAAATTTCCCAGGTGAGAAAAGAGCCCGGGAATCAGACAGTTTCCTCCAAGCCACTGCTCCTTGTGCAGGCTGTTGTCAGCTGCAATTCCAGCATAACACACCATTACAAAGCACCCTTATTCCAAAGGGGCACACTGTCTGTCCCGAGCCTCAGACACAATCCCCCTTGCCTCCATCTATTACAATGAAATCAAAGTCCTAACATGATTTAGAAAAACAATTCCTGGTGCAGGATTAGCAAGTGCTTTTGCAGCAGCAGTAAGCATTAAGGGGCTGGCTGGCATCCCATAGAGAACACCATTATTCAGCCTGGTTCAGCACAATTCTGCTTATACAACACATCCACTGTGTTTTTGTTCCCACATTTCTTCATTATTGGCTATATTAGCATGAGAACAGGATTTCTGTCAGTTAGAACTGTATGAAAGTTTACAGATTTTCCTCACAGGGCATCATGCAAGTATTGTCTTTGATTTTATTCTAATTTATTCTGAGTCTGCCCAAATTTTGTTTTGAATCCCCAGTCAAATTCATTGAACCTAACAATGTAGACCAATATAGCAAAAAATCCCACAACACTGCATGTCTTTTCATTTATTTTGCTTAAAAACTATCACAAAATTCCTGAAAGTGCCTTCTGTCTTTCAGAATATGCCCATCAAATCAGTTAGTACCCATCACAAATATCACTTGCCCACATACCAAGCGCAACCTGATTTCTATCCCAGGAACCTCAAAGAGAAAAAAAGAGTTCAGACAGTGAGTTTTGTTTTCTTAAAAGACTGCAATAAAACTTACAAGTACTCAGCTGACATTTTTATTGGCTCCTAAATGCAAAGCCTATCATTCCTGCCTGTTCAAAAATAGTTTAAATAAGAATCACCAGGTTATATGGCAATCTTCATACAACAAGGCATCAACATCCATCAACAATCATCTAATTCCTAGTTTTCTGACACAGTTATTGATGTACTTCACTGCTTTATTGCTATATTTTCAAGTGGACATTTGAATTCAAGAGTATATAAATGGTTGTATTAAGGCCACCTTTCAAGGTTCAGATGTGTCCGGGAATGCAGAAATCAAAAGACAATCTCTAGTAATCAAAAATGTGTTCAAAGCTAATGGAAGACCCAGCTATCCTAAGCAAGGGCTGTTATGTTAATATGACCTAGTTTGCACTGCTATTGTGTTTTCTACTCCCTTCTGACCAAAAAGGATTTTTTTAAATGTATTTTTTTGCCACTACTGGAATTTGCTTTCTGGTCTATTATAGAGCTGAAATAATTGCCTGAACAGTGCAATTTGAGGTCATGACAACAAAAGAGGAAAAGAAATTTAAAACCATAAGGTTCTAATCCACAGAATAATGTGCAGGGCTTTTTTAGAGACATTGTTTCTTGATTAGCACAACAGAGGGGTAGTGAAACTACCTTCCAACCAGATATGAATTTAACACCTCACAAGAGCCTCTGACTTGTGTCCTGATTCCTGGGCATGCTGACTGGCCCACCAGAGCCACAGGTGCTTGTAGCTAAGGAGCTAAAACCACCATTTTCCCTCCTCTTTCAGGATATGTCTGCACTGCTCTGAAGATGGGGAAGCTCACTCTAATTCACAGAAAGGAATTAACATTGCAATTAGAGGTGGTTTTTTTTGGTTAATTTAAGACCAGCTGACAAGTACAAAGGAAAGAGCAAATGTTTCTTCTTGGTATATTGTGTTATGCATGTTTTCCTATAAAACTTGGAAGCTTGAAAGTCATTTCCTTAAAAATGCAGATGTCATCTGCTCATAGAAATGAACACCTCTCATGTAAAGAAAATGGTAATTCTCTACTTAAGACTTTATACTTTCGCTTTGTGCATTATACAAATATTTGGACTAATGTAAATAGCTACAACTACAACACATAGGGCATTCCAATGACATCACAAAAGCAAAGTTTTGACTATTCTTTTTATGGTTTGTATTAAACCACTCCAGCTAGTTGCTTGAAAAGCTGCTGTTTCTGCAGTTTACATGATTTAATAAAAGAAAAGCATACATAAAAAGGAATAAACCATTAAAATAGAGAAAAAATCTCTCAGTCATCCAAAGAGCTATCCTAGGAAAATATTTTTTATTAGCCTATTCATAAAACTTTGCAATACATAAAACTACATCCCAATACTTGGGAATTTAGAAGATGTTACTCAGAGGAAAATACCATAACTGGCTACTGATTAACTATTTATCCTATTTGACTACTGATTTCATATTTATCCACAGCTGTGTTACACTTAATAAAAAAATGTATCAAATAAAGTATCACTCATAAGTAGTTCTAACAGAACTTGAATATATTGGATGCCTTATTTAGTATTTCTTATAAACAACAATTTGATTTCTTTTTTGGTAACATGAATGATTCACAATAACAAGCAATACATCTTTTGAAAAGGAACATTAAAAAAATCACAATGAGTTATTCAGTTTCTATTTCAAATGGGTGAAGTTTGGGAAGATCTACAGAGAGGTCCTGTTCTAAGATCCAAACAGAGGCACATCACACAATCATATTATTTCAGATTCTCATCAGCAGAGAGGACAAACTATCACAAAGATATTTTATACCAACTGGCAGAGTTAGATTTGAGAGATTTTTATTTCCAAGGGCCAGGACTGCATATTTTTCTATCTAAAAATACTTTATCTCCATATGAGTTTCTGAATAAGCATGTCCACCTTGGCTGAGGTCAGCAGAGACTTATTGGTCCAAAAGAGCAGTTTTATATAAGGAAGGAATGCCATATTTCATTACAGGGGGAAAGGGAAAAACATTTTCTATCCTAAAAATGAATTCAGACAACAGGTGGGTCTCAAACAAAAGAGATAAATCTACTTTATATATAAAAGTACAACAAGATAGATTTGTAGCAGTGCATTTAAGAGACCACTATATAAATGTAACAAAAGTTAGGTGCTATCATTTTTAAAAATGACATCATTTTTTGATAGCTATCACCTGGAAAAACAGTTAGGGAATACTCAGTTACCTCCAATGCTGTCTTGTCTTCTGTCTCACTCTGTCAGTGCATTCACTGATGCACTGCATTAAGTATCCAAGTAGGTTTAACTTCACAAACTAACTTTTTATTTTTTTTAACCTTTCTGCAGCATAGCTGCCCATTTAAATCCAACATTAAAAAAAGTATCACCTCTCTCTTACCCTAAGGAGATCTTCTTGTGGAGAGGGGCAGGAAATTAATCACTCACCAGTAGTAAAACACCTTTGTGCCTTTAGCAGCCACAGCAGGGAAGTTGAGGCAGAAAATGCCAGCTGCATCATGCAGAAGACAAGGGTTTAGTCAGGGCCTGGATGGTTTTCTGGAGCTCAAACAACCCCTACATTATGTGCAGGGTCAAAATAACTGTCTTTCAGGCTTCTTTCTGGGTGGAAAAGCATTTTTGTTACCCATGTTCATGCTGCACATGAGACCTACACACATCTTTACAAGACCTTCATCTCTAAGAGAGTCATAATGGCAACATTGTTTCATGAGTAACTAAACACATAAAGTAAATTCTTCATTTGCACCACACTAGCCACCTTTTGGGACTTTTCAGGGGTGACCCTTTCCAGCTGCATAGGATTGGTTTTTTTCCTATGGAAGACAGGGTCTGTAAATAGAGGTGATCTATTTGATTACATCAGATAATATAATGCAAGAAAACAGACAAGGCTTTGAGCGAGCCAACCTGTTCTTCAAGTCTGCAGTAGCAGCAGCAGGTAACTGAAAAATAAATACCTGCTGAGAACAAACTTATAGTTCAATTAAAGAAAAACGTTGTCCAGACAACAAAAGTACAGAAGCCCTCTAACTATGGGGGCAAACACTTCCCCAGACAATGTAACACCAGGGAATGTAACCTGTAGGGATGCTACAAGTACTTTCCATAAGCAGGGTACCATAACAAGTACAAATACATTTACAGCATGACATATAAGTAGCTACATAATTTAATCACTATATTACTATATTTCTATCAAAATATCAACACATTTCTTTTCATGACAGTTTTTTTGTCTGTCTAGAATAAACTCCAATGTTTTAATTGTGCAACGCAAACACCACAGGGTGAGTTAAAGATAGGTTGAATCAAGACTGGTTTTTTAATTGAATAACAGAGCTCTGATTACAGTTATAAGCTAAAATATACTTAATCAATGACACACAGTTAAGTCACCTCCAAAAATTTTGAATATTCATTCTATCTGAAGACTATAACCAAGTTTCAAACATGACTGCAGAGAAGGATAGCCTGCTGGCCAGGATAGATGGCAGTTATGTTGGAAAACATCCTTTGGCTCCAAATATCATTAAACGTCTGCTGAAAGTATCCCTGCCCAAGCTCAGATCTGAGTTGAGACAGCAAATTTTTGACCAGACTAGTTGTCAGGTGCCAAAATACCAGGGAATAATAATTTTTCAAGTACAAACACTGAATCCCAGTTTAGACCAAGTTCATTAATGGGCTGCCTGGGAGTTAGCCCTGTTGCTGCTACCAGCTGAGCGGTAATCAACACTGAGGCAGTGTTGGGTGAGCAGAACTCACCCAAGGCACAGGTCTGCATAGGCCAGGCAAGGTCTGCCTAAATTTGTGTTCCCTGGTTCACCACTCTGGAATTCAGTACCAATCACCACTCAAAACTCTTGTTTTAGATCATATTACATAAATCTGTTGAACTAGGTGTAATACTGATGCATGTGAAGAGAAAAGATAAATTTAGGAATAATGAAGGGAGATAATATCATATTACCTTGTCTTACTGTGTAGGCTGCTCATCCCATAAAACATGGTCTGAGCACTTGATTTCTCATTTCACTCCTCACTCAGTCCAGCTGCCTCTAAAAGTACACAACACATAATTCCAACTGAATTTTAGGACAATACTTTTTTCAAGAACTTTTCTGGGTTAAAAAGTTTGTATCACATCACCTGAATGCTCAAAGGACAGAGCTGAGAGGGGAGCTCACACAGCTGAGTGCTAAAAGCCCTCTACTAGGGTAGAGAATACTAGTTGTCCAGGTGGACAATTATAATACAAATCAATTGTAACTTTAAGTTATCCAGCATAGTACTTAACCTAAACTCTCAAAGCATCTATTCCCTACTTCCATCCATACTGTTAATGTCAGACTGAAAGATGTTACTTCAAAATACAGAGTGCTATACTTGTCAAACTCAGTCTGCTTTTATCCCATCCAGACTAATAGAACATCCCTTTTAGATCACCCTGCAATCATATTTGCACATTTTTATTATGCAGCAATTACATTATAGAGAACATCTCAAGCATTAGTCTCCAGCATCATTATGAATCAACAAGACTACAAATAACTCAGTGTTTGGCCTAGTCTGGATGCTGAACCTCACTTCCAAGAGGGGTACAGGTTGCAGATGGTGTCACACACACCAGTCAGAGAGGACAGCAAGCAGCAGAAAATGCCCGCCATAGAAAACATGTTCCTGCTGTCAAGGGAATGCAGCTAGAACTGGAGATAAAGCACAGCAAGATCTTTTCAGGAGTCAATAAAAAATGCCTGGGTGTGCTGTTTACAAGACCTTACCAAAGGAAATTCTACCTGTATTCATATGCATTACATAAACTGCAGCTGGTGCAACAAGACTCTAAAAAAGAGAACTTCAGAGCAAACATTTTTTTCATTCCATGTCAATGTGCCAAGGTTAGATTTGTAGCAATGAGTATGGCATTTACTACATGAGTATGGCTTTGTAACATCCTCCAAAGAGAAGGAATGCAGCCAACAGCACTCTTTCAGGCCACCACTGGAGCCTTGTTAGTGCAAAGGAGAGTAGAAGGTTCTCCACAGCAAAGTTCAAGAAATTCTCCTAACTGCAGCCAGACAAAAATTGGCAGCAGGTATCAGTGTATCCTGTAGGTTAATTTAGCTCCTGACCATCCAGGCACCAATAACATGATGACTCAAGCATCTGGGCTCCTCATCTCTAGTGAAATAACAGCTGCCTAGTGGCAAATTCACTGGGACAGCTCAGAAGGTGCATCTCAGCCAGGAGCTACCGGCTCTTCCTCACTATATTGGGGTTTGAACTGGCAGGGGCTTTAAGAGAAAGCTAGGGGTGTTTTAGCCAAAATGTAGGCATTTAATAGTGTGGATATACCAAATGCTAAAGACTTGACATGAAACACGCTTAGAAAGTTTCCTCTGCTGGGGCTTCCTTTCTTAAAAGATGCCCAGGGCACCAAAACACATTTATTTCAAGGTAATCTAGGATGAAGAACCTATCACCAGATATTGCCATGAGGAAGTTTTAACTATCAGGAGATACTACCAGCGAGTAGTAAATTATTAGAATTTTCAATGTCCCAGCAAGTGAAGGAGAAGCTTGACCTGACTTTGCAAGAAGCTCGGTTACCAGTAATTCTGGTAATTAAAGTAATGCCAGAGCAAATACTTTAGAAACTTCTCAATTCATTCCCAAAGCAACAATTCACTGATATTACACAGAAAAATATTCAGCATTCTTCCTTCAGAAAGAATAACTAGATCTTCCATAAATACTTTTAGGATTAAGTGTAGATAGGCAAATGAGACTGCATCATGGCAAGACACGGCAAGTGAGTTCTGCCTTGAGATTGAATATCTCCTTTGTGGAGACTTCAAGTAAGGATGGCACAGGTAAATAGAAAAGTCAGTATAAAAATGTTAATCTATCCAAGGACTGTAGCTTGTTTTACAAGCATCATTATTTCAATCACAACAATATTACAGTCTATTATAAGTAGAACATGTTAATACTGATACAGTAATTGTTTAGTAGAAGAAATACAAAGCAAGAATATACAAGAACTTATTGAGATTGAACCCAGCTGTCTAAGGTAAGGTAGGAGTATAACATTGCTTAAAAAACCTTAAAACCCAGTTTAAATTTGTAAGTGTAAAGTTCAGCTTTAGAAATGTTACAGAAATTGAGTTAATGATGGCCAGTGATGGGGATGGTAATTTATGATTAATTTCACAACAATTTGTGATAATATGTCAGAGAGACCAGAAGGTGAGGCTTGGAGTTTCTAGAACATTTTAGTTTGGCTTTGCTTTGGTATTTTTTTCCTCTTGTTTTTGAGTAAGTATTTCATCCATTTGATTATGCATCTAAGAGCATAGCTACAAGGTGCACTGTCATGATCACAGATGCCCACTACCAATCATTACTAAAGAAAACACAACTCACATTTAAGGTTGGCAAAATTTTAAAATATTATAATGCATCTCTGATATTTTAAAATTAAAATGTAGGTTTTATATGAAGCAGAGTATTTCATAGGGTTGAAAAGAACATATACAAGTGCCAAGGATCACACAGCACATATCCACCAACAGGAAAGACACAAAGGCTACAGAGTGTCTTTGGATTACTGTTAACACAAAAGAAGCTCATGATTATTTGCTGTCCATGCCTGTGAATATGTTGCCATGAAAGTTAGCAAAAACAATTCCATGTCCTTCAGACAGCATGTATTTAAATGTGGGAATTCTACCCAAGCTATTTTTAAACCTGTATTTTCCAGTAAAAATAAGTTGAACACATATACAGCTCTGTAATAAAGAAGGAAGTAGAAGAACCTGGGGATTATAGTGGCATTAAAGAAAACCAGATATTGAAGCCAGTTTTGTAACAAACCTATTAGACTTTACTCTTCCACATGGCAAAGACAAAAAGAAAACTGTAAGCAAGGCAGAAGGTTGGACTTTACTTGTTTGAAATGTTATGAAGCAGAGATTACCACAGCCTCTTTTAGTGAAGGCCACTACTAAATGAAACCACTGCTTAAAAAACCCACCAAAAATACAAACATAAAACCCAAAGAAAGCAACCCAAAACCCCTATCACTATGGTTGTGTTTGAACTCTTGCCCTCCAACTACTGGAAAATGTATTCCTGTCATCTGATGAAATATTACTCCATAACCATTTTGTGATTCAAACACAAAGTTCAAATGCTAATAAATTAGTCTGTACCCTACTAAAGTTAGGAAAAAATTCAGCTTTCAGAGCTGTAAGCAGCAGCCTGGGCTCTGTGAGTAAAATCAGTACATATTTGGATGCTGTGAAACATGACATTAATACTAACATGGATTTTCTGACAGAACTTGTAGAAGACAGAAAGACAGTCATGACAGAAAAAACTGAAAATTGAGAAAGAAAGAGTGGAAGCAACTGCCATTAGAGAACAGCATACTTGAGCTTGAAAATATCACAATCTTCAAATCCAATTTAGTGAATTCCCCAGAGGGCAGCAATAGAAATAATGATCCTTCCTGTCATGTCACTTGTACAAACACTAATTCATCCAAGCCCTGCATGAAAAGGCAAAATAAATAAAAATACAACTTCATGTTTAGAACAATGATAACCATTCTACCTTACCAGGAATGTGTGAAATTAACAACAAGTGTAAAATATTTTACTATCTGACAATAGGGGAAGAAAAAAAATTCACAAGGTTTAGATTAGAAGTTGCCAATGTAATGTCCTTGGGAGACACAAAAATATGTTGGAGTGAAAGTGGACTAGTCAAAGAAAAGAGCCAAGAACAGACATTTTTGTATTCAGAAATGAAAGGCACATGCTAAAAATCTTCACAAAGTAAAAAACCAAAATTTAAAAAAAAACCAAAACCAGGCAGATGCCATGAATATATATGTCCTTCTAAGGACCCCCAGTACTGTTCCTATGAGACAGTACATGTGTCTTTCCGACTAACAGAAAAGGAAAAGTCATGTTTGAGACCAACAAAGACCTTACTACAATGCAGAGCACCACACTGATTGGTCTTAGGGAGTCTAGTGATTACAAATATTTCAAAACTGTCATTTCTTATTAACCTGTACATTTGACTGGGAAGAAAGAAGGTAGCTGCCTTCAACTTGGCTGTGAATTTCAGTTACATTTTTTAAAAATAGGTGAGAGAAGTCCATTTTCTCTCTCCTTAACAGTGGGCATACTTGAAAGAATCAAAACCATGAATTTGCACAATACTCGAGCTTCTAGCTTTCTTGACTTCAGACTTATGTTTTCAAACTTTCCTTGACACTTCAACATAAAGTAGTCATTTTAGAAGGAAAAAACTTGCAACAATTCATCAAAAGGAATAAGTGCAACTTGAAAATACTGGTTTATGGTGAAAGCAAACTGTCTTAGGAACATTCAGCAGGAGAAAATTGCAGTGCTACTAGCCAAGTATGAGATGCATTGGCTCATCTGAGAGGGAGGAAGGGACACTGGATCCTCCTACTCAACATGCTTTCCAGAATGTGTTCCTCTGCAGCACACAGTGATGCTCTGAAAGATTTAATCACTGCCAGCACAGCTGTTGTGCACCCAAGGTCTGCTGCAGTGCATTGTGCACATCTCCCTTTACCCTGCTGACATAGGGCTTGCCTAAAAATAGCTCTGGCAGTTGATCCAGGTACATGACCCTGCTAAAATTCAAATTTTAGCAGTCTGTATGCCTTTACAAGGTGACAACAAGTTGTTAGTGACAAAAAAAACCCCAAAAACCTAAAATTCACTTTTTTTTTCAAAGATTCATTTTTTTTCCAGATTTAAATTAACTGGCAAAGGGTAAAATGGTTATTTGATATAAATACAAAGAAAATGGAAAAGCTAAGAAGAAAAGCCTTATATTCCAGTTATTTCCATTATTTCAGTTTTCAAGCTTTTGAAGTACATAAGAAATACAAGTGCCAAAGGCAAAGGCAATGCACAGTTAAACAACAGCGCAGAGTGTTCTGATCTGTACATCTTAAACAGCAAAGGGTCACTTAGGAACACAGGCTGCTCTTTGCTGGACCTTTTTGTCTCTCTGCTGGACCTTTATTCAAATAGTGTGTTACCTTTTTTCAAATGATTCTCCAATCCAAGGTCTTTTTTACTTAGTTGATATCTATTTCCCTGTGTGCCCCATACACCCATTAAATTTTAAGTCTGATGAACAGGATCCTTTACAGCACATAACGAAAAATTAAGAGCAACTCTGAATCTCCAACAGGTGGGTGTGTTATCTTCCTCTCTCTGGTCTTTTATCTCTTTCTCCCCACAGAGATTGCATCTTTCTTATTAAGAGAGGCCAGGAGATGTGTGCAGGCAATCTGAGTAGCAAGCTGTTAGAGATTTTCATATCCTTAGTCAATTCTAGAGAAATGTGACGGATGTTTCACCCTTTGCAGCACTGATGTGTGTACAAATACCAGAAATTATGTTAGCCTTTGTCTTTTTAAGCTTATGTAAAATATTTACGTCTAGATGGATGCTTTTGACAGCAGAACAGCAGACGTGTCCTATCATTAACTGCACACATTCAACTATTTCCCCTGGTAAAAACATTTACCAGTGTGACAAAATTAAATCTTGCAGCAGATGCCTTGTGGGTAGCAATATCAGACTGAGTGCAAACATAGTTGAAACTGATGACATTTTGTTCTGTATCACGGTGATAAAAGCTGGTAGTCGGCTGAGATCCTTTTACTACTTCATTCCTTCTCTAAAGCCCTATGGTACTGCTGCATTCGCCAGCTGAAGTGATTCAACCCTGTCCACATTGAAATTAAGGAGAAAAAGTACTAATATAAGATATGAAATGTATTTGGTAGGTGTGAGTCTGAAATGATTTTACAATGCAATTTTTTGCTTTAATGGAAAAATTACTCTCAGCTTGAAAGGTGAAGACAGATCTCCACATGATACAATTCTGCTAAGACTGTGGTTACTTGCTTCCTGTTGGGATTCCAGAATATTTATCACTTGTGTCTTCAGACTACTCTAATTCAAGATTTTATATTTCTACCTAGAGAGAAACAAAAATAAAAATCCCACAACTCCTTACTGGTTCTAATCAGAAGCTCAAAAGCTAATGTCTCACCAACAGAAAAAAACCTCCTTTCCCCCCTCACAACCCAGAACTTTGAATTGTCTCAATTAGCATAAGTATAATCCTGTTACTGGAATTTGCATCTAGGAAAAAATATCAATGAACATGAGAAGAAAAGCCTGACAGCATACTAAATTAAGGAAACCATTTGTTTCATATACTGTGTAGTGAAAAAGGAGCTAGAATTTGACAAGACATATATTTTTCATAATGGTCCCTCTGCTCTAACACCTGGAGTGAGTTAGCAGGATAGAAAAACTGTAGGGATTCCATGCTTTTGCACCACCCCTGGTTGCTATGTTTCAAATCCGAAAGCTGCATGGCTTTGTTTTGCATTACAGAATGGGTTTTCAAAGAGTAGTCCTTTATTTTCCACATGGAAGAAATCCTGGATTTTGGACCCTTACTGAGAGCAGAGCTTTGGGAGACAGCCACCCTACAAGGATGCTGGTGCATACATCTGCCTGCATCCACACAACCACATCCTCCAACCCATCCCATGGGTCCTTTGCTGCAGTGCTGCCCCACAGGGTTTTCTTGGGGCTTCCTTCATCCCCAAAATGCAACAGATCTTATGCCATCCATCTTGTAACTCCCTATTCCCAAAAGTTATGGCCATTGGTGTGAAGTGCTCCTGTAAAGAGACAGCAGTATTTGCACTGTGTATTACCTGTGTGGCTGTCTACCATGTTTCCTTTCATGGTCTGAAAAGTCTGAATATTTTGCTAAGTGTCTTCAAAACAAACTTTTCCCAAGTTTTTTCTTAAGAAAGATTCAGTTTTACTGGCCAAATTTCAATTATCTCTCTGGCAATCTGGCATACACTTATATATAGTCTGAAACAATCTAACACTTTAGGGTTTTTTAGGTAGTCTGAGAAAAAAATTGAGAAGTGTAGCCAATTTATTCCTGGGTTGAGCATGAGCAAGAATAATGAGATTTGCTCCAGATGCACATAGTAATTACTATTCTGATATTTGGTGATATTATACCAAAACTGTATTCCAGATAGCGTAAAAATGTTTTATATACAGTAACATTGAACTGATAAAAGATGCACATCTTATAAGCCACAGAACCAAGGCATAGAGGGGCTGAAATCCAGAGTTCTGTACTAGTTCTGTACTTTCTTGAGGTATAGCCAAAAAAATTTTCATGCCCATGTTTGCATACTGTAAGCTGGCAAAAGAGCTAAAAATATATTTGAACCAGAAAGATAGTTTTTGCACCCCCAAATAACAATCTCTTATCCCTAAAAGACCTGAGAAGAACTTTCTTCCTCAGGAAAATCTAACATTTACAAATTCTAGAAACTTTGAAAAAAATAATGATGCAATTTCAACACCATTAATCTTTTCTGTGGTTTACATATGGTAGACAATTGCTATTGACATTCCTGGTGAAGATACCGTTCATTAGCCAAGTAGTTCACTATCCATTTCTCTTTAAGGCTGGCAGCAGCTAATAGCTCCTACCTTTAGGTAATTACTAGCTAAACAGGAAAATGTTCTCAAGTGTTCCAAACACAATATCAAAGATTATTTAGGCCATTTAAAAGTTTGAGAGTCATTTAAAAAAATTCACTTCTTAAAATTTCATTTCAGCACTTATGAATACTTAGAAGTCACTTTAAAAACAAGTTTTTTGGCTTAATTATTTTGACTTGCAGTATGTTCTTAGGTTAAGATTCAGCTTTGCTCTTCTACTCACACAAGAGATAGCCAAAATTAGACTGAAGAGAAAGGAAACATGCTAGTTTCCACAGTAATTGACTACATATATCGACAATGATTTGACAGCTCTCAAGAAAATTTCAATGAATTTAAAACCTGTGCTTTTGCCTTTAAGTACAGTTTCCTCAGCTGTACATGCTTATAAAATTCTGCTCTGTTCTTCTGCCTCTCCCAGGGCTCATCCCATCTTGCTTTCATTAGCTGGCTACAACCCAGTGCATTAGCCAGTGGATACTGGTATTAAAGGAAAAATCTCTTTCAGCACCTTGCATTACCAGACCACAAAAAATCCCACCCTTTAATGGTGAGGTTGCAGAGTATTACTATAGCCTATGTTAGTAAGGGGATAAACCAATTTTAGGCTACAAAAACTCCATAGGATTCCATTTAGATTTTTCACTTATGTGTTTCCATTATTCACTAATAATTGTCAGCCTACTAAGGCAATGTGTTTTAGAAGTTCTAATGAGCCCACTCAATTCTGACAGAAAGGTACTATGATATAGAAAGCTCTCTCTATGCTTCTTATTAGACATGTCAACTTCCCTCCTGAGAGCTTTCCATTAAGATTAAAATTCCTGCCACTAAAGTCTTCAACTTTCTTCAGAACAATTTTATGGCAATTACATAATATATGCATAATTTAGATCAAACAATAGTTGACCTAATGAATTGAACTTGTTCATCAGAAATCTTCACTGAAACAGGGTTAATGGTATTAATAGCCAGTCAGAAAGCTCAATTCTTTCTTTATCAAACTGTTTTTGTTGTTCAGATGAAGTTGTTTCCAGTGAGAAACCAAGCTGAGTTTTGTAATAAAGAATTATCATCAGCAAGCACTTGTCAAGAATTAAAGTACATGTGATATGAGATTAACCATATCACTGCTTTAAAGTTTATATTGTACCAAACAAAGAAATAAAGCAAAGTTTGAGAAACTTAAAGGAATAGGCATTTTAATTCTGACTTGGCATACTTATGAGTTTGGGATTTTCTGATGTCTTTTCTTTTCATTCTTCAAGTTCCTTCTGTCCAGATCTCCTGAGGATTGTTCAGCAGTGATCAGTGTTGCACCTTATGATGCTTTTAAAGCTGCAAGAGGGATACAAACTCTAATTTTTATGATTACAGATTCTAGTAATCTATTGAGGAACTTCTCTATCATATATATCTAAGAAACATAGCTGCCAAGATTTCACTTGACTTAAGAAATACACATTTACAGTCTGTACCAAATATCAGATTTCTTTCAGAACTAATATTTTTTACTGTCTCACTGTATCTTTTAGCTAAGGCCATTCAGTACTTCAGTCAGCACAAACCTTCTTGCCTATGCTCAAAAATGTTGAACAGTTTTTACGTCAAACTCATGGACATGCATATTGTTAGAGTATAAAAGCAGAAATTACGCTAGATTTATTGTTATTATTATTATCATAATTATTGACTTTCTCCACATGCAAATAGAAACTAGGCCTGATTAAAAAAAATTCTCAAAAGAGAAAAACCTGAATATTTAAATTGCCTGCATACCTAGTTTTCATGGGTTTATCAGTTATTCCATGTAATTTTAGCAGCTAGTTCCAAGTTGCAGAGTAAGAATCAATCCTTTATATAACTTTTAGACTTAATTACAGAAGGAAAATTAAACTGGATTCAACTTGAATATTCAAGTTTCTATATAGATTTTCATGGAAAGTACAAGCCAGTGGGTTTGAAAGCCTCAGGAGATGCAGGGATGTAACAGATTGCCATGGATTAGCAATGTTGCAGACAAAGTACTGTATGAGAAGCTATAAGCAGAGTTCACTGGTTTAATTCTGGTTTTATCTCGTATCAGTAATATTTTTTATGTGCAATCCTCAAGCTACCATAATTTTTAATGCAATACATCAAGGAAGCATGACGATAAGAATTCCTGTGATCAACATGCTAGTTTCCTGCACTAATTGCTGTGTAAAGTTATTTAAACATGGTGACATGAAGTATATTTAGTCATGAATATATATTTAGTCATGATTTTTAGAATTTTGCTTAACATCTTTAAACAAACATCTAACAGTTTCATTTAATATTCCATATTTTATTGCATTTGGCACTAATTGTTTGACTTCTTTAAGCACTTGCATTTGATTAACTTGACATGCTTTTCAATCCTATGAACCATAAAAATCTCAAAAGCCTTAAACACCTTACTGGAAAAAAGATTAACACTTGTAGAGATAAGAAACAGCCAAAGTCAATTTTTCTTGCCTGAATGATGAGTACAGAAGAATAATTGGGATGCATACAAGTTGTGATCTGGGTCAAGTAATGTAACCATGCATTGTAACATAAGATTCCTATACTCTAAAAGCTATAGCACTACAAAACTCTGAGCCTTACCTCTTTGATACAAACCGAGTGACTTGAATATTTCTGCCTGAAGTCTGTAAGTCAAACCTGCAGCTCAAAGAAATGTTTGAGATATACAATTTTTCAAAGGTCAAATGAGGTTAAAGTGAGCATATCCATGGCTAAGACATTTCTATGGTTTGTTGCTCACACTGTTAAATACATTCATTTCAGTGACAGAATTCATACTTCCTGCTATATTAACAAACAGTCTTCGGTCCAAAGACTCTTCCTCCCCAAAATACTTAGATTAAAACAAGTTCATTTTTCAATCCCTTCAAATAATACATCTTAACCTCATTGGAAGGCATACTATGCTTTCATTCTTTTTTGAATGCATTGCAGCTTTGGTTGTGTTTTTGGGCTCCTGATGTTATCATACCCGTACAGTTAACACAATTGACTGCTTGATATTTACAAGGTTATATAAACAGAGTTGCCCTTTGCTTTCAGTAGTGGCACAAAACAGAGAGCTAGTCCTCCCAGAAGCCTGTGACAACTGTTGCAGGACTGAGTGGTGGCACTTCCAATTGCTCTCTGAAAACCAAAACCCAGTTCAGAGTGATGTCCCACAGAAATTCCTGTGGATGGGTCCCAAGCCGGTTTTATGTTTTTTCTTATTGCTCCCTCAGGTGTGTCTAGTGTTTACAAGCTTTTTTTTTGCTGCTAACATTAAGCAGTCCAAGACCAAACAACGACCAAAAGTATTCAAGAGCCCACAGCTGCAGTATGTGCTATAAAACAACATCCTAAATGAATCCATCCTTAAAATAATATATTAATTTTATCAGATAAACATTTTCATTTTTTTTACCTTGGACTGTGTCACTAGCCTGTTCTGCCTTTTGGTGAAAAGCCAGATGAGCTAAGCCTTGTCTTAAGAGCATTTACAACTATGTAACAATCATGTGCTTGATGAAATTTACTTTCCATATGGTATATTGTCTAGCATTATCACTGTTGTTGAGAAAGTTATTCACAGATTTTTCCGATATCACCTCCTATCCAATACCTTCCTAATGCTCTAAGTAATGAAATAATTTTCTCAAGTTGATGGAAATTTCCCCTCTCTTCAAAAAATATGCCAAAGATACACTTCAAAGAGTTCTTTCCCAATTTCTTGGTGTATCTGGCTAAATTGAATAGAAACTACTCTAACTTCCCTCCTGATCATTGCTGAGGAGAAACGCTATGATGAAAAATTATAACATCTTAAAAATGTCATGGAATCATGGAATCATGATTTGGATGGGACCCACGAATATTATCAAAGTCCAATTCCTGGCTCTGCACAGCACAATCCCCAAGAGTCACACCCTGTGTCTGAGAGCATTGTCCAAAGGCTTCTTGAGCTCTGGAAGGTTTGGTGCTGAGACCACTGCCCTGGGCAGCCTGTTCCAGTGACCAATCACGCTCTAGGGGTAGAACCATTTCCTGATATCCAGCCTAAAACTCCCCTGACACACTTCCAGGCATCTCCCTCAGGTCCCGTCACTGGTTTACCACAGAGAAGAGATCAGTGCCCGTCTCTCTCTTTCCCCTCATGAGGAAGCTGTAAAACTCCCATGAAATTCCTCTCAATCTCCTCTAGGCTGAACAAGCCGAGTGATCTCAGCCAGGCCTCATATGACTTCTCATCTAGACCCTTCAGTATCTTCATACTCCTCCTTTGGACAGTCTCTAATAACTTTATCTCTTTCTTATGTTGTGGCACCCAAAACTGTCCCCAGCACGGGAGGTGAGGCTGCTCCAGAGCAGAGCAGAGCAGGACAATCCCCTCCCTCGGGTGAGGGGCGATGCTGTGCTTGATATCCCCCAGGACACCATTGGCCCCCTGGCTGCCAGGGCACTGCTGACCCAGGTCCATCTGGCCTCGGACCAGGAGCCCCAGGTCCCTTTGCATGGCACTGCTTTCAAGAGTTTCATCCCCCAGCCTGTCCGTACATCCAGGGTGGCCACAAAACTTTATAATCTTTCACTTGGCTAACAGGTGACTTGACTTTCTTAAAAGTGGTGAGGAACTGGATACCTTAGGCAACATCACTGTTCCTTGAGATTTGATAATCTCAGTGCAGGCACTTTAATAGCTGCTCATATTTATGTATTTTGGGTATTATTTATGTATTTTGTATTGAGTGGGCTGCTCATATGTTATGCATTTTTTCACATTTCATCCCAGTGGGGAATGGCCAGAGTTCTACCTCTCTCCAGCCTCCATTAGGCAAAAGACAGTACTTTTCCCATAATCTCTCTTGAAAGTCTCTCCCTAGCCCATCATCAATTGTTTCAAATTGTTTCCAAGCGTACTTGTACTACAACTTACTGGATGTTTCATCTGAAACTTGCAATAAAATAATTTAGAGAAGAAATCATAGAACAAATTTAATGGTTTCCTGTATAAAAAGCTTTATGCAATTGCTTTGTCAGGTCACTGATATCTTAGTCGTTTTTCTACTAGTATTTATTACTGTGTGAAATCCAGCACTTATATGGTAGCCTCCTCATTCTGACACACAGAAAACTTCGAATGAAAATCCTTATTCAGCAATACTCACAGTGCATCAGCTCAGACATGAGGAGTACACAGCCACCAAAACAAGCTTGAAATAGACAGGTAGAAGGATACTAAATGAATACTAAATGTAAAAGGATTACTTACATTTGAAATTAAAATAAAACAAGTGACCCTTTCACAAGCATGCATTCTTTTGCCAAGACAAAGTTTCTATGCAATACATAAAAACAAAGGTCATGTTGCAGCTCTTTACAGCATGTTTCCTATTTGTCTGAAGATCTTACAGCTGAACTACCTGAGCTTAAGAAGATGAAATTAAATTATATTATTCATAATATTATATTGACAAACAAAATACAGGTTACATAAATCAATAGGCAGTGTTTTAAGGAGAGAGAACTTTTTGGTAAAGAAGCAACCTATGTTTGCTTCTGTGTACTTCTTTCAGCCTGTATGCTTCTTTCATGACTTGTAAAAAAATTATCCAAAAGTTTATTAAATTTGTTTTATATTTCAAAACACTAACCACACTTCTTTATCCCCCAAACCTAAAAAAAAAAAATAATTCTAAAATTCTTAATATTGAAATACAGATATTTGAATTAACTTACAGCTATATAAAAAATTACTATTCAGTAAAAAATTTCAACATTATCTCTAATTACTATCAGGACAATCAGGAGAGTATGGGATTGTTTTGGAAATATGTTGAAGACAGATTTTTGATTCAACTACTTATACAATTAAAAAAAAATAATAACCAAAAACAACCACGAGAATTTAAGTACTACCCCAATAATACAGGGTAGGAATTGAGGCAACACAAACTTTCATAATTCAGACTTGCCCCTTCAAAAGAGCCTGCCATTCAACTCCAGATTTTCTGTGGACTTACAAAACATGACATATTTCATTTTTTCTCTTGTGAATTTTTGCCATTCAAAGTAGTCCAGCAGCAGTCAGAAGTGAAATATGTTTATGAATCAAAATTATTTCTGCATGGTTTCTAGTGCATTTGAGAGTTTAGATTTTTGAAGGACTTGTCCTTACCAGGAGATTGTTTCAGGAAAGAGGGAGAGACTGCACTGAACAAACTTCATTACTGCTTGAACTTGAGAAACATCCTGGATGACGCTGTGTTCATTGAAACTGGGGAGTTTCAAACCAGGCCCCTTTCAACCCAAATCGTTCTGTGAAGCGATAAGTCAAGACTGCCAATGTGGTCATTATCCTTGTATCTCCCTCTGGCTCCTCATCCAAGAGTTATCTTGGTTTTTAGAAACTGCACCACATATGGATAGGAAACTCAGAGTCAGATCTCTCCTGGGTCATATGGGCAAATCCTTTGTCTCAGCCACAGACATGATTTGATTGTTTCTGTAAATTTTTCCCTGGCCTCATTGCTCCCAAATTGCTCTGAGGAGAAGCTGCTAAAAATGCCTTCCCGTTCTTTCAACATCATTCTACCTCCCAAACCTTCCACTGGTTTTGATGGGTGTGTTCCCTGCTTCTCCCCTTTTTGCCATTATTACAACAGCAGGACAAAGACCTTCTCCCGCTGCATTAAAATCATGATAGGGGAGAGTGGCTAATTTTGTTTCAAGTTGCATTTTAACCCCAAAATTTTTAGCTTTTTTGCCTGTAAAGAAGTTCTGTGAGACGGTGCAATAGAATAAGCTACTGCTTACTCACCAGACAGTAAATAACTATTTGTTAAGTAGAAAATTATTGTTCAAGTTTTTTTCATGCTGTGTCATCACCTAAACTACTCATCAGTTATTTCACTTACCTCCCCAACTCCCAGCTTTTGCTCTGCTTTTGTTATGCAGTCCTTGTCTGATGAGGCACTTCAACTCCATACTGTATTTTATTCAGCTACAATTTACAGGATTTAAGCTACTGAAATCTCTTTTCAATTGCTCTGGCTTAAGAGATGTATTACTCATAATTCTTGAGAATGATATACAAACAAAGCAGTCAGACCTTGAAATGAAAACTTATATAACTTAATCTTTCAACTCCCTGCCTGTGCATATGGCACAAAAGTCCCATCAACATGCAAGACATTATTTAGGTGAGGCTACTTGTGATTATATTTAGCATTAGATGTTTTATGATACTTAGAAAAGACTGACAACAATCCTGAACTACAAAAGAAAAGGCTGCTTCATTCTAAATCAATACAGTATTTCAAGTCTTTGTGTTATGTTACTTCAGACACTCATTACTGGCATAATAGCCCAAGCATTAAGCTCTGAACCCAACTGTGCACACATTTTACTGTGTCATTTACTTACCTAACTGCATGAATCACAGACTTACTGCATATGAGATTTCAAACCATTGCTCCAGCCTCAACATGCACTAAAAGTCAGAAAAAAAGGAAAGCAAAATGCTGAGATCTTTTGTGAAAAAGTAGTATATGCTCAGCTAAAATATCATAAGAATATCAACAAAGTGCTGTTAGATCATTTATGGTCTAACAGTATGAGGGATGGTAATGGCTAATATTACACAAAACTGAAGAGAGCTTTTATAGAAATCTTATGATTGAAGTAAGCCAAGGTATTTTTCAGTATAATGTTTACTGAGGCCCTTCTGTTATACCCAGCTGACTAACACATTCAACCTGCCCAATATCAACTCACATCCTTTTAAATTAAGTAAACAAGAAATATCTGTAGGAGGAAGTTACTGGAAAGGTGTTAAATTCTACTAAAAGTACAGAAAGCAATAAATGCATTAAAACATCCTAGATTAAAGCGTTTTCATTCTTCTGCTTAATTAACAACACTATGTTTTCAGTTAAAGCATATACTAACATGTCCAAAGATTTCTGCACCAGTTTCTACAGTTAAGATTATAGTATCCAAAAATCAGCCTTTCTGTAAAAGCTTCCATTCCAGTTAAGCTTAACAGATTTATTCTAGCAAGCTGGAACATAGACCATCATCTGGTTTTTAAATTCTTCACATTGTGTTTTTAAATTTTTCTGTTCAGGCTAGTTTTTAAAGTTTCAAAAGCACACAACTTATTTCTGTGCTTTGAAACCTCCATTTCCATACAGCTCATCTCTTATCTTTTTTTTTAGCCAAACAAACAAGTTCCTGGAAAATTTGAGATTCCCATATTCACAGTACAAAACCATGGTCATTTCCATATTCAGCTACATTTGCCTGCATTATCATAGAAATCCAAATGGATTGAAAATATGCAACATATTGAGTTTAAGAGGTTACTTGAAGATATGTAAATAATGCTATGTCCTCTGGTCATTTGTAACAGAGGTGATGCTTTGTAAACTATAACATGAGAAGCTATCAAAGATCAACAGCAACTTTTTCTTTTCAACTGAAGGAAAATACTTACAAGTTAGGCAAAGAGTATACCAAATGTGCAATAATAGAAAGGGAATAATCCTCTAAAAGATTAAATTATCAAACAACTCCACACTGAAAATTAAAACCAATGCTGAATGTCACATTTTAGTTGCCATGCATACAATAATCCCAAAGCAGTGAGTTAATATGTGACTACAGCAACTAATGTTGCTGTAAGTACAAGCAAGTACTTCCATTATCTATTTTTTCTGCAGTATGAAGCAATGGTTTAAAAGGGCTTCTTCTGAAACTGAGAATATTTATATGACCAGAATATTGGAAAGTATTACACATTGTATGAACATTTCAAACTAGAAGTCATAAACGTAATTCAGATAAAAGCTTGGGGCAGTTTTTTCCTGTTGCTCACCTAAATGCCCATGCATTCTTTGTTACTTTTCCAGTAACACATAGCAGTAATTTGATCTATAGACTTGTGCTTGCTAAATCCAGCGGATTCACATTATACCAGTTCCTACAAATAGCAAATGGCTTGAATTTCTCAGAAAGACAGATGTGGTCAGGAAGGAAGCCTGCTTTAAATCATCTTTGGACTCAAATATAGTAATATCAATTCAATCAGATGGATATTTTTACTAGATAGCATGAACACCAGGCTTTTGCCCTTATTTCTCACCTGCTCAGGAGAGATCAGGAGAAGTGCATCATCACTGCATCATCACACCAACATGAGAGCATTTGTGCAACCCCTTCAGCTGTCGGTACCTTTCAGTAGCACTCAGAATAACCCCACAGAGCTCTGCTCCTCCTGCAAGCAGAGGAGGGATGGGAACTACCTGAGAGAGCACACCTTCACTTCATGCTCAGGTGAGGGTGGCACACCTCTGGTTCCTTCCCTCCCTCCCTAATTAATAATCAGCATAACACAGGACATTCTGACAAATCCAGACGTCCAAATCGGGAGTGAGTCAGTAAATTCTAAATTCAAAAAGCAGTATCTGTTTGATAGAGAAAGAAGATAGCAGGAAGGTATCTTAGTTAGGGTGTCAGGAGAAAAAGCCTTGAATCACAGCTATCTCATTTATTATTAAAAAGGTTCTTATGTGGGTAACTGAGATTTTATATTTTCCTAGCAGGATCTCATATTCTCCCACTCAATGCCTATTATTTCAAAGAGTAAAAATAACAAAACTACAGAAACTCTGAGCAGACAGCATCTTCTCATTAACATGGACATATCTTGGTTCCAGGAAGCAAAATGTAACAGATTTGAAAATTAAGTACTGTTGGTCTGACTCTGTCCTCAGGAAAGACAAATCTTAATCAAAATAAATTCTAATGAATGAGATTATTAGGACTTCAAGGTTTAAATGGTCTATTTCAAGACTAGTCATGTTTTGCTCTCAATTTTGGTGTTGCTTTCATTCATTTCTTTCAATTGCATTTTCTGTGGGTTTTACAAGAACAAAGACATTTAAAAGTCCTCTCAAAAGTAAGAACTCTATGGAAAGAGTCCATTTCCATGTATCATTTCATATCAGGTATCTCTGATGGAGAAGGAAGTTCAGTTTATGCAAGCATTTTGATCTACTTTGTACAAAGAAGTCTTAAGTGTTTTCAAGTAGCTAGTTTACACTCCTCATAATTTACTTGAGCTTTGCTTGAATTGTATTATATGTTATTTCAATATACTCTATTACTGCTATAGAGAGAATCAATCAAACCAGACATTGTAGTCATCCTCTGATAGAAATATATACTACAGGTAGCTGTCAACTTTTTGGTTTATCTGTTAAACTAATAGCCTGTACAGAGACAAAAACCCAGAAATCATATTGAGGAAGTCCAGACGAAGATAAAACCTTTTTAAAAACTGAAAGAAAGCAAAACCAAAGTGTTTTATTTATTCTATTCTTTTGCAGGGGAAAACAAAAAAAAAAGATATCTAAGAGAAAGTAGTACCTGCAAGTGTCAACCTGATATTTAATTTAATTTCAAGTTGGCCAGTAACAATTTAGTACTTATTAAAAATGTCTTTAGAGGCCAAAATTTAGGTGCACCTACTAAAGAGTGAGAAGCACAACAAAGAATATCTATGCTTTGTCTCACTGGTCTCTACAGGAAATATTTCATCATTCCTTCAGTCATTAATAATACTGGATTTATTTGATGCCAACATAACAGCCTAAGACACTACCTTCTTTCTAAAAAGAAATCATCTTTGTCATCATGGAAAGTTATTTGACATAAATCTGGAAATAGAGTCATTTGCTTAACTTCATTGGCTTATTAGTTCATACTACAACTCAAAAGTACTGAATTGAGAAGTGAATGTACAAAGAGATCAATTAATACATTCATGATGCTGATCTCCACAATCATTTTGCAAAAAAAGCCTAATCGTCACCACCATAAATATAGCAGATTTGTTATACTAGGGAATAGGTAGCTTTACACATGTTTGGAACAATTAATGGAATATAATTTTCCCATAATCATACCTAAGCAATTATGCATTATCATGTGTAAGGAGATCCTGGTAATAAACATGATTTTTCTTGTATACTTGGAAGATGTAAGCTCATCTACTTTTTATTTTCCATTATCAAAATTTCTAATTCTGTCAATAACTGAGTTAAGGATGTCATTCAAACAGTTTACATTGCAACAGTCCAGGTACAGGAGAGCTGATTTTCTCTTTTCACATTTCATTTCCATTGCACAGAATAAATATGGAAAGCATAGATCTTCTTAGTAGACACTTAGATTACACCTAGCCATCCATAAATATGCTTTTCTACTTAATCATCACCAACCTCCACAGCTATTGCATTAAATCAAGATAAAATTTTGCAGGACGGGACATAAAGCATGTTTCTGTAAGTGATAGGAAAGCAATGAATAATTTTCCCTCCCCATAAATAAAGGTCTTTCTTTTTTTTTTCCTGGATATTTCCCCTTCTATGACCAGAACAGTTCTGTCTGCATTCTTTTAAATATATTTATCTGTATGCTGTCTGGTGGAAAACCTGTAAAGAAACAGTCTGTCTGTGTGATATAGCTCAAATTATGATACAGAACTTGAAGTGTTTGATTACTGAAGAAGTCTTAAGGTGGTTTCATAGAAAGATGCAAAAGATAAAGCCCAGATTTTCTGGCTGCTGGCAATGTAGCACAGATCAAAGTAGCCCATGTACTCATTCAAGGTAAGTATAATATAGTCTGTCTTGTGGGCACTAAAAGTTATGTAGCTACTCCAAAAAGCTTGTTATGCTGGGCTTTAGTATCAACATAATTCATACACATATTTTCAACTCCTGTACAGCCTCAGAAGCTTTATTTGTATACAATGCTCTCACTTGCCTCAAGCAAGCACAGTCAGAAACATGTGTTTCCACATTATTCCCTTGGACTTGCTGACAATGATGCTCTTCTCTGTTCTACTACTAAAATTAACACTGCTATGTTACTAGAATTTGCCTGATGCACGTTGTCAAACGAACACATGAAATTTGCACCTTACATCTAACATCTGAAGAAATACAACATAAAAGAGTCACATGCAGCAAACTGACTCAAGGCAAATAAAGTACCAATATTTTTCTTTGGTTTAAACAGAGCATGTGGACTCTTTTCTTGCCGAAAAAAATGAAGAAACTTAGGTTAGAAAGACATGTCAAACATGCTACATCCAAGGGACTTCAACTGACTTGTGACCTTAAATCCAGGCTCTTAGCCTCTTCCTTGTTGAAGATTAACAGCAGAAAATCAGTTATTAACTATGCAAACCAACTATTCAGCATAATTTATTTAATAGAAATATTGTCACTACCAATACATATTTCAGATTTGTCCTAAAACCAAGAATATCTATTTAGGAGATGCAAATTTCTCAGAAAGTGTTACAAAATAATCAAGTAGTGAAGTTTTTTGAGTTTTATTCCAGTGGCTTCAGCACAATTCAGACATCCCTGAGAAGCTTATATTAGAACTTGGAGCAAAGTGGCATCAATACTAATTCTAAAATACTAAACAATAATATTACATAAAACAAAGTCCTTTCCTTTTTATTTCAGGAAATGAAATTACCTGAAGCCACAGACATATTTAATGCATGATCAAAAGTAATGCAGGAAAATAAGTCACTAAAACAGTAAAAGAAGAAAAATCCACTTCTACCTCAATAGTTCCCAATTGCCATTTTTTATCAATTGCAGGAGTTTTTAACTTGTACACTTAAGCTTTGATTGAAGTTTTGTACTTCAACTACAAAACAAGACAGGTACATCAGAGTTTCTACCAAGGTATTAACAGGTAAGGGTTACATGTTGTGTCCTGGCTAATCTTGCTTTTGAGGACCTCATTTTATTGGTTAAGTGTTGCAGGAGCACTGCAACACAGAGACAGTGCTGTCAGGAAACCAGAACCTCTGCACATGGCCATGACTGTGGCACAGGGAGTTAATTCTGCTCATCCATCTACCTCCGAAAAAAGCATGGTCAATCCTTCCTTGTCTAGACCCAAGTGGGACTCAATTTCCCAATTTTAATACACTGAAAGCAGAGCATCTACTGAGCTCCCAAATAGACCATGATGCAGGCTTGATTAGTCTCACTCTGAGCCATTCAAGTTTCAAGAACCGGTTCATTTACTTGATACTGAGACTCTGACTAGGTTCTGAAGTGCCTTGTCACAATAAGGAATTTAGTTAAATATTGAGCTTGAAGTTTTTCCCAAATTCACATAGTCAAAACAGGATGGTAAATGCAACTGAGCTGTAAAATTTACTAATAATATGCTGAAAAATAAATTGTTCTGTCACAAGAAGTGTTAAAATAAAGTGTCCTGGTTTAAAAAGTGAGTTTTGGGGAATCTGGTGGTCAAACCTTTTGGAAGGTTTTCATGCTGAGTTCTGTGTGTTGTTTTTATATACTGTAAGTTAATAATTTTTTTTTCCTTTTTTCCTAAGTTGGAGCCTGCTTTGCTCTATTTCTGATCACATCCCACAGTAGACACCAGGCAGAATATATTTTCATGGGGGCACAGGCATTGTGCCAGCGTCAAACCATGACATAAAGCTTCACCTAGACTTTAAGTTTCAAATTATTTTCTAGATTATAAACCTATTTGAATTTTATGGAAACAACAAACAGACCATCCCAATAGTTTAGACCATCACAATATAGAAATTTAATTCTTCATCTCCACTTATCTTTCTTATATACATCATGTCAGTTACTGAACTTGTCAAGTTATTTCGATCAATTATTCACAGACACTTGCAAGAGATTTTGCTTAACTTAGTACATTACTTAGGTCAACAGGAAAAAAGTTTGAACAAGTAGAAAACCTTAGAGGAAAAAAATGACTAAGTATCTCATACATAGGGATATATTGGTCGATATAAGAAGAAAGGCAATGCATGTGGTTGTTATTGTTATCATGAGCAGCCCTTCAGCTTGGCCTAAGACAGATACCATGATCGTGCTGAGGATACTCTGTGCTGCAAAAGAAATGTCACACAGCTTTGGAAGTTGTCCCAGGAGACCTCACACCTCAGCTCAGGCCAAAATGATCCAAATCATTCACACTGATCGAAGCAGAAACTCATCTCCCACCACTTTTACTGGAAATTTTACCAGCTCCACTGAAAACCTAATTCCACGTGTAAGTAGCTTAATCCTTGGATAGTTTAACTCAGTCCTGCCACAGACATATTTTGCTGCAGTTCTAGCTTATGTCTTCTTTACCCCACACGTGTAGGGAAAGAATAGGTCATTGCTCTCATATTCCCAACAACATTTTACACTTGTTTGAAGGCTTAAAGTCCCTCATTTCATTACTCAAAAACCCTGGTTTTTCAGTATGTCCTCCTAACCTCCTCCTCATTCTTGACTTCTATTCAGTCCTTTTACTGCTCTTTGGGCAGTAACTGGCCCTCTTGACTCAAAGTGTGGGAATTGGTGGTGAAACTGGGCTGTTATGAGTGTATGACAAAATGCATACGAGTGGGTGGGGTTTTTTGTGCAAGATAGTGCATTTTTCTTTAGCACAGTCCAATATAAAATTTTCTTCTGTTTAAATGGCAATATATTGTGTACTTGTGCTATCTGTGGTTCTTGAATAAATTTACATAGCAAATAATGTCCTTTGGTCCTTAAAAACATTTCTTTCTCTTCTCAGATGGGAAAAATACAAAAGCATTCTCAAACACTGCCTGTGTACTACCTATGGACAAAACTACTGCTAGAATAGACTAAATAGGTGAAGGTGAGTGGCTGGTTAGCACTTCAAATTGAAAACTTGCTAAAAAACCAAATTGTTCTGTAAGTAATCTGTTATCATGAATAGCCTGCCTCTGGTTGCACTTGGAGCCTGTGTGCATCTCTTCATTGCATACCGTTTCCTTGCTTAGACAGGCCTTCCTCTAGCTTTTTGGCAAACTCTTTTTCTGAGGAACATTTTAGACCTCATGTGATCTTAGTTTATACTAGCAAGCATCTGTGACATGCTCATCAGTGTTCACCCTCTAAAACACCCACTAAAAAAACAACATTAAAATAAATTTGTGAAGGAGTTGATAATAGATGAGATTTTCTTACTTGACTTGTTTTGCTGTTCAAAGCAACCTGCAGAGGATGACTGCACAAGGCCTTTCTAGGAGGACCTCATTTCCAGGTTAAATGATTCCTGACTCAGAGAAGGGTTGCTTCAATAAGATATGTCACTGAAGCTATTGTGAAAACTTCAGAGTGACATCTTTGTAGGGAACATGGACAGTGGGGCTGAATGCACTCTCAGCAAGTTCACCGATGACACCAAGCTGTGTGGTGTAGTCACCTGCAGGGAGGAAGGAAAGGGATGCCATCCAGAGGGACCTGGACAGGCTGGAGAGGTGAGCCCATGCAAATGGGCCAAATGCAAGGTCCCATACCTGGGTCAGGGCAGTCCCAGCACACCTACAGTCTGGGCAGAGAAGCGATTGAGAGCAACCATGCAGAGAAAGACTTGTGGGTGATGGCTGATGAACAGCTCACCATGAGCTGGCAGTGAGTGCTTGCAGCCCAGAAAGCCAACAAAATCCTGGGCTGCATTCAAAGGAGCATGGCCAGCATACCTCTACTCTGCTCTTATGAGAAACCACCTGGAATACTGAACCCAGCATAAGAAGGACATGGAACTTGTAGGTGCAAGTGCATGGGAGGCCACAAAGTTAGTAAGAGGACTGGAGCAACTCCATTACACCAGAACTAGACCCAGTAGTCCAGGCTGAGAAAGTCAGGGCTGTTCAGCCTGAAGAAGAGAAGGTTGTGTGGAGACCTCTTAGCACCTTTCAGTATCTGAAGGGGGCTCCAGGAAAGCCAGAGAGGAATTCTGCATCAGAAACTGCAGTGATGAGACAAGGAGAAATGGGTATAAATTGAAAGAGGGGAAATTAAGGTGGGATATTAGGAAGAAATTCTTTACTGTGAGGGTGGTGAGACATTGTGTTCAAGGTCTGGTTAGATAAGGCCTTGAACAGCCTGCCCTGGGAGGGGGCTATGGACTGGATGATCCTTAAGATCCCCTTCAATCCCTTAACATTCTATAATACAATGACTTAAGTAGAAAAACATCCTGCAGCATTGACAATCTTGATCTCCTCTTTTCTTCCCTATGTCCAGTGTTCACCTTGCCTTGCAAAATCAGGAATCTCCTCCACCTTCATCCATCATGTAATATATGTTATGAAATAATTCATGCTTATAGAGAGAATGTATTTTATAAGACTGTGAAATCCAAACGAGTCTCTGACCACAAGCAGCCCAACGACAGACATCACAGACATCTACTTGGAATTCCAAGATTCCTGAAGGCGGCAGGAATCTTGGACGTACTGAAAAGACCCCCAAAACAACGAGCCAATATAGAGTTGGGAAATTGGACTGATGTCTGAACACGAGGAACAGAGTGCTGAGCCTGCAGAGATGCCGGAGACCTTCGTGGCCCCTCACCCTGAGCACGAAAGTCATCCCGAAACTAGGACCCAGAGAGGGGACGTTGCAGAGTTCAACATCGGGGTCACCACACCCAAAAGGCTCCCACAAGGTCTGGTTCCCCCAGCTCTGCTCCTCATGGACAAAGCTGCGCATATCCTCCTCCTCCTCTGAGTCACCCTGGGAGAGACGACAGCGACTGCAGACCCGTCGAGCTTCCCAATCTTGAGCTGATGGCTTTTAATAAAGGCATTAAAAGGAAAAAAAGTCTCCTGCCCTGTTTATTTCATTTACCAAAATAGTCAGGTGGGACGTGCCTGAGCTTGTCTGGCCCTTGCTGCTGGACCAAATAGTGGCAACTGTGGTGTTTCACCCCAGAGACACTATAGGCTAGCTGGATGTTGCAGCTGGGCACATGGAGACAAGTCCAGGTATGCAGGAGGTCCGGTGGCTGCGGAATGGAGCTTGCCTGTAACTGGGTCTGCTCCTTGAGTTTACCTCTGGTGGAGAAGCTTTAAAGCAATGGTGAAGGAAAGGAGTTGGTTCTGACGGAGGGTTTCGATCCAGAGCTTTATTTTGGCCCACAGGCCTCTGAATCCAGCAACAGCTCCAACAGAACTCTCAGACCACCTGGTTGCTGGCCCTTTTAACCCCAGGGAGAGGTGGGGGGGAGGGGTAGGAATCCCACCAACCAGGTACATGAGAGGAGGTCTTAAGGGACAAAGGACACCTGGATGGCCCAATGCTGCCCCAGGGGTAGAGGGCGTCTTTTGAATCTGTCTAATCACTCAATTCGCTTCCTGGAATTCCAGGATTGACAGACAGCACTCGGCAGGGGAAAGGAGAGATGACTGACACACCTGGCAAGGAATTATCAGGGAAGGGATCCGAGGTTCTGGGGTAAGCCCTGAAATCACAACGCAACAAGGACCACCTGTCCTGTACTGCTGATTGGAGTCAGGGCTAGAGACTGCACATCCATAATTGTTTCCTTCATCTTTAACAGCCTGGCTCACTAGAAAAACCCTGATTTCAGGCTGCTCAGTGAAAATCTTAACTATTTCTTTCACTTTACAAAACTACATGTCTGGTCTCTTCAGTTCAGGTTTTCTACAGCATAGTGAATTTGCCCATTTTTTAAATTAAGGGACTTTATACCAGAGGGAAAATTGTCATCAACTCAACAAAAGCCATGAACTGTAGAATTTTGTGAGGCACCTGTTTGACTGTGCTTTGCTGTTATTATTCTGGGAATTAATACTGTCACTTCCTTAAGTTATAGAAGTATTATGAACATGAATAAAATTTAGGAACTAGTCCTTTGACATTTTTGAGCAGTGGGAGAACTCTTTCAAGTAATTAATTCCACAAAGCTTATGGGTTTTTTTGCTGGTCAGTTTACCTTGTGTAAGAATAACTTATTCCTTTATAGTTTATGTTAATTCAGAGCAGTCAGAAAAATTATTTCCCTATTTTTCATTCATTTCTTTTTTGTCCTCGAATCGTATAATTGCCTAAAGAGATTAAAAGAAAATTTTGTTTTTTCAGAAAATAAAGCTTCAAGTCAAGCTGAACAGATAACTCATACTTTGCTCAAATCATACAGCCTAAAGCTGGGAGTGTAAGAAATTTTCCTTCAGCAATTAGCTGGCTGATCAGATGGAGAATTTAAGGAGCTAGCTATACATATGTTCCACTGTGATGACTGCACAAACCAAGCTTACAGGTATTACCCATGCAGAAGTTAAGGAGAATGGGAAAAAATTGAAGTATAAAAGTGTTCAGACCGTAACAGCCCAATTTACTTCACTAAGCATTCTCACAGGGCTTGTTTAGGGAAAGAGAACAAATTTGAATAACTGTTCTCTCAGGTTTCCATCTGAGCTTGTCTCTAATCATCCTCAGTTGTTTCTGATGGATTTCAGCCATATAATTCAAACCTTTGGCAGGAACTTCTCTGACACTATTTGGCTTTTAGAGAAGAACTGACACCGGTAACAAAACATTATGTGCTTTCTTGCTTTTAATTAAATTCTGCTTCCTTTATGGGCTTATCTCCAGGATGACTTCAAGAGGTGGCAAGTGGCATCAGACCTATTCTGCATCAATGTTTACATGTACTGTGCTCTTCACCTCAAGCCAATGTGACAGTGAATTATAATAAATGTAATTCACTGTACCACCAACTTGCCCTGACTTTCAAACAGCAAGTCATGTGGTCCAGGCTGAATGTGACTGTAGCTCTCAAGTCTCAATTTCTGTTTTTAGCAAACACTTTAGAAGTACTTGAAAGGAATGATTTCTGTGTTAAAATCAGAGAAACAGTAAAGACATAGAGACCAGCAAAACTAAAATATTGCCATTTTCCTGTGAGACCTGTTTTGTCTCTTTGAGGTTACAATTATCTTCCAGACATCCTTCATTCTTTTAAAAATATCTTACTTTGATATGCTCAATGATTTTTAGGTTATCAATAACAGTTCACACAATATTTAAAGAACTATTTATACTTCACAGCCAGGAGACAGTACCAAGAAGAATCATAGGTCTTTGTACTGCTCTTTTCCAGGTGGTCTCTCTTATGTCAGGTAAATCATTGGATGTTTTTTCTCCCTATTTTTGCTTTTCAAGCACATAAAATTTGTCCTTATAATGTCAGGACATACTTGTTCAAGGAAAAGTGGCTAAACACAGAAACACCAACTAAAGAACATCATGAATACTTCTGTGGTGAGTACAAATTGCTCTTCTTCCTCATTTGCTCCCCATCTTCAAAACACTGAGATACTATGAGTTGCTGTACTGCTACAAGTTTAGAGGGAATTTATTTTTTCTTACACACATATTCATGCTGCAGATGTGCTATTACCATTTGCGTAAGATGGCACATTAGCTGTACCCCAGTGAGTACCCCATTTTGCTATATTGGGGTGACATTTTTAATCTTGCACTAATTCTAGCACTTACCAGTTGAGATCATTTTACAATCCAAAGTCCAGTTTAGCTCTTTTATCAGCTTTATACGTGTATCAGCTGCTTACCTACTTCTTGCTTTTCTCCAGCTGCCACAACAGCAAATTTCTGTCACTTAGTTTGAGACAAAAAAAAAAAAGTCAAAATAAATTGTATTTTCTTGGTAGCAGCATTTTAAAAATTGACTTTTTTTTTTCCTAGAGTTAAACAGCTGCATATAAAGAGGACTACAAAATCTTCTCACTAATTTAAAACCTCTTCCATAATGCTAGCAGCTTGAATTAGAGTATTTTCTTCAGTTAGCAGGCTTGAAAAGCGAGCCAACTTAAATGTATTATCCTGTATGACCAAAAAAACCAAACCAACGCTGCACATGGAAGTGTCAAGAGGCACCATAAGTTCCAGCCTGTCCCTGAACCTGTTTGGTGTATTAAGATGTCTAAATTAAGGAGAGAACCCCAAGTGGGGCAAAGCCCTTTAGTGTGATTACTGTCATATGCTTCTCAGAATTAAGCTGCAGGCAACAGAAGACAACTTTGCAGCTAGCAGGTCTTCTTTCCCATTACTCAAAGAGACAATGTTGAGATAGTTAGATATTTTCTAATTAAGATGAAGAAAACATGAAAAGCCAATACATCAAACAAGTTAATGTACTCAACTACAACAATTACCTGAATAAAGTCTTGAAATGTTGCATCTGAGATGAACTCTTTTTAAACAATAAAGCTTTGGCCATGTTAGAAGCACCTATTCATCATTTAATGAATACTTGGACTACAACCATTAATTTAAGTGTGTATTTTGCATTACCCTCGCTGTAATTTACAGGTCAGGTCAATGAGCAATAATGTTGTTACCACAACAAAAAAAAAACAACAAACAACAACCCTGCAACTTCAAGCTTTATATTTAAATGTAAAGCTTCAGTTCCATTTTAACACAATAGTCAATGTGATTTCATAGCTCAAATTTATCTGTTCTCTGAAGATATTAGATTGTGCTTTTCTTTTTCCATAAATCATATCAAGGAATATTTTTTTCCCCTGAAATTACAGATAGCAAGATAGCAAATTTAACTTAACTATACTTTATTCATTCTACCAAACACCCCTCCCCCCAGCATAAAATAATGAAATACCAGTCCCTGCACACTATTCTGAGACCCATTCTTAGAGAGAAGACATCAGTGAGAGTATATGAACACTGCACAGGCTTATTCTTCTCAACTGAACTTCTATAGGAGAAGCAAGAATTAAGTGAGCCAAAGAAAATACTACATGCCTTTGGAGACAATCAATACTCCTAAACTATTATAAGATCTGAACAATGGATTTAAAAAAAAACCAATCAAAATAAATGTTTTAATTGTCAATTTAATGCAGAAATTAGTAACAATTTAAAACTATTTATTGTCTCTTGCTTTAAAACTATTTTAACAATGCCATCAAAAGGAAGCAGAAAGATTATTACACTAAGATTATTATTATCCTGTGATTGAGTTTTCATTAGAGAATTGTAAGTGCACATGATAAACCAGAGCAGCACGGAAAGCTTCAGAGGAACAGAAAAGGCAAAAATATAACTTTTTTCTAAATGCTAGTGCTTAAGTCTTAAAGCATGCTGATAGGCAGCAATTACTAGCTGCACACTAATGGCTTTATATATAGAAACAATTACTAGGACTATTAACATGGTAACAAAGAGGTCAGGATAATCATACAGGATATATCTATTCATATTTTTAATAACTAAGAATTTTCCTAATGAATTTTAATCAGACAGGTATTCTAGGTAAGCACTATTTCTACAATTGTGTCAAACTGTTTTACACCTACAATGTAGATATAATAGGTAGCAATTTTGGATACTCACTTAAATTTCTTTAAAAGCCAAAGAAAAAATGTAAATGTTTCTGAGGAATTGATTATTTCATCCTGAGGTAGGTGTGCCTGTAAAGATCAGACAAATCCCAATTTTCAGCTGTTTTTTTTCTACTAGTGACTACAAAGGGATTATAGCCAGCTGTGTCAGTGGCATGACGCCCATTCTTGAGGATTAACTTGGCCTTAGCAGCAATTCTTCCATAATCACACAAACTGTTGAAGTGGGAAGCCATGTCAGAAAAGCAGCTAATTACACTTAGAGTTACTTGATCTTAACGTTATGGTCATACGCTTTGAATCATAGAATCATTTAAGCAAGGGGGAAAAAAAACCGCTTAAATCCAACTGTAAACCTAATGTTTTCAATTCCACCACCAAATCACATGCCTAAATGCCACATCTACACATCTTATAAATACCTTCAGGGCTAGTGATTCAGCCACAGCAGCCTGCTCCAAGGCTTGACAACCATTTCTGTGAAGAAAATTTTCCTGTTATCCAATCTAAGCGTCCCTGGGTACTACTTGAAGAATAATTCTGGAAAGAATCATTCACGTTCCATGCATTGAATGGAAGCACTTCCAGTTTAAGAAGAAATGCAAAAGACTAATAATTTGGAATGTCAAATATTGAGGGAAGGCCTTAGTGTTACCCTCAAGAAGCCCTGACGCCTACTTAAGCTCAAGCAGCCCTTATTTTATTGGAACAATGAAAACTCCCATAGTCTTTAGGGAAATGAAGAATGAGATTTACAGAAATACATCCCAGTCAAAGATATCCACACTTCTTTTCTAACATCTAAAACCTCCACATGCTATTCAATTAGTGCAACCCTCAACTGGAGCTAGGCCTCAGTCTTGATCAGGGTCTTGTTTTGATGGAGGGTTCACTCAGATATCAGATTCAGACAAAAATTGTTTTGTGATACAGCTTGGAGACCCTTGTCTGGAGCCCCAGGCTCCCTGCAAGCACAGAAAGGTGGTGCTGAAGACAATAAACACTCCACCATGAAAGAATATAGCCTAGTAAACCTCCCCCTCTTCCAAGACACCTCTAATCCTGTTAAATTACAGGAAGATGTCTCACCTAGTGTTCCACTACTAATCTAGTGTCATTCCTAATGACTTAAGTCTAATGACAAAAGTCTTGCAAGAGAGTTGACAACCAGCAAAAAGTTCTGGTTCTAGTGCCCATGTTGCAACTGGCAACAGCAATTCCACTTCTAGCTGCCGTCTTTACTGCACAGCTACACAAGGCAGCTGCTCTGCTCAGCCACTAGCAGCACAACTGTTAAAAGGTGATTCTTTTTGTCCTAATCATTTTATTAGAATAGTTCTATCATGTCACTAAATAATTAAAGGAAACATTTTACAATCATCTTCACAGTAATTCCTACAATTAATGCTGTTTTGGCATTTCAATTTTAGCCATCAGTCTTCAAATGCACAAGATAGTAGAAATTTACCTTTAGCACACAATGATTTGGCCAAGTAGCAGCACCTGGTTTTTTGTCTTTCAATCCAGTTGTTTTATATCTGCATGTGTCTGACTTTTCAAAAGCAATGGAGAGGTAACTGAAAAGAAGAAAGATGGTTTTATCACACAGCACTTTGGTTTTCCATTGTAGAACTGTTTTACCTTTTTTTTTCCATAGGTATATAAGAAGGTCAGAGAGCTCAAGGAACCCCAAAAAGCTTTTCAACTATCAGAGAGGAAAATTTCCACAAGCTTTTACTTGCAAAAGCTCATAAGGTAAAATAGAACTGACAAGTTTAATATAACAAAAAAGCCTGTTGAGACCAGCAACTGATAGTATCAATGTTTAATTCTATGTATAAATGCAGTTCCGTGGCTCCAGTTGACTGTAATTTTTTTGGCATTTATCACAGAAAAAGTGAGCATCTACAGTTGCTAAATGATAGAGAAAAAACCCTATTCTTTGTTACTTTTCCATAAAGATTGAATCACTGTTGTATACAGTATGCCAAAGGTATGAGTGCAACACCAAATTCCTTTTATTCCTCATCCGTCATAGATGAGTACAAAGGCAACATTCATGATGATTTGAAAATCCCCATGTAAACCACATCTGCATCTAAGCACAGTCATTGCTATACCAATGCACATCTTCAAATGGCTTTGGTTTTTTTCAAAACTCAACCTTAGCATAATCATATCAGTGTATATTTTTAAGCACATATTGCACATGAAGGTTCTACATGTAACAAATAACAACAAACTAGTTATGTTTTCCACCAGAAGGCACACTTTCTGTTTTCAACAGAGGGAGGGTTGTTCCTCTCCTGCATTCCCTTCTTCCCTCCTCTCAATTAAAGCATAAAGAGTTTTACTATGGCTGCTCTGCCAGAAAACTGTTGAGGAGGAGAAGTCTTATTTGCGGTCAAAGCTGTAGGCTTTTTTTCTCAGTACAATAATACTAATCAGTAAAAACACCCTAAGAACACTTTTCAGAACTAAATTAAACAGGAAACTATCAAAGACACCATTTGAGGATTGGAAGGATTCTAGACAGAAAAAAAACAAAAGTCATTTATCTATCAGATTTTGTGAAGAGGTCAGACTGACAGAATAAAAAGTAATTTAAGCAATTTTTTTTCTTGCCTTTCAATTGGCTTTGTGTAAGCTAACAGTATACTTGTAGTAAAAGGGTAGAGGAGAGAGCATAATGTGCCCTGAAAGAACAAAGAGAAGACAATTTGAACTTTGCCTTTCCATGGGTTCTATCATCACCCTTGTTTTTCACTGGATTTTCCTCAAAATTTCCCATTTTGCTCCCAGACACATGGTGTAATTTTTGGAGCTTCCCTTTGGGGTTATCCTGGGCAGGGGGTCCCACAAGGATCATCGAGTCTGACTCCTGGCCTTGCACAGCTCCATCCCCAAGAGTGAAACCCTCTGTCTGAGAGCATTGTCCAAACACTTCTTGAGCTCTGTCAGGCTTGGTTCTGCAACTACTGCCCTGGGGAGCCTGTTCCAGTACCCAAACACCCTCTGGTGTTTATAATACCTAGCCTAAACCTCCCCTCAGGATATTCTATCTTTCTCTTCCATCACAAATCAGCTGAATAAAGAGTGGTGCATTACTTCTAATACTTAAGTATTAGAAATAGTTCTCATATCCAAGTGCTTGATTTTTTCAAACTGTGCAAGAATAATGCAAAATACTAGGAAATTTTTCACCTAAGATATCAAAAATTTAAAACCGAAAATAAAGTATTTTCGAATATTTTTCAGTAATCTCAAGAGACTAAGCAAGTCTGCCCATTTCAGCATAACCTAAAGTTAAAGTAATAATAGGGGTATGGGAATAGGAAGAAGTCATACGTTTGAAATAGTAGACAAAATTCTACAAAATGGCATTAGCCTTTTTTTGACTGACCAGTCTTTTTAAGTTTAGGTGTCTAATAAATATCCTTACGTAAAATCTTGCTGCTCCCTTGAGGCTTTTAGTTGTTCTTTCCTCACTCATTAGTTCATTGAGCTCAAGGAATTAAATCTATACTGCAACATTCACCTACTACTGGTATTTTACTCAGTAGGTCTCTCCCTGCTGAGCTGCTATACTGCTGATTATCTGCTAACTGACTCTAGCACTGCACAAAGGCAGTAAGACATCACCAAAACCTACCACCTACACTACTTTCTTGCAATAAGGAAAACTAATACTGCATTGCTTATATCCCAATCTATAAGTGTTCATCTGCATGTCATAGCTTTTGTTTCAAAGAGGTGCCAAAAACTCCATCTTGTCATTATGCCTTTCTGGGAAACCACATCACTAGCTCTACACTGAGCTGCATCACTCAGTACCTTGTAAAACCTACAGCATGCACAGAGCAGATATTTTTTATCATTTCTTATTGAAGTGTTCTGCACAAACATTTTTTAATTGACCAGCAGAAGTAAGTTTTGTTTCCATGAAGCAACAGTAGCCTATATGGACATGGATTAAGTGACAAGCAGCTGTGTTTCTAAATACTAACCACTGTCAGCCAAAGCAGTGGGATATCAACACAACATTCTGGTATTTCCTCCTCTCCTTATTTTAATTAAATGGCACTTGCCTTCTACTGAGCCACTCACCATCCTCCTACTCCATCACACACAGAGCACCCCAGGCAGTCAGTAAGGCTCTGCCAGTGATCAGCTTCAGAACACACAGCATGACCTTCACAGGCCTGTTAGGCAACATTCCCATTTCCCTATCATGGTAATGAGAATTGTTTCCTATAATCTGATATTTTTGTCATGTCCCTATCCTTTATGTCCAAAGCGCTAAACAACAATGAGTTGGTTACAAGATTGTTTGTGAATGTTCTCCTAGGTCAGCTAGCATGTTTTTTAGGTCAAGAGCTATTGCTTTGTAGGGTCAAAAGGATCATGATGCTACAGAAAAACTCAGTTCAAGTTTGTGAAATAACTACAGACCTCACCTGTGTCTTAGAACCTTATTTGGTAACTTCAATGACATTACAGGAAGCCATTAAACATTTTAGTTAGAAATCTTCAAGATTTCAAGAGGACAAAAATGTGCTCAAACATTTAATTGCTTAAGTAATTCTCCTGGGCTTCAGCTCTTGTGTGTCTTTGAGTGGCAAATTTAAAAAAGATATTTCATCCATACTCATGTTTTCTACAGCACTTTTTTAAAATTCAGTTTTTCTCATGTAAGTCTACCCATTATGCTTACAAAGTTGCCTCCACAGTGTTATTTCCAGTTCAGTATTTGAACTAACATAATTTCTAGTTTAAAGCCTTGAGGAAAACTGAATAATGTACTGCCTTATTTGCAAATATGCTAAGACATAATGATAAGGTTTGGTTAGAACAAGACAGGTCAGCTCAGTTACATTAAGAATTTGGCACACACCTCATTCCTTTCCTTAATCCTGTTCCTGCAGGGTATGCACAGGTGGAGTTGTAGTGACAAACCTGTCATTGTTCTGTTTGACAAATGGGCTAACCTTAAGACTTAAAGGGTCCAATATGCTCTTACTTTACACACATTTTCATTACCAATTTCTAAGGCTTCATTAAAAGGTTTGACCTTTTCCCACTGGTCTCCCTATTAAAGCTATAACAAGTAGCTTTAAAAATTGGCAATAATATTAATTTCTTAATGTGGCAATTCAAGTACTGATCTGCATATTCTTCCCCCCAAAGCTGAGTACATGCTAAATCCCACTCAAGATACCTAATCTTGCAATCCCTCTCCTTTATATTCTGTACTTGAATGATTTTACAACTGTTTTCTTAGCTTTGCTAATTTCTATTCCTCTCGTCCTTTAAATTTTAAACCCTGTTCACATTTTACTACCCTCTTCCAAAATGTCTCATGTGTGTTGACTGCTTTCCAGATCCTAACAGAAACCTAACTAATGCATATCTCCCAGATGTTTCCTATCTCACCAGAAAATAATCTCACTATCTCAGAAGGGATGCAAATTTATGGAAAAAGTAGTACAGATCATGGAAATACACATGGCAAAAGATTCCTCAACAGGCACTAGCAAGAGAGGCATTTTTGGACTAGGTCATTAAACATCAGAAACACCCTGTTTAAAGGGTTCTGATATTCAGGGAGTTTAGGAACACAGCCAGCCACAAAAAAGTACCATTGAATCCTCTTACTTGTACTCAAGAGCCATAAAGCTGTGAAGGACTTAACAGCAGATGCTGAGAAAGGACTTTGTTCCCTACACAGAGAAGGGATCATCTAAAATAAAAGCTTATTTTCAGGCTCTGTAAAGGCACATCAATTCTGTAGCTGGTCCACAAGGATATTCTTCCCTCAAATATAGGAGTGTAGCTTTCTATGCTTGATCAGGCAAATGCTTTGCTTTCATTTTTCTTCGGTTTTATTGACTGCTCAATGCCACAATGTCACATTGCAAGGGCAATTCCCTGTTGAGCTCCTGCTGAGGCAGAAGAGATTTTGGTTGGCTCACATGAAGCTCTGCTAAGTAAACCATTTCTAGAATTCTGTTTCCCAAAACTTTTCTCACACAGCCATCAGGTAAACACAAAATTAGGTACCAAAAAAGCCAAGGAAGGTATTGATTTAAGTTTTTAAAACATTAAAATAAGGTCTATGTTTGAGTTCAACTCATCTGCTGCAAATTTGACCTTGGCAGAGAACATTGCACTGTCTCAGATCACCACGCAAGGTTAAATCCTTTTTGCTGTGTGGTCATTCAGATTTATAGTTCTGATTTAGATGCTGCCTACAGTGATTCACACAACTGAGATCACATTGACTCAAGAATGCAAGTAATACTGCAGAAGTTCACTGTTAAAGTTCTCATCTTGTTGCAGTCTTCACACAAGCAACTCTTACAGAGTTACCACCAAAAAACACTTTGACTGTCTGAATTTTCCAGATTCGCTGCTGATTTAAAATCAAAAATTTCCACAATAATTCTTTCTGTACCCTAGGACACTGCTTAATGCACCACAACCATGCATTGGCCACTGCTCTCTCATTTTTTTCAGTCAATCTTATTGTAAAGCAGCCCACTGGTTCCTGCGGATATCATCAGTCCAGATCAATTTGAATTTCACCTTCCTTTTACTGGCAGGTACTTGAACATATCCTGCTTTGAATTCCTGAAGTTGCAGTTTGTTGCATGCTCCATTAACAGACCAGGTAAGCTTGTGGATTTACAAGATATATGCAAGTACAGAGGGCTATTCCAGCCAATGTTTTTAGTCACAGCTCCAATTGCATTCAGGTTCCTTCTCTCTCTCCCAATTTCTCCCCACAAACAGGGCTGGGAGTAGAAATTATGCTAACTGGGCATGCATGCCCAACATGCAGCTCATGCTGTGTGATACTTGTACACCATTTGAACAATATTAATAGGACTGGTCCCAACCAATTTTCTTGCTTTTTGCTGCTCTTTGATGCAGCATGTGAAGATAAATATTGCAGCGCACCTTAAAGCATATGATGGTTAACCGTGCTAAGTTTCTATGAACCTCCCTCTGATTTGCTACAAGTTATGAAATTAATGACATAATATGCACCCTAATGCTAAAACTTTGGGTGTACATAGTAAGTTGATAGGTAGAGGGAGGTCTCTACCATCAAATAATTTCATTTTTTTTCTATGTGTAGCATGATATGCAATAGCATAATATAGAATTAAGTGTCAGCATAATACAGAATTAAGTACTGTATACACAGTTTTGGTGAAAAGAAAGCACAGGACAGAATATTCCCCTCCAAGTTAAATCTTTCTTTTCTTGATTACAAGGATCTCCACTGGAGCTTACAACTTCAAATCATACCTTTAAAACAGATAAATATTGTTGTTTTTTACATTCCCTTTTAACTTGCTTCTCTATCCAAAGCCTACTATTCACTAGTCTTAGAAATATTGATTAGACAGCTGCTATATTCTTTTAAACATTTTCAATTGAAGACATTTTTAGGCAGCTGAGTATCAATATGGCAATACCTTTTTCCAAGTTCCCACAACCTAAAGCACAGCATTTGGCTTCTGTCTCTATGGGTGTTCAAGCTATGTGAATGTTAACAACTTACAGGATCCTAGTACATGGAATGAACGGTCCAATGAACTAATTGGATTGAACTTTCTTTTTATCATCACTTCTTTAATGACCCTGTATCATACTGGGATCTCGCTGCTGGTGTCTAAGTAATGTCTAACCATGGCACAGATAATCACATCTTCATCTTCCAGCTTTACCTCTCTACAAAGCTTTCAGCTGAGAGTGCCTGTTGAATCCATGCTGTATTTAGCACAGGTATTGAAACGTGGAGATATTCCCTAACAGGGCAAACAGCTTTTAGGAAGCATCTTTTGAAGTGAGATAATAACTCATTCAGGTAGCTAACAAGGAAACTTTGCATCAAGTATGCCTGCTCAGTACTACAGCAATTTATCCAATTCTAATATTGTGTGTCCCATTCTGACTGTTCCTTGACAGCTCTTCTTCCTCCCAGTTCACTATGCATTTAGGAAGATACAATCTGCTTCACTAGTAACAGAGTGACATGTGCTCCTCCTTCATGTATTTTTCCTCAAAAGAAAATAAAATATTCATATCTAATTATTATACATTAAATAGAACTATAGAGAGATATTCTAGCTTTTCAAAAGTATCTCAATCATTCCTGTTTCATTCCCTTCAGTCATAACAAAATATAAATATGCTTCTAAGAGAGGGTCAAAAATCACAAATGAGTATTTAAAATAACTTCAACTACTTCATAATTCTCCACTTGCTTATTGCAGCTGGTAGCACCTAAGAAGACTACATCCCTTACTTTGTAGGACTTGTAGGTACTTCTCTCCTAAAAAGCCAAAATTGATGCCAGAAAAACAAGTTAATTGTATAAAAAAGCTTTGACTTGTCACAGATCCTACTTGTCTCCTAGCAGCTCGAGAGCTAGCAAGGTCAGCATTATTTTTTGTAAGTGTGATTCACCCATGCTATAAATCACAATATATTCTAAGACATTTACAAAGCTATTTAATGCTGTTCCTTTTAAATTACTGATGTTTCAAGTGCTGCATATGACTATTTTTCTTGTTTATTTTTAATTTTGCTGTCATAGAGGTAACCCGAAGTCAACTTAATGAGTGCATAATGTAATTTCACTGCCATAAATGGAGAGTCATTTGCATATCTTCAAGCTCTCCCATTTTATCTTCATCTAGGTATTCACCATTATGTAATATACCTTCTCAAGATCTTCATCACCGCTTAACCGTACAAACTTTCTTCATTAGGCTTGAAATATGAGTCAAGCCTCTTAGTCTTCAACTTATACATGTGATAGATAGGATGCTTAGTCCTACTCTTTTTCTTTTCTGATAAATTTGAAAAGCTTGGTCTCCTTTTTACACCTTAGATTAGCCTTCACTCATAATTTCTTGCAGCATGTATCTTCTTCCTAGAAGGCTTAACTGACTAAATTGCTTCTTCCCCCTTTCTCATTTCTAACACCATCATTTATCAGAAGGGGTCTGTGCATTTCAGCAGAAAATTTAGGCTTGCTGTGCTGGATAAATCAAGAGCTTACTAACAATCATAGCAACACCAAACTGTGTCAGAGATATGTCTGCATTTTAGATTCCATTTCACCACAGGTACTTTATCACCCCATATTTAACTTTGGAGGCATGGTCTTTTTTCTACAGTTGCTTGTACAATTGAAATGTGGAACTGGTAAAGGTTAGAGAGGCAGAACCTACGCCAAAATTTTGATTAGCAAAACAAAAGCAGTGACTTTTTCTACTAAGCAATTGATTATTTCAATGTCACTTTACCTCTTGTGTTTAAGAATGTCAAATGTTTAAAACAATTACTAGACATGACACAAATGCTATGTTATTAGCAGGAGGTGTTTCTTGATCTGCCCAGTTATACAGAGCCTTGGTAACTCCCCACAGAATTTTTCCACAGCACAGGTGTATGGAAAGCACCTTGCACTGATGCAGATAATCTTTAGTTACACACACTGAAGGCCAGCTTCTTTCTAATTTTTATGATCAGGTCTTCATTTCTTCTTACACTTCACTTAATCTTTAACAAAGAGTTTTTAAGTCAGCCAAGGCAATTCTATCTGCAGGTATGACCATGTAGACTGATGCAAATCTCCCAGCAATGTCAAGTTCAATATGTCAATGTTGCAGAACAAAGGCTAGAATGAATTTCTTCCTCCTGTCTTATACTGACAATGTTTTAACAGAGACGCATCTCCTGCTTTCAGGGAAAGGTGGCAGACAGCTTATATCTTTAATTTCTTCTAGAAAAATCAAGAAAGGAAATCAAGAAGGGGAAAAACACATACACAAGTCATTGTCTTTCGACATCATTTTGCTGCTTAAATTCTAGGCAATCCTAGTTTAGCACTTTCTTTGGAGAAAGGACCCAATCCATGCCAATATTATCAGGTAGAAAAAGACTAACTTATGTGTTGAAAGCGAAGGGAGCCAACCCATCTTGTTGTTGATCAGCATCGACTCCAATTTATTGATTAAATCAGTCACTTTTTATAATAGTGTTAATTAACTTCATGCATATTCCAAAATCCGAGCTCACAATAGGTTACAGAGATAACTCTAACCCCTCCTTTTGTTTACAATAGCCGTGGTTGTTTATTGAAACCAAAATTAGTGTTCTCACTGTGATACGAAAAGTTCTCAAAACCTTCATATCTGTTCCCAGAGCAGCCAAGGACTGTTATGAGAAGACTGTCTGAGAACCTAGTTATTTACGAAATCAAGCCTGGAAACTGCTGCTTTACAGCTGCCCTTTACTTTCAGCTGTATACATTCATGGCCTCTTTCTTTAAGCCATGCTTGAACCAGGCTCTCCACACTTATGCTGATCTGAATCTCCAAATGGAATATCCAGTTAAAGTGAAGTAGCCAGCTCAAGTGACTAACACACATGTGAGCCAGTAGTCCTTTGGATGTTGGTTGGGATCATGCCCCAAAACACATGATTACTGAGGTCAAAATCCTCTTCTTCAGGAAAAAATCTTGCTTATATTTACAAGATAACTATGTTTGCCTGTTGGGTCAGCAATTCCATGTTCTCTGCTGCTCTTCTTTCAGAAATTTGCCTTTGTATAACAGATTGAATTTATTATCTTTAAATTTTCACACTGTTTTAGATTTTGTTATTTGCAGTATTAGGGATCCAGGGATTTTAGGCCAGAATTTAAACATTTTGGACTTGTCTGATACATTTCAGACTTAACTAATATATTTGCATATCTTTCCACTGCTTCCCTTTCATATTCCCATCCTAAACATGACTGTCTTTGACCTTGTTGGTACACCTATTTCCATGCCACAGGTTTTGCCTAATTACTGACTGCTAGAAGTAGTATGCAACTGAAATTATGGAAAAAATAAATCATTTATAGACCCTGTAATACAATGTTTTGTATTCACAGACCTGTGTATTATTTTCACTTGCCATTTTATCTTGCATCCATTTCTTTAATAATCCTTAAAAAACCAACATATATAGCATGATTTACACTAATCAGAATTAATAACACGTTTACAGCCTTAAGCACAGATCCTACTTCATCCACCAATGTTTTCTCAAGTCCATGTACAAACCTCTGGATATTGGATGCTTTCAGCCTCCAGCACTATACATTTTGAGTGAAGAAATGGAAATTATTTGAGAAGGAGTCCATACGTCATTTTACAAAGTGCTACTATTTTACAAAGTGCTACTGAAGCAGAAGACACACAACCTATAATTCCAGAGCTGCCAAATCCAGTCAACAAGCAAGATGATGGCATGTTGATCTGTTTGAGGGTTTTTGTAGCTAAGACTTGTGAACCATGCAGCATTTAGCAGATCTCAGTTTGTATACTGCAATGCAACTCTGTTGTAGCTGAGAAATTTTGAAATTAAGAAGCTACCTAAAATATTTCACAATAAAATAGAACTACCTAGTTGCATTGGGCTGTTTATGCCCAGCATTAGTGAGAGAGCTACCATCTTACTTCAAGCTCCTGAGACCTGAAAGACATTTTATGAGTAATAAGGCCTCCTATAAATGTAAAAATGTATATATATATATAAGGTCTTAAATATATATAAATATATAAGACCTCCTATATATGTAAAAATCAAGTGGCTGAATTTTGAACATAATTGCCTCTTGGTCCCAATATATTGCACAGGTTTGTGCAACTTTTCTGATGTGTCCAATTTCCCCAGTTTCAGAGTTACCTAGCTATTAGGTGTACACCATTTTGCCACCCCAGCCCACTATATTTCTAAAGAATGGTTTCCCTTACAATTTAACAGAATAAACAACCTAAACCAACACATTATGTAGTTTATAGGAAAAAAGATACAGAAAATCATGTTAAGCACACCACTTACTAATACTAATAATTCAATTTTATGTCCAGAATTACACATCATAAATGGCCTTTTAGGCACATTTGACTCTTTCTCAAATTCAACTTTGTTTATACATCCCCATCAGGCTCTTATTCAAGTTCACATAGTTGGTTCTCATTATCATTTAACCACAGTTTTAACACCTGTATTCTGTAGGATGAGAGTGAAACAGCAAATTCCAGCTTTTTGACGATGTTACATTAAGTATTTATTACGCGCATTACTTATAGCTTTCATGAAAAGAAAAAAAAATTGCTTTAGTGATATTACCATAAAATATCAGATTATAATTAAAATTGTGAAGAAACAATTGTATACCATAAAAGATACTAAGCCAGCTATGTCAGAGATAAAAATTACAAGAACCTAGCTTGTGACACTACTTTCCCTGGACAATATTTTGCTCTTTAGATTTCCTTCTATCTTTATTACTTTTTTATAGGTTTTTTGTTGTAGTTTGTAATAAAAATCACCAAAAAAGCAAAACAGAAGCTTACAGAGTTGCGTTTTTTCCTCTTTCCCTGAAGTATATTTAAATACACTTTTAAAGACTAAAATAGCCTAAACCTTTATGCAGGGCTATTGCCAGTATATTTTGTTCATTAATGACTCTCAGTTCCTTAAATCTTCCTTTAGGACTAGTGTGCCTATTCATCACAGAACACTTATCACCAGGGGTTCAAGCTAGAAAAAAAATCAAAATAAGACTTGCTTATTCCTAGCATGTCAGATATGCATGTTTCTCAAAGTGTGTGTTTTCACAAAGAGGTTTAAATTTGCAAATCATTTTATTTTGTTCTCTAACAATTCCCAAGCGAAGATTTTTGAGTAATGTTAAACTCTAGCAACATCAGTAGGGTGATGGTCCTGTGATATTTTGATGATTCAAAGCAGCAATACAGTCTCACACCAACTGAAGCTTTGCATTCATTTCCTTCAGTTCCACCCAAGCAGAGCCAAAAGCTTTTTGCTGTACAGTCTCTTGGATGAGCAGGTTCTCAGTCAGTACATAAATTTACTTTCTTAGAAATCTGCTGTTTACACAGTTTGACTCTGCATTTTCAGTCATCTGAACAGCCAAACTAAAGTTAGCCAAAAAGCAAGGACAACCAGGTTCTGGGAATACAGACATGGTTGCATTAGCTTTCCAGTGAGTTTCTGGAAACTGACTAAGTGACCTTTATTGCAATGACACAGGGTGAAGGTAATTCTGTTTGTATTATGGCTGGATTTTTTTTTTTTTAAGATGAACTCATTATCCCTAATGCTCCTTAGCTATGCCCTTTTTGTTGAGAAATGCCACAATCCTGAAATAGGTCTGACTGCCTTTCTGCTTAATTTTACTATCCAGATGGATGGTATAGAGGGAACACAGATCTTGCTGAGTTTTTTTAAACATTTCAAGAAATGAGACTAATCATAGCGTAAGCCAAATGCCATACCTATTTTATACCTCTGGGTGTTGGGCACACAATTAAGTTTAGAAAAATGTTGGTTTATAGACCTTTCCTTATGATACAGGACTCTGAAATCTCATTGTTTATGCTTTAATACTCTTACTAGTGACGTCCATTTCTCCCAGTCCATCTTCCCAATATTACAGTGACACATGCATGATTTTATTCCCTTAACTACTCACTGAGCTAGGCATGGATAAAAACCATTTGTCCTGGTTTGACATAAAGAAGGAAAATAATGACTTTCAAACATCAGATTAAGATGCTGGTTTTTGTTACTGGCTTTCCTGGGTTTGGGTTGGTTTAGAGTTTTTTGTTTGTTTTGTTTGGTTTTAAACTAGGTAAGATCCAATGGTATATTAGATCTTTTACTTCCTTAATGCATGTCTTTTACTTTTCTAATGCAAGTTTCCCTGAATTTAAACAAATTCAGAGAGAGTTTTGGAAATTTTCACTAAACTATTTGAGTTTTCCTCTTTTTCTCAGCATTTAAATTTTGGCCTGCCTTTTCAGTATGCAGATTATTAGGTGGAATTAAATTTTATCATTAGCATCTTCTGAAAAATAAGCCAATAACAAAAAAGGAAGCTTTAGGTGAGCACTACAATATATCTGAGAGACCACTGACTACCTTTTTATTCATCAGGCACAGGAGGGATGAATATCTCAGCGTGAATGCCAGAAACCCCTCTATATATGACTTATCATAGTGGTTAATTTCATTCAATATAAACATGTATGTTGGGCTCATCTTTGGTTTAGCTCAGCTGAGGCACAAAGGAAAATTAAAAACATACTTTGATCTCAGAGACATTCTCAAAACATTCCAATTGGTTTTTCTACAGCAGGAGAGCAATTCTTTCATTTGCCTCACCTAGGGAGATGTGTCACTCTGGGGACCCAATCATTTTCTTAATTAGGTGAACAGACAGCAGCCTTAAAACATTTCCCAATTACATCAGCAAAGATTTGCCTGTCAAGGAGCGAGACTAAAGAGCAACATTAAAACAAAATAGTTCTGATTAAAGGCTTCCTTCAGAACACCCTGTTGAGGATGTGGCTCAAGTGTTGAACAACATAAGGTAACTCATGAAGCAAAAATAGCACATTCAAGTAATCACTACATATTAAATTTCTTCACTGAAGTAGAGGTAGTTAAGTCCGGCTTCTATTACTGCTGATAAACCAAGAGTCATATCAATAACAGCCACTCTTGAAGGCTGTCAAACATCTTTGTGGTAAATTTCTAGCCTCAAATGTCATCAGTTATGGGGATCCTCCCACCCTTTCTAACCAATTGTTCCAAAGTGACTCTGCTTTACCCCTTATTCATTGCAGTTCCTGCCATCTCTGTTCACAGAAGCTCCCCTTTTTCACCCCTTTTACTCCTTTGCTCATTCACAGGTAATATTTTCCTGGGCACCTCACAGATTCAAAGCATTCAAAGCTGGTGTATAAAGGCAGATATTTTTTTCTGGCATTTGTTTAATTATGGGCTGACTTCCTATAACTTTTCTACTTGAATTACACTATAGGAAAGAATTGAGTGGCACTAAATTAGGATAGCTAACCAGTGGCACAAGTTCTTCACCAAAGATATTTTCCTCTCATTTACCTTAAAAAAAAAGAGAAAAAGAAAAGTAGAAAAATATTTTGGCAATTACTCTTGATGTCTCCCACTACAATTTACCGTGGCCATTTTCCTTCTAGTATTCAACAACAAGAAACATGTCATACATTTTAAGTGAGGTTTAGATTTAACTAAGAACCCCCATTCTTCACCATGTGGAACTCAGGAAGTTTTTTGCAATGTAACAGTAACACAGGTTGGCATTTAAAATCAATTTCACCTTAAAACTATTGAAGATTTTGTTCAATTCTCAATGTATGGCTTTACCTCTAAGTAATTTTATTTAATGAACCCAGCTGTTGAACTGGCACCTTCAGCTTCTACATGGAGTACCAATGTAAAGGATGTTGCCTATAGGCTGAACCATTAAATCAATTTTGAAGGCTAAGCAAACATAAATTATAGTTATTTATTTGCTCTGCTTATTGTAATGTATTTCCAGTCATAGTACCCAAAGCATTTCCCACATCTTGACAATGGCAAATCAGTGCTGCTGACATTTGCCTGCCAGTTATTAGCAATACAATGCCAGGTTTCAAAAGCTAAGATTTTTGATGCCCTTTAAGACCTAAAGTATTTCTGAGGTTTTAAAGCCTATCTAGGCATCACAATTACCCCTGTTTTTTATTTCTGTGTGCTGTTGACTTCAGCTAGTTCATATTTGTTCCATATTTGTGAAGTGCAGTGCACAATGGCAGCAAGGACTCACAGCCTGTACTTGAGAGCTGTAGGAATAGAGGATGGATATTCAGCCTGCCCCACTGCTGGGACCAGGGAGCATCACCCCTTCCCTGCCACCTTCCCTAAGCTGCAGCACAGGACTCTCGCCATTCAGAGCCACAAGGCACTTGTTACCTGCAAATCACCATTTGTTTGGCTTTTTTTTAAAAAGCAGTGGGCAGTCTTTCAAGATACCTGTGTTGAAGGAAAGCTGCATGAGGCAATCCATGTTTCCTAGTCTGTACCGACACCTTCAGCACAATCATTAAGGCAGGAAATCACATTGAAGAAAGCCTCTTATCATTTGTTTCACAGAAAACTGGTTTGCTTCTGATATTTTCCCCAGGCTTGCCCCTGCTAGTGTTTCTAAGACTGTAGGACCAACAACGTCCAGTGCTATTTTTTTGGCATTTATTAACTTAAAATAAAGTGCCAAAGCCCAAAAAAAAAACTTTAAGGAAAATATCATTTATACCCTGCTTTAATTCAAGTTTTTGACAAGCCTTGGAAAGGTACTATCAGCTACTTCAGCAGATAAATACTCTGAGAATGGAGACAAGATAAATTACCAGCTATCTTATCTAAAGTCCTAAGAAGAGACTAATAAAAATGTATGGCGCACAAGAAAGTATTGGCAGCCAAAAGACTGAGCTATTTCCTAGTCAATTATCCATCTTAAAACTTGATTCAAGCATTCACAATTATAGATTACTATTCAGTAACCAGGTATTTTTTATCAATTTGTACAGATTTGTTCATCTCAGAGCTGTGGTACAGCAATGGGCAGGGCTTCATACCAGAGCTGCAACTTGCAAAGTCAAGAATCGGATTGTGTGCACTTTTAAACCCATTGGCTATATGCAAAAGTCTAATATAGCAAAGAAACATTCAGTAGCCTGATAGAAGCCCTCTAAAGGTGTAAAGCCACAGAAATTGAATGACAGGTTGAGTTGATAGCATTTTATTTAGAAGGGACTATACGCAGAATTATGACTTATTGAAAATCATTGAGCTTTTATGGTAGGCTTTGTTTCTAAAGGAGATATGGTAAGCCTTTCAAGACTGTTAAGACCAGTTCAGATACCAGTAGCAGTTCCTTTTCACTCTATTTCTAGTACTTTCCAATTTCTGACACTATAATATTCTGCATTTTTAAAGCAATCTTCTGTCGTCTTCCAATCTTCTATTGAGATACTGGACTAATTTTCAAGTTTCATTTGATGGTAGCCCTATTTCTTGTGTTAGAAATCCACACCCATTCTGCACATTTCACCAAGGATTTTCAAGATTATTATACCTTGCCTGTTATCTCCTTCCTGCATAGAGAAACTTTTTCTTGTACAGGAGCCTTTCTACATTTTGTGTAATTCCTTGGTTGGTGATTCATCCTGTGGAAATTAACATTACTTTTAAATGAGCTATATTTCCATAGCAAGCAGAGGTGCAGCACTTGGGTGTTACATAAGCATTAGTTCTCTTTTCCTGACTAGGCAACACAACACATGCAAGAGATCTGCAGTAGGCAGGGCACTCTGAACACCATGTATTATCTGAGAATAGGAGGAAGTGGTACTGACTATTTTTCCACTGACTACATTGTTAAAAATATAAACAGAGAGCACTGTACATTCAGGAATTAAAAAACAGAGGGTGTTTACTTTGGGTGTTTTTATTTATCTTATACCATCATCAGAGACCAGCAATGAGCCTCGTTAGTAACTTTCTGCTGTTTTGCCCCCACCTTTTCCCTTTAGAGGAACTCTTTCCTGAGATTATCCTGAAATAATTTTCAACAAGTTTGGTTTCCTTGCACAGGGACACATTCCACAAGATTTAAGGGCTAAAGTGACTTCACACACTTTAAAACAATTAGGGCAGCTGTTACTGTACTTGTCATCTGACAACTCCAAAGATTTACATCTTAAATAAAGGGAAATTCAATATTTACATCCTCTCCCAAAAGAAGGAGCAATTGTGATTATTTTGGGAATAAATCAATATTGTATGCAGTGAAAAAAAACCAAAAACCCTATCTCCAGTAACAGTGTGGGCTAGACATTCTTCACTCTCCTTAACCTCTATCACATTGAGTGATTCAGAGCCAAGGTAGCTTCAAGCCGGACTGCTGGTTGTTTGACACTCATTTTACAGCAACAATAAACCTCCAGTTAAAACATCTGCCTTCAAGTTGTATTTCACACATGCTGGTGATATTACTCCTGAAGATATCCTTCAATTAATTATTCTTGAGTCCTCAAACTTCAGGTCTGTTTCAGATTTTCACTATCACACATTTCAGCAAATACTGTGAATTCTTTCTTTGACTCTACCTATGCTTTTTACACACTTCCAAAACCCCTAAGGAGTAGTTGACAGATGCTTTCATGCCTCACCACAACTAAAAAGCCTTTACTGGTGTCAATTAAAATTTGTAAGGATCAAGCAAAACAAAAATGAAACTAATAAATTACTCATTTCTACTAGTGAGGGTTCCTAGCACTTATTGGCTGTTACAAGACTTCCTGAAAGCAGAAAGGCAGCACTCTCCAAAACTAGTCAATGTGAGGTGTTACAGGTTAACTGCAGCATGGCTTATCCTTGCAGGAACTGTCTAATTCTCACTCTCTAGCCATACTTCAAGAACAAATAAGCTAATAATAAATTCTCATATAAAAATCCCCACACAGGATTTTTTTTCCCCATTCATTTCCTTTGCAACTGCATCAATTTCATTATCTGTCAAAGCAAGCCATATTAGCTATACAGACAAAAGCATTCAAGCAATGACTGTTAAGATACATAAAAATAAACTCTGACAACAATCCTTTTTACCCCCCTTCAGAAAACTCGAAGAAATATTCGTTTCTAACTGAGAAAAATCCAAAAACAAAACAGTCTCCCACACTGCAATTACACTTAGATGTACAACACCATCTGCTCATTTCAAAATAGAAAACATCAGTTGTTCCAATTTTTGTCACTTATGGGATTAAAACCTTAGCAGTTATTCCAAAATTGTGATAACTATTTACATCATTTAAGAGACTTGAAAAGAAGAGAAGCTTTCCTGGTTAAGTCTTACGGTTGCTTATGTCGCTACAAATTCTTTTCTGCACTGTGCAAAATATTTATCAGAAAACCAAAATCAATCATAGAGTTTTGTGTCCAAAAGCCACTGAAGGAGGTAATCTATTTGGTTTCAAAGATGCTAAGGAGGTACACAGGTGTCCATGTACTTATGTGCCAAAATTCAAGTCCTAATTTTTTGTTAAAAATATGGCAACATGCTTGATTAACTGGTTTACTCTTTTGACAATTTGTTGAGCAATCTGGTTATAGCCATTCTGTCTCTTGACAAAAGGACAATTTGCACCCTTTACCTTGCAGAGTAAAGTGTTGCAGATGACTTTATCCCTTTATCAATCAGAGTCATTCTTTCTTTGTGAAGCTTCTGTTTCTTAAAGTCCATTTAAGAATGTAATGTAGATAACTACTGAAGTAGTTTACATATGAGTAATAACAACAGTGGTTAAATAGCAATTGCATTTTCATTCCACTGTGAGCTACAGCATATTTAAGTTTTCTGCATCTATGGATACAAGCACAGAGCTGCTTTAATGTCATAATAAGTGAATGTAACACATGAAAAGGACATCCTAAATGAAAGGAAGGCACCCCATATTCTCCAACTCACCTCAAATGAAAAGTTATTAGTATTCAGCAAAACACTGAAAAACTGTGATTTGTGAAGACAGTAAATTGGAAGGCAAGGTGACATAATACTTAAACAATACTTAAGGCAAGGTACTATATATAATAATTCACAAAAGTGCATTAAACTCTAGCTCAAGCAAATTAAACCAATTTGAAAAAAGTTCAACTATGTCCCTGTCTACAACCTATAAGAAAAGATAGTTATATTTATGCCACTATCAGGAATTGCAAATTTCAGGAAGTGATAGAAGAAACTGATTTTTTTAATTGAATTGCTATATTGGGACAAAACTTCTGTATTGTCTGTTCATCCACTTTCTTTTTGTTGGAAAAGCAAATTTGAGCACGTGAAATGAATCTCCAAGGGGAATGATGGAATATAAATTGTTTACTTCATGTCAAGCACATGGTGCATTTTGTCTTGTTTCAGTCTTCTAACAATAGGAAATGCCTATAAACCTCCGAGAAAACACTATGTCAACTTAAAGTACAGTGACAATCCCAGTGTACATTATTAAAAGTATGATCTAACCATTTTAAAGCAGGGAGAACAATGCTTAAGTGGTGAGTTTCTAACCTAAGGTCAACTAAGAAAATTCTGGTTCAAAAGCATTGGTTAAATGGCTAAATGATTCAGCATAGTTAAATGGCTGAATTACACAGCAGTGACTCTAGCTACTGCACTGCATTTAACCCCCATGCAAGATGTGATGGGAAGGGGGAAGAGAGCAGGTTGGGGACTAGAACACAGCTCTATGGACAGCAGAGGACTCCAACACCACAAGCCCACGTGCTGGTAGTCAGGGTGATGGGGTCAGAGCTACCAGAAGGACAATGTGCATTTACATACTCCAGTAAGAACTGCCTGAAGCTCAGGCCAGAGCAATCAAGACAGTTGTACAAGGTGACAGGGTGGTCTCCCACAGACTTTGAAAGCTTCCCTGCCCTTTTATCTAACCAGTTTCTTGGACATAGACCTGGCAAGAACAGCAGGTAGCTGGAAGTGCAACACTGCCATCCAAAGCATTATACACACAAGCCACTGGATTCTCCTGCCTGTGGATTCTCAAGTGATATACACTCCAGTTGGACTCCCACCTCTAGAAAAGTGAGTGAATCTTACCATCTGGTTGGCCGTGATCCCACCTATAAAATTACAGCTTGGTTTGAGAACTATGTAGGGAATGCCAGTGTGGACATTGCATTAAATCCATTCTGCCCTGATGGTGAGGTTTTTCTCCCTTTACTTCATCCCTTTGAACTTTATCTGATGTATCATGGCAAAGGTACCAGGCAGCTACACAAGAGACCTTTGAATCTTGTTCAACAGTGTATATTTTCTTCTAATATAAGTTTCCTCCATGCCTCTGTTCTCTAAGCCCCTGCCTAACTAGCATGACTGGACATGGAGTGAAGTTGCCAAAAGGCTCACAAGAGACACTTGCATCTCTCCAGGCCATTGGGAGGCTGCATATATCAATTGCTACATGTTCTTCTCACTGAAGTGAATGGTCATTTTCTGAATTCCACCAGCAGCACCTTAACCAAGCCTAAAAAGTAGTCCTGTATAGCTTTCCATATAAAGCTTCAGCTTTGTGTTTTGCTAAAGTTTCTCGAGCACCTAAGAAAACCCCAACCCTGGGTAAGCATGACGACTTCTGGGCAAATGCTAATGTCTCTAAAATCTGATTGTAAAAGCAAAACAGATACGGTCTTGTCAATCACATGCTGGGGGCACGTAAGGCATCAAGAATAGAATAAAATTCTCTTTTCAGTATTAGCAGTCCCTCCTAAAGAAAGTATTCATTTAAGTCTAGGCTGCCTAAGCTGGCAGAGGTGAAATGCTCTTTATCAGAGGTTGATTAATAATCTGTAATTTAGTTCATACAATTTTGCTCAGTTCTAAAAAAATGCAAATCCTCTTGGCCATTCTTAAAGTACCAAATGATGTAACATAGCTTAAAGCCTCTCTTATTTTCCTGCTTTCTCTAAAATATTTTTTGCATCTAGTGTTAGGAAGCATTAAAGATCTTTTGTATATTGCAAACTAAGAACTTGGAACAGACAGCTGGGAAATTCAAAGACTCAATATTCAGAAATTACTTCTGACCTATTGCAAGAAATAGGGGAAGACTTTGTACCAGCACACCATCCTAGAATGTGGCTAAATAGCAGGCTCCAATGAGTGAGTACAACCAGTGCTTCCCCGTGTCTGTAAACTAATGTTTTCTGCAAATTGAAGAAGCACACAGGGAATATAGAATTCTGCTGATTCCAATATAGAAAGCCCAAAATGCCATAGACAAATTTCCAAAAACTATTTTCCTGTAAATAACAGTCCTCAGAGGTGCTTTCCTCTGACTTCCTCAGTTTTTGTTTCTATCACTTGCCAAGGGTAGTCTGTAGACAGTCAGAAATACAGCAGTGCTCATAGAAGCAGGGTGCCCAGATCATGGTACTTCATCTTCACCCCAACTTCTACATAAATTTTCTGAAACAAGACAAGGAATTTTGGTTTTGGTGTTTTTTTTAACTGTTGATCAGGTTTTTTTCTGATCCAAGGCTACCAAAAGCATCAATTTCAAATAATGCAAAAAATATTAAAGGTTAACCAGTGCCTCCATGCTGTTTAATTTTCAGTAAAGAGCATTTGAATACTTTTTCAGTGAAAATATTCAGAAGAATTGAACTATTACTAAGAGTTTAAAAGAGTTTAAAAATAGTTTAAAATTGAACTATTACTAAGAGTTTAAAACTATTACTAAGAGTTTAAAAGCTGTAAGCAGCTGGAGAAAAAAAAAAAACGTGAATCCAATTAGTTTCCAAGTTTAAAGACAATGTATTTGAAATCTGAATTCTTATCCAACTCAATCCCTATCAGCCCATGATATTTCCTAGAGACTGGCAGGAAGAAAAAAATTCAATTATACAGAGCAAAAATAAGAGTCTTAATTTATTTTTCTTTATACCAAAAATATATTTTATAATATATTACATATAATTATACAAACTATTATACAACTATATACTGTAAGACCCATTTTTCTTCTTTGTTTAAAGCCTGTGATCTACTATGCTCTGGAACTGAGTAGCCAGGCTGTCAGTAAGAGATGCACCCCTGAAAGTCCAAAGTTCAGGTCATTCATTAACTGTGCTACTTTTACCTCTATTTTGTGACAGCAAACTTGTCAGTGCAACTGAGTTCTTTCAGGTTACATCTCTACACTCAATCTACTGAGTTAGGCCAAGCTGTCACACTTATTACTTTCAATAAACAGAAAGTTTAAAAGAAAAACATGGCTATTCAGTATTATGATAGAACATTAAGACTTATTAGTAACATTAAAATACTGTTGGTGAAATCCCTTACGGTTTCATACACTTTTTTAGACAAATTGATGCATTTGGTAATTTTGCCAATTCAGAACCACAGATTACATCTCTTTCCCTGCTTCCCCAAGGAAATACTTGAAGATTGAAATGGCAGCTCATCAAATATGTTGTAAATAAGGTGAACTCCATGTGCCAAGGCAGTGGCATGACACTTAGAGAAAACTTGTGTCAAGTGTCAGGCCTTGGAATGGTTAATATCTGACATCTAGAAGTTTGGGAACCAGCAATATAGCAACTATTATGAACTCCAGATTATTTTTGTGTTCAGACAATCCTATTAGCTACTTCCTCTGAAAAGCAGAGTTGCAGCCTGATCAAAGATTTTTCTTTTCTCCAGAACAGCATCAAGCCAATTCTTCCCATAAGGGAAAGAACCCCTGAAAACATAAAACAAATAAAACCAATATCCTCCCCAAGTATATAAGCCCGTCTCCTTTCATTAACCATAAAGACCAGCTTCACCTAACTCAGCTCAAAAAAAATAATTAGTCTTTCAAACTGAGGAATTTGAAATAAGAGAAGCAAAAAAGTTTTTGAAATAAGAGAAGCAAAAAAGTTTTTCAAAACAAAATAACAAATAGGGGTTTCTTTTGGAGAGTCATCATTTGTTGACACTATCTTGATCCCACAACTAATCAGGGTAATTACGACTTCCATTTTCCATCTTCCATGAACCTATTTGAAGCGGCAGCGTAGACTAACAAATGAACGTGGCTACATATGACACTTGGAGTTTTAGAATTGCATCACTGTTTTATTTTCAAATACTGTTTTGTTATATAGGATGTTTTGGGAGGTTGTTTGAGTTTTGCTTTTTTTTAAATGAGAACTTTTGCAGAGACTGCTGTTAAATTTATGTTCTATAGACTCACTTCTACAAGATAATGAAGGAAGTCAGGAGCTGGGAACAAAAGAGTGTAGTTTGCAGATCCTAGATATAAATTTAAACACCTCTGTGTGTATATAGATTTGTGGACATGATTTAATTAGTGCGCAGAGTTTTGAGTCCATATCAAAGGTTTCAATTATTACTTCCAGATGCAAACCTCTAATTATATAATTCTGCTTAGCCACTAAAGTAATATTATACAGAAGTAGAAAGAAGGGCACAGTCTTGTTTGCAGTGTCACACAGGACAGGTTTCCATGTCACCTCAGACTGGAATATTAACCCAGCACAAACTTCATGATCCCCATCAAGGTCTACAGAAAAGAAGGTGTAAAGTTTGATTTCCTAACTGTGATTAAGCTACCTGGTTTCTGGGGGAACACATTCACTTACTGGCAGATTAGTTTCTTCACTTCTTGATTTGAGTCGAGCACATACTCTTCTCATCCTCATTATGACGTCCATGGGCTTGTCATGGAACAAGCCCACTGGAATGCTGATAGGCTGAAACATAACTGCACCCTCATCATACACAAACCACCTGAAATTTCCTGTGCCACACATTAATTTAAGCTTGTGCCTGTCATCATAATGAGTCAAGAACACAGTGGTCTGGGAGAGCTGCAACCACAAGGGCAGGAGCAGCACTGAGCCTCTCATTACATGACATTTCCATCACATACAAAGTCACTTCCTCTCCCAGCAATCAATAACCTGACATTTAGCCCATTCTCAGAGTGCATTGGTACTGACATACTCATCCTGGCCCATCTACTCTGGCCTGAAAAAGCATTGTCTCCTGCCCTTCCTCTTTAAGGGCTTATCTCTAGCTGTCATTTTCTCTCAGGTAATCCACATGAGGAATCATAATGCTCTTCAACATCCAGAACTAGTGATCCTGTTACAAACCCATCTCAATTACAGTGAATTTTTTTCTCAATTAAAAGGAAAAAGGTTTACATGAAAATCAAATTACTTACTCTTTAGTAGATGTCAACTGCAGTAATAGAAGTTACCTGCTTATTCTATTTTTATATATATTTTTAAGATTTTTCATACCAATTTCAAATTCTGTCTTGAAAAATTAACCATACAATTAAGTTTGAAAGGTCTCTTTTCAGTTTAACTATATGGAGTTATATTTTTCCTCTTTCCCTTAAGAATTTTATATAGATCAGCCACACAAACTCTAAATCTCTGTAAATATCACATTTGCTTATTCTTCAGGATTTGAACTGCCAGTGCTGTTTCAGTGATCAAAAAGAAGCATCTGCACAGAAATGCACACTGTAAGCAAGGTATTTTGTTACCCATATTACTCCAGTACTTCTAACAGCAATTCATATAGAAACCTTCGGTTATAACAAGGAAAGTTGTCGCACCAACCTACTTTAGAACTTATAACTTCATAGAATTGCAAGTTCTGTACCAAACTCTTGCCTTTAACTATGTTTGAATTTTGAAAACAAAATCAAGCTATCTTTCAGCTCCAATCCACATTTATCTTTCAGTTCTAATTTGGTAAGAAACCCACTCAAAAATATATACAGCATTTTTCAGCTCTTCAGCCTAGAGTGATTATTCATCAGCTAGCTCAGGATTAGCACTCAGTATGTCCAAGGGTCAGAAAAGTAGATTGCAAACAGAATGGCATCTCCTTCCTACTTATGCTCTTCTGCAAGTCCCATGTGGAATAAAAACCAACCAGTGACACACGCATTTCAGGACAATATACTGCTGCTTTATTTTTGTTTTCTATTCCTTAGCACTGCTTTCTGCCAAGATTTGGCAGCTGGCATAAAAGGTGGCAACACCTGTTTAAATCATGCAGATGAAAGAATCCGTTTTGTCCCTTGGGGATTTTGTATCTCTGTATTGTGACCCCAAAGCCACTTGAGCATAAATTATATGATTCATTTCAAGGAACAGGTGTGACCCTGTTGCCTTCTCTCTTCAGGGACTGCAATGGACACAACAAGCACAAAAGCTTGAAAAAGCTCTAAGATTTACTTGGAGTTCCCTTGAAGTTTTAAAATAGGATTTTGGATAGCTAACACATGCATGTCTACTTTCTGAAGGCATAGTGAGATTCATGATTGCCTATACTCTTGCAATATGGGAGACATTAATGCAAATTACTATTTCCTATAAATCATAGCCTAAAATTCTGAATAGAGTTTAGCTCCTTGCTATTATTTTGTGAATATCTTACTTAAAGCAGCAAAATATACTTTCTGTAGAGTCTTCTCTTGCTTGTAATCAGAATGCCAATTTTTCAATTTGTCTGCAACACTTGTTACCAAAGAGTCAAGGTTTTAAAATGTAGACCTGTAATATTAATGATGCAAATATAAAGAAATATCTAATTCAGTGTAATAATAAGCCTGATACTGAGGTTTTATTTTAAAAGGTCTAATTGGGCCACTCAAAATTAGCAGAGGAAAGAGAATCAGAATGAAATCCAGAAGTCAGTCACTTTATATGTATTTGGAGCAGCAATCTAGAATAGAAGATATGCTTTAAAAGGCAGTTCCAAACAGTTTTAAAACAATTAGCAAATTATGTCTGGAAGAGGACATACACAAGCATCAAAAATTAATGTGAGCCACACTCTTTTTGATGGTCCAAAATACAGTCAGTTTTTTCTTTCAAGAAGTCTCCTAATGAAATTTGAACTTGTCATTCTAGCAACATTCTGAATGGCTTGCTATGTCTGATATACCTGTACCTTTGGGAGGTGAAATATACATATAATAAGCATATCTAAACCAGTCTTTTTTTTCAGGAAAAGGAATCTTGACTAGTGTTCTCTCACTGCTTGGTCTTAATTTGGGCAAATTAAAACAAATTTTTTGCCTATAGAGGACAGAAAATTTTGGATATGAACACTTATAACAGTTTACATATTTAATAAATGTCAGCTCTACTATTTATACTCCATACAAGCTATAAAAGATATTTCACCACACCCACATGAGCTTTATCTGCATGAAGTCTGAGGTACTTTGCCCTTTTTCTGGGGCTCCTGTACTGAAGCTTCTAGTACTGAAATAATTATGTATGTAAGTTGCCAAACAACTCTCAATGCCCCTTTCTAGTGAGCTCCAGATGCAAATAATATGTTTCCACCCTGAGAGAAAAAGAAGTTTTAAATCTAGGATTGGCATCTACCACACAATGATAGTACACATTCACAACTCTGAATACATAAATGTAACCCATAAAATATGTTGGCTTTTTATTTTAAAACTGTGATATTCGTAAATGAAAGAAATTTCTCCTGGGACTGAGGGGCTGTATATAAATAGTGGCCGCAGTCTCACCATGTGTCTTGCATTTCTTCCATAGTAGTAAGAGTACATTTTAAGAAATAGCTGAACAGCTGTTACAGTCTCCCTATCTGGTTTCAAGATACTATGCTCCATTTCTGTCATTAAAGCGCCTATTTGTCTATTGAAAGCAACTTTCTTAACATACACCATGCACAAGCTACCCCAGACTTCACTGCATGCACATGGTGTCACTTAAAAATGTGTCTGCTGGCAGCTCATTGTAACTTCTTCCACTGTGCCAACATTCATTGTATTGCCAGCCATGGACTGACATCCCTGTAAACCACACATGCTTGTGTCCTGTCTGCTGGGTCTGTATGAGGGCATGCAGCTTTGGCTACATGGAAAACATCTGATCACAAAGCATAGAAGAGCCTCTTTCCAATTTCATATTGATTAATAGAAAAAAGGAAAAGTCTTTCAAAACTTTTCTGAAATGATTACTGACTAAAAATTTTTCTTAGGAGTACATCTGAAAAGTTTTGGTCACAAGTTTGATCTCTACCACCTTGGTTAAAACCCCCAAAATGTTGCATGCGAATGGCTTCAGAGACTGTTTTTATGAAAGAGCCATTTGTATTGGAAGATAGAAGTTTACAATTTTAAATTGTGCTTAGTCCCACTAATCATTTCCAGAAAGAATGATAGGAAAACAAAAGAGAGCTTAGAAAGGAGTCTGTTTTGAGGAGGACCAGAAGACCTCTGGAGATCCTTAAGTTACTATCTCATTTTGCATTTTTGAATTCATGTATATTTGATCACCTTTTTAGCTATCAGTAAATGGTAGTCCCAGTCCCATTCTGGAAGACTCAAGTCTTTCCCCAGCTGTAGCTTTAACACTAAATTTAAGCATTCTTTTATTTATCCAGTAAGTTTTTAAACCTTTTGGGAGGTTGCAGTTATGTTCTCTAAGTTCTCCTCTACTAAATGAAGAGCTGTGCTCTTACTGCTACCCTCTTAGGGCACAGCCTAGGACACATCAAGGCAGAACAAAGCCTATTTGCAGAACACAGACAAAATACCCTATCAGTCCTTTCTTCTATATCCCTGTAGAAAGGTCTCCTAACAGAATATCTATAATTATCCTCACAGATAATTACACAAGATAATAACACAAGTAGCGTTCAACAGATCCCCTCAACACAGAACAATGTAATTTACACCTCTTTGAACACATGGGTAAGATTCCAAGCTGTGATTTCTTGAAATACTTCATTACCTAGTGACCATAAGAATCAGCATCATGTGGAAAGGAGACAGGAGGTGAGAGTAGGAACTTCAGCTCAGTTGAAATGGATACCATGGACAGCAACAATGGGTTCTAAATAATCAGAGTGCTTGAAGCCCACATACCTCCCCCATCCCGGAGGCAAACCTGCGCCTCAGAAACACCATCTTCCCCTTACCAGGCCGTGTTGTCATAAAGACCACATGGCACAGCCAAAACTCTCTTAGCTGGAGCATGGGATATACTCATGGGAATTATTTTTACTCAAAATCAAGGAAAATCATGTCTGTCCTACCAAAAATGTCCCAGGACAGGTGGTAAGACTCATTCATATTTAATATTCCTACAGATGGCAACCTACAGATCTGAGATAGAAGTGACAGAGTGAGAAACAAGGAGATGAAAAGTTTTCCCCTTGTCTCTGTCACTTAATAGTGGAAAACTGACAGGAGATATCAGATTAAGCACTGTACAGGCAACACAAGCAATTATGGTCAGTATGCACCCTGGAAAGACATTTTCCCTACTTCCTGCCCCACTCCCCCTCAGGCCTCCACTCCTTCCCCCGCGCTTCCGCAGCCAGCTCTGACAGTGAAATAAATCATGCTGGAAACACAATCCATGTGAAACAAAGCACACATGACAAACATGGGCACAAATACACAAAACTGACCCCAATAATTTCTCCATTTATCATGGAGGCGACCTTCCTGATGCAAGAGAGAAGAAAGCAATAGGCAAAGGACAAATATCTAGAAGGGAAGGTAGAAGGAGGCAGACTCTTCTTTAAACTGCAGTTGCATATTTCTCCCACTTTCAAAGAGAGTAGGATTAGAATTAGAATTACTGACCATTATTAAGGACACATTAGCTTTTAAATCCCTAGGTACCTACTGAATTTTAAACAAATAAGTTAATTATGGGCCAATGGATAGGGGAAATGGGAGAAATCAAGAATAAAATTGAAAACATTTGGAGTCTAAGGGTATTGCTTCATTTCATTGTTCATTAATTTGGCTGTTCGCATCTCTGAAGTAAACCTGTATGTTGTAATTGTAAGAAGGCATTTACCACACATTTAGGATTAGTTCTGCACTTGGTATCCTGGTTGTTAGTTATCTGAAACACTAACTTCTTCCCCACTTCTCTCCCTTTATATTTCTCTGTTCTTGTGAGACCATGCCTGGAGTGCTGCCTCTAGTCCTGGCATCCTCAATAAAAGACAGACATGGACCTGGGTTATTTAGTGGGTCCAGAGAAGAGTCACAAAAGTCACAGGGCTGGAATACCTCTTTTGTGAGGTCAAAGCTGGGGTTTTTTAGCCTGGAGAAAAAATAGCTCCAGGTAAACCTTATTGCAGCCTCCTAATATATAAAGGGAGCTTATAAGAATTTGAGTCTTTTTGCCAAGGCTTAAATAACAGGAAAAAGAGCAATCACTTTTAACTGAAAGAGTGTAAGTTTAGTTTGGACCTAAGGAGGAGATTGTTTATTATGAGGTTGAAAAGTCATCAGACAAAGTTGCCCAGAGAAGCTGGGGATGTGCCATCCTTGGGGATGTTCAAGGTCAGTTGAATGGGGCTTTGGTCAAGCTGCTCTAGTGAAAGATATTCCTGCCAGGAATATGGCAGGAGAGTGAGCTTTAGGATCAAGGCAAAATCCTTCTATAGTTGTAATATGCTTCCCAATGTCACAAGTAGTGTTCTAATTCCCTGAATGGGATAAGCAGATAAATGAATATTATTTTATTTGCTCCTATGTTTTGTGTTCTGGTGACTGGAACCAGAAAACTCTCTGTTATCTACCAGTATTTCACTTGACCATACTTGAGCTATGTATTTTCATGATACATAGAAGAATTCAGAGATTCGCTCAGAACATAAATCAGGATCATGCAGTCTGACTGCTTAATTCTAATTGCCATCCTAATTACTTGGGCTGTGCTCTTTCAGAGTAGTTAGAAGGTGTAACTTAAAACATGAGGCCTAGTTTCAAATGAGAACTTGGATTAACTCAACCACGTCATGCATAGTCTGAAATCCTCCTAAGAACTCGTGTGACCAGCAACTATTTGGATCCAAAAATTTCCTCCTCTATATGAAATTATAAACTAGAAGCAAGACCAGAGGTGAACATAGGAATAATAATCACATGATGTCCCAGAGCTCCACTTGAATAGCAATGTACAAACAACTGAGCTCCCAAACCCTTCCTAACTAAACAAAGGGCTAGGGGATACAGAAAAAGGGCAAGTTATTATTAGAAACCCACTTTCAATGATTTGGCTTATCATAGACATAACTGCTGTATTTTAGTCTAACAACTTTGAAAAGTGCTACCTAATCCCACTAGCCAGGAGAGCCATATAAACCCTGCAGTAACAGCTCCTCCACACACCGTTTTTACTTCTCACATTGCCTTCAGTGGAAAGTTTTAATTAAAAGATTTATCTTATTTAAATCAAATATAATAATTATGAAATATAATAGGCTGCACATTCAGGAGGCAAGTGCTTGTACTATGCAGTTTTATAGTACTAAATTAAGAAGCCAGTAAATTACAAGAGCTTTCAGTCAAGTCAAATGATCTGACTGTGCCTGATTAGTCAAGGACCTATGTTAAGAACAAAAGAAGAATGGTATCTGAATGTTAGACTTAAATTAGCAAGTTGCTGCTTTCTCTTGCATAGCAACAAAACATTACAGCATTACAAGGCAAATACCAGTCTGGGCATTATTAGCTCAGTAGAATCATTCCAGACCTCTAGTGCATGGGATAATTCTGCATTTTAGGAGACACATAGGAACATATATGGCTGGAAAGTTAGAATAACTCCCAAATACCTGTAATCATTTAGAGCTAAACAGAATTCACAATCTCCCACCAGAAAACCTTTTTCAAATACATTTTTGATTTGAATTCCAAAAAATTCTGCTATTGGACCAAAGTATAGCTTTTCTTTGCCTTACATCAATTATACCGGGTCCCATTTACATAGACAATTTAAAATCCCAGCTTTTTATGAGCCAGTATTCTGTCCAATAGATTTATTGTCACCTACCATATCTGACATTTTGTAAAAGAAAAAATGTTACTGGTTCCAACCACCTAAAGGAATATCTACTAATGATACTCATGATCTTACATCAGATCTCCTGATATAGTTTAATTCTTCAACATTTATAATGGGCTCAATAATGCACAAATTCTACTGGCACAAAGACATGGGGGGCAAAAGCAGTAATTTAACTGTCAGATTAAGAAATACTTAGCATTGTCTGAAAGTAAACATATCTATGAGTAAAGTAAATTTGACATCAGAATCTGAATGTCCATTGCAGGACTATTGTGTACAGGCTATGCCAAACGAATTGGCTATAATGACTCACGCAAATTAGAGCAATTGGAACACTACTCTGTTTCCTACTCATTAGTCAAGCCCAGATTAACAAGAATTTAGTATTTGAAGAGTTTCCACATTGCTATTAGACAGTTGGCACAAAGAATAAAAATATCTTTTGTGAAATTTCAAGCACTGTTTAGTCAACTAAATCAAGTAAATGCTTTGCAGCTCAAATGTTCAATGTAATCCCACAGCAACATCTGTATTGAGTCCAATTGAGCATCGTCCCAACAGCAAAATCAAAAAATTTTAAAATTAATATTATTAATATAGCATATGCACATAAAATACATGTACACAGAATGTTGGCTATGTATGCCTGTCCTTCCAGGAAAACAGTTATCTGGCAGTAACTCTAGCAAAACTATGTTCAAAACAGCTGTGCCTGTACACTTAAACTCCATAAAGGGACTCAATCTCACTCTTATTTAAGTTTTATATTTGACTTCCACTCGACTCTACAAAACTTGCCCTTTTCTACACCTCATTACCAAAAACCAAGACAGTAGGGGCTCAAACAGCACAGAACATTCAGAATGAGTGTGTGTTATAAGATGCACAAAAAAGGAAATAAAAAATATATTTAACTGCTGTTTACTGAAATACCAATTTTAGTATTTAATTTGCTTTCTTATTGACATTGTATCAACCTTTTCAGGGAACCAGCAACAGCAGCCAAGACTTTTTCAAAATAGGAAGGCATCTACTTCCTATTGAATTCCAGTTGCTTCCTTTGTTCCATCTCCTTTTCCTTCTCCCTTACACCCCACTTGGCTGACCTTGAACCCTCCCATCACATTTCATCAGCCATGGCTCCCTCAGGCAATCTGAGGACCCAAGCCCTTGGTAACACTTCTCCCCATGTCATACACCCTTGTAAAGTTATTCTATTATTTAGTATATACTACTAAGTGCCACATGTAGGATTACCTTCTGTTCTGTAGTTCTTTGGATCTTTCTCTTTAGAATACTTTTGTGAAGTTGTGTTTAATCTTCAGCATCCTGCTTTATTTTGGAATAAGACCTGCTTGAGCATTAGGTTACACACAACACTGATTTTACATCTTGATACTGGATTTCCACCTCATTCTCTCTACCTCTCCAACCAAGAAACTGATATAACTGTCCCAGTTTCTAAATTATAAAGCATTTAATTAAAATAAATTAATTATATATTAAGAACTTAGAGAAAAGGCAAGAGATGCACTGAGATGGCACAAGGTGCAGTACAAGCTTGTGTTCCAATGTGGGGTCACAGTTAAAATCTTGCTACAGCAGTCACCTGCTCTCTACAGATGTGTGCATTTCTCTCCCTACACTGAAAACACGACTCTACTGCTCTAACCAGTTGCTAGGAGGGCAGGGAATAGACCGTGCTGAAGTGAAGAAAATTATGCTGGTCCACTAAAACCCAGCAGCAGCAGCACACACTAATCCTATTATCAACATCTTGACAAAAATCAAATGAACAAGAGTACAATTATTTTAATTGCTTCCTTTTGCACATAAGAAATGTCAAAAGCTATCAGACCAAATCTATTTACAAAACATTTACTGCATTTATAAGATTTTGTGTTCACATAAAACATCAGAGGGTACGGCAATCACAGTCTTAGCCCTTGATAGGAGGCCTGATATGGCCTTTCAACCAGAATAACTATCTACTTATTAATATAGTCCTGTGGGACAGCAGTTAGCTCATTTTTGACATTGTGCCTAGGCTGGGATTTAGGAAGGCCATACTATTTCCTTGATTATCATGGAGGCATTCAACCTGCTTTTGCCACCACTCCTCACTGACTCACCCCAGCCTTGGGCAGGTCTTCCTGGAGGAGCTGAATTATTCACCCCAGCCTGGCAGCCAGCCTGACACAGTGCTTACAGCCCTTCCTTGCTTTGTTTCTAGAACCTAGCACAGGTATAAGAATTGCTTATAAAGAGAAAGAAAACTATTGAAAGTTAATAACTTAGTCCTTCCTTCACTTCCCTTGGAAGGACAGAGGTTGTGAAATAACACTGGGAAAAAACCAAAACTGTCTATTAAACATTTAAGTTCCTCTAGTCCAAATGACTATACTCATTTTACTCACGTCACATGTGTTCTGCTCTTTTTAACAGGGCATTGCATAGTGTGAACATGAGAACTGGGAAGCATCCAAGTGCCCTTCTCAATGCATTCAGTTCTGTGACGGCATTAAATTTAGAACCTCAAGTACGTGCTTAGGGTATCTAAATAAATTAATTAACTAAAAAATATTAAAGTCACAGATGAATGATGGATGGATGACAACTATAGAAAAATATATACTGTTGGTTAACTATTTAACATGTAGAAAAGGGAGCTGCAGACAAAGACACAACATATGGTCACCTTGGTACATGCCATCCAAATTCAACTCTCTGCCTCTAATATCCAAATAATTTAGGGCCTATTGAAATACTATAAAGATGTACTCTTTTTAGGAAACTGACCTACCCACCAAATACCACCACCATATATAAATTTCTGCTAGTGATTATTTATGCCTTCTAGTGATTATTATGTACCTATATGGTATGCGTATGTTATTATGTCCATTTTTATTTACTAAGGCCATTCCTTACATCTTGCTGCAATCTTGAATTACAGTGTCAGAGGAAGAGTAGAATATTTTCACATGCAGAAAACACAAGAAACACGACTTGTTGTTTCTTTTCTGATACCAAGAACAGTTATTAGGTCTGTTTCACACTTCAACTGGACAATAGGAAGCAGTCCCACAATCCCTGAGCAATCATCAATGCCAGTCAAATAAAAAATTTTGCATCAGAAAAATCTCCTTGATGCCCAGCTCCTCTAATCACACACTGAACCTACTGAAGCATCAGATCTTCTTTGGGCATCTTCTTCCACTGCACTCAATGAATGTTCCACCCCCTTAAGACACCTCCGCATCAAAACAAAGTTGACCTGCAAGGTCTGACAGTGCCTCAAAAAAACCCAAAAAAAACCCCCATCAACCCTAACCAAACTCAAAAACTGTTTTAACTTCAATAATTTCTATTGTTATTGACTTTAAAACATAGAAAAAATGCTGTGTAGTGCATGTTGTTAATATGTTCTCTGGGACAGCAGTACAACTCAGGCTGGTTCTGCCCCCAGTGATCTGCTTACCACCTGCTACAAAATCCCTTAACCAAATGTGTTAACAACCTCAGATACCATGCTGGGTGTAAGTGCCAAATGGACATTCCTACAGCAACCCCCATGTCCAACTGCCTCAAACCTAAATATTAACATTTTTGCTACACGGCTATTCTATCACTAGGTGCACTAGGTGTGAAAACTGGAAAAGTTTTAGAGGTATTTTCATTTGAGATTGATAGAGAGGCTCCAAAACCAAGATCAAATTTTAAGACCCAAGGAAAAAAATCAGTATAGAGAAATAAATTCACTTGGAGACAAGATAACTCTGTTCCAATTTCAAAGAAAACTTCATAGTAGACTGTTCCCTGCACAGCAGACCCTAGAGCATCTCTCAGCACTCACAGGTCCACATTACACACTAGCAAAAAAAATTAAACTACGTGCCTATTTTTCAGTGAGCATGCATTTTCAAAGACTATAATTATACCTGTTACCTTGGTATAATTGAACAAATTTAGAAAATTGAGGGATCTCTTGATATTTATAAAGATCATTTAAGGAGATTACAGACATGTAATTTGGTGGGTACTTTTAGCCATTCTAATTGTTACCAATTCTGCAGTCTATAGCACATAAATGACTTTTTTCTTTGTACTCATTTCTGGTAGGGAACATTATATCTTCAAAGTTAAAACACTGAATAATACAAGCTTTGCTATGGTTTTAACAGCATTATTCTAGTAGTATTCTACATGACGATGAGTAGTTCATATAAATTTACAGAGCAAAGGAAAAGTCATCAATAACATTTAGGAGATATGAAGTTTGTTTTGAATGGGTTGACAGATATGAGTAATTTTGGGATTGGCTGAATAAAAAAGACATTGTTTATTCATTTCTTCACATCCTAGCCAGGCACACACAGACCCAAATAGAGCTGAAGATACCATGGTTTTACTTTTGAGAAAAACTACTTAGCAGGAACCTCCAAAACTGAGAAATAAATGCAATTTTGTGGAATCAGGAAGTGTTAAGACATTTCAAAAATAGGGAACTGTTACAGAGTATTCTCCCAGGAAAATTTTTCGACATGGTAACTTCTAACTGAATGAAGTAGACATGTGATTCCAAGAAGGTCCATTTACTTATCCGAGATATTAATTTCTTCATTTACATTGACATTTTGGTCTGTATGAAACATCAATAAGTGCTATCAGAATTAAGGTGTGGATCATATTCAGACCTAGCCAACCATTACACACAAAGTTAAAAAAAATTAGTACTTGGAAATTACCTTATTACTAATTTATATTTCTGATTAAAATTATAGTCAAAGAGCTGCGGTTGCTCTAAATTAGGACAAGCAAAGAGACAACCACAAATGAAGATCCACAAGACCACCCTCAAGCTACTGAAATTTATTGCAATTTAAGAAACAAAATATTAATGTATCAATATGCTACTTAGAATCAATGCTCAGTGTCTTTATAGCTATACAGAAGATATTTTCCTCCCAAGAAATCCAGACTGATGGTACTAAACCATCTGTTTCTTAGTTTTTAAGTATGAAATCACTTAAAAATACCTAAGACTCATCAGAATATTAATTGAAAGAATGCAGATAAGCTACCAAAGTTATTTTTCATTAAGTCACCTTCAACCAAAATATTTCTTACACAGCATATTCTTTCCTGACAGTTCAAAGCAACTATTTTAAGCTCTTGCACATGTATACAATATTCAGAGTAGAAAATAATTTTCATCAGCCTCACGCAATTCCATGGATACTTAAAGCTTGAAACGTGAAGGTTGATGCATATATCCTTTTGGTCCTTTATGTGCGACACTCATATAATTTTCAGTAACTAACCTTTGTAACTACTCCTCATACTTCAACTTATCTGATTTAAATACAGAATTTCAAGTGTACTATTTTTCCTTTTCCCAAAACATCCTCCTGGCATTTCTTCCTGTAGCAGAGAAATACTTGAACATCCTCTAAAAACTAACTTGTGCTGTGCTTGAAGATTTGACAGCCTTTAAAAAAGGAGAAATATTTCCAAGTTAGGGACACAAATTAACACGTAGACTTTTTTGACTTTTTTTACACGTCTTAAATCACGTTCTCAAAATAGGGGTTTGTAACATATTACTTAAGAAGGAGCTATGCAATTCCAAAGGGTAACAACAACTGGAGATGTTAAAAGTTGTGTTTGAGAGCAAAGAAGAGGAAAGGTTTTCATCTGAGGATTGCTGGCCCTCATACTGCAGTTCATCTACACCCACAGGCATAAAATCATGGGTTGGTTTCAAACAGTAGAAAGTTGATGAGCCCCCCTGTGTTGTAAGTGGCCTCTGTGTGACTACTTAAGATAGTCCTTTATGGTGACTACAGGTTTTTCATCCACAACACAGGATAAAGCTCAGTTCAAACCCTGCAGATCAGTGCCTGTTATGCAACACATGATTAAGCAGTATATTCAGCCTGAAGAAGCCTGATGCTCACAAAAGCTCCCTGCAGATCTCAAAGCAGCTGAACTTCTGCTGGTGTCTTAAGAAAAATCACACACCTGAAAAAACACAATGGATCTGATTTCAGGCTTGAGGCTTCATGAGTTAATATATTGTCCTCCCAAGCCTCCTGTTTTTATACTTGTAACTCAGCTTCAGAACAGTGTTTAGGAAAAATAAAAGCAAACACAAGATGGGCTTCCTCAGAATGTATAATAAAGGACCTCATAAAGTTTCTAGTGGAAAAATGAGATACTGTACTCTTCCAAGAGTTTCAGTCCACAGAAAATAGAACGGGACTGGAGGTTCCCTGAAGGCCTTCATTCAAAATCGTGCTTTGAAAAAAAAAAAAAAAAGCTTTTTTATAAGGGCCATAAGACAACAAACAAGGACACAGATACACATTCCTCTACAGTGAGTTCCCAGGAAATTGTCACAACTATTCTTTACATGAATTTAAATTCCTCAAAAATATGTTCCATAATCAGCATCTTAAACCAATGTATCCTGCACTCCTAAAGCATTCACACAGCTAAAATTTTGCATTAAAATTTTGCAATACATATGCAAAATGTTTAAAATATTTTCTTTTTAGAATTTCAAAATATCTGGTATATATGTAGCTATTATTATACAGGCTAAATACCAAATACTATTGCACTGCAGTTGCTGGTGAGCATTCTGGCAAGCCTCTTGGCAACATGCACATGGTGCAGCTTGCCTAGGTACACCACCAAGCACAAAGCCAAAAGGCAAACCACACAGCTATAGAGCTGTGCCATGATTAGCCACAGCACACACAGGTCACTGACATCATGTGGCAAGTTTACTACTAGCTCACCAGCTTCTTTGTTTTCTGGGTTTGTGTGCCTCGCTAGTGTACCAGTATCAGGACATGGAATGAAATTACTCACTGACTACATATTTAATTTTCCTGTTTTCTATGGTATTCATTAGCTGTCCAATAGAAAGACACATTCTGCCTCTGGTTGCTGGGAAAACCTCCCCACATATATATGCCAGTGCTTAGCAACATGGATTAGGTAATAGAAAAAGAATGTAAGAATTTTTTAAAGTCTTTCAAAAGGACAACACTTCCATGTGTCTTTTCTGATGAACAGATCTTTCCTGCGGGTCCCCTTCCAAGAAAAGGAATCTTGGTAAGTCTCCCTTTATCTGCATGAGGATGACAACTGTATTTTAAATTAGCTGCAATAGAGTTGAACTCTGGTGAGAAGAGGTTGAAGATAAACCTGTTTTCATGTCTGCCTCATGGTGATACTGGAGACTATTCATTCCATCAAGGTAAACAAGACATGAGCAGCAGGCCAAAGAAAGGGGGCAACCTGTGGAGGCTTTGCCGCCTTGGCTGCAAAGAAAGCCTCCAGCCCAGGAAGACCAAATAGTCAAACACCCACTTTGTTCCAAAAGACATTATAGCATTATATTTTAATTTTCATTCTGTTTCTTCCCTCCAGGCATCCATCAGACACAGCCCCACAGCACATGAATCCAGCCATGCACTTCACCAGGTAAATTAAGCAACTGCAGAGCCACAGGCAAGTGACATTACAGACACATCTCTCTGGAAGGGAGACGCAGCTTCTGCCTATCCCTCCCCTGTAGTCATTCTCCATTGATCCTCAGCCCCAGCTTTCTTCTGATTTGGAGCTGCTACTCCTGTTGCTATTGTCAGAACCACTTTCTTAATGCAGTCACCCTCAGGAGTCTGAAGAGGTAGAGCAGCTACTTGCCCACAGGAGCTTATAGTTCACCCAAACAAATGAACCCCCTGTCCAGCTGCAGAGTGGAGTGAGAGAGAGCAGGTTTGGTGGGTGCCTTGCACCTGGCCAGGGTCAGCCTACTGCACACCTATTAGTGCACCTGGGACTGTGGCACAATTCTTAAAGTATTTACAGACAAATCAGGGACTAAGCACAGCATTGGGCTCTAGGGAAAGAGGGAAGCCCCACCCCTCAGATAGACTCAGTCTCAGCAACTCATCTATTGCAATATAATATGAGGACCAAAAGAGACATCCTTTCTCCTTTTATGACTCCAGCTTTCTACACAGTGGGGCCTCTTTTTTTCCATTGTATTAATCATGGCTTTTTTTCTTTCTCTCCCACATATTATATTGAGAACAAAATCTTGTTAAAAATCTCAAAACAAAACCGTGAAAACAAAAAAAAAGGTATGTTAACCAAAATTCATTTTCACATTTGACTTTTATTTTACAAAATAAGCACAGATTTCAGGCTAGAAAAGATTGTTCAAGAAGTTAATTCACCTAAACCACCTGGGACTGGTCAATGCAGTCCTTAAAGCTTTTCTCATCCTTGCTGAATTTTCAAGCCATAATTTTGAAACTGTTTCTCCTGTGGGAAAAGCCAAGGCATTTGGGTGCACCTGGCACTTTCCCAGGTGTGGAAAGGGGACCATCAAGCTCTAAGGACTTCCTTGTTAAGGTTTTCATTTTTCCCAGAAATCTTAGAGCTGTCTTTCCAGGTACAGGAATGAGTGGCCCCCTCTGTGCCGCTTCCCCCTGCTCAGGCTGGTCATTACCAGCTGCCAGAGGATCAAGGATGTCCCACAGTATCTAAGATCCAGTGAAGAGGAGCAGCGAGGTCAAGCTGGGCTCTGCTCAAACCCCACTGGCCCCACAGAGGGAGCAGGAAGGGGGTACAGCAGGGCTGTTACTGAGTCTGTTGCTGTAGCCTCACATTTACCACGTGCGGCTAACCCAGGCAGGATAAGGCAGAGCAGTCCCAAAAATGAGTATGCTACCCCTCTTCTCTGAGCTTCTGTCCTTGTAGTCAAAAGCCCCATTGCTTCCAAAGTGGAAGGTAGATGGGGATGCTTCACAGTAAAACAGCAAATCAACAAAAAGTCTCACTTAGAAATACGGCTTTAAGGATTGTCCTGTTTTATTGTAGGCTAAAAACCACCTGTGGTCTTTACTGACCTTTCCATTTATTCACAGTCCTGCAAATGGTGATTAAGTGTTTACTAGGAGCTTTATCAGAATGCTACACATGTAGACAGGGGTGGCTTCATGCATACAAAGTGCATCAATATCACCAGAAGCTCATGAAGTGTTTTTATATGAGCAACTGCATTGCATGGCATATTGGGGCTCTGCTGCAATTTAACCACTTCCCATTATATTAAACACACAATATGGTAAAACCTCACCCCACACTTCCAACTGAAAATAAATGCTTTTCACACCTCATCTGTGGACCAAATTTACTTGGTCCCACACTTGCTCCTCTCCCATTCCTTCTGTCTCTTTAAAATGTGTGTAGCTCTCCATGGCTGTGGAGGTAGGGTGACAAAACACTACCTACTACAATAAGGCTGAATTTTATGCAAGTTTTCTGAAAGCTTTCAGGTCACAAGCTATGACTGTTTTTTAAGCAGTTAGTCTACCCACTGTGATATGAGCTATCAGATGCTGACAGTAGGACAGTTTGCAGAACTAATTATGTATGATAGCACCTGTAAGGAGTGCTGTAAGGAGATTTTTAAGAGCAAGGAAGTTTGAAGCATTTCTCACTAACTCCTTTTGACAGCTGGTGTCTGTAGTGTGCTGTTTAGCTAATGCATGGGTTTCAGAATCTAGCTAATTCAATCAAGGTAGGAAATTATCTCTGTTCAAAGGTTACATTTTGTTAGGTAGGTACAGTTTATCTAGTTATTTTCCATAATTACACAGATTTTCATAAGGATTAATTTGAAAACAATTTTTGAAGCTATACCTTATTTCTTTCTTCCTGCATCTAAATTACTCTTTTCTTACAATGAATTCTCCTTGAGATTTTATCTAGGCTTTCATGTTGTCAACCATGTTGTCAAGCAAAGCAGATTATCCAAGCAAAATCAAATCCTTACTATCTTAGCAAAATTAAACCTATAAGGAGTCTGTAAGCAGAGTTCTTTGAAAACCAAACAACCAGGTGAACCCAGTTTAGTGTGTTGCACCCTGTGGGCTGGAGGGAAACAATGCCGCACTGAGGGACCTTGACTGGCCTGAGAGCTGGGCCCATGCAAACCTCAGTGGCTTCAACAAGGCCACACGCAAGGTCCTGCACCGGGGTCAGGCCAAGCCCAGGCATGAGTACAGGTTGGCTCTGTGTGTGTATGTGTGTGTGTGTGTGTGTGATGAAAATCTCAGCGTTACCCTGCAGTGTGCACTGGCAGCTCAGAAAGCCAACCATATCCTGGGCTGCACCAAAAGCCGTGCGGCCAGCAGGGCAAGGGAGGGGATTCTGCACCTCTGCTCTGCTCTGGAGAGACCCCACCACCAGCTTTGTGGTTGCCAGCACAAGACAGATCTATTGGATCTATTGAAACAAATCCAGAGGAGGGCCATGAAGATGATGACAAGATTGGAACACCTCTCCTATGAGGAAAGGCTCTTACATCTGGAGAAGAGAAGCTCTGAGGAGATACTGTAGTACCTTCTAGTCCCTAAAGGGGCCTGCAAGAGAGATGGAAAGGAACTTTTCACACAAGCAAGTAGTGACAAGAGAGAATGGCCTTGTAAACTGAAGGAGAGAAGGTACAGATTAGGCTTAAGTTTAGATATGAGGAAGAAATTCTTTTGTAAGTGTGGAAAGACACTGAAACAGACTGCCCAGAGAGGTTATGGACTCCTCATAGCTGGAGGTGTTTCAGGCCAGGCTGGACGGGGCTCTGAAATCCCTGACTTAGCAAGTCGGCATCCCTGCCCATGGCAGGGGTCTTGTAGCTGGATGATCTGTGAGGTCCCTTCCAACCCAAACCATTCTATGATTCTCTGGTTCTATGAGATACAAAATGAGTCTTTTCTTCGGTGCAGTTTGAACACATCATGGAAGGGCAGATGGTTAAAACAAGTTTCAATACCCTGTAGTCTAAAACTTTCATCTAAACCCACAAATTGTTAATTCAATAAGTAGTTTGTCTTGTCCCTATTAATTGATACATGTATATTATTTGACACATGTTCATCTGCAGTAGATTAGTAAAGAGACAAAACTGAGCTCAGCATTCTCCTTCCCTTGCATTAGAAATTGGTATATTAGAATAAGCAAAAAATAGTAGAATATTCCAGTCATCATGTTGCAGAATTGAGTAGCCCTGAGATGTAGAGAAATGTGTGACATTTATGTCAATTTAAAAAATGCAGCAGAGATGTAATATTACTGATAAGTTTGCAATTCATATAGTTTTGTTTAAACGAGGGCAGGAGTAAACCCATTTTTTCACCAGTGAAAGCACAATATACTGCTTGCAAATTAGAGAGGCTTTATGTACTTTTTCAAATACAGAAGATCTATCAGGTCTACCAGTAGCGCCCGTCAGAGAAGTCCAAGATGCTGATTTTAATCACTTTGACTTATGCTAGTCTGTCAGCACTTCAGCCAAGGTCACTCACTCAGTACCTCACTGTTAGTTGTGAAGTATTTGTCTGCTTTGGAAGCTTATGATACCTGGGTTTATAGAAGATTTAATGTTAGGAAATTTTCCATTACAGTTCGACTGCAATATGTTTATTGTAATCATATTGTTTGCAAAATTGGCATAGTGTTTGCAGTTGACCTTCATCAGACTAAAATATCCAAAAGCAGGTTAAAATCTTAAGAATTTTAAAATTTAACAATTCAGTGAGGTGAAAGCGTGCAAGTGTTGAATAAGTAGATTTTTCTGTAAGAAAAGCTGTAGCTGCAGGTTTTCAGGATAGCCCCCTTAAGTAATTTCACATATTAATTTTGATTTATGTATCTGCAAGATAGCTGTTAAATAATTTTGCACCATGCCATAAGAAAAAAAAAAAAAAGATCAATGCTGATCTTATACTCAGTAAGGTAAAGTATTACAAATGGAAATTACTCCTACATGTAGAATTGTTAAAGATCAGATTGCATGTGCATTCTTACTGACAAACAACTTTGAAATGTCATCAGCAGCTTAATTTTGTTCTCCTTCTTCCATAGTTAAAATAGTTATTGCTTTCTTATGAGAAAAGTCACAAGAATCTAAAGCAAGATAATTTCCTTTTCTGTCCTAGCCTCTTTTTTTGTGATTGTTACTATCTCAAAAGAATAGAAACTCACCTACTTTTACCAATTGCACACCCACATCTTCTTGCCTATGCAGAGGTCATGCATATTCATCTCACTAAAACCGTGCATTGATGTGCCCAGCTAGTCCTGGCCCAAAGGGTCCAGTAATACTTTCTCTGCAAGTGAGAGTCAACATACTTAACAAAGAAAATGAACACCTTGCTCTTCCAAAGCTGACTAGAGGTATGGGAGGGAGGACTTGGCAGCAAAAGCTGAATTGGCTTGGGAAGCAGAGTGAGACTCTCACTCCTAATTGGGATATATTTTATTTCATTGGGACTGTGGCAACTTGCTCTCTCCTCATTCCTTGTAATTGGCAGCAATCTTGAAAATGAGCCACTTTTTTTTTTCTTATTTTTCTTCCCCAGATAGATTCTTTTGCTGATCCCAGTGCAGGGAGGCACAGCAGCTTCAACCAACCCAATATGTATATTAGGAAATAGCACAGATGTCTATAAAGAAAATAGCACAGATGCCTTCACCTTCTAAAGCCTAGTCCATGCCTAAAGCATGTTAAACAGGCCAAATGAAGGAGAAATATAAACCAGGAAATGCTTTTGAGTACATAGGAACCTGACAGCCTGCTCCAGAATGGACCCCCAAAGGGGTTTGCAGGTATCACTATTAAAAAGAACTCTCTCCTACAGCAGCAAAGGGGAAGCCTGCACTACCACTGCTCACAAGAGAAGGGCTGTAATGTCTTTCTACTTCTCCCAGATCCAGTTTTACTTAGGAATTTACCAGCTTTGGAGAAGTCTACCCACATGGAAAAACTGAGCCAAAATTTTTATTTCCATCACAGACCAGCTGTAACTGAATCATAGCTCAAAAGCTACAGAAAAAGTAAATGAAGAACAAGTGCTTTTGTAGGTTGAATTAAATGGTGCTCTACAATTACTCCAGTCTCCAAAGTAAGAGATCATTGATTTGAATTTCTTTTCATCAAGAGGAACTTTCTATAATATTAATAACTGAGATCTTTAAAGTTACCCAATAGAGTGTCTCACTTCCTCATTTAAATGCATTAAGAATGAGTTTTGCTTCCCATTATTATTTTTTGGTGCCAGATTTCTGTTCCCGTTCTTACAGAGCAAGGTGGCAGTCAAACCCCTTTCTATAATCATACAGGAAAAACAGCATTCAGGACTACCCATAGCATTTTTTCTTCAGTGTGACAGAATATAGGCAGTCCAGGTAGTACTAAGCAAACACATATGACAGCAATATCCATCCTCTTTTCTACCCTTTAAAAAAAATACTGTTAAAGCTCTAAATCTGTTACCTATAGATGTGACTATTACTACAAGTAATATACCACATGTATAGTACTGTTAAAAGAAATATTATCTGCATAATTCTAATGATTTATATTTTATAGACACATCACTGTATAAAAAATTATTACCGATTTTGTTAGTCTCAGTGTATTGCATAGGAAGGCAGTTAGAAGAATCTGATACCAGTGGTAACCTTTCCTAGCTGGATCTTGAACTACTAATCTTTAAAAGAAGTCCTTGGGTCCAGTGCCTGTAAAATGAAAAATTAACTTGGTTAATATTTTCTTAGACAAGAGCAATATTGTTTAAAAAATGCAAAAAGGCCTTTAATGCTTTGGGTTCTCTTTTTGGTAAATATGATTTGATTGCCTATCAAGAACTGAACTACTGATAATCTGAATATTTTAGAGAATTTATATTGTTTAAGGCCAGCATCATACCTCAGCAAGTCAAAAGTGTGGGTGCCTGAATGTCTTCAATTTCTTTTGTGAAAATAGTAAATCTTAGGTAAATAGTGCTAGTGGTACCAATTATTTCCCCCCTATGCTCTGTTCCATTGACACCTGGACTGAGAGGAATCCTGTTTAAATCCTAATCTCTTTTCCAAGAGCCAGGGTAAGGCAGAGACAGCAAGCACTGAAGAGCCAGGCAGTGAATTCACCAGCAAGCAAAGGGGCACAAAGTGTATAATGCTTACAGAGAGAAAAGCAAGAAGGAAGTTCCTATTCCGGGCTTTAATCAATACATTTGGATGAGCATTTTCTTGTGCACAATAAAATAAGTATCTTGTCTTCTTTCCCCTATCAGCTTAGTCTCTCTCTTTCTAGGTTTCAAATTCAAGGCACTTTCTTCCTTTGTCAAAGCTTAATTATACCCCCTCAATTGTTTATCATCATTGGTGAGGAGTGATCAGACAGAGTAGCAGATATGAATAAGAAATGCCTGGAATACAAGGTAAGCTGTGGAGTCTGTTAAATTTTAGAAAAAAGCAAGTTTCAATTTAACCCAGAGGGTAAACGCTGGCAGTTTGCACCTTCTTTGCCCACCCCCAGCTGTATATTCTTTTAAATAGGGCATCTACTGAAATAGCTCAAGACTGAAGTTCCCACTGAAGCCATGAGGGACTGAGGGAAGATGGATACTGCATGTATTTCAGAACATTATCTGACAAGATGGTTGCAATTTGTTCAACCCTTCAGACACAACTTCTTCCTGACAAACTAGAGAACAAATGCAGAAGAACAGATTACTGTTACTTGTTTCCCAGCCTTGAACAACAAGCAGATGGGCTGATCTATTGAAAAGCTATTAAAAACACAAACTATGCTACTCTATTATCCTTTCCAAGTCACAACCACCGTTTCAAGCAGCTCATTTTTATCCTCAAAACAAACACAGAACTGCAGAAAATGTGCAGAACTATAGACCTCAATGATGCACTCCTTCCCTTATACAAAGGAAAGATTTTTTGTCTTGCCACCATGTCCATGATGAAAGAGGGTTTGATTTGAACAGCAGAAATCATCATCAGTGCAAATAATGCATAGTCAAGCAGATGTCTTCTTTGTATGTATTACATGAATGGTGAAGACATCATCTTAATAAAAGTGTTCAAGAAATATACTTGATTTTTCACTTCAGAATGATACTTACAGAATATTTTCCTGAGACCAGCTGTATTAAAACCATGCATCAGAACAATGTGAACGTAGGGGCATTTAACAAGGTTAAAAAGATTAACAAGGTGGGGAAAGGCTATGAATAATGACAATATGACCACATCACTTGTAAGATTATTTCACAGTTTAGAAGGGAAGGTTGCTTGAGTGAGTGAAGAGATCCAGCTATATTATTTATTCTTTATTAAAGAAAAAGAAAAGCATTACTGCTTTTCCTAAAACAAATCATGTTTCTTTTCTTACTATATCTTAAACTTAAGGATTTCAAATTTTGGTTTTATGTAGTAGTCTAGAACTTGCATAAATGTGGAACGGTCAAAATAAATTGATGTCTAAGAATGTATCAACTACTGCAAACCTTAATGTGTTCTGAAGGCTGAACAAAAAACCCAAAAATCAGTGGATAAGTCAGCCAATTAACTAGGAAACAATCAAAACATTTGTTTGAATGTACTTATTGCCGTTATACCAGTTTTTCATTGTTAGTAAAAATATTGTCAATTTCACAAAATTAACATAATTTGCTCACCTTTTGTTGATTTGCTTCTCTTGTTCATGATATGCTGTTTAAATGGCTACTTTGATATGGTGATGCTTTTATGTTTGTATGCAATTCTTACCTGTTACAAAGGCAGTAAGTGTTTTAAAGTACAATAAAAATAAATATGTCAGAGAAAAATGTAGGATCACAGAAATGTAGGCACTTCAAGGAACCCAAATAATGGCCTGTGTTACTGAACCCTCATCTCTTTCCTAAAGGCTCCTAGCACTCTTCCAATTTTTACTGCATTACCTCCTAAGTACTGCTGGCAGAATCTAATTTTGCTTTTCACTTTCATTCCTCAATCCTACCGTGGCACATCAAGTAGAAAAATGACTTCCTATGTGTCTTTTCTCTCAGATTTGACAGCTCAATATGCAGGGTTAGCCTTAAGGTAATGTTATAATACAAGGGGGTTTCTCCTGCTGCCACCACCCTGCTCAGCTTCAAACCCATTTAACACACCCCACCTGCACCCTCATTACTGCATTCTTTCCCTTCTGTGTCCTGTGTTTGGCAATGCCAGAAGAAATTTTTATTCTTAGTGCAGCCTTTTGCAACACAACATGCTCACAACCAAAATCACTCACAGCTCAGACAGGACCTGGAGTGTAAACACAAAAGCTGCAGGTGGAGCCATGGGAATCACCTCCTTTTCTCTCTGGGTTGAAACTTAACTGTTGCTCCCTCAAGTTTGTAGATGGACATTGGATTCAAAAACCTGTTTCTCTGATATTACTATTTTTAAAAATTTTCAACTTCCTCTCGAATAAATTTAAATCTGTGTCCACCTTTTCCCTCCATTTCAGTTAGATTAGCCAGTTCTCCTCTCTGTTTTGAGGTGCAGTTGTTCCTTGGGTCTCGATTCCATATAATGATTTTTCAAATGTGCAATTTTTTTTCCTATGCTTTGGCACAGTTATGTGTAAAGATATTTGCACTAAGCTAAAATAACAGTTGATTATGAAATTCCAGGTGTCTATTAAGTTTTATCTCTCAAACATTTAAAAGAAGGTGAGGTTTATTCCATTATTTTTATTATTGTTACCAAAATTATAAATCAGTAGTTCAAATATTAAACTAATAATAATTTGAACCAATGGTGGTTAATCACCAAAAGGGGTAGCACTAACTTCCAACAACAAAATGGTTGTAGGTTGTATGGCAAGCAAAACTGAGTGCACTCTCTTATTCTATCTATCATGAGCTTTTTTAAACATAATTTTCTTTAAGCAGTATGCAAGAAATGATTTGCCATCCTTAGAGCCTGGTCTGTGCTGCAGGCTAAACCCTGGACAAAACTTGACAATATTATTGGGAACTCCCAGGGTGAGGGTTTAACTTGGTTAATTCAGTGATCCTTCCATATAATCTTTAACTGTAACATTCAGTATCGCAAACTTCAAAGTCTATAGTTCTGCTACAGAGTCATGTTTTGATTGACAAGGGGTCCATCCGTGCTGCCTATGTTTTGAGCTGCAGCTCCCCTTCAGAAACCTGTGAACTCTACATTCACAGTGAGCACCTCTCCAAATTGGCACTCCCAACTTCTGGAGCCTTCCAAGGCTGAGCTACACTTCCTATGAAACATCCTATGTCTTATGTCTGCATTGGATTCATGAAACTTTTGTTCCCACCTGTGTTTTCATTACCAATATTGAAGAGCCACCTAGTGAACACAGGATGTCTCACTCTCAGTTCTCCTGCCAACGAAGATGAGACTACATTCAGCTGGCTGGAGTTAGGGAGGCTCTGTCACACGCAGACATGTATATAGGCCATTCTCGTATGACAAGTGTAATATCCAGCATTTAAATTTAAGCTTTCAGTTTGATTTCAGACTACGTCAAGTACAGGACAGAACCACAAAAAGAGTGACTGAGTGCTATTCACGTTGTTTTGAAACAGAAATATAATCACAATTGAAAGTGTCAAGCAATATTTATCTATAGCCGCAGATACCTCAGCCACAGCTAAGTAGGTCTTGCCAGGGTCCTTGAAAATAGGCCACATTGGTTTCTAACAATCTGAAAGGGAAATCCAGATTAATATAAACCTTTTTATCACTCTGTTCACAGTCAGTATAAAGTCACAATTTTTCAGCTTTTATATTTCTAGCACATAGGACTTTAACCACAAGAAGCAACTTCCATTTCTGCAGAGGTCTCTGAACTGTGATGATTCCCATATCTGAGCAAGAGTTCCTAACTTTGATAGCTTTTGTATCCTAAAATACCTTTAATATACTAGTGCATCCATTCAAATATAAGTTACAAGTCTGACATTATAAAGAAACAGAAGTGATAGAGAGCTGAGCATTTAGTCTAGAAATTCAGTTTGAATGTAATTTTAATGTTTTTGATGGTATTCACAGGTGCTCTTCTTTTTCACCTAAGGATATGAAGAATTTTGAGTCCTAAAACGCTCATTACAACAATGGCATGAAAAGTTATCTCTCAAAAGCAGCAACACATTGTACATTTAAAATGCCCAGCTAATGTGAGATTCTGAAGGATGGTCAAGGGTTTCATTTTCCAGTGCCCAAATCTGCTGTAAGTTTTGAGACCACTAGCCAGAGGTTCTGGGTCTTTTACATGACATAACACAAAACAGTTTTCACCATCTCTGTGACAGAAGTGTTTCACCCATGGGTATGAGTCTCTGGTGGACATCTCACCCGGAAGTCAGCTAGCATCTTTTTATTAATTAGAGGTCTTCTTTTACTCCAGTACAATTAGAGCACACGCTACCTTCTCATGGATTTGTAGCAGCATGCCCATCACCTTTCCCGTGTTTTTGGGTACCAGATTTTGATACATTTCTGACAACCAACATGAGTATAGATAACAGGACATAGCACCATCTGTTCAGAACTGGTATTTTCTCTGCAAAATCAGTTTATGTTGTGCATCTGATTCTTGTCATCTGTTATCTCAAAGCTTCTAATATTTCACTTCAGAGTTACTCTGAACGCATGTATGAGATGCCAATTTAGGACTGAAGAAGCAGATCGACAGTTACTGATGGCTGCAATTCTACATTTAAGAAAATACAAGTTACTTCCACCCAGCTCAGCCAGGAGCTCTCTGGAGCTTCTGTGTGTTAGGAGTTTGTCACTCCTATCAAACCTGATGAAAAATATAATCTAGAATGTTCTCCTGCATTGCTGTGTTTCATTGCCCCAAAACAGGAGTTCAGAAAATCATTATTTTTGCTCTTCATTAGAAATTACTTGTCAGATATTTAACTACCAACAGATATACTCCCTAACCCTTATTAAAAAGGTTAAATAATTTAAGGGTTGATGGCACATGTTTATTTTGCACTTCTCCCTTTCCTTCTGATTTTTAAAGATTTTGGGTCTACAAGTATTCTAAACCCAGAACTATGACTTAGTTTTAGTTTGAAGCCTTTGGGGAGGGTAAACTCCATAAAGATTTCCTAACCAGTATGAGCAATATACTGGTGCAAGAAAGAACAGTAACCAGTCTGAGTATATTCATTACTCAGGTAGGATAATATGTGCTTATCCCATCTACACAGTATCTCACCTGGCAAATATCTGTTAGAGTAAGTTTGGAAAAACATATTTTATAGCAAGAATAAATTATTAAATTTGGATAATCATGCTAAAAATGCAGTGTGTCTGCTTGTCATGACAAGATGGACACCTTCAGCAGAACTTGGAGAAAGAGATCCATACTTCCATAAAGAGCAGGGATGATTAATCCCAAATTCTTGTTATTTAGACTTTTGACTGTGATTCATGCTGCTTTTATTCTTACAGCACCAATGTTAGCTGGGTGGCAGAAGTGCTGCTGTTTTACAGGCCAGCTTTCAGGGAATTGATAAAAGCAAGAAAGCTGAGCCCCCTGACAATGAGAATTTTTCCTTTTTAGTTGGGTTCCCACTACAGTCCTTAGACTGTCCCACAGACTGTGTGCTATGAGCATGCCTCCTTGCCTCTCCCTAGGTTTAGACAACAGCATTGCAACAATTAGTTTCACTGTCATCATGCCTGGCTGGCATTGCCAAAGCAGTAGGAGAATGAATTTCATACATCTCTGGTTTAGGCCATACTGTCAAGACAGAAAAGACAGATACCTACAGCTTCATCTCTGCTGCAGCAGCAGACTGCTGGGTTGGCATTTACCGATCAAAGGAAACATTGCCTGAAGAATTTCCTCTGTCCAAAGATAAAAGGAATGCAATACTTTCATGGTAAATTTGTCTGAGCGCGTTCAGTTGCTACTCTTTGGGCATGAAATAGTAGAGATCATATTCCCAAACAAAGTACCCTGTGGGAAGAGCCAGATGCTCAAAGGTAGTTAAGTAACGCATCTTTATTGTAACTGTCACAATATTCCCAACCAGAATATATTTTCACAGCTCCCTTCACACTGAACTAGCTTCTGCAGCTATTTATCTCATACTGGTCAAGCACGTGCAGCCCCTCTCCTACAGTGTGAATATAAAAGGCACACAAATATACAAAAGTAGCATTTGTTGCCTGTGCAATATGCTGTGCAGTGGGTTAACAAGAGATCCCCTCAAGTAATGAAGCTGCAGCTGTTGCAGGGATTAGGAAATCTTAAGCAAAGAGTCAACTTCTGGATGAAGTGCGTTCTTCTATTACTGTGCTCCAAAGGCTTTTGAAAGTCTTGGGGCTAGTACAAGTCATACCAATGGATTTTATACCAAAGAAACAGAGGAAGATTACTTTTGTGTTAAGCATTTGTAAAAGATCACAACTGAGGACTATCTTCTGCTATTCTAGCACCAGGTCTCTGCTGCACACTCCTAGCAGTCTCTCTGAAAATCCCATCAGTGAAAAACACAAGGCTCAGCAAGGATTTGGGGAAACAAGCACCTGTCACTCTGTCTCATTGTCCTGACTCAGGGCTTTGCTCTGCCAGTATTTTCACATAAAATGTATACTCAGTCAGGTTCATAGCCTTTGAACCTCAGGGTGAGGCCAAATGCTTAAGTCATTTAAAACCTGGTAGAGAAAGGAGAAAAACAGCCACCCCCTGTCAGCTGGATCCTTGCTTAATTCACTTACACTTCATTTCAGCACGGTATGTTTTAAGGTAAGCCAAATGGAGCAGAGGTGACATTACCCATGTCTTAATTTGTTTTTCTTCTTTTAGGTGCCTTTGACCTGGCCCCTAAAGACCTTTGGTCCTCCAGTTAAATACCTCAAGAACTCATCAGTGGTTGTGAGTACCTATCTTCTAGCCCTCTGTTTTACTGAGTCTTTGTGTGATTGCTGGCTCTAGTATATCTATGCCTGTCAAGCAGAAAAATGGCTGCTCATAGCAAGTAAAACCAAGAGTAAAACCAGAATGAGTGGCTCAGCTGTTGATGTGACTGCTACCTAATGCCATAGCAAGCTGACACACATTTTAAAGCTTGCGTGGAGGCCAAAAGAGGAGCTCTCAAACTTTGAACAGAGAAAAACTAGCTTCATTTAAGTTCATTTAAACAATTTCCTTATATGCGATCCCTTGAAATGTCTGATTTTATGTTCTTGCTTGAGCTTTTTCAAGAGATTCAGAATAACCTGCATTTGCACAGCAAGATAGACACAGAGGAGTTAGTTTTATAACCTGCCTTCCTTAATTGCCCTGTTTTCAACCATTACTTGGTTTTTCTCATGTATTTTTCCTTTTGTCTTCCTCTCCTTAGCTGGGAGATAGATGAAACACAAAGACTAACAAAATAGGCATATAGTCAGAAACCCAAGCCTTTAGCTGACCAATAGCAAATATGAGGCCTCTTGGGATCCAGCTGGGTTCTGGCTTTCCTCAGTCTGTACAGATACACTGCCTAACCCTTCTCATCTGCCTCAGCTGTGTGGGCAGCAAAATTCTTATAAATATTTTGCTGGGCTGCAATTCTTCTTATACATATGACACATATCTTACTAAATTTTGTTCACCATCTTTGGGAGAATGGGAAAAATGAAAACCCTTGTCATAATTAGAAAGTTCATCAGAACAAGCGTTTAAAGTCTCCCGATCACAAAACCACACGGTGAATCTTACCAAGCCCAGTGTTTTGACCTCAAACTTAGAAAACCATTTCTAGATTTAGAAAGCCTGTCATATTGATGACACCAAAACTTAGCCCATCTGTGTATACACAGAAAGCAAGTTGTATAGCATCAGGGGAACTTAATCCACCCCATCTGGGCCAAGCTTATTCAAATGGTTTGAGTTGACATACATTTGTCTCCTTTATCTTATACTATCCCTTCAGAAATAGTGTTTTGTTTTAAAAATAATACAATACTGTTAAAATAAGTCCTGTGAGTATAACTTCTAAAATGTGACTCCTGAAGGCACATGACCTTTTGGTTAGGGAAAAAGAAATTATTAGTCCAACCAAATGTTAATAACATTTGGGTTACACTAGGTAAAAGGTTTAGTCCTGCAAGCACTACAATTCCACAGCTGAAACATCATATTTAAATTTTGCAGTGAAATACACAGTTTCTGTTTCAGTATTTCCATGACCTTTTCTCCAATCTGTAGCAATTCCCCAGATTGCAGGTTCTTGACCGAGACTAGCTTTTTCTATTATTTCTCTTCTGCTTGCCAAAATTAATTTATTATAACTTTGGTATTTACTCCTCCCTCCTCTTTCCCACATGATTCATTACCATCCTTGAGCTCAACCTTACAGATTTGCCAGTGCAGATATGACCAAAAGGAGTGGGCGCAATGCTTCCCACATCACACTTGCGGCACGTGAAGAGCACAAAAAATGTGTACATGAGTTGTAAATCTCCATAATCTACTGCTGAATATATTACTGACAGCAGGTCTTTTCATAGCAAACTCTTTAAGGTGACCTCAGCATCTAGACTGGAGAAAATTTCTGTGCGTTCTTTAGAATAACTGTGTTAGCTGTGTTTTTTCAGGGCATTATTTCCCTGTTATTAGGTGTAAATTACTGTGTTCTTTCACATAGAAGACAGAAGTTGAGAAATTAACCTTTTCTATTAATGTTTACTTCATTCTTTGTGTATACTCCTTCAGGCCTTGTAGATATTTGAGTACAGAGTTTTTTTTTTTCAAAGTATCCTCTTTAAATGACTTTTTTTCTATTTATATTATATTGTTCTTCTGAATAATAAATATTTTTCCATTGATAGCACTCATATTTTATGGGAAAAAAAAAGGCCTAAAATGTAAGGGTAATAATCTGTAGATCTCTAGTTGGTTGCAATTATTGTATCTTTTTTCTTTATTATTAACTCAGCATAAATTTGTCCTGACTGTCAGTATGGGTGGCAGAGAGTGAAGAGAGCAATGGAAACTGCAGTGCTAACATCCTGGCTAACAGGACTCGCAAGGGAATTTTACAGATTTTGTTGGACCTGACCTGCATTTTGTCAACTACATAAGCACAAAAATTACTACCATCCAGCACTGATTAGCAATTGTATTCATAATCAGTTTCATTACTCTTACCTGTTCTTTGTTAAAGAGAAAGCTGTCATTTCAACTTCTCTTGCAAAATCAGTCTTTAACTAGAAAGGACTATTTCTGTCCAAAAAATTATCTTGGTTAAATCTGACTGCCCTCCATCTTCACTGTAGCATTTTGTAATTAGCAGTTTACAAAAATGCAGTTGTGGAAATAGGATACTAATTTTTGTCTTTTCACAATTTTTCCTAATTGTCATGAAACCTACACAAGTGATACTCTCGTTCTCAGTCATACTAGAGCTTTCTCTCTCAACACTTGAGAGCCTTTTCCCAGTGGGGCAGATTAATGCAGCTTTCCAATACATTTTGGAGTTTTCCTACAGAAGAAAGCAATTCTTTTTGCATGTCTCATTGTGATCAAAGTTAAACCTGTCCAAGTCAGAATTCAGAATGACTTAATTTTTTAATTAAGACATTGCACACAGGAGAGAGAGCTTTCCTTGGAAACTTGGCTCAGTTTGTTACTGGCCCCACAGGGTGCCTGAGATCTAACGAAGTGAAGGAGGCCCTAATTATATAGCCCAGTGACAAAACACCACTGCTTTCACGGCAGAGCAGAGGGATGAAAAGGTCATCGTAACCTTTTCATCCCTCTGCTTTGCCCTGAACGGACCTTTCCTGTATGAGTCTTAGATAACCTACAAAAAGGAGAGTTGAAATCTGTATTGCTTCCAAGAGGGACGAACTGGAGGAAAAGCAACAATCTTAAATGACCTATTGTTGAGGAGAAAGGTTATCAAACCAAAAGGTGAGAGGTTATTTACTTTTAGGTTTAAAGAAAAACATATGTAACTGATCCAAATGATATTAAGCATCACATTGTCTCAACAGTTTACTTAAGACACTTTTTATCAGCATTTAACTGATCAAAGTATTAACTCATGAATGTATCTGTGCATTTTCAATATAAGTTATTTATCTTTGCATTTACAACATAAGGTGTCTAATTAACTGAAGAGTTTCTTGCTGTATGCAGCCAACATTTCTTTACAAGTCAAATCATTTTTGCTATCTAGGGACAGTGTTTTGTATAGGGAATAGTTTTCATAACATATTTAATTAGCACTAAAGTCCTACATGTCTTAAGATTTGGCTGGGTATAAGATGCAATACAGGAGCCTGCCCATTTCTAAGACAGAAGAGGCAGAGAGTTTAAGTACAGCTTGGTAAAAAAATAAAATACAGAAATGTTAATTCTTTTTGGTTCCTTTGATAAACAATAGAAATATTTCTTCCATGTGTCATCTATTCTAGAGAATAGAGTTGCCTTGACAGAAATCAGTCCAGAAAGACAATGATAAGGGAGGTGTGCAAAGGCAGACAAAAAACTTTATTTTTACTGCAGACCTTTCAATGTGGTAAGTTGTGTGACAGCAAGTGATTTCATGCACTATTTAATTTGTGGAGTTCTTCAAAGAAAACAATTAATCCAAATGCACATTTCTGTAGCTTGTCTTTTGCCTTTCTTTTGGTTCATATACTATTTCAATATGTTCCTTTCCATATCTGTTACAGTTCCAACACCAGTACATCATTAATTAATGGCAACATGGTTTTCAAATCGCAGACTGAGGACAGTTACTCCGAATGTGTATAAGATATCCTCCTTCACTGAAACGATGTCTCAAGTGTCACATTCAAGAAAGCAAAGGTTGCTTGCTAATTCAGACTTAAGATAACTGTTTATTAATTGCTGTCTGTGTGAGAAACAGCAGAAGCTTTATTGGTTTTCTTGTAGCTTAAATTTTCTAATGAATTTAATTACGGAATATTTTTTACTAATTTCTTCATTTATTAAATATACCTTTTCCTTAGAAATGCCAGAGAAGCTTGTTATGTGGTTAATAGTCTTAAAGTAATCAAAGTTGATAGGAACCTATCAGAATTCTTTTTCTAGTCAGATAGTATTTACTCTGGTCCTAAGGGCTTTCTAGTTCATTTCTGTGTAAGATTTTTGATCTGTGTTCTTATCATCTGGGAACATGTCTGAGCAGTCAGCTCAGAACACCTCACATCAAAAGACTCACCTCATTTGGAAGGAGAACTGATTATTTTTTTGCTGTTGGTTCTATTGCTCAGAAGAAAATACATTGCATGATGTAAAAGATCCACCTCTTCAAGCTTCAACAAATGATCCATGGCATGAGAATAATTAATGTCTTACATTTCCAGCTATTGGCTTCCATGTCTGTTTCTTGATTTTGTTTCAGGAACTTATAAGTTAAGAGCTTGCAGGAGAAAAATCTATCTCTGTCTAGATATTTCCTAATAGACCCTGCTAGTGGAGAGACTTCATATGGCAAATATTTCTGGAGATATATTACTTAAACCTAGGGCCTGTACATATACACAGAAAGGAGGAGAAAGGTAGGAAAATGAGCTTTGTAACTAAACAAATATCTGCCAACACAAGGTAAGAACATGTGGCAGCATGATGCCTGTGGCAGCAGCTTGCAGGGGGACTGACTGCAAGATACCAGCAGCAGAAGCAAAACAGCCTCTCAGTAAACTTGCTGTGACCTTCCCATAGGGCTGGTGCATTAGCAAGCTGCCCTGGGACACCTCTCCACCAGGACCAGCCAGGAGGTGTCTTACAGCCTTGTGCTCACAGCTGGGTGCTGGCCCGGGTATCTGTAACCCTTCGAAAACCCATCTCCCCAAGAACATACCCTGGCAGCTGCCCAAGGAATATGTTTTCCTGCCATCTCTCAAGCTAAAATTACGCTCTGAGCAACCTGAGGACTGGGCAACAGAACCAACTATGCTCAAGTCAGCCTTGGGAGCTCCAATAGATCTGATGAAATAATGCCTTTTTGATAAATGTTTTTGAGATTCCATTCCTGAGCAAATCCATTGCACTTGTGGGCAATGGAGATGGGCTTTCCTCATGGCAGAGACTGCAGTGTGTGCTCACAGGCTGGCAGAGCTGCAGCATCTGTGCCCCTGCTGCTCCAAAAAAAAAGGCTTTCCTTCTTTTTCCCTGCCAAACAAGATGAGAAGTGATGTCTGCAGTGCATAGCTGAGCAGGGCTGGGGCCAAGAATTCTGTCTTCACTTCTGAGGCCCTGAGAGGGCTTCAATCCTTGCTCATCTCCAGCATTACCAAGAACCTCCATTATGAGAGATTTCAATTAATTTTAGATAGGGCTGCCAGTGGCTTTCTAGTTACCTGACAGAGAATAGAAATTTCACTGCCCTTCCAGCTTCCCTATAGTCTACTACATCTCAGGCTTGAAATCTATTTTTGAAAAGCCCTAGGTTTTGCATCCATTTCTTCCTTCAGTAATTTCTTTCTGCTGAAAAGAAGAGTTCATTCATTCAGGATCTAGGGTTGCCTCCTGCAAGCTTCTCCAAGATAAAAAAAAAATCATGGTTCCAATTAGTTTGCATACTGACAGTATCTCATAAAAAAAACAAACAAAACAAAACAAAAACAAAAACAAAAACAAAAACAAAAACAAAAAACCAAAAAAAAAAAAAAACAAACAAAAACCAAACAAACCAAAAAAAACCCACAAAATCTGGAGCCATAATTACAAGGAGCTTACCTCACAAGTTTCACATACATCTGAATCGCTGAAGAGGTCATGCTAGTTGGAAACTACCTGAGGAAACTCGTGTACCACAGGAAACTTATTTTGGCTCCCATGTGTCCCAAACAAACAAAGTCCCTTCAACACAGTTATTTCTCCTGACAGGAACCAACAAATTACTGAATACAAATCTAAACAATGCTACTCCAGGACACAATTTAGGATAAAAGCAGATTTGGGAATGCCTACAGACTTTACACACCTACTTCAGTAGAAAACATTGAATGCATCACCTTTAATTCTTTCAGTGACTTATGTGAATCTGAAAAAAAATTAGTTTCCATGAGTCTAAACAGGGATGTAAGGTCTGCACCCAATGCTGTACAAACTCTACTAGACTTGAGTCAGCAGAGATAAGTCAAGAGATGTAGGATCACAGATAAAGGGCCTGCTCAGCATCCAGTCTCTAGCCATGATCATATGTGGATACCAAATTAATAAAAACACAAAAGGACAAGAAAAGGGCAAAACCTTTTTCTTGTTCATAATTGTTGCATATTTGATTTGCTTTGCTTATCAGTGAGCAACTGGTTGAAAGAAGCCACTTCAGCAGTTCCTTGCTGTGAATGTTCCTGTAACTTCTACACAATCCAAAGCTTCTAAAGTTACTAATTGTGTGTTCTATGTATTTTTATACACTGCACTTGTTTCACTGTGAGATTACAGGACATAAGGTCTGAGATGTGATTGTGCTGCAAGAGGTGAATATTTGACTTCCACTTGGTGCAAAGTTTTCATTAAACTGAACTGCTTTCCTCACTTACATTACTTGTTGAGAAGCATACAATTAGTGAGACACCATTTATTCATTTCATGCTCATGGCAGTAGAATCTACTACAGGGCATGAATTGTAGAAGTGAGCACCCCTTATATAAGTCACTTTGTTTGATTTTGCCACTTTAGCCTAAATGCAAGTTTTAATTTTATCTGAATAGGGCAAATTTTTCTTATTCAACTAGGGCATACCAAGCTTAGCAATTCTTAAACTTGATAAATTTCACCAAAATAGTTTTCAGGTTGCATTTTCCCTCCATTGACATGATTTATTTTCCAAGTATTTGTGATAAAAGCAGATTTTGAAAAATTACTTTCAAATACTCCCATTCAAATGTTAAAATATTATGTTGCAAATGACAAAGATTTACTATTGCCATTGGAAAATTACCCTTTGAAGCAAAGATCTGGCATGTTCCCCTCATTTAATTTTCCTCTGTGCCCTTGCAAAAGAAATTAAATGAAAAATAGGTACAACCTATTGAAGCACAATGCATTCAAAAATTAGGCATTGTACACATTTGATCTTAAATTTTTATCTATTTTTACTTCTTTTAAATTTTTATTTATTTTGTTTCTTTTATATTATACTAGTTCATGACATTGTGGCTTTATTGTTTTCAGTTTGTTCTAAACATAATCTTCTATATATATGTGTGTGTATATAAATGTATATATAAAATTTAATGTGTTTTGTCCAGTTTTAATATCTTTGGAACTTGAAAACAGTAATTGTAATAATTTCAAGACTTCTTTAGCAAAGTTGCGCATTTCATTTATAGTTATAATTTTAAAATATCTAAATGTTAGGCTGAGTTTTGAAACTACGCTCACCCAGGGCTATGGAGAGGAAAAAGAGTAGGTGCTGTATTATAAAAGAGTGTGGTTACAGGTTGCTGAGGCTGACTTGAAAGCAACCAGGCCAAAATGTCAGAAATAGTGGTGAACATGCATGAATTATTCCCCAGGCAATCCTCCTATCCCTCTTTTCTGCTAGTCTGAATGATTTCCTATTGCTTTAATCTAAAAGTTGTCCTTTTCTGCAGTTTTTAGAGTGGTATCTTTGGCCAATAAAAAGAACTTTGTAGTTCTCAGTTAGCAAAGAGTATGCTTGTTTAACCAAGTATCTCTTTAAAATCAGAATTTTCTGTCAGCCAGCATCTCATTAACACATACACAAAAAGCACAGTAGTATAATAGGACAAAAACACAAAGACTTTAATTTGTATTTTTCTTCTGTCATTAGCAACTTTTGGGACCTACTTTCCTGTAAAAGAGTATTATATTCTCATCAAGGAGTATGATCCATTAAACTCTATGTTGCTATTGAAATTGTTAGGCTAAATCAAGACAAAGATCTATCACATAACATGTAATGTTCAGCTGTAACAAAATAGCAGAATAATTACTAACCTAGTTATGAGATGTACAGACAACTGTGTAACCCAGCTCATTAACTGGCATAAGGAATTGTTTAAAATGCATCACATGGATAGTTTATTTCAGGAATAAAGACAGCACCACAACTTACATAGCTTCTTCCTTTTCATTGTCTAAAGAGTATTATACTTTAATGTCAATTGCAGATAGTGGGTTTTTCCACTTTACATCAAGAAATAATCAAGAGTTAGTTAAAGCATTGGTTTTTACTCACGGACTACTGATACTTGACGTCCTACAGGCATGAATTTCTCAAGTCCTCACAGGATAAGCTGATGTTCCTTGCCTCCTGGAGATCTTTTGACTACTTGCCTTTATCAGGCAGCACAGGGAAGTGTTCACCTGGAAAAATATTGCTCCAGATCCTGGCATTCAATGCACCTACTTACATAGTTGGGTGACAAAACTCTTCTGCCCTGTCATTCTCTTATTGTCCGAGATTACAAGCAGTCAAAATAATTTTCTTCAAACTCTTGTTTCTCCAGAAACAGTGAATGCCAGTGCGATGGGCTATGCTGACTACATTACCCCAGGTAATAGGATTCCAGGCGAGTTTTGAACTGTGTTTATTCTTGGACAAAAGGGATTAAGTTCTTGACCACATCTTGGAAACATTACAAAAGTGCCTCAAAGTACTTTTTCACTTAGGGATAAATTAAATATGTAGCCAACATTAATCTCCAGATATTATTTCCCTTTGAGACATCCCTTAGTCATGGAAATAAATGACAAACTCAACTGCAGTCTGTCTTCAGAAGGCTACTTTTAGCATGGTACCCCAGTTTTGCATGGGACCCCGTAGCTACTTTTAGCATGGGACCCCATAGCTCCAGTTTTAAAACTTCCATTTGTCTGGGGTCATAGGTTTTCATTGCTATGGAAGCAAACGGATTTTCAAATGCTGCTTGGCATGTATTAGTATGCCAAGGAAATACTCTTAAAAGACTGTCAGCAACTGATTCTCCTTTCATAGAGAGACGGATGCTTGGCATTCTGCTACAACTTCCCACATTTACCTTCTTTTAGGAAGACAGCTGACACTACTGCATTGTGACACTACAACGTTGCTGTTATAATTAACAATTTGCAAGTTGCATGGTATATTTCTTATCTTACAGGAGATTCAGTTCCTTTGTCTGCTAATTTTCACAGGAGCCATACACACCAGTATTATGATGAATAACTGACACTTCATTTGAAAGATTTTTGTACCATAGATCTCCTCATATTTTTGCATTTTCTTTTTTAGTCCTGGCTCCTCTCTATTTCTCTTAAAATTTCACTTCATAACTGTGTGTTCTCATGGTTGGGGTAGTTTTTCTCATTTCCTTCTAAGTTACAGTTGTCTAACACCTAATGGTTTATTATCTCTCTGAAACCTTGCCCACTTTATATATTTCTCATCCACTAGAGAGAAAGACTCAGAGCTTAGGGAAGTGCTGCTCAATTAGCCTGTGCCTGAGATAACAGGGGCCGAAGGTAGTGTGCTTAACTTTCTTTGCAATGGCTTCCTACACATCCACAGCTTAAGCTGACCTACCTTGAACCCTTGGTCAGCTCCAATCTGGTTATAAATCAGTGAAATCATATCTAAGAGAAGGTTTTGATTGAAAAGTTAATTTTGATGGGCAACGGTATTATGTTAAGCTTCCCTGAATTCTGTTAAAATCTTCTAACTAGCAAAGATGAGTCAATTTTTTTACAATAAAATTGAAATAATGTTTTATTAATGGCATGCTTGGGATTGCTTCAGTGTTCCTTCAGTTGATTATATCTATGGTAGCTCCCTGGTTTCTGGGCACTCTAGGTGATTTTGCTATATTCATAAATGGCAGTGAAAATCTTGGTACTTCTGTAATATTTTGCAATGGTTATATCAGTTACATTTTAAAGAAAGAAAGAAAAAATTTATTTTGTTTGACTGAAAAATGTCAGCTTTTAGGACACTGTACATAAATAGTGAAACAGTTTTTAAGACATTTGAATTACAACAAAAATTTTTAGTATTACTTGGTATTATTGAAGATTTCAAACTGAAATAGAATCTGGGCCTGGTTTATAAAATGCATTAACTTGCATTGTGGTTTTCACTGTCTAAAATTTGGGGACATGGTCCCCAAAAAGAATTTCTTCTCTTTTCTGGTCATGCAATTTGCCACAGTAGGAAAACAGTAGGCTTTGGGTGTAGGAACGTCTGTAGGAGTGACGGGGGTCACATGGTTGGGACGGACGGAGACAAGATCTCTTTGAAGCTAAGTTGTATAACTTGTAGTTTATTGCAAAGGGCGTGGGTGAAGGGCCCTGCTGGGAGCTGCCAGCCACAGCTCGGAGCAGGCCCGAGAGAAGAGAGGCTTAAAGTGTAAGAGAGTTAAAGGCAAAGGGTTAAGAGTGGAGAGCATGTAGAAAGGAGGGGGTGAAGAAGTGCAGAGGTGAGCGTGAAAAGAGAAGAGAAGAGGAAGAGGAAGAGCGGAGGAAGAGCAGTGGAAGAGCAAGGAAAGAGAAGAGAAAGAGAGCGACGTTCCTGTTACAATACAATAAATCATCTTCAGTGTTGAATATTCAGATTCTCTTCAACCAATCTACTACAGCATGCATATCCTATAACATTTCCATACAACCTATAAGAATCACTACATTACCATACTGTGTTACATTTTAAACCCTAAATCTTACTCTTTGGGCCCTATCTGGCAAGCTGCAGGGTCTGCTCTGACCCTTGGACCTGCCTGCTTGCAGATGGTATTGTTTCATCAAGAGGGGATTACCTTCAGCTGGCCACACCATTGTTTTCCTGTTGTTCAGTAACTAAGGGATCTCAAAACTTGCTTCCATTTCAATCTCACTTATAGTTTCTATATTCTCAAAATCTTTTGCCAGGCAATCATATTTATAAGGCTTTCCTGTTCCATCCTCACCAACATTTGGGTATGTGTTTTTCCATCTTAGCTTATAGCACCTCCTTGCTGCTAAAGCACCATTATAATCTTTCATTATAGACTGAAATTAACATAATACTAAAAGGCTTTTCTGAAAGCTTACTGGCTTTCTAAAGGGTCATCTTTTTAAAGTCATTCCACGACTCTCTCAAGCATGAGAAGTATGGAACATAAAGGCCATAATCTGAAGGTAATACTGAAGAGGGAAAAGTACAGAATGGTCTTTTAAAGTAGTATGGGTAGAGTAGAATCACTGAACTAAAGGAGGCTTTTATTAAGAAATGGGCTGATATGAAGATTCTTAACTAAAATTTTCCTATATATACTTGCTCTGAGAGAAATTTTCTGTTGCTTATTCTGTAGGATTTTGAATACCAGTATTTCATTAGCTAGCTTTTGTAAGCGGGCACTGCCTTCAGATGTTAGCATAATTAAGCTAGTTCAGGGGGAAGCACAAATATGAAATTCAAATGGACTTTACAGTACCCACCTATTAAACCTTCCTAAATTATGTTCTTTACCTCCTAAAGAGGCAATGCATTTACCTTAATATGAAAAAGATAAGATTTAGAAAGAGCTACCTATTTGCATTGAAATCAACGTACCTATAATTTATACTTTCCTGTAAGAAGGCATGACTATGGGGAAAAAAAATGAAAATTAATGCAATAAGAGTCTAGTAATGCATTCAGAAGGAAAGATAAAAGAAAAATAATCCAGGGAAATTCTAGGTCTCTGTAGATGCAAGTTGTTTCTTCAAAGTGGGAATAATATGGCAGCAAAGTTGAAATGTTTTTTCTTCAGATTGCAAAAGAATCACATATCTACTGTTAGATGGTGGCAATAAAGTAAGTATTTATTACAACTGAGAATTCAAGTTGGAAAAGACAAATTAATAGAGTAAAGATTTTGCAAGTTGAAACAACCTGAAGGGATATGTACTTAAGTAAAGCTGGGTAAACAACTTTTACTCTGAAATTGAGCCAAAACATAGGGAAGTGGTAAAAAGTAGAATAAGATAGCTTTCAAGATAGAATAAGATAGTTTTCAAGGCCAGGTTAGCAGCTGGCAAACATTTGCTTACTGAAGAGTAAAGGAGAGCTGACACAGCCATGAGACCAACAGACCTGGTCAGTGATTTCCCCTACGGGTTTTTTGGAAAAGAATCAGAAAAGCAACACAAGATTATGAATAGGAACACAGGTTGTCTGGTTTTATTGGCCTAAAGTTTCAATTTTTAAAGAAGATTAATGTCTTGGGCAACCTCAAGGTGGAATGCTAATGGAAAAGTTCAAGGAAAAAAATTAATAACAAGTGTTAATTCTTTATGAAGCCCTTGTAAACCCCAAGCTGCAGCTTCAAAAAATCAGTCCTGGTAGTCTTGTGACAATTTATGTGCATTGATTAGGAACTTGACTGGTGATTGCAATTAAAGGAGAGACAGAGACTCAAAAATGTGATTTTCCCTTCAGCTTTTTTCAAATGTCCTTTTTGCTGTGTTCTTAAATTGCTTCCAGGGCTTCCGCTTGGCATCTGTCTTCCAAACCAGAACATGCAGGAGTGAAGATTCAACACCGTCATTTCAAAGACAATGAATAGGTTTGCATGATATCCCCAAATGACTCAGAATTGCAATGGAAAAGTAGTGGCCACCAGTCCCTTCTGTGTATTGATGAGTGATGTAACTCTGAGTCTGAGAAAAAGGCAGGCATGCAGCTTGTTCAGAACAAGTAGCAACGAATTTGATTTCTTAGCAGATGCAAGGAAGGCAGAGAAATGCTTAGTCGAATCTATTAAATTTTCCTAACTGGGATAAGGTATTCTTGTTTCCAGTGTCTAAGCAACAGAATATGATAAAAGTGTCTAAAAAGCGCGATGGAAAGAAGTCTTAATTTAATTCAAGTGACTCTGTTTATGTATTAAAGAATAAGACAAGCTAAAGTAGCAGCTAAAATTGAATATCAGGTTCCTGATTTGCAAACTATTAAAATTACAAATATAAGGCACTTTTTGTTCTTGCATCTTGGAAATCTTGGTCAAATCTGTTTGGCTCTGCCATCACAAGCATTGAAGAGGCCATTGCTTAGAACTATGCAATTTGAAATTGTTCTTGAATGGAAAATGTGGATTAATTTTACCTTTAAGAAAAAATATGTTATAAAAGTTGAGAGCAAAATATAGGGAAAATCTAATGTATAAATGAAGTTGATTCAGTGATTTTGGCAGGAACATAGAATATTTTTCAAATTGTTTGAGTAGTTTCCTTTTTGTCTAGTTTTTTTTTTTTGCATGTGGAAAGAAAACCCTGGAAATGAAGTGCATTATCTCTGTCAAATTTATCACAAAAGATCATGCAAATCTTTCCTCAATGGTGATATAGATGGACTACTGCAGGTGATGTACTAGTATGGATTTAAGAAAAATCAAAACTCACTAAGAATTCTGGGATAAAATTTCTCTAATGTGATATTCCAATTTAAAACTTCCTTTCTAATGGAAAAATACTCCTTGTAACTGGGCATGGGAGTAATGCTCAGCCTTTCCCTAGCAAGGTTCTGATTGTTATGTATATTGCCTTAGAAAGCAAAGTATGCTGTATCTCCTCACTCCTTTACTCTTACACATGCTTTCAGCTGTGGAGAGGGCTCAGGAAAACTGGCCAAATTAGTTGTTTATTTAATGGAACTGACACTCTTCTAATTTGGGCAACAGAGCTGAGTCATGGCTCACATAACTGCTTAGCCTAATTCCCTCTCTGTTATTTACAACTCGGGGAAAAGAAGCCTAGGTGATGTTGTTTCAAATGAATGCTGATATTGAAGATCAGATACCTGATTAATGGGGCCCCAGCAGTGGAAATATCTTTAGCTGGAAAATTAAACAAAGAGATTATACCTGTCACTAACACAGGCTCACAAAATTATTATTGTTAAATCTCTCCACAGGACTAGGGAATTAACAAATTAGCTAGCTCCCTAAACAGAAACTACTAAATATCAAATTCAAGAATGGATCTCACCAGAAAATTCTGAATTGTTTCTCCCACTTCAACTAAAAGCAAAGAGCCTGAATATTTACTTATCTGTCTATTCCTAATTGTCTGGCAATTACAGAATGAAAATTGAGTGTGAAAATATTATTCAAAGTCTTGCTCAGCCTCAGGCAGGTTATTTGATGTGCCACATCACTGCATGATGTGCTCATGCAGGCTCTGTGCATTAAAGACAGAGTAAGGTATGTGGAGCTGGAGGTATGCAATATGCTGTCAGGTGATGCCCAGAAATACCTCCTAGTATTTTGTTTCAGAATAATAATACAGTGAAATATCAATAAGCCAGGGCAGGCCAGGTTGTTGCAGAGTTTACGTAGCAAATGTGTCTCAAATATCTTCTAGATTTGCAGACAGACCTGTACAAAAGCTCCAAAGGATATTAGACTGCTCAAATTGTGGAAAAGAAGCAGTTTCGACATATTACATCCCTTTTCTTTCAAATCCTTCCCTGAATTCATAAATGTAGGGACAATTAAAGGAAAAAAGAGGAAAAAAAAAAAAAGAAGAAGAAACATAATATGAAAGAGTTCTGGACATGACAGGCTCCATTGAGTAATGGGACAGTCAAGGAGGGACTGCACCTCTCTGGCAGGATAGTCTCCTGAGCTGCTGCATGTATGGGAAAACACACTGGGTAGTGGGTAAGTGTCAAGTCATCTGCTTTTAAAGTCTTTCATAGTTCTCCCTGTTGCTGTCATTTCTAATGAGAGTCTTGTATTGTGTCAGAAGTAAAAAAGAGTTCTCATGCGGCTCAGGATGAGCTAGAAATGAGCAGTACTGCAAATAAAAGCTATTATGGCTTAAAGGTGGTACATCATAAGGAGGCAGCAGATGGGAAGGGATCCTGGCTGTAAGCAGGCTCCTGACAGTATCCAGCCATGGCAAGGCTGCTATAGCTGCACTGCACTGCAGCACAGAGCTGGCTTCTCTCCTGGCTTTGGGGACTGAAGCACTGCGGGAACTCATTGGTGCAGCAACTGCATATGCAGAGCAACCTCTGTAGAAAAGAACAAGAATCCCCTTGTGCTGCTGTTTGTTGTTTTCCAACTTACACTAATATTTACAGATCTCTAGCACTTTATGGTACTGGCTGGTATTCAGAGTGTAACTAAAAGTCCTGCTGCAATCTTTGGAATGTCAGGAGTAAAAGGAGAGGAAAAGTCTAAAAGTAAGACTAACATGAGAATCACCTGCTGATATGGTAAATGACTTGAGTGAGGGACTACATTTTCTCCATAGAAATGTGCGCATCCCAGAGAGCCCTGATGGATAGCTGGGTGTCATGCTCTCAGTTCCAGAGGTTACCAGTCCATGAGTCACCTGCACCCGATGGATATTATTAGCATTTCCTACCACTGAACCCAGGCATGTGAGCAAAATGATCCAATACAGAGCAGGTATAACTGCGCCTAAATTATCAGTGCAGGTATACTGCAATGCACTGGGGACCATCACACAAGCAGGGCCAGGAATGTGGAAGAGGATGGCCAAGATCAAATTAGCTGACTGCTCCTCTGAAGACCACTGCACATAGTGGAATTGAGTACTAAATAAAACATAGAGATACTGACTTGTCATGCACACAAAGCCTGTGGCCACAGAGACCAAAAGTCAGTCAGGTGTGTCTAAATCCCAGGACTCTGCTCAGAAATCCTGGATGCTCTTCTGACATGGATTAGCAAACAAAAGGCATCAAAGAAGTCAAAAGTTCAAGTGTGTTTCCACACAGCTCCATATTGTGCTTGTCTGTGTTTTTAATTGGTTTTGTTCATTACTGCAGCTTTTTAACAAAGAAATTATAAATTAGTAGTGAAGGGCATAGAAACTATTTTGATCCAAGATATCCTTTGATTCACTTGTATCCTACAGTGATTACTAGCTCCTTTGTTCTCCTTATTGCTTGTTATAATATGGATGAGAAAACACATATTTTGTTTTTATTCTGATTGGGCCAGGTTTAACAGCATTGTTAAAGAGAAAAATACTTTAAACAGCATGTGGCTTTTAGTTTCATCATCACTATAGCAAAATAAATGACAGTAATATATCTCATATTTAAAACAATCCATAATTAGAAGGTATATACAGTGAACGGCCTTTCCTGCATATATGATTTTGGACATTTATTTAACCTCTTTCCTTTAAAGACCTGGTAGTATTTTATGGGTGGGATACTTCACTATTAAGACAAATAAAATATTTGAATGAAGAACTGTGGGACAATATCCTAGTTTTTCTTCTTCAAGTTACTCTCTCTCCTTTGTTCTTTAGCCAACTGCAAATGCTGCAGATTGAGAAGACCAGAGAGAGACTGGAGAGACTGAAGTTAACAAAAAATTTAACTGGGATAGATATTGACAAGTATAAACAGAAAATTATTTTAAGGATATTTTCATTAAAAATTTGAGTCAAGCCTGCTTTTATCCTGTAAAAAGATATACAGAGCTAGTCAACCCTTCCTTAGTTTGAATTCTGTGCCTGCTTGCTTGAACCGGAGTATTTTATGTTACATTTCACAAACTGAAGATTCTTTTTCAGATTTTTCATATGAACATTATTTTCTTGTTTCCAGTACTGTAACACCTTTATTAGTGCATTTAATATTACAGATTTTTAAATGAAAGATAATAAAATGTCTATTATAAGCATTCTTATTTCATCCAATAAGTCTGCTGTACATGCAGTTCGTATTTCCACAGGCTGCAGCGTATTAATCCTAAATAATCAAGATTAATAGGAAATTCTGTGTTGCTTTCTTCTGCTCTTCTTCTGTATGAACACATTTTACTACAGAAGGTTTCTGGCAGCTGATCCTGTCTGTACTACTAGCACAGGAGAACTTGATCTTGCCCTTGGCTTCCTTATATAAAGGCTATTCAGGCTTTTGTAAATCCAATCTATTTGGCTTTGTTTGTAAAACAACATAGAATTCAAGCTTCTTCATTTAAGAAAAAGTTACCTATATATGCAACAATATGGACATTTAGTGAAAGCAGATGGGGTTTATTTCAGACATGTCCAATATCCAGATTGTCAAAGGCAGTTTTATGAAAGCCCAGAGAGTATCTGAACTACCATGAAAGGGGGCCTAGGCTAAGGGTACAAGAGGCCAAGCATCCACACCTGCAGTGCAGTGATAGCTTCCCAAGTCTAACTTCTATTAACTATTCCATTAACACTTTGTTTAACAAGTGCTACATTTTGTATGACTTACAGAACTTTCTATGAAAAGTACAGATTATAGGCCTAGTTTAAGCCTTTAAGCTTTTAATTGCCAATAAAGAGCTCTTGGCTCATTAGACTTATTGCCCCATTAGCAGACTTTGTATTACTTCCAAGTTTTATTTGAGATTAGCACTGATTCACAACTGCTGTCAACAGGATTGTCCTTGATGCAGTGGCTCCAGAGAAATAACCTAGAGCATTTGAAAGCAAGACTTCTGAAGAGCTGAATCAAGATAATTATCCAAAAGGTTTAGAGTGTTGCTGAGATCTGAAGACCTGATTGAGTAGAGGAAGGGACTTTTGTCCACAGGCAGCAGGTCCTTTAAAGATTTATCACAGGAGGTCACTAGAGAACCTGGTGACATCACTGAAATTCAGTGCAGGCAAAATTTTGTGTGAATTTTATATAAGAGAAAAATAGCCATGAAAAACACCAGTGTCCATCAGGCCAGTGATCAGGGAAAAGGTCAGAAAATTATTCATTTGCTCTCCAGACCCAAGGGTGAGCCTCAGGTGATGATTTTGCTAACAGTAACAAAAGGACAGTATTTTCTAATCTGTGTAATCAAAAATGTAATCCTTTCTCTTTGCTAGTAAAAAATATGAGGTTTTTTCACTGCAAGCTTGTGTAAATATATGAAACAGACTAAAATAAAATTGACAGGCAGTAAGCATTCTCTGTTTTTCCGACACTACAAAATGCAAACCCTAAAGGACTGGCCACTCCAAACAAATTAGAGGCTCTCAAAATTTGGTCTGTCTCTCCAGAAAGATGCAAGAATAATTTTGAAATAAAAACTCATTAATAACTCTGATCTTCACTTCAACTACTCACTTGTCACTTGGGCAAAATCTCAAAAAGTAAGCACACTGTTTCTTCATAAGAAACATAACCTCCTCATTTATTAACTTTTTCTGGTTAAAATAAAAACTTTTAAGTTTTGCACCTCATATATGTACTACTTTAAGTACTGTCCATTGGTACTAATTGTGAACATGCTTGTTGTGTAGTTAGAAGCATGGCTAAAAGCACTTAAAGTTCTCTGCTTAGGTATCAAGACCATATTTGTGCATCTCATCTGATGCAGCTAAATGCTTTAAACTCATTCAGAAAGGCCATATTTTAGGATTCAGATTCCACCTCTCAGATCTTTCTAGACAGTTGTGTGATCCCATATCTTTTTGTTTCATTGATTCTTCATTAAAGTCTTGGGATTCCTACTGAATGAGGAAGACAGAAAGGGTTACTAGTGTCTGCTAGCATAGTTTCAGGCAGAGTTTTCTTCCAAAACCTGGGAGCAGAGGAGCAGATGTGTTGAGGAGGAATGTGTTTTATGAACTTCACTGTACTCACAGATGACTGGCTTTAGTAGCTACAGCTTATAGTGCCAGAAGCTATTTCTGCTGGCATACCTCCCTTCAGCTCTGTGCTAATAAACCCTCCTAGTTCAAGCGTGGTTTTGCTAAGTTTAGTGTATGAGCTTAAGTAACTTCCACCAACTCAACAGAAGCTTGAAACTAGTGAGACAGTGAGGAAGGATTTTCCAGCTACTAGCTTATGGGCCACATATTTATTTCTTCTGCAGAATCCAACCTAAAATATATCTTCATCACCTTACACCATGTTGGAGTGAATGAAGATGAAGAAGGATATAATTTAGAGCCAGGATTTTGTTGTTTTGTTTTTTCTTTGAATGAAAAATATCTCATGCTCAAGCAAAGAAAAATACTAGTCAGGAATTACTAGTTTTATCATTTTAGGGAGTTAAGAAGTTAATTTATGCTACTGTCGCTACCTGTAAGTTTACCCTGTATTCATATACATATCCTTCTTACATCAAATTATGACACCAGCTGTCTTCTTCCTAAAATCCAGTTTGCCTCATTAGCCTCACTTCACTAGGTAGGTGCTACTCATATACTTGTCTGCAAGGTCTCCTTTGGGTCTTCAACTTGTGTCTGTCTCTCCATCATTCCCTGCAACTCTGCAGCATAGAGGGATCCCTGGAAAGGAATGGGGAGCAGCTCACCAGATCCCTGAAACACAACCTTGTTTTTATCACCAAATTGAAAAATCTGGTCACAAAATTTTACACTTATGCCAAGAAACCTTCAGGCAGCCTCTGTTGTGACAAAATCCAAAGATATCCCTCCTCCTCCCTGCTCTGAATAGGCAGAACACAAATAAAGAGTGGTGGGCCGCTCCTAACAGATCTATCACTGCCCCTCACCAGCCTGCTTCATCAGAACTATAAAGCTGATCCTCAGAGTGATTTCATACAGTAGGGCAGGGAAGAAACAGAGACATACTCCTAACATGCAGGCAGTAAGTAACACTACTTTTGCCAACTTCTCCAGTTTGTATTATATATTTATGGTGAAAGTCCAAAAGAATATCTGAAAAACTATCTATCTTTCTGGCAATTTGTGTTTCATCAATAAGCAGAGATCTCTCTTCCACTCAAAATGTTCTTGGGAAGGAGAGCCGTGCCTGAGGCCATTTAGCAAGGGTTCCACAGCCATAAGGATTTGCAGTAGCAAACTTTGAAATCAAGATCATAATAATTCTCATGCCTTTAAGAAGAACTGTAATATCGGTATTAAGTCATGATCATTTCAGCATATAAATTCTAAGTATGGTTAGTCTTTATCTGAATTTCCCACTAATTTTCAAAGTATTGGTTCTGCCCTCATGTTTCAAGCTGAGTTTTGTTCTGAGGCTTGAGTAATACCTACCTTAAGAAGGCTGAAGTTGGAGGCCTGGTCTACTGAACATGAGCAGAAGTGTTGTGGTATTACTCAATAGGTTTATTTTTCTTATGCATTTCAATAGCAGAAAAAAATTCCAAGAGCAAAAGTTTTTTCTTTCTGTGGCAAGCGCTAGGCAGTAGTATCAACATAGGCCAGTGAGTCAAATGGGTGCAACCTTGGAGATCCCTACAGAATCTTCTTACCATTCCATTTCAAATAGCCTTTTTTTAAAAATGCTTACTTTTTAATGAGAAACAGTATGCAACATTATTAAGCTTGATTAGGCAAATTTAATTTGCTAGTTAATGTATTTGTGCAAAAGAAGTACTCATCTTAATCGTGGTCCTTAATCTTTCAGTAATCTAGAATAATGTAAATAACTACAAAGTCTTTAATTTGTAATGAAATGTATTTGAAGTAACTTCTTCTATTGTCTCTTCAAGTGTCTCATACATTGCATACTTGCCTTTCTGGCACTGGTGCTCCTCAATTTCCATGTCTCAGGTGGCACAGCCATATCCCTTTTCTGTGCCTTGATCATTTGGGCTCCTCTCCTGGACAATCTGGTATCAAGAACACATTTTATGACTATTTGGCATTCTCTAGTTGAGAGTTTTACCATCCTGGCTTACAGACACCAGGTGTAATTAGTTTCTCGGCACAGCAGCAGTGCTTGCTCTGATATTTATCTGATTCATCTTTCTGTTCATTGAGCTGCTGCATTACCAGAGCTCCTTCCACCGCAGGGGTCAGCAAGAACAAGGAAATCAGAACAATTGAACCTTATACCATAGAGCTATATCAGTATAAAAGATTTTCTGGAGGAGTACTTCTAATCATCACTTTCCATCCAGGACCTTATCTTCCTTGTTCCTAAATTTGCCCTGACTTCATTTTCAGTATGGCAATGCTCAGCAGAGAGGTGGCAATACAGCAGGACACTCGACATTTAAATAGTCAGCTACAAGTATCTACAAAAGAGCAATCCTCCTCAAAAGCAATTGTTTTCTTGTTATTTCATACTTTCATCTTAGCTGTTATGACACACCTTAACATATATCTGCTCCGGCTACTCAAATTTAGTTATTATTTCCTCTGAACAAATAACACTCGTTCTGTTTAGGGTTCTACTATTTTTATCTTATAGGCTTGTGTTAATTCTCACTTAATGGGTAAAGGTAAATGACTTCTGATGCCTGTGATTTAATTTTCTATTTTACTTTATCAAATGAACACTTCAGTCAGTAAACTTAAACATCTTATTATTTGAAGCATGCAGTGTAGATGCTAAAGAATAACAGCTGACTAAAAAATGTATCTCTGCTTCAGTGTATTCTGTAGAGTTCATCCCTAACCACAGCCTAATTGAAACCAAATTGAAACAAAATCTGAGCAGAATTTTGTTTCACTGCTGTTTGAGTGCTCTGTCCCCGCCCATTGGTTTTCAGAGTGCATCTCTTGTACTTGTAACTAAACAAGCCAAAGCCGCTGACTGTTGCGAAGAGCTGAAGGTTTCGGTTTGCTAGATGTGTCCCCCTGCCTTCAAAACAGAGCACGAGCATGACATTGCCAAAGGGCAAAAGTCCTCCAAATTTCCCCTGTTACAAATAATATGTTTTCATACCAACCCTGTTTGGTGGTTTTTTTCCCTTTCTTTTACAATTAAATAAGGAATAAGCAGTACCAATGCACCTTTACTGATCAGAATTACACCCAGGTTATTACACAATCTACCATTACTGGTATGTCGTCTGTTCCCCCATTATTTTCGACCTGCTTTCTGCAAATGATGGGAAAAAAATATGTTCTACACCATGTCCATCATAAAAAAACCCTCCAGGCATCAAATTCAGCATATGCTATCGTAGACAAAGTGCAAAAAGCATCTAATTCTCCCTTTTCATTTATATTCTCTCCTGTGATATATTTTTTAATGTACTTGTACATTAGAGACATCTAATCCTATTATTTCTGCAAGGTTTCATCTGTATACAAAATAAAATTCCCAGGCATTATGTTGGTCATCCATATCCCTGTATAAATGAACAACCTTTTGAAGCAACAGTGCATAAGTTTCTCTAAATGAGATTGAAGAAGTCTCCTAACTGCAATATATAGTGTCATTATTGCTTCATTCTCTACCAAGAATACCTTTGGCAAATTCTAGAATTGTCTATAATAACCTTTGTTACAGCTGAGGTTTTCTCTCTTTGTGCCATAATAGACTGAGACTACCAGCTTATATTATCCCCTATCACAAAAGTACAAGACTTTGCCTTTTGTGCTGTGAATTTTTCGCCATTTTTACTATATCATTTGTTTTGCAAAATATTACACTTCTGGCTTCTATTAAAGATGCCCCCAAGGTTTGTCTTAGTGCATTTTATTATTAGTGCTCTTAGTATACTTTTGCCTATCATATTCAATATATATATTTACTGAAGGTCCTATGACATATCTTTGCTAGATGCAATTAGTTAATTGAAAATTATCTAATGAATTATTAAAAATTAACTAATTAATATCTGAAAATTCAAAAAAATCTTTATTTTTTTCTCATTAATAAGGATTGCTTATTTAATATTTCTTCTACCACTTTCTAACTTTGTCTGTTCTGCATCATTTTGATTTCTTTGATTTCTCTTCTTGCATGCTGACAACTGCCCTGGGCTTGCAATAAACCATATTCACTCCTTTGCTACTGCAAAGGAGTGAATATGGTTTATTCCAAGCACAGGGAGTTTTTCCAGGCCTGTTTATTGCAAAACAGGAAGTTTTTCCAGGCCTGGAAAAACTCCCTGTCAAATATTCAGCTCCACCACTTAACTTCTAACCCAGCTTGAAAAGACACTGGTTATTTGGTAAGATTTGGGGTGTTTTTATCTTTACGGTTTCTTTAGAAAGGATTTAAGACTTTTCTTTTGATAATAACACTCAAATTTATGGTAGAAATTCTCTCTAAAACAATATTTGTGTATTATATTCCTTTCATACAAGACTTCACAAAATAAGTTCTTCGTAAAGGGTCTTTGATACTTGTGAAGAAAACCCTCCATGCAACTCAACAACAACAACATGCTATTAAAAAAATAACCTTCCAAGTAAGGATTACATATTTCCCAAGGGGAATAAAGAACATCCAATAATTCATTTTCAAACAGACCAATAAACCGTCTTGTGCCCTGTTTAGAGGCTTAATAAGCACTCAATAAATCAACTTAAAACTTCTGATATGGATCATTGTTTTAGTCTTTTAAGAAAAGTATCCAGAGGACAAACATATTTATATTCTTGTTGGGGTCACTCCATGGCCTATTGGCTGAAACATTAATGCTTTCCATAGTCTAAGGCTATATGGAGGTTACTGCCAGGCTATCTTCCATTTGCCTTCTTCTTTGTGTTTTTAGTTAGACACTAACTTACAAACCAGTATAAATCTTAAAGCTACTTTTAAAGAACTATTTATTCTGCCAATACATTAAATTTCACACCTTGTCAAAGCAAGTGATGCTCAGTCAATCAAATTATGTAAGTGCATATGTTAGTGTACAGTTTTGAATTCTTCATTTTATTAAAAGTCTAATACAAGTTGTTTTTCTGGTGTCAAATATTTGGTTATTGTCAAGCATTTTCCTTTAAGTTTCCTGTTAAATCTCAACATGCAACATGAGTTACCTTGCCTATTTCCACCAACTGTGGTCAAGTGTTTTGTACAACTGATCCTCATTGTAAGATCAGTTCTAGATATGTCTCAGGCAAATAGACCTCACCCACATGATGTAGACACTCGTTCAGCAAAACAGTTAACTGAACAAGTTAACTATTGAAGTGTGGCACACAAATCAAACGGGTGAGTCCTGCTGAAGATTTGTCACAAGTTTATCAGGATGCCACAAATGCAGATACCATTTTAGAGGGTCACGCTGGGATTCATAGCCTCCTTTTTGCCTACCTGTGTGTTTGTAGTCTCTGATTCATGGAAATAGCCTGCTTTGAGCAACAAGTTCCTTCTTCTTGATAGGAAACTTACTCTGTGTGTGTTGGAGCTATTCAATAGAAATGGGTTTTCCACAAATCTATCACAGTTATTTATTCAGCATTTTATATGAAGGGTGAACATGGAGCCATGTGCATCCAACAGAAATCATGAAACAAAAAAAAAAAAGAAGTCTTGTTAGTAAACCCATTTCAATTTTTACTAAATTTCCAAATACTATATGGTGGAACTAAGTGACCCTTATCTGGCCATGCTGCCACCTGTTCTGTAACTCCTTCACCTGAGGGTCACAGCAGGATGACATCTCTGCAAGATACATAAACTCTTGTTCACTCTTGCACACAACCAGGACTGAGACTGCCATGCCTGCTGTCTGTGCCATGAATGAGCACCCAGCAGGAAAGGGTGCACTTTTCTCACACTTTTTGGCACAGGTTGCAGGTGGGACTTCCTTCTAATTCTGGCTCATTTGTCTTCTTCCCTAGTAACCCTGGGCACCACTCTAGGAAAACATTACTGATCCTCTCTGCCAGGTTCCTTCTCTCTGCCTGGCATGCCATGTACATCTATGCACTTCATGCACAAATATTAAAGTTTCTGGGTGGAATATCTTACTGCAAATCATGCAGTCTCTCTGTGTGATAAACACTGGAGGTTTTCATTTTCAATTCTTTTGTCCTTCCTACTCCCAGGACAGCTCTACTATTTATTGTTGCTTTTCTCAGTTTACAATGTGCCCTAGAAAACCTGTTCAGCTAGTTTTTCAGTTTCTTTGATTGATTAACTTTTCTGTTACTAAGCCTGCTTTCTGGCAGTACTATTTTGTCTTCTTGTGCTAAACTTTGCAATAGGATCAATCAAACTCGAATGAACCAGAGAACAATGGTGGAATATACATTGTTTGGTGGTCTGACACCTGACCATTACTGCTTTTTTACATCAAGCTCCCTAGAATGATGTAAGTTTTCCTAGAACAATGAATTTAGTATTCAGCTTGAAATAAATGGCTATGTCTCTTTGCATGAGCATAGATCTTTAGTTTTGAGTCGCAATCTTAGCATACCACCTTTGAACATGTCTAATTTTCTCTTTTGCTGTAGCCCACAGCTTTCATGCTGAGCATTGAATGACAATAATTGGAAAATTCTGGAAACCTGAAAGATACTAGGTCATTCCACAGGCATCTTGACTCCTTATCTTTTGGTTTTTTTCTGAACAGGTTTCTTGCCAGGCTGTGCTGCTGTCCAAGCCAGAGGGGAGAGGCTGGGAGGAGCCTGGATCCATGCCACAGCACAGGGATTCTGCCCTAACAGCTCAAGTGACATGCAACTACAGCTGGGATACTGGAGCTGCACAAAGGTGTTCCCACTATGCTCAAAGCATGAAGATAAGCAATGTGGAGAGCTCTCTGAGCTCCTTTGCCTCTGGATCCTGGCAGTCCTCTTTTTCCAGAAGCCTGGGCTAGTGCTTAAATAGGAGGATCCACAATTTAAATACTGTCATCTCTTCCATTTCAGTGCTTCTAGATATTGATGTTCCCAAAGATTATCAGCTATCTACTCCCATTAGCAGTCAGTCTTCATTATTTTTCCTTATAGATTTCTTACCACCCTCTGAGCCATGTTAAAGAAGTCGCTATTAATATGCAACAATGTTTATATACTGAAGGATTTTGTTTTAGTTTTGTTAATGGCATAAAATCTAGGACAACTTTTTTTCCCCTGTACAGCTTTTAGCGCTGTTAGCAGCTTTCAAGTGCTCCAGGTACACCATTTTCAAGAGTTAAAATGGGGCAATTTAACTTTGACAAAAATTCCTCTTCTGTATCTTGAAGTTTAAAGTGTTTGCCCACTCCTCAATCCTGCTCTTTAGTACATGGTCATTTTGTTTTGCTTTTATGTTACTTACATGCACAAAGCTCAATTCTTATCCTTTCCCAGAATCTGCCTGCACAAACAGTCACATTTAAATTTCATAGCTCCATGGTATGGGAGGGCAATGAATGTTAAACTTCCAGTTTAACCTTTTTTACAGCATTATGTCATATTTTTTGTGACATTTTGTTGGGCATTAAAGCATACAATTTTCTCCTCTCACTGCAGCAGCAGCAGTCATATTTTAGCTCTCATTTAGTAACAGAAAAGCCAAACCATATGGTTCTTCTATTACTTTTAGAGATGCAACAATACAGGAAGAAGAATTTGGTTTTTCATGCCCTTCAGGGAAGGGAAATACTAATTTTTTCTGATATTTATTTTGTGGTGAAACTATGGCATATTGGAATATTCTCTCAAAGTATACTGGGAATATTAAGTTGCAAAAGTCTTCAAGTCAAAAAAACCCATAATGAACATGGTAAATCCAAGTTTCAGTTAGTTCAGGTTTGACAATTTGAATACTGCTCATTCATTAGCAGTATTGCTGCTCATTCATGCACAGCCCCAGAATTTTCAACAAAATTTAAATACTGGCTGATATTTTCTGTTAATCTTTAATACAGTGCTGTGCAAACTAGATCAAAATATGTCTAACATCTCTTGATCATTTCATAGGCTCTATCTCTGAAAAGAATTTTTTTGGTCATGTGCATGTCCATTCTGCTGATAATTTTGCACCATTTCTAAGTCCTACAATAATGACATCTCTTTGTCTAATAGCCAAAGGCATCAATACCTCCTCCTCCACCCCCTACCATTGTTTCTCCATTTCTTTAAAGATCAAAATCACTCAAAATCAGCAAACCATACATTTAGTATCTTGGCATTCAGTATTGCTCCATCTTTGGTAGCCTCATAATGACACACTGTATTCATCACTACAACAATGCAAGCTCAGGGTGTTTCTTTCAGAAATCTACTTTTTGCATGTGAAATAGAGCTAATTAGCTGTAGTATTTGGGGGCTTTAAACTCATTATTGCACAAATTTTCCCCAAGATCTTCCTCTCTGTTCTAGCAAACTTCTGGAAACCTTCTGGAGTTCAGGAAATAGCTCTACCATGATCCATCTAAGTCATTATGATAGGCACACCAGAGCATTCTTAGTTACAGGCTTGCCACTTGCCATGTTTACACAATAAGAATACTTGCATGACCTTTCTGCAACATTTCAGGTCAGAGTTACTTAGAGAGTGTTTCCACATTTTAGCTTTGCTAGAGGCAAGTCAGGTTCAATGGCTGCAATAACACCGACATTTTGTTGCCTTTTTTGCTGCTATGCTGGGAATTCAGAAGTTATCTTCTGTGCCCTGTCACCATTTGTCCTGGTTTAGGACAAATCTGGGAGAAAGCCGCACCGGGACAAAATCCCCATCCCATAAGCTGCTTTGCTTTTCTGTAGTGATTTTTCACATGTGGAAAGAGACTGAGTGTCGCACAATACTTGAAGGTAGTATATGCAGACCACTAACTTCTGGCTCTTTGCTCTTCTGGCGGCTTCCTAGACATCTTGGATGTTGGGTCCAAACTTTTCTAATGAGTGTTTTTCAGGCTTACAGTGCAAAGTGAATGCAGAGCTTGGCATCCTCCTTGGCTCTAAGGGTGGAACCAAACCCTCACAGGAAACAGACATCACATACTGTGTGAATGCAATGACTTCACAAAGTCACCACCTAGATGCCATGCCCCCAAAACTGGAGACAACCCCTTCCAAATATGGGATTAAAAGCCCAAGAAGAATGCCACAGATGATGCAGACAAGTAGAAAGCATCAAGGGGAAGAGCACAATAAAAGGCAGGTTTAAAACAACTATCCTGATAGTCTTAGTGTGCAAACTAGGTTTTGACACGTATTGGAGGGAAAAATATTCTCAAAAGGAAGACCATATAATGATCTATTTTCTCAATAAAAAGCAATAGTTACACTGGAAAAAACAAACATAAAAACCCCCCAAATTACCAAATTTTATGTTTGGCTTCTCAAAGAATAAAAGTTGTAACAAATGTTGCTGAGCTGATTTATGAAGATGAACTAATGGACTTATTAACATTAGCTTTTCCTCACAGAGGTAATATTTGTTTGCAGTTGGATATTTTTCATTTGTCAAAGTTGCTGGTATGGCAGTTATCAAAATGAAAAGATATACTTATCTCTTGACGCCACCCATTCTGATTTTCACTGGCTTAGGTACTTGCCCACACAATGCATTCCTTGTTTTTAACTGGCTTAACTACCAGTAAATGATAGTGCTCTATTTCTGAGTTTTCAGCTCTCAAGGACAAGCTGCTGTTTGAGGGCTGGTGACTCCTTTTTATGCTGCTTTGTGCCAGTCCTAAAAAGGCCTGTGAGCAAAGGAAAGCCAAGCTGCTCCCTAACCAATGATCCTTTAACTTATAGCAGAAGTGACTTTCACTACATGCAAGAAGAGAGTTGTAACTTGTCAAAATTTAGCAGGGCTTGCATTTTAATCTGCATGTATGAAAATAATTTGAATCTCTATTTTATGTTAAGATGCAGTGCCACATATGATTTTCTACTCTTGTTTTATTGTGTGGATTTGAACAGATCTTAGGCAGACTCTATCCCTGTTCCCTTTGTGCCTCAGGGCTTTATTAATTGTGAACAATAGGTCACTGTCCCTGAGAATGAAGAGAGGCTAATGCTTCCTAAGTACATTATTGCCTATTCATTTGCCCTTAAAATCATTTGGCTGAATTTCATCTGTTCTTCCATCTGTGAAATCATCATTTAGCTGAATGGTGATTATGCAGAGTTCCTTTCCAGTTCTTCATTACTGTTTAATAGCTGTGCTGTCTTTAAAAGATTGTCTTATTTTTACTATAGCTCAAATGCTTCAAACAACTGTGTCTTCACATATGATGAACCCTCTCTTTTTCCCATCACTGAGTTCACTGGTGGGAACGCTAGGGTAGCTCAAATACTAGGAAGGACTGCGGGGTTTTTTTTTGTCTTCTGTATTCACAGTGGAAGTTTAAGGTTGTTTCTCTACATTGAAGCCACCACTGTAGACATTGAACTATTATTGAATGAGCAGGGTTGTAAGTAACAACAATTTTACATAATTTTAATGTATTTTACCCATCATTCTATTTCTTCTTTAATCACAGAGACCTTCTCTGGCCCTAGAAAGCCTTAGATTAGAGAAAATCAACTTCTATCTAGCATGATATTTTAATGCTTGCAGGGAGTACTATGACCAAACTATGAAGTTTATTTTTTCACTGCCTGTTTTAAAACCTTGCCTGTAGAGAATATTTTATTATATATGTATTTGCAATGTATCCTCATATTACCATGCTTTTGTCATCAATTGAAGCTTGTTTAAATTTGGGGTTTTTTTTTTCCTAGTTAGCAAAGATTTGCATTCCTCTATTAATACAACTAATCTATCTTACAGGTGATTTCCTAGGAAGGGAAAAATGTAAAAAGCAAGTGAAGGCTGTATTGCCCTGTTTGTCCTAGAGCAGGCAGGTTCAGGTTATTAAGCTGTTAGCCACAAGCAGCCTGTGACAGGTACATTGCACTCCAAAGACACAGCTCAACCTGAGCCAACAGTCCCTCCTCCCATGTCTGACTATCACTTGACTCATGGCTCAGTTCCATCAGCATCTTCAGGGTATCTTTTCTACACAGACAAATACGAATACCGTCTTCTAAAGCTCTTTTGCCACTGGCAAGCAGATTTCTATTTTCTAGATGTATTGTATTAATAATTAAAAAAAAAGGTCAGAAAACTTCTATTTCAAGGTGTATAGATTCTACAGTCTACCTTGTTACAACTTTCTCTCATATTTGAGAAGAATGATAAGAAGCCAAGTGCTTTCAATGTCTTTCAAACAAATAAGCCACAGTCCTCAAACCAAGAAAAAAGTCTCCATTTGGGGAGGAAGAAAGAGTCACTTTGTTCCCTGCCTCAGTCTTTCCTACCCAAATGGAATTTATGTCTACACAGCAAAATCAAATGTGATTGCAGGAAAAAAAGGCACATCTTATGCAGCATCATTATATGTCTCATGTCAGGATTAAAACTCACTGATAATCCTGGGGACTTGCTCTGGGAGCAGGCTCTGGTACCTGCATTTCACAGTGAAATTACATAGGGCAGGTAAAGGCAATTATCAATAACCACAGTCCCTCTTTCTGCTCTTTAGGGGGATCATTTGGGGTTTTTCAAGGAGGAATAAATACAGGCATTAACTTAACTGGGGTTTTGTTCAGTGATTATAATATTAGAATATATGTGTATTTGCATAAATTATTCCAAACTTCATAAATTGAAGATTATTTAGCTTTTTTGGTAGAGAAAAATGAAATCTACTTTAGGTCACTGGTAAAGTATCTCAAAATAATTTTGTTATGTTAGTGTAAGATATTCATAAACCAACTTAGAGTTAAGCTATATTTTGAAATTTGTCTTGAATTTCAGACAGTCACATCATTGGTCAATTACATTCAAAATTATGTGCATATATCTCATATGACAAACTAGAAAAGGGAAATAAGCTTTGTCTTTTTCCATAACACATTGCACAGGTGGCCTGAGCAAATTTTTTTTCTTTTTTAAAGGCAAACATCCATCTTGGTGGGCCGGATCCCTGACTGTTTATATACAAAACAATTAAATTTAGGAAGATTATTATGGCATAATAATGGAAGTTCATTTGTATTGCTTGCTGATCACACCCCTAGGATGCACAGAGATAAATGCAATATGCCCTGTACTTACATCAGTACGAGCTTATACTTTCATATGCACAGACATTCTGAGGCTGACCCCCATTTGGCTCTGACCAAATCAGGTCTCTCAGCAATCTGTCTTGACAACTCAACAGCAAGAGGCTAAACAGGTTAAGTATACATTTTATCTTTATTGGCTGCTAGGAAAATTAACATCAAGTTTTCCTTTATGGGATCAAAAACTTCTGCCCATAAAGAGTGTGAGGAAAAACTGAAAGTGGTAAAGGTGCATATCTACTAATCAGTCAGCAAACTTCGTTGAGATCACAGGAGTCCTCTTTGTATTTCCAGTGCTAAATGGATGTAATCAGAGTCTAATCCTAACTGGTTTACTCCATAACACATCCTTCCTTTCCCCTACCTCCAAGTGTAATGATAAGGCTTCTCTTGATGATATAACTTTGTATTTACAGAGGTAAACTTATATATTGAAGTTCAAGTTTCCTTAAAACAGCAGACAAAGGCTTATTATTAAGGCTTGTTATTTGCATTTAAAAGTGCCACTATGAGCAATTCTATTGGCTCAGTATTGTATTTTCATTCATTTTGACTTCATCTTCATAACTTAACCATTCAGCTGTTTCTGCTAACTATACTTTATTCAAACCTAGCTATCAACATTATGTATGTCCTAGCTGAACAGTGTGAACTGAAATGCCCATTAAAAGCATCCATGTCAATGTAATTATTTTTGCATCAAATGTCATTGATAGTTATGCTTACTGCATGTCTGCAATCTTGTGAAAAAATGTAAGTATTGATAGTTCAGCTCTCACCACTGACAAACAAGTCTCTCACCCTACTTCAAAAGAAGAAATGGAGACTTTAAGTAGCCTAACAGCAAGGGGTGTTTATTAAGAGTGAAATATCTTTTGTAGTGGGCTACAAGATTGTTATATAGTGTATCAATTATTCCATTTGTGCCAGAGTACAACTCAGCAGAAATTCAGTGGTTGGTAAACTAATTATTTAGCAAGCTCTTTCTTCCAGCCACCAACAATCAGCCTCTCACCATCCACTCAAACAAGTTTATCCTTTTTAAATAGACATAAATTTTTATTTTGTCCTTGGGACATCTTGCTTAAGACTAAAGCAGGCTGGAAACATCTGGAACCCTTGTTGAAGGGGTGTGGCAGGCTGTAGCTAAATGCCCTTTGCAGGTGTTTTTTTATCAGTTGTTTTCAGTTTATCTGCAATGCTGCTGTCTGCTATCCATGGAGGAACCAGCAGGATGCACCCCCTAACACAGACATGGCTTCAACAATCTTCCAGGTAAGCAGTGCAAATTGGTATATCCTACCTGACGGCTGTACCTCTTGATTTTGACTCTTTTGGGGCTTACCTATTATCTGGTCTCGTACCACATGTTAGGAAGAACTCCAAAGTGTTCAATTCTCAGTCTTCAGATAAAAGCACTCTTTAAGAAGAGGACTATGTTATTTACAGCTACCAAGATAACCAATGACTGAAAAATACCTGAGCTTGTAAAAGTCATGACTGTAATGTGTGTGACACTGTGGAGTATCGTGGAACAGACTAGAGAATTTAAAAGAATTGGTGTTAGGAAAAAACACAGTAGGGAATCTATGACTAAGAACTTTTTTCTCTAGGATTTTTTAACCTGATCATTTGAAGAAGTCTGCTCATTGCTCACACTTCTCATTAATAACCAAGTAACAACGTCTCCTATTGGATATTTATATATTATCATAAATCTCTAGTATATTTTATTTATAGGAGGCACTTGAAACTTGAGAAACTTTCAAGCAAAAATCTGTAATTAAAATCTTCAGTTAACAGTCAGCCATTATACCATGCATGATACTAAATTTTCAAATAAGAGTAGCATTTTATCAAGAACACTGTTGCGATATTTATTTCCAGTCATTTAATGAAAAGTCTTGAAGTTTAAGGTATTATGTCAGCACTTTTTAAAAATGACTGTCAATTAAATGGCAATAAATAATTCTCTGTCAAAGACAGAAAAACCCCATACACTGAATCACTCACGCCAAAAGAACTACTGAATGGGTTTATATTTTATTAGCATTTGCTTACATGAAGCAGCAAAAATTAACAGATAACAATTTCTTCTTTTTCTAATAGAAATATTTCACTTAGTTCTTTGCATTACAATGTTGGTATGCAACTCTTTGGCTTGCACATCACCCCAGAAAAAGAGAAAATGAAAGAGAAACCTTTGGCAGGAGAGGAAAAGAAACTGCCAAGAAAGGCCAGTCAAACCCTCCCAGAAATAAAGTAATCCCATCACAAGTCTGTGCGCTGGAGCTTTAATTTTAACATTGAGGCTTTGAAAATTCTAGCAATGGGAAATGAAGAAATTTATTATTTTTAAGGAAAAGAACAAGAATTCATCAGTGTTTTTCTCCTTGCTACATCCAAACATAATTTTGCACCTGTTCTCTCTGAAAAGGAGTTGTTCTTTTTGTGTCTTATTTTCAGTGATACAGGCACAGTTTTGCAAAAGGCATGCTGGTATAAACATTTTCATTCTAATGTCAGCTGACTTCTAATGAGAATTAGGCAATATTTTCAGAATGAAGTATGCACACATGTTTTTCCTTTCTAACTCTAGAGGAAGAAAATTCTTTTTTCTTTTTTTTAAATAAACTTTTTTGTTTGAGCAAGCAGCTATCTCACTAAAATCTTTGTTCTTATAGTAAAATTTACAGTGCACAATAAAATACTTTAAGCATATTAGAAGGAAATTAATTATAATGTCCTTGTGACAGTCTTTGAATTATACACACACACATGCCCAAACACATGCTTAAGTTGAGACTAAAATCAGCACATGTTTCTGATTCTGGTAACATTTCTGTCTATTTGAAGGACGTATTTCCCTCAAATTAGAGCATACCTTCCAAACAAACTCTGACAGAGAGCATAGATTCTCATCACAAAATTTCAAAATGTTTACATCTGAGAATCCAGACTATGGAGCCAACTGATTCACCTCAAGTTTATATTACATGACTGTACAATTACTAAGTCAGAAAACTACGTTGCATTCCTGATTAATGCAGCAATTAGAAATTATTTTGCAAATATAGCATCACTGAATTTTCTCACAGTCAGTTACATTTTAGCTGATCTGGTTTTCTAGAGAAAACAGTGATTTCATGCTGTCTCCATCAGCTACCTCAGATGTGTCACTCATCTGTGAATGTCAGCTATCTACCACAGCCCCAAGTTCCAGGGATGTCAATGGTACGAGAAGTACCTCATTATTCTGTTAGCCTAATTTTTTTCTTTGCTTAGAAATGTTGACTTTAATTAACTGAAATAAAATTTAAAGACATTTTTAATAAAGAAAATAGAAATTTATCTAACATTTTTATAAGCAAATATTTTTGTTATGTAATTTGGTTTGGTTTGGTTAATTTTTTTATACAAATGTCTCAGTGATTCCCAGGAGAAAACAGAGCTTCTTTATCCACCATTATATCCACAGCATCTGTATATGCATGTGTATATATATATATACACGTGTGTGTGTGTGTATATATATATTTAAGTGAGAGAACTGTATAACAAACAAACATTGGATTCTGTTTTTCACAGAGTAAGCCAGTAGCACTATACCAGTGATTTTCAAGTGTGGAAGAAAACATCATACACAGCTACCTCTCAAAAGCCAGTATACCAAATATCTATCCATAAGTAAAACACTTCACCTGTTGGATGTTCTGTCCCTCTAATTTTGCTAGAGTTAAACAAGTGTAACTGGAGGAGAATGTCACCTGAGCACAAGTATAATTGGCAGCACGCTCTTTCCTAGGAGAGAAATACTATCAGCCAGTGCACACTACATTAATTGACAGGACTGAAGAAAAATATGAAGAAATTAAAAGAAGACTCTTTCACCACAAAATAATTCAGAATGGGAAGAGAATACCTCATTCAAACAAAACTAGAAGATTCTTGAAGAATACATTCTTTTTAAGCAAGTTTTCTGGCTCCCTTTGTAATAAGGGGAGCACAGCAATGTTGTATTTTTCTTGTAGAAAGGACCTTGCCCAGACCTTATGCAAAGCACACATAAGTTTGTTTTCTCATGCAGTGTGATGTGGAAAGTCCATATTTCACTACTGAGCCCTGTCATATTGTTTTAATGTCCTGGATTAACAATGTGATAGACAAATATTATACAAATGTCCTTCCCAAAGTAGCAGGAGCAGAGCTCCCCAAATGTGCAAGACTTACACGGACCAAGTAACTCAAATCAGAAAAGAAGTTTTAATGTCATTTATGCTGCCAGCAATGTCCAAGTCCATTTTAAAAGGATTTTGACATAATAAATGGGTCTATCAGAATACAATGACAAGTGAAAATCTCACATAATTGACTATCTCCATTTGGACTTGAACTATTGGCTCTTATCTGGGCTAATTTATCAGTTCACATCAGAGAAGTCTCCAGGATCCTGGAATAATGTGTTGTCTCATATTATCTGTGTGAGCACATATGGTATCTCATGAAACACAAGATGAGAAAAATATTTTGCTACTGTACATCACCAGCAATCCATCTGTTTTCAGCATGGCTGCAGCAGAGACGCTGCTACTCAAAGCCCCCAGCTCTTCTAAGAAGACTTCATTTGAAATATTGTTTAGTGTAAACCATAACCAAGCAACTGGAAGAGACCAGGAAAATGCCTAATACAGTGGTCAGCATCATCTGCCACTCAGTGATGAAGTGTATGACAGAGCATGATATTTTTCACTAAAAGGGATAAAATAAGTACTGCTTGTGGGATTACTCACAAGGTCTAGGAAGACAGTTTTGTTCTGGGAGAACATGGAAAGAAAATGTTAATGGCTGACAGAACCTCCATTATTCTTTGCCTCCTTCCTTAGGTCTTCCCAGAGACAGAGTGAAAATTTGTGATCTTTCAGACTTTTCCTATCTTCCTGCTTTTTACTATTTAGAGTCATTTTTTTACTAGTGACTATGAGAACTTCAGAAAACTTAGCATCACCAGCCTGAGAATCCTTCAGGTAGGCACAGGTTGAAACTTCAAACCCATGATTAAAACTCCTATATAAGACTATAGATTGACTTGTGAGTCAATTGTAATAGTACAGTTATACATGCATGGATTTTAACTTCATTTGTTAATACAGTGAAAAAAAAAAAGCATGGTTGATTATATGCAGTCTTGTAATTCATCTTCAGTAGAACTACAGCTTCATTTTTGCACATGAAAGAGTGCCAGGTACTGGCATTTTAACATAATCATTTCTATTTAGCTGTGATTCTAGGAAGATTGGTAAATGTGTACACATTTTACCCATAAGCAAAGAAACACTGCTGAGAGCTTATGAACACAGGGATGAATTTGTAATCTAAAGCCAAGTCATGGTGTGCTAGTGCAACAAGAGTTCATAATTCTTTATGCAGGCTAAGGAACATCAATAAGCTGCTTCATAAAATAATGAATGTTTGTAGTAATAATTTCATGGATTGACTTCAATTTAATAGCCTTTATTTCAATATAAGTTCATGAAGGATATCATTGGAAAATAGGTTCTTATGAAATACATTCAGTGAGAATTACCATTAAGCTCATTTTGGTGTATTTGGTGAAGTTTTTACGTGCTGTCACTGTTTATGTGATGATTCTGTTTCATAAAATTTTATGTGTCAGTTAAAAGCTGGACATTTGCAATGGCTTTACTGAACATTCTTATTGATTAGCTAGGAGCTGGTGTGACTCTGTGTTGCATCAGTTTAATCTTTGTCCAATACAAATTACTCCTGAGTGTCTTTTGATTTACGCAGCACGAATCCATAGACACTTTGCTTCCTTTCCCTCCATCTGCCTGAATTTGTGGTGTCAGACAGTGTCACATTCACTACCCAAGGGATTAATTTTCTCATTATTCAACAGGGACAAAGCAAGAAGCAGACCTGCCAATGTGCTCAGCCTTGACCTGCCTCTAGGGCAGAGCAGGTAATGCATTCCCTCTGCTCTTGCCTCTTTAATAAGAGAACTAAGAGCAAAAATCAGTGCTATTAGCAGTCCTCTGCAAAGAAAAGGGCCTCAGATCTTTTACTTGTGATTTGAACTAGTGACCTGAAGATAAAGACTTTGCATCTTTTTCATTGAACCTTTGCAATATCTGGGTTACATGTTTAAAATATATACTTGATTTATATTCAGCATGTCCAGGACACAGCTAATTCATTGAAATATTCATGTATTTTTTATGACTAGCAAAGCTGGATAGCGCAGTTCTCACTATCCATTCCCATTCCCTCCCAACATACCATTCTCTCTGTTGTGAATCATCAACTGTTTGTGCAGTGAATCAGATTTTAAAATGGAGACCCATGAAAAAGTTATACAAGAGAACAAAGTGAGCGCTATGTAAACCAGTTCTGATGTCAAAACAAAATATGTGCTACCAAGTTCTTTGTTCATCCTTTACTAATTATTTGTAAATTACAAAGAATAGTACAGAAATTATTTTTACATTTCAAAGCTTGCAGAAAAAATCTATATAATGAAATAGAAAATCATTCTACAACTGCTGTAAACTAATCTTTTGTATGCAAACAGCAAAGAAACCCAAACAATAAACTATTAAATTGGTAGTGAAGAGAATGCAGCAACATATGACAATGAGAACAAGAGACTGACCAGAGTTATGACTCAACTCTGTGCAAGTCATTTCCAAGTGCTTAATTTTTTCCTTTAAAATGTAAGTAAATAAAAACTTACCTTTCAGTGTTAAGAAGCTCTGAGCTCTGGAGTACATGAAAAGAGTTATATAAGTGCAAATTGCTGTGCTTATTCATATATATTAGGAAAACATCAGTTTTTCATTAAATGCTTTTCTTTGTTCAGAAGTCCATGTCTTGATCTAGCAAACCTTACTCAGCCCACTCAAATGACCAGAATCTGTGATTCATTCACTCTGTGCAGCAACACTAAAGCTTTGCAACAGCTTTGTATATGCCCCATGATGAGATAGGCTGTGATGTCAAAGTCTGGCAGCCTAGGGCATGATGTGAGTTTAGATGGGAGATCTTCAAGAATCCAAATGATACTTTTTAACATTTACTATGTCCTTTGACAGGTGAAATTTTTCCTTGAGTCCATACTGAATTAAGAACTCACTTTGCAGTGTGCTTTTGGAGGTGGTGTTAACTCAATAATAAAACAATGACAGAAACCCAGCTGGACAGGCGGGGTTCATTTTTTGTGGTGCTGTAATAACAGGGACGCTAATAGGGCTTAGAACCCTTAATAGCTGCTAAGAGACATCACATACTTGTTTTCTTTTAGAGAAACACCAACTATTATGACATCTTATCTTAACTGCTTTATCTTATCTTAATCCCTGTGTGAAAAACAGGGTTTCTACACTTCTGGCTAATTCTTACACAGTGTGCACGCCCGACCTGTTGCTCAGCAGTTCAGAGGTTGATATTCATTCTTTTCTGATCTAGTCCATTTTTATTACTGTTTCTCATCTCAATTCTATCAGCAACCTTGGATTTGTTCCTCTTTAATCCACTTTGATGTAAGACCAGCCACTAACTGACTCACCAGTTCACAATCACCATCAGATAAGGTCCTGTTTTCAGGGCAGCTGTTTCCAGCTCTCTGCAGTAGGATTATCCATAGTGCTAGTCCAGAACCATTTATGAACTGTGCCTTCCAAATACTCACACATTACCTACACATGCATGTTTTATTTTTTAAATCACATTTTATTTTGGCTACTACATGTCTTAATAATCAGCATCCTCTAATGTAATGTATAGTAATACTGCCAAGAGTAAAAATGAGCTGTGCTTACTAGAATGGGCTCAAAAGGTTGAAATACTGAGCTAAGAACTCCTTCAAAGCAGTTACAAAGAACAGCAGGAAGGGGAGAATAGTCTCAGCTTGCTTGAAGTGAGTTTGAGCCTACCCTGTGACCTGACCCATCACAGGTTTATCTCAACCCTTCTGCATCAGAATAGCCTCAGAGGGCCATGCCAACGTGGGCTGCTCATAGCTGAGCAGAGTGAATCTAGACTAAATGGAGATATCCTGCTATTTTATGATGTGTCCACTGGGCTGGCAACAGAAAAACAACCTAGAAAGAGGGTGGTAGCTCTGGATAACCTGGGAATTCAGCAGAGGAGGGAGAGGTTCTAAGGGGACAGACACATCACACAGCAGAGTTTAGAAGCAGAAGGTTGTAAAGCAGCTTTTTATGTATTTCACTTACAAATCTCTAATGCAATAGTATTCCAGAAAAAAAAAGTTGCAAAAATGCAATGTATTGTCAGGTTTCATTTAGTGTTACTTAATTTCTCATTTTTCTGATGTTTATGATGTAAAATGAAGTAGATATGCTCAATGTGCTAAGACTAATTAATGCCTACTTATCATTACCAGAAACTTGCTGTTGGTATCCAAAAGCATATCCTGTTCCATGAGTTCTAGCAAGTGTATGGAGTACTAAAGACTTCCATATAGAAAGCTTGTTTATCCAAGCAAATAACGCTTAGCTGCTTAACACTTGCTGTGTAAATTGTTGAGCTTGCTAGTTCTTTCATCAGGCTCAAGAGAGACCTAAAATCCAGCCTAACAAAGGTCAAACACATGCAAAATGATCAGTGTCTCTTAAACCAGTGGAATTGATGCCATTTCCTATGGATCTATTGGTGAGACTTCTGCAAAGATATCAGAAAGATGGCACTCCACACTTTTCCTTCCTTAGGACTGCAAAGTATGTATACGCTTACAGCTGATGTCTTCCTTGAGATGCTTAGATAAAAATTAACAAAACCAACCATGAGAGGATTTTCTACACATTGTGTAGAAAATCCATACTCCCACATGCAAGACACGTCTCATTTCTGAAGGTGAAGAGGGGGTTTATACTTGAGCTTTGAACCCAAGTATGAGTGTGTCAGTGATGATGTGTGTCATCACAAAGAATTTTGAACATAATTACATTGGTGGCAAATGCAACCAAATCTTTCAAAATGGTGAATGGAGATTATTATACAAAGAAATATTTCCATGCACCTTAGATGAATAGAAATCCAAGTCTAGAGTTATAAATAAAGTTCTGTATCAGAGGCAATCTGAAGCAGATTTTGAACTGAATCCGAATCCGAAAGTTTCATCTTGCCCTTCCCCACAACTGCTTTTGTATCTGAAATTCTGAAAGTTGACAACAGCATTGTTGAATCCAAGACTATTTCCTCTACAGGCTTCAGAGTTGGTTTCCATGCCCCAGAACATTAGAACTATAAATGCTGACTCTGTGTGCAGAAAAACCAGCAAGGATGGGAATAAATGGCATTGCTTCTATCAGCCAGAGGGCTCATTTAAATCGAACATGACCTTACAGAAATTTCCCAAATTTAGTCTTTAGAGGCTGTAAAGTGAAGTAATCATATGGCATGAATCAGGCAAATGGTTCGGTAATGATTTAAAAGCTGAGCTTTAGGCCTATACAATAAGTTTTTGTTAAGAAGTTAACAAGTTTCAGCTCAGCAAAGCAAAATGGGTATGAGTGAAAACACACTAATTAGACCCTTAAACAGCCTTGTGATGGGGCAGGACCTGTAAGTCTTCACAGACCAAGCTGATGCCTTGAGAGGCTACCTAAAACAGAGGATAGACAGTGTTAAAAGAATTAAGTAGGTATTTATTAAAAGGCCTTCGAAGAATACACCTTGGGCAGTAAAAGAGCCTGGCTAAGGCCATACCCAAAATGGACAACAGGTCGCACATTTTCACACTTTTGTAAGTTTTGATCGATTTGCATATTAGGGTTAATTGTCTGCTTACAGCTTCAAGTTATGAAGTCCCATCCTCCCAGATTGCTCTCCTCAATTTGCTGTTTATACTTTTTGGGCCTGAAGCTGCAATGGTGTCCTTGGTTCTTGGGGTGGAAAAGGATTGTTTTGTCTACCTAAACTCTGAGGAGAACTTGCTAACACTTTATATGAAGTTCAGAGTTATACACTAATGTAGAACAGAATCTGGATAATATGAAAGCTAAAACTTAAAGCATCAAAGTGACCCAGCAAGCAAAAAGTCAGAGGATCTCCTATCTATGCCAGATATTGCTAAAGATGTTGTCAGTTGTTAAGTTGCAAGTTGTGAAGTTAAGCTGATCCCCTCTGACAAACATTTTGGGCACATTTTGAATTAAAAAAAAAAGTCATCCTTAAAAGACTAGCCTAAGGCCATCTGATACAGTTAAGAAATTATTTGTAAGCATATGCACGACCCTTTGTTGACTTCTCCTTCATTCTTACTGCTGGCAGGAACTTGTCAAACCAACGTGATCCAAATGTATCAGGCCATACACTTGTGGTGTTTATATTTTTATTAGGAATACACATGTACGCTATTTTGTCCTCTCCTTCATTCATTTTTTCCACAGCAGGGCATCTCAGCATATTTGGCATGCAGGCACATCAGCACACTACCATCTCCAGTGAGCACCAAGAGGCTTTCCAACAGGAAGCTGATGAATCCACAAAACTGGAAAAAAGAAAGTGAGAGGGAAAGTTTGGTTCAGTTTCATCCCACCGCTCACTTGGAAGATCATCCCCAGGCTCTTTCCCTGTCTCCCTGATGCTGGAGCTCCTGTGCCAAACTGGCTCTGTAGCTCCCACTGCACCAGTCCCCTGTCAGGGCATCACAGGGATGTTACAGCAGGCAGGGACAGTCAAGGGGGACAGGGATAATTACACACTAGCAGTAAGGGAAATGCCCACCGACAGCACATTTTGTAGCAGTTCTTTGCCTTGCAGATGTTCTGTAGCTGTCACTGCACTGGAGGCCTAATTTATTGCAACCCTTAGGATAAGAACATCTACTTTATTATTAAAGTATTTCTACTTGTTCTAGTGGTGTTTGCTCTCCTCAGGTCCCAAGAGAAAACAGAGAAGTTTTCATCTGGCTTCATCTTTTTAGTGCCTTCATGTGTCACCATGTTCAATATTTCTGTGCTGGAAGAGTCCTTGGGCACTTCTGAACATTTCAGTCAGTCACTTCCCGGTGTTTGCTGGGTGTCTCTGCACTCAGGTATTGCTGCTTCATTCTTTGCATTGTTTTCTGCAGTGAGTGGAAAAGGCACATTACCCTGCAAGCTAAAGGTGGTGCAGACTGTTCTCAACAACATCACTTACAGAAACCTGTACAGGTAGAGATTTTGGTATTTTGTTTAGACCTGCACAGAAATTTCCCTTTTTGCTGCTGCTGTTACGAAGTGTACAGCTCTCTGAAATTGCTGTTTGCCTGCTAAAGGCTTGCTTTCAGGAGGCAGGAACTAGTATTTACCATTCATTTCAGCACAAGGCTGTAAAGGAAAAGGTGCTTTTTGACTCATTTTGACATGTAGCTTTTGATATTTTTCTTCCAGACTGAAGAAAATGTTAAAATAAGACAATTGCAAAACAAACATGACACTTCACTTTCACAAATGTTGTACTTAAACCAGATCTTTTTCTGCTAACCACGTCACATTAAGACCTACTACAAAATAAATTATTTGATGAAAATGTTTGAGGGTTTTTTCTTCATTGAGGTTTTTTTCTTCATTGTTCATGCTTTTCTCTTATTAGAGAAAGGAAGATATAAAGAAGGAAATAAAATTGAGTCAGAAAATTATTAACGACTTCTAAACAAGTTGCATGGGAAAGTGAGAAAGTTCCAAAAACAAGGCACTGGATAAGGATCACATGTATTAAGAAGAAAATGTAATAGAATTACAGCAAGATGTAGAAGTTCACATTTCTGGGATATAACACAAAGGAGATGATAAGTGAAACAAAGGTTTGAGGAGGCATCAGTGCATGTTGAAGTTAATATGGTTTGAAGAGAGAGAAAATTAACAGCTAGGATGAAGTTTTTTTGATGGGGTAAAGAAAGAAAGAAAGTGGTTTCTGATTGTGGTATGCCTTCCACAGAAATGAGAAAATTAAAGATCTGAAAAAGCTGCAACATTGATGACAAGACAGGAGGATTAAAAAGAAAATTGCTGCATTCTATTTGCCTGTCTTTGCCACTGAATGCATAAGATCTGGCTGATTCCTTGATAGCACAGCTTCAATGAGGCTGTGTAAGGGGCAGAAGGAGAATGAGCCTGGGCTCTGAAAACACATGAACTGCTCAGGGGGCACATGCCAAACAAGGAATCAGATCTTTTTAAATGAGATCTTAATAGAAAAAGCAACTTTCGTCAGGGCAGGGAATGGCTATAATTTATTTTATTGAAGCTGACAGTTCTAGGTAATTTATGGCTAATGTAAACTATTTAGACAATATTTTCAGTTTTAGGTGGTTAAATGAAGGCATTTAAGTTGATTTTCAGCACAGACAGGAAGGAAGCTTGGTTTTCAAAAGCCACAACTTCAGATGGGCTTATTGGTGCTCTGTCAGTTCCTAGCTAGCTGTCAAAATATGGACTTAGGAGCCTGGTCATAGTCAGCCAAGACAAAAAGTCTAGTCACAAAATATACTGCTGAGCTCTCTGTGAGAGCCTTAAAAGCTCAGAGCAAAGCTTTGGAGATAAACACTATATATACAACAAATTTTGTTTCTTGTTCAAATATCTGGGCTGATTTACATGATCATTTTACTTGTTAGACTACTTCATCAGTATGTGGATGTTGTCCTTTCAAACAGGTGGATTTTCTCTCACCCTCACTGAGTCACCTTGAAACTTTGGCTTGTTAAAATGACAGAGTGCATCTTTAGCAAGCACTACCATGGCCTGGTCTGACCCCATCAGCTGGACTTGGGCAGGGGGACCATTGTGGGTTCCTGAGCAATGCCAGGTGGAGATGGCAAGTCTTGGACCATTGTTTCCTAGTGCAGGGCTCCATCCCCAGCCCAATCTGCCCCTCACACAGATTCTCTCATTTCCCTCTCCTCATGTGAAGCCTGTTGAGTTGTGTCAGCAGCGCAGGGAGAGACTTGCCCATAGAATGCACAGCATCTTCTCCCCTGAGAGGGTCACAGTGACTCCCTCAGGGCCCCTGCTCTGTGTGCCCAGCACAAACAGACCAGAGGTGGGGATAGGGAATGGATAGGAGAAGGAAAAGGGGCAAAACAAAGCCATAGGTGAAGTTGTTACCTGTTTGGAGTCTGTGTTCCTGGGAACAAAATACGTGACAAATCCTAGAATTGCTTGTCTCACATTTTTCCTAATGTATTCCCTTAAATATTCTTATGTTTCTCTGTACACAGGCAAGGAACAAACAGCTCAGGAAAGACATTCATTCGTTATTATTTTAACCTGAATTTCATTTACACTGTTCTGTGGAGAATTAAAGTTCCTGTATGCTTCTCCTCTAATCAAAAGGCAAAAGTCTTTTACAATATGGAATGATTAAAAAATTAAGTGAAAGTATTAAAAAGATGGAAATAGTATCATTTAGTTTACCTGAAACAACGATAATTGATTTATTCTACCCCATTAAATTTTGAGTCGTTAAAAACCTAGGATTCAGCTATTTGTGAGAAACATTAGATTAGAAACATTAGATCACTCCTTGCTGACTCATGAGTTTTCCCCATCATTAGAACAAGCGCCCAGTTTAAAAAACAAAAATGAAGCTTTTTTTTAAAGGAATCTCTAAGGTTTATTCTGAAAGTAGTGTCCAGCTCAACACTTTTTAATATTGATCTATCTGAAAATCACTGAGGAACACTCAGCTACCTAAAGTCAATAATAGGTAAACCGAGGGACCAAAAAAAATATTGGTCCATGCTAGACAAGGAGCACTGAACACATTTGTTTGGTCAAATTAGGAGAAGATACACAATTTACAGGCTTCTAGCAATGCTGTAAAGGAGCTCAGGGAAGTTATGAAGCTGCAGGAGTGCCTTGCTGAGCATGATAGTTTTCATCAATGAAAAGCTGGCAGATTATACTGGTGGTTCTGCATCTGGACATATCTTCTGCCATCCTTTAAAGGTCCAGGTTAACATGTTTCTTCTACATATCAGCATTTGAACATCTCTTTGTGAAAGTGGCTGGAGAAAATGAAGGGCACCAGAAGACAACAAAGCAGTCTGAAGTGCATATATAACTGCCCTGTAAATAGCTGATAGAGGTTTTTGATAGAGGCACTATCTGCGTAAGTGCATTAAAAGCCACACTGAATATCCTTCAGTGTAACTAGCTGCAAGATGAATTTAAGCAACAGTTGAATAGACAGTCAGGACATGATACCCACATTCAAATCCCTGGATTAGCCCCACACTTTACATAATGCAGTCCCCGAGGTCCACTTTGTAACTGTTTCTCATCATCCAAGATTTTCCTTTGGATTCATGAAAAGATTAATGTCTGGAAATCCTTTGAATTTCATTTCAGCAGCATGAGGAAGCAGTGAAGTTATTTACCCAATTAGACATCTCTGACTTCCCACCCTTATTTTAAAAGTGGTGATTTGGCAACATAGATAAATGAATATTAATGACAATTGTCTGCCCTTCCTTGCCTTATCTGTGCCTCATCGTCAGCTGTTGCTAAAACAATTTGCAATTGTATTTGTATTTAAATGTATGTAAATAGCGGGGCAAATTGGAGTTGCAGTTTCTGACAGAGGTCTAGAAAAACATCATTCCAGAGATGCTTATTTTTAAATGCAGAAATGTGAACAACTTTCTTTTCACAAAGTCCTCCCTAGACTGTGAAATGCTGCTCCCTCACAGATTTCTATCAGAGGATCTTTCAAACAGCTGACCACTTTCAAATCGGGCTATTGTCCCTACCTGCTACAAATAGCTTAGCCAACTTTGAACCAAAACCAGTCTTTTCACTGGATTATGCATTGCAAAAGGCTTTGGATTATTTTGTGTGACTGGAGCCCTTATTTACAACAAGAAGATTATGGTTTTAAACAATAAAGAAATTTTGGACTAATGAAGATTCAGATATTTTAATTAATTTGCTAAACATTTCAGGATTGAAGGCTCTTGGTAATCTTCTAGTGCAATTGATACCATAGCAATTCCTATGTTTATGAACACTTTAAAAAATAGCAGGTGCAGCCCCTCTGGTACCCTGGGTGACAAAACAAGTCCCACTCGCTTATGCTATGCAGATACTGACTGAAGCACCCAGGCTTGTTAACTTGGCTACTAGTTTTTAAAAAAAAACAACACTGGAGACCTCATAAATTCTGGCATTAGTTATTACTCTGTTGCTATAACATTCAGCTGTCTCACAATCTTTCCATTTATTCATGGTTATTTACCCATGGGATTTGTAAATGAGATGAAACTCCCAGTGGTAGAAGAAGGTCCCCAGCAAAAAGTCCATTGCACAGGAGGTTCCACAAGCACCAGACTGATGAGGCTTCATTTCCTGTGAAGTGTTATCTCATGGTTCACTGTCTTTGGTGTTTTCATTCTGAGACCAAAATGAAACTTCTGCCATGGTCAGACATTTATTACACCCTTTATGTGTGCATTTTCATGTCTGTATTAAGATTGGATCTTAAATGGCAGCATTTACCATAAAAAAATGCAAAAAGGGTCTTGTTCACCCCTGTGACCCCTTATTTTCATTACATTTGTTGAAATTGAACTACATTTTCAGCTGGTATCTCTATTCAAGATTATTGGAGTTGCCAGCTTGCTCTCAGTGGCAGGAAAGGTGGAACAAGAGTAAATGCCCACTAAGAATGCCAACTACTTTATTTACATCACAATTGAAATCAGCCCATGACCCTCTGCCCTGTAGGAGTTTTGGTCCAGCCTTTGCTTTAATGAATGTAGCCCCACAGGGCAGTAACCCAGAGAAATGTTTTGCTGCTGCACCATGCAAACTGCACTGCCTCACAATCTCTTCTCTTACTATAATAAGCAGCAACTTTGAAATTATTCAAACTGTAAATAACTTCTGGGGCTTATCAGAAAAGGAACAGTGTGGAGAATGATAAAATTGTTACTGCAAATAATAGTCGGAGAACTCCAGGTCATCCTCACCTACAGTGAGGCAACTACCTACCTTCTCGTGGAAAACAACAGCAGCTCCCTTCCCTGAGACAAGGATCCATGCTTTGAGAACAGATGGCCTTACTTCTGACGCCAAGCACTCTGCACTTCACTGTTTATTAAATTGGCCAGAGAAGACTAGAAGATCAACTCTCAAAAAACACATGTTAGCCATGACGTTTGCACAGTGCACACTGAACCAGTGCCCACTGAGGACCTTTTACACTGTAAAGACATGCAATATGCACAGGTGGAAATCAGGCCCTCTGGGACTTTTCCTCCAGACGATTTTTTTAAACTCTGTTTCTATTTTATTCATAGAATTTTCTTTTCATTTAAATAATTTCTGGAAGATCATGGCAACTGCCTTATAATGCCCCCAGTACAGATGGTGTCTGTCTAAAGCTGGTGGAGAAGAAACACTATTGCTTTGACTTCACATCTTTCTGGCTCCCCTTTGAATCCCTCCTGTGACTTAGGTACAGAGTTCTTCATGACTGCTCTACTTCCCCCTAAAACAAGTGCCAGAACTCCCAAGTGCCAGAACTCCCAGTCTTCAACATTAGCATGCCCATAGTTTTCAGCAGAGCAGAAAGCAAACCTCCTAGCTTTCCCTCTGCTCATCTCCTCAGTAGTGACTCAGTGCCTGGGTCACTGGCTGAAGTCTGGAACACTCAACAGGTTACAGGTGTTTGCTGTTGTAGAGGTAGAACTTGAGACATTTACACAACTGGCATTTCTCAGGATTCAGCTTGGTTAGCATATATATCTTCTCAATTTCAATTGTCTTTACAGCACTGTAGTATACCACAGTTTTATGATCTAAAAAACAAAAAAAGAGACATCAAACAGTTAATTTCTGTGAAGGAGCAGTTTCTGGAAAGAATAATTCCTGTTATTGATTTTGACTATTTGGTATTTTTGGGATTTTAGAGATTGCTCTGAAAAGAAAGTATGACCCTGATGTAGAAGTTTGTAGCACTTCACCACAGCCTCAAGTACTTGACAAATGCAGTTATACATAACCTGTAATCATCATCTACAGGGGTGTCTACATTGCTCTCAGCAGTGAAAAATCACACATTGCTCTGTTAGGAATGCCTGGCAGTGGTAAAGCTCCTGGGAGAAGCTCTGGACTTTCAGCTTGTGTGGGTTGACTGCTGAAAGATGAAAGTTGTTTAACAGAGCCTATGCCCTCTGACCACTCCTGCATTCACTGCTTTGGCTTCCCTTCCTTTTCCTTTTTTTTTTTAAATTTAAATTAAAAGAAACCCCCAAGTCTGCCTTGTGATGCATTAAATACCATGTTTTTGTTCTCAGTTTGAGGATTGAAAATTGATCTCATTACAAATAGACATACATTGGACAACCTATCTCTTCAGGTAAAGGTTTTCCAAGTCTATGGAGATCAAAGTGGCTCTGAAAATATTGAGTTGGAGAAGCTTCTTAATGGTCAAACTTCAGGTTTACAAGCCAGTGGATCCTGCATAATCAAATCAGGTCTCAGAGTTGGTTCCAAAGTCACATCAGTGGGCAAGGTGGAGAAGCTGCAGGATGGGTTTATTGAAACCCAGAAGCCTCTGGAAACAGCAAGCAGCAATGAGAGGGCAGGGAGAAGGGAGCCAGATGAGTCAGCAGGGAAGCAGCAGAGGAACTCTGACCTAAGACCACTCACTTTGTTCCATGTGGCTGGAAGCCATTCTTATTTCAGGTTCATTATTCTTCACCAGCCAGAGGACTTCAGGAAATCAGCTTTTTTCTTCTTTAGTCGATTCCTGGCTAATGCACGAGCAGAGCTTTGCTTGCTAAAAAGAAACATTATTTACTGGGATTTTGACATAAGGTTGGGTTTGCACGGGAAATCAAATCTACCGAGCATTACAATCAGCCACTGGCCAGCAGCAATGGGGGTACCTGCTGTAAGAGCCCTTGCAGTGTCATCTTCCCCTGGATAAGGATAGACCCCTAAAGCCGCAGTTTTGCTCAGTTTTTATAATCCAGCAGGCCAGGGCCCTACATGACCAGCACAATATGTACATAAATTGTTGTAAATCCGACACCTCACATAGAAAATTTCCTTAAATATCATAGCTACAGACATAAGATGTTCCACAGTGGCCATTTCTGGAGGAATGGTTTCTATTGTCTATTTACAAATGTTTTATGTATGTACAATCCAATCACTTCAGCAACAGGGACATGTTGGTACACTCCAGCCAGGATGTCAACAAACACATTTAGGCATAGAAATTACTTTTATCAGGGGCAATTTCTAGATCAGTCTACAGTTCCCACTGGGTGGGCTCTGATAACAATCAGTCAACTACTGCATTATGAAGGTCCAGTTAATCACTTAGTTTCAGTTTAGTCCATTGTCTCAAGCTTGTCCATTATCTCATCCATGAGGAGACAGCTGGGATATTCCTGAACCCCTCAAGAAATTAATGATTTGGTGTGCACATAGGCACCATGTTACCAAGCAGCACCAAAATTATAACTAAAGAACAAGCTTGCTTTCACTATTTATAACTCACAAATTAAGTCCCACAGTTCTTGTCACACCTAGTTGTCCTGGATGGAAGGGAAAAGGTGTGGAATAGTTTTCCTGCTCTTGATGATAAACAATTGTCTGCATTAGAATGTCTCACTTGCAAATAATTTAATCAGCCAAAGCAGAGGATGACCACTCAGATATTTGCCTTCCCTCCATCAGGGTAGCTGTGGGGAACTGAACTTTCAGCTGTAAGTTGGAATGTCTGACTTGTGTAGTTCAAAGGGAAGATAGCAGTTCTAGCATACCTGTTATTTCCTCTGCTCTGAGAAAAGAAAGAATTGAGAGCATGATCTGGACTTTGATTAGGCTGCTTTAATTAAAATATACTGAATTTTTCAACTCTCAGCCAGGCTGAAAGAAAACTCAGATTCAGTCTTCATTCTTCTACTGGATATACAATTTATTAGTATGAAGTTAGCTTCTTCATATTTGAGAGTTACAATATCCTATAAAGTCTATTACTCTTGATGCTCATATTTCATAAATAATACATTTCTAAAGTCATACAGAAAGGAAGGGAAGGGAAAAGGAACAGAAGCTTAAGGGAGGGAAGAGGAACCAAGGGATGGAGGGAGAAGGGATGGCAGATGAGAGGAAGGGAGGGGAGAAGGCATTTTCTATATATTTCAATGTAGTATCACTTATTCTGGCAAAATTGCCATGCTTTATACTAAATGAGAATCTAAATTGAAGTAACTAAATTGGTATATAAGCCTGACTCAACTAAAAACAAATTAAAAAAAAACAAACAACCTGAGCATCTACTGAACCTGACACTTTCCCTTTTGATATGCATTTATGTAAAACAATTATTAAAGGCTTTTATGGGAGTTCATTTACTTCTGTCTCTCCAAATAATGACATTCCCATGGTAATCTTTCTTATCTTCAAAGCTTTTATCCTAGCTTTACAGGATTTTTGTTTGCAACAGCAATGCTGACTGAAAGGTATCAGCAATGATATAATTCATCAGTAGATATTCCAGTAAATATTCTTTGGGACAGTCATCTTCTAATATGAGAGGAAAGATGTAGTCAAAGGGAAAATAATATGAAACTCTCTCCTTAGATCCACATTCTGCAAACACTTGAATATTCTCAATATTAACTGATCGACACATGAATGTACAATAGTCCCTCAGTGGAAATAATCTGCAGCTCACAGAATCAGATATCTTGTTTTAATGTTAAAGCAGCTCATGTAAATCACATGTAGCCAAAAACACTCCCTATTCAAAATTGTATGATTGATTTGTATCCAAACAACCAAGTTTTAACCATAGGTATTCAGACAGCTGTCTGAATGTCATACATGTCTTTTTACATGTATGTAAATGTTCATTAGAATGTCCAATAGCTTCCCTGGAAGATTAGTGAGATTTTACTCTGGGGTTAGCTAATAAAAATAAGTTATTGAAAACAAATAAACAAAACAAAAAAAAAAAAGCAAGAATAATTGTCACAGGAATTGGATAAAATATTCCTGATACAGTTCTTGGGGAACAACTCCATTCCTTCCTTCGGCAGCAATCACTTCCTGAATAGTACATTAAGCTGTGTACAATGTTATGTGTGATTTCACAGAGCCTGACATCAGCATCTTGTTTCTAATTGCCATATGATGGGATGCATTAACTTAAAATACAAACCTATTGGAAGTGATTCTTATCTCAACCTCACTATCAACAACATAGTACCAAAAGAGTCACTTGAATTGTCAATATTTTACTTTCTACATCTGCATTTGTCCAGCTATAAAGAAATTATATTCATCACTTATTAAATCACCTCAAATAAATAGATGAAATTTGCTGGAATTAACAAATATAATATCAGGAAAACACAGACTAATTCAATATGTATCTGAAAATATGCTTTTATTATTTTAGTGGTATTCTATGAACAAATGTGTTTTCTTATATGTTTTATATTCAAAATTGCTATAAGTCAAGGTGATCAGAGTTCTAGCTAGATAGCTAATTGTTTGAACTAAAATTCTTTCACTAAGCCTTTGGTTTCTGCTTTTCTGTCCTCGTTACAACAAAGATCTTCAGATTTGAAGTAATAAAATGCCGTGCATTCCCATGGATAAAACCAGAACTTAAAAAAAGCTCAGCAAAGATTTTGCACAGTTCACATGTCAGACAAACTTGTGCAGGCTCACATTGCAGCAGAATACAAAGAACAGAAATTCCTAGCAGTCTGTACGTATGCATTCACTGAAGTTGTCTGTAATTTTCAGGTGATATTGGCACAATATTGCACAGAAGAAACAACAAGCATTTACAAAAACCTCCTCTACTAAGAGTCTGAGAAGACAAAAGCAAGCAAAGACAATAAGAAGCCTGGGTGCAGATTCTAAAGCTATTTTAGTCATGGGAATGCAAACATGGGCCAGTCGTGTTTCTCAGTAAGATGAAATGAAGCGAGTCAGACATCAGCATGGTATTACAATGGCATGGATACTTAAAATGTAAGAATTACATACAAATATTACAAGGTGAAAGAGAAATCTCAAGTTACGTCATTATTTTCAAAAATAAATGTGAGTGTGTACACCATATGCAGACTCCCTCCCCCTGACTTCTAGTACAGAAAAACGTAAAGATAAGATTTTCTTATACTCTTATACTTTTTCTAATGTTGGACGACTTTGTCCTCCTTTCAGTCCTGTTTTCCACAGAAAGGTGTGGGAAGGAAAGGAGGTTCCATTAAGAAAATCCAGTCACTGTAGGAACTTTCGTCTAGCAGATAATTTACCTAAGAGGTTTTCTTTCTTTGGGTACCAGTCCTGCAACAAAGATCATTCAAATGATAATCAGAAGGGGTGGGGGACACTGGCTTTTCTATGACTATGTGGCTTCAGAATTGTATCAGTATGGTTTCAGAGGTCTGATAAATATCAAGAGTAACTTTAACACTGAAAGTCTAATGGCTGCTTTTTTGCACAAGAATTACAGAAAGGAACATAAATTGCATTCTTGAAGTGCACTTCTTTCTCTAATACATATGAGCATTAAGCAGGACTAGATACTGCATTTCATTTTTCGAACCGGTCATTTTTTTAACTTTGCCACACATTTCTTCATCCTGAGAAACACAAATTAGACTCACTGTTTTTACAGGGGTATTCACCATAACATTTATGATTAGAGCACTTTCCTATTTTCACTTAGCATCCCTGTGTGGAAGATTGTAGTTCTGTACCATCATTACCCTGAACAGTAAGAAATATTTAAAAAAATATTTTTATTTAAAGTGACTACCACTTAGACAATAAAGAGTTTTACCTACTATACATGAGAAGTAATGACCCAAGTGAAAAAATTGAAAATAAACATCTTAGGTGATGAACATAACATTTTAATGCACCTTGTCAAGATACTGATTTGGCTTGAACTCTGGAGTGACTCTGGCATCATTTTATATATCAGTATTCTCTATATATTTTATTGGACTATCTTTTAGGTTTCTGAGTAAGCAGTGACCATAAATAATAACAGGATAGAATATGTTAGAGCATATTTAAGTAAGGATAAGATGGTCAACCAAGACATCATTCTGAGACAGTATTTAATTAATTCTATCATGACAACAGGAGATATCTCTGCTCAACTTGCCCTATTTTCCAGACAAGCTTATCCAAAGGACTCAGGCTTCTGGTCATTAATGATTGTAAAAGTGCCTAATGAATTAGTTACACTCACAAATTTCAATATTCTGGTCAAACTATATTTTAGAAGTATATGTTTCCATTAAGTCCTCTCAAATTTTCCATTGGGGTTTTAATTTTTACTTCTTTAAAATATCTCAGTAATGGTATCCCTTCCAAACACCCATGCCTTCACTTGGTTGTGTTGATGTCATAAACTTGAAGTCTTGTGAGCACCTGTGAAATACCACCATGTCTGATCGTAGTTCGTTAAGATTTTTTAATTTTTCTTCCTGTTACTGTTTTTGGTAGGTAGATTTTCTTCAACAGAAAGTGTCTACACTCTATCAAAATATCAAGAAACATCACTGGCTGTCTCAATATTAATCTTATTTGTGGTAAAATGATAAAAATGTTCCCTCTGAAAAGTACAGAAGAGATGTTACAACAGCCATAGGAGTTAGTTGATATTGAATCTATTTGATATGGGTAAGAAATTTTCATAACAACCTGACAAATGTTACATGCCTCAGGTTCAGAAGCTACTCAGTGTCATGACTGAAGTTTTAGTGTACGGCACTAAGCTGGAAAAGCAATCAGTAGGAGGTCCATAAAAAATTACTTTGATTGCATGTCACTGTGCGTAGGTCTCCAAAATGTTAAGCTCTCCCAAACTATATCCTTCAGTGGAACTAAAGGCTTTGTCATGTGAATTAAAAATGTAAGGGTATGTTCTGCAAATTACTTCTCTTATGTGATGCCAGAAAACAGAGAAAACACCATCCAGATTTCACATTTGAGATGGATGCCTCTGAAAGGAGAAGACTTAGAGTGGAAAATGGGTTGTTATAATTATAAAAAATTATAATTTTTTATAATTAGTCAAGGGTAAATCTCAGAAAAGAGTGCTTTTACACATGAACTCACACATACGTGTACACTTATGTCCTCATACACATGGAGAGAAGAGTAACAGCACAAAACCTCTTACCAACATCCAAACGAGCCTCTGTGTCCTTCAGAGCCTGACACCCCTGTACTGTGTCTCATTAAAAGGTGCATATACAAGAGCAGCATATGCACAGTTATGCTTGTGATTCAAGTCAGACAAAACCTCTGTTTGGAAAGAAGACTGACGGTATTAGTGTCTCCAAGGTTTCAACAGAGGCTGTTCCTTACTTCTTGTGTATTCCATGAAATTGTTGCTCTCAATATCTTCCCTGTATGCTGATAGTGTTTATGTTCTTATGGGACAGTAGAAATTTTTTAAAAAACCTGACAGGAATATAAAACTTCAGATACGTAGAAATAAGTAAGGAAATTCAGAACTTCCAAAAGTTAGAGCTACTGTATTTCTTGTGCATGTGAGAAAACAAGAGTCACTTCTGGCAATTAGCGGAGCTCCACTACAGAGCTGCTCAAAGATTCAGCGCTGGGACACAAATGAAAAGAAATGCTGCACCTTCCCTTCTGCAGCAGCTCTGAGTCTGGGTTAGTTACAGCGTGGTGCCAACAACTGACATTACAGCACAGCAGACAATGCACACCGCCAGCAGTGACCACAGAGGGCTGTAGTCAGAAAGGGTGCAGCATCTTTTCCCTTTGCTTTGTAAACTATAGCCCATTTTCACTTTCACACACTTCTCAATTTCCTTTTCATGCCTATACAGAGCACACTGAGGTTGTCTCCAGTCACATAAAGTCTGTTCAGGTGCAATGTTCATACATAAAAGACTCGCAAAAATTGTGATGAATCTCGGCCCACAATATATTCCTAAAACTTCCCTTTCCCTAATTTACATGTCTATAATGCCAATGCCTGCACCTGAGCTAGTTAGTTCAGCTTTTCTAATTGCCCAAAGTTAGAAGCAAGCACTTTCAAAGGTATGTTCATCTACTTTATTTTGATTGTCCATTTAGAATGAGATGCACTGCACCACAAAGATGCTTTTTCCTCTACACTGTCTTTGAAGAAAATCCAGAATGGAAATAATAAATACATTTTTCATCAGATTAATCTCTCCATATTTTTCAAATCAAAGAACACCTTATAAAAGACACTTCCTCTAGCTGTCCATAGGTTCATCCTGAGCCTCAGTCTTTATGTACAATCCATGTGATAGTTTAATAATCTTAGCTAAATTTTTCCTATCCTGCTGTGAAATTTTTATTCTGGTTGGTTATGATGGGAGAAGGGGGGCACTCCTTGTTAAATTACTAAACTTTTTAAGAAGCTATCAACTGTTACAAAGCTTCCACAAAGCCATGTAATATACCTTCAAGGGAAGTTGCCATAACCATCTGAACAGGCAATTAGCCATAAACTGTGGCTGCACCGCCAAACACCTTTGCAAGGTTTCCTAGTGGCAACTGGATGTGCCACAGAGATGCAGTCCATGGATGGGTAAGTGCAGTTTCCCTAGCTCTGTGCTGTGTTTCTCTCCAGGAAGAAAAATCTGTCTCAGCCATTCAGACACTGAAACTGGATCTGTTGTGTTGCTGGGGTTCCATCCATTAATTACCCTGAGGATTAAGTTTAAGGCCTTCGACTGACTTTGGGAATAGTCTGGAACCAAAAGAAGGAGAGTGGTAAGAACCTCTCTTTTGGAAACGTCTGAAGCTAGACAGCAGAAGGTGCTACACTTTGCAACACATGAATTTGTCATCTTCGCCTACACCTGCAAATTCTGTGAATTATAGTTACTTTGCATGGAGGCAAACAATGTAGGAACCGTTCTATTTTGTTAATTAGTCCCATGAATTTTTACTCATATAAAATATCAGAAAGTTGCACATTTGCACCTACATGGGTATATTAATATCATTAGTTGTCTATTCTGAATGAATCGAATTAACTTTAAGCTGAATTTTGCATAGAGAGCAACAAAGTTCTTTTTGTTAGAGAAAAGAGCTGGTTTTGAATGTTCATATTCCTGTTTGGAGGGATCTATGGGTAGTCTGGAATCCTAACACAGGGAGTATTTTGTAAAAAATAGCTGGCTGCCTGATTGAGTCAAAAAGTAACTGCTGCTGCACTAAATCTCTGCCAGAGTTTAGCATGAAGGCATATCTGAATGGGAAAACAGAGCCTTGCATTTTAGAAGCATATATGAGAAATGAAAGTGTCACAGGTGACAAAAATGGCTATTTCACTTGGGAAGGCATATATATAAAATCAAAACACACCATGAAATTGGAATCTATGATACATTTCAAAATGAGGGGAAACCCAGCAGATTAATGTTGTCTGTACATTTTCAACAATCCTGCAGTCACCTTGTACTTAGCATTAGCCATGAAATGACAGCAGAATCAAACCCAGTAAATATTTATTTAGCCCTAAGGTATTAAGACTAATCCCTTCTGTTGTCTCCTCTGTTGTTCTTTCACACAAATGTGAAAAAGTTGGCACATGTAAACTTTAATTCATTAATGATAACCAATGGGGATGTAGAGCTATTTTAACTTACAGAGGTACTTGCATAAGCAGTTACAAAATCATTATACTGTTCCTGCAATGTAGGAGAAAAGGTTAAACTTTGTAGTGTGGTGGCTCTTAACTGACTGGTGGATCAGAGGTTTTCTGTACAAAGGCCTGAACCCCATCATCTCATGAGGAGAATTTTATGCTGAGTATTTTTGTGCTACAACCAGGAGCTGACAAATGCTTGGTGGGGTTTTACTGGATCAGCTTTACATTAGTTCAGAAAAAAATAAGTGAAAGAACATGGTCCAAATCCTTTTTGTCTTTTGCATCAGCACAGCTTTTTTAATAGTTAACACTTGTGCACCCTGGAATTGTGCCACATATCCTAACTCTTCTCTGCCCATTTTATGGGCTCTGTGTGTTCCACTTCCATGCCAATTCTCTGAAGCTGGGGCCTGGTGTGCTCCAAACACATCTTCTAGATACTCACTTCTGAGTGCCATGAGCTTTCTGCTTGTGTAGCTATTTCATTCTGCTTCTTCAGCAGATCTCCACGAATTCAGGAAATACAGCAAGCTTACACCTCCCCCAATATCTGTCTATGCAGGATGGCCTTAAGACAGTTTTTCAATGAACTCTGTGGGCTCCAGATGAGCTTCTTATCATGGCAGGTTTTTTCTGCAAAGCTGCCTGGTCAGACCCTGTACATCTTTCAAAGGACAGTTTGAATTAAGCCAGGCCTATTTGAAATCCTGACCTCATTCCTTGCTCTAACATACTTCAGCTCTGAGGAATTTTGCTGGTCATCCATTCACACATGGTCTAGATACCTTTAGCCCATTGTGTTACCTGTGAATATTGAAAAAACAAATTAATTTCATTGTCACACACTTATGAGCTGCATTTTTTCATTCAAAATGTAATTGGGTCTAAACTAATAGCCATACACTGGGTTATTGATGCCTACAATTATTATTAATACAGCAGAGCAAATTATTATTCTATTTAGTTCAATAATTGCAATAAAAATATAGAAAAATCTTCTACATTGAATTACAAATGGACTTATTCTGTGTTTTTTCATTGTAATGCTGCATTTTGTTCCCAGATTATGTGCCTCTAATGATTTTGTCTTTGAAAAATATAGACCACTTGCCAATAAAAAAATGTTGTTTGAAAGAAGAAACCCAAAATGATTCATTAAAGTATGTCAAAATAAGCAGTTGGTGATTTTAAAATGAAACATTTCTGATCTTTTTACACTGCTTCCATATTTTTTCAGCTGCAATTATTTGCCAAATTACATTCATTGATGTGAACAATTTTGGTCACTTTAAAACTGTACTTTCGGTGACTTTCACAGTAACTGAAAAAAAAAATACCTCTCCCTGCTGTTATAACAATAAAGGATGTAAAAATATTCTCTGCAAAATGGAGCAGGAACAGTCATAACAGCTGAATAAGAAAAAATATTTCTGTTTCATGAAAGTATTCCAGTAGGCATTTTCCATCCTGTGTGCATTTAACAGTTGTGAGTGGTCTACAGCTGTGATCTAAAAGCTTTCTAGCACCTCACGTAAAACATTTTTTCATCTCCCAGGCTGAGGTTCCTCTCTTGCCTGAGTTAGAGTCTGCATTTGAGTCTCAGATACATACCCCTGAATCAGTAATTTAGTGTCTTCTTTCTTTATCAGGGCCCACACTGTCTTCTCTGTCTACTGAATATGTTTAATGTAATAAACATAATTTAGTAAATAGGGGTTTACATATTTCAGATAACTTTTAGTCTTGGAGATTCTCACTCACCAGAAATTCCAGCTTTTTTGAAAATGGTGTATACTCCCTTGTGAGAAAATCTGGTTTGAATTCACCTACATTTTCTTATTATAACAGGAGATTTTGGTGTAATTTTCCAACTCACTGTAATCAAGTCAGATCAGCGCTTCTGTACTGCTAAGATTAACACATAGGCTGAATTCTACATGTGCCAGAGACACTATTTTTGTCATACCAAGCATATAAAATAAATCATGTGCATAAGTCTTTGCAGGATCAGGTTACTTTTAAGAAAAGTTGCATCTAACACACCTATTTATATAAATATATCCATACACAGGTAGAAAGATGAGAGATAGAGAAGATATGAGAATGATGACTGGGTTGCCGCTAGAATTCTATTTTGTGTAGAACACAAGAATTGTTCCTCTGGTAGTGTATAACTAGGAAGCCATAAATTTCGCTCTGTCTTCTACCTCTGAGACCTTAAATTTTAAAAGATGTACTTATGTATTACTGGTCAGGGACATATAAATATTTAATGGCATAAAGCTCTGCTCATAATACACCAAAATTAAGGACTATAGTATTTTTCCTTCTGGAAAGGAGTTGTGCAGTACATAATTTATCCTATTCTCCACACATATAGTGGAGGGCACAATGTCTTCTGTTTATTGACTGAACAGAGCACCAAAATCACCTTTTTGGCCAAAGTTCTAACACCCCAGCTCTCATGCAGGGTTCACATCCTTACAAATGAAGTTATTTACTAGTGCCTCACTTGAGTTATTTGCTTCCCTCATGGGTTCCTTATGGGTACAAATTACTCCTGTGGACATTCTAATTAGACACAAGATGAAAATTTTTCAGAAAGACAATAATCAGCCACTGTAATCCTGCCAGGGACTCCCCAACACTGGACACTTTTAAGATTCAGCTGGGTCATCTTTTCCACGCCATGCTTTTGCCAGAAAAGATTGGACCATATGATCCTTGATGTCCCTTCCAAGCCAGAGTTCTATGATTCTATGAATGTCATTTCTGAGATTATTAATAATATTATTAATAAGAATATATCAATCAAGTCAGTCTGACTTTGGAGGAGCTTTTTTATTAATTCACCTTTGTGAGAACTTAACACCTTGATGAAGGTGCTTCATGGAAAATGGAAGTGATACAACCAACAAATAGTGCAGCTAAAAATGGCTGTCAGGGTTTAGAATGAGTATTTTAGATCAGTCACCCACAAATCCTTGGAAATTTGATAACAATTGGCTATACATTTTGCGCTATCACAATGTGAAATTTTTCTGTCCTGGCAAAAATGTGCTTGGTTTCTCATTGAGTATATGGTTTTGGGGGCTGTTGGCATTTATGCCTGAACACCGCCTCTCCCCAACAAGATCTGTTAGAATCACTCTGTTACTGATATAACCACAAGTATTTATGCAGTTTATTTAAACCTCATGCTAAAAAGGCATTGCACCATTATACATCTCATGACAAACCATTCATTTCTGATATGTTTAAAAGAGTCAGATTTGGGGTGCCAGGGATTCAGGCTGACCAGGACTATCTGCTACTTCTCTGTATTTCCCATTTTACTTACTGTGAGTTTCATTTAATTGATTGCCAACAGAGAAGAACACAACTGATTAAAAATAAAGAATAGAAATAACATAAAACAATATTTGCAGTTTAAAATGTGTAAGTTAAATATCCAGCCTACTCAAGGCAGTGGTCTATAGTGGAACATGCAATCTTCTCTCGAGATGCAGTTCATTAACTGGATGATGCTCTTCCTGAACCACATGAAATCATTTACACAACAGAACTGCAAATATTAACAAGTTTTTTGTGATCATATTATCATAAACAGGTAAGAAATAAAGAAACTATGAGAAAAAAAAACTGCATGAAGTTCCATGCCCTGCAAAGTCATGAGGTAATGACTTTTCTAAGATTTGTCATTCTAGGTGTCTCTGCCCATGGCAGAGGGATTGGAACTAGATGATCTGTAAGATTTTTTACAGCCCCAACCTTTCTATGATTCTATGATTCTACGATTCTACGATTCTATGATTCTATGACTCCATGATTCAGTGATAAGAGGGCTAACAGCTCCCATTGCACCAAAAGTGAATATGGCTACCATCATGGTGTTTTGCAATCTACTAACTTCAGGAGAAAAATCTGAAGAACAGGATTTGTCACGTTGGCATGGTTTTTCATGCTCATCAAATGGTTTAGAGAGCTTAGCTGAAGTAAAAAGTGAAATGGCATAGCAGCTGGTACAAAAAGATCCTTAAACATTTGATAGATGATGTACATTAGAGAAAGCATTGCTCTGGCTGAGAGAGGGAGAATTGCAAAAAAGACCCCAACTTATTTTTGCCATTCTGCCCATTATACCTAGGATTACAGCAGAAAACAAAGAAAAAATGGCGTTGTTCCTTTCAAGTGCAAAGTGTGACCGCATTTCATTCTGCTCCACTCCTTCTGCAGATTAAAGCCCAAGAGTGATTACTATGTTTTCACACCAAAATATAGATACATAAATAAATCACTAAACAAAACTGATCATCTGCTGCAGGACAGATGTTAACAAAGCACTTGTGGCACAGAAGTGAAATTGATATTAAAAACATTTGCAAACAACCCTATGACTGGGAAGCATTAAAAACCAAGAGATTCATATTTAATGTTGTTACTTTTCTCTAATTCAGATGTATTAAAAAAAGAGACGCCATATGCTCAGGGGTGGGAACAGGGTGGATATACCAAAGTGACATTATATAGAAACTATAATAAAATCACTGTTGAAAAATTATTCCCATATGACATGCCGTTGAATGTGCTTGAATGTAAAGGAACTGACAAAACATAAATAATTAAATATATAATTAGGCCTTAAAACTTCCTGTTGAAGGATAGTATTGAGGATGCAGCTAATTTTATGAGGCATTAGCAGGTATGAGTTTGTGGCTAGGAGAAATATGTTTTACAGCCTGTGTTTCTCAAGGTATTTCCATCTACATGTCACTTAGAGTGAGTTTTCTTTTAAGTGGGTTCCTCTCATTCTTAAAGTCACACAGGAGCGTGTTCTACCAACCAAGCCTCCATTCCTCCTGGACTGTGTCTGATAAAGGATGACATCAGAAGAATGTCAGGTGTTTCAGTTACTGTACACCTCATGTAGCATATTCCTTTAAACTGATATATTTCATGTCAGTTGAAAAGAGGACTTTTGTATTTCTGTTACAGGATAGGCTGATTTGGATTACTTAATCCTTTCTGAGTGGATTGCTATAAATTAGGGACAAAAACCTCAGGCCTCATGAACACTTAAATAAGGTGGTGTAGGTGTACCCTTATTCCAGTCCCACTAGTTAAATATAACAAATCCAAACTTCATTTTTGCGGAATCTGAAAACATTTGTGAATTTGGGACAGCTTCCAGAAACTTGCAGAATGTCTCATTCTGGAGCACTGCAACAAGGAAACAGTAAATATTTCTGAAATGAAACATTGATACTTCACATTTAAATTATGCTTTTGTTGAAAAACTGACCTAATTTGAAGGGGTCAGAAATGTGTATAAAAGCCAAAAAGCCAAAAAATTGAGCTTTTTTTTTTTTGGCACAACTGAAATTACATTTTTCCCTGGATGACCAAATAAAAAAATCCACTGTTATGTGCTCTTAATTTACTCAGATTTTTAGCTTGTTACATAACAATTTTGATCAGGAGGTGATTTCTTCATAAAACAGTTACATAATTGCAATTTAGGTGCAGTTATTATTAATAAAGGAATTTTTTTTCCTTGCAGGTATAAGGCTTTTTGCTTCCTCATAAATGCAGCTTTCTCTTGTATATGGGAATAATAAAAGGGGTGCAAGATATTTGCATAGATGAAGACTCCAGCCTCAGCAATGCCCTTGCGTGTACCAGTGTCGCTTTTCTTGGTGTGAAGACATACCTTAGGATGATCTGATGTTAAAAGAGCATTTTTGAGGCTTTTCGCCTGCCTGTAGCAGTGTCTATTAAAAAAGACATGTCAAAATGAAGCACTTTTGTGCACAGATATCTGTTTTTAAAGCTTCATAAGGTTCCTCCAGGTTTTTGGGGGTTTTTTTCTGAAAGGATCAAAAAGCATGTGGGTGCATTCTGGGTTACCCTTTTCAGGCTGAAAGTAGAAGGGGAAATTCAGAATTCAATTACATATGTAAAATCATAAAAGTAAAGTGTAAAAGCCATCTAAAATTATTATGCACGCCTCTTTGCCACTCAAAGTTTTAAAATACTTGATCCATGAGATAAAATGTGCTCAAAATCATTCAAAGACTGAAACCTTCACTTAGTTTCAGGCCAAATCAATTTTTGTTGATACTCAAAAAAGGCAGAACAGAAGATGCAATGTACACAGGCTTCATAAAGTAGAAACCTACAGGTATAACAATGTGACCTTTTATTACTGAACCATGCTATGCTTCAATCCTATGCTGGTTTTTGAATTCATGGAAGTTAAGATGGTTTCAAGAATCAAACATGGATGTAAACAGCAGGAATACAGCATGTTACTGCAGTCATCTTGTGACTTTACCTTGATGCATCTTTCATACACTACATCTCCAAGCTGTATCCCTAAGGCATAGGCAGGCATAACCTTTTGGTTCATGCACTTCACTCATCACACAGTGGAAAACCTGCTGCATTTAACTATCAATCCACAGAGGAAAAGATGAGGAAAAAGAAAAGAACCCAAAGTTTACACCATTTTTAGTACTTAAATCTTTGCCAGGATGTGCTCATTTCTAAGGGTAAGAAAAAGCATTCTCAAGGAAACTGAAAAGATAAGGGAGGAGCAGTTGAGAAGATAAAGAGACTAAGTCTAAAAAGAAAAAAGAGCAAGCGCCTCCAGGGAATTCTAAACCTGCTTCTACTTTCATAATTAAGTGAAGCTAGTGTAACAGCGCAGATACTAAAAATGAATAAATGTTCACATTAAAATGGATGTTAAAAATCTCTTTTCCTTTTCCTTGAATCGGGAACCAACTTCCTGTTGGGGCTGAGATCATGTCAGTGAATTGGCATAATGAACATATCACTGCAAAATGTAGGTATGCACTATAAAATTGTTACCTCATTGAGATATATATTTCTTTTTTGGAAGTCATCTTTCTTCTTTTTGGCACTGTAGAAAAGAGGGCTGATTTTGGTTATCTCCAGTTGTGAGAGAGTTCTGTGAAGATACCAATAATCCTCCTACAGAGCTGGACTATCCCTCCATAATCATCCCTCCTCCACCACTATACCACAGGGTTCGGATGAAACATGAGGTCAAGGTGCAAGGAAGTCAGCCAGACTGTGGAGGTGTGCCTGGAGGCGTGTTTGACCACTGGAGAGACCAGTGCCAAGGGCAGGGAACTGCCCTATAGGGATGTCCACCCGGCACCAAGCACACTGGCAACATCCTCAGCTTCTGGCTAATAGTTTTAGCCAGGGAACAGCCCCAGGGTGAGTGAATCACTTAGCATTCTCCCTCTGCTGCACCAGCTACTCCCCAGCTACAGACCAGGGCATGGTCCTTTGGTTTTCTTCCCCTCTTTCTACCTTCTAACCACATACCTACTTTTAAAATGTCATAGTACCATAACAAGCCCTCACTCACTTATTCTCTTTTTCCTCTCTTCTCTACCCATTCCCTTCACTTTTCTCCTTCTTGCCTTCCTGTGCTCCTTCTACTCCTCTTAGGTATATAATGCTTGTGCCTAGAATAGTTGTAATTTTAGAAGAAAAGTATGGAAATCGTGCATCTGTCCAAACAGACATGTATGAATCAAGTAAGTTTTGTATTTATTAGTATAAAATATCATACTTCAATAAAAGTGCAAATAAATGAAGAAGAAAAAAAGGCAAGAAAAGAAGCATGCAGAAGGAGAGCAAGAGACTACAGTAAAGGGAAGCAGAGCAGAAAGAAAACAGGGAAGCATTGCCTTGCAAATATGCTTCTGAGAGGAACCCTGAAGTTTTCTGTTCTCTTTGTCAATGAGGTAAGTGGAGACAGATCTAACTGGGATGTCTACCATTTCCTCACCTATTATTTTTTGTCTGCCAGAAATGTATGAGGAATTTACTTAGATGGCTGTGAGTTTTAAATCTCTTGGCTGAGACAACAGGAATCACAGTTGCACTGCAGATTGGATGATATGTACTCCTGATCACGATGTGAAACGCAATGCTGGAGAGTGATTATTGTCAGTAACTGCATTACTCTTTTGTGATAAAAAGCCTGAGGTCTGGAACTTTTCTAAGATACATCGAGAACTTGACCACTCTGTGAGCAAGAGAACCAATTTTCTAGTGGTACTTTGCAATGCAGAAGGAGCCAGACACTCATATTTATCCTTAAATGGATAGTCCTTGATTGAAACAAGATTTAACTATGTCACCTTTAATAGGATTGGCAAATAGATTTTAAAAATATCATATACCATGCAACTATATGTATATTATTCTTGGCTAAGCTTGTTCATTATTTAAATCAAAATATTATGATAGATATTTTATGAGGTGACAACACAGATTGGTTTTCATTATACTGTATGCAAAGAGTGGGAAACATAAGAATAATCCATATTTATAATATATTCGTAATTTTAATCATTTATGCATAACAGACATGATTATTGAGCATCCTTCCCTCAAAAAATTCTCAGTGTATCCAACAGTATTAAAAACACACTCTACTAGTGGTAAGGCAAACTGTGTGCTGTGGGGTGTTGTCTGAGCCCTTCCCAAACACATTCATGGATGATCAGAGCAAGGAGTCCATCACTGGGTCAGGAAATGCATACACATAAATATGCAGACCATGTCCTTTGGTCTTGCTGGCACTGCTATCAGTCACGCCTGCTGCACAGCCTACAGAGATGTTTTTCCATGGCTTTCTAGACATGGAATTGGACAGGCACCTTTCTCCATACAGCACAGAAAACAGCCCCTCAGGCAGCAGTTTTGCTGAGGCACACCCAGAGACAATTAGTCTGACTTCAGCTGGAGGGACGATGCAGAAGCACAACCACCTGTTAGCAAATCACAGAAACTCCCTGCAATAACAGGCTAAATGCCTCACCCAGCTGGAAGAACATGAAAAAAAGAGGCAGGTTTTGTTTGGTGTTGGTTTGGTGCGGTTTTATTTTAAAGGGTCATAACGGGTGGTGGTGTGCAAGCATACATTGCCAGGGAGGCCCTGGTCCCATCCATTGGAATGGAGGCGAGAGTGTTGAGAAAAGCACATTGTTCTGCAACAAATCTATTTGCCCATTCTCACTGAAATGAATAGCCCTTCATTCCAGTGGGAATTTGTGCCGTCACTTCAAATGTTATGCATATAAATTAATTTCACACTGCTTCAGGACTCTGTTTTCAAACTACCAAAAGGGTTAAGAACTGAGAAGGAAACACTTGCCAAACTCCCCGATCTAAACTAAGCGTAAGAGATTTTTTTTTTTTTTTTTTTTTTTTTCTTGGGGGGAAGGGCTGGTGGGTGAACAATGGCCAGAAAGAGAGGAAAATGGGGACTGGAAATAAAGTACAGTCTTTTGTATTTCTACAGCTCAAAGATGCTTTTGAACAGGACAGCTGCCAACTGTGGAAAAGCATCTTTTATGGAAAAAATATGCCAGTGACAATGGATTTACAAGAACTGAGCCAGTGTGTCCTATATGCATTTATTCCATATTATGCAAGATTAATTGTTTGGAGCATCATGCCTTCAGGAGTGTTCTAAGCATCAAGGAGCCAAATCTAGACTTGGTATCATGGAGTCAAATTTCCTTTTGTATCACAAACTCCCCAGGATGCCTGATTACAACCATGCTGAATCTGGCACTGGAAGATGTTACCTACAGACTGGGCACAGTTCTGTTTAAATATGACAAATTGCATTTGCTTCCTTAGCCTGCATGAATTGATGTACATAATTTGGTGCTAGACCTTCAAAACATTTTATTTTAAACAGACTTAATGCTTTTTGTTGTTTTGGAATGAGAAGGAATAAAAATATAGCAGATGGCAATTTGAATATACTTGTCACAAACAGGATTTTAAGGTTGCACTCTCAATTACGCTGTGGCCTCATTATATTCCCTACCCATCCTAGGAATGCCTTAAACTTGGTATAAATGTAATTATGAAATGTAATTTGTTTTGACTGCTAACTATAAAATGGGATTAATCTGTATAGGACTCATCTATACAGGGAAATGGAATAATTACACCCAATTAAAACATCTACCTGGGATGTTACATCAGCAAAGCCACAGCAGTATAAATTATTCTGCTACAATTATGCTCATTAGTTTTCCCAGGTAAAAAGGCTCTTATCATAAATAAAAATGGGTCTCTAATGATTAATTCAGTATTATATTTATCCAGGTTTATTGGCATGGGGGAATACATTGGTTACCATGGAATCAAAAGGCAGAGTCTAACAGCAGAATAAAGGACCAGGCATCAAAAGTATCAGCAGAGTGAGAAACGGTCTTTTAAACAAAAAGGTTTGCCATACGAACATATCTGTGAACCTTTGGACAGCATCCTGTGTACCACCTGAGCGCCTCCATGTCCCTACTGCAAATTGGGACAAGTACAGTTCTGCACTAGCTGAGGATTAGACTGGCAAAATTACACTGATTTCATAAAACTTTAAGTCCTTTCAGTTATGTTGGTTTTCACAGCAAAATGTTGAGGAATGTCCAACATCCATCATAGCCAGCAATTTGCTTGTAGTAACTCTTTGCCTGGATTCTGTTTTGTTTCACAGTTACAAATAAATGAGGCCAGTTAATTGGCAAGCAGTGCGGCTGAAGACTGAATGAACATGCTATTGTGAGCATCTGATAAACTTAGCCAAACATATCTTTGAGAGAAACCACTCTTTATGTCCACTATTGAAAGAAATCAGCAAATATTTTGAGGAGTATGTGGTACTTATGTGAAACCCACTCGCCACAGATGTTTCAACAGCAAGTATGATATTTATAGCAATTCAGTTTTTTCCTTGACATTTTGCAAGGACAGTGCATCTGAAATGAAAAAGAACACCTAGACTGTAAAGAGGCAAGACTCTCAAGCCACTTCTTTTAAGGTTCAGTATTTTGCTGTTGAAAAATCTCAGCTGGGGATACATCCATTGACACCATACCCACAAAACGATCAGCGCCGAGATGCAGTAAAGAAACTGCATTTCTCATAAAAGTCACCTTTAATTTTGTGACCTGGTTACAGACTGCTCTAATTCTCAGACAGCCCTTAGCTGGATTCCAGGGACCTTGGGCAGAGGCACAAATTTCCTCTTCACCTCGAGCAGTCACTTAGCCCTAACAATACTCGGAGCATTGGTCTCCGCCCGTGGCTGGGGCACCGTCGCTCCCTGCGGGGCAGCTCTGCCCAAGTCGGTGGCAGCGTTTCTCAGAGCAAAGCTATGTGCTGTGCTACAGCCAAGAATCCCTAAAGGCATTAGCGTGACAGAAACGCTGCCTGCTGCCCCCGGACCCCTGCCCGCCCCTCTGCGCGAGCTTCACAGGGCTGTATTTGGTATTCCTCGGTGAACTCTGCACAGGGCTCGCTCTGGTCCCAGATGGTTTCAGACCTTCGGATCCTGCCGTCTCTGACGGGCTCGGTACCGCCTCGGAGCCGTGCGCTCCACGCTCCCCGAGTGCCGCCCAGACGCCGGCCCAAGCCCCGTCGGGAAGAGCTGCGGCAGCGGAGCCCCTGCCCGGCCCCTCTCTGCCCCGCACGGGGCTCTGCCAAGGGCAGCGTAAGCGACGCGAGGACAACGCCGGGAAAGTTTATTGTTGGCAAAACCAGTGGGCACGTGCTGCACGCCAGCGGCCCCAGTGCGGGGTTCCAGCCCAACGGCCAGCCGCCTCCGCCGAGGAGGAACCGGCCCTCCACGACCATCCGGGAGCGGCCCCGGCCGGATGTCCCGGCTCTCGGGAATGCCCTCGCCCGGCATCTGGCAGAGTGAGTGCTGCGGCCGGTCCCCCGCCGCTCCCCGCCCAGGGCGAGCGCTACTAGCCGATCCCCAGCTCGTGGGACAGTGGCCGCCCAGGCCACCCCGGCCCGGCGACGGGGACGGCAGGAGCCTAAGGGGCGGCGCGAGAGGTAGTCGCGAGTGCAGAGTCCGGCGGGGCGGGCGCCCGCGACCGCGCTCGGGCGATGGCGGAATGTACCAAAAGCCCCCAGGGGGAGGACGCCGTTAAGCCCCCTCCCACCAGCCTCCCGCGGCACCCTTGATACCGACGGGAAACCCCCTCCCCGATGCGCGGGGCGCCTCTGCGAGTCCCACAGCGCGGGGCGGGAAAGGTGGGGGCGAGGCGACTCGCCCCGGGGCGGGGGAGGGGTGGTGGGGGTCGCGGTAGAAGCGCCTGGCACACGGGTCCCGCTTTCCCCTGCTCCCCCCTCCCTGCGGTGGGTGGTGCGGTCCGCTCGGAGAGGGCGGGAGCGCCGCGCCCCGCCCCGCTCAGTGACACAGGCTCCGTGTGGGGAGGCGCCGGTGGCTCGGGCAGCGGGACCGGGTGGGACTGGCCGGGCGTCGTAGCGGCGGCGACTGCGAGCCGAGCCCGGAGAATGGCAGGGGCTAGAGTCGCTGCGGAGGCTGCTGCTGGTTTCTCTCCTTCGCCGCCTCCTCGCGCCCGCCGGGAACTTTTCCTAGCGGCTGGTGGCGGCGCCTCCCCCCGGTGGTGGCGGCGGCGGCGGCTGCTGCGTTTGGCGGTGCCTCCCGGGCCGGGGCTGGGGCTCCTGGGGCTGGTTTTCTCTCGTTTCTGCTGCAGTAAGTGGAACTTTTCCCCTTGGCGGACGGGCGAGGGGGCGGGTGGAGGAAGAGGAGGAGAGAAACCCGAGCCCCGGCAGCGCCGGGGGACGCGGCCGAGTTGAGGGAAACTTTGTCTGGCGCCCGACGGCGGGGGCCGCCGGCCGCCCTGCGCCGGGCAGGACGTGGCTGGGATAGTGAAGGAGGGAGGTATGCGAGGCAGGTCCGAACCGGAGCCCGCACCGCTGAGACCTATGGACTCTTTCCTCCGGGAACATCCGCTGCGACCGCAGTCGAGAGAGCGGGTGTCCCGGGAGGCCAAGTATCCCTGGCGGTTGGGCTGAGGTGGCAGCGGCCCGGGTGGGGCAATAGGGGAAGTTTATTCTCCTGCTGGGGCTTCCCCCGGCGGACGGCAGGTTATCCGCCGTAATTCCCGTCCTGAGCGGCGGGATTTCGCTTATTTGCGGGAATTCACGGGTGCTTCCCCCCCCCCCCCCCCCGCCCCCTTATTTCCCATCCCGCAGGAAGGACAGAAGGCTCTTGGTGTTTTATCCGGGTGTGCCTGGGGGGAGGAATAGAAGGCGCTTTGCCTCAGGAGGCGTGGGCCGGTGTCGTTGTTCCCTCTCAATGAGGGTGAAAACCGTGCTGGTTTCGGTGTGGGGTCGCCCGCCGCTGCCGCTGAGCTGGGACCGTGTGCTTGCTCTACATCACCCGCATCCTGAGCAGGGACACTGCGGTGCGGGCCCCGCCGGGCTTGGCGTGACCGCCCGCAGGAAAATGCCATCACCTACCCCCCCCCCCCCCCCCCCCCCCCCCGCTCCAGTTGATCTTCCTGTGGGGAACAAACAAGCAACGTAGCAGTTGGAAACTGAGCAGGAATTTATTTATTTATTTCTAATGTACTGCATGCAGTGTAGTGTTATTTTTTTACAGCAGTGGAAGATGAGAGGGGATAAAAGTAGACTTGGACAAGAGCAAATCGAAAACCCTCATCCTGCCGTTGTATTTATTCCTGATGCAAGGGAATAGTTGGCAAGGATATTTTATTATAGGAGACGCTGTGTCCCTTCTCTCTTTAATGAAGGAGGAAGAAGTTAGAGTCTCCGGAGGTTCATGTGATAAAAATACCCAGGAACGAGCAAGGCATGCCGCCGTAAAACACTTGTGTAGTATCTGAGAAATGCTTTCTCAGGGAGGGAGTTGAGGCGCTGTAGGATTGTGCTGGTGCATGTAGTAGTCTCCCCCCTCTGGCAATGATGTAGCTTTCCAAAAAGGTGATTGTTACTAAGTTTGTAAATATCGAGAAGGCAAACTTCTTGCGCTAGCGTTTTTCTCCCCTCCCTTTGTTCAGTGTTATTTCTGCTTTTTTGCAATTAAAAAAGTGAAGTTACAGACTTGGCATGACCTTGACAAGCTATTTTTACATCTAAATGTGAAGTTAATAGTAACAATGAAGCTAATAGCATCCGTGCCTAGTGTCACACAGCGACTCAACCATTTTAGTCTTGATAAGTGTAATTCGGGTTGTCAGTCTTCCCAGATTCTTTTTTTTTGCATAAGTGATAACTTTTCAGAACTTCAGCCAGAAGTGGCAATGTTGTGTTGAAACAATTCTGTTCTTTGAGCACAAAGTTTTGAAGGTAAAAGGGAAAACTTGAAAAACTGTTACAGACTTTTAGACTTGGAGGTAAGCAGCAGGTAAAGAGGGTTTTTTTGTCAATATCTTAGGTTTTAGTTTTCTTTTCACCTTTAAATATCCCACAGTTGTTTTCGTTGTATTTGTAACTGTAACATGTGACTACCAAGGAAAAATATTAATACTGTGCTCTTAAATATGTTTTGAGCATGTTTACATGTTGATGGCACCCCAAACTACTTATTGCTTTTGGTTGCCTTTTGTCCTGCTACTCAGCTAATTCTGATAATAGTAGCAAAAGAAAGATTTGAAAACGCTGCCATAAATGATCCCAATCCTAGTAGAATAAAGTCGCTACAAAACCAAATAAATTTTTATCCAGTCATTTTGATTGACAGTTAGAAATTATTTATTTGAGCTATAATTCCTCAGAGAAATATTGCCAAAAACATCTCAACACTGGCACCAAAAAACTGAAGGGGGAAAGAGAAAACATATCAGGAATCTGAAGTAGCAGCTTTTCTGTTTTTGAGTAAATATAGACCTGCTTTAATAAATGCTGCTTTTTTAACGAAAGTAAGACTACTGGCTTCAGGTTGTGCATACAAGTACTCCTTCCACTTCCCTGTCAAACAGTGCTCAATGCCACAAAGTGCGTACTGAACTTACGTGGTCAAAGTAGTGTAACCTTGACCGAGGGGACTTGTGTGGCATCTATAGGAGCATCATCATAGCCTTTAATCTATAAAGTAACTTATTTTGCATTGCAGCAAATGCTTTTCAGCTGTGCTTATTGGAGTTATGTCCTGCAACATATACTGTAAATGAGGACTTGTGCGCTACTAAATAACAAATTCCTCATAATTCCTATGTCTCATTTGTTTGCACACAGTGAAAATTTTTTTGCAAAATTTTTTTTTAAATGTAAGCTTGAATTAAAAATAAGCAGAACTGTAAAGTGAGGTGAATAGAAGGATGTTCAAGATGCATTTTTCAGATATTTTGTTGAAGAAATATTTTTTTTTTTCAATTTAAATTGCTGGTTATGTTAAGCTTCTCAGTAAGGTTAGACAAAGAAGTATGCATATGTCATCTAAGATCCCAATGAATTTTTTTTCTTACAGGAGCCTGGAATGCAGATCTCCAGACTGGCAGTAGAGCTGGAAGGATTGGGTTATAAAGGTGTAGATAATATAAGAGTGCAGTGTACCATATACAAAAATAATTTTAAAAAAATAAAATCCCCAAAGTAATTATTGATGAAAACAATCTGGCTAGAAACATTTTTACTATTTTTTCAGGTGAAGTCATGGCAAATTTGAATGTCAAGCAAAGCAGGTTGCCAACTTGGAAATGGGAAGGTGTAGTAGAGTTATCATCAAGACAACAGAATGTGTTTTTTCCTCATTTTATGTTAATAGTTAAGAAATCTGCGTATAAATATGCATTTATGTTTTGAAAATGGTATGGAAATGAATGCTTGTTTGAACAGGTGTTTGGTGAAGGAGTACAACAGCAGTGAAAGAAGGAATAGGAATGCTGTGGAAGGTATTTGAAAAGTTGGAATGAAATAGTGGTGAACCATGTAGTAGGTTGGGCAGTGTATGAAGCTGCTGTGTGAAGAAACAGAGCAGCTGCACTGGTAAGAACAACAGATAGGAGAGTTTAAATCTGGATTGTTTGATAATTAACAAAAACTTTTTTTAATGTTGCCAGAAGTTTGTCCAGACTGTACTTGAGGATAACTCATTGGAATATGAGGTGTGATCTTTTGAAAGAATTCTTAGCTGTTTCATTGTGGTACGTCTATTTTTCCATGTTACTGTTACACTGTGATGCTTTTGGTGTGCAAGAACTCCCATTTACATATAGAAATGAAGTACAATGTTATTTGAGTTAGGATCTGAACACCTGGAGTACTATAAAAGAATTGTGATGGTTATTTAGCCACTTATGCTACATAACAGTTGACCAGTTACTTGATTTAAACAGTGTTTCTCTCTTGTCTTCTTAAGCAACTGAATTTTATGTCATGGGATATGCATTCTCTTTGATAGTGGAAACAAAAGAAGCTCTAGCAGGATTTACTTTTTGTGAGATAGAGAGTCAAGTATCCTGTTTAAAAATGTGGTCAAATCTAGCTTGTTTTCTTTCTGATCTCTTTTATGTAGTATTGATGACAGGGTGATATTGAGAAACAAAGGACTGTTCTGTAGGAGGAGAAGCAAAAATATGTAAACTTTATAGACTACTTGTACCAGTTAATTACCCTTCAGGTCCTGGTAGTAGAGCTTTTAAGGTAGGCACAATGTGATGTAGATTGCATCTAATGTGAGAAGGGAAAAGGAGTTGGGAGTGTGTTGCTTCAGAAAGCAGTGTCTGGGGCTAGTGAGTGGAGCATTTGTGAAGCTCAAAGAAAAAATAAATTAGAAACTCTAGAATCAAAAGTCTGAATTTTAATTTGTAGAAAACAAATCCAGAGTGGATGAAATTAAGATAAGAGATGAGTAAAACTGGGTACACAGAAGATAATCTTGCTAAGTGCCAGCTGCCTGCAATGCTATTGGTAAAAGTTATTTTTTAGTGTTGGTTATCTGTTGAAGAGCAATAAACTTTGCATCTGCTGTTACACCAACCTGTGTAGGTGGCTGCTGTGTGGCTGAATTCAGCTTTGTCCAAACAGCTCTTTATCAGAAGGTACAGTTGCAGACTGCTTGGGTGTGTGTGCCAGCAAGTGAGAGTGCTGAGATTGTGTGTTCTCTGCTTGCTCTGGAGCCCCTGTGCACTGCCACTTAAAGGTGGCTCTGTGATGATGGATTACTTTGCTGTTTGTTTTTGTACCTTAAGCTTGTTTCCAGCTTGGAATGAATGTGTTGTATTGGATGAGCATTATTGGAACTTTGCTTGGTTGGTTTTTTACCCTGATGATTTCTGTTTTGATTGGTATGTGGATTGTTATGCAGAAGTTTCTCTCAGAAATTTTCTAAGGCAGCTGATAGTTGGAAGTAAGTGACCAGATTTGCTACGTGAAAAATAGGTATAGGTGCAATTATTTAATTATTATTACTTTGTTATGCCACATGTTCTTGGATTTAGTGGTTGTTAGAAGTGGAGGTATATATGGTCTTTAAAGGTGCCTTTAACCAAAACACTTTTGTGTTTCTATGGTTTGTTTTTGATAGGGTTAGCCTGTCTAAAACAAGAGTTTTTGAGCAGTACTTACTTGGAGGGTAGTTGTATTCCATGCCTCAGAGTTCATAGGTGTCTGAAATGCAGTAATGTATTTTTATTGAGAGGTTGGAGATGATGAATTTTTGATTAGGCATGAAATAGGTTGATCAAGCTTTCTTGTTAAAGGGATCGTTAGTACTATTCTTTATTTCTGTTTAGAAAGCAGAAGGATTGCCTAGAAAATAGTATCATCTGAGTATGGGGAGAAATCACAAGAAAAGCTAAGAAAGAAAAGATGGGAATAGCTGAATGTGGAAAAAATGCAAGGAAATATATGAGAAGCAAATAAAGAGTGACTTGTGCAGTAAAGGATGTGACTTGTGCAGTAAAGGATGTGTCAGGGGAAATAATTACTGTGTTTCTGTCTCTGTCATGGGGACAGATGGTAAAACTGTTGGGTGAAAGCTTGTTTTACTCCGCTGGATGTCCTGGATGGCGAAGGTGTAAAACACTGTGTTAAAAGGAGGTGGAGGTGTGTATGAGTGAGGCTCCTGAGGGGCCTCATGGACAATATTTGCATTCATTTGATTCTAAAAAAGGTGGCCCGTGGTTGCTTAGTATGTAAGCTCGTGATGAAGAGCTTTGAGGTGTAGCACAACTTCCGAGTCATGGTGAAAACACCAAACCCACTTTTTTGGTGTTATTGAATACATGAATGCTTCAGGAGTTACTTTTCAGGTAATTAGCTTTCAGACTTTGGACTGCTTCAACTGTGAACGTGAACCCAAAAATTCGTCTTTCTGTCCATAAGTTAGCAATAGAAGAAAATTAGCAGCAGTAATGAAAAAAACCCTTTAATGTCTTATAGCTGCTGTTGATGTCCTCTATCCTTTTACCTTGGTTTTCCCAAGTGTATGGGAAGGTAAAGGTAGGTAAAGTTTAGCCTGTTACCAAGAAGGTCACTTTTAGTTCAGGTATCGAAAAGCAGAAACAAGCTTCCAGACAATCCACTTTTATCATAGCTGCATACTTTTATTAAGTATTTCTGCTTCTTTTCAGTTGTTTTTCAAGTAGTGTGCAGGAGTAGGAGCAATTTTAATTCTTTAATAGTGTAAAATATCATCCATCTTATTTTCAGTGAGAAGACTAGTTGAATGTAACTCTTGAATTGACAGGAATACTGAGATTATCTGCAAGCAGTAGACAGCTCTTGCCCATTTCCCTTCCCCGACCCCCTTCCCACATCAGATTTTCATTATGTGGCATTTAAGATAACGTTATATGTCTACAGGGATTCATTGTTTTCTCCTTTTCTGTTGGTCAAGGTTCGTATAACATGATAGCTCTTAAACTAGTTCTGGGATTAGTTTGTACAGAGCTGAGTGTTTTTTTGAAAGTGACTGTTGTTTTGAATACTTCAGTGTAATGCAGTGGCATGTGCAAAATTGAAATTGAGTCATTCAAATGGTAGTCTCCTGCTAAAGGTGAATAAAGACCAGTCAGGCAGGTCTCCATAGCTGATATGTGTACCAATGAGTGGAAAAAAAAACAGCTGAGCTAGCTTGATGAATTTATTGGTTACTTTTGGATTTGTTATTTTTATTAGCCCCTCAGTTAGAAGACTCAGATTAGTGTTGGATTTAACATTTTCATACTTTGTGTGGGCATTCTTTGTCCACTTCTGTTGCTTTTTTAACTTGAAATGCCACCCAGCCATGCTGCATGTGATGTATTTGTATAAGCTGAAAACTAATTATTGCTGGGACAAGCATAACCAAAACCAGCCTATTGGATGAAGAGATGCTGGAGAAAGGATATGAAGTTGACGTGTTCAAGATGGGTAACTTAATTTCTTTCCAGTGTATATAACTTGGTAGAAAAATAGTAACTTTAATGTTGTAAAAGTTAAATTACATCAAATACCAAGTAACTTCCTCATAGCAACAGATTAACTTAGGGGGTAAGACTTCTGACTCATATATAACTTGGGGGTAATTTTTTCCCCAAATTCCTTTAATTTCTCCAACATTGACTATTGACCATTGCCACAATGAATAACTAACTCTGCTAAGGTTGATTGCTAACAACTGGAGAAGAGAAGTCAAGAGCTGTTAAGCTCAATATGATTTTTTAATATAAAGATTGCATTATAAAAATCCACTAGTCAACCCTTCACCAATGCTGCTGTTCCTGTGTTTTAACCGCTTCAATGCACTTTTGATTTCAACAGATAAACTTTCTTGAAACAGAAGTAATGTTATTATGACTTCATTAAGGCACTGTACCATTTAAAAAGACACTACTAAAGTAATCAACTATGAGAAATTGATGGTTGTGACCATACTGTGAATAACTTCTTGGGAAATTTAAATGCATCCTGTTGAAAGTTTCAGTGTGTTACTGGTAACTGAGGTAGCATAAAATAATCTGCCTCTGGTAACTAGCAAGTGTAATATAGCCATTTATCCGGGATAGGATCTATAGGAAGAAGCATACTAAGTTCTCTGTAGCTGTCTGAGGTATCCCAGGTGGTTTAGGCTTCTGCATGTGGCTTATATGTTCTACTTCCAATCTTTAACATCCCTTCCAACCCAAACCATAGTATATCTATAGTGTGTGTACATATATATAATATAACACAACTGTTAAGTTCAACATTTGTAAGTAATTAGGTTTTTTACTATAACCAGATTATCACAATTGATGTATCAGTGTTTCCACCTGAATATTTAATAACTTAAACTACCTCCTGATAAATCAGAATGTAATCTTTTGTGGAGAAACAGATTTGTGTAGGCTTTATGGAAAATCTTAAAATGATTCAGCAGTGTTCTACCTTACAGAAAGAGGTGAGGACTGTGTGACTCTACAGAATTGTTAGTGAAAGTTCTTTTTGTGATGAATCTCCAGAGCTACTCTACAGCTGCATATTCTGAGTCTCAAGAGACATGGCTTAGGTATAATAAGTTGGTGTGGCTACAAATAGGTGAAAACTGAAGTGAGGAAAGCAGTTTTAATGGTGTCTCCACAATCTGAGACTGCTGTGAAAAGAGGTCCTGAATTGGTTGCTGTAAGTACATGGGAGAAGATACTGGGCAAAAGAATAGTGAGTGTTATTAACCTTAAGGGGCTTTTAATAGGATTTCCTAATATTTCCTTGTAGCTAAACTGGTGAGATATGTTTTGGGAAGTGGATTATTAGATGGGGGAAAATTTTTGTGTCCTGCTGAACTCAGAAGATTCTGAGTCCATCTGGAGGCTGGTCACTGATGGCACCAGTGCAGGGGCAGTTCAGCTACATTCTGACCTCTCTTCCAGGTTGTAAGGCATTTCAAGCAAATTTATGGATACTATGGATGGCTATAGGGGTCAGTTGTCTGCTGAAAACTGGGATTAATTGAGTGGGATGTCCACAGGTCAGAAATAACTGTTGGAAACCTTGTGAAATTCAAAAGCGGATGTGTCTGGGGGGGGGGGGGGGGGGGGGATGACCCCATGCAGCAGCAGAGATGTGGTGCAGACTGGTGTCAGGTGCCTTTACAGGAAAGATCATAAAGGTCCTTGTGGGACAGTATGTGCTTTGTCGTGCAAAACATAAAGAGCACACTGGGCGTGCTCAGCCAGTTCAATGAAGCAATTTGGACTTCTACTATTTAGAGCTTGTGAGACTACATCAAAAGTACGGTGCACAGTTTTGTGCTCCCAAATGTGCGGCAGGTGCAGAGGTGAAAGGCCACTAGGGTAGTGAGTCACCACATGATGTATGAAGAGGGCTGGAGAAGTGGGTTTGTTCAGCTTTGAGAAATGTCTGAAGTGGGGCACCCTAATTGCTACTGGCATTGTTTAACAGGCAGTAGAGGGAAAACAATGACAGACTCTCCTTAGCTATGCAAAAGGAAAGGATAAGAGGCAGCAGACACAAGCTACAACAAGGAAAGTCACTATAATGTGTTAGCAGTATGTTTTCCCACACAGACAATGAAGCGCCGAAATAGGTTGTGGAATCTCTGTCCCTGAAAATATTCAGAACCTGACTATGGTATGACCCCTGAGTAATTTGATCTGACTTCAAAGTTGGCCCTTTCAGTTGGGGATGGGATTGGATAACTTCCAGAAGTCCCTTTCAGTCTAAATGAAGCACATAGTGTGCATGGGCAGGCATGAGCTAGTATACTATAGTTGCTAGCCTTGGAAGGAAAGTAGAAGAAGTTGGAAGTCTTCTATTTAGATTAAAATGTCAAAGTAAAGTCTGAAACAAGTTTTTCCTATAAATTGATTTGACTGCTAAAATCTTACTTCAAAATTGAATCCCATTGTTACTTCCTAATGTAAGTTATGTATGTTAGAGAATTTGTTAAATAAAGATCTGACTACATCTTTTCTGTTACTTCAATAAGTAGCCAGTAAGAACAATCCTGTGCAGCACAGAGCTGGGTGACAGTGTGAGACATACTGAAAATGTAGCTTAGCAGTAAATTGAGCAGCTATTAAACAGCATTCCCTAGGCTTACTGTTGTGATGCAGTTCCTGGACAAAAAGGGGTTAACTTTCTGGAACTGCCTGCATTGAGCTGGCCTTAAGAGCTAAAAAAAGCCAGCAGTGTCAGCAATGCAGGGGGCAGCAGCCATCCCATAACTTTGTAATGTAACTGGTAACTCATCAGATTTTTTATGGACAGCTGAGATTTGCTGCTCCTGACAAAATAAGTTTGTTCTATATTTCATTGTATAACCACAGTTGTTCAATACTGGCAGATAACACTAAAGCTTTACAGGTAATTGAAAATGTGAAGTTAATATTTAGCTGTCCTCCTGAAGTTGTTCGGGGCTTTGCAACATTACATAGAGCGAAGTACATCCTCCCTTTTTACATAGTGCAAAGTACAACTTCCCTTTTCTTCCTGCAGACCTCAGTTCTCCCCAGAGTAGGTGATGTGTGGAAAGACAACATACAAAAAGTCAAGGAGTGGTCTACTTGAGGCAGGTGAGGGCTGTCCTAGGGATTGAAGGTCTTGTTCCTTCTGCTAGGATGTCACACACATCAGTGTATGTGTGACACACAGTGCACCAGTGTTCCTGACCAGTTTCTAATGGCTTTCTGGTTTCAGTGTAGGAAGTACAGTGCAGGGGACAGGAAATGCTGCATGTTTACAACTGTTATTGAATGCTTAGAATGTTACTGAATGCTTAGAATTTCACGTACTACTTACTCATGTCACAGAAAAGCCAAAACAGAAACTCCCCAGTACCTAAAATCCTGATAACAGTGTTTATTTAAAGCAGTTCAGAAACATTGCTTGTACAGAAGTGTTTGGTAGTTATGTGGTCCATGTACTGTCATACCACTAAATGTAGTGGGCAGTCTTTGATTCTGCCATGTCCCTTTCTCCAGTTGAAGAAATATTCAGTTCTGAGTGACTTGAACTTTTACGTTATTGTTCCTATATAAAAGTAATATTCTACTGAAGACAAAGATATTAATACAACAATATTGCCAGTATTGAACAACTATGGTTATACAATGAAATATAGAACAAACTTATTTTGCCTTGTTCTCCCCAAAATGGCTGAAATGCTCTAGATAGTTGGTTTTGTGATTTGTTTGTTTAAGTTATCCCAAGTCAGGAGGTTTGTGCCTAAAACTTCTTGGTTAGGTTAGGAGTTTCATAGACCTTGTGTTTTAGTATGGCACACCTCTAAATGTCGATAGTTTTGCCTTGTCAAAACTAGCCAGCGTTTCTGGTGGTATCTGTCAGAGTTAATTGGGATTTTTTGTTGATTTTGTTAAACTGCATTGTGTTTACACTGGATGAACTAAGGCAAAGGAAAACAACCTGTGTACTCTGACTTCATTGGCTTCATTCATCTGAACTGAGCAGTTCAGAAATCCTCCTTTCCACCCTTACCTTTGAGTAGGTAAAATATGGCATAGTTCTAGGATGTGTAGCTTGAATTTGATCATGTTTTTGTTAGACCTTATGTCTGAACATTAAGTTGAACAGTAATTGTGAATTTCAGAAATTGGCAGTTAATTGGTTCTCTGAGTTGACTTAAGTTTGCCTTGATAATGAATGCAGAGGTGTAGTATCGGAAGAACAGAAAGTATATACGTATGAAAAATTAAGTTACTAAGTAACAAAATAATTAAGTACTGATATAGCACTGCACAAGTCAGTAAATACAGACACAGAAATATGGTAAACTTGATTTGTATCTTCATTGCTTCTCCTAGCCTGCTGGGTTGACCATCATTTCAGCATGTGTGCTGTGCAGTCTTACAATTAATATGTAAATTCTGGCTGACCATTGCAGCTCTCCTGTGCTACCTGGTGTAAATATTGTGAAATGCATGAGAGATCAGGTATTAATTATTTGGACTTCTCTAGTTGCTGAAATTTCCCTGAGGAACAAGGACTACTGAACCAGAGGCAGGGTCTGTCTGATGAAGTAAGGTGGAGGGTTCTTATCCAAAAGCATTGCTAGCTTGTGAGGAGGGTTTTAAACTATGCATGTTGAGATGACCTTTGATTTTTCGCTAATCTGAAAAGAAGTAAAGCAAGGAGCAATCAACAAGTGTCCAAGGGGGATATGATGGAAATTGGTTTTTATCCCTTCCCTTGTGAAGGCAGCACAAATGAGCACAATTGCAGACTTAGGATCTCATTGGAATTGCAGTAATGTTGTGGAATAGCTTGCATGACTGGAGTCATGCAATTAGCTAGCTCCATTTGTACCTTCAGGAAAGGCAGGCTGGCAAGGTGAAGAGGAGTGTCTAGAATGCTTGGAGCTAGACTGGCATGGCTAAACAGAGAGCTGGAATTCAGGAAAAGGAGAGTTCATGAGCTCTGGAAGAATGGGCAGGCGACTCAGGAGGATGTGATGTTTGCAGATGGAAAATTAAAAGCACCAAAGCCCAACTGTGATTTAATCTGGCTACTACTGTAAATGAAAGTAAAAAAATATTTTTACAAATACACAAGCAACAAAAGAAGGGCTAAGGAAAATCTCCATCCTTTTTTGAATGTGGAGTGAAACAGTGACAAAGGGTGAGGTACATAATGAATTTTTTGCCTCAGTATTTAAAGTTAAGACTAGTTGTTCTCTGGGTACCCAGACCTCTGAGCTTGGAAGACAGGGATGGGGAGCAGGATGAAGCCCCCATAATCCAAGGATAAATGATCAGTAACCTGCTGTGCCACTTAGACACACAAAAATCTGTGGGGCCTGATGGCATCCACCCAAGACTACTGACAAAGCTGTCAGAAATGCTTTCCCAGCCACTTGGAATGATTTACCAGCAGTCCTAGTTCTAGTTCACTGGAAGTTAGCAAATGTGATGTCCAGCTACAAGAAGGACTGGAAGGAGGATCAAGGAGACTACAAGCCTGTCAGCCTGACCTCAGTGCCAGAGTTGGTTATGGAGCAGATCATACTGAGTAACATCACTCGGCATGTGTAGATGTGGCACTTAAGGCCAAAACAGGCACTTAGTTTAGTGGTGGACTTGGCAATTGTAGCTTAATGGTAGGACTCGGTGATCTTAGAGGTCCTTTCCAGCCTAAACAGTTCTGTGATTTTAAAGTCTCACATCTGGACTGAGAACTCCATACAACTGCACAGGCTGTGTTCCAAGGGGCTAGAAGGCAGCTTGGCAGGCATAGGTCTAGAGCCCTGGTGAACAACAAATTGAGCAGTATCAGCAGTTTGTCCTCACAGCAAGGAAGGGAGACCTTATCTTGGTCTCTAAGCATTACAGCAGATTGAGGGAAGGAATATATTTTGCCACTAGAGTACTGTATCCAGTTTATGGCTCATGGTACCAGGGAGACACTACCAGAGCAAGCCCAGAAGTCGGTCACTGTGTCAACTGGAGCACAAGGTGTGTGAGCAGAGGCTACAAGAGCTGGGCCTGATCAGCCTGGGAAAGGGAAAGCTGCAGAAAAGGAGCCCTTATTTGCTGCCTGATGAGAATGTATTAAGAATGTAGATCAACACTTTCTTCAGACACCCCACACAAGGGAATAGGAACAAGCTGGAGTGTGGAAAATCCTGAGCCAATGTAAGGAAGTAAAACTTGTCTGTGAGTGAGAAGGTGTCCAAAATATTTGAGGAATCAGTGTCAGGTGGTGATATCCCAAACCTGACTGGACCAATCTTCAAGCAGTCTGATATAACTCTGAGCAGAACTGAATGGCCTCTTGAGGTCCCTTGCCTCTTTACCTACATGAAATCATTATTCTCTATGTCAGTATTAGAGCTTGTTTGACTTTGCCAATGATAAATGCATTATAAAGAAAGCTGTGCCTAGGAGTTCACTTGTGTTTGTGGTAATTGCTAGGTGACCTGGTTGGAAATGATCACTATAGCTTGCATCTGACAACATGACCTGTTGAGCACCTTATCAGAGGATTTCTGTGGAAGTTTGGTTGGTTGGGTTTTCCCCTCCCCTCTACAGGCTTGTACTGATGAGCAGTGATTCCGGTGATTTGAGTCTGAATGCTTCAGTCTGACAAATGAAGTTAGAGTGATTAAGTCAAGAATATCTTAATAATGCTTATAATTTAGATTCTGGGATAGACATGAGTTTTTTGGGTAATCTAGCAAGATGAACATTATAATTACCCTCATGGTTAGGATGGCAGCTTATGTAAATACCACTGTGTAGCAGGAAAGTGACTTGCTACCTTATAATGAAAGAGACCAAACAGCAGTGACAAGAATCCTATACTGAACACTTTGTATTTTTGGGTTCTGATTGAGTTGCCTTTTTTTTTTCTGTTAGTCTGTGAAATGGCAAGTTTATTATATGGTAGTGTTGAAACAATAGCCATTTAACTTGGAAGAAAGCTGTTTTTTGGACTGGGTTGGGAGCAGCAATCCATGTTTTTGCAAGTTTGTGGCTAGGTGGAAGAGAATATGGTGTTATGTCATTAGTAACTTCCACATTTTGAAATTAGGCAGAAGACAATACCTCCTCAGACTTCTGCAATATTTTAGTGGTCAATCGGTCAATCCCTTACCCCCAATTTCTCTTCCCCTCAAAAAAAACCCAAAAAACAAAAAACCAAAAAAAAGAGAAAAAAGTGGATATTGTAATAGCATTAAATTGCCTTTCTAACTAAGGAGTGGAGAGGCATGGAGTCTGGAAGGAAGTGGCAGGGTATTTATCTGACCAGATCAGATTTAGCAGTCATCGTGGTCTGGCAAGTTCTTTCTGGAAGGATTTGTGTGGTGGAAGCTATATTGTAGGTGGTGCTGGAGGATAGTAGGATCATGTCAGTTGCATTTCTTGGAGTATGAGGTGCCCTAATTATATATAAGTGCTAGTTACTCATAGCAAATTGGAATAAAGATGAGTTACAGAATATTGAAGTACCTTAAGAAACTGAGGGATTGAATAGTTAAGCAAGCTGAAGTGTAGATAGTTGTTCAGTGCCCATGAGGCATCCTTTGTGAAAGAGAGTATTCAACTTTGTGTATGAATTGTTATAAATATTTAAATATTTGTATAATTGCAAAGAAGACCTTGAGTATGTGGTGGTCAGTTCTCTGAGGTTTGCCAGAGGTCTGGTTTGAAGGGGCTGCCTGTACAAGGTCTGAACTAGGCAGTGCACTGTTGGGAAGCATGTCCTCTGTCATGATGTTGTATTGGCATCCTCTTTGAACTTGACGTGTAGTAATGCCAGCTTTGAAATTTCTTAGCTCTGAAGAGTATACTAGAATTGAAACCTTTTAAAAATGAACCGATGTTCAGAAAGTGACAATTTTTGTATAATGCATGACATTGTCTGTATCATGAGAGGCAGTTCTATATATAGAAGTCAGAAAAGCTGAAGCGCTAGCTGACTAAAACTATGTGATTGGGTGTTCCTGTAGCTCTCCAGAATGGAATTTCTTTCATAATCTTGAACTCACAGCTCTACAAATAAATGAAGAGATTGGGCTTTAAAATAAATTTTAAGCAAGCAACATTAGTTATATCTAAGCATAAGGTTATAACTTGACTTATTATTAAACATGCTCAGAAAAAGTTACTTTTCTCAAAGCTGAAGGCTGTCATTTCTCCTAAATCTTACTTGTTGGTGAGAATAAGACTTGTTTTTAAGGAGTGATTTGTGGATGCCACAGTGACTCAGCTGAGGACAAAATAAGGCTAACAGATTTCATGAGGAGTTAAATATAAAACAAACCTAAAATTTTGAAGAGTTAAAAGCTTTTAACAAAACACGTGACAAAAGATTAATATCTGCTTGTGGATCAGAATAAAAAAACATCAATCATGGAGGAGACTGGTCACCTGCTGTGAGCTGGCTGTCCCTCTGATGAAGAGGAGAACCTTTACTGAAAAAAGTAACTAAAGGATACAAATAGAAGGAAATGAGAAATACGTTCGATAAGAAAGGAGCTATTTTATCAGCTTGCAATGTTTGAATTAAACCAAATGCAAGCTGACCTGAGCATGAGAAAAGTATCTGAAAGTGCTCTAAGTAATTATGTGTTAGCAGAAAGTACTGGCATTTTGTTTCATAATGTATTTGAAGTTCTACTTACTGAGCATTAAAAATTAAATGATTTTGCCATTCTAGATATTGTCAGTGTTAATTTCTATTTTGTGTTTTCCCTATTTTGTTCATGTATATCTAGGTTGTATCTTGATTTGCAAAGCAGGTGGAGGATAGTCTTAAACACAGTTGAAGAAACATCAGTTTTCTAGGAAGAGGACTGGGACTGAGACTTGTAAAAGGAGTGCATTTTGAAGTCTTCTCACAGTAGCTAGAGCTGGATGAACCCAACGACCATGCTAGAACAAGTGATATAAGTATATGGGATGGAATGTTCCAAGTTCCTGAAGTGAGAACTTGTCATTAAGTCCTTCAGCACGTGTGTCATATTGGCTAACAAGAATTGTAAGAAAGACTAGTTTATTACTTCAGTAAAAATATCTATTAATCTTATTAGAACAAAGCAAATAAAATCCTTGATCATGTGCAGGATCAGCTTAGGTTAGTTTCTTTTTTTTTTTTTTTTTAAATTTTAATTACTAAATATCAAACCTTTCTAAAGTAAAGGGTGTGGAGGTTTGTTATTTTGGCCAGGGTGTTTATTTGAGGAATTCATATTCTGTAGCATCAAAGGATTTCTTTATTTCAATGGGCTTGGTTGCTTGGGGGATTTTTTTGCTTTTGTTTTTGTTCTTTTTTTTACTGCTTTACTAGTTCATCTTCTTCCTAATCTTCGCAGGCATTCTCTTTTTTGCAGTGTAAGTTCTTTTGGACCTTTATCGGGTTACCTTTTATGAGAATAATAATGGGTTCTTCCAGTCCTTTCCTGTAGGTCATGCTTTCTGGGCCTTTGAGTGCACTTTGCTTTCAGACACTCTAGATGGCTGATATATGTTGTGTGCTGTTCAAGCTGAACAACTCCAGATGGAGCCTCACTGATGTTGGCTAGAGCATGGACTTCTATGTTAGCATATTCCAGAGTGTCATTTTCAATTCTTGATATGTAATCACTATGCACTTGCTGTAGCTTTCAGAACACGCTTTGCTCTCTAACCAGTTATTTGACACTCTTAATGTGTTACTTAGACCTGTTCCTGCTGGCTGCTAGTCTAATTTGGACCCGCTGCAGCTTGAAGGTATTTTTCTGCCTGACTGGGAAAGGTTTGTTAAGTGTAGCTTCACTTGTTTCTTTGTGTATAATGCATTAGTCATCAGCCCCACCAAGATTCAGATGTACAATTCTCCTTTTGACCTCAAGTCTTCTGTTAAATATTTTGGTTATGTGTTTAAGCTGGATGCCACACAGGAGGACTTCAACCTTTCTCACCAGATCAGTTTGTCAGAACTATTGACTCATCTTTTGTGTTTCAAAAGATTTCTAAGATCATCTGGAACTCTTTAACAAACTTTCCAGTAAGATGTTTGAGTTACATTAAGGACTGCTTGTTTCAATCTCTTCTGTGTATTTATACTTATTGCTCTGATACTTAGGGATTTGAATTTATTTAAATGGGGGTGTGAAGCATTTTGTAGTGGTTAGGCAGTAGTGGTGTGTATATGGGTAACTTGAACTACTTGTTTACTCTTACTACTAGTTTTTTGAGGGAGTGGGACTTGAAATGAGATGTCTTCCTCCAGTCCTGCTTTTGAGCCTGGCCTATTTATTGGAAAAATAGTACTTCATTGTCCTGCTTATTCCTTTTAAAGGAGATGGGATTGGAAGACTTGGTGAAACAGAGTTGGAAATATTAATTACAGAAAAACTTCCAGCTGCCTTACTTATTAGTTCAACATATTTTAAAACATCTGAAAGTTTAGTGTCAGCATAAACATGCATGTCTTAATTTGCTGTGTGTTAATATGTATAAATGATTATAATGTTAGAACATGTAAAATGGACATTGATGTTAATATCATCTAAGTCAAAATTCCACACGAAGTTTTAAAGTTCATGGGACTTTGTAAACATTCTTAGTGAGTAGTTTGATTTAAAGTTTTGACCTTATAAAATTGGCTTTCTAAGAGTGTCCTTCCCAACTCCATTTGAATCATGAGGCTAACATTCCTTTTTAACTTCCTCTAGTGTCTTAGCTTGTCCTGCTGCTTGATACTAAAGGTCTGTGGAGCATGGTGGTAAGCAGAGTATGCAGGGGCACAAGTGCTGTCTTACATGGAGATAAACTAGAACAGAAGCACTGGTTCACATGTGAAAATGGCATTCTGAAGTAAGAATGGTGGGTAACAGCCAAGTCTGACTCCAGGGGCAGAGTGTTTCTGATGCTCCAACTCCTGCCTCTATGAGTTGGGCTCGAGCTAATGTTAAACTCTAAGTTGTAACTACTTTTTCTTTGACTTTGTGTTGCATTGGAGTAAAGTGTCTCTTTGAAATCTCTTTCTTTGCTTTCTGTGTTGCAAATGTCAGTCTTGTAGGTAATTTTTTATTGTGGAGCTGAAGAGATTTGCATATGTTGTCATCTTTGACTCCTTTGTGCTAGGATGACAGTTCTTTGTCCAGTATTGCATTACCTGGCCTTTTAACAGGCAGTGTGAGTTCTCTCTCTGAGCTCTGGATGCTATCTTACGAATGGTAGCTGTAGCTTTCCCAACAATTATTTCTGTTCCTTGCTCCCTCTATGTAGATACACATGTTGATGCAGCAACTAGAGGGAGATAACTGAGAGTCTCTTCCATCAGCTGTGGGGAATGAAGGAGCAGAGTACAACAAGCCTCCTGGCTGAATGGTGTGATATCTTGTCAGCTGTACCTTTAGGAGCAGCCAGATGGTGGTTCAGAGTGTTTCAGAATTCTGCAGAACATCCTGTGATAGCACTTAACTGAGAATCCATCAGTCTGGATCTTGATGTTAGTAAAACCCTTCAGCAACAGCTAACTTTTGAGACAGCACTGAAATTGAGACTGACCTCTTCACACAGTTCTTGTTGCCAGTCTCTTTGAATTTTCAGTTGCTCGGAAAAGATACGACTTTGTGCAACTTTATTTTATAATTTTCAACTAGAAGTTATATTCCCCTTTCTATGGTTTTTGTAAGAAGTCAGGCTATAGCCACCTAGAGGAGAGCTGCTTATGCCATAAACTATAAAGTCGACACTGGAACCTCGTTTTGGGCCTTTTGCAGGCATAGGAAGTTAACATTCAGAAGTTAACCATTTGCAAGTGGTGGATTTGCATGCACTACATCATAATGTTTTTAGCTTCCTGTCGGTATTAGGTAAAGTTGATTTAAAAGATAGAATCCCTTGAACTTCAGTAAAATGAAAAAGCAGCCTGAGAGAGCCTGAGAATTTCAGTAGTCTTGGCTTCAGACTATCAAATTGCTATGCATCATTTCACTGAAACTTTTTACATTCAGGTAGGCTTCTCTATGCCTGTTATACTGTGTGCTAAGCATGGAACAAGGTTTTAAGTTGAAGTTTTGAGATGGAAGTAATACATTCCTGGTTTTCTTCTTTAAAAAAATAAGGCAAGCTTTGTACAAAAAAAAAAAAAAGGAACTTGAGCTGAGTCCTGTAAATGCAATGCTTATAGAACCTAATCTTGTGCTGTTCCTGATCTGAGCTCACTTGTCCTCAAAAAACCGATTGACACTCCACTTCAAGCAAGGATTGCGATAAAGCAGATCCTTAGGTGAGAGTAACACTAGGTTATAATACTTTCTCTTTGATTTAAGTGCAGTTTTTTCCTACGTACTTGGTTAGCACTTCTAATTGGAAGCTGGTGTTGAGGCATTTTGTACTACTTAATCTTGAATCTCCTCCATTCCTTGGTTCTGATATTTTTTTGACACAGTAATTTGATCATGCCCTGGTGCTCAAAAGACACACTGACTTCTTCCCAGTCATTTAGGCATATATTTTTATAAAGCCTTAAGTTGAGGTTTCAGCTTGTTTTCTGCAGTGTCTTTGAGTGATTTGTTTTTCCAGTTAAACAAATCTGAAAATGCCACTGGATTTGTGGAGCTGTGCTCATTGCCTGTGTTGCATTGCCTCTTGTGATTGGCTGGGCTAATTCAGAAGGTTAAATAGGGAAGAGAGCAAGTGAGTTTTTGAAGGTAGGGGTCTCTTAGATACCTGATGAGTGCTGACACAGGAGGAGGAGGAGGACTGCAAGAATAAGCTTTCTGATGTCAGCTGAAATTCAACTGGCCAAACAATGCTTAGCCTGACTTTGAGTGTTCTGCTGACATAGCAACTTGCTGTCTGCAAAATGGAATGTTCTTGTTGTTTTGCTCCATTTGTGATTGGGCCTCTTCTGAGTTCCCTGCCACTAGTTTGTGCTAAGGCCATGTATACCCATGAGCTGAATAACTTGCTGATACAGGGGGAAAAATTCATTTTTATGCTCTTCTGTAGTTTGGCTTTGTCTTGTGGAAATAGTTGGCAGGTTATGGAAAATCAGTGGCTAGAAAGGGTCAGTATGGCCACCCTGTCTTGCCAGAAGGGTGCTGTTAAGTGGGTAGCAAAATGCATTGCTTTTATAGTTAGACTTGTGCATGGCTGCTTCATATAGAAAATCTAAATCTGCTGTTATTTATTGCAACAAATAACAATGTGGAAAGTATTCTGTCATTCCAAATCATGAATACTTTGTTGTGTTATGAAGGTTGTTATAATTCCTCAGTATCTTTTTTTCAATTATTAGTAGAAGCTTAATTCAGAATTGATGTTGAAAATATTATCATGGTCAGTATTTGATAGCACCTAGTTCTGTGAGTTTTAATGCTGCAAGTGAGCCTTAGGGATCTTTTTGCTTTGTTTACTCTTTAAACATTCTGTCAAGTTGCATGAGTAGAGTCATTGCCTTGCTGTTTCAGGTAGTATTCTTGACTTTATTGCCAAGCATGGCATTGGATCACTGTGATCAAAAATCAGGTAGTGCATAGGGATTTAGCTGAAATTGAATCATGTTAAAAGTGCTTGAGATGGCAATCTCATCAGGCTCTGTGTGAAACAGTACAATTTTATGTATTCCACGGAAGCAAAAAGGAAAGGGAAGGCACATCTGTAAAAGCTTGGGCAAATATAAAGAAAAAAGAAAGAAAGACAACCTCATGATGCTGTGTTTACCTTGAGAATTTACAAAACATCTTGATTACTAAGAAAGGACAAAGTGTATCCAGAAGTTTTGTTGAGAATGACAGACTTCAATATTGTGAACCTGAGGCAGAAAAGGTCTGATTTCAAGAGGAGGAGGGCCAGGCCTCTTTAAAACAATAAATGCATGTTCTGTGTGCCTGTGTGTCCTAAATTTGGATCAGTTAAGGACCTGAATAGTGTGGTCTTGAAGTGGCTTGTTCTTCAGAACCTTGTGCATTATGAGCCTCTAAATGTGTTATTTTGGGGGAGACATGTAGCTCGTCATTCAATTACAATCTGTGAGCAGAATACTGACTCTTGAGTGGAAGTCTTTATGTCAAAGGAAATACTTATCTTAAGCATCCTGAGCCTTGGAGAGCCCTGAATATCTGCATGTTAATTAGCTTGCTAGTTTGAACTATTAGCTTGATTGCTCTGCAACTACAGCTAGTTAAATAATAACTGGATGGAGATACTGTTCCAAATCAAATATGTGGCATTGGCACGTCAGATTTGAACTATTTCTAGCACTTTAAACATTTTGGAGTCTATATACTGTTTTATGAGCTGTATGTAAGTTCAAGTTAAATAATTTGTGAAGATAAGTTTGTTTGTTTGTTGATTTGGGTTTTTTTGCTCTTTGGAGTCTGACCATGTGTCAGAAGATAAGATAAATGTAAAAATGTAAAATTTGGAGTAGTGATATGTTAGCTTTCTACTTCCCTTGCTGGAGAAGGGGAAGAAAAAAGATCTAACTGATCAACATTCTATACCTGCAAGTGTGTTTATGTCTATAAATATATATGAGTCCTGCTCAGTTCAGTCTGTAAATCTTGAAAATAGCAGCAATGAAAAAGTTTGACTTCTGAAAATACTCATGTAATTCATGTGAGAACACAAAGTTCTCATAGCACAAATGAGCTGTTAGAAGTATTCCTTGGTGGGAAAATTGAGTATTGACTTTTTAAATGTACAATGGTCATCTTTATGTAGCTAAAGCCTCCAATTACTGGAAGCAGAGTTGTCAAAAAAAAAAAAAAAAGTAAAAGGAAGCAAAAGAGCTCATGTGTTCAGTTACCGGGATATTTTTTCAGTTTAGTTTGTTACCTTCTGCAGAAGTGTGAACGGTTTTTGTAAGTTCACTTTTTTGTGGTTGTTCTGTACTAAGCTGTTTGGTGTTATATACAACTAATCACTATGATAAATTATAGGTTAAGATTCAGTAGATTTAGTGTTGCAGAAAGCAGATTCCTGAATGAAAGTGTTTTTCTTTGCTTAAATTACATTACAGAATATTTATATCCTATGCATTCTGAAATTCATTTCACAAATGTAACTTGTGAATTTATTTATAAGGTAGAAAGCAATAATCAAATACTTATGAGGGAACATTCCACCTTATGTTTAAATGTAGCAATGGGCAAGTGGAGCTGAATTTTGGACAGAACTCTGCATTCCAGTTTGCAAATAGCTGCCCTCTTTCCAGTGTCTGTCACAATAATGTATTAGATAAAAGGCATGAGGAGAATAGACAGAATGTTCTTGCACTACTTGTCATGGCAGATAGTCTCTATTTGAAACATGTTATGGGGTTTTTTAACTTTTCTTATTATTTTTGTCTCTTCACCAGCCCCACTTAGCTACTGATGTATCAACAATATTGGTCTGAATTTCTGGCTTAGTTTGACTCATTTGTGTAGCTTAAGGTGTTCATACTATTGATGTTAGTCACTGGTTTTATACTGAAGAAATCCATAGCTAAATCACTTTTTTGGGTGACTTCATTGACTGAGAAATAGTTTGAACGATGAAAAAATCAACCAATGGGAAGGAGAAAGCTTTTAACAATGGATTTGTAGATAAAGACTTTTAAGGACTGATTTCCTGAATGCATGGCTTGCTTTTTGTATGAGTTTGGTGAGTGAAAAGGCAGCTAGCTCATGTCTCAAGATGGATGACTTCTTCATGCTTATGAGCATGGGGCTAATAAAATTTATACTTGACTTTTGCTTCATCAGTGAGCTTCTTCAGTTACAGCTTGAGTACTGACTTGGTATCTGAAGAGAGAATCAGAGCATTTGAAATAGCTCTGTTAGAATCTGAGCTCAGAAAAAGGAAATACACTGTGGACTAAGACTTTAGTTCTTTTTCATCAGGTCAGTTTGCTCCAAGAGAACTAATGAGTCAAGTTGCTGGACCATCTGTTGACAAAAGAAGTTGTGAACCTATGGTATACTGAACTGCTTTGTCCTAGCGGATTTCCTTTTTTGAAAGGAGGGTGGTGTAAAATGCTGACCTTAGAATGTAGTTGCAACTGTGGAAGACATTTTAGGTATTAAGCAGAAATATGTTGAATCCTAAGCAAGCACTTGCCTATGCCTACTCTTGCATATTTACTGTCTGAGACAAGGTCTTGTGTGAAGACACACCACTGCACTGAAGCAGAAGGATTGCATATGTATGATGGTAAATGTCTTCATTAGGAGGTAGGGTAGGAGAGCTCAAGTTGAGGTCTTTGAGTGACTGCCACTGTAAACATGGAGTGGTTTGTGGGATTTTGATAGGGGCTTTTTTGTTTGTTTTTTTTAATTGTTGCTTTGCTGTTTAAGTATTTACTGGTATGGTAAGTGCTAGAAGTTTCACTTATTTCTACTTATAAAAGATATGACTTCATAAAGATTATTGAAGGAGAAACATGTAAGTGCAGTAGTTAACATAAGTTTTTGCTTGATGCTCTAGATCAGTAATCAGACTGCTAAAAAGTACCATGTCTTGTGGTTTTGGTAAATCTGAATTCACAGAATGTTCATATCCAGTTAAATTCCCAAAAGACTGTTACCCAGTTACACAATTGTCACGTTGTTTTTATATGAAGTTGTGTATTAGTGGTAGTATCCTCTGAAAAATTATTGATCTGTGCCTAGGTTTGATGTTTTTGCTTGAAATGTGTTTCTGTAGTATTCCAACACTGTTGTGAATCAGTTAATCAGAAAAAAAGCAGGAATTCCCTTCTATAAAGGTAAGCTAATTATGGAAGAAGGCTTACTGTGAAAACCAAGCAACATGTCTTTCTTGTGTAGCAGCTAACACTTGCTTTGTTTTTAGGTGCCTTAGCTGGACCGGTTGTTGATCCACATGTGACAGCAGTTTGGGGGAAGAAGGTTGCACTGAAATGCGTAATTGATGTAAATGAAACAATAACACAAGTTTCCTGGGAGAAGATAGATGGTAAAAGTTCACAGACTATTGCTGTTCATCACCCTGAATATGGAATATCTGTTCAAGGAGAATACCAAGGAAGAGTGGCATTTAAAAACTACTCACTTACTGATGCAACAATCATCTTAAAAAATGTAAGCTTTTCTGATGCAGGAGAATATGTTTGCAAGGCAGTTACATTCCCACTTGGAAATACACAGTCATCAACAACTGTAACAGTATTAGGTAAGCCAGCTTTTTTTTGAAAGCAAAATTCTGCAAATAACTTACAAATAAGTTGAATTTTACCATTTAACCTAAAGAAAATGCAAAATATGTGTTTGCTGGGCTTTCGTTACAGGTGTACAATTTTTACTAATGTCATAGAGGAGACTTCTTTTGGTTCTTGCTTCTTTAGAACTTGTTATTTGACTGTCTAGTTATTAAAAATAAATAATGAGTTCCTATTTAGGCATTATGCTGAAAACAAACATTCAGTTTGTATTAGCAGTGTTTTAGAGCTTTGACAGACAATGCTGATACCAGGGACTTTTGTCTATGTGCTGGGAAGCTGCTGAACTTGGGTTTAGCTACCGCCTTGGCTAAATTCCCTCAGTTAGTAGTGGGTAATCACCGGTCTTCAGAAAAAGCAGGTATTTCTAAACCTTGTTGATAACTGTTTGTCTCAGTGAAATAGTCCATCATCTGTAATGAGGTCAGAGAGCTCCCAGTGAGGGTCGATGTCCCGTGCCTGGAAACATTTGGATGGGACTTTGCAGCAGCCTGGTGTAGTTGAAGATTCCCCTGCTTATTGCAAGGGGATTGGACTGGATGACCTTCAAAAAGTCCCTTCTAATGCAATTCTATGATTTTATAAATATGCTGCTATCACGATAATTTAGTATAGCTGCTTAGGTCTGGTGATGCAAACTGTTCTTTGCACAACGTAAATGTAAAGCAAAACTGTCTTAGATGACTGCTGGGAGTTGTGGAAAGAAAGAGTCAATTTAAGCTCTTGACTGTTTGTGGATAGTCATAATGTGAAACTTTGATAGACTTGAGGGTTTGTTTACACTAATTTTCTCCATCTTGTTGAGGGCTGAGTATTGCTGTCATAAGGAATTAGTGCTGAAGTGCAAGTAACTCAGGTGTTACTGCAGTGTGAGGTAAAATTATTACCCTGAAACTTGAAAGCCTGTTATTAAGTTGCCCTCTCCTTACAAGAGTGTTCTTCTTGTACTGGTGTAAGGTACTTCTGTATCTCTTAGCCCAGGAGTAAAATGATATTTTCTGTAGCTGAGATGGTTGTGAATGACTATTTCTGTAAGCAGGTGTGCTTTTTAGGATCATCTCTTGGTCTTTGATACCAGCTTTTCATAGTAGTAGAATATTCAATGGGATTAATCAGAGGGCTGTAGCGCCGTATGTAAACTGGTTTTCACCACAAGGTGGGGCAAAATAAATGCATTAAAGCAACTGGCTTAATCCAATTTGAAACCAGTAACTTCACCAAAATTCTGTGTGATGCACAAAGCATGTGGTCTTATGGTTCTCTTTTTCACCTGACTTCCATCAGTACTGCAAGTGGCTATGTGTGTGGTTATTGAAGCAGTCTCTTCATTTCAGGTTTCAGCTATCATGCTTTACCAGTAAGCTGTGGGAATTTGTTACTACCTCCCCTCACCTTTTCTAGTCAGTTCCTCTTTCTAAGATTGGGTTTTTTTTCAGGTAACATTAGTTATTGTGTCCATTTTGCACTCATAATATCAGGTTTCTGGAGGAACTTGGAAAGCACATGTATGTTTCATGTGCTTATTATTCTACATTTGGAAGAGTAAAAGGACCACAACTTGTTTCATTGAATATATGTTATGAAAAATTGCATTTGAAATAAGCAAAGAAGCATTAGTCAGGCATCCAGTGGTTCTGATCATAGCTTTTTTCATTTTTGATGTAGATGATTGCCAATTGCTGTAAGTCTCTCAGGACTCTCTAAATGGCAAAACCCAGCTGTTATTTGCAAAGATGCTTTTCCATCCTAGTTACCAGCGGCTTTGCTTGCATGTACCACTAGGTAGCTAACCCTCTGTTGGACTTAAATTCTATGGCCTCAGCTGTGTGTTTTCTGTCCTTTTAGAAACTCTTTGCTACACTGACTTGTAGGCTTAAACTGTCAAAATACTGGGGAAGTAATGATGTTCAGAATATGTTTGTAAATTAATAAATTGTGAACTTTGCTGGCCTGAACTCAGCAATTCCAAGCTCATCAGAATCTTAAGGCATGCAATTGCTGTAATTTAAATCTTGATGTAACTTAAAATAATCTTCAATGATACATTGGCTGCATTCTCCCACTGGTACAAAAAACTCTTCCTTAAGTAAGGGAAAAAGTTCCTGTCCTAAGACTGAGGCTGTTTCCAGTTGAAGTAGGACTGCCTTTTTTCCTAGTCCCTGTCTGTTCTTATTCAGCGAAGAATTTGTTTCCTTCCCCTGTGTAGTGGACATACTTAGTCATGTACTAGATGCTTTTACACTATAAAGTGGACACACTGAAGGCAAATGGAAGAAAGAAATAGCTGCAAGATATGCCCTATGTTTTGCCACAGCGCACATCACTTAAGACCATATTTAAAACTTCTTGTGTGCCCCAAGTTTAACAGATGAGCCATGTTTGGTGACTTTGCCCACTCCCAGTTTGCTTTGTTTAGTGCTTCGTGTCATCTTAAGGAAATGCACTGTAAAAGAAGAGGTTAAGACAGTAGAAATACGAAAATGCTTTTAGAATTAAACAGATATATTGAACTTTTCTGAAACTTTGATTTGCCAAACTTACCTTGTTAAACTTTGCAAAAAATGGCAAATAATTTTTGTGTCAAGCTGTTGGTTTCCCCAAGATCCCATGATGCTGACCAAATGAGGCAAACTGGTGTCTCAGGGCAGAAGAAAGGGCTTGTGGCTGGGTAGCTTGCAGAGCTGATATAATTTTTATGTGATTAACTTGAGTGCTACCCATGACTACTTAAAATACTTGGTTTGGTTTAACTCTGTCTTGCTAAGTTGGATTTCTTATCATGGGTATTGATCAAGTAGGTCTTGTTCCTCTGCAGCCTAGCTCTTACTGATGCTACAAGTGAGGAATGAATTGTACAAAGGAGTGTCAAAGGCATAGGTCATGAATTAGATCCTAGACACTCTAATGCAGAAAGTCTTCCAATTAGGAATTAAAAGATTGTGCATGTCAGGCAGTATAGATATTGGGTACTACAGAATACTCAGAAGAAAGAAGAAGTATCAAGTAGATGGCAAATTAGCGAACTTACTGGCCTTAAAACAAAGAGGCAAACTGCCTCCCCCCCAAACTATTAAAACAAGAAAACCCTAATAAGTTAATCATTAAGTATTAATTAGCATACAGGATAAAGTACACAGAAAGATAAAGCTCCTGGTTTTGAGGTGAGAGAAAATAAAAACTTGAAATAGTGTTTTGGAAAGAAGTTAATGAAGTGCATGTCAGATGTGATGAAGAAAATGACAATTTCCAGTGTCATGCTATTGCCAAGGAATCAATGAATTTAATGTTGGGACGAAATAATCCTGTGTGTTGTAATCATGCCAACATCATCCAGACCTGTGCCCAGTGTGCTCAGTTTTAAAACCAACAGAAGCAATTGAAAAAGGCTTATGAAGTACAGGAAAACCAAGAAGCAGCTTTTTGGCCGCGAAACTTGATGCAGTAAGATTTAATGCTCATGTCTGGATGCTGTATTCTGTTCATTTTCTGTAAAAAAGTATAAGGACCAGAGCAGCAAGAGATTTCTGGTATGCCTATGTTGAATGTAAGGTGAAGGTTGAATAAGCTGGGTTAAATTAGGTGGTGGTCATGAGTCTGTAAAAGTGCAAGCATAGATGGGCAAATTAGTTGAGACCTTTTGAACAACTGCCCATGTATCTTCCATGCTTCAGCCATCCTGTCTTTAATACTCAAGTATAGTTCACGCCATAATGTTGCTCTCACACTGTGGAAGTAGGTCTTGCTTTTGCATCTTAGGGGATTGATGGCTCCTTTTTCCACACAAAGCATTGTCCTCACTATCTTTTTAATTTGGCCTAAATAGAGCATAAGGTTTCTACTGAGTGAGTGTAGCAGCTTCTCTAATGTTCTCCCAGCTGCCTCTTGTGGCCTCCACCACCACTGTGGGCAGAGAAAGTCGTTAAAAATCACACTCATGCGGTACAACGAATGGTCCTGGGATAAGAGGACTGCATATAGAAATTACACTTCCACAAAACAAAAAATTAAACCAAAAAGAATGTCAAAACCCTGCTTTGGATAATCTGTTTTCCAAATTGAAAATGGTAAAACTGTTTTGCACTGTGAGAGATGAGATGTCAGTACCCCCTTGTAATTATGGATTCATTAACCAGATACTTCTTAATCCATGACTGAAACATCTAGAAAGGCCATAGAATAAGTATCTGGGCTTCTGCTTGTTTTGTTTCAGTTCTTGGGACAGAGTAGTCCTGAATGATAAACTATAGAAATAAGTATCCTAACAGCTGCTTTCAGTTTTTCAGTATGTGGTTATTTAGTTACCTTGCAGTTGATGTGTCGTACAAGAATCACAATTTATGAGAAGATATGACAATAGAAGCCTAAACATTTCTGATGTATAAAAAAAAACTAAACATGGAAACAGGTAGGACTGGGAATAAGTGTATTTTATGACGCTGAGTAGTTTTGAATAGTTTACCTTTGGTGTCTAGTTGACAAATGTAAAACCAAATATTGCACAATGAACTCAAACTGACAAATCTGTGGTATCATTTGAGAAAGCAGGTGTTTAAAATTTGTCTGTCATGCTGCTTGAAGGCTTCTTTTTCTAAAAGTACAGTATTGAGTAGTCTTCTTTGGGTCTGGACATCTGGACAACAACTTAGATAAGAGTTCTTGTTTACTTACATATCCCTTCACAAAGAGGTGGAGAAAAAATTACACAGTTGCATATTTTGTTTTGAAGAAAAATCAAAGGAATAGAACATATCAAGCTGTTATTTCCAGCTGAAATTATTTGAGTCTAGAGTTTTGGCATGAAATGCTAATGATAGCTGCTAATTTAATTTATTTTACTATTATGGAAATCTTGGGAAGGGAGAAATACAGCAAAAATTAGAACTTTCATGTATGTAAAATTCTAAATATAAATTTGGGTTTATACTTCTGCATTTTAGTAATGCTACAGAAGCTATTGAAGAAATCTCTACCACTGATTTTGGGAGGACAAGGCAGTAGAGTTCGTGTTAAATCAGGAAAACCAAATTGTGGGTCAAATAACAAAGCTATGTTATGTCAAGTTCTTCATACTAGGTTTTAAAGGCTTGTTTGGCAGATGAGACAATGCTTCATGTGTACATCAGCTCAGATATGCAAGCTTACTGCACAAAGCTCTAGCTGTTGCTGGTGTTGCAGAGCAGGGAATCAGATTTTGAAAGAAGCTGTATTAAAAATACTTCAGATCTAGAAGAGTGAGTGTGCAACTTGGTAGAAAATAACCTGCTATTGGCTTATTTTCAGTAGGGTTACTAACAAATCTCACAGGGTGGTCATTCAGAGAAGCAAAGTAGAATAATTTGCTCTTGGTATCTGCCCAAACAATCCTTCAGTTTCCTAACAACTTGTATTCTTCAACCATTTCTATGCATAGAACAGAAGATACGTTTTTTGTAAGGTTATCCATTTAATAGTTGCCTTTTCTTTTAGTATAATTGAGCAAATGATAAACCAACTTGTTCAGACATGAACAGTGTTAGACTGAGCAGAAAACAGTCAAAAACTGATCCTGGCACTAAATGGGCTGAAGCTGAAAAAATTTATCTTTGGAAGGTATAGGTAGTTGGAGAACTTGCCAGGTATGGTACTTTGCTCTGTTCTCTTACAAGATGTGTCTGTGGGTCAGCTTCAATTTATTGGAAAGAAATTCCATGAACTAACTTTTTTCCTTCTGATACTGAAAGGCACAGAACTTGCAAGACTTATCTCTGCTTTGTGATTAGTGAGGGCTGATCCACTGAGGTGGATTCTGAAGCATTGTGGTGAGTAGCAATGACCTTCCTTCAGAGGACTTCAGTAGCCAGATTAGAGCAAGAGACCAGGATTGTGGAACAGGCTAGTACGCTACTGCAAGCCTGTCCCTTACAGAACTGGTGACACAAATGGGCCATTCTAAAACAGCCCAGCCATGGTTTGTATCTGAAGCACCAGGTAGTTTTTCTGACTTGGGCTGCAGCTGGTGGGTGGCTTGTACAGGGCCAAAACAGATTTGCTAAACCAAAAGGAAATTTTTTGGAAGCTTTTTAGTCTATAGCCCTCAGCAGTAGACTCGTCCGTGAAGAGCTCAACTTCCTTTTAGAAAGAATTGTGTTCCCCAAGTTTTTAAAATTTTGGGGTGAGCAGTGGCTTTATGAGGAGGTCACTTCCTTCCACATGCAAATTACTTTAGTCTTAGTATTGAGTTCCATGTAGGCAAAATATATATATAGGCAGAAATTTTATTTTTATATAAAACAATGAATTTTATTTTTATTGTATTTTGTTACTGAAATTTTATTTCCATATAGCTTACTTTGTATATTAAAAACTTAGATAAATTTCATGTACAATTGCATATTTCTGTGTACTTATTAATCCTTTATTCAGTGTGTAGTTTGTATATATAATAAAGATGCAGCTTGGAAATAATTTCTATAACAGTGATCAAGAAAAGCTTAAACTCCTAATGTTAGAACACTGAAGTAGATTTCAAGTGACACAAACTGACAGTACAGGTAGTGTCAGCAGGCCAAAGCCTTGTGGAACTAATATCTCTTGAGATATGCGTAGTCTTCTAAGATGTCTGATTAACATGAGCATTTGCAAGCGGATTACATCTTGTTTAACTTAAGTAGTGACACTTTCAAAGATGTGGAATTCTTGTTTAAATCTCCTTTTTTTCCCCCTCCTTAGTTGAACCTGTTGTGAGCTTAAAGAAAGGACCAAACCCTCTAATAGATGGTGCAAATAGGACAGTAGCAGCCACTTGTACAGCAGCCACTGGAAAACCTGCTGCGCAGATTGACTGGGAAGGAGGCCTTGGTGAAATGGAATCCACCTCTACTTTGTTTCCAAATGAAACAGTGACAGTTGTAAGCCACTATGTGATTGTCCCAACACGATTTGCTAGAGGAAGACACATAACTTGTGTTGTGAGGCACCCCACCTTTGAAAAGGAGATGCGATACACTTACGTGTTGGACATACAGTGTAAGTATTCTGTGAGGTAATTACTCCTGGTTTGTATCTTGCAACTTCCCCCTTAATCAGTGTTCCACGGGAAAGAGATGAGCACTTTCTGCTTCAGGAAAATGGAAACTGTATAGAAAAGCTGCAGTAAGAGGCAGGTCAGACAGGAGTAAAAGCCTAGGGTCTCTGTATGGAAAATAAAGTCATGAAGTTAGAATACTGTTACATTTCTACTGTTTTGGATATTGAATCATGGATATACATGAGGGTTGATACAAAAGCTGTTTATAGTGTCTTACAATTTCAGCAGTATTAAAAATGCTAATGGAAATTCATGTATGAGATGCTAAGTTGAAAATAGGTCTTAAGTTACTTTCGGATTATTCACCAAGCTTTGTCCACTCTAACTAGCACAAGGAAACAAGAACATAATAATATAATTCAAACCTGCACCGGGCTTCTTTAAAAAATTTATGGCTTTTAAAAGATGTGAATACAAAACAAAGTGGCTTACAGTGTTGCTTAGTTAAGACAAGTAAGCTTTAGGCATGCGGTCCCTTTTTGTTAGACAGTACATATGTGAACAAAACCAGCTATTTTCGTGTTGGTCCTTTGGTGGCCTGTCTTGGCTGTGTGCTGCTTTAAAGTTCCTAAATCACAGAAGTCTGTCAGTTCAAGTAGAACAAATGTAGCGGCTGGGAAAAGTAGACTTGGCTGTTTTGATTTGATTAGAATTTCATTTTGGCTTGGTTTTGTTCTGTTTGGTAAAGAATCACTTATTTTGGCATAAAATAGTGATTAACACTGCTTTATTTTATTGGTCTTGAAATAAAGTTCTAGATTGGAGGGTCATTGATACAGAAATAAAACTGAAGAGGATTTGTATTGTCTCAAACAGTGAATAAAATAATTGTTTCCTGTTGAAAGTGAAGTGACGGTGCAAGTTGGTCTTCAATATTTTCATCTGAGATTAGTGTTAATGCATGTTTCAGAATTTCTAACAAGGTTGTATAGTAAGGTACGCAGCAACAAGCGAGAAGCAGCATGTGCTCTTCAGTCTTCCCTAACACTTATTAGCTTTTGCAACTGTTTCTCCATTTTGGCTCCAGAGTTTATCCCAAATCATACTAGCTTGTCTGTTCCTTGGCTTTTAAGTATTTTTCCAACACCTCTCTGAAATCACCTCCTGGCTTTTTAAAGCCATAACATAATTCTGTATTTTGATGTCAATGGATAATTTAATCTTTACAGTTGGCATCTGTGAACTTTTTGTTGATTTCTTAATTATCCAGTTTCTCCCAAGGTTGTTTCTGGTCCTTTGCTGTATCTTGTTAGTGAGGAGTAGTTCTAAGTTACCATTCCTCCTTCCCAAAAACATGAAACTGATTCTTTTTTTCTGAAGTCCTCTTACTTCTCCGGGTGCTGTGTGGTTGCTGAAAACACACTGGGAAAGTTGCACTGATTAAAACTTTTGTTCACTGCTGCATATTAATATTGTAGCTTGGAACTGTATCATGCTCTCTGTGTATTTTGGTGGTGGTCTTCAAATTAAAAACAAAAAGGCAACCAGCAACTAAAGCACACAACAAAAAAAAAACCACAGGAGAAAAGTACCTGTCTGTTCTAACAATCTTACACATGATTCACTTTTAATGTAAAAATTGTGATTGTTCATAGATGATTTTTTTTTGTCAGATACCCCAGAAGTTTCAGTAACTGGGTATGATGGAAACTGGTTCATTGGAAGAGGAAATGTTCAGCTCAAATGTAATGCCGATGCAAATCCATTACCTATGGAATTCATGTGGACCAGGTAAATATTTATGAAAAGGGACTTGGCACATGATTCAAGTGGTATAATCACTTTGCTTACAGTAAATGCATGTTTTGAAAACAAAGAATATGTGACTTGTATTGGTCATATTGGTTTTATCCAGCTTTTTAAAAGGGGAGTACAAGATGTGTGTTTGTATGAATACAGGTGATATCTTGTAAATTTATGTGCCTAAACAGTTTGTCATTACTCTCAGGGTAAAGTGTCTTTAGTTACTCAAGGTATACTGAGCTTTCTGTGTTACAGCATGTAGAGCAAAGACCGATAACTCTAATAAGCATCCAACTATTATTTACATATGCCTCTAATGAAAAAATTTAAAAGCTTATGTATCATCCACATTTCATGAATCTGTGGACTACCATCCCAGGCTTAGCTCAAAATCACTGTGATGAGAAATTTCAGCGCATAAAAATTCCTGTGTTTAAAAAAAGCCCCCAACAGCTATTCCATTTGCTTCTTCAGATGCACTAGGTTCTTAGTTCTCTCATTTGAATTTGAAACATACGTAAGAATTAATCAATACTACAAATGTTCACAATTCTAGAAGAAATGAAGCTATTTAAATACAGTTAAAGCCATTTGAGCTTCAGAGATCATTGCTAGACTTCCTAAACTTAAAATGGAAGAAACTTTTACAGGAAATCTAAATTTTCTGGAATAAACCTGGTATGCCTTTCTGAGCACCAACAAAACCCATCCAAAAATCTAGTACTAGTGAATAAGAAAGTTCATGTGTAGGGGGGAAATCCATGTAAAAGAAGGGTAGCTTGAGCTTGGAGAAGTGCTGTGTTGAACTGTGTACTGTTTGACTGGTATCAGATTACAATAGGTTGTAGAACTACCTTACCAAGGAGATTTGTCCCTTGGAATCCAAGATGGCATTGTATTTACTGGGATAGTGAGATTTTCATGGTTAGTAATATTTTTAAATGTTGCATGTATGAGAACTTTATTTGGATAGAGCTTTCAAACCACTTGACTGTTTTTATAACATTTCTTGAAATAAGTACTTCTGGTACTGTGAATTATGAAGTATGTGACTGATGACTTTTATCAGCAATTCTGGGCAATAAACACAGCAAAGGACTAAGGATCTTGTCTTGAACTACATTTTCTGAAGATTGTATTTAGTGTTAACTGTCAAGTGTTTGTTTCTTTTCCTTTGAGTACCTGTTTTAAAGTGATGGTTGCCTTTTTGTTCAATACTACTTTAAAGAAAATCACACTTTCTAAATGCTTTCAAGATATTGTCATCTAGTGATCTAGTCTGAATATTGATTTAGGCCTGCTTGGCCGTTAATAGGTACTTAGATAAATCAAAATGGATTTCAATAGCATGGAATTACAGATGTTTAATGGACAGTTGGCAACTCTGTTAGAATAGTTCCAGGGCCTTTGTCCTTCCCTTTTTCTCCTGCGTTTATGCAGTTGTTACTGCAATCTCAGACAGAATTGTACAGGGAAATGATAGATTTAGAAAAGTCAATTGATAAAAAATAATTATTCAGCCAGTTGTTTCCCCAGGTGTATTGCCAAGTACCACATTCCATTTCAGTGCTGTAATTTAGACAGAAGAGTGATGGGAGGTAAGAAAACACAGTTCAGGAGAGGAGAAAGTGTTGGAATTCTTGCTCAGAAGTTCTAGTCAAAATGTCCTCCAAATTAAGAATGTATGGACAGAAATATCTACTGGATGCAAATGAACAGGCAGCTAATCCGGACAGCAGAAGTGCTTCTTAGACTGTTAGTTTTCAGAGCTTGGGTTGTCTTGTTCCTCCAAGTCCTTTTGAGATGTTGTTTGCTTAGCTGTAGAAGTGTTGATTTTAGACAGCTTGCTAGTTCCAGCAGATCTGACATTTAAAGGATTTTGCCCAGAAATTAAATACTGAGTAAACCTTCAGGTGTACACTGAGAATATTGAAGGGAAGCCCACTGGAAGTGTCAGAGCACAGTGAAAAATTCATTCTAGAGATTATTGGCAATATTATTTTAAACTCCTTCTGTTTAAACTAGTTATAAATATACACATTTGAAATATAACTGTTCTTTTAGGTTGGATGGACAGTGGCCTGAAGGATTGTTGGCTGTTAACAATACTCTGCAATTCAGCAGCCCTTTGACTTATAACTACACTGGGACTTATATCTGTAAGGTCACTAATGCTCTTGGTCAGAAAAGTGATCAGAAGACTATCTACATATTAGGTAAGTTTTACTTCTTAGCAAAGACAGTATGTTAACTTGGAATATTTTTTTGTCAGTGATCAAATGAGCAAACTGAAGAGCCAGTTATTGCATGAAATATAGGAAAAATATATTCTTTTTGTGTGAAAAACCATTGAAAGTGTGGATTTAAAAGCTACAGCACATATTGGGATTAAACTGACTCTTGAATAGGAACATATAGTGGAAATTCTTATGGCTAAGGTGCTTCTGAGATGATTATTTTCTCTGGGTAATTTTACTTTTTGTGCGGTGTTAACCTGTGTTTGACAAGACACATTGACTGCAATAAGTAGTACCTTGTCTTTAATAAATTGAGAAAACAGATGTTAGTGGAAGGAAAACAATTATGTTTAGAAAAGCTAAACATGCTCTTTTAAGGAAGTTAGAGTTATGTTCTGAATTGTGTCCATTTTATACCAGTTACTTGTGTCATTTTCTCAGGGTGCAGATACCCAGTAATCATCAAGTTAAATACCTCATGCAGAACTCTTGCTGATCTACTTAGTACCATGTAGAGAATTTGTGTGTCTGTGTAGCACTACTGCTGCTGGAACACACATCCTTGCAGCATTAACACAATGTGATTAATGTTTTACTGTGACACCTTTTATGTGAAAGAGCACTATGACTTACAGTAAGCATGAATACTTCTATACACATGTGGAAAAGCTGTTCAGATTTCCATAAGGGATTAAGTAAATTAGCTTGATGAATAAATGCTAATATTATAGGGTTTCGAAGGAAGATAATAGACATGAAAATTAGAACTTCATTATGTTGTATTGTGTTGCTGCTTTCCAGTAAGTTCTTGACATTAGTTATTTCATTAAGTAAATTAAGTCAAAGCACATGTTGGCCCATTAGAGAATGCAGAGATGGTGGATACAAACATAGATGACTTCTTTGTTAAAACTCCATATGAACACTTGAGTTAAAATGAGAATATAAGACTAAAACTGTAAGTACAAAATGTTTGAAACCGTATCAGTCAGAATTCACTTTTGACAGTTCTCTGTATCTTTAGAATGAATGATAATGTTGAAGTCAGTCACTGTAGGCCACTGTGGAAAGCTACTAAGTTCTAACTGTGTAGTCAATGAGCTAGTTAACTGGAAACTTCTAAATAGTTTGAGACAGTTGAATTACTTGTAAACTACTTAATACCTAGAATTTTATATAATTTAAAAGATTTCAAGTGCTGCCAATTGTTATGAAAGTTATTTCTGTGAGAGTTACTTTTGGATGTTTTGTTTCTAAGGCTGCTTCTACGGAGAAGACTTCATGGCTGCATAGCAGTCTCAAAACAAGTACAAAAACTGGCACATTGTAAGAAATATCAATTCAAAAAATTAGAAAATCATCATTAAATGGGGTAAAATGTTTGACTCAAATATAACTTTCAAATACACTTGCTCAAAAAATAACAGTGCAGTTTATAGCTCTGTTCTCAGCCTTATTCTAAGGAATGGGGAAAAGTTTTTTTCAAGTCCGCTCTTCAAGTTGTCAGTTCTGTAAATGTTATGTGATCTAAATAGACCTCATGCTTTTTACCGTGACTGTCATGCATGAAAATTAAAGGTTGTCATTCCAATTATGTTTTCAACTAACAGACTAAAACAGGTCAACCAGGAAATCCTAGATAATATTTTCTAAAATGAATCAAGTTTTTAAAAAGCAGGGTAGGCATACAGGCTAGTTGGGCTGTGGTGATGGTTTGTGTTCTAGCCTAATGCAAATCTTACAGAGTTTAAAACAGCTCAGTGCAGAGATAGTTAAGCTGCAGCAGTTGGCGTTTGCTGTGAATTGATGGACGCTGTTTGTGTGCTGCTTTTCAGCTGTGCTCAGCAACTTGGTTTTACTGTAGCAATTTAACTGCAATTAGCAAACCTTAGCTGTTTTCAGGGAGCAACAAAACTGAGCCTCACTTATTGTGCAGTCTATACAGTGTCATGGTTCTGCCAGGTAAGTCCACCTGTAACAATAAAGGTTTTAGCTCTCAGTAAATTTCAGTCTTTAAAAGTGTTATGTTGATCATGCTGACAAAATTATTAAAAGCACTGTGTATAAATTTTTTGTATATAGGAGATTTGATAAAAAAAGGAGAGGTGAAGCAATTATTGGTGTAACACCTGTATTGTTCTCAGAAACAAATACTAAGTACGTTCTATTGTAACTCTTGAAAATAACTTTACAAAGTGATTGGTTCCTTAATTGAAAAGCCCTTAAATGATGCAGGATGGGCAAGTGACCAATAATCAATTTACTTACCACCTGTAATATTTGACTTAACTCACCAGGTATCTATTAATAGTATACATGGCAGTGATGTACTGTAGAGCAATAAGCTGAAATAATAAATTAGCTTATTTTTCTGTCTTTGCTCTTAGCCACTGCATAAAACTTGGTATAAAATGTGAACTGAAACTTGGAAGTTAACAGACAAAGCTGTATGATCACACCATCTTTCAAATTTTAATTATGAAGCTGTCAAAAAGGATTTATGAAGTTAATGTTTTTGAACAGTCACCATGCTCGTAGTTGTTAAGCTTTTTAACTGCTAGAAAAAAATACCTATTAAGTTGAAATGTGTTGTAGGTTTGGAATATAGCTGAGCAAAAGATTGGTTTTGGTCCTGATATTCATTGTTAAAGTCAAAGCTACATTTTTAATAAGTTCTGTTGTGATCCTAAATCTTGTTAATATTCTTGAAGTGAAATACAGAAATGAAAGAGAAGTAGTTGACAGGAACTAAATAGTATCTTCAGCTTCCAGCTTCAGGAGATTCTACATCATTATAGGAATAGAGAAATACTCAAATAGTTTTTGAAGTGTGGTACTTATTTTTATATGGCATTTAAGGCCTAGTCATTTTTGCAATTTTTATTAATTCAATGATGTAAAGCTAAACTTTTTCCATAGTTGTCCAGCAAAAGCAAGTCATGCTCCTAGTGGAGTTCAAGCATTGAAGTAAGTTTTCTAAAACATGCTGTCAATTTGATATATAAAGCTCTTCCTTGTACAATATTGATTTACTCAGTTTTCTTACACAAGGAATTGAATTTTGTTTTCTTGACTCTTTCACCTTCATACTGTATACTGAGGCTTTCCCTTTCTCCCCTTGCAAGGGAGAGGTGACCTGTGAGGCTTGCATTAAGGTTGGAACATACTTCTTCTGTCATGACAGCCTTTGGAAGAGATTACTTTTGTTAAAAGTAAAGCCAGCCTTTGTTAGGCAGCAATCCTAGAAAGGTGTATTTTGTAAGCACAAGGGGTCACCTTCTTGTAGAGTGGACATTGTGAGGATTAACATAGCAGAGACTGATAGTTGGTTTTAGGTTTTGCTGCTTCATATATAAACCTCTGTTCTGAGAGCACCTTGTGAATACGGGCACTCTCTTATTTTCTAAATTACATATTGGTGGGATGTTGACAAACTGCTCTTTAGCAAAGGGCTTTTACTCCCTGGTCTAGTAGGCTTTGAATTTTCAGTGGTCTTCCTGAATAGTCTTCCATGCTGGAGGTTACAATAATAATAAGTTTCTCTTGAGTCCCAAAAAAATACCAAAGTCTTTTATCTGATGCATGAAAATCCCAGCTAGAAAGCACAAAAGCACACTGAACTTTGAAAGTGGATGATTGATGAGAGAAACTGTTGACAGCAATATTAGTATTATGCTGCCAAAATAGAGGTGGGGGAGCACACACTGAAAAGAATCCTAAGGAAAATGTTTAGCTGCAGTGTGAAACCTTTGTAGGCAAGACACTGTGGGGAGACTGTTATGCAGTATCCTCACTGACTACTTGACATTAGAGTAGCAGTGGCTGGAGAAAGAAAGAATCATAAATTTCCAAATCATTTGCTCTCAGACTTTGAGTCTTCCTCCATGGAAAGCTGACTTTCCTGCTGTCATAAAGGAGTTGCTACATAAGCTTTTCAGCAGTTGAATGAGCTGATTTTTAAGACCTAACTGCACCGAATTATTATTCAATTTTTAAGTACTTAACATCTAAGGATGATTTAGCAAGAACAGCAAGTCAAGACACGTATGTATCTGTGCAAACATACAGAGGCAGGTCCTTGCCACTCAGTAAAATGGTGTATGCAAAGAGAGTTCTTGTAATTTGTTCAAAGCCAACTCACTTGTGGATTAGATGTAATTGATAGCAGATCCTTGTCTTGTAGGAGGCAAAAAAAGGGGACATTTGCATCTTGAATTGTGTGGGATTGTTTTTTGCAAATAGAGAGAACTATTTCTGGCCACTCTGTTGTGGCTTTTGGAACCAGACAGACTTTGACTGTCTATGTTAACACACAGCAAGTCTCCAAGGAACCTTTTTTCCCAAAACTTTGTTTCTGTAATATGACAAATTCTAACCCAAATAAATTATGACAGCATTGAATTATCTTACCTGTTGTAGAACTGGTCACTTTACCTCTCAAATACTTCATAGCAGGCTAAATCCAAAATGGTTTATGGTTTAAGAGTATTGTGTTCTGTTGTTGACTTTTTTTTTTTAACAATGATAAGCTGATAATACCAAGACAGGATTTAAACCTAAAACTTTGACGATAGTGATCTGATTTTTAGGGATGATTTATCCATCTCTTTCTACTTTCTTCTCTCTGACATTTGGCTTATTGTTGGCTTTGGATTGGCAACAGAAGCAGAAGTGAGTCCCAGAAATTTGAAGGATGTGGTGTAGCAGGAGGATTGAAGCAGGGAGATGTAGTGTTTGGGATGCGAAACATGTTATGTTAGTTGGATGCCTCTACTAAACTTAATGGTAGATACTCCCCTGCCCAAGATAAGTTGTTGGTATTGTAAGACCTGAGAAAACTATATCAAGAATAGTCATTTAAGGGAAAAATAAAAATATCTAGCTGACACTGTTGAAAGTTGGTACTGGCTTTGATGGGAAACATCTGGAAAACAATTAAGAGTGTGAAAACTAAGCACTGCATTGGGACCATGGTCCTTTAATTTGAGGTAGTATCAGAACTTCATTTGAAATCAAGAGCAAGTCATGCTTTTATTGGCAGAAAACGGTGTCAAAGGCTTTGAAACCAACTAGGAAATGGAAGGAGACAATTTTCTTGCTGTATTCATACCAGAAAATTGGGTTTTGCTTTGTTCAATTATGTCTCTTATTTTAATGGGGGTGGTAGCTATGTAAGAGTAGAAAAATTTTGTTGGGATCTTTGCTTGTCTTCATCATTACTGCAGGGTACATGTAATAAGGATTTGTACAGGCTCCAGAACATAGTAAGAAACAAAAACTGTAAACAAGATGTATTTAAACTAAACCCAGGTATTTTCCAGAATTTGATACTTTCAGCTCCCTGACCCACATGGATATTTTAATATGTTGTGCTTTGTGCAACAACAGAAGTCTACATCTGTGAAAGAGACAAGAGCTGTTAAACATTGGGTACAAAATAAAGTGTTAAAGGAAGTCATCAGTAGGAAATTGTTGCTTTTGCATAAAGTGCCATATGAAACAAAATTTAAATTATGCCCTTTTGTGGAAAGCATTAAGAAGTCAAACATTTATCAGTGATTATGTGAAATATTAAAGAACTTGCTGAAATGAAATAGTGTCATCTTTCATAGCTACAGATATGAGTGGCATTTTCTTCATTTGGAGATGACATCCGAGATGTTATTTGCAAGCAAAATATTATGAGGTGGACATAAAACTTTGGCATTCCTCATCTTAAAGTTGTTCTCCATTTGGGGAACTTCCTTGGTACAGGAAGAAAAAAAAATTAGCTTACATTTAGAAAGTTCTGGGTGATGTCAGAAGTGAACTCACATATTCTTAGTAGCAATTGACCTTGTAAACAAGAAGGTACAGTTTTAATTTTGTCATTCTTCAACAATAAAAAGTACCAAAATAAATAAATCTTAGAGCTATCATGGTTATGTATTGCAGGAATACATATGAACAAATGCTTAATTGATCCTGTGTTTGCAATTGATTTAATATGTGAATTAGTGCTCGCTGGTAAGGCAGCTGGACAGCCTGACAACTGGTGAATGAATGGGAAGTTTTGAAGGAAAAACTCTTTGTAAAACACTGAATTTCGAATGTATTAATAAGGTTGTAATTGCCACTGTGCTTATTTCATATATGCAATGGTAAAATTTGCCAGGATACAAATACTACATCCTTGTGATTGTGGAGAGATAAGACTTAGGACCTCAGTATCAGAGGCAAAACAATTACAAAGCCAAATAATTAGAGCCAAAGAACTATATATAGCCTGGAAGGATTTTACTGGTGCTGTTTGAAATTGTGTTTTAAGGTCATAAATCTTGTGTCTTAAGCAAATATCCTTTCAAGGAGGAGAGATTTGAACTTCATGACCTAGGGATGTGTGGGACATAGAACCCTGGTAAACTTGGATTCTTTAATCTCTACTTCTTTATTAAATTACCAAACTCACTTTAAGTCAATTTCTACTAAAATCATAATCTGAATTCCTCTTATTCATTTTGGTAGTGCATCTTTCTTGTTCAGTTTCCTCTCTTCTGTCAAATTAATTCCATTTATGCATAGTTCCCTAACGAACCATCAGTTCTCACGTAGTTAAGGAATAAAATTATGCCCTTTGAAAAACTGTGTAAACCTTTACTTATGCTTAAAATGTTGCATTCAGCAGCAAGGTATGTAGTAATCATGAAAAATGTGAGAATTCTGTCTAGTATGAGAAAATTGTATGTCTGTCTCTGAGTGGTGAGATTAAAAATCATACTTACGGCTATTTAATTGTGATTTGTCAAATAACTGAGAGCTTGACAAAGATCTAGTTCTATCTGGTTTACTTTATGGTGGTAAATTTTGGGTACTTCTAATGTGGTGGTAGTACTGCTTTCATGGATCTTGCTTATGGGCATTTAACGAAATTGCATGATATAATAGGCTGTCCATGCAATATTCTCTCTGAAAGGTTCAAGTTATAATAACATGCTTAGAATTCCTTTTTTGATTTTAAAATAGTTAGCTTGTAATGAGCAAGGCTAAAAGTAACTTCTTTTCAGTGTGGCATAGAAATAAGAAGTGGAGTTGTATATAATATTATGGTTGATTGGTATGGTCTTCGTGTCATCAGCCCATCACTTGGAACCTTGCCTGCAATAGAGATGCATACATCTCCAATAGACCTAAAGAACAAAGGAAAAAGCTGCATGCTGGAGAAGCTTGGTATCTGGCCGTCTCTTGTTTACATGCATAACCTGACATGAAATCAGTTTATATTTTATAATGAGGAATTAATATGGAAATTTCTTGGTGCATGAAGAATCAAATGACTTATAGAAGGAATGCATAGATATAATTTTTGGTTCAAATGTTTCAATTTTTTAATACTTTAAAACCTGAAGGCTCCTTGCTCAACATAAGTTTTACTTTGAGATTAATACATGCCATTTTTAACTATGCTTTCACTAATCCCAAGGTGAGGCTGAGTAAGTTTTATTAATGAAACAAATGTTTTTTGAGAGAATAGCTTAAAATCAGTAGTTCATGTGACTGAGCACGCAACTCATGGTTTTTCATTCTTATATTCAGTGCCCTGAATTGTTTCTAAAGGGGGAATTTAATGTGGAATAGTTGACACTGTGGCATAGTCAATTAATTTGCTCCAGAATTCCCTATGGCTGGATGGAAGGTTAGAGGACTGCTTGAGTTTTTCCTCCTTGGAGGAAGTAAATAATGATGTTTAGTCAACATCTGAGTAGGAAAACTCCATCTCCTTATTTTGAGGAGGGCAAATTTTGTACCTGAAGGTTATTTTTATTTTGTTCGATCCTCATACTTGCTGTACTGCTGCAGCTTAACTCCAAACCATGTGTAAGGAAGCTAGTTCAAAGCTTGTGAGTAATTTAAGACTTCTATAGTGCCATGAACTTGAGAATGAAAAACTATTCTTGTAGAACATACCCATCAACTTTGCTTTCTTATAAACCCTTAACTGATTTAGCTCGCATTGACATTCTGTGCCTTTTCTGTGTCTTGTCTACTTCTTTGCTCTTTCCATTAGATCCTCCTACTACTACCACTCGACTGCCCACGGTTCCCTGGCATACTTCGACTGATGGCACCACAGGTTTAGCAACAGAACCTAGAATAATAAATTTCCCAACATCAACCTTGCCAACAAAGCAGGACGACACTTGGGGTATCGTTGTCGGTTGTGTGGTGGGTGGGGTTCTTTTGCTGTTACTTCTTGGTACTCTGGTTGGAGCCGTCTGCTATAAGAGAAGAAAGACGTTCCGCGGTGACTACTTTGCTAAGAGCTACATTCCACCATCAGATATGCAAAAAGAGTCCCAAATAGATGTTCTTCAGTCAGATGATATGGGTTCTTACCCTGGCAGTATAAAAAAAGAAACAAAGCACCCAATGAACTTAATATCTAAAGATTATTTAGAAGACCCTGGAAAACCTGAGTTGAACAATGTTGACAATACTAACAGGTACCAGGACCGTTATGAAAGACCAGTGGATTACCATGAAGGTGGAACATTTGGAATGGGTTTTATGCATGGTGAATTTTATGAGGAAGATGACTTTGTTTCTCACTTAGATGGCGCGGTAATATCTCGGAGGGAGTGGTATGTGTAGTAACCACTGAAAACTAACATGTACCTGTAGTTCACTTCATTGGCTGGTCACTTTCAGATTGTTTATACTTACACAAGAGGAGGAATAAACTTTTTGAAACTTTTTTTGAAGGTTTTTATATTGTGACTTGACACAATAGAAATACTGAATCTGGGGAAAATGTATTTGAGCTGCTTTTTTTTCCCAATGCTGTACTACTGTTTAAGATTTGAGTTTTAACACAGAGTGCTTATATTGGTCTGTGTCAGAGTTAAAAAAAAAAAAAGACTAAATTGAAGTTGCCATTCAATATCGTTTAAGAATAAAAAATGGCTGTCCTGCCTCTCAGATTTAAAAATAAGTTTACCCAAGGCAATGATCAAATATAATCTTTGGGGGCTTTGAATTACTCCGATCTAGGTACCATCCACAGTAAACTTAATGCTTCTGTATAGCAAATATTTTACCAATTAAAATGAGTTACAGCAGAATTAAAGCTTTATTTTCTAGGGTTTTTTCTGCATAAAAATGAATACCTCTTAACATTTTAATGAGCCTTCTTGTAACTATATACTTAAAAGTTAAGTCATTGCACTGAAACTAACTTATAAGCAACATTTTGAGGAGTAACTGTAAACAGGTCAAAGGCTTGTATTTGAATAAGATGAAAGGTTATTTTTTTAGTCATTGATTTCTAAAGCTTACTTTAGTGTCTGTATAAATACATACAGTGAGATGTTTTGTTAGGCCTGTAATTGGCAGGGTGTTAAAACCCATTAATGCATACAAGATGCTCTTTGCAACTTCACAGTATGCAATTTTTGAGACCTGTTTTGGAGGCTTTGTTGGAATCTTACCATTGAATTTAAAAGCTGGTTAATTGGACACAGCTAAGGAGAAAACACCCCTATAGATTCCAAAGCTGGAGGCTGATGTGAATATGCTTATTTTCCCAGGTGCCAAAAAGCATTAGAGTTTCTATGACCAGAAATTAAAACAGCGGTTTTACGCTGCTTCGGACTAAGTAACAATACCTGCTTTGAAGAGGGTAGCCAGAGTTTCAGATTATTAGTAGGGAAGTAGACACTTGCACTGCTACTTTAGGTATTGAAAGCGCACTCTTTAGTGGTGCAACTAGAGTCTATGAAACAGGAATTCAGTCTCTGTGCAGTCTCTGTACCGCAGTGGATTTGTTTTCCCTGCATATAATCCATACTGATTTTACATGTTCTTTAAAATGACATTGTATCTGTTATACATAGGAAATCTTGTCTGACATGTGAAATAGTTCTCCTTTATCTTGAGATAAATTCCACAGATTCACCAAACTAAATCTGCTGATTATGTGAGGAGGAATGAAACAACTTTAGATGAATTCCAGAACACCAATGAATTCATAAGTAGAATATTAAATCTTTTAAAGTGCCATTTTTAAATGTTTAGCTTGAGGAAATTGAAGCTGATATGGCTCTATTAGTATTTGAAAACTGAAAAGGGAGAAGTCTGCTACCGTTGATGTGAAATAGGCTGCATAATTACAGCTGCTCCATGAGCATTGATGCTGGAAGTTCTTTTCTGTCCTCATGATGTTTGGTAGCTTACAGCATTTAGAGCTTCCCAAAAATAGTTATATTGAGTGTTGTAGACAATACACTGTGATTGCATATGACTGCATGTCTTTAAAAAAGATTAAGACAACAGCTTTATTTGAAATTCAAATGGAAAAGCATCCCTAAACAACTGAAGTTTAGGTTTGGATTAATGGAGTACTGATACATGATTGACCAGTCTCAAAAACAATAGCAAGTGATATTGTGGTTATCTGTAGTTTGAGTGCAAACACAAGAAAAGGAGTGAAATTTCTAGCAGAGGGTTCTGATCCAAATTATCTCTGGAATAAAGAGATTATACCTCTCTTCAAAAAAAACTTGATATATCATCTTTAAAAGATGGTTTTACTTGGAAATAAACATAACCATAAACCAGTTTTCCACATGGGATATCTTGCTTTTGTCTCTGTGGATTTTTTGCTTTGATTTTTTAAAAATATATATATTTAATTCCTATGGGTTGAGAAGTTGAAATGTTCTGGAGTTGAAGTTATTAATAGGGATAGGGCTTACGTGCGTTGCAATGTTTTGTACATTATGTCTACTGTAAAAAGAATTGATTGTACGTACAAATGGCTGTTGTGTGAATAAACTTTTTCTTACATTCTGGAACATAGGTAGTGTTCAAAAGTGTTGCACAGGTCTGTTCTTAAAAATTGGAGATGGAAAAGCACAATAAACCCAGAGGCTGGATAGAATGAACTAAAGTGTTTAAGCTGTTTGAGATGGGCTGTTTAGTATTCACCTAAGAGAGCATAAACTTATAAAACAAGTGTCTTCAGAAACTCTTTTAAGATTAAGAGAATGATTGAAAAATGGGGGTGTTTGCCATCCAAAACATTTGTTTTCAAGCACAGCTGATAAACTAACTAGGCATTGCATACATCAAAATAGTCTTGTTTTTTCATTCTATTGTCTTTGTTTGCTTTAACCATATTTCTTGGAATTAATCAATTCTCATCTATTCCTGACCATCTGGTGGTTAAATTGCTTTGGTGCTAGGACCATACATGTTAGGTGCTCTCTGGCTTGTTCAGCTTGTCATGGTGGTCTGGGTTTATGATCATTCTGCTGGTTAGACCAATGTTTTGCCAAAGCAATTCAAAAAACCAAATGAAGTGTACCCTGTGATAATTGCATTTAAGTTCTTGTGTGACACTGTGCTGGGATGTTACTATTTTTTCTGATGTTCAGAAGTAAATGGGTGTTTGTCATCTCACCCAAAATCAGACTCAATGGGTGGGCTTTGATTGAAATTATAACACTTTATGATGTCTTGACATGATAGCAGTATTTACTAGAAGAAAAGGCACCATGAAGTTAGGATGAAGCAGTCAAGGAACTCTTCTGATATAATCACAAGGCCAAAGCATCTTCAAGAATTCTACACCTAAGAATGTATATTAGTTAGTTGAGATTTTCGCACTTCAAGAAGAGGGCACCCAATGTAAACTAAACTCAAGCCAGTTAAAATGCAGTAGTTAGGTGACCTTCCACTGATTCACGTGGCCATTCTTCAGGAAAAATTATGTATTCTTGTGTCGTAGTTTAAGCCCAGCTTGCAGCTAAGCACAACACAACTACTTGCTTTCCCCACCCCCATTTCTTCCCACCCTACTGGAATGGGGAGGAGAATTAAAAGCAAAACTTGTAGGTTGAGATAGGAACAGTTTAATTGAAAACAAAGTAAAATATAATAATAATAATAATAATAGTAACGGATAATGAAGTGGGGGAAACAAACAAGTGATGCACAATACTTCTTTCTGGGTAATTTCCCCAGTTTATATACTTGGCATGTTCTGTGGTGTGAAATATCCCTTTGTCCTCTTCATGTGATCTGTCCCAACTATGCTCCCTCCTAGTTTTCTTTTGTGCAGCTCCTCACTGGCAGAGCATGAGAGAGGCACACACACAAAAAATAAAAGTCCTTGACTTAGGATAAACTCAACTTAGCAAAAATCAAAACATGGTGGGTTATCAGCACTATTCTCATGCTGAATCCAAACCACTGTACAATCTCCTGAGAAGAAATTAACTCTATCCCAGCCAAAGCCAGGATAGTTTATAGTGTCCAGGCTGGTATCTGATGGACACATGGAGCTTATGCCAGGAAAAACGATATATAAACTAAGGGTGGTATGTTGCGTTCATCTTTGAGGAGCAAAGTAACTTCTGCATTTATTAGAGTGCAAATCGAGTGTTGTATTTTAGGTTTTTGTTTTTTTTTTTTTAATTGAGGGGTTTTGCTCAGCTTTCCAGCATGCAGGCAGAACAACATAAGAAATCTGAGGAATTGATAAATCATATTGTATAGTCTCAGGGTTTTTATCTGTGAATAGAACATACAGCTGAAGAGGTTCTCAAAATTTCTGTCAGTGAGAGATTAAATAGAGAATGGTTGTGTTGCATTTGAATAATAATAGATTTTAGAAATACATTGAAGGTAACTGTGTTAATTTTCAATTTCTTCGCTGTTGAATTTTGTGATTCAGTACTCAATGTAAATTGAGAGCATTATTTAATGTATGCTGCCTAAATTTTGTAGGTAAGTGTTTAGTGCAGCTGACATGAATTATTCCAATTGTGAAACTTTTTGTTGAGCCTGTTGGCACTAGTTTAAAGCACTGATGATTTTAAGTTAAAGTATGTTAGCAGCTTTTCCAGTTTTGAGACTTAAAATTTGATTTCTAAGCATAGTGAAAGGAGTGGCCTTTAAAGACTGACAAGTATGCTAATTCAGTATGGGAGTTGTTCAGCATTGGATTTCACAATGCTAAGGTCAAAAGAAAAATGCTGTAAAAGGAAAAAAACACAGCTTTTTCTCTCCCTTTATTAAAATTTGTTTATAAAAATTACTTTCTTGTAGCTTGAAGTGTGAAGTCCTAAAGATGATAGGTGGTCTTAGGGTTTGCTTTAATAAGTGTAAGCCAAGTGTTTAGTGTTTGTTTGCATATTCATTGCTTCTAGTAGTTAGTATATGGGGTTTTTTACCCTGATTTTAAGTTTTTTCTTTTTTGCTTTCTGCAAACTTAAGTGCCTTTAAAGGAAGATTGTCAATAAACCATAGTTGCCTAGGTTTTTGAATTAACACCTTGTTAGCTTATTTAAGTGCAAATCATATGTTTTGTAATGTCATCTTACCTTGAAATTGAGAATGAAAGCATGCTGCTCATACTTAATAAAAGTAGTCCATAAAATTTTTAAAACAAAAATTTTGATTTCATGAACTCTTAATTTCCCCAGTTGTTTAGTTGGGTAAGTTGAAGCAATACTGCAAAAGTGCTAGTGCAGGGCAAGGTTTTCTGTTTGGCCGTGGAAGGAAGAAGCATTTCTCAGAACAACGCTGAAGTAGCTTATCTGAGTTTTAAAAGTATATGAACTTCTTATAGTTGTAACCTATGCTATCACATTGCAGATGTGCCCTTTAAGCAGACATCTTCTGTTGCTGTAGCAGGGGCTGTGATTGGAGCAGTCCTTGCTCTTTTTATCATTACCATCTTTGTGACAGTGCTGCTGACCCCAAGGAAGAAAAGGCCAGCCTATCTTGACAAAGTGTGAGTATGTGTTGGACTTTTTTTCTTACTCAGTTGAAAGCGATATGCAGAAAGAGTTTGTTCTGTACAGTAATTTAAGTGTCTGACTTAATTTAGCAGCTATTCAGCTTTTTTAATTTCAGGGCTCTATTTTCAGAGTACACAAATGTGAAATCACACATTTCTGAAAAAGAAATAAGGAAGGTAAGAATTACTTTGGAAGTAATAAAGAGCTTTATCTCATGAGAAGTTTGGGGTTTTTTGAAAGAAAACTATTCATAGATTTAACTGGAGGGCAAAAAAGGGTTCCCTCTTGACTGGTGCCAGTGACTGCTAGTTTGTTGTAACTGCAGATCTAACTTGCAAGGTAAATTGGCCATGCTTTGCAAATGTGAAGGCCCCCTAAAATAATTCCTGAAATGTTTGTAAAATTAAGCAAGCTTCCACAGATCCATGCTTACTGATTTCTTGTGCTTTCTGGAATTTTGGTTATTTCTTTAAGCCTGTGGCACAGACTTGCAGTTTACTTTGTTCAATATGATCAAACAAAAAAGAAGGAAACAAAAACGTCTGAGAAGATGTTGTCAGTTAAAGGGGATGATGTCTAGATTCTGTTTGGAACATGCATAAAAAAGTAACAAAGGCATACAATATTTGTAAATATATGTCTTTTTACATCCCATATACAGTTTCTTAAATCCCATATACAGTTAACACTAAAACTGAATTAGAGATGTTGTTCATATAGTTAAAGAGAACTAAAGTAAAATAACTAAGAACCTTTAGCATAAAATAAGTTTCCTCATTTGGATTGAGCTAGCAAGATGAATCAAGAGTCTTCTTTTGAGCAACTTTTAACATGGTTTCTCTTAAATTCTGTATCTGAAGCTTATTTCTATGAATGATCTTAAACATTTAAATTATTTTATAACCACTTGCTTTCACTGAGAAAGTTAAAATTGAAAAGGTCTTGCATGTAAGAATTGCTAGTAAAGGCTTTCCCTTTCTAAGGGAAGTCTGTAATTTAAAAAGTTGTTCAAACTGTATCTCGTAACTTAGAAACTATGTTAGATACCAGTAGTTTCTAATCCTCCTTAGTTGAAGTGTTTGGGGGGAAGTTCAGTCTGCTAAACACAGGATGCAATAAATAACAAATTCTGGATAGTGCTTTTCTACAAAAAGTGTCTTCCTGAATAATAGCCAGTGGTAGACATATTCCATTACAATATATCACATCTGAGTCATTGCTGACTGAAAGGTGTTTGTCCCTGAGTACTGAATGCTGGATGATTTGGCAGTTATTATCTGACCATTCAATTGGACTTGACAAACATGATGTGTTATATTTCATTCCCCCTTTTACTACAGGATTGATCTTCCACCCACTCACAAACCAGCCTCATTTGGAGAGAGAACGTTGTCAGTGCCACAGAAAGAAGCTATGCTTCAGGTGAGTAAGTGTTTATATGCATCTTAAATTGACTTAAGGAAAGTGTTAACTTTGCTTTATTATGTTAACTTGGTCTGATTTTGTCATCCCGGTAATATATGGAAACCTTCCAATGGTTTCACAACCAAGCTGTTTCTCTACGTGTGTGATATCCAGATCTGTTATCTATAATGTTAAAGTCATCCTTAGAGGTGGAAACTTGTAACAGCCTTTGACAGACACAGCTCCTTTTGAATTAGAAAAATCTATAGTTGAAATTCTGTGGTAAGAGAATATACATAGCTTTATGAAGCAGTCTTCGTAAAAGGGAAAAATTATGCTTGTAAACTTAAAAACTGACCTGATCAAAAGCTCCCTTGCTGGTAACAACTGCCAATCTTTTGAGTTATTAACGGTTGAGGGGTGGGGATAGGTTGAAATTTGGGCTTTGACGTGGCTAATCTACCAAAATAAGAGTTTGAGCCTCGTTGAAGATTACTAAATTGCTTTTAAATATTTGCAATTATGTAACTTCTAATTTTATCTTTTCTGCTTGCATTTACCAGCAACAAATGACCCCATACCAATTTCATGACAAACAGTTGAATTTTTCATGTGCTTTCAGGGGTAGCTTCTTGTCATCTGAAGTAATGCTGTCCAAGCAAGACAACAATAGGCAAGAAACTTCTTTACCAGCATTTAATGTTTGTGTGGGTGTAGTCTGATCAAACCAATTTTTAGAGGTTGCACTGGAAAGCTGATTCTAGCAAATGAAACACTTTGAGTAAGTGGGGAGCAAGGAAGGGTAGGTTCTTCCTTACAGTACGGTTTTGAAGTTGACTAGAGTGCTTGGGAAACCCCAGGTGAATTCAGGCTTCTCTTGCACTAGGCATTGTAGAGGAGACCTGTTCTTGAGAGGTTACTTAAGCTAATGTCAGTTATAGATCCTTGCCATGGCCCCTAAAGTCTCTTGTGTATGTGTGTTTATATTACATTAATCAGTCAGATTTTTTTAGATTTCTGCTTATGTTGAAGAAAATTTCCGTCATCTATCAGTATTTGTAAGAATTAGATTGTAATTGTTTTTAATAAAATTTTTGTTCCATCCTCAGTACATACCATAAATAATGTGATTCTAAGCACTGATGTGCCAAATCATAACACTGAGCTAATTAAAATAATAATTTGTTTATAAGAAATATCATTTTTCCAATACTATGATGTATTTTTGCAATTTTAAGGACCTATAAAAGTCCTTTCTCATAGAGGGGGAAAAGGGGGAAAAATCTTCACCTACCTTTAAGAAAGATTTTGATGGAGTTCTTAATAACATTGAAAATATTCTTGTAGATTTTCTTTGTGATTGATGGTTACTAAAGTTCAGCAAATAGCAGTTGCTGATAAAAGCCTTCCTTATGTCATAAATGTTACAATGGGTAATACTTGTGTATATTGTTGCTGAGTGAAGCAGGAAAATAGTCTGAGATCCACTGCTGCAATAGTAGTGGATCTAGTAGTAGCAGCCTGATGATTATAACATTGTGAAGGTAGAAAACATTTTGTTGGCATAAAGAATAATAGGTCTTCATCTTCTTACCTTAAAGGTGGTTAAGTACCAAAGATGATACAAAAGAACCAGTGCTTTTCTGTGCTCAGGATGGGCATCCAGGCTATTTCTTCTATTACTACAGTACTCAACAATTGCAAATTTTGATGAATTACTCTTCTGCTAATATTTCTGCTTAAAGTATTTGAAAAATATTCTCTTGCTTATAGAATCAAAATATATGGTCTATTGTGGTATTTGTGCATCTGTAGTGCTGCTAGATGGCAAAATTACAACACTAGGAAATGCATTTATTTGTCCTTTACAGAGCAACTTATAAAGGAGGTAGACATAAGAGAATGTGTACCTTATTGCTTTCCTCTTCAGAACTTTGCTGTCTTTGAATTTTTTCTAGGTTGTGCTTACTGTGATTTCTGTTAACGGGTACTAAAGAACTTATGCTGAATCTGACTGTATTCTTGGAATGTTTAATTAAATGTTTTATGAAAATGTATTTTGTAAATAGAGAAAAAATCATAAAGAGACTGAATTGAATATTTGTTTTCCACAAATTAGATAAACAGAGTTTTAAGTTGTTTTGGGAGGAGAAAGATTCCCCTTCAGGTTAGGTGTTAGCCAGATTTTATTTAAGAAATGGATGTTGCCACAACACTGTTAGCGTACCTGTCTTTCTGTCTGTGGAACTCCAGAACTGAAAAGACCTGGAGCTGGAGGCTGTCTTCTTAGATGATACTGCCTCTAATCAGTATGTACTCTGTTATGCTTGAGGCAAGAGCTTCATTTTATCTAACAGAAATAAATGTCAAAATACTTGCTTTAGCCAAGAAGTGATTGGTTGTGTTGTTTTGGTGTACCAAGCCAACATTTGGATAGCTGTAAAGAGGCAAGAGAAAGAAGTTAGCAGCCTGTCAGGATGTCTCATCCTGTCACTAAATGTCTGTACTCACCACTCTACTACCTGGTGTTCCAACTGCTGTCGTGCCTACCCAGAATGAGATGCCAGGTGAGCCTCTTACTGGCTAGTTAAGATGTAAACTTCTGGATCTTCTAAAAAGAACTGTAGGGGAAATGTCACTGCTTTGTCAACCACAACAGATGATCAGTTCAGCCTGAGTGGAAATGATAGGCTGCACAAAGGTGCAAAGTAAAGGAGTGAATTTAAATGGTGTCTTCTGCATACTCACAATAACTTAGAATTGAAAGTGGATTTATTCAATTTAGGCTGATTCTGGTAAGTTTTTATAAATAATGTGCTAGTTTTTCAATCATCTCTGCTGTTATTCAAATCATGGACAAGTAGCTTTTTTTTTTATCTTTTAAAGTATTTAAGATTCAGTACTTATTAATATTACAGTATTAATTTCAGCTGAAATTCTCCTTTTTGTACTCCAGCAATCAGTGTTTAACTGATTTTATGCATATCTGAGTCAGCAGGTGATGGCATTAAAATGAAGAGAAATTAACTGGACCTGTGAATAGTACTGGACGGCCGGTATCTTTCATGGATACTTCTTGAGACTTGGAAACTTTCAGTTTACTTTAAATATACATTCTCATTTACCTGCTTGTGTTAATAATGAGCTATCAGTATGTACAAGTACTATGTAACTGAGTACTCATAATTTCTCTGTACTGGTTTTTGAAGATACCAATTCATGTGTTCTTGTGAGTCACTTCAGAACTGAGAAAAACTGGTTCACTTATGGCCCTAAAAGAGGAAGGCAAAAGTCCAAAGCGTAAAAATACAATGGAAAAAAATTACATTATAGCTTTATTTACTATGAAGACTTGTCAACTCTTTTGTCAACAGCACTGTTACTTTTGTCCAGGTATTCTTTTAATAATCATTGCCATGGAAACGCTATTCTGTTGCTCAGAACTATCTATTACAGGTAATGTGAAAGAGTGGTGAGCAGCCTGAAGGTTATGTCCTTGTTGAGAGAGGAATCTCTGCTTAACAATATGGGTTTTGAGGTGAATAAGGAAGAAGTTGAGCAATGGAATATTTCCAGTGGCTTAAACAGGAATTTTTCTATTGCATAATATTTTAAAAAGGAGTGTAAGAGGGTGCACTAATTCTGGGAGTCCTTGGCATCATTAGAGTAAGCTTCACTGTTTCAAACAATATATTGCTAAGAAGCAAAAACTTATTTACTTTCCTCTAAACATGCTTAAGATGGGCAGTCTTTGACAATGTTAAAGAACTGAAGTTATTATTAATTTGACAGGTACTTCTGAAGGAAAGAAAAAAACATGTTTTGCACAATGCAGTGCAGCATTCAGAGTTGTTGAAGGATTTAGAATTTAACAAGGCTCTTTTGTAACTATAGAAATAGGAGTGGATAAGGGAAATGCAGCCCAGTAAGTATGTCTGGCCATGAGAAGACTGACTTGAGACTTCCAGGTTGGAAGAATGCCTCACTATTTAGACAAGCAGAGTTCTTTAACTGTAATATTTGTATTACTGATCAAAACAGGAAAGAAAAATATGAAGTTGTCTTAGCACCATTAAAAGTATCAAATACCATTTATCAAATGATGATATTTCTGAATCAAATTTGAAAACATCAGCCACTGAGCCCTTAAACCTAGTATAATACTGATTCATTTATGGATTATGGTTCTCTTGCACTCTTCTATTTCTTTTCCTAATGCTTTTTATACAGGTGGGAATATCTCTTCCTTGATGAAAAAGGAAGCAGTATTGTTATTATTTGCCTTAAACCAAAGAACTGTTTAGACAAACAAGATTGAATGGAAGGGAACACAAAATGTGCATCAATAAAATAATCTGTATTGATGAAGGATCTTGCAATAGGAAAAACAAAATTACCAGATTGGGGTTAGAATGAGGCACATGCTATTCTGGTTTCCAGTGAGTCTCTAAATCATGTCCACATCCACTGTTGGTAGAATTCCTCAAGCAAGCAGATTTGTTGTTGTTGTTTTGTTTTGATTTTTGTTTAAAGAACATTAGCTTTTGGTGGAGATGGGACTTTTTTTGTTCCCCATGTGTGTTTTGTCTCCTTGTGTGGTGAACTCATGCTCTCAGCTCAGGTTTGAAGGAGCAACACTGCCTGCTAAGTAGTAAGTCACATATTCTCAGAAATGCAGACTGCATTTTAGGACTTGAGAAGCAAAAGCACGTTGACTTTAAGGGCAGGAGGGGATACTTTGAAATAGAATTATAAGACAAAAAGCTTGACAAACTAAAGTTGAAAAATAAACCTGTGAAGATGGTGAAAAATAACTGTTGGACGAGTGGAAAAAGTTAGGAAATATTAGATGATTTTTGAAGAAATTTTACATATTAAAACTTAACTCAAAATTACTTCAAAACTTTACTAAACAAATGTGGAAAGGTAAAAAGTTAAGGGGAAGGAGGAGAAAGTAAGAACAAAATATTACTGAGATTGGGTTCTCTTCAAAATAGTTCTTGAAAGTAAGAATACGGATATATGACCACTGGAAATGTTACCTACCTGTATGAATACTTGTGGAGGGGCTTCTGCACAAAGATCAGCAACCTAGCCTACTTTGTGTTGCTGCTAGCACTGTGATACTGTTGGGAAAAGATGGAATTTCAAAACAAAAAATACATACGATTGTGCGAAGGTGTTGCTTTAGCCTATTGTGGTCCTGTACTATGTGTAGCATAAAGGAAGAACTTTACTAGGAGTGATGATACCAGAGTACAAACTGTACCCTAAATCGTAATTCTTAGATGGCATTACTTGGTGTGATTTAATCAGCCGTTAACTCAGGCAGTTGGTGATTAACTGGATGTTTGAAAACAGTCCATTTCACAAATGAAGTTTTTCTATCATAATGGTGAAGAAAAAAATAAACGTGAAAGAAGGGAGATTTCAATGCTTCTGCATGAAGTAACTTCTCATCCACCAACATTCTCAAGTCCTGCTCCTCAGAACTGCTCTCAATCACTTCTCTGCCCAGCTTGTGTTTGTGTTTATGATTGCTCTTACCTGTGTTTATGATTGCACCTGAAAGGTGCAGGACTTTTCTCTTGGCCTTGTTGAACTTCACAAGGTTCACACAGAGCCACCTCTCAAGCCTGCCAAGGTCCCTCTGGAGGGCATCCCTTTGCCTTCAGTATGTTACACACCACACAGCTTGGTGTTATTTGCAAACTTGCTGAGGGTACCTTGATCCCACTGTCATGTTGCCAAAGAGATGTTAAACAGTGCTGGTCCTGATACGGACCCCTGAGGAATGTCACTTGTCACTGGTCCTTGCTTGGATTTTGAGCCAGCAATGAGCCATCTCTGAGTGTGACCATCCAGTCAGTTTTTTATCCACTGAGTCGTCCACCCATCAGATCCATGTCTCCTCAGTTTAGAGATGTCATGTGAGACAGCATCAAATGCTTTGCATAAGTCCAGGTAGGTGACATCAGTTGCTCTTCCTTTTTCCACCAACACTATGATCCTGTCATAGACAGCCACTAAATTTGTCAGGCTCAATTTGCCCTTAGTGAAACCATGATGATGGTTACCCACCATCTCCTTATTTTCTATATGCCTTAGCATAGTTTCTGCTCCTTCATCTTGCTGGGCACTGAAGTGTGGCTGACCTGTAGTTTCTCAGGTCATCTGTTTTTAGACCTGGGGGTCTTATTTCCCCTTTCTCAGACAGTGTGCACCACAGTCTTGCCACTACTTCTAAAACAAGGTGGATAGTGGGTTAGTCACTTCCTGTGAAAGTGTCTTCAGAACTTGCAAATGTATCTTATCAGGTCCACTGAACTTGTTCACCTCCAGATTCCTTAGCTGATCTTGAACCTCATCTCTTATTGTTGGCAGTTTGGCTGGGGTGAAACTAATTTTCTTTGCAGTAGCTGAGTAGCTGGTATGGGGCTGTGTTTGGGATTTGTGCTGAAAATAGTGTTGAAAACTCAGGGAAGTTTTTTATTGCTGGACAGCATTGGGACTTATTCTGCTGCTTGTACTGCCCTGCCAGCAGATGGACTTGGGGTGTACACAGAATATTGGGAGGGAGACAAGATATTGGGAGAGGGAACACAGCTGGGACAGGTGACCCTGACTGATCCTCATCTTTTTTCCAGTCACCATTGGATTGTAAGAAGGATTCTAAATGATAACCAGATAAGACACTACCTAAGGCAGAGTGTATTTTGGGATGACTGGTGTTTTTTTGTATTTACCAAAGCTGTTCTGCAGTTTTGAATCTTGCCTTGTTTCCCCTGTAACTTTTCTTCTTTCAGAAAGAACATTTTACTTTGCAGAGCCAGTACAGAGAGAGAGATGCTGGAAACTTGGAGCACATGGTAAATAATAAGATGGCTTGAATTCCTGATTGAAGCTTTGATTTCATCTTATTCCATAAAATAAACTTAAAATGTTGGTTTTCATGAACAAAAAAATATTTGTCCATCCTGGTCAATAACTGTTTGATTGTGTGAGTTAAGTGAAAAGTGGCAGTACCATTTTAATATCCTATAGTAGTTTGATGACTAATTTAAATACTTAAAAACTCCAGCTTTCATTTCTTGGTGAGCAATATAAAGCAGAGGAGTGTTGACAGACATTTTGGTAGTTGCTGGTTTGCTCTTTAGATTTATTGATCTTTAGAGTCCAACTTCATTTGAAACAAGCATTTGAAGTCAACTGTCTCTTAGGGAAATTTATAAGTTCCTGTTTCTTTATTCATAGGGCTGTCTTGGAGATAATGTATCTTTGATTTTGCTTAAAGCTTTACCAAGAATAGGAATTTCAGGTTCTATACATGAACTATGAAACTTATTACTTCTTATGTGTGTTTAGAAAACTGTGAATGGAAGGCAACTTACTTGTGGAGCTGAAGAGCCACAGGAGCAAGAGGATCTTCAGCCTATGTATCCTGTTTATCAGCAAACTCACTACAAAAATTGGAGCAACAGATACCCACAAAGCTCAGGACCTGTAAGAGCCTACATCAATACAAGGGAGCATTATGTATGATTCTGTACTCAGATGTCTTTAACAAGGAATTTATTACCTGTTGACTCTATGACCCTCATGTCTTTTTGGCTTTCATCTCTAAAATAATTGGGTTTTTTTAATGTGTGAAAAAAAATGGATGGAGAATTTTATACAGGTAAACCATATGGAATTTAAAACTTGCCTCTAGTACTTGGTATGTCTGTGTTTTTGTAGTAATATTGATCTGCCAAATGAGGAGAGCAACTTAGCTTTTTTAACCTTCACAGTCATAATCTGTATAACCTGTATTAATTGTTTGGCACGTGCCAAAATGTAGTTAAGCTTTTTTTGCTGGCTATCTATGGGAGCATTCTCTCTGGATATTTTAAAAGAACCTTTCCCATATAAAAGTGAATAAATATGAGCAAGACAGCTGAATCCCTTGTGACATTAGCAGTCTCAGGCTGAGCCATCTTAGCAACTTGAGATATGAATTTGACTGGCCTTAGCTATTGATTTCTCAACCAGCTCTACCTCTCTCAGTCAAATGAAAAACTAGACTACCTCTCAAATACTGACTGGCTGGTCCATAAACTATACTGTTTTTCTTCTCACCTTGTTAAAAGTGAAGCAATTCCCTTACATCAAAAGCTTTTTGTTGTCTATTGATTCTGCTTGTTGCTGGCTTTGTTTTTACAGTTAGGTCTACATGAAACCTAGTTGAAAGATGACTAGGCAGACAGAACTTTCTGTAAGTGTCTTTTGTGAAGCTACATCTGTGTTCCCAAATATGACTCCTATTTTAGGTGCTGCAGAGTTTATTTTCCTTGGTAATAGATACATTCCTTGGTTTTTTCTTAGTTTACAACAAAACTGCCTGTGATGTGTTCTTATGTCTTAGCAAGAAAAGAAAAGCTTCATCAACTTCAAATGCTTGCTAGCACTATCCTTTAACCTTAACCAGTAGTGTGAAGTAACTGGAGAATGTCCTGACATTACCAGTGCTAAAAGTATCCCACATGAATCTTTTGTGTCTGTGGTAATGCTTAAAAAATGTGCTCATGATCTTGCTAGAAAAATAAGTTTTCCTGTGAACTAAAAAGTAAATATTTATCAAGTAAAAATATGTATATAATGTGTTAGTGCTGAAATGAGCTCATAGGACAATCTTAAAATATTTTAAGACAGTAGAAAAATGGGTTGTGTCTAAAATTTGCCAGAGAAACTTAAGAGACTTGAGTATTCTCTAAGTACATTATGCACATAAGTACAGAATGATGATTTTCAGTCAGATGACATGAAGGACAAGACGTTAGAATGCTTGGTGTCATGCTGAACTACCTGTTGCACAGAACTGAACATTACTTCTGGGGTATTAGTGCGTTTTTCTGCAGATGTTTGAATTTTTTTAGAGGCCAGAGTCAAGCTGTAGAAGGAGCAGAATTGAAAGCTAGCATAGGTGAGTGTGCTGCAGGCAGGGGGCTGTTGTTAAACCTGTATTCAACCTGCATTCATCTCCATCACTGTACAAGTTCATGAGACCTCTGTCCACAATTGGGCCAGGTAAATAAAATTCTTCTAGTTTGTTACAGGTAGCATCTAGAAGATTATGGCTTGGGTGCCTGTATTCTGGACTCTGTAGAAGTAGGTATTTCCTGTTCTCTTGCTAAGCAGCTTTCTGTTAAATGATGTGGTTGAAGTTGACAGCTGAAGGAATGGCAAAAAGAAAGGTTGGACAGAACCTGCTTCTTAGGAGCTATCTTTGAAGCACTGGCACCTTGCTTTTCTCTTGGGAACTGGGCACATTCATGTAAATTGAGCAGCTGTTTTCAATTTTAAAGTTTCCTGCTGTATTTGAGACCTAAAAAAGGGCTTGTGTCCCTCAAAATTGTTTTTCCATAATGTTAGTTTAAGTAGCTATCTCTTTACATGAGCATTGCCTCGCCTATCCTTACATTACTGCAGCTCCAAAAAGCATCAGCTGTCAGAACATTGAAAGAAGTCAGTGTCGTGGACAAATGAATGACAGAATGCAGAGAGGAACTATACTGCTTAAGATAATTTGATCAATATTACTGAGCAAAACTTGATACCAAAAATATTTGAATAGACATTATAGAATGGCTCAAAACTTTTGCTGTGGCAGTGCTTCCTCTGCATTCATTAGTACAATGTGGTATTGAGCAGGTGATCACTTCAATCCCTTTTGCAAAAAAAACATTTATTTTAGATTCAGAAAAAATTCTTCTACTGCTTTTTATAATTACTTGCAGATACTTTTTTTTTTGGTTTTTTTTTTTTTTTTTTTTTTTTTGAAAGAGATAAAACTTTAGGGGAAGGAAGAATGCTATCAACAAAGCTATCATTTTTTTTAATGTGTAAAAATAGCTTAAAAAATAAAAATGTAATCCAACTGTGTTGTCCAAGTTACATATCAACAAACTACAGAAAGCTTGATTTGCAAACTACCCATCAGAATGTAGTTTGCCCTAAAGTCATTAAGGAAATACATTACCACCGACAGGTTTGTTATCTGTGAGAAATGGTTTCTTTGTAATCTATTCAGGGACATTTAGTATATTAAGTTTTTGAAATGTTACTTTTAGATTTAAGTGTGGCTGAATTTGGGGGAAGAAATTTGGCAAAGAATGCTCAGAAGAGAACAGAAAAAATGTCTGATAATTAGGCTTTCTCACTAAAAGGATTGTACATATAGAAGTAAGTTTGATCTGCTTTTGTAAGATGTAGAAAATGTCCTTTTATATTTTTGTACATTTTTAAATGCTTGTATTTGTAATTTGACTGGAATAAAAACATTCAAAATAAAGCATTTTCTTCTGTTGTTTAGATTTAAGATTACTTAAAATGCAAAGTCTGGTAAAATGCATCTACTTTTTGGTGTTATGTTTCTTCTGTGATTGTATATGCAGAACATGTTCTTTTTACTAACTCTACCACTTTGAGATATTGTGGTGTTGCTTGCTGAAATCCTTCTAACTTTCATCTTACATAACAGGAAGCATATAGTACTGTGTGAAAATGCAGTACTGAGGTGAACTGAGCACCCAGAATCTCTGGTGAGGGAGGAGGGGAAGATTAGTAATTTGCAGCTCTAGCATTGGTAAATGTAAATTGTCCTCTGCCCCAGTATCTCTAAATTCTACAAGGTAGTCTAATTGTAAAAAATCTAAGATTTTAATGTTTGGAGTATGTCCAGAATGACTGTGGATACAATACAAATTTTCATTTGCATTGTATCCACAGTCTAAGAAATTGTACTACTAAAAGTAAGGAAATACCTAACAAAATATTATTAAAGTACTCCCACTGTTCAGTCACAAATGATCTAATATATTTTGTGTTGAGCTCAAGTAAAGCACAATAAAGATGTGTGATAATTCACGAAGAGCGAAGGGAGACTTTTCACCTTCTGACTTGTGTACTTTGCCTTCTTTCTGGCAATGTTACTGCTCTTTTGTCCTCTGAGGGATGCAAGTTCAGGTGCTATGTTGTTACATAGGTGATTAAAATTTATTATAGTAATTTTTAATGCCACAAACCTGAAAGCACTCTATCTGAAACATTGTTTTATGTGAAGGCTGAGTGCGTGCTCTACCAAAAAGCAGCTGCAGAGCAGATAAAATTGTTTTGACAACTTGGGCCACTTCAGAGGTTCCTGACAAGGACAGGTAAAGCTCCAGGTGAAAAAAGAAATGTCTGTGTAGTTTCCTTCCTGATTGCCCTGTGGGAGGTTGCCTGGGGTTTTCTGTCCACCTGTGGTACATTTCCAGAGTATTGGGAGACTGGGTTTAACTTTCTGGCAGAAGGTAAATATGTGATATTTCTGCATTTATTAAAAGGTATGACATGGTTCTTGGTGAAAAACTTGATACCTTTAGTTGAATTATGTTGCCAATGCACAAAAATAACCTGTGAATCTTAGTAGTAATTATTCAAACAATGTGAAAAACCCAAATAGAATGTGTTAGGTATTTTAATCTGCACTTACAACCCCACAGTGAATTTTTTTCTGTATTTGTTTCTACTTGATTTTATGCTATATCTAAATCTAGATACTTCAATTGCCACTAGAAAATAAATTGTATTTAAAAGCCTACAAGTCAAACAGTGACTCTTCTATCCCTTTGTGGGACTAGTATTCAAGACTTTAAATCAGAATTGATTTCCAACTTGGTCTCAAAATAAAGCAGACTTCAGCTTCCTCATCAACTGAGATGAATTTGCATATCTGTGCAAGGCTACACACAGAATGCATAGAGTATGCTAAATATATTAAAACATCATTTCAATTTGACTGAGTTTAGCCACAGATTTATTATATTCCAATCTGAAGTGTACTAGGTTAAATTAGACTTATTATCTAACAGAGATTTAAGGGAAATAACTTCTCTAATACTGATTGTCAGAGGGAGAAGTTTAAGATATGCTATAAAAGATTCCACTGACTTTTCTGGTTGTTGTTTTTTGTTGTTGGTTTTTTGGGGGTTTTTTTATCCTTTTCCCAATGTTAGATTTTATTTGTTTATTACTGTTTTGGCTCTCTGAATAGTGAGATCTCTAATAGTGTTGCCACATTAGATCCTGTTCTTAAGGTGTGCCTGCAGCTTCAGTTTCCCTGACACTTCATCTTGCCTCTCCTATTCAGAAGTCTTACAGTCCTTTGTATGACTTCAGATATTCTGTGCTTGAACAGCAAAGTATTTTGGGCCAGTATTGTTTACCCAGTTCAGCTTATAACAAATTCCAGAAAATTACTCTTTCCCTGCTGATGTGGACTATGTGCAGTAGGAGGTTGTGTGCAGTGCAGCAGCATACCCACAGAAGATGCTTCAGCCCTGCCAGTTGTCTCCTGGCTGGTCAGCGGAGAGGCAGACCTTTGTCCAGATGGGGTCTTTGCTGTCATCATAGTGTTTTGTACTCACCAGAAAAAGAATTCAGAGATATACATAACTTTTCTGAACTGCTGTCATAATTTGGGAATAATTGCTTTCAGGCACTATTTGTGGCAAAAGCTTAATTCATTGTCAAGTAGAGCAGTTGAATTTCTGTCTTATGTTTGACTAACCTGGCTCTTTGAGGACCAGACTTCAGCTACTGACATGACTGCTCTTATTAAGCACAAAAACTGAAGGAGCCTGACTTTAATCCCACAATTAAAAAAGTTCTTTGCTTCTTTGACATGAATTGAGAGGTAAGAGAGAAATGGCTGCAGGCAAATAAAATGTCTTTGTATTAGCTTTAAAATTCAGATTGATGGGTAGCATCAAATGTAGATTGGTCTATCCAGCTAGGCTAAGCAAATGGACAAAAGGCTTAAGGGGTGGCCAGAGGAAGGAACACACTTTAAGGGCAATGCTTTAGTAATGCTTGTGACATCTCATTGTGTCGCTTACTTTTATTTTGGCCAACAATACTGCTAATGACACTGCATTTGTGGCAAAAAACCCAAATATTGGGCAAGGCAACACGTCTCACCTGTTTGGATGTGTTTTTAAGAAATTTTAAATCTTACTATTAGAAGATTGCTTCTTAAAAGTCCAATCTTCTAATAGAAGATTTAGCTTTAACAAAAAGTCAAGCCGTCTGCTTTACGCTTCCCCCTACTCTGAATTTTTCCTGGGTGGACTTCACGCCTTAAGTCATGTAGCACAGGTGTATCTACTGCATGTAAAAAAATTGACTGGTCTCTAATTTTCTAGGATTGGTGTGGCCATTACCAAGGTTTGTGTGGACAGAAATATGATTTTCCAGAATTCCTCACTGTGGGATTGTTACTTGATCAGCCAGCAAAGCCCCTGGTGGCCTCTGACTTTGTACACTCAATGGTATAAGCCAGAAAGTTCTCTTTCTTGCCTCTGTTCTTTCACAATGTGTTTCATTCAGTCCCATGGAGGATTAGTAATGAAAGTGTTTCGCATTAAACAGTTGTCAGGCATCTTAAAAGTGCCTGCTTGTTTCTATTAATTTGGTAGGTTGTCTGTCTCCTGTCCCTTCCCTCTACCTTTGCTCCTTCTATGTCCTTATGGTTTTTCTTTGTTCAGTCATCTCACATCTCTCTCTTTTCCAGCTGGGAGAGATAACAGTCTCTTCCTTAACCTCTTCCATTCTTTTTTATATTATTGGCCAAATTATTTCTCACTAATACACCTAGTTAGGGCTTTATTAACAAAAAAAAACCCAAAAAACTAATGCTGTTCAAAAATGGAGAATAAGTTCTATTTTGTCCCATATTTGTCTCTTACCTTTCTGCTCTGGCTTTTTGGGCCAGTGTTAGTTAATTTTCAACTTGATATGGAAATGGTTGAGATTCAGTGTTGCTGAATTCTTTTTCTCCTCTTTCATATTCTGTAACAGCTTGAGGAATGTGGAGTGTCTGTGTTTAACTCCAAGAAATTTTCAAAGTGGAAAATGGGTAACTTGTTAACGTCAGGTATTCTCATTACAGCTGGACAAATTAGGATGATGTGACATTGCAGATGGTTTAATCACCTGACATTCAGGTGATACGTGATTTATAGTAAGCAAGACAAATGGCAAACATGGAATGGAGCTTGGAGGAAACACTTCCTGCTTATACAGAAAGGTGACATTTAGACTACTTGCCTATTCCCTTCTTGAGACAGAATAGCTGGGGATAATAAAGTGTGGTATAATGATAACATAATAGTATGGCTAGGAATCAGCAAACAAACAGAAAAATATTGTTCACTATCAAAGCAGTGACTCTGTTTTCTGAAACAATTTTAAATGAACCAAAGGTAACCATTGTCTACAAAGCTTCGGATGTGTCCTAGTAGCAGGAAGAATCTGGTTAATCTGGATGTTGATGCTACTTAGCTGATTGCTGCAGGTTATAGTAGGTTATCCCAAAGCCAGTTTGTAGACAAAGTGAGAAATTCAGAATTGTCACTTTCAAATGTGTTACTATGAAATCACATTCAAGTTTCACCATCTGCTTAATGTGGGATTTGTATACAGCTTAATTAGCCATATAGCTCTGCCCTAGTCTGTTCAAAGATTTATGTAGAAAGCCAAAGATAATTGGATTTCTAGTGTCACTGATCACACTCAAGTGCATGATTTGCACAGCAAGTGTAATTGACCCCAAGTGTATGTGAAATAAAATGCCCAGTGGATACCTGTATCTAAAAGCATTGATTATACAGTAAGTAGTTTGAGTTACTGTATTGGGAAATAATTCAGTCTTTTCAACTGAAGAAAATCTAATTAACCAAGAAAATCTATCCTTTAAAGACTGCTGAGGGAGGAGGATGGAAGAAGCTGCTGTCAACACCCCAGAATACAAAGTCTCAGGTGAAAGTCGAAAATAATTTCAACTGCAACTGAATAGCCAAGCAAGTAGTGACATTGGCTTCTCTTGTAATGGAAGCTTCAGCTTTCAGGTAAGTCTTCCTCTTGGAAGACAGAAGATGAATCAGAGCTTTGCAAGCCTTTGCTTAGAAAAGACATCAGCCTTTGGTGTCTAAAGACAAAGCTGGGGATGCACGATGGATATGCCTGGATGCTGCACGTGCTCACTGCCCTTTTGACTTCCCCTTCCACTTGCCCTGTCTGTGAGGGTGGCTGGGAACCTGGGCAGAAGGGCTTCCACTGCAATTCAGCTTCTCTTGACATCAGCAGTTGGATTTAACTCTTTCTGCTTTCTGCCTCCCCTTGCCCTGTCCCCTCTGCTGACACTTTTAGCAATATTTTGGGTTTTGTTTTTTTTTTTAATTCCTAATGTTCTAGAGTTAAAGGAGCTGATGTTGGTGAGCTTTTGAGATGGTGACTTAGACAAGCTATTGCAGACCATGGTATATGATTGTGCAGTAGTAGGCTAAATGCCCTGAGATGTTTGGAGCTGCTTTGGACCTACTCCAGCACCAATTGACAAGTACTGTGAAACAGTTCTAACATGCATTAAAAGGAAGAGCTTCCTTAGGAAATCCCATGGAGTCATAGAGGTGGTAGTGCTTTTTTTATGCTGTTAATTTTCTTCTTGTTTGATTACAGCTCACAGCATAATGTTCATAGGCAGATGGCATTTAATTTGATCACATACAATTCATGTCTTCCAGTTCCTGAGTAGACATTTGGTAAAAGGGAAAAAAACCCACTGAGGTGATATGCAAGTAAACTTTAATCTGAAATGAGCATGTTAAGGGCTATGCTTAAGCAGTTTCTATGGGAGCTCACTGATAGTTTAGAAAAAAGTTGGACAAGCTAGGCACTTACCTTAAAATGCCAAGCTATAGAGAAGCTAAACCTTGCAAAAAAACTGGGAAGAAAGTTTTTTGAATTACATTGAACTTCCCCTAATTCCAGCTGGCCAAGTTGCTGCTTCTGTAAATAAAAATATTTCACTGATGTCACACAGTAATACTTTTTTTTTTTTTTTTTTTTTTTTTTTTAAGATTCAGGGAAATAAGCAGAAGACAATTCTTGTAAGGTTCCTACACACAATATGTATATGATGAGATACATGCTGATTGATGCAGTTCAGGAAACTGGTCGCTGTCACAAACTCCATCTTGGCATTTCTTACAAGTTTAATTGTATCAATAATAGCACACTGCCACAGCAAATGTTTGCTGGCTTTTATAAATGAAATTTTGGAATTCTCTAGGAAATCTAAGTATTTTTCATATTTCTTCTGAAGCCTATTTACTACTTTCTCTTACAAAGATAGGTTTTCTGCTCCTCTGCATTTAACTAAGTATTGCTTTATTTACTTGGAGACAGAAATTTAATTTTGAAATACAAGGTCACTGTTGCCCATGCTTGACAGACATAACTAACAAGTTCTAAACGAGACCCCTGTATGTGGGGCTTTTGATTAACCTCACCCCTTCCCATTGTGACTTGGAATCTGAAATCTTTTTACTGAGCTTTGTATTTTCTGTAAGTCTGTGCATTTAGCACATGTATTTGCTTTGATTTACAGTTAATTTAGACTTTCATCTTCAAAAATGTCAGGCATGTAACTGAAAAGAAGGAAAAAAAAACCTCATTAAAAAAATTACCGAACTGGATGCTGGTATATTCTACCCCCAAGTGCTAAAAGACCATTTTAAGAGCTGCCACTGAAGTCCCACTTGTTTACTAGAGCACTAAACAAATAAAGCTGAAGGGAATAGTGATTGTTGAGGACTACTGTGCATCTGGATAGCACTCACCCTATCTCAAGATAGCTTACGTTATATTAAGAGCTTGTATCTCACCCTGATTAGCAACAGGAAATAATTAAAATATAATCAGGCTCTCTTCATTAGAAATGTTCTTGAATACTTTGAAAACTGTCAAATAACTGTCTTCAAAACTGAATGTTCCTATAAATAAAGAAAAAAATGTTGTCTCTGATTTTTTTTTTTAATACATGTTTGGCTCCAATACCAGGATAAGCATACATTGGTTTTGTAAATGCAGAAGACTAAAACATTTTGGATATTTACACAGACTCAGACTAGCAGGGACAGCTCTTCCATAAGGCTGAGATTCCAGAAAGTCACCATTTCAAGTCAGCTGGTGAAGGGATAAAGAGGAGTTCAGCTTAGGTGTAAAATGTATTTAACTCTGAGCCATTGGTACATTGATACTGGTAAGCTGCTTGTCCTGCTGTTTGCATCTCCCCCTGGCTTGGGCAAGTGCCCAAACTGAAGTCCTTTCTTAGATAAAAAAGTATCAAAGGTACCTTTTTGTATGTTTCTCTCTGAATTGCTCTGCTGTTATTGAAATACTTCTTGTTCAAAAAATATGTTCAGTGAACACATGGGACTGCCTGTAATAGCTTTTATGTATCTTCAATTAAAGCAATAAATGTCAGGACAAAGTGATTTTGCTTCCCCTTAGGCCTGTACAGTTGGTTACCAAAGAAAGCTGGTGGTTACTACCAGGTAGGTGGTCAGTGCTGCTGCCCTCATTAGGTCTGTGATTGCCTGGAGTAATTATTCTGCAGCTTAACATTTGTGCAATCAGCTGGAAAATACAGAGAAATATAAAATGGTATGACCCTCATGATACAATGCTGCTGTGCCCTTTCAAGTGAATTTTCTCTTTTGAAAGACAGATTTTTCCTGTTTTTTCCTATTTGAGAGAGCATTGTATGTACAGTGACATTGCTTAGTGGAAACTGAAACGCTTCTTTATTTCCCAAATTGCAAACCTTGGAAAAAACATAGGTGAAGTTCAAATTTGAGCTGATACTGAAATTTTTCAAGAGAATCTACACTTCAGCCTTTGTGAAACCTGAAGATATGTGGTTTTATAGTGAATTGAAACCTAGTTGTATTCTGCAGTCTTCTGCAAATTCTGTGCATCAGATTGCAAGGAAAAAAATGTCTGCAACACAAGTAAATTTTAGGTTTATTTCTCTGCTGTATCAAGTTTGTGTTCTTCATCAGTATCCTCCATCGCGTGTCTTTGCCCTTAATAGCTGTCTCTCAGAAATTCAGCTATAATACTTCTTAATAATTATAGATTTTTTTCTGAAATTTTCCTTGTTTTTTTTTTTTTTTTCCTGGTAAATGAAAGTTACAGTGTAGCCAAAGCATAGATCTCCCTTTACTTACATATTTGTTGATAATGCCACTTCTCCCTGTTTGCATGAATGCACCTTGGCATACAAGAGTGAACTGAGGAAAGAAAATCCTATTCCATCAGGATGAGACACCTTCAGCAGCTGTAAAAGGTACTGCAAGGGACTCTCTGTGCCCAGAAATGTGCTCCTTGGTGTGCTGTGGTCTGTCACAGGTAGAAGAGAGTGAGACAGCAGATAGAAACCGTGAGACAGTACAGGGGGTCTGTCTGAAGCTCATGGCTTAGCAGGTGATTTCGGTTAGCGTGTCACCAGTGCGAGCCACACTGAATGTGCTCTGTGCACCCCACACATCCCTGCTGAATGCCAGGATGAGCTGTCAGCCCTGGCAAGCTGCTCCTGTGCCTTTGAAGTGAAGCCATATGGAGTGTGAGTGCAATTAAGGCACTACTGCTTTTGCACTTGCTTGCAGTTCCAAATGACTAAAAATGCCCTGAGTACCTAAGGAACTGCTTAAAATATAATGATGATCATCTTAATGAACACAGGAGAAAGTGGTGGGATGCTTCTTTCAGATAGAATCATGTATGATGCCAGAATAGCCTCCTGATACTGAACTGATGGTATGAATTTACAAATGAGAAGGTTTGCTGAAAAGGAAGTGTCCTACTTTAGCTTCAACTGCACACTTCCTTAATTTTGGAAGTCTGGGATTTTTTTGTCAGCCATAGTCACTATAAGAGACTTGCCAATTTCTGTCTTGTATTGGAAGGACCGAGATAGACAGAGTGCTCCCCAGGAGACTTCACAGAGAGTGGAACTGGCCTTTTCCCTTGGCCTGCTGACCAGGGCACACTGCTGCAAGGTGGAGTTCACCAGTGCACCCAGATGTCTTCCTGCAGAAGCCAACACTTGCTCTGTTCTTTCCCAGTTTCTGCATTTCTTATTGTATGGATCAACCTGAGCTTCTATAACTGAGGAACTGAACCCTGTCATACACCTGGTTTGATACAAGTGTGCTGCGCATAATAGTGTTGACGGGTAGTGTCACTGAACTTCAACATTGATAAAAATGTTGACTCTCTTAAAAAGGGAAAATTTTCTTTGTGTGTTTGGTCTCACTGTGGGTTTGTGGTTACAGTAAGCCTTACAAAGTGCTTACTGTGACTTTGAAATTTTTTGTGTAGTTCCAGATATTTTATCTGTGGAAATCCTAAGTAAGTAGTAGCTGTGCTTCCCAGAGAGCAGAAATGCTTTCATCTCTCTGGTTTAGATGGTGGGTACATCAAAAGCCTAGAAAGTGAACTGCTTCCCTGTTGTTAAATGCTTGAGCTCTGAGACATTGGTGTCTGGGGTAGTTATGCGAGAAATGTCCCAGTAAATCTGCTGGGACATTTGGAGTACTTACGAACTTAAAACTAAGACTAGGGAGATATCTCAGGTTGTGAAAGTAAACTTGCTACTGTCACTTCTAGTTGCTCATATATTCACTTTCACTGACTGGCATTGCTTCGTGTGTAAATCTGCTGTTTTGTGGAAGGCTGTTTAAACATGTGATGGTTCTGCTGGCTGGGACATCCTGATTTCAAGCTTATAGGTGCATTTGGTAAATTCATACTATTTCCTCTTACAATGAATTTTCTTCAGTTTTAATTCTTCCTTCCTGGTGTTATGGCCTCTGTAGCCAGCAGCTGTATTTCTCCCTTGCCCTTCATGGGCCTGGGTTAATGAAGTTCAGCTCTCTCTTGGCAACGCCAGACTATTGCATGTAACCCCTTAAAAGACAACTAGTTACTGAACCTTTGGCTGGCCTGCTTTGTTGTGAGCACTTGTAACTTTGTAACTTTGGATTTTAAATCTCACACCAGATATCGAATCTCACACATAGCATCCATGCTTTAGTTAGTGTTATTTATTAAAATGCAGAAAAGGGTGGGAGTTTTTTTCCCCATCCAGACACATGGGAAGCAGTTTGAGGTTCTTTAGCTGCATGGGCTTCTTTTGCCACATATGGTGGCATTTTAAGTGTTCCCAGTGGCTGACAGAGTAATTAACCTGGCTTTAATTATTTGAAATGCTATATTTGGAGGAGGAGGATACATGATATGAACAATGAGGCATTAGGATGAAATTAATTCCATCAGAGTGGCCAGGAAGCCCTGCAGAGCAGAGTTGTAGTGCACTTGAAATCCTACCAACCCTGAACTCTCTGGGCCTTGCTTGTGTCACTGCCTGCTAATATGTTGGCTCAGTAGAGCACCTTAAATCAGGCATAGCTGGAACTGTAATTGCCTATTTTCCCCCACCCAACATTCTTCTGTGGCCTGCAGGGCAACTGCTGCCAGGGCCTTACTCAGTGATTTGTGCTGCTTTTAAAGCCTGGATGGTTTTGTATTTGGAATAGATCACAGTTCTATATAGATACTTTATTCACCAACAATGGGAATGGGAAGCTGGTGGTTCTAACAGCAATGGTGTCTTTGGAGGAGACTCCAGGAGCATGCAGCAGGATCTGAAACAGTGTTGTTTAACTCACTTAGAAAGCCCTGCTGTTAACAATGCACTGGGGGTCTAAATATAACCCTCCCACCCCCAGCATTTTTCACAGTAGAGGCACATCCAGTGAAGATCCAGGGGTTAGGCAGTGCTTCCAGGCACTGTGAAGCTCCTGCAGGGGCAGGAGACAAGCCGCAAGGAGCACCCTTGAAATGTGAAGGTTTCTTCTGGTGTGGATCTGTGATTTTGTACAAATAATGGTGTGTTTGCTATACAGAAAAGAGAATTTAACCACCTCCATTAAGCTACTTGGTGGGCACAAACAAAGCTTTTGTTCCTGCCCCAGTTAATTTTCAAAAGAAGAAAATCTTCAGTAAGGGATGTTCAGAGCAACTAGAACAGAGAAGCGATTATTAATCCTGAAGTTTAGCAACCACAAACAATGGAGTTGCATGGAAAATTAAAATTTGGGATTGGCTTTTTTGACTCCATAGTACATAATCTCATATTACTTATTAATTCTCTTGAGGTTTTTGTGTCTTCTTATAAAATAGCAGTAGGTCCCCAATTTATTGAAGTAATGAGGAAGTATTTGCAACGTTTGACTTTTTCAACATCAATAACTTTACAACCCAGAGAGAGTCATAGTAATTCTGGTTTTGCTATGTGAGTTTAATGCTTTGTGGCAGCTTTTGATATCTGCTAAGCCTCTATTGTTATGCAATTCAGAGGAATTAAGTGCTGGACAAGTTATTAGATGTCTTGAGTGTGTTTCACCAAATGTACAGATTGTCTTAGGATCTTTGAACATAGAAAACAGTTTAAAGCCTAGGTGCTATTTCTTATTATTACTGCAAAGTGTTAAATGCCAGGAGCATGGTTAAGCCAAACAATGGGAACATTTTAAAGCAAGGCCTCCTGTAGAGGGGCAAGAAATAAATGGCCCTTCCCCAGTGGCTCAGCTGCTTAGATGAGGATGGAACCCAATATGTTCTGTCCCTTGCTGTTGGCTGGCTTTCTCACATGTCTGAAATAATGAGTCAACACTAATGAGCTGCCAGCCCCTAGCACAGGGCCAGTGAGTCACTGGGCAGTGCTCAGGCTGCCAAGCACTGAAGCACAGCACAAGCTGGATAAGCAACTCCTGTCTCATAGAATTTGCAGCCTGAGAGCTCTTGCTGCTGGTGTAGCTGAATTCATAGGGTTTGTGGGTTTCTTCTCTTTCTGAAACTAAACTTCACAAATCAATGTTGCCATGGAGAAGTGCCTCCTCATCATCAAGGGCAGACAATGAACTAATTAATTGCAGAAATCTGACTGCAATAGTGATAATACCCCTGGGATATAAACCAGTTACCATTAAATTCAAATAGCCATTTTCAGGGAAGCAGTACTTCCTTCAGCATAATGTAGTGTTGGCTAATCAACTATGATATGAAAATATAGGCACTGATGGCTTTGTAACCAAGAATGTGGATGTTCAGCTAGTTAAGAGTGAATAGATACATCTGATTTATGCCTTCATTTCTACAGATGTGGATACAGGAAAATGAAGAAAAGGTTCTCTTATGCACATTTGGAGCACACACTGAAGATACATAATTTTTTTTCCTTCCTTTGACATTTTATTATTGGTAAAAACATGATACTCTGATGCAAGGAACTTTCTGATTGCTGTGGGATTTCTACATAACTGTTCTCCCTCTCTTTTTTTCTTGCTTACCAATTTGGCTTTCGTCTAGGAAAGTCCTTTGCCTTGTCTCTGCTGTCCTAAGTTGCTTGCTGAAGAGCATTATTAAGAAGAAGAATGTTACAGGTTTAAATAGTAGTGCTATTTTAAATCTTGCTAGCATGAAAACATTGATCAGTTTTTTATCAAAGGCACATTAAGAATGCCAAACAACTGGAGAAAGAGGTAAAATATCAAGTTGCTTGCAATTTGAAAAGGAATTTTTAGTTGCTATGGAAAGCAGGTTAAGCATGGGAGGGAACCTGCCTTTGCAATCGCTATGGGAAGAGGAAAATGAAAGATGCCACAAGCACCATATGGGCTGGTGTGTCAGATGGAGCTGGGATGCCCTTTCAGTATACTCTGCAGCTCAGAACATGCAGGCTCCTCAGTCACTGCAGAAAAGGGCAGAGAGCATTTCTTTACCTCAGAAATGCCTCTGAAGTGAAGACTGAGGCTTTTTTAGAAGAAAGTAGGGATGCATCCTTTCTGGAGATAAATCTGAAGTGGTACGTGTCATCTTTGTCGTGGTGTGGTTATATCCCTTGCACGTCTCCTTCTGCACCTCAGTAAGCAGAGTCAATCTGTAATTACAGTGGCAAATCCGGAAGACCAACATCGGGATCTTTTACTGAATGACAAAGTTTCAACTAATCAAGCGGTCCACAAATGCCATGGCATGTTGAGTAGGATGCTTGTAAGGCTCTTTAAAATGTTAGGTAAGTTGAGAATTTGCCCAGAGAGTCGGAAGATGCATTTCTGCAGTTGCTTTAATGTTTGAGCTTCACTTTCGGCTCTAAAGGTGGATCTGTCAATGCCTAATGAGCTCTGTCTGAGCTCCAGCTGCATGTGACATTGTAAACAGTGCTGGTCTGTCCCAGTTCTCTGGTGGCTCTAAGTAGAAAAGCAGTGCACTAATGAGGGGGCTTGGCTGTGTTTCCTGCCCCCCTTCTGCAATTAGGGGCTGCCTGGCTGGGCAAGGAGGGAAGCTGAGTGCTATGGGTTGGTGTTGACTAAAGGCACATGGAGAAGGGTGACCTTGGAATGCAGGGAGGAGGGTGAGCTCCTGACTAACACCTCTGCACCTTGCTTAGACTATTGATTTTGGGGGAGTATGTTCAGCAGGGAGGGTAGTGTTGCTCTGTGGACACTGTGAGGCTGTAGCTGTGAGCCCTGGAGGGAATGCACGAGGACTGGCTGACATCAGGTGTCAAACCTGTTCTGTTCTGCATGTGTCTGCAGCAGGAAGAGCTGGCTGTTGTTGCAGTGAAGCTACTGGGCTGGATTAACCAATGGTTTGAATGCTGAGGTAAATGGTCCTTTCTCAGGACCAACTGTCATACCAGTGTTTGGAAAACTAATCCCTTTGTAGTGAAGGAAGGCTAAGAGAGCAGGCACTTGCAGCAGACCTCCCTACCTGGAGATCATCTTAATTGTAAAAAAATGTTTTTACATTAAAAAAAAAAAAAGATCAGTAGGTGCCTTTCTCGTAGTTGTCTGCTCATTTTGCCTAGTTATTGCAGTAGGGCTGAATGGAAGTGCATCTGCACAGGATTCCTCTTCCTTATCCTCTGTAGCAATGAGCTCATACATTAATGTATCCCTTCCTGGAATAACTCTGAGAAGGGTAGTGCTTGCAAACGAATGGAGAAACTAGAAATCATTGAAACACTTTGAGGGTATTCTGGTCACAAGACAACATTTGAATGCAGATGAGTAAATAACAGAACAAGAAATTTATGAGAGGCTGCTGCTTGTGGTTAAGGAACAGTGAAAAGTCAAATTAGCATAGAAATGGATATGCATAGATTAGAGGAATGAGGAAACTAAAGTTGCACCTGTAGTAAAGGTAGGATAGAGTGTTTCCATTGACTGTGAAATAAATAAATAAATAGGAGTTCCAACCAAGGTCATGTCTTACCTAGAGGCTAATGCAGCCTTTGTGCTACCAGAACAACTCTGTTGGATTCAAAGCTGGGAATTAGATGCCCTAGATGAGCTGCTTATAGAGAACAGTGATAGAAATGCTGAATTCAAAAGTCATACAATGCCACATGATAAAACAGTAACGAAGGCAGGTAACAGTCACTGCAGTTGTCTTGCCAGATTAGACTGAGGGGTTTGCATCACACTGAGTTCCAGAGGCTAAAACGACTTCATCACTGTCTTGCTGGACACCAGAGTGATCTCTTGAAGACCTATCCTCTCCTGTCCTGTATCACACCATGCCTCAAAGCAGTCCAAACAGCTAGAAGGCTCAAAAAAACTTCTTCAGGAACTGGAAGTCCTCCAGAATGCTAAGATCTCTCCTTCCATCATATATGTTTTCCAAAGACTGTTCTCTGCACAGGATACGTTTGTACCAGCAGGTAAGGAAAGCTGAAGAGAGTCCTGGGCTACTTTGTGTAAGCAGAAATAAATTCTTAGAGGGACAGGTGAAGTCATTAAAATGTTAAGGTACAGATGTAGTGGCATTTTTTTCCCTATTAACAGATGATTTCTTTTGGTTCTTGACTTAATTTTCATTGACCAGTATCATCTTTAATTCACTTATAATTGACCTCTCTTCATGTCTTTTCATGAAAAGCAAAAAAGGCTTTTTTGATGGAGAAAATAAAGTTACTTAGGTGGAGTGTGAATAAGCTTGAATCTGAAGCACTGGGGTATTTGTCTCTGTGATCAGGTGATGGCTTTCCAGTTCTGATGTTCACCTAGGAGAATATCCGTCTTGTTTCAAAATTCTGCATATTTATAAGACCCCTCATTTCACTTGATTGTGTGATACAGAAGTGTGCTGGATTGCCAAGCAAATTGTATTCTATTTGCCATCTGTATGGCAGTTGTCTTCTGTTAAGTGGGCAGTTTTTCTTATCTCTTCCACACCCACTCCTCCCTCCAGGGAAGCATCTGCTTATAATAAGCTATTGAATATCACTGCATGACTGATAGGAGCTATAGTATCCCATTGTGAGATGCTCTGCCCAGAGGGAGGAGCCAAGCATTCCTACACAGTTATAATCTTGAGTTTCTGGAACACCAGCATGGCTTTCTCCACTGGATTTTCCAGAGGAACAGCTGCCTCTTCCACTGAATCTTCAGAGGAAGACTACACCCTTTCTACAGGATCCCTGCTCCAATGGAACCACACCTGCCGCTCCAGGACTGCAGCCACATCTCCAATTGGACTGCTACCAACACCCTGACCAACAGGGTGTCAGGTTGTGTTCTGACTCTGTCAGCATTGTTTTAGTTTACTTCATTGCTTATTTTTATCTTCTAATTTTCTTCCCTAATAAAGAACTGTTATACCTGCTCCCATATTTTTTGCCTGAGAGCCCCCCTTAATTTCAAATTTATAACAATTCAGAGGGAGGGGCCTTACATTTTTCCATTTCAGAAGAAGCTCCTTCCTTCCTTGGTAGACACCTGTTTTTCCAAATGAAGACAAGGAGCTGCTTCCTTGCACTGGGCATCAAATCCAACATTCATCTTGTCTGCCTGTCAGGAAGCTGACAGCTGAGTTCACTTCAATCTAATCAGCAGTTTAGGGAGGTGTTATTTTTCTGGCTGGATCAAAGGTTTGCACTGCAGCCACCTTACTGTTCAATCCAGTCAATGGGAAACAGGGTGAATATTTAGGCAGCAAGAGGCACATTTGGGTAGCCAGACCTCCCCTTTGGCTGTAGCCTCCTGTTTGGATGGATTAGGCATGTTCAGTGTGAAAGCTCTAACCACTAAAATTTAACACCTTGTATTCACCTAAAACTGAAAAGATATAATGAGTAAAATTTCAGCAGTGTAAATCCAGAAACTTTGTTGCTGCTTCTTGATGAAGACCAGACACAAATTAATTAACCTCGTTGCAATTACTGGCCCTCAGAATCTTTCTTCCAGGGTGACCAGTAATTACTGAAAGAAAGAAATAGAGGAGGATCTTGAGCACATTAATCTATGTAAACTGCTAGAAATTGAAAATATCTCCATACTTTGGTAATTCTTTAGAGGGCTAAAATTGGACCTGCTTCTCAAAGTAAACCAACTTCATTGATATAATACTTCAGATTCATGTTGCTGTTCCCAAGGTGAGAATCTGGACAGGATGTGCCATGCCTTGTATCAAGTGCAGTTAGAAGAGACTGCACAATGCACAGACATTTGGAAATGGGAAGAAAATTAATTTTCCATGTGCAGTTCTGAACCCTTTCAGATGTTCTGTTGCATTTTCTCATGGAGTCACTAACAGAAAAGTGCAGCATGCGTCAGTGGCTGAGATTTATTCCCCATGAAAATTTTAAAGCTCACTGGAAATTACAGAAAACTTCTTTAGAGGCCAATAGTGTAATGAGGTGATGTTCTCTGATGCATAGATGTTAGGTTTGAACATAAGGTTGCTACCTGTAAACGTTTGATTTAAAATCTCCTTCTTTACCAAGGGAAAAAATCTCTTCACTTGATTTGTTTAGGCTTGAATCTGTAACAGCTATTATCTCTCCTAATGCTTAGCAGAATGATCTCTGAGCTCAAGGCAGTCTGGTGTGTGGCTCATGTTGTACAGGAAATGAGTGGTGTTCATGGCAGCAGTGCAGCATTTTAGAAATGTGAACATGCAACCAGGCACATCAAAGAGCCACTTTTGTCAAGAGCTCTAAAATGCAAGTTAACCAATGCAGTCCTTGCACAAATCACTGTCTGATAGAAAATCTATCCTCCAAGAAGTTTTCTCCTGTGAACTTTTTCTTTCATAATAAATTAATCTTAGTGAATGGCACACTTGGCATCTCTCCTACTGAATTATTTGTTCACTTCCAGCACTTAGCTGCTCATTTGAAATCCTGTCCTGTCATCTATGTATCAAGGAAACCGTTCAGTCTGAGGAATTGCTCAGGCTGCCCACATCCAGTTTAGCTTTCCTTGGAAAGAGAATGCTTTTGGAAGTGGAGTTTTTCCTTCTTTCCATCTCCTTTGGAACTCAGGAGAAAAGCAAGAAGAAAATATGGTGTGGAGAACTGATGGGTTTGGGCTTGGAATGGAAATAACAACTGTACAAATGTTGGATCCTGCAAAAGGCTGAGGAACTGATAAACTTGTATGTGTTACTGTTCTCATGATGTGGTTGTGATGGCTACATAGAAAAGCCAAGGAAGAAGCATCTGTGAAAGATGAAATCTAACATATGAAAACTCAATTTGAAATTATAGCTTGGGATCTGTCTGATTGTTCTCGTAAATGAGTAGCAGGAAAGCCTTTCAGGATAAAATTGATGGTGCTGCTGCAAATCCTGCTGTCCAGTGCTCTGTCACTGTGAGCTTGTCCCAGCAATTTTTGGACTGAAGTCTGAACCTGGTTGCTAGTTTTCTGCTTTTTTAGGACTTGAAGTAAGTCCATTCAGTTTAATCCTGGGTGATTTTTTAATTAGCTCTTTTAAACCCTATATTAACAGCCCAAGCATGTGTTCTAGAATCTGCCACTTGTGCAGACTAACATGAAGTATTTCCTCTGCACACGAAGCATGTCCATTTTGTTTCCTTTCCCTCACTCAACATGTGGGAAGGAGGGACAAATTTTCCATAGTGCATAGATGTGTCCCAGAGGCTGCTGAATGTCTCAGTTAAGATGTTCAGACTCTCACAGGAGTGATGCTGGAATGTGAGGCCCTCAAGAAGATGATCTACTGAGAAATGTGTCATAATCTGTGCTCCTGTGTTTTGCAGCAGGGTTGATCTGCACCTCTTTTCATCACCCTCCTGCTGAGTTTTGTACCACCAGCAAGGATTGGAGTAAAAACAGAGCTTAAATGACATTGTTTGAAGGATGGGGAGGGAAAGAAAAAAAGCACCAAGCTCTGTGCTCTTACTGGTTTTGTGCTATCATTTGAGCAGGAGTGATGACTGACAGCATTTAAAATTCATGTGCTCAGGACAGTGGTCTGGGGAGGCTGATCTGCAGATGTTGTGAATTGTGCAGGTAGCCCTGACTTGTCGTGGTATCACAGGGTGCCAGGAATGCTTGTAGATGAAGTTGATACCATGTGAGCCAGCAAACAGCAAATTCTGTATGACCATGAGCTAAAATAATTAATAATCATTACAGTTGAAAAAATTAGATTTCACAGAATTTCTACAGGGTTTTTTGAAGGTTTCCCATCTTGTTGGGGAGGGCGATGCCATCAATTAAACTTCATTAGCACTCTGAAGATACTGCTGGTATGCTGGGCTTGCAAACAAAGATTTGTTTGTGAAGATGCTGATTTAATCCCTATGTGAATTCTTAATGTGAATTCTTCTGGAAAGGTAGCAGGGCAATATATTTTTCCTTGCAATAAATTATTCCCTGGATAATGGAAATGAGGAAAAAGTATTCTGCCATAAAAGCATTCTAAAATAGCTTCTACCTGGAGTCAGCAACCTTTTTGGTGTGCCAGATAATGATTTGCCTTGCCAAATTATAGGTGAAACATGCCCACAAACAGGGCTAGAAGCTAGAATATTGCCTCTTGGATGCCACTCAGCAGCCAACAAAAAGTGTGTTCTCCCTAAAAGAAGGCAGGGCTCCTGGCTAATCTGGCTCAAGCATGTGCCCAAAGCTGGAGGCTGCTGTCTCTCCCCAAACACCATGGCTTCCACCAGTTTTGAATGTCACTCCAATCTCCTCACAGGCTCTGTTGGGCAGATATTCATTCCACTGGCAATGAAATCCAGAGATTGCATGGACTGATCTCCATTGTGAAGCTGGATCAAGAGAAAATTGCAGCACAGGGAACTTGCCAAAATCGCCCATCATGGAACACATACACATAGTTGCCTGTGTGGTTGCAAAGTCTATTAGACCTGGACGCCTAAAGGAGCTGCTTGGAAAACTGTTGCTCAGTCTGGAATAGATTTTCCTGTAAAAACTTAAAATTAATATTTTGGGAGAAAGGTAAGTTTTTCTATTAGTGTAAATAATGAAAAGGAAATCATAAAAGGTAATTGCAAAGACCAGGCTTGTGTTACGAGGGATGAATCATTATGTCTAGCTTCTTAAAAGTTATTGTATTAATACTTAGTGTGTATTGACATAATCTCCAGGAAGTTTTCCAGCAATGTTTTATCTCTAACATTTTTGGATCAATAACACAAAATTAGAAATGGTAAAGCTTTTTCTCTAATGGCCACTGCTAACAGGCTCAAAAAAGGATTCCAGTCAACAATTTTATTCAGAAGCCATTGTCTCTAATTGTAAGTTGCTGATTGGTTATAATAATATGCTGCCAACAATTGATGAGTCATACCAATAGTCGGATCAAGAGGTTTGAACAACAAACCTAAATATAGCAGACACAAACAAACTGGAGAGTCTGAAGTCGATAACCAAGGGCATTGCTACCACAGCTGTTGGAATACATGGGGGAATATAATAAAAATTGTTTGCATTACAAAAATGTCAGTAAAAACCTGTTTCTTACAGGGATTGATCTGACAAATAACTTAGAAACTTCTAATTCAAACACTGGTCCCAGGGTGCTTACTGCACATGAAGTTTAATTTTTGCTGCAGCTGCTCAGATTGGATTCTTCAAAATCTGTTGTCATATGCCCTTTTCCCTTTTCTATTTAATTTTTTCCATTTGTAGAAGTGGGCATTGAAGGCCTCTTCCTGAGACTTTTCAACCTCAGAGCACATATCATGAAATGTGGTGTCGAGTCCTGAGCAGGTTGTAGGAGGACTCGTTGCTTTGGCTTTCTTTAGGTGTTCAGGAGGGGGACTGCATGTGGACAGCAGCTCTCTAAAGGAGCAGAGGACGTGGCCAAGGGATACAGATGCCTCAGCGAGCCCTTGTGGGACACAGGGAGGTGATGGAGTCTGTGGATGGGTCTGCTACACACCACCCAAAAGTCTCTAGGGATAGGAGACTAAAGGAGTGGCTGCTGCAAAAATTCAAGCAAGAAGCCTGGAAGAAACAAAACCCAAATGTAATTTGGTTAAAAGAAGAGAAGCAGGTGAAGCACTGGTCCATCTGCTAAATATAGAGGAAAGGAAGAGCCTTGAAAGGCTCTGGTGATAATGGCTTACTTGTGGGTGTAAGGGGCTGGAACATGGAAATGCATGGCTTTCTCTAAGAAAACAAGTATTTACCAACCTGTCCGCACATTAGGGGAACCTACATATGTAAAAGTGCTGCATCTCTTCACTTTGTTTTATCTACTGATAAATTAAATGAAGGTCTTGTGTGGATCCAGGTGATGCTTTTGATGCCAGTGCAGGTGAGAAAATATTGAAACACTTGGTAAAATATGATAATATTTTTTTTAGAGTTTGTATCTGAAGCTGTCTTGGGAAGTAAAAATGTTTCCAAACAGTGGCCTCACATTTTTGCTTATAGGGGTGTAAGGGAAATAAATACGTGGCTGCAGAAAAGGCTTTGCTATGAGTATGTGTTAACTCAGGTAATCTAGCAGGGGCCCAGGGTGTGTGCAGCTTGTCTCAGAGGGCTCAAAGAAGCCTCTCTGCCTTAAGAAAATAAGCCTAAATAAGTGTTTGATAGAGCAGCTATTCTTTTAGAAGAAAGGATTGCATCCCTCTCTGCTTCATTTAGAGAATGGGACTTGCCTGAATGCCAGCCTCCATTTCTACTGCTGGAGAGTGGCGTTCCTGTGCTTTTCTTCCCCCAGCTGCAGCAGAATTTGGGAAGGATCCCAGATGAATGAGAAGGCTGAAGCGAGGCTGTCTCTAGAAAGAGTGTGCCTGTGCACTGGCTGCTGCACGGGAGCCTGAGCTGTGTGGCTGCAGAGCTCCAGAGGTTTGGAGAGCCACAAGCTGGCTGGTGCTCAGAGGCTGCTGCTCCTGAAAGGCAGAGCTAATTCCCTCAAGGGGCTGTGGCCCCAGGACAGGTCATGGCTGATGTATTGAAAAATTGCTACATGTTACTGTAACCAGCAGGTGAAGCAGGTCACTGGGCACTAAGGCAGTGCGAGGTTTCCTTGCTTAGCCCACTGGCTACATACCAACCAAGCGGGTTGATGATTTACTGTAGCTGTTTCATGGCATGTTGATCAAACAACAACTGCATTACATGAGAGGGAAAAGGAATGATGGCAAATTTTACAAATTCAGTTTAGATCATGCAGGAGTTGCTTTGGACATCATATGAAGTTAGAGGTTCGAAGGGCTTGGGTGTGGAAAGTGTGATCATTTCAACACTAGAGCTATACTGGCGGGAAAGGAAACATGCTCATTGCATATCCACATGCCTCAGTAGGTCCAGAACATGTTTGATGTAGATGATATTTAGCTTTGTAGATTGAAGAAATATGAATACTGAAGTATTTTCTTTGAAGGCTACCTTGAACACACCTGTTGCCTCATATAACAAAAAAAGGAAAGATGTTAAGGCAATAAGACAAATATTAATCATAATTTTCTTTCTTGGATCACTCTTAAGCAGCTGTCTTATTCATTGCTTCATTTCTACTAGAGGCCAATGAATTAGAATTACAGTACTTTTATAGCTCCATCTGCCTGAGTCCACTTCGGAAATGTTAGCTCATTAGCAGGAAGCCACTCTAAAATGCTCCACCTTATTTGTCTCCAGCTCAGCACAACCAGAGCAGAGAAAGCACAGATTTTTCTCTTGGATAAAATGAAAAAAAGGGTTGCTGTTGAGTTTTGCTCACATGGATCATGCAGCATGGACTCAGGCCCTCACGGCATGTGGTGCAATGCAAATTAGTTCTAAACAGTCCTGGAGGGTGAGTGCTGCGAGTGTGTGGGAGGATCCACATAGCTCCACTGGAAACTTAAGATCAAACTGTTTCATAACGTTTCTGTTGTTTGCATTTTCCAGCTGGGCTGTTTACACTAATAATGTCTTTTTTAGTATTGCAACATGTGTGCTTCCCTCGTTATTTTCCTCTGCCACCTCTCTGAATCAGCTATGACTTGTATAAAAATGAAAGGAGAAACAACTCGGCAAGTACTCAAAGGCTCTCAAGGTTTAAGAAGGGATGGAAGCAGATGCTCTAATGTGACTAATCCTGCTTTTTGTCCTTTGTCAGCAATGGATGTTTTCAGCCTGGTGCTGCTTCTGAGCCTGAAGCACAGGAAATAAACACAGGGTAGGTATAATGCCATACCAACCAAGGAAGTTTTTTTGCTTAAATTAAGCCCTTTGAGGGTTCCAGGTTCAGACTGTAGGTGGTTTCGATTGCTTGAAATTTGCAATTGGCAATTTCAAGGCATTTTCTCAGCATCTGGATCAAGAACTTGCATTAGTGCATGTAAACCAAGCTCCCTGGAAAGAGTAGTTTATACAGAAGACCATGGGAACAGTGTTTTAAGAGAGCATCTGCCAGTTTTAATTGAGTTGAAAAGATTTCCAACTGCTCCCTGCCATTCCTTGGTGGGAAGTAAATTGTACTAATATCTCAAGGACAATGAATGAATGCCAGTACTTGCTAGTCCAGCCTTCTTGTGCCATTATCCCAATGTGACATAGGCATATCTTGTGGACATGGGTGGTCTCTGCAAGAAATGAGGACTCTCTATCCTGCACTTGTATGAGTTCGTGGGCTCAAATCACAGATCATGCTGGAAGACAGTTCTGCAGACAAGGACCAGTGAGTCCACATGGACAGCAGGGCGCTCCTCTGCTCAGCACTGGCAAAGCTGCATCTGGAGAGAGGTGTCCAGTGATGGGTCAATAGAAGAGAGACAGGGACATACTGGAGTCCAGATAAAGGCCACAGAGCTTTTTTCACATGAGAAAAGGCTGTGAAAGAGCTTTGGTTTATCAGCCAGAAGAGAAAGCTTGGGAAGATCTCATCAATGTGTATCTGATAGGGAGTGAAGAAGTCAGAGGCAGAGTATCCTCAATAATCATTTGTGGCAGGATAAGAAGAATTGGACACAAATGAAACAGAAAATTCCATCAGAAACCACTGCTTTACAGTGTGCGTGGTCCAGAGACATTATGGATTCTTAGGGATATTCAAAGCCTGACTGGATGCAGTCCTTTGCAACCCACTCCAGCTGACCCTGCCCAAGCAGGGGTTGAACTAAAGGATCTCAAGAGTCTCATTCCCACCTCAACAATTCTATGAAAATACAGTTGGATTCTGTGACACTGGAGCTTGAATGAGGACAGCTTTATTTAAGTATAAATTGGAATAAGGCGAGTAGCTTTAGCTCAAAGCAGAGCAACCATTCTGGTTTTGTGAATATATGTAACAGTAGATCTCCTCACAGGCTTCAGTCTTCTACAAGCTGCTCTCTGTGTGGTGCCTGGCATAATGAGGATGTAGCACTGCAGACACTGCTGAGCATAGAAGGGTATGTTCTTCAGTGGCTTTCTTCTTTTCTTCTTTGTTTCAGAGGAGAGCTGTAGACAATTACTTGCTTTCACAAGTTGGACTTTTCTGGATTTCAACAAGTATTCCACTGTGCAGGCTCTTCAATATGTATTAAGACACTGTTTTGGCTGAAAATGTGGGATTTTTTCTCTGCCAGAAGGTGGTAACATCTGCTTCTCTAAACTACATTATACTTGAAAAAAAAATCTATTTCATTTGGTTTATGCTGTCAGGACCTGACTGACTTTTTCACAGCCCTTTAGATTAGGATCCACTATATTTAGTTTCGTGAAAGCTGCTTAGTCTTGGCAAATGAGAAGAAAATCTGCAAGTACTTTGCAGACTTTAGATATTGCCCAGGTACTCATGAGGGGAAAGTAGACCAGCAGCTTCCCCTCCCACCTACTTGGAGATGACACTGAGAGGATGCCTGACAAGTGACATGGGCTTGTTTTGTGCCCTCCTAAAGCTGCAGTTTGTTTTTGCATGGTATATTTCAGCAGAATTGACAACAAGTTTGACTAAAATTTGGTGCCAAACTTGTGTAAAGTGAGGCTGCAACAAGATGACAATTTATGTGTACTCACAATGAGTACAGATTATAAACACATCAACAAACATTAAAGATCTTGTATCCAGCAGAAAAGAAAAAGCATAACTGCCTGACTAACAAGTGTAACAGGTGCACAGGCAGGAGAAGCTTACATGTGACTGACCTGTTCTGGGTGCTTGTAGTCCACCTACTATGGAGATGTTTGATTTCCACCTTTCCAGCTGCTCACGTCATGATCTCCACCCCTGTCAGCCTGATCCATACTCATAACAGCCAAAGCAAACCCAATAACCATCTGGAGCAAAGGCTGCAAATTAAAGAACCTGGTGCATTTGAATCAATTTATAGCTGGATCTGCGTGGTTGGATTTGAGGTGTTTCTTCCTAAATCATTTGAGTTACATCCGAAACATTTTCTTTGCCTATGGAGGGATGTAATTGGCTGCATGGGAGTGGACACAACACAGGCAAGTTCACTCTGCCTTTCAGTGGCTGCAGCTGTGCACAAAGCTCCAGAACACCAAGACGTGTCATGATGCTTTGGGAAGAGTGGGATATCTTGGTTGTTATAGCCCTGTAACCTGATAACTTTGTAAGGACTGATTCTTGTTAGGCTCTTCCTGATTTTATCTTAACCATCCTAATGCTTTAGGTCTTTTTTGTTTAGCAGCAATATTTCTTTATTTTTTTTTAATGACAAGGAAGCTGTTAACTTATTTGTTTTGCTCTTGCTTAATTTTGTATAAGCATGTGGAATTAGCTTAATTTTGTATAGGGAATTATAAGAAGCAGTTATTTGAATTTAACACTTATTATCATACCATAAATTAACATGGGATAATGTAGGTGAGGTAAGAAAGTAGAGGCCACCGGTGGATCAGAGCATGTGGTACAAAGGAGTAGAGACATGGGGCAATGGAGGGGGCAAAGGATAATACTGGAAGCCCTAAGACTATTGATGGCCTGACTGTTCTCAGTTTAAAAACTGCCAAACACACTCAGTTAAAAAATTGTAGAGCTTGACAAAGCCAGTTTTAGTTATACTAAAGAGAAAAGGAAGAAGTGTTCAATTTATGGAGAGAATTTCTTACCTATAGCAAATCTGAATGTTGCACATCAGTGCAGGAAAGATTTAGGTATAGAACTGTCCTAGAAAATGTATTAAATTACTCAAATGGGCACCCTGGAGGGACAAGAAAGAAGCCATTGGTAGCATAATCCTCAGCAAAGGAGAGGAAGGAACCCCATCATGAACATCCTTCTAACAAAGGACTGGGAATGCTAACAAAATGTTTCAACCTTTGTCCCCTGTCCTTCCCCGCGAGCTGACATTTGAGGCTGATTTATGTCACACTTGAAAGCCTGAGGGACACAGTAAGGGAGAGCAGAGCAGAACATCAGGGAACACTCCTGTACAGTGATCTTTGCACTACTGAGCTATGCATTGTGTTGTTTAGACGATTGGGACTCCGAAGGTTAGTGTCATTGCAACTGCACTGTAATAACAGTTTATTGAATTTTAGTTAGCCTGTTAAGATTTTAATTAGTCTAATATAGAATTCCTGGCTTCCCAAAGGAGGTATTTTCCCTTTTGCCCATAATAAGACTTTGAGTGTAATAACTTGTCACATGGGTACTACAAGGACTGAAGAATGATGAGTGTGTTCACAGAGAACAAAGGACTGTACTGACGCAGTGAAAGAAATCACAGAGAGAAGCAGACAAAGCCAGAATGATCCCCTTCCCAACGACTAACGATAGAATACTTGTGCTGTATTACTTATGTTATTTTAGCAATCTCCTGAGAAACCCAGTGGGAGGTGTTCCTGGTGATGAATAAAAGAAGCCAGAAAAAATAACAGCTGTCTGAAAGAATTTTCCTGCATTAGGTAAAGCAGGGATATGATGATGGGAAAAAAATGTTCAGCTGAGATAGCTTGGTTGTTCATGCCAATTTCTGTTCTTAGTTTAGCTCACAGTTGATTGGCTTCATTTGCAGGGAGTGGAAGCACTGGATGTTCCTAGGATAAGTCTTATTGTTTGTCTGGTTTTTTTTCCAGATGGGCAATTTCAGCCATGTGATAGAACTGGGAATTGACATGAAGCTGACATCAAATAGAACCAGACACAAATTTAGGCAAAGCCAGCTGACTGATTAGGTGCAGAACTGTAATAAGTCAGTAAGAAGATAGTAAGAAGATGTGAAGGAGACTCAATCCAGCACTGTCCATGCAGATTCTGACCTCCTTGAGAAATATTCCAGCTCCAGAGCAGACATTTTTCACATGAAAGCAATGTTTGTAAACAGCTTCCAGTAGCCATGGTATTTCAGGGTGATTTAGGTCATACACATGTGCCTTTACCTGATGCTGGTACCTGAAATTACTGAGTGAAAGATTATGTCAAACAATTTTTAGCTACATATTGTGACTATTCCTAATCAGCAAACAAAGCCTGATGTGTTTTTTGGATATAATAGTGTTATGGTTTGGGCCTGGCAAAGCCAGAGCCCCCATGAGTCTACCCTCTACCTGATATCTGCTGTGAGATGTGAGCAGGAATAAGCAAAGCAGGCTCCAGCTTAAACATAAAGAAAAGTTTATTAACTAAACTACACACAATTACTAAACTACACACACACACACACACAAAAAAAAAAAAGAAAATCACAAGGAGAATGAAAACTACACAGAAACACTTCCCCCTCCTCCTCCAGATCCCAGTACAATTCATTTCCCAAAATTATCCACACTCGGTCTGGCACCACCCTTTAGAAAATCAAATCTTCAGCTTATGAAGAGTAGACGGAGTCCTTCCTTGTACCACGGACTTCTTGTCACAATTAGCACTGCCCGGAGTCCTGCTATCTCGTGACATCTCCTTTCCATGCCAAGGTGCTGTCACCACCAGGCATGGGATGAGGCAGAGGCCTGCTTTCAGGGTGGGCCTTTTAAGGATGCCTCGTCTCGTTCCAAGCAGAGCACACTCTCATCTCTGGGACCTTTGTCCCCCCCATTTCTTCTACACCCCCTGGGGCCAAGGGGTCTCAACACCAAACTCTCCTGGCTCCGAGCCTCCGCTTCCCCCTGCAATGCAGCCTCTGTATCACCAGGAAACAGTCCATGGATCTACAACAAAAGAGTCCAGCAAAGTTGCCACTCCATCTTCCCCCATTCCTTCAACATCTCTCTTTCTCTTTGCCAGACCCCCTTACTGGCCTGTTTCTTCCTTCATCTTCCACCCTTATCCCTTTCCTAGGAAAGATAATGTTCCGTGAAGTTCTCACTATCCATAAGAGCTAAAAGCTCTCCCAGGCGGCTGGGCTGCTCGCTGCCCCCCCCTTCTCCTCCCAGCCGTGCTGCCAGCACATGATATCAAGTTTCAAGGTAACAGTTCAAGCACAGGCTGCATTCTCTCCGTCTCCAAAAGGAGGGGGGGCGGGGGGGTAAGCAGGTCGCTCGATGCCCCCCCACCCTTCCATCGAATCCGGGCCTACCGTAGATGGGCCACGTGGCTTTCCCCTCCCCCAGCCCAGCCAGCAACTGGGCCGGGGGAGGGAGGCCCAACCCTTCACGCCGGAAATCCAAAGAGGGCTCTGAAGGACAAGAGCCCTGCTTTTAACTCCTTGGGTTTGTAGTCTCAAGAGGCGGATCCAATGCCCCACTGGTCAAACCAGGTGCTCATCTTAAAATCCGAACACCCATTGGTAACCACAGCAAAACAACATATCCCAGATGTCCCATTTCCGGTCAAACCACGACAAATAGAAGGCCTTGAAAGAAGACTTCTTGAAAAAGATACTTTTATGCTTTAGAGCTTTACTGGCTTTTACTGAGACACCTAAGAGAATCTGAGTATTGTTACTTAAGGCTACAGATGTTGCTTGTTTACCCTTTATCTGGAAACTACTTATTCCTTTTATTCTCAATATATCATCATGAATATGGAGAGTGTTTTATCCATAGGGTAGAAACCTTAAAAATAAAACACACTGCCCCCAAACAAAAACCCCAAAAATAACAACCCCCAATCCACAACCATGGCAAAAGTAAACAACTGCAGACTAATGACAATATGTTTGAGGCAAGTGGAAAAGGTAAATCTGTAACGTAACTTGCATGCTTGGATACTTTCTTGCTGCTTGTAGTGAAAAAAAATGTTTCATAGTATCTCTAAAAATCTTAAGATTTTAAAAAAATATTAAACTGAAATTAAGATTCCCCGCCGCCCCTTGGTAACAAGAAGGAAGAAAGCTTTTTTCCATATGTTTAATAATTTAAGTTTCTCTTGAAACAAATGTAAGGGAAAATTTGCTAAATTATTCAATTTGTCCTAATTTGCATTTTCTGCATTAACCTCCAGGAAAATATTGTCCATGTTTCCAGCAAGCGGAGGCATGCCAGCAGTGCAGTGGCAGTCCCAGATCCAAGCAATCACTGAAGAGTGGCATAGCAGCGAGCTGGGAGCCCGCTGCCAGCTGGAGAGACAAATGAACCCAGGAGATAGCGCACAAACCTCATGTGGTGCTTCCACGGGGTGGGAGGAGGAGAAGCTGGCGTGGCCCATGAGCTGTGCTGGACTGGCAGGCTCAGCCAGGGGTGTCAGTGGTCACTCCTGGAACAGGGCAGTGGGCAGGGCATCAAGTGCCTGAGCTCTGCCCTTGCACATGCACCACGAGCATCCATGGTGACCCTTGGTGGCTTGTCTTCAGGACATGGGGCACACTGAGGGGCTTCAGGCACCGTCCCTGGGCTTGTCTCACGGCATCCTCTGCAGCCAAGGGCCCTCAGCACATGGGGAGAGGAGGTGGAGGAGATGGCACTGGTGCAGCAGCTCCAAGTTCTCAGCTGGGTGTATCTCTGTGGGGGGCTGATGGGTTGTCCTGGTTTAGGGCAATTTTGGGAGAAAAACCACTAAAGGGGTTTCCTCTAGAAAACAAATTCAAGTGGCCTCTCTCCCAGCTGGTTCAGGAAAAATATTTCCTTGGAGAAAAGTAGAAAAAACTATTTATTTAACAAGCAAAGCGTTCACCAGCACCAAAAAAATGAACAATATTAAGCAATAAAACCTCTCGCTGCTCCGAAAAGATGACAAACTCAGCAAGTTCACTTCATGGGCTGTAGCTCAGCTCAGTCTGTTATCAGTCCCTTGGGTGCTGGAAATGTCACAAGCCAGGCCCGGCCCGGTGGGCCACAGGTGCAGCTGCCAGTGCTCTCCTGGGTGTTCAGTCCAGAGCAGGTTCAAACAGGTCCAAAGATAAAAGAAAAACCACAGTCCAGGGAACTTCTCTGCCTCAACTAGTTAGAAACTAAATAAAAGCAAATGAGAGCTCTGTCCATCCACAGACAACACAGTCCAGGATAGGATGAGAGGGAGCAAGTAGTTTCTGATAATAAGGTGCAAAACTTATTATCCAGCATAAACAGAACAGACGACTGGGGATACAATCACCATATAGCCAACCCAGGACAGGGTGCAGGGCTGAGAGCCTCTCCTGGCTGCAGTGACAACCCCTAAGCTCAGGGCAGGGCAGGGAAGGAAGACCCTAGGAGCAACACTTCTCCCAGGGTGGGAGATGCCAGCGTTGCCAGGAGAGATGGAGGCAATCCAGTGTGCTGAATGTGCAAAAGGAAGCAACTCTGGATCAAATACTCCATAGGCATGGCTGGGACAATCAACAGTGGTTGGTGCAAAACCTGGCAGAGACCCTTGAGTTGTGACAGAGCTCTGCATTGTGCAGCACCCCTGCTTGAGAGACCTGAGCTCCACCATCACAACAGAGACAGCACTTCAGGCTCTATTCTTGAAGCAGGAGGGCTCCTAGAATAAACGATTTTCCTCTTTGCTTACAAAGCAGGCACAAGGGAATTGATCTGATCTAGCAATGGGAGCTGGTACTTTCTTGTGCAGAACAGCAAAAGTCTTTGTTCAGTGTGTGTGGAAGAGGGTCAGACAGACTGGCTTCACTGACCAGTAACAAAAAAAGGAAAATATTGATTTCCTTTTGCCGTATACTGAGGTCCACAACACAAGGGTTGTGGGTTTATCTGTTTGTTTTTCCCCCTCATGCACAGATGGACTCCCAGGCTGAAGCTGTGGCATAAGGACATACTGCTCTTCCACTATGAAATAAGGTGTTAACCTCAAAGTCTGGGGTGAGGTGATTTACAGTGTCTCTTCCTCATGAATTATCTTTAATCTAGAAGAGAACTTTTGCCTTCCAGTGATGCGTCTGTTTCACTTTCCCAAGTTGACAGTGCTGCTGATCAAGTGTGTTGTTTGGTGCCACAGGAACGTAGTTTAAGAGAAAAGTGAGTTTATAAATTATTATTAATCCCTTGACATCCACAGGTACAGGTGGTTAGTAATTTGGTCTCCTTCACTGCATGAATTATTCACAGATTTGTTAGAATTTGTAGGTAGGCATTAAATGATTCTTCTATACCCAGATGAAATGAATGACTGGAATAAACACCAAAAAAAACACTATGCAAAAAAACATGCCTCTGCTCTGTCACGATATGACATGAAATGAATGACACTCACATGCTGAGATGTTTAAGGTAAAAAAGAGTGCATTTATTTCTTGACTTCAATATTTATAGAATTTCAAAGGTGATCATGGATTGGAGGATGAAATTGCTGATTTTCCAACCACACTGGTCAAACCAACAGTCCATCAATTCATTCCTCCTCTAGAAAGGAATGCAAAACAATCATTATTTAAATGAAAAGTGCGTGAGAAACTCTATGACAAAAATGTACAGAATGTACAAAAATGTACAAAAATGACAAAAACATCAGAAGGCTTAGAAAAACTTTAGAAGAACAGGGCAACACTGCTCCAAAATGCAAAGCCAATACATATTCTCAACATTATTTGAGAGGTTGTATCTCAGAGCTTTGGGTCATGGTGATCTGTCTAATGAATTTGAGGAAAGGGGAAGGTGTTTAAAATGATGGAGAAACACTTAAAAAAATAAAGGAAAATTTAATAGGAATTAATGAATTTAGTACTACTTGGAAGCTGGTCTGACATAGATATATATTCCTCCTGCAAACAGTTTGTTGGAGAGAGTCTATTTTAGGGAGGTGGTTAAGCATAAAGTATGGTATTAAGTATCCAGCCTTGGAGGTATGATTGATTTATTTGGAAATTATGAGTAATCGTGTCCTAATGATGTTTTGAAAGCCATGAAATGAATTATGTTCCACTTTGTGGATGACCCTTGGAATTCAATTCCAAGAGATGACAGCTACTGGGCACATCAGTGAGGGGACAGAGGGGAAAACTGGCACACTGTGGTACTGTAATCACTGTGAAACTGCGTCACCTGTTTGGTTTTAGCAGCAGACTCTCCATGAAACCCAAGGAAACTGTAACTAGGGGGTGGGTGGGAATAGATAAACCGAAGTGCTTTGATTCTTCTTTGTGGAAATAGCTTTGATTCTTTTTTAAGGAAATAGCTCTGATGTATTTATACCTTCTGGCCTTTTGCTTAGGCGCTAGATCATGTGAGGTAACTGGTTTGCTCTGAATCCATTTTTTGTGATTGATTTCTTCTGGTAGTTTGGTTAGTATTTGCAGTCCAATTCCTGTGCCTCCACTAATACTGTTGTGTTGTGAGAAAATCCACTTAGCTTAGCAGCTCTGTGACTGGTCCTCTCTTCCACCTCATTTTTTGAGGTAAAGATGCCAAATAAGCAATAGTCATGATTCTTGCAGACCTCTGAGGATATGTTCGATCAGAAATATCCTTGAAGACAGGGATTTGCATTGAAAATAGTTGCTGAACAGAGATCAGACCTACATCTTAGAACTCCATCCCAATGAGATGACAACATGTGGGAAAAACATTTGGGAAGTCTTCACAGTTAGAAGTCGTCTCTTTCCAACAGAAAGAGATAGCATTAATGAATCAGCTTGCCAAAATACTGAGAATCCTTTTCAAGTGTGAGACTGAGATTTTAAATTTAATTTATAGTGGAAGATCTGATTTCAGGTTACGCAGACCTGCTGTGTCTTCACTTGCACTAACTGCAATGAAGATGCAATAGTCGATAGGGGAAGTATAGAAATATTATTTGTAAAGATGTTGGCTAGCAGATCATCTCTCCTCTTACTCTGCAACAAAGGTGCTATATCCAGATTTGAGCATCACACTTTCAGGAAGAGAAGGATCAATCAGAGGAAGCCTTGAGGATGAAACTGAGAGGGCAAGGTCTAAAAAACTTGTGGTCACTCAGAAACATCCCAAAGAATAGACTAACAGGGCACATAACAGCAGTCTTCAAATGCTTAAAAGATATTGCAATATATAGGAAATTTGTTTCCTTGATGGATAGGACATTCTGCAGCACAGGAGGTTCAGTATGGACTTTGGCAAAGCTTGCTAATGATAAAGACAGCAAAGCCTCAGCAAAAGTGGCATGCAGTGGCATGGCTGTGGAGTCTACATTAATGAATGTTAAAAACAAGCCAGCAAAGAGACTGTCCGGAATAGCTACTATTAATAGGTGTTTTTACCTCTGCCTTGCTGCCTTCAGTCCCTTCTTAAAACGATATGATATTTCTCTGTAATATGTAATGTATTTTTCTCTTAAAATGCTTTTACTGTATTGTGTGTATTAAATTACAGTCATTCATCAGTAAATTGCCCTTCCATGTTCTGTTATTAATGGTATTATGCAGCTCTAATGTGAAGGCCATAATGCATACTGGGAGCTTTATCAGATCATAATAGCCTGTAGGAAGTCCTCATGCTAACAAGCTACAGCTTGAATAATAACCAGGTGCAAAGCATGAGATGGAATATAGTAATTTTTGCAAAAAGTCAAGTTTTCCTAAAAAAGCTGTGACCTGAAAGATGTCTTTTGAAAGCAGGTATCAATGTGCTTTTTGAGGAACTTTAAGTAAGGCTGTAGATGGCAAGTTTTACCAGGTTTGTTTCTGGTTAGCGAAGGATTATAGCTTAAAATCTTAGCAAATCTGTGTTCAGAAATTATCTGTTGAGAGAGATGAGAAAAAAGGAGAACAATGCAACACAGCCATATGAGCTTTGTTCTTACACATGATTTGACTCTGTGGGGGACATCATTCTCCAGCCTGTCAAAGCTCAGTAAATGGTAAAAAGTTCTGATGGAATGGATAGTCCTTTTATGAGCAGACAATGCTCAAAGGAAAATTCTCTACAGAGAACAGACCGCAGACAAACAGCACTGCAGTGCTAAGCATTTCTGATATCACTGAAGGATTTGGGTCTCTTTTATAGTATCTTAATCATGAAAGCTTTGCTTTTAAGATTGCTCTTAATTGAATACACTCGTTTAATGTACTCCTAGTGTGGGTTTCCCAACTCCAGCCAACAGGTGTTCCCTGCAGGCTGAAAATCATTTAGGTTTTTTTATTACATGTTTAACATTTTGTACACCAATGCATGTATCAACTGTTTGTTTGAATCCATCAAATGGAGTTATCAAATGCACTTGATGATCCTTATGAGTCCCTTCTAACTAAATATTTTATGATTTCTCTTCCATGTATAAAGATTGCTAACAAGAGTGACCGCTTAAAAGCTGGGCTCACAGCTCCTACTCTTAAATGCTCTTTCACTACTTGAGCTTCAAGCTCAGAAAGATGAAGGTGAAAACGGAGACAACATTTAACAGGAGGTATTTGCCTAATTTGCAAACCCTTGCAGTGGTGCTGAAACAGTCCTTACAGGAGAGTAAAGAAATACAGCCTGCACTGGAGACAAACACTGTAGCAAGAATCAAATGCCCACGGTGTCTTCCCTTGGCACAGCTCCCTCTGTGCTGGCACAGGTGTCTGATGAACAAATGTCTCTGATCCCAGAGGGGAAATTTCCATCCCATCTGGAGCAGCTCCTCAGCCATAGCTGTCAAACAGGGCAGTAGATGTTGTTTAGCACAAATGACTTTGCCCATGGAGCTTTCTTGTTGCACAATTCACTTGTCATGCTGCACCTTCGGCAAAGACCAAACTCTGGAACCGGTTTTTACAAGGTCCTCTGTGGAGGAAAGAAAAAGTATGATTTTGAACAAATGCCATAAGATGGAGAGTCATGTCTTCTTGTTTTGATCTCACTGCCCAGCCAGTTTAGAGGCTGTATGCATGCAGTTCACCAGAATACACTGCCTTCACTCCATCTTAGCAGGGGAAATAGAATACTGATTGTCAATACATTGCTGATAAAATAAGTGTTTTGTCTCTCATGGTTGGGCATGATACTGAAGCCTTGGCTGGAAGCCTTTTCTTTTTGCTTTAAACGTGGTGAAAGGAACAGAAGATTGAAAAGGTTAAGTAGTTTTGATTGCACCAGAGTTGTCTAGTTTTATTGCTTTCATTTTTTTGCACAAATTGACCAAAAGGGAAATGAAAATTGACTGCTGTTTTCTAACAGTGTCAGTAAATATGCAGTAAGTTTTTTGAAGTTTAAGATTTTGGGTAATGAATGCGCCTAGAAGTCTGGAGTATGTAATGTTTGTGTGATTTATCCTCTCTCCAACTCCACAATGAAATATAGTAAAAAAAAATTTCAAATCCATAATTCAGTGCTGCTTCAGAGGCTTTTTCTTTAGCTCTGAACAGCGTACTAATCGCAGAAATTTAACAGCTCTTGGGTATTCATCACGTGTACTTGCTCTTACTTTAGATATTTAATTTAGTTGCAAAATAATACTTCGTGAATTAGTAATTGCAATAATTGCTGTTAATAACCTGGCAAGGTAGTTGGCCTTTGACATTATACCAGGGGGAAAACATGATAGTAAGATAGCTCTTGCCTGAAGACTTAGAAAGCTGGAGAACATTAGGGATTGGAGACGGATGGCAGGGTAATGAGGAAGAGAATACCAGATACAAGGCATCATGACAGGCATCCTGGGGTGTTTGCAGTTGGGATTTATGCAACAGGTTTATGCAATTTGGCTGTACTTCTGTATAGAAGAAGAAGACAAGGTGTCAGATGGCAAAGAAATAATAGGGAGGATGAGGAATATGAAGGCAGGAGAGTGTGAAATGACAGACAATTGGGAATATTTTGTGTTGTAGTGTGTTTTGTTGGTTTAGTCTGTTTCTCCCCCATTTCTTCATGATGGTTCTGCCCTCCCAGTTTTCCCCGCCTTAGTTTCTGTTTATCATTTAGTCGCTATGGTTTTCCTTATGTTATATAATTTCCCCTCCCTCTATCTCCAAATATGTACAGTTCTTTCTCCTCCATGTCTCCATGGGAGACATGATTGGCTGTGGTCCCGGGGCCCCTCCTATACTTTGTAACTATTGGTTTTCCCTTCAAGTCTGTTAAGTTAGGCTCATCCCTTGACTTTCCCTGATTGGTTCATTGCAAACACCTCCCTTTATCACACCTCCCTTTATAATCTCATGCTCTCCCAATGTTCCTTGTCACTCCCTGCTGGTCGCCATAGGGATTAAACCTGTTTAGACCCCAGGAAGTGTCCGACTCTCATTCCTTCGTCCGGATTCACAGCTCTCCCCTGAGACCTCGTCCCCGCAGGCACAGCCCGAGGCCTACAACGCCAAGGGGTGCCTGAAGCTGTCAGCCCTGGGGCCCTGCCACCGGGACTGACACCCCCTGGTGCAGTGGGCTGTTGGCCGCCCTCTTCGCTAGCCAGGTCAAAGGTTTCAGGCCGCAGACCATGCTGCAGTTTGGCGCCCAACGTGGGGCCCCCGCTTGGCTCGGACCCCACGGACGAGGTCGTCGGACCCTTGGTCACCAGACTACCCCGGGTTGTAGCAGGCTCCGTTCTAGGAGCGGCGCTCTCCGGGGATTCGGAGCTACAACTCCTTCCACCCAGGGAGAGCTCCGAGGACAAAGCCCTGCCTACTCTGGATTTTGTTTATGCCATCGTCGGATTGGTAAGCCCCTGTCTTGGGGTGTCTTCCCTCCTGCCTTTTTAGCCTTCCCTAGGAGCTAGGCCCTGCTCTGGGGATTGCTCCCAATCCTTTTTCCCTCGGATTGCAGCCCAGGGCAGCGCTACCTTCGCTGTTTCTCCCCGAGGACAATCCCTACCCCTTCCTTTCTTGTTTTCCTCTTCCCGTAGGAGCTTTAGTCATGCCCCATCCTGGGGACCACTAACCCTGAAGACATGCCCTGCATTGGGGACCTCTACTAGGGGACAGCTCCTACCTCCCAGATCCCTTTCACCACTGTTCTGTCCCTGGGGGGTTCATGCCTGCTCTGGGACCAACTCCTTAAACAGACAGTGGCACGGGAGCTGATGGCGTGCGTGTTGTTTAGTTTGTTTTCTACTCCAGTTAGGCAGCTTGTAACACGTGAGTGGTGCTCATTTCTCTTCTTTTTCTCTCTTTTTCCCTTTGTGTTTAATGCGATGGGTGCGCGTCTGAGTACCACTCAAAAGAGAGTATATTACCAAGTTAAGAGTTTGTTAATTGGGGGAGGGTTTGATCCCCCTAAAGTTGAGTTGAAAAGGTTAACTAAGTGGATTTTTTCACAGTTCCCTAACACTACCCCAGAGCAAGTTAAAGATCCACTTTATTGGAAAGCCGTTTTGGCCAAATTAGATCAAGAGGTCAGCTCTGGGGAGGCAAAACTTTACCCAGCCGCTTATTGGGCTGGTAAAGTTTGGATTTTGCTAACTCTGCAGGGGGAACTGAGGAAAAATCCATTGTCGTTGCGTTTAAACCCCAGTTCTCCCAGTTCATGTGTCCCTACCCCATCTTCCTCACCCCATGTCCCTCGGTCTGAGCCCTTGAAGGGAGTCCTTAAGGCTAGCACGTCCCAGAGGCTCCATCCTCCCTCGGCCTCCCCTCGATCGGCTCAACCTTGCCCTCCTAAAGGAGGACTCCGAGGAGATCCTGGCCAGACTCCTCAGAGCACGCTTTCCTACCCCTCTTCCCAGCCCCCCAAGTCCCCAGTTGTTGTTCCCAAAGTTGAGCAGTTTAATGTCCCTCCTCAAGATGGCTCCTATGGAGCTCAAAATGGAGGCGACCACATGGCCCTTCCTGCCTTTACTCCTTCTCCTTCCCAAAATCCTTTTCCTCCCCAGTCCAACCCCTTCCTGCCCCATGATCCATCCCCTTTCTCCCTGCCTCCGCGCTCTGTTCCTCCCTGTGCTCCGCCCCCCGCTAGCTCCTCCTTTGTCCCGCCTCCTTACTCCACCCCGCCTCCGGACTCCACCTCAGAGGCGGAAAAAGTCCTGCCGCCGCCTCCTGTTCTGCCACGCCCAGGACACTGCCCCTTCCAGGTGCCAGGCCCCGCCTCTACCTCCCTCCTTTCCGGTTCCCACGCCTCCCCTTCCGGTTCCCACGCTTCGTGTTCCGGGGCGGGGGGTGGATGACCGGAAGCCAAGGCGAGCGCCGGTTTTTGCAGCCGCCCCGGTTACGTACCGCCTGAGCGGGGAGGGGAGTTCCCAGGCCCAGTGGGTGCCTATTGCACAGGACCGGATCAAGGAACTGTGCAAGGCCCAGAGAGAGTATTCCCGGGAGTCTGAGTATTTCCAGGGGCTCCTCTGCTCGGCCCTTGCACCGGGAGATCTGGTCCCAGCTGACCTGAGAACCCTCTTTTCCAGACTTTTAGGCCCTATGGAATTTAGGGCCTGGGCGGTCGAGTGGGGGAGGGAGGTCGCTGAAGTTCTCCCAGTCCTCTGGGGGAGCCAGGCGACTTCGCACGACGCGGACGGCCAGGTGGTGTCCACCAACCACCTTGTGGGCACCGGGGCATGGGCTGGTAGGGCAGTGCAGGCGAGAGTGCTGTTCCCAGCACAGATTGCGGAGTCGTGTAAAGCTGCAGAAAGAGCCTTTTTTAAACTCCCTTCGGTTATCTCACAGCAGGAAGAAGAAGAGGTCCGGCAAGGGCCTCAGGAGCCTTACCTCAGTTTTATCGAAAGGCTATACCGTTATGTAGAGGCCCAAGCCCCACATGAGGGGGAAAGAGAGGCGCTTTTAAGGCAGATGGCGTATCAGAATGCCAATGTAGCGTGCAGGAAGGCCATCAGAACTCTCCCCCAGAGCCCTCGGCCAACGATGGAGCAAATGATGGAGGTCGTGGCTCGAGAGGTTCCCCTACAAGGGCGTGCAAGACCCCAGGGCCAATCGAAGGAGGAATTCTGTGGCTTTTGCTTCACCTTCCTGCGATGAGGACGATGACTACTATGCGGCGGCGGCGGGTTCTTTGACTCCCAAGTCGGGCCGGAGGAATCCAATCACGCACCCATGTCATCTGTGCAGAAAGACCGGACACTGGATGCCTGACTGCCCCTTGCAGGAGGAGTTTCTACGTTATAAGAATAAGGAGTGTCCTGCTTTAAAGCAGGAGAATAAACAGCAAAAAAACTAAAAAAAGAGCGCAGCCCCTCCCTGCGCAAGGACACAAATGAGGCGGGTGAAACAACATCCAGCGGGGAGGGAAGGACAGAAGAAATCCCGCCACATGCCTCTACCAGATCTGACATTCACTACCCGGACTTGACTTATTGCACCTGCTGGTTACAGCCACAGCCTGCACTTACTACTATATCTTCTTTTTCTTCGTTTAGGCTGCAGCTGACCAGGACCATCCATCTCACTGACAGTGATTTCCATCTGGTGTCTGCCGACATTCAACATCCCGGCAGCTGGAGAAGACTTGGACGTAGCAGGTGGATCATTGTTGGGGACACTAAACACACACAATTAGACCTTTACATAGTCCCGGGATTGGTAGCCACCAACCGGGACAGGTTTGCATTAGGGCTGTACTGTGTCCGGCCCCCGCTTTCTCTCCCCAAGGGCCAAGTCATCGCCCAGGCCATCCCAGTGCCGGAGGAGGTGCAGGACTTCCAGTCATCCAAAGGGTCCTCGCCTCCAACGGTAGCCTGGGCTCAGGTCGTGGGGAGGGAAAAGCCCAGGTTGACCTGCCAACTGTCCCTGGGCAAGGACAACAAGATCGTGCAGGGATTACTGGACACAGGAGCAGATGTGACGATCATTCCCTCTAGGGATTGGCCGTCACATTGGGATTTGCAAAATGCAGCCGGCCACATTCAGGGTGTAGGGGGTCTAAAATTGGCAAAACAATCCAAGAGCATTGTGCAAATTACGGGGCCGGATGGGCAATTGGCTTCGGTATGCCCATTCGTTTTGGATTACACTGAGCCCCTGTGGGGGAGGGACCTGTTAGCCCAATGGGGAGCCAGAATTGACCTTCCAAAGGCTCCCCAGGTTTTTCGGGCGGTGGCCACTGAGGAGCGCCCTACCTGGAAGCTGGATTGGCGATCTGATGAACCAGTACAGGTAGTGCAGTGGCCGCTCAATAAACAAAAATTGAAGGTGCTCAACGAGCTCGTCCAGAAGCAGCTGCTTAAAGGCAACCTGGTGGAGACCATGTCGCCTTGGAACTCCCCAGTGTTCGTAATCAAAAAACCTAATAAAGACAAGTGGCGGCTCCTGACCGACCTCCGCCAAATTAATGAATTAATAATCGATATGGGTCCGCTCCAACCAGGGATGCCATCCCCAACAATGCTCCCCCAAAATTGGAATTTGGCAATTATTGACATAAAGGATTGTTTCTTCCAAATTCCCTTGCATCCAGATGATGCCCCGCGTTTTGCATTCACGGTTCCCTCCATCAACCGTGAATCCCCGGCCAAGCGCTACCACTGGCGAGTTCTTCCCCAAGGTATGAAGAATTCCCCTGTGATCTGCCAGTGGTATGTCGCTTCGCTGCTGTCTCCCATCCGTACAGCTCTCAGGGATGTCGTTCTTTTACACCACTATATAGACGACATCCTTGTATGTGCCCCAACAGATGATCTGCTTGCCCATGCACTTGACCTGACAACCAGTGCGTTGGTTGCTGCAGGGTTCGAGCTCCAAGCAGATAAAATTCAGAGGATGCCACCTTGGAAGTACCTGAGCCTCGAAATTACGAAGCGGACCATTGTGCCGCAAAAATTGGCTATTAGGACTTCAGTCCAGACCCTTGCGGATGTCCATCAGCTGTGTGGGTCTTTAAATTGGGTGAGACCCTGGCTAGGAATACCAACGGAAGGCCTAGCCCCTCTTTTCAATTTATTGAAAGGGGGAGAGGAGCTGAGTTCTCCTAGGGAACTCACCCCAGAGGCTCAGCTGGCCTTGGAGAAAGTACAAAAGACCATTTCGGCCAGGCAGGCCCACCGCTACCATCTGGGCCTGCCATTCAAATTTATCATCTTGGGGAAACTGCCACATCTTCATGGCTTGATACACCAATGAGACAAGAGTTTGAAGGACCAGGGCCTGGGCGATCCCCTCTTAATTATAGAGTGGGTGTTCCTCAGCCACCATAGGTCCAAAAGTATGACAAGGCCACAGGAGCTGATAGCTGAACTGATCCGAAAAGCAAGATCTCGGATCAGGGAGCTGGCAGGTTGTGATTTTGCATTTATTCACCTTCTGATTCAATTAGTTTCAGGCCAACTCAAATTAAAGACCTTCAATGAACTGCTGGAAACCAATGAAATGCTACAATTTGCTCTGGATAGCTACACTGACCGCGTTGCAGTAGATCGGCCGGCCCACAAACTTTTTAATTTGGAATTCAAATTATCAATAAAAGGGATTCAGAGTAGGAAACCTCTTGATGCTCTGACAGTATTCACTGATGCATCTGGAGCATCCCACAAGTCAGTGATGACTTGGAAGGATCCTCAGACTCAGCGGTGGGAGGCTGATATTGCTGTTGTGGAGGCTTCTCCACAAGTAGCTGAGTTGGATGCAGTCGTCCGGGCATTTGAGAGGTTCCATGGTCCCTTTAATTTGGTTACAGGTTCTGCATATGTAGCCGGTGTAGTGTCTAGAGCAGAATCCGCAGTTCTCCAGGAGGTCTCAAACCAAAAATTATTTAATTTGCTCTCAAGACTTGTGGAATTGGTCTCCCACCAAGAGCATCCGTTTTTTGTGATGCATGTGAGATCACACACGGATTTGCTGGGATTCATTGCTGAGGGCAACCGTCGAGCTGATTCTCTGGCCGCGGCTGCTGTCACAGTGGGCCCGCTCCCAGATGTGTTCGGCCGAGCCAAGATCAGCCATCAGCTTTTCCACCAGAATGCGCCAGGCCTGGTCAGGCAATTCCACCTTACGCAAGACCAGGCCAAGGCGATCGTGGCCACATGTCCCCAATGCCAAGCCCATCAGATGCCAACCATCATGGCAGGGACAAATCCCCGGGGCTTGGCAAGCTGTGAAGTGTGGCAGACTGACGTGACACACATCCCATCTTTTGGGAGGTTGTGTTACGTTCATGTCTCCATTGATACCTTCTCTGGAGCTATCTTCGCCTCTGCCCACACGGGTGAAAAGGCGGCGGATGTTCAGAAGCATTTGCTTCTGGCGTTTGCTGTCCTGGGCATCCCTAGGGCCCTGAAAACAGATAATGGCCCAACCTACACCTCCAAGGAGCTTAGGAGTTTCCTGCAGCAATGGGGAATAGAGCATAAGACTGGCATCCCCTATTCCCCGACAGGCCAAGCCATGGTGGAAAGGGCCCACCAGAGCCTGAAGAAAGTCTTAGAGAAACAACGCGCGGCTGTGAAGGTGGAGACCCCCCACGTCCGTTGTCAAGAGCATTGTATACACTCAATTTCCTGAACTGCTCTTTCGACAACCGGAACCCTCCAGTTGTCAGGCACTTCGGCAGCCACCAGCAGCTGCAGCCGAAGGCCAGGCCTCCGGTTCTGATAACGGATCCGGAGACCTGGCAGACAGAAGGGCCTTTCGACTTGGTTACCTGGGGTAAGGGATACGCTTGCGTGTCCACTCCCTCAGGGCCAAAGTGGGTACCATCTAAATGGGTCAGGCCATTTTTTCCAAAGCAGGTAAAAACATCCAAGGCTGTGCCACAGGTGCAAGAGGCATGTTGGCGGCAGAGGAGGAAACCCTCCTCCTCTTCTTCCCCGTACTTCTCCGGGTTGGACCCACTCCCTTCCGCTGAGCCCTTTCCCTCATCTTCCCCGTCCCGTGCTCCTTTTTATGTTGTCCTGGAAACCCGACCTTCCTCCCCTTTATCTGATTCTTCTTCTTCAGAGCTTAATTGGTTGTTCGAGGCAGAACCATCAGTTTAAGAAAGAATTTGTGTTATAACCATGTTCATTTTGTTTTTTAGTTCATCTCCCATTTCCCGGTCCGCATAACACCAAAGATGTCCCTACTCAGCCCTCAGCCATTGCAGTGCCCAAATAACATCCTGCTGCTTGTGGTCTTCGGCCTCCTCCTGTCACCGTTGGAGGTGTGGATCGTCCCTCAGCCCAAAGCGAATGTCTGGCGTACCTTGGCTCAAGCGTTGGGGCAAGACTACATGTGCCTCGTCGCAGGTTTAGCAGAGGACCCGATGTCGTCATGCCTTGTGGGGATCCCTTTCTCTCCAGGCGAGTTCCCCTCCGCTTTCCAGTCAGCCCTTTCCCCCATTTTGGCCCGGAGCCTCACTATCCTTCCCAGTTTTGACTCAAGTAACACCTGGAGAGACGGAGTGGTTAGGCTGGATCCTTTACCCTCCGAGCCCACTGAATTACACCTTCTCGGCTCCGCCAACTCCTCTATTTGTTTCCAGTTTGAGTATACTTTTTCCCCCGTAGCGAAGGGCAGTGAAGTGGTCCAACAGACCAAGGCGGAATATCAGGCCTACCAGTGGTGCAAGGCTGTACTAAAGATCAGCGGCCCCACCACCACTGGTCGGACCCCATACACCCTTCCTAGGGGAGCATTTTTAATTTGTGGCGACCGAGCGTGGGCAGGCATCCCCTCTGGTCTGGTCGGAGGGCCGTGCACTTTTGGCAAGCTGACGCTGTTTACCCCCAATATCACTCAAATTGTTAATTGGAAGAGGACAAACATCACAGTAGAATTGGCCAGATCTAAAAGAGATCTTAGAGATCTCCCTGAAGACTGTGATGATGAAATTACGCATTGGTCTCATTCCAAATCCGTCGCTTTTACCATTTTATTACCATGGGTATCAGTGGCGAAGGCTCTGGGTGAATTGGGCCGCCTGGAGTGTTGGGTGGTTAAGCAAGCCAATTTAACTTCAGCTGCTATATACAACCTCCTCACGGACGAGGAAATAACAAGGAAAGCGACACTCCAAAACAGGGCAGCAATAGATTTCCTATTGCTGCTCCATCATCATCATTGTGAGGAGTTCGAGGGCCTCTGCTGCATGAACTTGTCATCTCGAGCTGAGGACGTCAGACACACCATCCTGCACATGGAAAATGAGCTGCACCGAATTAAGCAGGAGACATCAGACTGGCTGGGGGACATTTTTAAGGGTTGGGGCCTGAGCAGTTGGGCCAGTTCAATTATAGAGACTGTTTTGAGAATTGTTTTAGTTTTGTTTTTGCTTTTGATTTGTTTTTCGCTGATCTGTGGGCTGGTCAAAAGACTCATCAATAAGATCACTGCGCCAAGCGTGAATCAGGTGGTAGTGGGAGAGCCCATGGAAGTGGATGACTACCCTTCGGAGGCAGATGGAGCCGCTGATGAAGAGGAGCCCACTGCACCTCCCTTGTACCACCATGAACCCTGCTTCGATGAAGCATTCGCTTGGCCTGACCAGCCCCGAGATCTAGCTTTTTGAACTCTTTTATACCATTTCTTCCGTTCTTTTCAATTTTATTTAACAAAAAACGGGGAGATGTTGTAGTGTGTTTTGTTGGTTTAGTCCGTTTCTCCCCCATTTCTTCATGATGGTTCTGCCCTCCCAGTTTTCCCCGCCTTAGTTTCTGTTTATCATTTAGTCGCTATGGTTTTCCTTATGTTATATAATTTCCCCTCCCTCTATCTCCAAATATGTACAGTTCTTTCTCCTCCCTGGGCCCAGTCAATCACTCCCCACCCCTCCTAGTTTTCCAGAATGTTCCCCTCAGTGGGAGACGTGATTGGCTGTGGTCCCAGGGCCCCTCCTATACTTTGTAACTATTGGTTTTCCCTTCAAGTCTGTTAAGTTAGGCTCATCCCTTGACTTTCCCTGATTGGTTCATTGCAAACACCTCCCTTAATCACACCTCCCTTTATAATCCCGTGCTCTCCCAATCTTCCTTGTCACTCCCTGCTGGTCACCATAGGGATTAAGCCTGTTTAGACCCCAGGAAGTGTCCGACTCTCATTCCTTCGTCCGGATTCACAGCTCTCCCCCGAGACCTCATCCCTGCAGGCACAGCCCGAGGCCTACAACGCTAAGGGGTGCCTGAAGCTGTCAGCCCTGGGGCCCTGCCACCGGGACTGACACTGGGGCTCTCGGGAGCTGCGTGCTCACCCCTGTGGCTCTGCCTTGTCTCCAGCCTTCTCAGGCAAGAACTGACTGTCACAACCTTTGAGTCAGCAGGTGCTGTTTCTGGCTTGGGACATGTGTGTGATGTGGTTTTGTTCTAACCAAGGATCAAGGCTGTTCCCCCTTCTTGCCCGTCTTGCTTGTCTTGTGTGATGGTTAACAAAGCAGACAGAATACAGAGAAAAGGGACATAAGGGACTGCAAGCTATGCCTTGTTTGTAGTTCAGCCCTTCTCTGCCCTCATGGGTGCTGTGTGACCAGAGGCTGGAGAGGTCACCCTGTATCTGGCAGCACCTGGCAGCAGGACACCCTGGCTCTGGCCTCAAAAATCATGTCCAGACTGGTGCAGCCAAGGGCTGCTCAGGGCACAGACATCCCTGGTCTAGCTAATGAACTGCTTTAAGTAATTTCTTTCACTTAATTTGAAAGGAGAAACATCTTTCCTCGCTTGGTGTAATTGTAGAAGTGTAGTATCTAATTTTTCTTCTGCCTGAGAGTAGAATTTAAATCCTATTCTATTCTTTAAAACAAGGGTATGCATCTCATTCATAGAAGTTAAAACTTTTCCTGTTCAGTCAATGAGGAAAAAAAATTGAGCTCTCCCTATTCCAAGCTGTCAAAGCATGCAAGAGCAGCATATAGATTGTGGGTACCATTAGAAAGCATTAATGTCTAATTGCTTCAACATGGACAACAAGGGAAGATGAAAGTTATCTATTCCTGGGGCTGCTGTTGTTTCATTTGTCAATAGGCACATCAGCCTTTGGCACTCATTTTGTCTGTGAGGGAGTATGATTGATTAATAAATGTGTGTTCCTTTGTAGACAATCACAGAATGTTGGAGTATTTCTGTAGCAAATTCTTACTGGAGAATCTCAGAAACAATTTTTTCCTTATTAATACAAGGGGAATAAAAATCTATTTCTACACTCCTCAGTTTTTAAAATTGGATTGTTTTGTTTTGTTTTGTTCTTAAACCTAGCTGATAAAATCTTTGTATATATCTTTTCATTTGCACTATAGTCATTTGAATACGTGACCTCCAAGATCTGAACAGAAGTTTTAGATTGAAAGGAGCCATAGCCATCCAAGGGATGGCAAGACCAGGCTATGGATAGATCAAGTGGAAATGATTCACAGGCTTGTAAATCCAAAGTGGTGGCCTTCATGTGGCTGTCAAGGTTGTGAACAGAAAGTCAATGGCTTTGATTTTTAAAAGGATGCAATTCCTTGATAAAACACAGCAATGTGCCCTTCTGTGATGTTCTGGAACACAGCGAGTGTTTAATATGACTTTCTTCCACCTGAACAAATACTGCTAATTTGTTCTTGGACTCTTATCATTTGCTCCTACATAATTTCTCTTTCTTTGCTTCTACCTCACTCTACTACATGTCAAGCATTCCTCGATGAAAAGGAGTGCTTATTGAAAACTAAATCTGATGAGGAATGTAAGCCCTTAAAAATGAGACTTGACACGGTGAGAGAAAGTTTGTAGCAGATCAGAGCAATGGCCTGTGTAATTGCCAAGTCAATCAAGTCATGAAGCAGAAGGCAAAGGCTTTGATTTCTACTGCTCCCATTCACAAGTACATGCTGGGCTGTCACTGCCTTCAGCTCCTACCCTTGAAATCTCTTGAGCTGCCTTTCTGCTAATTCATACTTGTAGAAATAGATTTGCAGCGAGAGCATTAATGTATGTTTTGAAATCACACCTATTAAATTATTTTTCAGAAAAAGAAACAAATTTTAAAGGAGCAAAATTTTCTTCCCAGATGTCTGGCAAGAGACACCTTGCATGACTTTGTAGGCTTTGATATTTAATTATTAGAAAAGGTACATTTTGTTTTCTTTTCATTATTTTTTTCCCACTGAGACAGTCAATCTTATCAGTTGATTTCTCTAGGTTATCAGGGACGTGTTTAGATAGAGAGCAGTTTTTAAAGCAAATCTACATACAAAATGTTCTGCTACTTACTGTCTGATCTTTAGCAGTCAAATAAACTTGGTGTATAGGATCTATCTTCACCTTTAGATTGATTCCTTTCACTTCTTTTTTTTTTTTTTAATTTCTTGTGAAAGGAAAACATTACAAGTGAGACAATGTTCCAGAATTAGCTCAACTCAGCAGAAAAAGACTAATTGCTACTTGATTAGTGTGGTCTGTTTTATCCCCAGCTTAGTTTTTAAGGAATGATGTAAAAAGCCTTTAACATTGTCACGTTTTGTGGTAATAAATCATCTGAGCAACCTCACAGAGTAGACACGAAGACTTCATGCATAAACTTAACTTCACACTGATGACTTTAAAGCTTATTGCCCCAGGCAATAACCAGGGAAAGGTTAGAGTTGCAAATCTGTTTGGTTCACTCTCAGAAAAAAAATTAAGGGCTTTGGCAGTTTGTCTACGACATTACTGAAGAATCTGAGAGGAAAAGGATTACTTTCCTTCGCTGCTGTCTCAAGGGATGGGTGTAGATCAAATGAGCCTGGGAAGCAAGAGATGTCTCTTGTTTGGATCACACTGGACTAAGGGAAGCAGCCTGCAGGAAGTGCTGCCTCGTGGACAGGGTTTTGCCCATTCGATGAAATCACACAGCAAAAGGTGTTGAAAGGCTCCTCTAGAGACCATTTAGCTTTGTTCCCCTGCTCAAGGGGGGCCAGCCAGAGCAAGTTGTCCAGGACTGGGACTCCAACAACGGCGACTCCACAGCTTCTCTGGGCATCATGTTCCAGTGCTTGACCACCCTCACTGTAAGGAGATTTTATTTTTTCTGTTCAAGTATAATCTCCTGCACTTCAGTTTGTACTCACTGCCTCTTGTTGACAAATAATGACAAACTTCTTCCAAGTTTGGACACATTTGCTGACATTAACTTTATTTGGACACATTTGCTGACATTAACTTTATTTTCTTCTTAGGCCCTAATTTTTTTCTTTTCTATTTACACTCCTAGCCTTTTATTTGACTGTTTGGTTTATTGATTCAACTTGTTCTTTGAGGCTGCAGTCATGTAACTTTAAAATTCCTTTGTTTTGCTGGGAATTTCTTCTCCTGTGAGATAAAGGGTAACAGAAACTCTGAAACATACTATTTTCATGTACAAGCAGCAAAACCAACGGTCTGGGTCCTGCAATGAGTTGTTAGCATGTAAAAAATAGCAGCCTTGGTCATTCTTACCATACCTGCTTTTTGCCAGTGTATTGCTGTTTTCCCCATTTTGTTTTATTTTCCTTTAGAATGTCTCTCAGTCCCTCCTATAGTTTGATCTTTGCATATAACCATCCAATTCTTTTCTTCAGTTTTTCAGATTAGAGAAAATTTTTGTTTTTATTATTACTAACACAGCGGGGTGTACCTTTAAACATTTTATATGTGACTGTATATATTATCAGAAGATTAACAATGCATAGATTACCTTGAAGACTGTATATTTTGAGGAACTTACTCTCAGGTTATAAAGAAAATCAGTTTAATAAAATACCAGGTGAAATAAACGGGGCAGGACACTTTTTCTTCTTTTAATGCCTTTATTAAAAGTGAGCAGCTCAGGATTGGGCAGCTCGATGGGTCTGCAGTCTCCATCGTCTCTCCCAGAGCGATGAGAAAGACATACTCAGCTTTGTCCACTAGGGCAGAGCTGTGGGTCCACACCTCGTGGGAGCCTTTAAGGATGTGACCCCCGGTCTTCAATTCCGCAGCTTCGCCCCCCTTCCCGGTCCCGGCGTGGGGACGACTCCCGCAGTCAGGGTGAGAGGTCACGAAGGTGTCCGGCATCTCTGCCAGCTCAGCACTCCGTTCCTCACGTCCAGACATCACTCCAATCTCTCAACTCTATGTTGGCTCGTTGTTTTGGGGGTCTTTTTAGCAAGCTAGAAGCAGTAGCTTCTCATGGCATGCTGGTCTTGGGGTTATTTTGCATGTCTCCCTCCCCCGAAGTCTCTTCTCCTCACTGTTTGGGGAGGTCCCCACCCCCGAAGTCTCTTCTCCTCACTGTTTGGGGAGGTCCCCACCCTTCACTGTCCCACAGAAGTGCCATTAACTCGGCCCCAGCTAGGGCTTTTACTGATACAAAAACAACTATTAACGTCAAGGACCCATAATTACCATAACAAACAAGCAGCATCCCATTAGCAACAGTGGTAACCTTTTTCTCACAAAAAAAATTGGCAGAATTTTTTATAACACCAAGTAAAATCCTATTTTTACTCTTAAGCACTCTTGGAAATGGAATCACTTGGAATGGAATAAAAAAAATCAGTCTTTAGATTTCATCACAGTGATTCTGCCACGATGCCAGATTTCCTCAGCCCGGCCAGCCCCTGACACCGACAGCACGGGTGGGCTGCCCCCAGAAAGCCGTCGAACCTAGGGTGCAGCTGCAGGGCACGGCTGCTCTACGGCTCGGGTGGACTGCAGACTGTGCCGAGGGTAGAGACAAGGACCAGGGAGAGGCACTCCGTATGGTTTCCAAAGGAGTCTGTTCCCAGAGGTTCAGCGACAGAAAAGACAGACTCACCACCATACATCAGATTATAAGAGGGAGGAGGTGCCAGCGAAGGATACAATCTTTGACCAATTGGGAGAAACTGGGGGAGGAACACAAGGCAGGGAATACAGTGATTAAACCAATAAGGAACTGCAGGGGTGGAGAACAACTTAAACAAACCACCGGGGTTTTGAAGGACACAAGATTGATAGGGAAGTTTCTAGAGAAACCTGGGGGCAGGCTTGGGGAGGGATTGACATTCAATAGGAGGAGGAACAGGGAACAGAGGGGCAGATCTTTGGGGAGATGGACAGCTAGGGCAAAACCAATAACACGGGGGGAAAGGAACAATCCATCAATAATAAAATATGCTGTAACAGTACAAAATAAGAAAGATTACAAAACTGACTGCTTGAAATGTATTACAATTAAAAAACACACGATGCCACATGATTCTGCAATGTTATATATGTTTCTAGAAAAGCAAGAACAGATTTTAACCCTTATTGTAGAATTTACGTCATATTTAAAAATGTAGAGGTATATATTGATTTTTTTAAAAAATATAATTACCCTTGCAGAAGCCAGAAGGATTGCTGCCTTGACTTTGCATCCTTTAAAATCCTAATTACCAATGTGATCCACCACTCCATTTGAATTTGAAAAAATATTAACCACTTAGCTTGGAACTACATTTCCATTTCCTAGAAAAGCTGTTTTCTTTTACAGAAAAAAATAAAAAAGCAATAACTTTTTTATTTTTTATAGTTCAACTAATATTTTCCCATCTGTGCTTTGCTTCTGTGCTCTCTTTGTGGGGAAACTGAAGTCACAACCAGAATGCCTGGCAACCGAAGCAATGGAGTTGATACTTATATTAGCACTGTTACACATGGACATCTGTTCTCTCTACCCTTTAGAAGATAGTGCTTATGAGGTCTGATATTTGGCTTTTTCTGCTGTGGGCTTCTGCTGATAGGTGAGGTTGGTGGGAATCTTGGAAAGGACTTCACTGCAGCCCATGGGGCAGCGCCTGTCCGGCAGATGCCCCAAGACAGACAGGGAGATAGATGGACAGACAGAGGGGTCTTTTTCCATCCCAGGGGCTGAGGCAGTGCTGGGTTGGCCTCCTTGTAGTGTTGGGGCAGAGCTGCGTGACAGAGCCTTCTTCCCAGTTTGCTGCTGATTTGCAGAGATTGGGATGTAATCCCTTCCTTCTGTCTGTTTCCTTGCACTTAAAACAAGAATACTGAACCAACCGATTTTGATCAAATATTTTTGAGCTCTATTGAAGGAAAAGTGCTGGTGGCAGAGCTTTTCTATCAGTATGACATTCACCTATAAAACACAGAGGACCAAGGAAGTTTCAGCAGAGCAGGGAGAATGCATTAAGCCAGAGATTAGTATTCACCCTTAGTATGTGTAAGTGCTGTTATAAATCATCAAATCGAGAGCCAAACTTATAAGAAAATTTAACAAAGATTTATTAATTTGTCTGCGAGAATGAAGTTCGGTCTTCAAAAACCACCCCAGCCAAGGGTCAGCGTCGAGCCCGGGATCGGTGCCGGGTGAACACGGATCTGACCTCCGAGTGTCAGTCTCCCCGTTCACGAATGCTGCCTCTCACAGCGAGTTTTTATACAGTTTATTCTGCCCGAGGCAGAGATGACCGAATGTTCTTTGTGTCTCTTCACATGCATAATCATGGCTTTACACGTGCAGAGGTAGACAAAGATTCAGTCTAGGTGTTTGGATCTTGTCAGAAGACTTCGGGGAAGCCAGCATTCACATGTTTTAGGGTGGCGCCATCGTGGTAGATGTAATCCTGGAGGTGATAATCACTCTTGAGTGGTCCCGGCAACCCGGGAAAGCTGTCGATTATCGCCCTGGAAGCTTCTATTCTTACATTAACAAACCCCGATGTTATCTCAACCAAGTCCAGGAACTAGGTGTACATGAATGAGACAGTGCTCCCGGCCAGGATGGTCAAAGGACATAGTTTGGATATTACAATATTTTATATATTAATAGTATTAGTTATCTCTACCATATACTACAGTGCCTAATCAAGTTAGTTATTTTCCTTCTGATTTAGGGTGAGATTTTCATGGCAGTCAGCTTTCTGTAAAAGAGCAGTTTGGAATGAATAGGTGTGGGCTGGCATGACTGCACTTTGCCTTTTCCTTTGGGAGCTTAGAATCTGTTATCCCAAAATACCAGCTCCCTGTGTTGAAAGTCCCATAGGAGCTCAGGCTTCCTAGTGCTGGGTTCAATTCCCAAACACACATATTCATTCAGCAGCTGAATTACACAGATTGCAGATGTGGATGCTGCACTGTTTCTTATCTTCCTTCTTTAAAGTATGTTTAAGGCCCAAACCCTGAACTGTGGCAACAGAAATACCTTACAGTTGACGATACCTAGACAAGATGGAAATACCTGCTCCTGGCTAGCACTGAAACTGTGTTACCTGTCCTTAGGGCAAATGCAGCAGATAAGCCTGATAAGCCTGTTCTCTTGCCAAAGAGGTGTTGGATAGTTTGCATACCTTCCTTGCATTATTACAAGAAAGTAACAGGCTTAGTTACTCAGAGGCAAAACAAAAGTGGTGAGAGGACATATGCAGAGACCTTTTCATAAACCACAGGAGCCAGGCTGCACCCAAACAGGTGCCCTGCCTCGGAATGCAGATTGATTTGGGCTTCAGAAGTTTATCTGTAGCATTTCTGTCCAAGTAAGAGCATTTTTGAGGGGTAGGCTGAGGGGCAAAAAGTAGCACAGGGAAGATAGAAAGAATATGTCACCCTGTTTTCTTCCCACAGTTATGTTCTTTAATTTTCAACTGCCTCTAAGACGGCATTAGAGATTGTGATGCCCAGGTATTTGTCTAGCAGGGGCCAGCTCATCCTGCCTATATTCCTTCCCTCCTAACTACAGCCCTGGACATTTCCATGACCTCTGCAGTATTCCGTGCTGGAAAATGGGACATCTTGAATGAGCATCCTGCATGGGGATGAGGCGAGTGTTAAAAACGGGACCAGACTCCCGGTACTAAAAGTGATTTCAGCATTTATTATAATAAATAGAAAAGGCCTAAAGCATGGAGGCTTGCTGGCCAAGCAGGAGCATTCCCGTCGAGGATGCTGCAGTGCCAGCACTAGGTGTTCTTCAACAGAGATGTCCCCGGTGTTCCAAGTGGTGTGGCACAGCTTTCCTGGGGCAGATGCCCCTTTTTATCCTGTTTTTTGTCCCTTTAGATTGGTTTCTTTTTGTATTCTTCATTTGCATGAAGGTTTTAGGCCCTTGATTGGCCCATTACAGTTCTGTCCAGGTTGGCTCGTTTCGCTTGGGGAGAGGTGCATTTTACTTAGGTGTAATACGGTACATTGAGTACTGTAATTCTTAAAACAACCCTTTTAACCCTTTTACAATATAACAACCAAACTAACAGTACATGCTTAACAATTATCAAGTATTTTACAACAAATTCTAACCTATTTTTAACAGGAGGCAAAATTATTTCTATGCATGGGAGGTGGGGAAGTTGCACTGTTCCTGTATTGTAAGGCTGGCTTGCAGTGCTCAGGCAGCAACAGAAACAACAGCAGGGAAGAAAAATGCTGCATGAAAAGTTAGACAGGGCATTTTGAAATGGCTGTGATTCAGTGATAACCTTGACATGAAATGTTTGGGAACTGACTCATGGACTTACCTCTCATATGACTGAACAAATAAACAAAAGATACAGACTTCCCTATGAGGAAAAGCATTGATGTGCTGCTTTTCACCTTGGGAATGCTTCCTCTCCTCCCCTGTACACACCTATGCCAGCTGGTAATTGTCTGAGCTTGAGATGTGCCACAAGCTGGCACCTTGTGGTCCTTCATCTAGTTCAGAGATCATTCATCCCTAACTTAGTGCCCTAGAAATTACAGGAGACAGTGCAACAGAGCACTGTAGTAACAAAAAAGTCCCCAACTCAGAGCATTGTGGAAGGAGGAGGCAGAGCCAATGAATCAGGGTGGTGTGAACGTCTGTGGGGATTGACTGCCAGCTGCAGCTCCCTAGTGATGGGGAGACCTCAATGCATGTCCTCAGCATGCAGCAAAAGGGCTCCCTTGTGTTCCACTGAGTCCTCTGAAACCTGACTGGAGAGGGGAGAAAGGGCATCAGGGAGAAAGGGCATCAGTCTCTTTCCTGTCCTTTCTTTGGTGACTAATGCTTATGGAATCTCAATTGCATTGTGTGGGTTAAAAGCATAAGCATGGAAACATAGCAGCTTCTTTCAGCACCAACAAAACCAACCTACTTTTCTCAATTTATTGGACTTTTTTAAAGACAAAGGTATAATCCTTCTAATTAGGGCAAAAAAAATTTGAGTTAGCAACCAATCTGAGAAATCAACAATTTGTGTGGCCCAATTTCATATCCTTGTTGCAGGTGGTGCCAAGCTGTTTTAGTTCAATTTCATTAACAGAAAATATAATCTTAGCCATATTAGTCTGGAGTTTGATTGCTGTCTTTAAGCCTCTTTTGTAATCTGCAAAATTCTGATGAAAAAGCCCATGACAGAAGCTTCCAAGAAATATAATTGCTTGCAGACAGCTAAACAAATCTCTGCCTGAAACAGGTAAATCTTATGATAGTAAATAAATGTAAAATGGTGAAGAGGAACTGTAGATTGGCTAGTTCAACAGCTGAACAGTTTAATGAAATAGTTAATTTAGAATTCAGACAGAGCTTGGACTAAAACTATCATGATAAATCTGCATCGTGCATTGATGGCCTTGGTAAAATTAGTTCTATTGTTTTGTGGGACTGCATATCTGATGAACAAGAGAAATTGAGTTGATACAGTTCACTTGCATTTCTCTGAGACATTTGGCTACAAATGCCATATGACATCTAATTCTTGTCTTTGAATAAAAACTCCAAAACAAAAATACCCTAGTTAGATCATACAAGATGTTAACAAAAAATGGATACATTCAGAACTGATTTAGTTACTGGCATCCTTCAGCCTGTCAATGGGAGGTCGTTCGTGAGCTCATAGTGATGGTTTTTTCCTGATTTAGAATTGCTGGATGTTTCTGCCCTGTTGCCAGTGATTGGAAATCTGAGGCAATATACAACTTGCAAGGGACAGGGTACCAAACATTACATACAAGGTTGTGGAGGTACTAATCAAGATTGTCTACTTGTGTGGCTTCAAAAGGCAGAATAGCCCTTCCCTTCAGTTCTGCAGCTTTGTGTCTGCTCAGGGTTTGCAGCAGAGCAAGGCTGTGGGAGGTGTCCTGCCAGGCTGCCCTGGCAGTGAGCTGTGGTGCGTGTGCTGTACTGGGATCAGCTGGGTGTGCTTGGTCTGTCTGGCTCTGTGCCCTTGGTGGTCCTTCCACCTCCAGTAATTCAGTCTTAGGGACTGAATGAAGATTTTAGTTCTCCCTTTCCCTCTTCACATTGAAAATTATTCTGGGAAGTTTAACTGTGTTTGCTCACTGAACTGTCACTCTTGTAGCGGTATTTGTTAGGGGACGAAGACAAGAGATGATAGTTATAGTTTTCAGTTCCAGGCAACCTTTTGGAATATCTTGGCACTAATTTGGTTTCCAAATAATGTGCCTGCTTTATGGGAAGAATTCCTTATGTATCTTGCTTGTAACACCCAAGACCTGAACTCTACTCTCTTAATCTCAAAAGTCCCTGCAACTTTCTAAGCTGAAGGAAAACTCATGCATTTCTGCAAGTAGCAGACTTTGTAGACAGCCCAGAGACAGAAGCAAAGACAATGCATCTTTGCTCAACAACATGTGATAACTTTGGGGATTTTTCATTGCTGTTTTTCTTCCCTTCCAGGGATTAGAAATAAGCGTTTCATGAAATGGGCTGATGATTGGAAGGAGACCAGACAAATCTAAGACTGTTTTTTTTGAGAAGCAGATTTCTAGCCACTAGAACACTTATTTGCAGCTGGTTGCAGCTGCCCACCTTTCTACATCTTTATTTCAGTAGCTGATGTAGTTATTTTGGTGAATCACTTGCTAATTTTCTGCAATACAATTGCTTGATAGAACATATTTTTAGAGATATGACCTCTCTGAAGCTCATGACTGCAGTTGAGGATGTCTGTTCTTGTGATGTGTGAAATACATTCTAGTCTATAAAGGTCAAATGAATTTTCACAGAGGCAGGGTCTGCAGCCAAAGAATTTATACTGATTAACTGCTTTTTGAGAACCCCCTGCATGAATTTCCAACCTTCAAATAAGTCACCACTTGGGAGATCATTGATGACACGGACACTTGTCTCAAAATTCAGCCACTTGATCTTTATTGAACTTGATAGGCAAACTAAATGATAATTGAGACACTAATTAAAATGCTGTGCCTGTACTCTTGGTTCTGTATTGAAAGGAAATACTAAATTATTTAATGACAATCTGGGGAGTTACAGGTACAGATCTTTAGCAGACTTGTAAGAAAGAGGGCTTATTCAGATGTTTGAGCACTGCTGCTGCTACTGCTGCTCCAAATAGTCCAGTTGATCCCCTGGCTTTACAAAGGCATCACTAGGATCCCACTCACCATAGTTTTCTAGCAAGTGCCAGGACATCATATCTACTCTGGTGAGCAAAACTGAAGTGTGGGGCCTTGGTTTTGTTTTGCCTTTTCTAGTAATTTTCATTGTGCAGTCATGATACTATTAATCCACATCTGCATTTGTAAGTTCACCTTCATAAAACATGATCTGGTTCGTGACTGCAATCAAATTGTCTAATTCTATGTTTCAAACTATTTTGAAACATAGAATTAGACAATTCTATGTTACATATGAAACATAGAATTAGACAATTCTATGAAACATATATCCCTTTTACTCTGATATCCATTCAAAATAAATTAGTTGCTTCTTCCTTCATTTTCCACCCTGCCCTTTATCATTGTTCATGTACATCCATACATTTCTGCTTGTTTTCCCTACTGACACACTCGTGGCAGCTGTTAAGGCGTGAGGATATTAGACCTAATCAAAATGTCTCAAGTTTTTAGTAAGTCACATATGACTGTATTCACAAATTACTTTAGATGATTATTCTCTCAATGCAGTCACTTCTCTGCTCCATTGTCCAGGAACCAGAAAAGTGAAAATCAGGCTTCGCACTTCCACAGGGATCTCAGTGGTAGGTAAAAATTTCATCACTGCCAGTGATTTGTTCCCTGTGCAGAACAGATTTGTCAACAGGGCCTGCAAAATACTTACAAGCTTAGTACAGCACCAGTTCTGCTCATCCTTTCCTGTCCTTTCCGTACCAACAGTGTGCAGCAGATCAATTTCCTTCACTGGGGGGAGTCAGGAACTGCTATGAGAACAGATGCTAGGGAAGCAGATGGGGCAAGGGTTGATTTGGAGCAATGACAACTCCGTAACCTTTTGCTGTCTGCCTGAGATTGCAACTTCCCTGTATTCCATAGCAGAATGCAAGTCCAGGCTTAGCACTGTACTCAAGCAGTGGTAGGTGGCAGCTGAGCTTCTCAAGCACAGTGTGGTGGCCCTGAAAAGGCAGTTCATGCTCGAGTGGGGCTTTTTATGCATTAGGTTCCAGCCTGTATTGCCGGCAGTACCTCAGGTTTTTTCAGGAGTTTGGTCTCACAGGGCTTGTCAGCCCAGCAGTGCTGTAAGCTCTTATTTCATACATGATGAAACAGACTGTGAACTGATCAAAAGTTGCTTCTCTAATAAGGGACATCAACTCCTGCACTGATTTGTCAGTGTGAATGAGAAGTGTGTGTCCCAGGCCAGCCAGAGGGTCTGGGGCAGAGCAAGGTGTGCATGTAGATACATAGCCTCCAAGCCCCAGACAACAAGCAGCTGTCCCCCACTTCCCCAGGGGCAAAGACAGGATTTTTGTTCCTGTTTGTCTTTTGTTAGGGTCAAGGGCATGCTTGGTGTTTGTGTTTGCACATTTTGTAGGGGAAAAAAAAAAGAACACTTTGGTTCTCCCCGTGATTTATCTGGATTGTTCATAGTATAGTAGACAACTTCAAAAGTCTAAGGATGTAAGTCTTCAGCAGCAAAATAAAATTTGTTCTTTCAGCCAGGTAAAATGCCATTTAGATGTACTCAATTAAAAATCAGGATTTAAAACATTTAGTAAGGTTACAGAGAGTTCCTGTATATGTATCCCAGATATCCTGGGTAGTTTATTCAGGATGCATTACAAAAGATTTGTTATGTCAAATTACAGGGTTAAGGCCAAATAAGTGCTTTTGGAATCAAATATTTATTCTTTCTGGTGACTGATAAACAAGAAGATCATGAAGATTGAGAGGTACTCTGCATTTTATTTAAAAATGTACTTCAGATCTGGCCAAGTGATCATCAAAATAATTTATAGTTTTTCAACCTGATCTTTGCCTTGAAATATGTTTTAGTTAATGAATTTCCTCTTCTGAAGTTGAATGACCATTAACACAGAATCTGACTAAAAAGATGCCTTAGTATGCATGATTTATTTGCCAGGGAGCCAATGATAACATATTAGAACACACCAGAATGTCTTTGGTCCCATTGTGATGAGAAGACTTAAGAGCAATGGCATAGATGTGATGGGACTGGAAATAAAAATGTATGTAATTGTGCATTTAGTGTACTTGTTCACAGAGCTCCTGCAGATTTTCTTTATTAAGTTACTGTCACTTGAGAAGCAGCAGAAGTGCAAAAATAGATGACTTTGTACAGCACACTTTGGTGTGCTGTATTACTCTTCAGCGTAAGATTTTACCCTGTGTCTCAGGACCACATGAATCATAGTGAAGGGAAGCTGACAGCTTTCTAATGTTCTTTTTGCATGTGCCTGTCTATCCCCTTACCCTCCATTCATCCAAAAACCAAAATTAAACTAAACCAAACCCCATTGAGATGCTTGCCTGAAATGCTTTCCTGTAGAACTAAGCCAGAGACTTTTCCTAGGGTGCTGTGTGTTGGGTAAATTGGAATAAAAATGCTGTTCAGCTGATGGCTCATGCTGGTGGCACCTGCAATCTTATCAAACATCAGGCTCTTCATGGTGCTAAGTGGGAGGTAATGCCAAGTGTGCCTGAGTGTGTTACCAGCTGTCAGGCTGAGCTCGAGAAGTATGATTAAGGCATTTCACTGCTGGAAGCTGGGCCACAGTGTGGGGTTGCTGTGATTTTCTGTGGTGGACACAGACCAGGCTCCTCTGAGGAGATGTGACCAGAACTGAGCTTTGCAGTCCACTGCAGTGGTCAAGGTTCCTAATGTGACACTTGTCACTGGCCAAGTCCAAAACATTCTCTAAGATGGAAGAGCAGTTTGGAGAGTTATTACAATATTAGCACAATACTACAATGTATGTCCCTGTCAGACATTGTGCACTGCTGATTTACAACTTTAAAAAATTGTTATTGCTTTAAAAGGCTGGTATCAGCTGATAAAGCTGATCTGTGCCATTCTGAGAAGCCCAGTCTCATCCTAAAAACTTGTGGAGGAACAGGGATGGGTCAGCAGTTGGCAGTTCAGAGAAAAAGTGTCACAACCTATGAATATGTTTTCTTACATCATGAAGACATGCTAGGAGACAAAGATGAAAACCAGCTTGTGAGGATACAGGCAACAATTACAGAGAAAATGCTCTGTGTCATGAAAGGGGAGGGAAGGAACACCAGGGTCTAAAACACTTTTGGGTGCTGCAACCACGAGAAACCTCCTGAAATCGCTCAGCCCCACTCAAACTGCTTTTAGTAAACAAGTGACTAAAATTCAAGCACTGCCTTTATAAAGCCTCTTGGCTTCAGAGAAGTGGCTCACTGTCTGACAGTTCACTGCGAGGTTCTTCTCCAGGACTGCTTCCCTCCTTGGGGAGCCGCCTGGAGAGCGGCTCGCACGCTGCGCCAGGCAGGCCTGGCCTCCCCCAGTGCCACCTGCTCTGCTGAACGCCGTGCCGCGCTGAAGGCGCCGCCATCTCGGTGCCAGCTCTGCAGGGCGGCTCCGCACGTCGGGCTTGGCTGCTCTCCCGCGGCACGCAGAGTTTGCCGAGCCCTTTGGCTCAGGAGCACTTGGCAAGCTCCGGAATGCACTCCGCTGGGCAGCGGCACACGCATCCAGGGCGCTGCTGTTGTGCCCCATCCCGGGCGCTCCCCGCAGGCTGTGTGTGCCTGCGGGGCACTCGCTCTGCGGCTGACACCGCCCTCAGACAGCAGGCAGCCGGAGCCATCGCCGCTGAAGGGTTAGCCGGAGAACACGCCGCAAAGTCGAAGGCTGAATTGAGATATAGGTGGGGAAGGCGGCTATGATGTTCCAGCTCTCTTTAACAACCATTCTGAGACTTGTAAGGCATTGTGTTGTGCTTGTTGCTGGATTTAAGGCTGCTGACTGTCAGGCGGTGAAAAAAGTCACTTTGTGCTTTCCTCTTTAAGCCAAGTTGCTGTTTATATTACCAAGAGACCAGCACTGCTGACTAACTCTTGGCATGTTAACCTGGGAAGCATGTTCTCTCCTAGGGAAAAGGTCTCCCTTAGGACCCGTATAGTTGCAGAGTTGTATATCATGTAGGTGTCAAGCCCAATCAGAGCTTCCTTGTCAGGATGTGTCAGGGCAGCTGCCTGCAATCTGTGTGACAGCGCACATCTCTGCCAATGAACTACTTTTGCTCTCCCTTATGCTGTGTCTGCCATCTGCATGACTGTTGGAATGCTGCCAGGGAGAGAGAGCAACTGCATGCACAGAGGTGTCTGGGTGGCACCTCTTGTAATCTGTGTTCTGCACGGTGTATTGATTGGCTTTGTGGAGGGATCCCAGGGGCTGAACACCAACATCACATACCAGAGCATGGCATTTTAATCAGAGACATTTTTAACCACTGGGAGCAGCTCTGGTAATGTCTACTTTGAAAAAAAAAAAATGCTCCAAAGGAAAAAAAATGCATATGCCTGTTAAGAGCTATGTGCAGTTCAATGTAGAATACAAATAAGTAGGTTGTCCCAGGGCCAAGTGCACTTTGAAGTAAAGCTGTAGTGAGTGCAAATCAGTGATACAAGTGTACACACTGAAATAGGGTTTTTGCATGTGCATCTGCACAGACCATGGCTAAGCAGCAAAGTCTGCACAGTACAGTGCCGTTCCTGTCTGCCAGCTGTAAAATCACTTGTCTCAGAGGATGAAAAGGTGTTCCACAGGAGATGAGGCTGACAAGGCGCAAGAGAGACTTTAGAAAAGTTAGATGGAGTTTCCTCTGTATTTGCAATAGTAAAGAGTTGTGAGAAAAATCGAGCTCTTTTGGGGTTGGTGTGCCAGGTAATTGCACCAACATTTTGAATAAGGATTGAAAAATGACCACCTCAGAAACATCAGGGAAGGTTATTCTCTTCCTCAGCCCATAACAAGCTGTGTAGTAGAGTTTACCCTTCTGTAATAAAGTCTCAGAGTCTCTGAAGAGCTCTGTTAACCTTGAAATCTCTGTAGTAGGTTACTTTCCACCTGCAAAGTAGAAAGTACCACTTATTCACAGGCATGAATGACACCAAATGTAGTCCGGAGGCAGACTTGAAAGGACATTTATCTGATGTTTGTGGGAATTTAACTGAGAGGAAGCTTCTGAAATACCAAAACAGAGAGAATAGTAAAATTATTCCCAAAGTGCTGCCTGCCTGCTAATTGCTGGCCGTCTGCTTTTGTAAAAAGAAGGAAGAGAAAGAGTTCACACATGCAAAAGCGATTGCTGACTTCTGGGGAAAACTGTTCTCTTTCTTCTCTTGATTTCGGATATTTTAAATGACGAAAGCAATATATCAGAGTAGGGAGAGAGGGAAAACCGTCAATGTTACCTTGGTATCTGAGGATCAAAGATATGTCCCCTCCCTACAGTGCCCTGAGAATGGCAGCACTTGTTCCTGAGGAACTGCTCTTAGCTCAGAACAGGCAATGTCTCTTCATTCCCTGTGCTGCCACACACATCAGGAGCTGCCTGCCTGCCTTGGGAGAGCAGGATATGTAGCTTTTCCCAATAGAAACAGGGCAGCTTAACCAGTTATCCTCTGCCAATGAAAAGAAGCAGGAAGATAAGTATCAGAGAATGGTTATTCCCTGGGTGGTGACACGGCTGACATGTATTTTCTTGTGAAGATCCGGTGAGCTACAGCTATTAAATAGCCGGAATTTATAAAATTCATGGCCAGCTTTCCTACTCACCTTCCTTTCAGCATTTGAAAAGTCTGTGATTTTTTTCTGACTACTATACTTTAAACACAGAAAATAATAGAAGCTAAGAGAAACATGGGTTTGTTCTTTGCATTCAGTTACCACTTTACTGTGTGCATTTTAACACTCAAAATGTACTGGCTTTCACTGACATTTCCATCATGTTGGAGTGCCTGTATGTCCCTCATGTTTCTAATGAGGCACAGAGTATAGAGAATATAAATGACAGGAAATAGGCTGCAGTTTTTTTAATTACCAAAATCATATATATTTTAAAGCTCTAGCCTAAGGTTACAGCACAACAAAGCTTTCTTCTGCAGTTTACTTGAAAACTAGGACCAAATTTCAGTCTCCGCAGGTGACAGAAAACAGCAGAGTTCCCAGTACAAAAGCAGAGACCCATACACCATCCAGCTCTGTAGTCTATTTTCCAAGAATTCGGTGACACCTTTCCTTGTAGAAGTAAAGCAGATGAGGGCAGGACAGACAGTCAATGAGACAAAAGAAAATGGAGAAAAAATTAAAATCAGTCTATACTGTGAAGACATTAGGTGAGGGTGTTCAGGACCTGCTGTGAGAGACCTAAATCAAGACATGCATAACAGTTTCCCCCATCTCACCAGGCAAAGGGTTGCACTGACTTTGCATCAGAAATGATGAACAGCATCAGCTCGCCTGAGTTCTTAATACACATCACACCTTTTGTATAAAATTTTGCCAGAACTATGGGACAATTTTCTGAGATGAGAATTATTTTTTGTCACCTGTAAATTGCACTTTTGTGAGGAGCAATACTGAAGAAAAGGAAGGTGAGGTGTCAGTGGTGTGAGCTGGTGCATCAAGGCTGCACAGCTGACAAATGAGATTTCTGACAAGGAGAGCTGTAGGAAGAAAAAAAAGAACCAAGTTCAATTCCTGGTGATTTGAACAGACTGTTGAATTTGGAGGCTGTCATTGGGAAATCCTGGTTTGCAGACACAAATGGACAGTGGACATTGACATGAAAATGCCAGTGTGAGTCAGTCTCTGAATTATGTTTTTAGGTGTAAATAGTCTTTTACCTGGGTCTTGGCAAAGGGTTAAGACAGGGTATTAGCAAGGTCGTGTTTACTGCTTGCATTACAAGGCATGTTCAGGACCCATCATTCCAGCTGCAGTTTTCACAAGCAGTATGTATTGAAGGTGTTGTGTTAGTACACATAAATACACACATAAATACATGTATACAGGCTGAAGCCTCCTGAGAACCATTAAATTCATTTGGAGAGATGAATGGCAATGAAAAGAATTTGTTCATATTCTACCTATAGAGTTGAACCTGGGGAGAAAATAAAAAAAAAATAAACACTATCTAAAGTATCTAAAGATTTCTTATTCCTTACTTCCTTGTCCTTTGTATTTTACCAGAAGGTGTTATTGGAAATCTTCAATGGCAAAGGGTGTCTGTGGTATCAAGATTTTTCTTGTTCTTTCTGATGCATGGAAGAGTTGCTGTATGATGATGGAGCAGGAGCAGTCCAAAGGCTTTTTAATTGTGTGGACACATGGTGTTGGCACAGTAATCTGTTCCTTGGGCTTGAACTTCCATTAAGTCAACTTATGCTATAGTACTAAAAATGTAACAAAATTGAATTTGGGGAAGGCAAAACTGATAAGAGATTTGCCGCTACTGGGAGTGTGAATCAGACCTTTTCTGTAGCAAAGTTGCAAACATTATCTGAATATGAGTGCACAGAGACAGTGAATTTCTTTTCATGGTTTTAGCTCTGATTTGATAGAGGGGAGTACCTGTTTGTTTCTGTACGTAAGAGATTGTCTGCAAACTAGCAACAAAAGGATCTATCCAAGATGCTTTTGATAACTTCCAGGCAGGACAGCACAATGAGCATAGCAGCTATAGATGTATGCTCTGATATCAAGCAGTGAGTGCTTTTTGAGATAGTGAGGTGGATTTTGTTCATATTCAGCAGTGCCTTGGACTATCATTTCTGAGACATTTTCACATCTATCTTTGATCTGAAATGTGTTAATCTAATGAGTGGGTAGAGAAAATGAGTTACTATGGGAACAATGTCTTTAACTTACTGGCCCAGCTGGTTGCTCTGGCAGTCGAAGCACGCCGCAAAATGGAGTGAGGCCACCAGAGACAAACATGCATTTCAATCTTAAAGGAAGCACTCACCTTGGGCTTGGGCTGTGAAGGATAACAGCAGACCTCTGGGAGCTCCATCATGTGCTTAAAGCAAAGAGAGAGGATGGGGAGTGTAGGATCTGACTCTGATAAGGAAACTTTTCTAGTGGGAAGGAAACAAAGACTCTTCTTCTGGGTTTCTTGGGGTGTAACTGATAAATTATAAGGACAGCTGTTAAAGCTTAAAGCTTTTAAATATGTTCTGGTGGTCATTAGCAAGGTATTTCACCGTTAAACAGTTTTGTGACCTGATTTTGCTTCCTATTTCTTCTGTAGGCTCACAGAAGAAGCCCTGAGTATGAAAAGCAGGGGTGTGTTCACCCTTGACCTGGAGAGCAGTGGTACCTGCAGTGGTGGCTCGTGATCTCTGTGGAGGAGTTGTTGGCTGGGAAGCAGCATCCTGTATTGGTATTAAATGTCCTCTGTTTCACCTTCCTAAAAACTTAATGCACAGGGAGAGGGAAAAGCTGAATTTCTTATTACTGCTCATTAAGGGAGGAACTTTCGTCTGAGTGGGAAAGTCTTAATTTTCTCTTATTTGATTCCTGTCTTTGGCCTATTACCTGAACAAGGCAAAGGGAAAAACCAGTGGGCATCCTGCCTCCCTTCAGCTCACTTCCTCTCAGTGGCATGTGAGCATTGGGTGAGTACTCACCCCAACTTCAATACCTACAGGTGAACAGGAAATAGTTCCTCTGGGTAATTTCTTTGATACCTACATTCCTCACTATGTAATGTGTGTCCTACTTTCTAATGTGGTTTTTGCCTACTTTCTCGGGAAAAGCACTGTACAATTTATGTGGTTAAATCAAATCAGGATCTAAGCATTTTGACCTGCATTTTTTTAATGAAAAGTAAGTGAAGAACAATTAATGAAACATTCTGGATCAATATCAACTCTGAAATACAATAGAAGACATGCAAACATTATCAAATTACTACGACTTGCTGGATTTCTAACTGGGTTTTGACCACCACTCTCCTAATCCAATGTTTCTCTCCACAGTCACAAATTTTTGTACCTTCTTATTTTTTCAAGTTGATTCCTGCCCTCAAGGTCTCTTAGCAGTCCCTTGCTTGCTGTGTAACCAGGCTGGCAATCAGCCTAAGGTAGATTAGTCATTGATAATTTCCTCCCAGCACTGTGAGCTTTTGGGTGATGCCTTCTCAGACAGCTGCAGGTCTTACACTGCCCCAAGTTATGTCAGTGTTGATCTTCTCCTGGCTACTGTTGTCCAGGAATCACTGTGGGTCTGTGTGGATTCCCCACACCCGCCCTCAGACTGTCGTTGGAGCTATGCTGCTCTGCCTGTGGCCCTGGTGCTTGGATTCTTCTGATTTCTGTGTTGTTATTGTGTCCCTACAATTAGAACTTCTTCTCACTGGTACTGTCTCTAAAGTTTAATGTTCTGCTCTTTGCTGGACTCATTTATTTGCTAACTTTGTGTGTATGCATCTCTATTGGAAACCTCAGGGACTTGCCTAACTTTGAGCTCACCTGCCCAAGAGCACCTAGCTGGGGAGGGCTAGGCTGCTTTTTCATGTGTACATGGCAAGGGAAGGGTCTCACTGTCTTTAGTGCCACAGGCACATCTCCAGGCCAGGTAGGGTCACACTATGCAAGAATTTGAACACAAGGAGACTGCCTTTTTCCTGGTTTGAGAATGAAAACACTGGTGAAAACAACTGATAAAATCCATGGCACCCTGTTGTAAGCACCCTGAGCTCAGTGTTGCAACACCTGCATTCCCAGTCCACAGAAGTGCAACTGCATCATCTCCCTGCCAGCCTTTGGCAACTGTGCCTCTCCACCTCTGGCATGTTCCCAAGCTCTTCTCTGGAGAGCTTTCTATGATGCAAAGAGGTCAATAATACAAATAATTAATGTCAAGTGGCTGTCAATAGATACTAGGTCTGAAAATGTAGCACGTGTAAGCCCATATTAATTAATTGCATCCCATTCTGAAATCTGAACATCAAGGAAACTAGGAGGGATGGTATGGTGATAATGATCAATGCTTACTTTTTCCTGAGAGATGCTGAGGAGCAGAGCAGCTTTGACACAGCTAAATCCTAACTGAGTTGATTTATCTCTCCCTTCCTATGAAATTGAATTTTTAAATATTTGATAGTTGATGGTGTAATGCTTACTTTACAGAAAGTTGAGGTGCTCAGGCGTAATATTAAAAATTCCTTTAATGTATTGATTTAAAATACAAAAAGAAGAATTACACAGGAAAGCAGCAAATGAGAAATTAAGTTTTTATCTCAACACACAGACTGCTTTTTCATGTGATCTGATCCATGTTTTTGCTATTTATATTTCATATTTAGGCCTTGCATCTGGTGCATTTAGCCCAATCCAATTCCCTGCTCTCAGAAACATTTTATGAAGGTGGAGGAACAGGGATCTCATCCTGGCACATACAGACCTTGAAAAGGGTGATAGCAAACAAGACAGATCAGACCAACACCACCACCATGTTAAAAAGAGCCCATATAAAGATCTTTCCCGTACAGACATATTGATGTCTATATTGATTTGTAGGCTGGGAGCTCTTGGATTTTTTCTATGATATTTCTAAAGCAGATATCTGATAGTGTCAACTTTTCTACGTTGCAAAACTTTTTTTGCCAAATGGGAGGGAAAGAGCTACAGGAATAAAATCAGAGGCTTTATAAAGGCCCTGATTTTTAATATACAAAATAGTCTCACTAGAATGAGAAGGAGGGGATACATGGGGGAACAGAGTAACATATTTTTTACCTTCAGAATAATGCAGATCTTTACTCAGCTGTAGAAACATTTTAATACAAGATTTTTTCTTTGCATGCTGAATATGACACACAAGTAAAGGCTTCTGTCCACACCAGTCCCTGTGTCTCTTTGCTGCCCCTTCCCTGCTGGTGGGTCTAGGTCCCAGTGAGAGTGCAGTGAACAGAATTCCTTTCCCAGGGCAGTTCTGAGGGCGGGGAGCTGTCACTGCGGTCAGGCTGCAGGGGACTGGGGTGGCTGAGGGTGGGGAGAGCCTGGAACACATCTCCAAGTGGTTAAGAGTCAAGGAGCCTGCCTGTTAGGTGCCACTGAGCTGAAATTACTCTGCTGGTATGAAAATAAGTTCTCCAGACTGAGATCTTAACTTTGGTCATGCTGGATATTCTTACAGCTAAGCAGCATAACTTGTTGAGCACAACATTTTTTCAGAAACTGCTCTATGGAGTCCCTTTGGGTGCTGAGAAACTGCAGTCTATGGTGGAGTAGCCAGTGTTATCGAAATGTATTGAATTGCAGTAATTCCTACAATTACTCATGACTGATTTATCACTTGATTGTAGGAATTCAGTTTAAATAGATTTTTTTCCATCTCTCTTGCTCCCTAATTGATTATTTTTTTTGAATGCTGGATGTTTGAGTTTCTCTCATAAAGTAGATTAAAGTCATTATAGCTGTGTGCTTTTTAATAATTTTGCTGTATAATTACTGTTGCTGCCACTCTCTTCTGGTTTACATTGCTTCTTTATTAGCAACTTTTATTGCCAGAAGCTTTAAACATTTAATAATCTGTCAAGGTGGTAATTTGTTGTCTTTTTTTTCTTTTTTTCTTTTTTTCTTTTGTTTTCTTTTGTTTTTTCTTTTTCTTGAAGACATTTTCAGTGATATGTTCAAGCACCTGGCCTGCCCAGATGCTTTAATGTTCACTTATCTCTGTCTAGTTGGCCTCATGTTATTTTTAATTGCCCTTCTTCTGGATAACCAAAGCTACCCATTCATCTCAGAGTATAAATAAGTTACATGCAACTGCATCAGGCAGTAGGAAAACAGACTGTCCAGAAACAGTAATGAGGGTGATGGCCAGAGATGATGGATAGGCTGTCTGTTGGCACCAGCAAAAGATCATTATTGGAGCCTGATACAGCATTCATAGTAAATGCAGGCTGTAGTGGTTTCCATACCATGGAGGGATTATGCCCCAATTTCTTCTTTTTAATGCTTTTTGGGGTTTCCATTGAGGGTCTCTGCAGAAACACAGCCATCCTTCTCCCTGAGCTCCCAGAGGCTTTTCCTATATGATGCATATCAGCTCTGGAGTAGCTTGCCTTTCTCAAAAGCCAGGAAATGCCAAACAGTTAATGGGTGGTATTTTATGTCTGTAAGAAGCCCTTGGACTGCAGTTCTGGCCAAGATGAGCAGAAGTCACTGGGCTATGGCTCCCTGAATAGCCTGAGGAGCCCTGTTCCATGGCAGCTGTGTATCCATCAGCCTTCATTGTCGCTGAGGGGCAGCACTGCTGAGTGATGGCATTTTGCAACAGTGGCAGCAGTGTCCTCTGGGGTCACAACCATGAGCTGCAGCAGTACCCAGTTCTCATGCAGTTCTCATTCACCCAGCACACCCTGTGCCCCACTGGAACAAGGCACCATTGGTTCTGCTGCAGCAGCTGCTCTTTACCCAAAATATTCATTGGAGCTGGCAGCTGGCCCCCACATGTGCCCCTGGGCCTCACCACAGGCATGGGACCTCAGGGGTAGGGCAACAGTTTCCAAGGCAGCTTCTCCTGTGGACATGAGGTGCTGGGAGATGGGACAGCAGCAGGAAGGGCTGGAAGAAGTGAGCAGCTCAGTACAGATCACTGAAAGTGGGGACATGGTGGCCTCTTGGTAAAGAAAGGACTGTGGTGGTGAGGAAAGAGTTCCATTCTCCCCGTCCTCATGGACAGGACAAAATGAACAGCCCAGCTGTTCTGAGCTGAAACTAAGAATTTAATTTCTGGTGAGGAAAGAGGCTGAAGCTTGGGAGCAGAGCACCTGGGGACCTGGTGGCATTTCAGCTGCTGGTGGTTTCAAAGGAATGCCTGAAACATGAGCCTGTGGAATCTGACACGTGTATGATGGGCTCCTCCCTTCCAGCAGGATGGGTCAGGCTGGCTCTTAATTATCTTTCCCCTCTGCTGTCTGTCTGTGGAAGTGCAAGCCAGAGGGAACAGATATGCTGGGATTTGCACATACATCTCCCCTAAAAATCAAAACAAAAACACGGAATAAAGGTTTTGACACACAGAGAAAAGAGTACAATTCAAAGACATCAATCATTTATGACTGAAAATAGGGAACAGTCAATAATTGCTTGTGGAAAATAAGATATTTACCTATATTTTAAATGACATCTTACAAATTTCTATTTTCTTTGCTTTATAGTTGTTTTTAGGGGAAATAATTACTTTACTTTTTCCTAGATTCCTTCAACCATTTTGGGATAAGCTTTTTCATTAATGGCAATGACTGTCTGCATTTCTTTTAGCACCTTGTCTGTGCCTTATTTTATCTTGTCAGAGAAAACTAGCAGATAGATAGCAATTCTTAGGGTTGTTCTTGTCTATATGATTATCCAGACAGGATTTTGACAATTTCAGTATAGTAGTCTCCTCTCAGGAAGTCTTTGATTGTACTAAAACATACTCTAAAGTGCTAATTTCTTAACCTTCTAGAGTTCATTATTTGGAGAGATAAAAATTGAGTTAAAAATTACCTAACAGGTCATCATGCCAAGGTATAATCCAGTTAAAATTTTTTCAAATTGAATTAAGTAGGCAGTATAGCATGTATTGATTTTAAAAAATCTTCTTAATATAGTCATATCATAAAACTCTTGACTTTTTTTTCTGTTTTGACAGAGCTGGTTTTTACTTCAGCATTTTGTTTTGTAAAACTGTCACCATCTTGATGGCTTCTCAGTTGTATAAGACTTTGACCTGTGGACCAATTCGGGGTTTGGAGAAAACACAAGGGCAAAATTATCTACTTCTTTGCCACTTGTGAATAAGTTTCTCATATTACATTAACATGAAGAAGCTGAAGGCTGCTTTAGATTAACTTCTGAAGGACTGATGTTGTGGCCTTAATTAAAATGCATCATTTGCATTTTCAAAACAGAAATTTTTGTAAGTTCTTCTTTCAAGTGTTCTTTTTGCCCTGATAATTATAATTCTTAGTTCAGTTCTTTTTTAGCCTGGAACAAAAGCAAAGAAATAAATAGTTAAATACATGAAGAGATAACTTCAGCTATGACTCATATTTCTGGAAGGTGGGCAAAAGTCAGACAAATTGAATTCAAGAGCTGCTCTGTGGTGTGGGATAAAGAGGAGGATCCCAACTTCATCACTCCTTATCCATTCCCATCTATGGCTTTCCTCTGCAAAATCTTTGTTTTGTGGATTTGGGAACTACAGCCATAGCCTCCTGTTACTGGGCTGTTCAGTGACCTCTTATGGGAGAATAGGAAAAGGTCTAGTGCCTCAGCATAGATTAATAGCCAAAATATATGTGGCAAAAGAGAAACAAAAGGAAAGTGGAGTCTGGATGTCTCTACAGGGATAGAGTTTTAAGTCTTCCTGTGGACCTTAAAATGAAATTTGAATGTCCACAAGTATGGGGAGTATTTGAACTTTGACCTCCTCCAGTTGCTTTGCTTTTAAAGAAGGTAATTTCAATAGTGATGCTGGCTTTCTGATGGTCTTTGGCTCATCTACAGACACTGCTCATCTCAGTGGTTGAGGAGGAAGGGAATAGGTTGTTTGGGGGGTGTGGGGGGGTATTAAAAACATTAAAAATTTATTTCTGTTTATATCTTAATTGTTGAAAATACCATAAAAATGCTTTTCTGGTATGCAGATACTGGTCTTTTAAACATAACAATGATTTGGTTTAAAAAAAAATTCAGTTGTCCTTTCTTTAGAAAAAGATATCCCGTGGCAAACCTGAACTTGACAGTATTTGTTCAATTCACTGTAACTACTAGAAATGCTTCATCTATTCAAAAGCTTTCATGACAACCTCAGGGACTGTTAGGCTTTAATATAATCTGGTTTTATATCTAATTTTTCTCTCAGATGATTTCCTTTTTTGTTTTTTCAACTTGTCTACATTTTTTATTATAGTAAAAATTTTTTCCCTTCAAAGGTAACAGCAAAGCAGTAGTGTTTCAAACCTTATATCTAAATTCCTAGGGTCCAGTTCTTATGCAGAGCTAAGCTATTTATTGCTAAAATAATGTTGCAGATTTGCTACTGAACAAGCTCATTCAATCAATAGTTCCTGTTTGATAGACTAAATAAATGATGTTGTGCTATGTGATAATCTCTTGAGTTTTCCCACCACCTGACAGAAGGCTCATACTGAAGTGGGAGTGCAGAAATGGAGGAATTGACAGGCCTAGAGAAATGGACAATTAAGTTGGTATACTGAGGTCTGTGGCAAGGCAATGGAATAAGATAGAATACGTGCCTGAAATATCAAAATCTTACATGCTAGTTTAAAGTGTCCCAGGAGAACTACTGGACAGATACTGCATGAAAAGCAGATGATACTCTTGTTTCAGCAGATTAGGTGACTTATCAGCAGCCTAAAACTTGGAAATATGGGGAAATGAGGCCAGAACACTTTGGAAAAAGGAACATTTTTCCAAATATATATTTGGAAAAAAAAATATATATTTCTAAAGCAATAATCTGCTTATTTTCAGCAAATATGTTTTGAAGCAACCTCTGCTCAAAGAGGAAGAGGCCTGAGGTATTGCAAGGAACAAAATGGTGTTTTCAGCAGCAGGACCCTTGCTCCAAGGTTGCAGTCTGGTCGGTGGTGCCAACAATTACACAAGTCACAGATTTCAAATGTCACTATTATCCAGCCACATCTGCAGTGTCTCACATGGCAAAGTGACAATGAGAAGTGTTTATATTCAAGATATCACTTGTTTCTGCCTTACATCCATACTGTAAAATGTTTGATTCTATTGGTTCTTATTTAAGTCATTTCCCACTTCAGAAGAAGAAAATGTTTTATCAACTAAGTGCAACTGCCTTGCCCCTTGGCTGGGACAGAAGAGATGCATCAGCAAATGCCTGGGCAGATGTGAATGCATTGCTAAATAAATGGGCCCTTATGAGGATCTGATTTCAATTTTGGGATAAGTAAATGTGTTTGCTTTGGCATTACTTTTTTTTTTCTTCTGGATGTATTTTTTCCCATAACTACCAATAAACTGCAAATAGAATGATAGAAAAGAAACTGTATTGTGTGTCATAAATAGAATTATTGACTAAATAGAAGCTGTAGGATCTACGCTGCCAATGTGTAAGCCAGATAGCATATCTTGACTGTACAATTTTATTTCTATTTTCATAGAAGCAGCAGTTAAAAAAATCATTATCGCATGCATCTGAGCTAATCATATTTGATTTGGATGTTACTGGGATGCAATAGACAGGAAGCCCCAGGGTGCCATTTTACTAAGGCAGTTTTCAGAGAGGAACCACAGTTTCTGCAGCAAAGCACCACTGATTTACATGGATTTTCTTGTCACATGTTTTGGCAAAATGTATCAGCTTGTGCTTCTTAGCATCAACAAATAATACTTGACTTGCAAACAAGCTCCTTGGCAAGTACCCAGCCACAGGAGGCTTGGAGACTTGACTGTATAAAAAGACTTTCATTTCACCAATTTCTGAACTGGCACTGTCCCTGCCATGGTTGTCTGCAGCCGCTTGCTGATCCCTACTCTTGATTCTTGGATATTGAAGCTATTCAGCCTGTTAGCTTTTACCAAATTCCAAGCAATGAAAATTAAACATTTATTCTTTCAATTTCCATGTAAATGCCTTAAAGGGCTCTCAAGCTCATTTGTGCTCTCATGTTTGAAATTAATCTTTTCTACCATGTGACATTGGTATCTTTACCCTCACAATGTAGGTCTTTCAAAATGTACACCTTTTAAAGAAAAGAGGCAGCTTACTTTGTATTTTTCCTGTGACGCCTACTTCTTCCTAATGAGCTTAAATATAAGAAGCATAAACCCATCTGGAAATAAAATTATGCTCTAGGTTCACTAAAAAAAGTAATTACATTATAATCAAACTGTCACTTTTTGAGATAATGGGAGGTGAAATACACTACATGCTGACAAAAGAAGAGGATGGTTTGCTCTTTTAATCATCATCCATGGCACAAAGCAGTGAAGCAAATCTGAATTACGTACTGTGTAACCAGGAGCCAGGCAGGTAAATCTCAGCAGTAGGACCAGGGAGATAGATAATCTTTCCTTTGGTGGGATCTGAGAACCTTCAGCTTATGCAGCCCAATACATGTGCAGGCTACTGCTGTCAACAGCCCAAGGGTGTTTGGATACATGGTGGGAAGCACTGACCTGTCATTAGGAAAGGCACTCTATTCCTGTGTCATGTTTTGCACAGAATTGCAGTCTTTGCTGCTGTAGCAACTCTTGCATTACCCTCTTTGCTTCACCTGAAGCAGTTGTGCCCCACCAAGCAACCTGTGCTCAGCTGAGGCTGACCCCTGTCTCAGGTTAAACATGTGAGGGAATTGGGCCAATCTGAGTGTGTGAGTTGTCTTTCTCATATTTTGCTGTACGTTATGACCATCTCAACCTGCACTACTGGAAATGCCTTGGTTTAGGTGAAATCCATGGTCCTGTGTAGCCCCTAGGCAGATGGCAGCATTCAGGAGTGATTTTCTTCAATCCTTCAGACCGTTGTCATATGAGTTGAATTGTTGAATTAAGTCCTTTTTTCCCTTCTGCCTTAAATTCTTTGAGATATGGATCTGTTCCCTGTTTTCTGTTCTCTGTCAGCAATGGATCCTTTTCACAGGCAGATCCTTGTTCTGACACCTGACAATGGGTTGGTGGCAGGCGATGGGCATGAGAGTGCGGCACAGGGAGAGGGAGAGGAGCTGGTGTGAGAGTCAAGATGCCAGCCTTGTTGTTCCATCAGGAACCAGGGAGGGGACAGGTGGGTGACTGCAAGTTTATCTTCCTGGATGAACCAAAGATTTGTGCCCAGGAGAACTTCTCTTGCTGCCAGTAATCTAATGAAAGAGAAATTTGTTCTCACAAAAGGGCTTTCTCCTGGTAACTGAAAATAAAAAAGCTTCAGAAATATGAACAGATTGAAGTTCATGTTTTGTAGTCTGTTTTTTTTCTGTTCTAGATATAGAAATGCTAACATACTGAGAGGTCCATGCTGTGTAAGTGGCACAGCTGATAGCTTTATTCAGTGTCTTGCTTTTCATGCTATGAATACAGTGACAGAGCAGCACTCCTTGCTGTGCTGGCCGAGCACAGGATTACTTTTATACACAACAGATAAGACTCACTTTGTATATTCATGACACATCTATATCGCATGGTCCTGAGAGCCTCAGGAAAACAGAAAGTAGGGGAGCTCACTGGAGACTTCCTGATACTACACCTTGCTTTTTCAAATTTAAATCCCTTATTTTTTTAACTACAATTAATTTTTATTTCTTTTCTGAGAAAACTGGAAAGATTTCAGTTCCAAGAACAGGAACATGAAATAAAGCTTCAGCAAAGAGAATAAATAAAATAAATATAATATAATAATAAAATCTTGTCCAAATGCCTATGTAACTGTGTAGCCTCTGTTTTGACAGAAATAGCTTTTGTCAGAAACAGTTTTTGACAGCAGCTCTCCCCAGATAAAAGCAATCGTTTTAAAGCCACTGTTTTTAACTTCTGGCACCAAATCTCAGCACAGACAACCCCATTCATGATCTGCCAACAGGGGTTTACTGACGAACTATTAACTTGTGTACTGAAGGCCTCATGGACTAAACTTTAGCATCCTTATTCTGCATTTTGTTGCTGTTCTCAGCAAGAGACTTGGTTAAATTGCCATAGTCTTCTTTTCATTAAATTCATGCTCATATAGCCACCTTGATCATGCAAGACATGTAAGAGATTTTGAATTTGGAAAAAGCAAAACAAAAGAAACAAAGGAACTAACAAGCCTCAAACCAACCAACCAAAATAATCAATATTCTCAAGACAGAAGATACAGGTCAGTTTTTCGCTGTCTGTGCAGATACTTCCATGAGGCTACTGTGGCCAGTTGGGCATATCAAGGCTGTTTAGAGCAGAAACTGCACTCATCCCAGTGCCTTGGGCAATCTCAACTTTTCCCATTTCTATTCTGCTGGAACACGATGAAGGCAGGGGTGCTGGTTCATCTCCATGCCCCTCTTGCGGCACACATCAAGGCTCATTGTTCATCCTAAATTCACAGCAGAGCCAAAGGTGGAATTTGTGCTCCCTGGTGGATTTTAGTCCTTAAGCAGATTGGAGGATGAACATATGTCATGCATATTCACTACCCTTGGGACCCATTACCTTTCTGGCTCTTTCTCCTCACATTTAAATTGACCTCAAGTTGCTAGAAGTACAACCAAAAAGGCTTCCAAATAGATTAGATGGTGCTCCTCTTTTGGTTTGTTGTTGCTATTATTATTATTATTATTATTATTATTATTATTATTATTATTATTATTATTATTATCATCATCATCATCATCATCATCATCATCATCATCATCATCATTAGCTATGTAGTTGTTTGTTTGAGGCGGCTTTTGTTCTATAAAAAAAGCTTAAACAGTTTAAACAGCTGGAGCTTGAGTTAAGCTGTAGAGGTCTGTTTGTGGTACAGGCAAGCATCATTGTTTCTACAGGGAAAGCTGAGTTGAAGAAGGGGTATAACCCTTTAGAAAAGAAACACAACCTCTGGATCTAATCTTGCTCACCTCTAGCACAGAAATATGTAAGGCTTTTCCTTCTGCTCCTAGTCAGACACAGAAGATATGTTGCTCAAAGCTAGCAAGCAGCTTGGGAAATGTTGTGAAAGAACTAGCTGTACTCTCTGACTTTCGTTTTAACCTGAGCTGGTCATCATTAGAGTCCCATAAGCAACTACATCTTTCTGCTACTGTATGTCCTTGCCCTGTAAAGATCATAGCAATGCAATAATTTAGCTCAGATAAATGTGACACTGAAAGGCTAAGATCTTTCTTTTACCTGCTTGCAGTAGCTTCTGCCTAGCAATGTAAACATCTTGCATGATAAATAGGAAAATTCAGTTTTTCTAAAATATTAAGTCCTTAGGGTTTTTTACAAGTGAAGGCATGGAGGAAGACAAAATTACCCATCTGGGCCTGAAATCATATTCTTGGTATGTATCACACCTCTGGATAGTAACAGGTGATTTTGCTGATTCTTCTTCGCCTGAAGAAATAGTGGCAAAATTACTGTAAAAGGTTCATGACACAGCTGGTATTTAAGGATTCTGCACAAAAGTTACAAATTCTGGCCTGACTCAATGAACTTGGTGTTAGACTTTGACAATGTACTGGTTTCTTTTTTTTCTCTTTTTGTTTCCCCTCTGTGTTTCTTTCTTCAGCTACTATTCTGAGCGTAAAACAGACACCTGTGTATCAGCTGGTCTGTTAAGGTCTTTTCAGGGGCTGATGATTTTTCCTGATTCTGAAAGGTAGAGAGTGATTAGACCTTTTTGTTCCTTCTGTGCGGGGGGCCAGGGCACAAAGTTTCTGACACAGCTTGACACTGAGGGACTAGATGTACTTAAAATGTATTAACAGAGCAGAATTATTTTCTCATTTCTGGATGCCTTTTATCCATATATTTGTTTGAGGTGCTATAAGTCCCTCAACTGTCACCAAAGGACTGCACTTTCCCTTGTAACCAGGCTTTCATGCACTAGTCCTTTGGAGAGCCGAAACCAGCATCCTCTTTCCCGAAATGGCTGAGGATCTCTGTCTCCTGAGATTATGTTGCTCTCCCATTCTCCCCCCACCCCAGTGCTGTGGTGCATCATGTGGGCAGGGCAATATGGCTCTGAAACTGTTTCTCTTATAAAATCATTCTCTTATAAAAGCCCATGTGAAGAGTGGTGATGCTGATAACTTACATCACTTCTTTTTGGCTTTTCCTTCTTCAGGCATGCTGAGACTGAGGAAAATTAATATCACACTTGTTATAAACCCATCCTTGTGGCATATGCAGACCCTCCTAAAAGCATGTCGAAACAACTCACTTAAGCAGGCAATTTGCTAAAAAGTCATAGAATGGAAAACAGGACTTTGGAGGACTTTGCAATTAAGATTTTTAATAGAATATCAGCTCAGAGGTAGGTGATGAGTTTTGATTGCAAAGAAAGCAAGGATGTAGGTTTTAGGAATCAATCTTTGATGCATTTTAAAATCCATCTGTGCAGTGTCTACGTGCAAGAAAGCAGCCTTCTATGTGATCCCTGCTCTTCAAGCAAAGGCTGCAAGGATCGTTGACATGGATGAAATAAATAGTTGGTCTTAGTACAATATTGGAATGAAACATCCTCTAAAATCTAACCTGCTTAGGCCTAAAACAGCTTTCACTTGCTCGAGTGAGAAGCTGCTGACCTGCTTGTTTAGTTTTATACTGTAATTATCCTTGTCTTTGTAAAAATACATTACTTCAATTTCTACTCTCTAGATTAAAAACAGAATTGCTAATTTTAGTAAGTCAGGATTTTATCCTGATTAATAAATCAAGTTTTTCTGTTTCATTATAAAATTCATTAGAAACAATGTGGACTGTTTACACTCCTGACTTACAATGTATGTGTGAAGGAAAACAAGAACACAGGAAGGATCATCCCACTCTCACTTAATGCATTTGATAAAGAAGGAAAACCCCTTTCTTTGCAGCACCTAATAATAAGCTCAACTGAAAACATAGAGGCTTGGAAAGAAAGCGTTTCTTTACATGACTGCAAACTTTCTTGGCCAGCATTTCACCAAGTTCTCTCTAATGGAAATCATGTAAATTACACAGCACTTCAGTTCTGGCCACAGAGGTAAGTAGAAACCTGAAATCAATAACATTTAATCAAATTTGGTTGGTTTGGGTTTTTTTTGTTTGGACTAAACATATTTTTCCAATGGAGACATTGCACTGCATGCTGGACCTAATTTCCTAGTAGAAAGAGGCAGTATGCCAGAGTTTGGCATGTGTTTCCAACTCTGTTCAGAATCTTGTGTTTTTCCTGTCCTTATTGCCATGCAAACTTCAGTTCTTTCTTTCTCCACAACCATATCTGACCAATGTGTGCAAATCCAGTACTAATTGCAAAGGCAAGAAATAAGTCTAAAATGGGAGACATAGACATAATGGCTATGTGGGTTTATGGGGGTTTTTTTGTTTGTTTTACATTTTCCTTTGCTTCAGTGCTATTAATTAATTTTATTAACCTCACTGTTCAGTCTTACCAAAGTGATTACTTCAGTGCATGACACCTGCTTGGTGCAAACCTGATTTGCACTTGCATCTCCCAAATGCAGCCATTCCAAAAGGGGAAATAAGATAAATAGAAAGAGAAAATTCAGGAGTCAAAAGTCAAAGAGTATATTCAGAGGCTTAGACTCCCAGGGGAGATTTTTATGTATAGAAGACAAATCTAGCAAGTCATAGTTGCTGAGACACATGGATGTCAAGGCTCAGGAGGAGTGACTACCTAGACCATTAATAACAGAAGTAAATTGCACTCAAATGTGAAATTGCAAATACAGTCAGTGTTTATCCCTTAAAAATGTTTTGCACATGAGCGCCATAACGTTGAAATGAATCTTTCTTCCTTTCACATTCTCTGTTGCAAATAAAGTTGCTGCTTTTGCTGAACCATCTTTCATACCAATGCTCTGTAGCAGCCATGCTGCAAAGATACTGATGAAAGAAGAGAATTCATTTTACGTGGAGCTGGTGTTCCATATGAGTCTTGCTTTTATCATTTCCAAAGGCTGGATTTTATGGAAGCTGCCAACAGACCTGGTTGGAAAAACACAGTGATCTGAAAGATGGCCTTGTCTTTCTCATGGTCTGCCTAATTAAAAGGCTAATTTAATATCAGCTCAGTATGAGCTTTCTCTCTGCAGACATGATCTTTGCTCAGACATCAAGTGATGCTTTTGAAGCATCAGAATATGTAGGCAGTGGTCAAGGACTAAGGCTGAGAACACACAGCACCCATTTGAAGCCTCAGCAGGACATATTTGAGAGCGAAAGCCTGGACTGATTTGGTCTTTATGTTTCCTAAAGGCACTTGGAAGCACAGAGCAGTTTATGGCTTTTTCATAACTAAGACAGATCTGAAAGCCATTGACATGGAAATGAGATTTCAGGTTACAATAATGAGAAATATATCATGAGGACATGATAAGTACCTAGTAAAATGCATGAGCTTTTTACTGTGCCTCTGTAGGAAAGAAGCTATCTTAGGCAAGCCATTGTGTCCTTAAGGCTCTGTACCAGTGAAGGTTCAAGCAGCAGCCAGAGAAAGGTGAGGTCAGATGGTAGAGCCAACATTTTTTACAACAAAAGAGTGACAGAAGACAACCTGTAGCAAAGTACAGTGTTGCTCTTGTTACACAAATTTCCAGATGAATAACTGTGGTGAAAACCACTCAAAGATGCATGAAGCCAATTTCTGAAAGTCTCCCCAGATCAGCAGCCTGAAGCCCACACTATTTCCTATCAGCAATTTACTTTTCAGCCAGAGCTGCACCTCTATGCAAAGTCTGTTTCATAGCCTCAAAAGGGGTTGGGTCAAGGGTGAGGTTGACCAAAACATCCATCTCTGTTAAAAGTTGCTGCTTGTGCAGTAGGATCATGTGTTTTTTCTCCCAGCACACAGCAGTGCTGCAGCATCTCCTTCAGTTTTGTTCAGGATTTGAACCCTCCATGACATACGCCACTTCAGGCAGGAGGCTGGACTGGAAACACCTGGGCTCCCCTCTAGCCTGATTTATCCTGCGGCTCTGTGTCAGACCCTACAGGAGAAATGCTGGCTTGAAGCCAAGCTGGCTTTGAAACTGGCACTTTTATTTGTTGTAGCTTCAACATGAAGCTTGTGTGGGATATCAATAGCTAAAATAACTGGTTCTGTCAGACTCGGTGGGTAACATGAAGGGATCCTGTCCTGAAGGAAAATGGAGGGGGAATAGCAACTAAGTGGAAAGCTTAAGGATGGAGAGGTGAAGCTGGTTCACCAGGCTTACCAAGCCTGCAGGAGCTGAGAACAGAGTTGGGGTGTTTGGAATCTGAAAAGTATCTGTGTTTCTTCTTATATACAGAGAATAACAGATTTCTTTCAGGAACACAAGTTCCCTGGCTTGCTTGAGGCAGGACAAACTGTTTTCTGAAGCATGGAAGATACAACAATGATTTGCTGCTGAACTTGTTAAAGATTGAGCTTGTTATTTGTTAGCTACCTTATTTAACATATTTTAGGAGTAATGCCATAATGTCTATGGAAGGACAGATGCATAACAGTAATTCTGATTTATACAAATTAGAAGTGGGAAAATGGGCTTAGGTAATGGGGATGTCATAAATATCTCTGAGTTATGAAGTGGTAAATTATCAGAAAGCTCAGGAGCAGGACACAGTGATTGCTCACGACCTCATATTCAGCATAAGTCCCTTCAATAACACCTTTGCACTGTTCCTTTTGTACCTTCGAAAAATACACTCATAAGCAGATAGCAGGAAACGGTGTCTCGAGAGGATCACACCACAAGTTAAATTAACTCTAGCAGAGGTGGATAACTCCAGTGGTAATTCTTCCCTGTGAATTGGTGTTATGATGTCAGATGCAGTGTACATTCAAATGTATTTCTCCAAGGAGAAATGAGGCCAATGAGCGATTGTTGTATCATATAATCAAATAACTATTTTTCACTAGCCTGTGGATTGGTTGCCAGGAGGCACTTGTGCAGGGAAAGCAGGGGCATGTGCATGAGAACCACCACAGCAAACCTGAGATCTTACCCCAGGGTAGGGATAAGGAGGAGGGGCTCTGTGATCAGCCCCAGCAATAACTTAATGTTGTAGCTTCTTTTAATGGATTTTTGGGTTAGTCTTCCTGAGATGCTGGTCTGAGATCATGCTCTGCCTCTCTCAGAAAAATCTGTGGTGATGGCTGTGTTCCATTCGCTGTGTTCAGGTTAAGGTGATGGCTGTAAGGAGCCAGTTATTAAAGGAGTAACTCTCACTTAAGGTGTCCCTGTAGGGAAGGAGTTCAGATGGGGAAGGTAAACAGCAGAGATTCTGGCTGCATTTCACCAAAGGGAAACTGGGTCAGCAGAGCCCATCAGGATGTGTGCTTACACACATTCCTGCTTGAGAGTGCATCTGGTGTGTATGTGCAATAGATTTGATGCTCGTAATGCCCATCAGAGATATTCAGTGATATCTGGCAAGTGTCTTGGGATGAGTATGCATTTCTAATATTTATAGCACTGACTGCAGAAATGGGGAGGAAAAACATAATTATTACATACATTTAGAAATAGAAATGGCATATGATATTTAATTGCCAATTTCATTGTCAGTTTTTGCCACAAGGTGTTAATTAGTAGAATGTTTAATTGGAAATCCATATATGCAACAATACTTGTTCATTTCATCTGAATTTTCCTTTATTGGCTTTTCCCAACTATTTTACAGCATAAAGTACTCAGAGAGCATCAAGTAAATTTAAAAAAATTAAAACAGTGTGTGGATGGGCACATATACAAATAATTCGGTATTTGAGAATGCACTTTTCAGACAAAATTGTTGAATTATTTAATTTCTGAACAACTTTGTTGTATTTGTGGTTTAGAATTTATTTTGCTCAGTTAAAAATTTTCATAATCGAAAGCTGTGTCTCAGATCCCACTGAGGGTCATAACATTAATAATTAACGTGTCTCAATGAGAATGAAATCACTTCAGGAACCTCAAAGTTTATTTTAGTGTTAAGAAAGGTAACAGTGTTCAGCTCTACAGCGATCATTTTGTTCCACATCAGTTATTAAACAATTAGGAAAGTGGGGATTGTCTTTGAAAGGGACTGTTCTCTGGGCTTCTACTCATGAAGCTGATCATGAAGATCTGGTGCCTAATGTTTAGCAGCTGATTCAATGCCAAGAGTGATCAATTTCAGGCTATGGAGATTATTTTTAAGTTTAAATTTATAGGAATGTTTCTATTTGTGATTTTTGACATTGCCTTGTTGGTCATAGCTTGCTCTGGAGTATGATTTGTAGATGTTGATGATACAGAGGTTATGAAATAAAGGACCTTTCTGGGATGTCCTGGTTCAACAAACTTGTCGCTTCACATTTTTCAGTTTTGTTTTATTAAAAAAACTGTGGTTTTCACAATCTGTTGGACTTGTCTGGCTAATAGAAAACTCTGCTTAACATGGGACTTGTGGCATATGCTCAGACTTTCTGATCCAGTGGAGGAACCATCCAGAGGAGAGAAGTATGTTCAATTCTATTGCACTCAGGTGATGCAGATGTGGATGGAGTGCTTAAAAAACCAGACCAAAACAAAACCAATTCTGAAAACTTATGGCATTGATAGGTGTGAGTATCCTTTGAGTCAAGGAAATGGCTGTGGAGGACTCAAATCTCTTGAATAGGATGGTTGCTTGTAGTCTGGATGGCAACAGGGCCCTCCCCTGGAGGGAGGGCCTTTGTATCAGCATTTTATCCATTGCATTTTATCCATTGCTATTATCTAAACTGCACTCAGAGCACCAAACTGTTCAAGCAATGGTGACCATTTCTGCACTAGCAGAAAACATTTCTACTATTTCCAAGAGTCTCACCTATGAAGAAATTGTTCAATCATGCAGCAGCAGCTGCCTGGAGAGTCCCTGGGACAGCCAGATTCCCACCTTGGGTGTTCATCAGCACATCAAAGCACAGACATTGCCCTATCTATAGCAGGGATCTATCTGGGGGAATATAACATTTTCCAGAATTCCCTCCTGAATAGCTCCTGAGAGAGTTAGTTGTGTTGCTGTGATACAGACTAGGAGTTGGGTCAACACCATACCTCAGATCCACTTTTCTCTTACTGTTTTTGCTGTGCAGAAACTAACCTGTTCTGTTAACATGAATCTGTTAAAATCCTGGAACCCAAGGAATTAAGGACATAAAGACACAGGACATACAAGCAGGAACAGATTTGATTATGCCACAATTATAATTATATAACAAACTTGAGTTTCTTTCTCATCACAGCTAAATTAATACTATGGCTCTTGCCACACAATACACATAACAGTAATTTCCAAGGTGTATTTCCATTCTTGCTGATGCCCCAGGAAATGGTAGATGCTTCCAAGCTCACACATCAGGAACTCCCTCATTTCTATCATCATTAGCTAAAATAAGTCATTTGCACCACAAAACAAGTTCAGTATATCTGCATGCACAATATTGTTGCACAAAGCACTGTTCTCATACCCTTGTAAATTGAAGAGACAGCTCCTTCTTAAACTATGGGTTGAATTTCACAATTAATTAAGCTATAGCAACAACATATTCCAGTTGTAAGCTTTTAAACTTAATTGTAGCTACTTCACCTTTCATGTCTTGCTACTTGTGACACTGGAGCTTTTGTAACATTAGTAGCTGTTTTTAATAGGTTCGTGGATAAAAATAAAGTTAACAGGGGTTTTTCTGATAAGAAAATGTCAGAAGAAATTATTGGTAATGTCTTGACAGTTAAAGGATCCAACTTAAGATGCATTGTGAAATGTTAGTAATTGTTCAGTACTTTTGATTTGCATCTTCATGTGGCAAAGGAGTAAAAAACCAAGCTAATGTTAAGCAGCTTTTGGCAAACATAAACGAATGTGTAGAAGCCGCAAAACTCAAATTGACATTTTCTACAAACTAAGGTACCTACACTGTTCAATAATTGAAAAATCCCTGTGGCATGAACATACATAATGATGGGCAGCAAAAATTCTTCCTTGCCGTGGTTGCTGTGGGTTTCATGGCTGGAACTTGCTAAATTATTCATTGGAAACAGTTAATAGTTTTTATTGTGGATATGGCTTCTTTTTGCATTCAGAAGTCCGGGATGCTACGGTTCAGTTAGAAGAAGATGTGATTTAGATGACTTGCTGGGTCATCTCCAGTGCTCAGATGTATAATGCTGGGATGAGAGAATCAAAACCTCCTTCTGTAGAATAACAACTGGAGCTTTTCAAAATTCTGTCTTCTCCCTATTTGTATTTAGTCAGTAGTTTATCACACAATTGGGTGCCATTCTTTAAATCCTATGTGCTACACAACTTCCTACATGGGTTTATTGCTCCCTGGACATGTTCTGTATCTGGATACACATCCGTGGATCTTCATGCGCACATTTAACCATGTGAAAACACAAAAAGGACTGAACCCAAGGTGTGAAGCTTCATCATCATCGTGCTTTCCCAAATAGTAACCTGACCAATTCAAGGCTTTCTTTGATAACCTGAAAGACAGACAGCTCTTTCAAGTGTATGTGAAACCTGGTCTCATACAACCAGTCTCTACCATGCCTGCTCCAACTAGTCATTGAGGATTTTTGTTCTATCAGATAGTTTTGCTCAGGTCACCAGCTTTAGAACCATAGCATCACTGAGGATGGAAAAGGCTTCTACATTCCTCCAACCAGTAACCCAGTGCTGTTCTGTTCACTGCTAAAGCATATCCCTGTGTGCCACATCCAGACATTTTTCTGAATGCTTGCAGGGATGGAGATTCCACCATATCCCTGGACAGCCTATTCCAACGTTCTCCATATTTTCAGTGAAGAAATTTTCCCTACTATCCAATCTAAACCTTTCCTACCACAACTTGAGGCCTTTTTCTACTGTTCTGTCACTTCTAGAAGAAGAGACCAATATCCTCCTTTCAGGTAGCTGTAGAGAGTGATAAGGTCACCCCTGGACCTACTTTTCTCTAAGCTGAACAACCCCAGTTGATGTCCTTCTTGTAGTGATGGTCCCAGAATTAGATGCAGCACACAAGGTGTGGCCTCACCAGTGCCAAATACAGAGAGACAATCACTGCCCTGGTCCTGCTGGCCACAATCCTGCTGATACAGGCCAGGTTCCATTGGTCTTCTTGGAAACCTGGGCAGATGCTGGCTCACATTCAGCTGGATGTCAACCAGCATCCCCAGCTCTGTGCTTTGGGGCACAGGTTCCAAGGGAAACTTGTGTCAAGGGAAAAGTTATAGAAACTCCTTTAAAAAGTATTGGCAGTGTTCTGCTGGTCATCAGGCAGCTATCCCTGTCAACTACTGCACACTCAGTCTACAAAGCAATGAATCGTCCAAAAACCTAGTTCCTTGTGGCTGTCATCATCTTTGATGAAGTATGACTACTTTGGAACCATCTCACATCTGAACAGCATATTCAGTCAGTCAGCACTGTTGCAGGAAAGTGGAGAAAAGTCCATATTTTTGGTTATGATGCCAGCAAAGAGCTTAAATATGTCCATCTCTTCCATTTTAATTTGTAAATAAATGGCCTATGAAAGCTGAATTCTTGTTTTGAGTAAAGTCTCATAAATCACAAGTGAACTGGAGAGAGACAACCTTACCCACTGCATTTTAATAATTCTCATGTATAACTACTTATCTTTTCCTAGGGAAACATTTCTTAAAAGGGCATAAAATCTTCTATCATTAAACTTCACCTATCCCTCTCTGCAACACATCTTTTTTTTTTTTTTTTTTTTTTTTTTTTAATTGAGAATTCTTTTTTATTTTGACACATTATTGAAAGCAAGATTTCAGTATATGCTAGAGTGTTTTGAGAACTGCATGCTAAACTACAGCAGTCTGCAAAGTTCCTGAATTTTCAGAAGGGCTTCTCTGTTATTATCACTCAGCATAAATGATTGGTTTCAATTTTTTGGATGTGGGGAGGGAGAACTCACCATTTCTCCCAGTTCTTTTTTTAGACTTTGGTAAGTCATTTGAGGCTTGTTCTGTGTTACAAGGAACAAAGTTTGATAGCTAAGGAGGGAAAGGAAAGTCAACATTAACAAATCCACATGCTGTAATTTTGAATGACAATTGTAAAAAGTTATTTCTATTCTCTAGGGGGGGAGAAGGGAACCATGTCCTAGAAAAAAAATCCCAGTCCAAGATATCTCTTTTTAAGCCCCAAACATTCAAATACATTCTTCACTTGTTGTCCTAAAATTTTTTGTGCTCAGTTTCTCAGTGCCCTATATTGTGTACTATTATTTTCCTTGCACCAAAAATCACGGATAGCTGCTTATGTACACATTGGTCAGTGAAGCTGGCAGGTACAAGATGTTAGGATTCAAATGAGAATATCAAATAAAGTATAGAAAAGGGAAGGAGATTTATGGCACTTGGGACGTAAAATAACTTTTTTTTTTAAATGTCATTAAATGTTAGCAAAATATTCATGAGGAGTTTCAAATAAATGTTTGAATTGACCAAGTAATTTAAAGATGACCAAAGTAATTAAGAAATCCAGGTTTTAGTTTAATCTGAGGAAGAGAAATATTTGTACAACAGAATGTTACTTTTCAATATATGAAAAACAAATATACTAATATTTGTTTTAATTTGTTTTAAAAGTAACAGAATGTTACTTTTCAATATATGAAAAACTAATATACTAATATTATACTAATAAAAAATACCATATACTAGTTCAAGCTCAAGCTTCTTTTAATATTTAAAACCATCCTAAATATAGTTTTCTTTACATGAAGCAAAATTAGTTCCTTTTTTACCACCCATTTGTGGGTGAGATGCATGAACAGGGGAGCCATTTTTTTCCAGACTTCACTAGCTAGCAAAAAAATGGTCTGGCCCAGCCTCAGTCCTGATACCTCTAGGACCAAATCCAACTGAACATAACACTAGTCATGGTGGAGCAAACCAATAGCTGTTGACTGGTGCTCATGTCATCTTGTCACTGTGAGAGGAACCACCAGAACAGAGCTCTGCCCCTGAAAAAATTGTTCTCTAGTGTATTTTTGACGACTTCATCTTGCCATCCCTGCAAGTTCCCTCTGTCACGAACCCTGACCAAGGAGTGTGGGGTGGCTCCTTGCTAGGGCTGCTTTTAAAAGCAGCTTATCCATGATGGTCTCTTGTCTCTGGACTTTTCATCTTGGCATCCAGTTCTCAAATGTCCAGGAGCTTTTTCTGTCCTCAGAGCATCACTGCTGGCATGGAGGGAGGCCTTGGGACCAGCTTCCTGAAGTCAAACACCACCAAAAAAACAATAGGAAACCCATGAGAGAGATCTGGTATCCAAAACTAGTGGGGTGGTACTCTGCTGTATCAGTCAGATCCCTGTGAACCTCCTAAATCTTTTGTTCAATGGCAAGAAATCAAAGGTAAATATGCAAAGAGCACTGTACATATACACTTGTGAGTGTAGCAGCTGAAATTGCCTCATAGGGGATCATAAATCCAACAGCCACCAGCATTTAAAAGAGCAAAAGTAGTCCATTTGAAATAGCACTGTGTGCCAATACCAATGGCTCTATGTGTGTCAAGAATGGCATTTGAACACCATAAATCAATCCTCTAGATTGCTAGAAGGAGAGGAGGTTTGGTCAGAAGATGTCAAGAGATACCAGGCTGTGTCCAGATTTAGGTTTTGGGTTTTGCTTGTTTGTTTCAGGGGGGATGTTCTCACGTGTTTTGTCTCCAAGGAGCAGTAGGAGACATGCTGCCTCTAGTGCTGCAGTCTGCTGTAAAGGAAAATGTTGGTGTACAGTGCTTCAGACAACGCTTTTTGATAGCAAATTTAGTTGCTATGAAAAGGGGATTCTCCTCTCCCTTTACCACCACGTCCCTTTCCCCCAAGAAGTGTGGATTACACAGTAATCAACAAGACTTTCTTTACCCTGACCCTGCAGCACATTTCAGCACAGGCTTTAGGTACCAAAGGTATCAGTTCCCATTAGTGTCATTTATTAAGAAGCAGAGTACATTGAAAGGTATGGATGCAGATTCCAATGTTAGGACATAGTGCAGGACATTGCCAAGTCTAAATGCTGGCCTGAGACATCTCTGAAAGAGTTCCAGTTGAAACCAAGGAGTAAAATGCAATAAATTGTCTTTCCTACCACAGAGTAAAACCTACTGAAACCTTCATGTGCTAAATCAAGGATCTGATGCAGTAAAATGCCACATTTTCAAAAAACAGGACTTTGAAAGTACCCAGTACAATCCGAAATTAAGTGATGACCTTTCAGTGACTTAGATTTGGCTGTTGTGAAATAAGTTTTTTTGGAGATGGGCACATCCCTCATGGAAAGGGATATGCTATTGAATTCTCGTTGTACAGGAAATTCTGTTGATCCATTCAAGCACTCCCAGAGAGGTGTCATGAACTGGAGCAGGCCCTCAAGACTGTGTGTACTCTGAACAGTCTTCAGAAGCAGTTCATTCAGGGTTAGGATAAAGGCATGTTATTGCTTTTCTCCTGGTTTCTTGTTGGGTAAATGAATATTTCTTCACTTCAAATATTTCACACTTCAAAGCTGTCAGTCTAATGACCCCTGCCAGAATTAGTACATCTTTTATGGAAAATACGATTTTGTTTAATTGCACAATGAGGAAAATGGGACAATAGAGGAAAGATAAATGGTAAAATGATGCCTTCAGAGATATAAATATAGAACATAGCATTTCCAAAAAAAAAGAGGCAGTGGGGGAAGCACAAACAATTTTTCCTGACAGTAAGATTAAAACATCTGATTTCATTTGTGCAAGAGGCAGTGGAGGTTTCTCAAGTGAGGCCTCAAATTTTTATTTGAACAAATATTATTTTTAGAAAAAATTCTTACAGGAAATGTCTCAGAAAAATGATATTTCAATGGTTTTTTCCTGATAGGGGGAAAGTTTAACTTCAGGAAAATGGTTGGAGCTGTAGCTTTCCTGCTGTGGGAGAAAGCAGAATGTCTGAAACATATGTATGTTAGCCATTGAATTTACTTACTACTCAAATTTTTCTCTTATAGATGAGTATTAATTCAAGTATTAAAATCCTGACTTTTTGCGACAGCCTTTTTTTTTAGATTAATGGTGATTTATAAGGACATTTTGGGCTTTAAAGCAGAAGGCAGTGGGAATAAAAAGGATTTATATAGATCTACAAATTTCACACATGTAAAACATACATGGAACTAGGAAATGAAGATAGCGTGTTTCTTTTCCCCAAGAAATGCAAATAAAATGATTGCTTATCAATAAATACATAAAGCACATGATGACTGCATTACAAACAGTGGAAGATGAATGAATTTCAGTTACACAGACCAAGGATATTGTGCCATTCATTATACAAATCAAACCTAGGCAGGGGCCTATAATCTTTTGCTGCTTCACTGATTTTTATTGCCATACAAAATGATAACTGGAAACCATATAGAACAAGGCAAATTAAGAATCTGTTCAGGGAAAATGCAATTGGAAATGAACATCTTCCTGGAAGCTACATTCACAAATCAAGTGCCTCGTGAGACTTTATCTTCCATGCAAAATATGATGATATTCCTGGGCATATATGGTTAAATTAATTTTCCATTATCAGCATAAAAATGTAGCTGGCCAAAATAGATTAGAACTGCATAATATATTGGATTGTATTTTATTTAGGTGGAGAAGAGGAAAATACTTAATTTCAACCCAGAATGATATTGAGCAGAATAAATGAATGAGTTCAAACACAGATATCATGCTTTCTGGGTGTTTTCTCTTTCGTTGCATGAATGAAACTATCTGTAAATTCATGACAAGATTATGATTTTCTCAGTTTCAGAACAGTGATAATAAAATTATTTAATCCAATATTAAAACATTATTGAACTTGTGATTGTTTAACCCTAAGGTGTGATTTAATTGCTTTTTTAAAAATGTTTTTAAATGTAATTTCTGGTTTTTGGTGTTAGATATTTCAACTCAGCACTTCAGTAGGCCAAATGGGTATATTTAATTTATACCCATTTCTACTCAATAACTGAGAAGACAATACTTCATCTGCTTTGGCCAATTTGCCCTTCTGTGGCCAGAATTGAGTTCTCTCATCCCAACATCATCCTGCATTAAGTCCCACAGAGGCTGATGGCACAGCTCCCATGTGCCTGGCTTCCCACAGACCTCAATGAATATCTCAGCTGAGGGAGCCTGGGAGCTAATTCCTGCTCACACCCCCTCATGACGACAGAAAATAGCCTCTTGAAAATGCACTTAATAAGACAGATTTAGCCTGAAAGTGCATTGAATAACTCCTGTGGTACTGTTCATTGTGCAGAAGTTCATGCAGCAAGTACTTTGGGTGAGCCTCCTGAAGAAATACACACTCCACTATAAACATGACAAAAAAGAGAGGCATTTTCTCAAGATGTTGCAATGTCATCTCTGTGCAAGAGCAGAAAAGCAATGGTAAGAAGGATTCTGAGGCATGAAAGGGCCAAGCCTGTTGAAATGCCAGGAGATGGATGTTGATTGGCTTAACAAAAGAAAAATTATTCCTTCAGATTGTGGGATTTTGCTGAAGTCATAGAGGGAGTAGATACTGCTTTGTTAGACTAGATTGTATTTATTAAACAACAGAGCAATTTGGCTGAATAAAATAAGGTAAGAATAATGAAACAGTGGTTTATCCACTGTCATTTCATTCTTACATGTTTTGTATATCATAATTAAAACTGTTCATAGCTTTTAATACTCCATACTAGAAATCTCAGGTGCTATGTGCCTGGTTCTTGTGGGTTTTTTAAATTGTTTTATCATCTGGTTTTGTGAAAGATAGTCCTTTTCCTTGCAGATCTCACTTATATCTATGGACCACTGTATTTGTAAGAAACAGTAGTGCCTCCCCTAATTCAGATACATCCTATTTGGGCAGCCAGATGCAACAAGAGACATGGGAACAAACAGTAAACAATGGTAATTCACCTGATTTTACCAGTAACATCAACGTCTTAGGGTAAGTTTAGTAAATTAAATCTGGTCAAAATAATTTTCAAAATAAATATTTTTGGTTTGAGTTCTTTGTGATACAAAGCAGGTGTTTAAACAGCCAACACTTATTTTAGCAGAATTCTAAACGTCAGTTTAAAATTCATGATTCGTATATTTGAGGGACAAGAAATAAGAAAACTCTTCAGGGCAGTAAGGATGTATTATATAAAAGTAGAGTTAATTTAAAAATTAAATCATAGACAAAATCCCCACTGTTCTCCCTCCACCCCCCAGCTTATGCCCAAGTGGAAAGTGGAAGTGGCAGCTATTGTGGTAAAACATTCCTTGGTCCATATGTGTTGGAGTAAATGAAAAACCATTAAATGGATAATAGAAAAACAGTGCAATGAGATGCTCTGAGAATCCATCAATAAAAGGATGGCAAGCAATTGTTAAAGACAGCCCTTTCTAAATGTAGCTTTATTGCCAGAGGATGGAAAATTCAGAGAAAATGTGCGAACAATTGAATTTATGGTAATGGCAATGAGTGTATTGTGTCATCAAGGCAAAGCTCAGAGCAAACGTAAAGACAAAATACACCACTGTCTCTTGGAAACCCTGTGTTTCACCCATTATCTCTTGGTACTGGAAACTGTAATATTCTGATATTAAAACCTAATTCATTGCAAAGTACTTTAGGAGGCAGTGAGGGTGATATTCTGCTCTGTGCCTGCTTTAAGGTGAACTGCTGGACTAAAAGCAATTGCAGGCATGACCTACCAGCAGCTTGTTCCTGTGTACTCAAAATAGCTTTGTTCCTTTACCTTCAGTGATACCTGGACAGTCCGATGCTCTTACCTTGGCAGTTTATGGGTAAACTACCTTGAGATAATTTGAGTCAATTTGAATGTTAAGCCTGTTTGAAAAGCAGCAGACATGACTGCTAAATGCCAGGCAGGAAGAAAATTCACTAGTGGGCTCAGAGGGGGCCTCCCAATAACCAGATAAACAGCAAAAGGGAAAACCAACTTCTGCTGCAGGTCACAGATACTTTCTCTGGACAAAGCCCCAGACAAAGACTGAATGAGCTAACCTTGTGGTTGGAAAACCACAGGCACCAGCAAACTTTAGCTTTGAGACAGACTGCACTCTGCACTCAGCAGTCAGGCCAGTTTTGAGGGAGGGAGAGGGAAGGTTTTGCCGCAAGACTTATTTTGATTTTTATGTGCAAAGAAATTGCTGGCACATTTCCAGAGGTTATTTATGTGTGTTTGGGTTTTTTTTACTCCATGTCCCCACCTCGTGGTGCCAACAGACTGTTTCAGGAGCTATGTCTCCCCTGATGTCCAAGGGAGTTCCAGCTGTCCTTGATTCTGCTCTGTCCACACTGCTGCTCCCATATAACCAACTGTGCACAGTACTGCTCAATGGACCAGGGAAATGCCACCGCACTAAAGCACTAAAGGAAGTCTGGGAGATTATTATTATTATTATTATTAGTAGTAGTAGTAGTAGTAGTAATAATAATAATAATAATAATATAATAATAATTTTTTATGTGTAGAGAACAAGCACAATGTGTTTGGATGTACTCTGGATAGAGCAGTGGATATGGATGGGGTTACCTGACAAAGTTCCTAATCCTTGATGAGTTGAGATTCTAAAGATAATCCTCTACAAAGCACTGAGGGGATGCAGCATTTGCTAGATTTATCTTCTGCAGATTGTGGGATGAGAACAGTGCTTGGAAACAGAACAAATAGGAATAAAATACCCCAGGTCAGTACATGTCATTCAGGAGCACCTGCTCTCCCTAAATGGGCACGAACACTGCTGCGCCAAAGGTCAGCTAAACTGTTCTTTGTCTAAGTCCTCTGCAAAGACTGAATCTGTAGACAAGTTTCCCATACTAAAAAGTCCTACATTAGATGAACAGAGAAAATATATCTCTGTAAAATAATAAAAAAATCTAATTTCTGGAGATTACTCCCCAGATCTCAATACCAAAAACAAAGAATGGAATATGAAGAGTTTTGAAAATGGTAGCAGGTTGTTATGAGGTAACCAGCAGGGAGAAACTTCATGTTTCAAAGTAGTATGGGCCCAAGGAGAGCCCAAACAGCTCAATTGGAGAAATGAAAGTAAGAAGCAGCAGCCAGTCACAGTCCAGACTCATGGAGAGCTGAGCTTGAAGAATGGCACTAAGTGTGAACAAAAATCCAAAAGTGTCCAGCTGATGGCCCTGCTGAGGTGGTGGGAGAAATTACCACCAGGCAAAATAGCTGTAAACCAAGCCTCTGTTTTAAAGGTAAAGCCTTGAATGTTAGTGGCTTGGGTTGTGGCACTGCTTTGTGTCTCTTTGCAGGAAAACATTTACTAAACATGTCATTAGTTCATATTACACTGTTGCTGCTATTAATGACTCTACCCTTCTTGAAGGAAAATATTTCTGATTTATGAATAAGTTAGGCTTTTTTTGTTGTTTTTGTTTTACATGATTTAGCCCTAATAAGTTGGGGTTTTGTTGCTTTTGTTTTACATGGTTTTGCCCGAAGCATAACAATTACTGTCTCTGAAAAGCCCATAAATGACAGAGGCACGGCAATGTAAGTTCTCTTGAAAAATTTAAGCCTGTCATTCCAAGAAGTGTAGTTGTCTTGGCAGCAAACAAGGATTTAAGTACCTTTGAGACATTTGCTTTTAATTGCAGAGGAACAGCATTGCCAGCTTCAAAAATGTTTAACCTTCAGAATTGCTTTTCTTACTCATTAGCATCTTGTTGAGGCACTGATTACAAATATGAGGGCTTGGAGAGAGACCTGTAGGATGGCTACCTTGGCTGTGGCCAGGCAGAGCCATGGAGTTCAGCTGAGTCTGGCCTCAGGGGCACCTCAAAAGAGTCTATTTCTTTGAGTAGCTAAAGGTCTGAGCATGGTCGCATAATGTTACGGGTAGCATATACCTGTATCTTTAGCTGAGAAGGGAGGAAAATCACAAGCCTGATAAAGCTGGGGAGCACCTTTGGGGATGTTGAGGTCTGGGATGGTGTGAGGTCACATCCCTTTTTAGGGCACAATGACTGTGTCAATGTTGTTTCCCTCATCTTCACCTTGGGCATGCAGAGTTGGATGCATCTGGTGCCTCAGATAATACGTCAGAGCCCGAGGGGAGGAGGCACTTTGGCTTCAGCCAGAGCAGCTCAAGATCTGTACCCTTTTTCTGTACCACCAGAGCTCTTATGATTAAAGGTATATTCCTGGAAATTATTGTTTTAAATTCTATTTTCCCAGACAGTTTTTTATACTAAGAAAAAAAGATTGGGTAGCCTGTGTACATTTTATTTTTAAATCACCAGCAGAAATTAAAATGGATAAAAGCTTTATGACTGTGTAGCCTCTCTAATTATGAATGCTTCAAACCTTGCTTGTCAGGAAGCTATGCTGGACTTTGCAAGTGCTGCTATGTAGCCTCAGTTGCTGCTTTCTCCCCAGGAGCTGCCTCCCCCCAGGCACCACCAGCACAGAGGTGATTTGATGAGCTCTGCCAGGCTGCCTGCATGAAATCATAGGCAGGTCATAATGAGTGCTCAGCAGGCTGTCCTTGCCCCTTCTGCCCCCTCCAGTTCCCCAGCCAGGATTCCTAATTTACTCAGCCGTCTTTTAGCACAGGTCTGATTCAGTATTGTATTTGTCATCCCCAGCTTTCTTGATTCACTGGCTGAAAAGCAGGAAACACAACACTGCACCTGGTGGGGTCCAGCACTGGAGAAATGCCTGTCTAAAGACTGGAGCTGGGCTTTCCTTTTATATAAATTGAGTAAGTTTACAGGGAATCACTTCTTACAGGGAACACACAGAGAATTCTGTTTCTTTGTCAATCTCTGACTTCTGCCGAGTACTCAGCTTTCATTCCAGGTCCGTTCACCATCAGCCCTACATTCAATTTATTCCATATAAGTTGAGATGCTGTAATTGGACTTCTCCAAGTCTGCACAGCCTTGTCTTAAAGTACATCAAATGTCTTATCCAGGCTTTGATTACTCTGATGGACTACAGACATCCTGTTTGTTTGTTTATTAGGCAGCTTCTTATCTCAGTTGCAGACTTAGGAAACTCCATCATTTCAGTTGCACAGCTCCAGCAATTAGGCTTCCTGCTTTTCTGATCTGGCTGGTGCTACCATACCCTTTGTAAGGACGAGGAGAAGGAGGTGTAAGAAAGAAAGCACCACCACTGGGAGCAGTCAGCAGTATAAGGTAAGAACCCTGGTCATACATATCCTATGCTGAATCCTATCAAGCTGGGGTATTGAGCAGAAAAAAAAAGGTGCTAAAACAAGGCCAGCAACCAAAATTATTAATAACATAGATTACCATTTCACACACTGAAAAAAGGAGAATAAAAAATAATAAATTAATTAAATAATTAATTTTAAAAGTAGGTAAATCAGAATAAAATACTTTTTCCAGATTTATTTTTCCTAGCAGGACAGATTGAAGAGTAGCAGAATGCCCCATTCCTGGGAAGTAAGTCTGGTTGGACAGGGCTTTGAACAACCTGGCCTAGTAAAAAAAAAAATGCCCCTGCCCATGGCAGGGGGATTGATTAGATGATTTTTGAAGGTTTCTTTCAACCCAAACTAGTCTGTGATTCTATAAAAAGTGCTTATTGCCTTTTTCCATTGTCAACCCATACAAATCACATATTCACTGGAAGATGAGCTTGGCCTGGGGCTGCAGAGATACGTCTGAATCTTCATCAAATGGCAACATACACCTAACAGACTGCTAATATTCTGATTTTTTCCCTGCAATGATACCAGAAGTTAGAAAAAATATTGAGGATTTATAAGTGCAATTTATCCCCTGGAGAAGGGAGCCTGACTTGAATGCATTTGAAGGCACTGCAAATTAGAAATGTTTTAATCATTTATTCCCATTGGTGAGCACACTTAACAGCAGCAAATATTTATCCAGATGGATGAATGCAAGAATCAGTTTTGGCCTCAAGCTGCTCCTAGCCAGTCACACATGTCACTAGTGGGTCTTGCTGACACATCATCTTCCTTGCTGAGAGCATCTAGGTGTCTTCAGCTGCTTGCCAGCCCTTCCCTCCCCTCACTGGGCTGTTCCCAGTCACTCTTTAGGCTGTGCCAAGTACATCAGCCCCTGGAGAAGGTCTATCTACCAGCCTCTCACAGGGGAACTACTTGGGGCTCTTTTTCTGGAGGTCAGCAGTACTGCCACGATCTTGTATGGTTTCAACAGGCTACAGGGACCTGACAAAAAGGTTAAACCAGACACTTGCTTGGCACAGCTTTAATTGCCCAACAGGACAGTCCAGAGTACTGCCTCCAGTGCTGCTGCTCATTTAGCTGCCCTTAAATGTTGTTCAGGTAGTAAGGAATTTTAATAAATTATTGCTGAGCAAAGAGCATGGATATAGTGCTGTGTCATAGAACGGGACATTTTTAACCAATTTCAGTCTTTCTAGGCCACAGTTCAGCTTCTTCCCTTTGAACTCTTGAAGGGAAATCCATTCCACACTCGGTGTTAAGTGCTCTGTTTTCTGAGCCCTTCTGACAGAGCCATGAATGCCTTAATTTTTCATACAGAGAGCCTGATCCCACGAGGATCAAAATGAGGAAGCTACCTCTTAGGCATGGCATGAATCAGCAGGGGAAACTGGCCCTTATGTGCAGGATCTGAGACCCAAAAAGTGTGACTTCCATATGTAGCTTCCATCCTTTTGACAAGTTTCTGTAGTAAGATTAACTGTAGCTGACATAATTTTAAGACTAAATCCTGAAGAATTCTGGAACAAGACAGGTGAAGTTCTATTGTTAAAAGTGCAACGGGCTATTCTGGAAGGGCATTTTGAGAATGATGATCCTAATGGCAGCAAAACTGCATCAGGATTAAGGTGTCAGAGCAATTTCAGAGCAAGTTTTGTTCTTGCTTTCCAGCAGAAAAAAAAAATCCTGTGTTCTGGCAAGCTTATTCAGGCCCAGAAAACTGGGTGCTTAAAATTCCCTGAGAGCTATGTAGTTATGGATTAAACTACCCAGGCACAACACGATTCCCTCAAGTGATGCTCCATGCGGAGGGTGGAGATTGTGGATGCCAGGGGAGCTCTCTCACGTATGTGAGAGCTGTGGGGGCTGTGCAAGGCAAGGCCACAGGTGCCCTAACCAGCCCTTCTCCCCAAACCACAGCAGGAGCACAGCCTTGGCCTGCAAAGCAGTGACTTTAAAAAGCACCCCCAACACCAGCTGCATAATTCAGAGGTCTCTCCAGTAATGACATCTCTTTAATGCACTCAGGAGAGATATGCAGGGCACAGAGCCCCAAATGCCTGGAAACCAAGGAGATTGGGAAAAGCCCTGGCATTGCTGACCAGGGAAGGTGGCTGTTTACACATGGCAGGGGGCAAATGTGCTCCATGAATCTTGTTCCATGGCCTGGCAGCCAGGGCAGTGGCCCTGCTTCTTGACCTCTCTCAGGGTTTCTGCTTTGGACTTGAAATTAATACAAGTTGTCATAAAAAATATGCATACTGACCATCCATGTTAATTAACTTAACGAGGATCTAACTGCCTCTAGCCCATCCCAGAGAAGTTAATTGAGGGGATTGTGTTTATAATCTGCCTAGAGAGTCCTAATCTTCTCTTCTGACTCTACCAAGTCACAGATTGATTGATTGATTTTGGTCTCTTGGAGCAAAATAACAACCTTCTGAGACAGACTTTGGCAGTTTCCCAAAGAGAAAGTACACAGAATAGGGAACCAGGAAAAAACATACAGGCTTCTCTGTGGAGTTTAAATGTGGGTTGCTAAATCTTGCTTCCTTGAAAATGCAAAGCAGTAAATGTCAAGCTTTTAGGTGCACTTCAGGTCCTATGGAAAAATCATTGCTGTTGGCAAAGAACTTGTGTTGTTTTGTACAGATGATGGATGGTGAAGTTTCTGTCTGAGAATTGGTATGGGGGATTAAATAAGACAAAACAGAAGGTCATCCCTGCCTGTTGGGGAGTGGTAGGTCTTGCAGAGGTAACTCCCAAGTCTGGGAACATCCTCTCCAGAGGAACAGACTGGCTACTGGAGCTGTTCTACATAGAGCAAGTCAGGGGCTGGCAAAATATGATTCTGGTGAGAGAAGGAGAAGTCAGCCATCAAGAAATACTGCTGAAAATGGTAACTGAAAATGGAACATTGCAGAAAAACATGCTGGAGAGCCTGTCAAGAGATCTAATTCTTCATGTGTTGCCAAAGTCAGACTAACTGCACCTAAGCTATTTTTGGCCAATATTTTTTTTAGGTAATAATTCTAATAATAACATAGGTAATATACTTGCTCTGTTCAATATTTTGTCCTTTTTGAAACAGCTGATTACTTCCCTGAAAAAAAAAAATCCTAGCTCTATCCTGTGGCCTACCAGTGTACCAATGTCATAAAGCTGAGCATGTACTTTTTCTGTTCAGGAAAAGTTAAGCAATTCTCCCTAGGATTCCAAGGCATACACTTGTTGCTCCCAGTGTTTTCAGATCTGGGCAGCATTCACACTGGTATAATAAAACTTGCCTTCTGGGTGAATGGACCACATTCATAGACTGCTTCTTTCCCTTTTTGTTTTGTATATGGGTTTTAAAGGCTTCTATTGTACAAGCCACTGAACCATATATGAATTTTCTTTGAACTTACATTTCTTTCATTATTCACTTCACTCTCTTCAGCTTCTTGGGAATGAGAGCCAGTACAAACCAGGAAGTTTGTCAGGTAAGTCCAATATCTGAGGGTGTTATGAGATTACAGCCCCAATCTAATAAGGATAGATTAGTTTTATTTCCAATTTAGCCATGAGCATTTCTGTTTGAACCAGATATTAAATCAGACTTCTAAAATTGTATCTGTACTCAGAGCAGCTGGTCAGCTGTACTAATCTTCAGGCTCAGTACTTTCTCTTGCATCTTGAAAGACCACAGCCAAGATGTGGCAGAAGCACTGCAAGACAAATGTGTCTCTGGTGTATGCAGGTAAATCACTAAAAGGAGCCTGAAGCAATTTTGATCCAGCCTCCTGCAAACAGATCTGTGGCTTCTAAACTTGTGCTTTTCATGCTGTTCTGTGGTGGGCTTTTTTCATTCCTCCTTGACATGCTCTTTATTTAACTATGTGAGTAAGTGCAATTTTATAGGGGAGAAGGGATGACCAGTAATGGCCACAGCTGCCATAGTTTGCATGATGTTTGGTGCTGCAGCTGCCATGCAGCTGAGCAGAGGACAGGGGAGGAGAGTTCACTGAAGAGTCTGATTCACAGAAGTCAACTTTGTTCAGTTCTGTAATGAGTGGATTTTTTTCTTATTTGTGATTAAAATGTCAAATAGACTATTTGATTTGTGCTCAGTCACAGTGCAATTCTCCAGTTTACTGACTTGCAAGATGCTGCCCTTTCTTTTAGTCCAATTACAGTAACAGACTGAAATTAATTTACTGAAATCATTGATTTTCCAAGGGCAGAAGATGGCTTCAGCCTTTTGGGAAAGAAGGCTTGGGTAACATGAGTGGCTTTCCTTGTCTACTGTGTCTTTTTGGGACACAGTCTGGAAGCACCCAGGAGCTACCCATCAACTTGGGCGGTTAAACCCACTGAGCCACTATATTTTCATTTTGAAAATGCAGGCAATCATGCACAATAGAAGTTCACTGCTGTGCTAGAGGTCTCAAATGATTTCATTGCCATTAGCAGCATTGCTAAGCTCAATCAGCTGTGGAGAAGTTAAAGCATAACCTCATTTCAGGCAGAGGAAGAGCAGTGTTCATTCGAGTGGTGCCTGTGTGTCAGTGGGTCACAAGCAGGCTCTTGAGAATGGTTAGGTAACACATCAGTGACTAGGAGGGAAATAGTATTGGGGACAAGGGGTCAGACTGGGAGGAGAGCTAGAGGTGATGACTACTAACCTACTCTTTGTTCACAACTAAAACTCCAGTTCAGGTATGGCACTCAGGGATGGTTTTCATTACTTGGCTGTCCTTTCTCTGTTTTATGCAAAAAATGTGTGAGCAGTGACTTTTTAAATCCCCATTATCTGAGATATGAACTTTCACTGAAAGAAGCAGCAACAGTGGCTAGTATTGTTTTGGGAGGTAGATTCAACTAGAAACTGAACAGGTATTTTACATGGACAGTGACCCTTACAAATCAACCTAAAAGTAGAAGCCTTTCTTCATTTTAGTGGTGGTTGAAAGTTTAGTAAGTCATATTGAATGTTGAAAGAAGGAATTTATGTTAAAACTTATCTTAATTCTCCGTCCTTTTCTTCAGCTACTTGGCCACGAGAGCTCTGGAGGGACTCAGTGCATTGTTGCTGCTCTAAAAACTCCTTGAGGGCTCCTCAGGGCACGTTCACATTATGCCTTTGAGCACAGAGGGAACCAAAAGGATTCACATCTGCAGTAGCTACTTGTTACTCTGCTTATGGTGTAGAAAATAATATTATGCAGAAATATCCAAGAAGTTTCCTACTCTCCATTTTGCCTTCTAGCTGCTGCTGTGCTGTGTTTATCCTACCTGACTGCATCATCTATTGAGATGCCCTGATTCAGGAATGCTTCATTGATGCTGTTGAGTCAGGCACAGAATGAATGGTTCCAGTCATCAGAAGGTGAAATAGAACCTTTATTAGGAAGAAGGTGCGACTTTTATAGTCTGACTCGCTAAGCTGAGACCTGATTGGTCTCAAAGTGAAAATCTCTCACATTGTTGGGGAACAATGAATAGCATACTCTGGAGAACCACATCTATAAAAAACGGTTACAGAAAGAGAGATAATAATTGATTTCCTCTCTCTAAATTTCCCACAGCTTCTCACAGTTTCCCAGGAAAATCCTGGGAGAACTATCTCTTTTTCTTTTCAGAGGATATGTGATTACCACACTTCATCCCACGCTGTGCTCATATAAGGAGCACTTAGCTCTGCAGAGCCTCCTGGAGATAACCCTGTTCTTCCCAGGACAAGGTGAGGTGTCCTGCTATGCAAGGCTCTGGGCTAAAGCACCACAAGAGTCCTAACACAGGCTCCACTGAAATATACTTTCTTCTCTGCAGAGCCAGGCTCAACATGAGAAACAACATCTGCTTTGCTTTTTTGATTTGTACTTCACCAACTTTTCTAAAGAGACAGGAAATTATGGTTTAGTGGACAATTTAATAGATGATGGATGTGATGGGAGTAATACCTCATTTTCCTGTGGTTGCTTCTGATATGCTGATACTGTAAAAGGTACTTACGGGCTACAAAGATATGGCATGCAAACAAATTCATTAACACCTGATGCTTCCAAAATATTCTGTCAAAAAAAAAATATCCAAGTTACGATTCTCAGTGTCACTGTAAATTTGGCCATTTATTGTTGTATATTATGTTATTTCTTTTCTAATATAGACAGCTCTGCTGCCCTCAAATTGTTGCTGCTACTGCATCTGAAGTTAACTTTCACACCTTTAATCTTTCTATTTGTTAACACCTTTAATCTTTGATGTGTTTCCTCAGTGGTGAATTCTAACCTGTGTGCCATGTTGTGCCCTCGCCAGATGGCCTTCAAGAAGATATTTTCATACAATAGTATGGGTGAGTTTAAATTAGCTGAGGAGCACAACACATTGGAGATAGTGTGTGTGGTAAAATGAGCTGTACAGACCATCTAGGTTCACATCATTTCAGAAGTGAACATAAACTTTTCAGTTCTGACCAGGTGGTTTGTTGCTTGTCTTCTTAACTCCCTCTGTCATGCACCACTTAAAATAAAGCCCCACAAGCTGTGTCTGAGAAAAATTCTTTCACAAGCAGACTCCTCTTGCTGGAGTGATTCTCAAAAGCTACTCCAAGTTTCTCAAGCTGCTGCCAAAGTGACCAGGGGATGACATGGCCCTTCTGGGAGCCTTCGGTGGAATCTTAACCATGTAGTCTCACACAAGCAGGTGTTTCCCATCACTGGCAGTGGGTTATCCTTTCCAAACAAATGCCTTTTTCAAAGCTATGGGTGCCATTATATTTTGTTACACAGTTCTTAATCTACTTTGAAACATTTTCTTACAAAACCTGGAAGATAAGATGTACAAGAAAAAAACCCTTAGCTGATGATGTTGTAAACAGCAGGGAGTCACAGCTTGGGCTATATCTAGAAAAGAGAATGTACCAAAGAAAGTAGGGCTTGTCTCATATATGCCTTCCTTTTCATTTTAGAAGTAACGGCTGTGTAGGGTCCTTAAGTTTGATGGAAATATCCAGCTGGATTTCACAGAGTGGTATTTCATTAGTGGATAATTGTTGGGTCAATGTGCCTGTCTTTCGTTTTGTTTTGCTCATTGGTTGTGCTTTTTATAGTCTGCTTTTCCAGTAACTTGCACTTTGCACAACAAAATGCTCAACAGCTTACCTGAACAGAATATCATTGGTCAGAAATTGCATTAAATGGGAGCAGAAGACCACAGGAGCCTGTGGCTGGAATGGCAAAAAAGGTGAGGGAGCTCATTCTCCTCTGTTTATCCCCAAACATATGATCTCTTTCTCTGAAACATAACCTGTAAGTTAGGCCTTCTAATTAGAAAAAGTAACTAGAAAGTTGAAGCAGGAAGGCACCTAGACGTGAGCTTCTCTTGGTTTTCTCCCATACTCTGACCTGTCAGTGTAATAGGGAGCAAAAATTCAGAGCATTAAACATCTTTCAGATGGAGAAACTGCTGGTGAGAGGGAAGTGTGTATGCCTCGCCATGCTGCCTCCAGACCCTGGCTGGAACTGGGGCTGGATTGTCATACACAGGAGCACATGCAGCTGTGAGGAGGGAGGAGTACAAGCAGGAAGCAGAGGAAAAGACCCTCTTCCCTCTTGTCCCCCACATGCAGAAGCAGCAGTGCTGCAAGCAGGAGAGAGGCACCAGAGCTAGGAGTGGGAAGAGGTGACAGAGGAAGCAGGGGGGCACTGAAAAAGCCTAGTGGGTGTCCCAGTGCCAATTCAGTGCCATGACCCCTGCAAAGCTTCCCTCCCAGCCCATGCCACCCAGTTATCCAGCCCCCCATGAGATGCTGTGGTCAAAGGGGCCTGCTGGCTGTGGAGTCAGTAGAGCAGGTTTCAAAGAAGGTCAAAACAAAAACACAGTGAAGAAGTGGGAGTTTCTGTACCAAGTGAACCTGTAAAGTTAGTTTAGTATTTAATGAAATTCCTGCTTCAAAGTCTTCCTCTCTTTTCCACTGGGGACCTGTGCTTTCTTTAAGCAATGTTTAGAGGACGCCAGTCTGCAAGGGTAATCATTGATGCCTCTGGCAGAAACGGCTCATGCACTAGCATTTCTAAAAAGTCTCTCGTTATGAATAATTGAATTTGTCTCTGGAGTTCAAGATTTCTTTTTCTGTGCGACTGACTGTAGCTGTGCTTGCTCCTTAGGTACAGTTACTGTAATTGAGGCAGAAGAAATGTATTGCAGTGGAGGGTTTTGTGAGCATGACGCATAATAGGGTGATTGCCATGGAAAGAGTCATTTGCAGTGTTTAAAATACTTCCTCCAGTGGTGAGAAGATCTGCAGAAAATTGTTAAAGGATCTCCCACTTCCATACTCTACTCCCACCTGAATGGAAAAAAAAGCTAATGCTGCATGAGATGTTCCGGTGCAGTGGGCACAGCCCCTCTCTGCAGAACACTGCCGAGGACCCAACCTTGATGATATTCAGAGCCCATATGTTCCTGACACCAGCTGGGACACAGGGAACTATCAACCAGGTCAAATGCTTGTCCAGACTGAAAGAAAACACTGTGGTTCACACATCCACTGACAAGGGATGTCATTTGCTTGGGCACAGCTCCTTTTCCTCTGAAATCTACCAGCCTTGCAGTGATTTCTGGGTGTTTCTGGAATGGCAGGAAAAACTTACACATCCCAGATCTCAATCATTCCTCTAGCTTCTCCACCAAGGAAAAGCCAAATACAGGTAAGTCCTCCTTCCAGCTGCCAACGAGGTCCATTATCCCTGGATATGTTTCATAACTCCTTGCATCCTCAACATCCGTAACCTGGTGTGTAACATCCAACTGTGGCCTTTGCAAAGCTGCCCATAAGTAACTTTCCAGGAAAGGGGTAGAGGGGGAAGAAACTCTCACAATAATTTGCTGTAAGCAGGACCTCAAGTCTGGCTCCAGGGAAGAGATATCTCCCTGCCAACACGTGAGATAAATGGAAGTGTCTCAGGATGGGTTTTACCATCATTTGCAAAGGCAGGGCTATGCTGTTCACGCACATGAATGTCAGCAGCAGGATGACTATTTCAGGACCTGGGCTTAAGGTAGGAATGGGGGCAAAACACAGCTCTGAATGGAACAAAATTCCATCATGCTGGGAGGTTTCTTTCTTGTCTGTCTTTAATCACCAAGCACAGCAACAGAGCTGAGTGGCTGCATTCAGCCAACACAATGAAACATGGCAGCAGTATATTTTTAGGATATTATTTCAAGGGGGGAAACAAATTCTAAGGGCAAGATACTGTGATCTAGAAACTCAAACAAGCTGCTCAGGGATTTCTTTGTGTCTTGAATATGCCACACAGCACTTGAGCTGTCTTTTAAATTTGGGATGTGTGTTTCAGATCAATAAAAAATCTCATTCAAGACAAAATACATTCTCTCATGGTACAAAGCTTACATGACCTGATCAGCAGGAAAAGCTAAGGTAATTGCAATCATAAATGAAAATCCAAATTTTAGACTGAAGTCAGATTTTCTTGCACTGCAGTATCTGCAGGTAATCTCTGTGTTCTTTGTGGTCTTTACTCTGAAGTGGAAACCAGAACATATCCCTTTAGTATTTTTACTCCCTTCTGTGGCTGTCAATTACCATGGCTTGAATATTCTGTTCATCCTCAGCTTCAGGATTTCTTGATCATCTGGGACAGATCTTTCTCTGTCAGATTTCTGAATGACAAGCAGAGATTTCATCCCCTAGAAAATTCCTTTAGCAGTAACCTGGGCATCTAGTGCATTTCCTACAAGTGCTCTTAGTACATTCCATCAGGTAGAAGATCAATGCAAACAAAAAGACTGTGCAGCAGCATTTATTCTCCAAAAGATGTGGAGCCCTGATGTAGCCCAGCCAGCACTATCAGCTCCAGCTGGAGCCTATTTAAATGTGACATCAAAATTTTGCACATGCACAAATTAGGGATGTGGTATAGATGTTGTTAACACCTGGCAGGTCATCAAATAGGAAAATAATCAGAGTCCTTCTTTTTCACCTTTTCCTTTGTACCTTTCATTCTGGAGGTATGGGGAGCTCCATGGTTAGCAAAAGTTGGCAGTCAGGAAAAGACATGTCAGGACTCAGCTCAGTCAAGGACTCCCTCCTGAGGGAGGGCACTGCTGGTAGAGAGAGGTGCCTGTTTAAGGGACTGTGACACTTGCTTTCTCTTCCCCAAGGAATGGGCTGTAATAGGCTCTGTCACATAGTACAAATGGTAGGTTGTCCTTGGGCCCCAGAGGATGGAGCTATCAGGGACACCAAGTGTCCTGCCCATCCATACTGCCAAACATCCACACTGTGAAGAGCCAGCACATAACACATATCCACGCTGTGTACGTGAGGTGTCCTGCCCTGCTCTTTGGCTTGGGGGAAAGAACCGTGATAAGCAAGAACTCAAACCTGTTTCTTTTTGTAAAGCTGCCAACAGCAGCAAATTTGTATGACCTGCCTGCAATGAGATGCTTTTCTGGCAGGTCTGTGCCTAACTCATGGAAATGCAGTGTGCTTCCAGGACAGCTCAGAAGGATGTACAGGTGACTTGCAATAAAGACAGGTGACAGGACTGTCAGGAATCATGCCCCTCCACCTGAGGGTGCTGCCATTAACAAAACTGACAGCTGAAGGACATTAACCACACCAAGGGACATTGTCACATGTGATATTGCAATTCATCAAACTGCAGAAAATAATTGGTGTTCTTCTTAGGAAGAAAAAGGAGGGGGAAAAGTGAATGTAGAAACCCTTATTTCAATCTGTATTTATTTCTGGAGATTGTTTATGATGTTTAGCTGTGTTTTTAAAAGATACTGAGTGTAGAGAATATAGAAATAGTATATGTGATACTAGCACATGAAGTAAATGAAGAAAGAAAGTAAGTCAGCTTTTTTGTATGCTATCTACCTTATAGTACACAGAGCATACAGAATCATCAGTGTTGGAAGAAACCTTCAAGACCAATTCCAACAGCAAACCTGGCACCACCATAATCACCCCTAAACCACACCCCCAAAAATTATATATTCAAACTTAGGTACCTGGCATATTTTTGAGAGTGTGTAAATCAGTAAACTGCTTACTCTGAATTAATCTGAGAAGACAAAGGAAAAAAACATTGTTTTCAACACAGGCTAAAGTGTAGGTAATGCTTTTGTCTTAAAAGTTTCACAAGATGTACTTATTTTATCACTCTAGCAGGAAACTGAGGCTTTTGGTTTAATGAAGCATTTCTTTGAAGTCATGCTGAGTGACTGTGCTGCACATCTGCCTGTCTGCACGGGGCAGGCCATTTCAACTTCCTTTTCTGAGGGAGCACCAAGACAGCTTCATATTCACCAGAACTTCATCAAGTGAAGATGAAAGCAAGGTGGCTTTTCTCTCTCTTTTGTTTGCTCTCAGTGCCCAGTGTCACAGGTAAGAGTGTCAGGGGGACATCTTGACTCAGTTTATGATGGTGGGTGATGAGGGTCAGGTTGGGATTAGTGGGTCTTACTAGGTTGAGCTGTAGCTACTGGCAATGATTTTCTATTTCCTGACAACTTTCTAATAACCCTAGTTATAATGTGCAGCTATTAAGGAGTAAATGCCTTGTGCTGAGCAGATTACTTAATTCAATATGCCTAACCTGCTGGAATAATCACTGGGATGAGCTCACTTGAAGTAGGGGATTGTGTGCTCCTCTCAAATGGGACAAAAGGAAAACTGCTTTCAATGGGAAAATAAAAAATACCTCTCTGTCTCTGTCTTACATACCTGTGTATGCAGAGAGAGGAAGAATTGAAACACTTCAAGGCAAGAGTAAATTGTACAGGTGAAACTTTTTAAACAGATTCTTCCCTTCCTCTTCTCCACCTAGACCCATGTGCTAACATCTAGAGAAACAAGTTTGTCATTCAAGTAAAACACTCAGAAAAGCTGACTAAGGAGGGCTGTACCTTTGTCAGAGGAATTTAAACCAAAAGCAATCTGAGGAAAACCAAGAAAAAGTATAATGTTCACAAAGCCCCACCCTCTCAAAATTTTGACCATGATAAATGCAGGAATATTTATTACCAGCTAGGAGCAACAATTTTGTGGGATCACAGTTTTCAAGTTAAGAAGGGAAAAACTGGATATATTTGACTAGCAGTGAAGGATGCATCTCACAATCTGGCATAGGCTGATCTTTTTTGCACTGAGGCAAACTGGTTCTTAAAAATAATTCATACATGTATTCATAGAAAATAGAAAATCTCAAATGCAAAGAAAGGAATAGAAGCCTCAAAACATATACATGTAAGAAAGAAATAGCAATTACAGAAAAATAGGAGTTGGAGGGGTTTTTCCTCTGAGATGAAACCCTCACTGAAGTCATTCAAAGGTGAAAGTGGAAGCCTCTATGCCCTTTGTGGAGATCAGACACCAAAATGTCTGGGAGTTACTCTAAGAAATTTCAGCTGGAGCACAGGTATGCACTACTGGACACTATTTGATTTTGAAAAATAAAGTCAGCATAAAATGAGATTACTTATTTTGGGATGCTAGCAAAAAGTTAAGAATACTTTTGCACAAAATGTTTTCAGTTAAAATAATCTACTGCACTAGGCTACTAAGATATAATGCAAATTAAAATGTTGTTTCTACATATATAATTTTTTCAACTTATTATAAATTACTCAAGTGGTTCTTCATAGGTGTTCTTTATATGATCCTTAGACCTAAAGCAGCATCAGCATGAATATGAGAGACAAAATCCTGAGTGTCTTTTGCTTGGTAGTCTGATTGCAAGATTGCTAATTGCTTTTCCCTTAACTTTTACTGATGCAAAACTTGTGGTGAAATCAGAGAGCATTTCCTATAATAAGCTCCTTGCACTGACAAAAATAGTTTTAGTAATTTTTCTCACAGCACAAGGCCATGAGACTTGTCATTCAGGCTTATTTTTATTTAACCTCTAACGTCATCACGTCTTTTAGAATAAAAGAAGATGAGCAGAACATGTGCAGCAATGAAACAGCAGAGATTAATGTAGGCCATGGCCATTGAGTAGCTTTGTTCTCCACACATCTAGTCTCCAAGTGTCCATGTCACCCTTCAGTGTACAGGTAACAAATCGGAGCCAGCTCTGTGAGGATGTATCACTCTGCCCTTGTGCCTTCTCTCCATCAAGCCAGAGCTGAGGGTGCACAGTCCCTGCCTGGCTCCTTCCTGGCTGAGCTGGGGGAGTGTGGGGCACACTGCAGCCCCACTGAGAATGCCTGAGCTCAGGTGCCCCAGAGCCATATACCACACAGCCGAGCCAATGTCAAAGCAAAGGAATTGGTATCCAGCTTTTTCAAGGAAAGAAGGTGAGCAGTGGGCACTTGCAGCTGGCAGGACTGCAGGGCAAATTCCCAAAGCAAATATACAGAGATGTTATGCTACAGAGGGAGGATGATAAAATGGAATATAAATGGGGGGCAACAAGTCTGTACCTAAGGACAACCGCACAACTCGTTTTTGTTTTTGTTTTTTTGGACGTGCACATTCTTTTGGAAAAGAACCAGTGTACAGGGGACTTTTTGTGTACAGCTCTATGGAAATGATTGATTACTTTTCTCACTGCAACAACCCCCTCCATAAATTCTTCATCTCCTTGAGTTTGTCAGTGCCCTGCATTCAGAGGGGTTTGGGGACTGCCAGACTCTTACTCATAGGAGGGAGAAAGGGATATAAATCAATTCTACTACAACAGCAGCTAAACCAAGTGGTACAGGCTCCTGCTGAATGCCCCTTCATTCCATCGATCCATTACTCTTTTATATGGTGCACTAAGGACTGCCACCTGCTTTAGGAAATTAACAGAGGAAGAAAACACACACCAGAGCAGCTCACTTTGACACTGAGACAGACACTGGTTTAGGACATTAGCTGTTTAATAACACAGAGAATTGCTTTCTCTGCTGAAGCCACAAAGGCAGTGGGCAGGGGGATGGTGCAGGGAATTAGCCAGTGGGGATAACCCATTTGTTCTTGTAAAAAGAACTGGGGAATAACTGCGTCCAGCTTCTGCTTTATTTATATTACTTGAAAGATTTTCATTTTCACAGAGACCCTCAGAGCTCTCATTTCTCTCCAAGAACTGTGACAGGACCTCCCTGCCATCTTCCAGACACACATGCATTTGCTCTCCCAGTTTTCTCTCTGCAGTCTGTACTGGTTGGAGATTTGCTGGAAGTTGTAGGGTCTTCATAGTTGTCTATGGCTAAGGCACCAAATCAAAGATGGATTAGGAAAAGCTTTGTTTAAACATTACTTGCGCTGAAATCAATCTTGTCTTTTTTTTAAGGCCAGACTGCAGATGTCATTACCCAGACAGAAGTGGTCCACGCTCCACCAGGTATTGACATCACCCTGGTGTGCGTGTTCCCAAAATTGCACAGCACCCACATCATAAAGACACAGTGGTCCAAGACTGACAGCAGCCCCTCTACCAAAATAGCTGTATATCACCCCACCTATGGCACCCATTACTTCAAGTTTTCTGAAGGTTCTGTCCAACTTTTCAGTGTCCTTCAGCACAAGGATACGCTGCAGTGGTGATGACACAGGGTCCTCGTGTTCCACCAATCCAAATGCCATGTCTGAATGCAATTGGTGGGTGCTGCACCTGGAAAATACTACCGTGTCCCTTACTGGGCAGTACGAATGCACTTTTGCTACCTACCCATATGGGACAAAGGCTGCAAAAATTCAACTTGCTGTCAAGGCAGAAGGTAAGTGATTGCAAATGAGATTTTGCTGTTTCCTAGTGAGGTGGGGGAGAATATCAGGATAGATGAACACTTCTTGGTTGGTGATGGTGATTTGTTTGGGATTCACAGTAGTGCCACTGAATGTTGCTTTTACAGTTTCCTATTTACCAGGCATTCTTTAGTTCTTTTTTCCAACTCATTACTAGGAAACCTTAATTGTTTGGTAGAATAAAAAGTTTCATAGTAAAGTAAAAAAAAGGTGGTGAGGTGGGCAGTTTCTGCATTTTCATTTTGGAGAAACATTGTGGAGGAGACTGGATGAGCAGCTCAGGATATGGTGGGACTAAGGATGTTGGATCTTCAAATCATGTGCTGCTGCTGCTGTGGGTGTGCAGCACTGGGCACCAGAAAGAGAAAACACCCTTGTCTGATTGAGGCTGAGGGCTGGCATCTGCAGAACATGCTGAATGTTTGTTCCATGGAAGGATGAGAGTTGCCACTGACACCTTGTGAAGGCTGACCTAGAACAGAGGATAGACAGAGTTAAAGAATAAAGTAGGTATTTATTAAAAGGCCTCAACAAGGTGCCAAGATCCATCTTGGGCAGTATAAGAGCCCAAAAAGGGCTGCAGCCAAGATGAACTCAAAATGGTCACAAAATGGACGACCAGTCACGAGGTCTCACATTTTTATAAGTTTTGGTCCATTTGCATATTCAAGTTAATTGTCCAATTATAGTTTTAGGTTATGAAGTCCCATCCTTCTTGTTCTTCTCTCTTCAGCCCACATTGTTTATGCTCTTGGGCCTGAAACTAATATTGATTGTTCTTGGTCCCAAGCTGGAAAAGGAATTGTTTTGTCTACCTACTCTGTGAAGAAAGTTTACCAAGCCTTAATATGAAGTTCAGAACTACACACTAAAGCAGCACAGAATCTGAAAATTATAAAAGTTAAAACTTAAGGCATCACCACCACCAAAAAGACACTGGAGCAAAGTGGGGAATTGCATAGGAGAATCACAGGAATGGGGATTTGGCTGCTTCTGTCAGGCAAAGGAAGCTGGAAAGCAGTATGACTGCTCTCGGTAAGTAAGCCTCACGGCGCAGTCTGAACTCCAGGAAGGATATTTAAATTATCCTGGTAAAGTAACAAATTTATTTAAATCAGATGAGAATGTATTTGACAACAAATTAAAAAACAGTGGCAACTGTCAGTGTAGCAACTTTGTGAACAGCTATTTGGTGACAGCAGTGAGGGCAAAAGCCCAAACTCCTGTGAAAATGGAACCTGGCATGAGTGTTGAGCAAGTCTGTTGTTGTGCACATGGGGAACTGGATTTGATGACCTCAGAAACCTCTTTCTGACCCAGGTTTCTGCTAACAACTCAAGAAGGATTAAAGTAAACAGCAAATCTGGTACTGCTTTAGTTCAGATCTGCAAGGCCAATGTGCTCACTCTGCATGGGCCCAAGGCTATAGACACAGCAGACATTCAAGAGTTAGGAGCAGGGTGGGTGCAGGTCATTTTAGGGGCATTTTGGTGTGCTCCCACTCTCCTTTTACCTACATCACAAGGCCAGACTGGTAGTCCCCACTCTGGACTATGTTACTCCTGTAGCAATAGGAGGTCCTGTGCAAGACTCATACTCAGGGATGTTTGACACTGATGGCACCTGCATGGCAGTGACTCAAAGAATTTTGGTGCTGTTATCCTGGAGACATATCTGGAGCAACCCTGTGGCACCTGCCTGCCCTGATGAACACACAGAGGCAAAGAGTCAATACCTCTGCCCAGCTCACAGAGGATGGATGTGTTTAAACAGTACATGCTGAATAATTGTGCCAAAGCTGAAGCTGCCACTCTGCCTGCTGTATGGGGGTCTGTTGTGGTAGGCTACCCTTTTGGAATTTCCTTGTGCTCCACAGGGCAGAGGGATCACAGAATCACAGAATCACAGAAATTCTAGGTTGGAAGAGACCTTTAAGATCATTGAGTCCAACACATGTTCTAATACCTCAACTGGGTCATGGCACCAAGTGCCACATCCAGTCTTTTTTTAAACTCTTTGAGGGATGGTGACTCCACCACCTCCCTGGGTAGATGATTCCAGTATTTGACCACTCTTTCTGTGAAAAACTTCCTCCTTAATTCTAGCCTGTATCTCCCTTGGTGTAACTTGAGACTGCGTCCTCTTGTTCTATCTGTTGTTGCCCGGAGAAAGAGACCGACCCCCAGGTCACCACAGCCACACTTCAGGAAGTTGAAGAGAGTGATAAGGTCATCTCTGAGTCTCCTTTTCTCCAGGCTGAACAACCCCAGTTCCCTCAGTCATTCTTCATATGGCTTGTGTTCCAAGCCCCTCACCAGCCTCGTTGCTCTCCTTTCTACACGCTCAAGCATCTCAACGTCCCTCTAAAGTGAGGGGCCCAAAACTGGACGCAATACTCCAGGTGAGGCCTCACCAGTGCCGAGTACAGGGGAAGAATGACCTCCATGCTCCTGCTGGCCACACCATTCCTGATACTGGCCAGGATGCTTTGGGCTTCTTGGCCACCAGGGCACACTGCTGGCTTATGTTCAGCCGACTGTCAACCAGCACCCCCAGGTCCCTTTCCACCTGAGCACTGTCCAGCCACACCATCCCAGCTTATAACGTTGCAGGGGGTTATTGTGGCCAAAGTGCAGGACTCGGCATTTGGACTTATTGAAATTCATCCCATTAGATTCTGCCCATCCATCCAAATGTTCCAAGTCCCTCTGCAAATCCCTCTGTCCCTCTAACAGATCAACACACGTTCCCAGCTTAGTGTCATCTGCAAATTTGCTAATAAAGGACTCTAAACCCTCATCCATGTCATCAATAAAAATATTGAACAGAACTGGCCCCAGCCCAGACCCCTGGGGGACACCCCTGGTGGCTGCCCCCAGCTGCATGCAGCACCATTCACCAGCACTCTCTGGGCCCGGCCATCCAGCCAGTTCCTAACCCAGCACAGAGTGCTCCTGTCCAAGCCATGGGCTGCCAGCTTGTCCAGGAGTGTGCTGTGGGAGACAGTGTCAAAGGCCTTGCTGAAGTCCAAATAAACAACAACAACATCAAAGGGAGTGCAGGGAGGTACAAACTGTGCTGGTAGCCCTCTGAAACCCTCCCATGCTTCTTCTGTTCTTTATGCAAAGTTTCTCACTTTCTAGTACAGCAATTGAGCTAATCAGGTATCGCTTTTCTTCTCCTGCCCTTGGTTGATACAGACAAGCTCAATGCTGTTATTGCTGTCTACAGTTTGGGCAGCCCTTGTTCATATCAGCATCACTGTGACTTTTTTCAGTAACTACAAGATGTAGCAAGCTGTACTACTGATGACTGCTTGCCAGAAAGAACTAAAAAATTGTTTGCCACCTTTTGCAGGTTTGTGTTTTAAGGTAACCATATCTTTTGCAATAAACCACTCTGACTCAAAAGAAGGCAAAAAACCTTAAACCAGCCTATGAGTGAATGGGATGAATAAAGGTGACAGTCTATAATGAAGTACAGTTTTCATTTACATCAAAGAGAAGTGAATCCAGATGCACTCAACTTGTAAAAAGCTCACAGAGCAGCAGGCCTTTGTAGGACAGACAGATACAGAGGACTTTAGCCAACAGGCTGTTAATGGAGATGGGAGTCAGAGATAGGAGGGGGAAGCAAGTAGCTGGGACATGTGACTGTGAGAGTAGGCAGAAGCTGTTTCCAGACTGAACTCTGGGATGACTGCTCATGTCCACGCTTGTACTCTGCACGGCACTTTTGCATGGTGGCTTGTCCCAGCAAAATCTTCTGTACAGTTTTGTTCCTGGAGAAACTATAGATTTGCTTGCTTTGTCCTTTCATTATCCTCTCTGCACTACCCAGCCCTGTTAGGGCTTCTGTGCTCTCTGTCCTGCTGCAAAAGCTGGCTCCCCAGGTCCTTCAGTCTCAGGGACAGTGGAGGGAAGCTGCTTCTGCTGCTGGCTCTCCCAGGCACAGCTCAGGGCACTACCTTTCTTCACATCTCTGTGGCACAGGCTACATGCTGGCACCATTGCTCTGTGCTTGGGTGCCAGGTACAAAGGAAATTTCAGTCACCAAAAAGTCCCCACTGACAAATAACATGGCAGTCTGGGACAGCTGGATATTTTCACTCCCCTCAAGATAAAAAATAAATTAAATACATACCTCTTCTATCTCCACATGCAAGCCAGAGCTACCAGGACAGCAGAGCTGAGGAGTTTTCCTGTGTTGAGTGGCAAGGGAGGATGGCAGGATGTGCCACATCCCTGCCTGCCCCATGGCCAAGGGTCCGAGAGGTCTGTGCTGACCGTGGCCCTCACAGCATCTCCCACCCAGCACCACTGCTCTTCCTGCTTAAATACACACATGCACACTCACAGACCCAACATCTGGATCACAGCAATGCACTGTTCACTGCACCACTCTGGTCAGCCTCCGCAGCTGGATGGAGCCCTGGATTGAGGATAGGTAGGGTAGGAGGTGGAGAAATGGCTTTTGAAATGGATAAGAAAGGAAAGAGTGACAAGTTTGGTGGTAGTGGACAGGTTGGAGAATAACAATAGGAAAAACAGGGCTAGTCTTAACCTAACTGACATGCTGAATAGCTTGCTTAGTGAAAAAAGGATATCTGCAGATATCTTCAGAGAAAAGGAAATAGAGGTGCACAAAATTGATGTGAAGGTTTATTGCCACAGAAAAAAAAAGAATTGTAACATAAAAATTGTAGCTTCCGATTATTCTCAGCTCTGAAAAGAGACATTGTGATTCTGCAGTTAAGAAAAGCTTTTTTAAGAATTGCCAAGAAGTTCTGGTAATGCTGTGAATTGAGTCATGAAACTGCAACTAGAATCAGATGTAGGGTTTTCACTTGAAAAATGTGTCTAGGGGTAATGGTTGAAAATTACAGTTCCCTTCTAAACCAAGAAGTGCCTGTTCCTTGAATAGAAGACTAGTCAGCATTGGTTTTCAAAGCACAATGAACATCATGCTTCTGATTTTCCTCCTTGGGTTTTGTTGTTGTTGTTCCAATGATAAAAGAGAAGAGGCACTACCTGAAGAAAGTGTGGTTAAAGCAGAAATTCCATGCCTTGAGGATGAGACCTCAGAAAATTTGTCCACTTATCCTTTGAAATGGCTAGTGGTAAGTATTTTTCATCTGAGATATAAAGTTCAGAAAGAACTGCAGGGTATTTTTGCAGATTGAAATGAAAATGTTCTACTCCACTGTGTCCTGCTTGCAGAATCTGCTAAAAAACTTATCAGTCATATTGGACTGTGATAATAAAGGGGAAAAGTATAACCATAGAATTGCAAAATATACACTGCAAATAATAACTCTTAAAGAAGCAAAGAGGAAAAATTCCATCTTAATTGCTTTATTGCTTTGAATTTTTCAGGAGCACATAGCAGGTTTAGGGAAAGAGGCTAATATAACAAAACAAAAAGATTTCTTGTATTGGATTTCCAGCGAGTTTTTTTTGTAGTGAAACTTTAGTATCTGAAAAATACATGATTACTGTGTAGGATAGTGAGATAGGCTGCTCTGACATAGAAAAGAAAGGTACTGGCTAATGTTTTTAGTTTTGTGAACCTCTGTGTCACAGAGGCCACTGAAGACATGCAAACCCAGTTATCAGGCTAACCACATGAAAAACTGTTTTAAGCAATTTTCTGTCAGATACGAAGCTTGCTGTATTTTTGTACTTTATCTCACTTTCTGGATATATATTTATATGCATGTTTTAATGCAACCTTTTAGCATTCGTATCAGTGTGTGTGTGGAGATAAGTATCAGTGATCAGTGTCCTTGAGTTTTCCTGTCCATTTAAATATGCTGTCACTGAGAAGCTGTAACTGTTGAGGATTTCCTTGAAGGTGATTTTTAAATAGTTTCGGTTTTTTTAACCTTCTGTCCTGGTTAATTATCTACTTAGATCTCCCTTCCGAAGGTCATTCTTAATATTAAAATTTAAATCATTTTGTAGAAAACACCCTTACCTTTACAATGTCAGTTCTGCCAGTTCCCTCTACAAAGTACCCGAGGAAAGGGGAAAAAAAACCCCCAAATATATGATATTTGAAACCCCAAATATGTGGGTTGCCACACATTGTACAGAGTAAAGCTTGCAAATATGTACTGAGGCACAGACGTCCAGGACATGCTGGTTGTACTTATAACCTGGCTGCCACACAGACAATTAGAGAGATAAATTTTAGTTATTATTATCAAGGTTTTCTACTTAAAATTCTAAAACAGCAAAGTTTTCCTTGAAATTTCAGTCACATTCAACATGTCTGGGATGTTCAGCATAACTTAAAGACTGGTGCAGTGAGAAAGCACCTCTGTTGCTCTCTCTGCAGGCTACAGAGAGCAGAACTCACAGGACAGAGCTATTTACTCCACATTTTATTGTCAAGATGATGACTGCTCTTGGTATTGGAGTTCTGAGAGAGAATATATTTGGAAAAAAACCACCAGATGTTGCAAATGTCCCCTTACTGCTACACAATGTGCAAGGGAAACTTTTCATAGTGGGAATAGAGCTGGTTTACAAAAACATTTCACTGTGTGTGTCTGAACTTCACAATTTTGTTGGTTTTTCTGTACACAGGATGAAAATGGGTGGAAAGAGGAACTTGTGACCAAGGAGCCCTCCTGTCCTGCTGTGTACAGGAACAGCAGCATGCTGTACGGGCAAAAAGTCCTCCTGGGTTTGAACAACACCCTAAAGGTTTTCCTCACCAAAATCACTGATGATGGCAGAGTCTTTTCCTGCCACGTGCTGTACCACCCAGAGAGAGTCCAGAAGAGCAGCACCATTGTGAGAGTATTTGGTAAGTATTATGCCAACTGCCTGCTGCCTTGCACTTGGAAAGGTGACACTCCTGCCTGGTTCTGAAGCCAATAACTTTTGACAGACACTCTGGTTTTTTAAATGTAAACATATTTGCCTTGTCATTTTTTTCAGCTGCAATGACATAAAAAGTTAGCAAATGGTGGAGTTTACTCAATTCTTAGAAGAATTTGAGTCCCTTCCTTCAATTTCTGGCAAGAAAAAATAGTAGGTTCATTGCATATATATCAATCTCCCTATCATGCAGATGGCAAGACTGATATGTAGGCTTATGTTGGGATTCTGTGTGTTACAGGGAAGCACACTGGTCATCAAGATCTCCGTGTCCCAATGACCATGCTGTCTGTGGTCAGGAAATCATAGCTGTAATTTAGTAAGCAGTTTGGAACTACAGTTGTAGCAAAATCACATCCTCAAATGCATGTGACATTCAACTGCTGCCAAAATGAGGAAATGAGTGTCTGGAAATGAGGATCCTGGTGGGGGGGTCTCAAATTGGCCAGGAGTGGCAGAGCCTGTGTACTGCAGACATGTGGGCTGGCATTTCATTTTTTGTAAGCCTTCCCCATCTTTAGTTACTTGCCCTGTCCCATTTCAAATTGCTTAGGAACTGCTCTACTATCACAAAGGTACAACTGAATCAGAAAATTGCTACCCACTTGAAAACCAGGCTTTATTTTCTCTTTAGAGATCAGTTGGTCAGGAAAACATTTCCAAAGCTTTGAAAGTAAATGAGTATTAAACACTGGGCCTGTCAACAGTCCCTTGACTGTAGCTGATGGTCCGAGGAAGTCCACAGCTTGAGGATGGCATGGCCATTTAAGGCTGATGCTCTGAAGTCAAAGGAAAGTTCAACAGGGATCAGCTGAAAAAAGCAAATGTGTCTGAGAGTTGTTGGTCACTGATGTAAAAGGAATAAAAATAGAAGTTAATGATCTGAAACCTCCTCTTTCGTTTGCATGATTCAGACGCTTTTTAAAATCAACATTTCTCATACAGCAACAGTGTTACCTGGGTAATCATTCTAATATACTTGAACTCTCTCTCTTCCATCGCTGCTGATGCTCTTGCCTAGATTTGTGTGTCTCTTACTAAGAGGTTGCTTTATTTACCTTTTTCTTTGTATTACTGAGAAATATGTGCTTAGCTGTGCATGACCCCACATCAAAATATCAGTTCAGCAGTGTAGAGAGGAAACTAGAGGAAACAGCTGCAACCCTTGGTGGTGAACAGTCTGCATTTCCCAGTAAGTGCTGGCTGGCTTTGGACCAGGGTGCTGTGCCTCCAGCCTCTCTCGGAGGGGTCCCAAGGGCAGAACTGGCTCCCTGAGAGCCTTGAGGTTTGCAGTGGGTGCTGAGGAAAGTCTCTCAGATCTCAGCTGAGTAAAGTCCACCACTTGGAGGAAGTGTGCTTTTGTGCTCCTAACCCTTTCGCATCTGAATTTTGCAAGTGAAATAACTATTTTGCATCTTGTCTCACTCTTTCCTGTTACCATTTGCTGAAGTTGTGCCACTTATGATTGCACCATCCCAACTTTTCTCCATGTACTCTCTTGTGCCCTGAGCCAGCCCACATCCCTGCACAGCACTGGCAGAGACACTGCCCAGGATAATCCAGCATTCCCTAGGTGACATCTGGGGACAAAGAGCCCTTTCAGATGGCAGCACCTCTCTTGTTCCTTGCGCTGACTAGAAAGTAAAGAAATTAATATTTGTGTTCTGGCAGTTAGATCCAGCCTCAAATGGGTGGGACAGAAACTAAAGATAGTATATGCATACAAAGTCAACAGCACCTTATGTTAGTTATATCTGTCATTCTGGCCATTAGCAAGGGCACGGCTAGGGAAAAAGGCCAGTGGAAACCTGGGGAGGTTTTCCCATCTTGGCAAGACAGCATCTCCCTTGTCATCCGAATACTCATGCAATTGAATCCCTCAGGTTGGGTGGCTTAAAAGTAGGGCAGGAAGGGCAGGCAGCTATTGCAGCACAGAGCTGAAAGGGACAGGAGGAGGAGAGGGTGCCTGTGGGAAACTCCTCATGCAGGATCCCTCTGAAAAATACTTCAGGCAGAGCTAAACACAGCAGAGGCAGGCCAAGTCTGAGGAGTGCCAAATAGTTTTCCCTCACAGCTGCTTGAGGTGGCCCAATGAGGCTGAGATTTGGACTGGAGAGGATGGAGAAGGTATGAAAAGATCTCTCAAGGAAGTTGAGAGTCTTGGTATGTTGGGAAAAAACGGTCATTCAATCAAGATAGAGGGTGCTTTTGGATCAAAGTACTTTAAAATATTTCTCTTCTAGAAGAGAGTTCTTTTAGATACAAGTTGCTGTGAAAAGGTATGGCCTTTTCATGTGTAACTTTGCCAAATATTGATTTTTCCTTTTTGTAAAAGTTCAGCAGCAGAAACTACTGAACTAAATATTGAATTTCTCCTAGATCCAAAACATTGGTAAATATCCTAGCAAGACAAATGAATGTCAAAGTGTTAACAGGGGCTGATATGTTAATTGGAAAAGATCTATTAGACCATTCAGAGCTATGTGTGAGAGCTGCCTGCCAGAACAGCTACCCCATAAACACATCTGAGAAAGCAGAGGATAGTGCTCAATACAGGTGTGGCAAAGCATGCCTATTCTCATGAAAAAAGCCAAAAGGAAGAGCATGCACTGGACCAGACATCATCTAGCCTCAATAAAATAACTTGGGCAACTTATGCAGCGATTAGAGGATCCAGTTTACGAGACTTTTCCCTGTATCTGAAAAAGTCTGTCTGTCTTCTGCCAGCTCCACTACCATCTGTACAGTTTTGGCAAAGAAGAAAGAATGAATCTTAGGACACTCATTTCCTGATAGGAAGAATCTAAAACCCCTGCCCCACCCCACCCTCCAAAAAAGCAGAAAAACTCAAAACCCAGAAGAGATTTTAAAAAAACAGGAAATTCCACCCAAAAAAAGCCCTGTAAGTCCAGAAAACCATAAGGCCATGACAACTAAATGTAAGTCATGCCCAGGCAGAGTCCATCAGTAACATCAGGCAGAAAAATGGAAATTAAAAATAAAGTCAGGAGGGTCCTTGGTGGATTAGCTGTATAAAACAGGGAAACCTGGATAGTTCACCTCAGGGGAGATTGTAATTAACTGAGGTGGTTCTATATCAATTAACAGGGTAAGAAAAAGAGAAAATTATTTTAATGGTAGATATTAAAGTGAGGTTTAGGTTGGAAAGATAAAGAATTTTGGACCTCCTAAGTAATCCGGTCCAGTTTCAGGGCCAGAAGCCCAATTTACTGAGGCTTCTGAGATTTGTTATACACTAACACAGTTTCAATAGTCCTTACTTAACAAGTCAGTCAAGTCAGTCAATATTGTTCCAAACCAGACATCCCAATGGCTAATTTGGGAATGTAGTATAGGGAGGCTTAGGGTACCTGATAGCTTCTTTCTGGCTGTATATTGTATTGTATATATATATATATATATATATAAACAATCAGCTGTGCCCAGAACCAAAATGCTGCAAAAACAGAAAAAAAACCGGTTTTTTGTTTAATGTGGATGTGGTCATCAGTGCCCTGCTGCTCTGCTGTGAGGCTTCCTCTGGGCTTCCTGGCTAGGCAGGAAGCATCTGTGGGGACACTGTCACACGTCTGTCCAGGCAACAGCATCTGGATAGCTGGCATCCAAAATCAAACATTTGGGGAATGGCTAAAGCCTTTGGAGATACCTTTGGCAAGCACACAGAGGAACCAGGAACTGGGGTATATGTGATTCCATGGGGCCCAGTAAGGGTGGCTCTACTGCCAGAGCTGTGACTGCAGGATGGTTTCAGTTTGTTTCCCCAGCAAAGCCACCCAAGCCTAGTTGAGGTAGGCAGTGAAATGCATCCCAGATCCTGTGGCAATAGTTGCTAATACAGTCTTGTAAACCACTTCCTTGACCTCAAATTGCAGCTGTAATACTTTTATCTTGCTTGATGTGTGGCTGGAGGTAGGATTTAATTCCCACCCTTCTTATGATACAACACTGTTAAGTGTTATTAGAAGCTGTTATTGTTATCTGCAGTGTCCATCTCACTAATACATTTATGTTTGCTTTCCAGCTTACCCTGAGATCTCCATTAGCTTGGAGGAGAGCTCAGCCAGCGTAACGCAGAAGGTGAGCAATTTTGGACAAAGAGTGATGCCTGTGACTGACACCATGCCACTCGAGCAAGGCCAGGCAAGCTGAGCTGAATCAGGCATAGGAGGCATCCACCAAACTGACTGAGCTCACAGGGCTGCAGGGAAGACATTGAGTTAACACAAGGTGCTCACGCCCTTTCCTCTGAGCAACTGCCTCCCCCACAGCAGTGAGCACAAACCAGGGACTTCTAAGGACTTCTCTGCGGTGTGGGCCTCTGTTTCAGTTTTGGTAATGGCAAAACATAAAAGCCTACTGAATTGCACTGGCCATGCTTGGTATAAAACATATTTATGGCTCATATGACTGACTAGTAAGCCTCTCTGGCTATTAGCTACGGTGCTTTGCTTCCTGTTCCATCCCTAAAAGTTAAAACCTTTGATTGGCAAGTATCTCAAATCAAGCAGGTTTTCCTTGGAAACAGAGCCTGTGGGCAGGCAGAACCTTGTACTATCCATAACCACCCACTTCACACAATCCATGTATCAGTTGATTCTGAAAACTGGTATAATTTTCCTGGTGACCTATTTCTGGGTGTGGTGTTGGACATTGTAGGCTTTTGTCTGCACTGTCCTGTTGAACAGAGCAAGGGATGCCTGCTATCACAAGACTGGGCAATAGAAACTCCCCCAAGAGCCTCTGTCTGTTCTTCACCTCCAAACAAACACTGACTTCTTTACTTCGCTTTTCTGCCTTTTTTTGCAGGGCTTAAATCTAGTGAGGATATCAAAATTCTGTTTATTCATAGGAAGAATTGAAAAAAATATTATGACCTAAAAGTGCCTGAAAAATAAGGGAATAATGAAGAGGAAAATAGGAGAAAGCCATTATACTACAAGCTCAGGTGCTGTTTACCATGGCAGGGAAAGAGTTTCAGCTGGATTGTTTCAGTCTTTGTACTGAATGATTGACTTCTGCTGGCTTCATAACATCAAGCTTGCTTCCAACTTAATGTAGGAACCACTTTCTTTGAATGAGGGAACAAGAGAGGTTTGTGCTGCATGAGTAACACATGCTTTTTTCTTCTGTTGAAAAGAACAAGGCCATTTCTCTTATAACAGTGTTTAGTACTTAACAGTGTCATAACCTGCTAAATAAATATACTTGGGAATCTCCAGGCAGCATGAGGATGAGACCTCTCACCCTGCTAGTGCCCAAGCCTTCATCTAGCCTTGACTTTGAGGTCATGCCCATCTATTTTTTGCTGAGAAATTAAACAGAGCACAAATGCAGATCTTTGGAACAATTGGCATAGAACCAGGACTACCGCATCTAAAGTATCCAATTCCTTGTGTCTTCTGGAAATGTTATACATATTCTGTCTGCTACAAAGGTATCCACTTTTTTATATTCAACATATCAGGCTAGGCAGTCTTTTTCATGGGAATTGTCTCTTTCTTTATCTGCCGAATGAAGAGAGGATTTTCATGGCAATGAGAAAGTGTCTTATTCTCATCACACACACTGCACCCATTACTAGTTCCAGTGTTTTTCCATGTGAGTGTTTGTCTCCGGGAGCAGGAGGGTGGGGGTCACTCTGTATCTCTCAAGCCACAGAATAGGACTGGAGGGGGTTGGAGTCCTGACACTCAGGGCAACAGGGTTGTCCCTGGGCTCTCATTCAACAATGCCTGTCTGCAATCAGAAAAATGAGGGAAGTGGGCAAGAAACACAATAAAGAGAAAGCAAGTGCTTCCTTCCAGAGCATTGTCCATACAGGCGTTTGGAAGCTGGCAGCCAGGAGGGAAATGTCAGAGGCTCACCTAACATATCTACGTGTGTGTGTGTGTGTGTGTGTGTGTATTTAACCTAACAACTGCCTTGTGCTGTCCCACAGCCTAATGTGTCATGTGGAAGGCACTTCCCAAGTCAAGCCTCCTGCGGTACATGGACAGAGCAAACCTGACAGAACAGCCTGGAGGTAAAACAACCTGTCCACGGAGAAACAGCACAGCTACAGGAGTGGTTCCCAGGGAAAGCTATGACTCTTCCCCACTTCTGCCCCAGGGAGCCTGTAGGTGTCTATGTGTCTGAAGGGGAGAGCACAAAGGAAACAGCTCTCAAAGGAAACATCTGACAAAAGGCTGTGACCAGAGCCCCTGCCAGGGATGGGAACTATGGTTTGGCATGACCACACCATTCTTGCCAAATATTTGACAGTGTCTCAGCAAAGAAACCTGCAGCTATATGATCCTGCTTTCCAGTACCAATATTTTGCACATCTCTGACTTAGAGTTTGGAGTGTAACAAGAGGGTAATTTCTTATTTCTGTGGTACAAGAAGACTTGCAGGACAGTGAAGATTTCTATGAGTTGAGATCGACACTGATGTTCCAAGGGACCCATAAGACACATAAGACATTCTCATGTGTGTGTCTGTTTCCCTTCCTGGGAAATGAAATGAAGATTATTTCATCAAAAGAAATATTTGTTTCCTTTGGTACATTTTTCTTCAATAGGACACAACTAAAATGTTAAGAACACCAAACACATGTATTCGCTTGTTATTTAAAATACTGAAGAAATGCCAACAGTATAAAAGCTTTATAGTACAAGTTCATCACGCAGTTTGGACTCTATGGCAGGTTTTTTGGCTCAAATATTTGCTCAAGCCTCCGAATGAACTAAGAAACTTCTGCACAAACAGAAGACACTTGTTTGTTTAGGCAGAATCTTGCTGTACTTCCCATACCCAAAAATACTCTAATATAGCCACATGGCACTAGTGAGCTATTATAATGATGTGTTTCTCATGGACCACTCATGGCTCCCTGGGAAAACAAATCCTCAGACTCAGGGATTATACACCTTCAGTTATACACCTTCAGTAAAACATGCAAAAGGCTGCACCTCTGTGGATAGTGGAGAAACTCCCTTATAATCTCTACTGTAAGAATTAGCTACATGATTAGGGAAGTGGGGAGAAATACTGTCCTGTTTCTTTGGTAAAAGCAGGATTCTTGGTGGCACAGTTTTCAGCACCTCTGAGGATGCAGGGTGACTGGTGAGAAGGGCAGACAGATTTCCTTTAGCACCCTCTTGTGCATGTCTCCTCTTACATGCAAATGCATATTTATACCTTTTTTTTTTATTATGTGTGCTCTCTGCTGCACAGACAATACAGCTGAGCTGCTGACCCCTTAGCAGCATCTAGGGGCACATCACCTCTCAGGGCAACTATTTCAGCTCAGCTGGGTTCTCTTGTGGCTGTGTATATTCCTATTGATATGTTTTTCCACAAAGTAAGACTGTAGCAAAAGCCACAGCTTACTCCTCTGTAAACACAGCTTCAGAGAAGAGAGAGATAAATCATAAATTTTTCTCAAAAATTACTCATTTCTTCCAATTTGTAGTTTTCTATAAATGTAGTCCTATCGAAGAGCTGTCAGTTAAAGCTGTGTTCTTGCCAGGAGGCTATGCTAATGCTAAGATAGATCCACTCTGTATAAAAATGTTAAAGTATTTAGATGTGATAGAAAAGAAAGTATTACTTTCATTCTCAGCTATTCCTTCTGTGACGGTGCACAATATGAAACAAGCCCAAACTAAATTTTCAGCCCTTATAACTACTTTTAAGAACTGCTTTAATCTTTCTCTTTTTTCTCCCGTCACAGACAATAAGTCTAATGAAGCCTCAGCTGAAGTTTTTACTACCACGGTTTCAGATGGTAGGATAAATTAGAGAATAAAATAACTTGGGTTGTGTTTGAGGTCTGTTTATAAAGTCCTAAAGCTGTTGTAGCTTTTACTACTCTAAATGGGTAGTAAGGAACCCCTTTCTGCAGCTTTGACTTCAGAGAAAATACTACAAACCAATATTCTGGTGATGTAATCTGTTATAATTAAGACCAAGCGTAATTAAACTCCAGCCTTGAGAGGTACTTAATGTTATTTCTGATGCTTCAGCTGGCCTTTGAATATAGCTCTTTCAGTACTCAACTAATAAGTAAAAATAACAGCCCTCCTAATGGCTCTACCTTCTGTTTAAGCACAGAGCAAAGATCCTCAACATTTTTGCCATGTTAAAGAACTGACATAATGTTTCTTAATTTGTGTAAATTTCATAAATCCTTGCTCTTCCCCTGCAAGTTTGTCGTATTATCATCTTATTGCAGACAGATAAATGTTCAGTCCACACCTCAGGTGAAGCCCTTTGGAAACATCTCTCCTGGAGCAGTTTGCTTTGCTCTGCTCTACATGGGAGTCAGCATATAGCAGGGGGTTACATGAGTTTGCCAGAGAAATGCTGTAAGTAGATGGCAAGAAATAAATATGGGTTTTGTGAAAAACTTTGGCTAGTGCTGGTTGTAGTAGGCCCTGGGGGCTCAGCCAATACCCCACTAGGTGCCAGAAAACCATCCCAGATACTGGGGGACCCTGACAGACAGAGACTTTTTCCTCTGCTGGCTTCTGCAAGGTGAACTCTCAAAGGAAGCCTAGCAGCTCGCATCAGACCACCACCCTTCTTTGCCTTGTACACTCTGCAGAACCCTCTGGGAACCAGGCACATCTCAAAGACCCTCACTGCTCTGGTTTTTAGGCCTGTTGCATCTTTGGTAAGGAATCCTTGATGTCAGCCAGCTACTGTGAAATCCCCGTCAGTGCAGGCAAGGCTCAGCTGAAATGCAAATGAAAGAGCAGCAGTCACAGGAGGTACAAGTATTAGCACAAAAAAGCAGCTGGAGAGTGGATGGTCACCTGCCTATGCTAAGATCCAGTCCCACCTTTGCAACACCATCCAATGCCCTCCAGACATGCCTGACCAGACAGAAGTATTTTCTGGCTGCCTTCCCAGATATATTTTTCTAATGAAGTGTGTGAACTTTAATAGGTCACTTCCTTCACAGACCTTTTTGGGGGGACATTATCCATCCTTCTGGCTTACTTGGGAAGTACTTCACCTCTCCTGCTGGGAAAAAATAGGAAAGAAAACAGACATCTAGGACATATATGCTGCTTGGGCAGGATGGTGTCTCTGCTGAGCTTGCCTGTGTGGTTAACAGTTTTTAATTAGAAGGAATAATTCTCCCTCCTCTTCTCTGAGGACTCAGTGAGCACTTTTCAGTGCAGAGTGTCCCTGAAATTTCCTCTCAGAGTTGCAGCCTCTGAAGTGCCTCACAGATGAAACTGTTCAGGTACCACCACCAGGTCATAAATGTTGTTTCAGCATCTGTGCTAATACAGTGCACCTCTTTTTATGGAATAAACCCATGTGATTCATTTCTGGTTTTTAAGCTGAGGTGCCAGGGGCTCCAAAGTTTTTTCCCCAAAACCTTTGTTTCTCCAGGGATTTCTCAGCACAGTTACTTCAGGCATTTCCTGTTTCTTTCTGGACTACTTGTCTGAGTTGTGCATGGAAAGATTATTTGGAATTTAGATGTGATACACTTTCTTGCTCCTGAACCTTTCAATCACCCACTTTCCTAAAGCAGAATAAAGACCTTTCTCATGCTGAATGTTTGCTTTGATTTGTTATAGACTTCAGTAATTCAACACATCAGCTGTTATGACAGCCTCAGGTAAGGGGCAAAATATTACTTATTCAATATATGTAGGATCTCTACTTTACCACTGCCTAAATGTCATGCACACAGAGTCAGAGGCATGGCAGGCAAAGGTCAGTATGTTCGGGTGCTGACAGCACCAATGTGCTGCTGCTTGGGAAGTTGTGAGCTGTGGGGTTAGCCAAGCAGAGATGTGAAAGAAATCTTGCTAAAACCGCCATGTTAGGACAGAACGTTAAATGGCATGCTGAATGTTATATATAATTCTTACATATTCTTATAAAATTGAATAATTGGCCTATAAAACTGTAAATAAATTTGTCCTATTGGGACAGAGAGGTGCATGTGATAGAAAAGTTAAAGCCATCACTTTTCTTTGACCCAACAGCAGGGCATCATTCCCATTCATCAATTATATAACTAACTCTGTTTTACCAGGGCATGGATATGGATAATTACATAGAACTACCTTCAGCAATTGAGAGGAAAACTCACTAGAGCAGGTGATCTCCTGGGCTGATGTGGCTGTGGCCTGCTGTCATGGATGGTTTCTGGCAAGGCCCTGGTATAGCTGGGGAGCACCACATTTAAGTGCACAATCAAACCACAGCAGTCAAACCAAACCCTGTGTGCAGAAGCACAAATAAGCAATGCCAGCAGCCAGCCAGCAGGAAAGGGTCAGCATTGATAACATCAGCTGCCTTGCAAGTGCCCACTGGAGTTGTGAAATGTGCTTTGAGCATTTAGCCTTAACTCCCACAGCAGGATTTCTGCTGCTCAGTCTGCGTTTACCCAATAGCTACTGCAAGGTCGTCGATCTACGTTGTTTTGTAATTTATAAACATTATTTTCTAAAGAATCTATTGACTAAATGTGATACCGTGTTAACTGTCTTTAGAGCACCAATCGACATCTGTGGCCTCTCTGGATTTCACAAGTCCAGCAAATTTGACTCCTGCTTCCACAACACAAGGTAATCAATTGAATCAAACTGTTTTCTCTATTGCTTCAACAATGTAGAAGGAAGAGACATAAACACAATAACTATCTTACTTTTTTGGAAGCAATACATTTAATGTCCGTTGAAGTTCTTTTCCTAGTGCTTTGTACACTAACCACTAACCAGTGGTTACACTAACCCCTGTCAGTGTAACCACAGTTCAGGAATAAATATATGAGAAAATACTGTCTTGATTTTATCTTTTTTAATGCTCTCTTTAGGATACATTCATTAATTTTGGCAACTGAACAGATATCGAGTGTTATTAGTGTTTACAAAGAAGTTAATTAGTGTTATTATGGTGTTTATGAAGAATACCTACTGTTTTTAGTTAAATATCATACCTAAATAGAACACTGGAGAAAGATACTAAACACAAGGCTTTGGCCTGCCCCAAAAGAGTGCTCTTTGGGAGCTGAATCCCTCAACATAAAGCCCAGGGGCTTGCAGAGGCTTGACTGAGATATGCCAAGGCAGGAACACAGATTGCAGCTGAAACGAAAATTTGCTGCTTCTCAAACTGCCTTCCCCATCCCCAAAAGAGAGACATTTGCCTGGCTGACAGCAGAACACCAAAGCTGCTTGTCCAAGTGGACTGGAAGCCCTTCCATCTCAACAAAAATAATTAATAACAAAGGCTATAAATATACAATGTGAAGAGAGAGGGTTCTCCTTGCTGAATTATACATTTTCCCTGGTTGAGGTGGTGCAAGGTCAAACTTGCAATGTAAGATGGATATGAGCCATTTTTCTTCTGCAAGTAGCCTGGGAAGCAATTGCCTTTTAACCAGTGGTCCCAACATGTGCCAGTTACGGTACGACAGCCCTGGGTTAGAACTTCTCAGGTCTGACTCACTGCTGGTCCTCACACTGGTGACACCAGTGTGCTTAAGATCAGCTTCTTGAGCAAATCCTCTGGGCTGCAGTCAAGACAGGACACCAAGCTCAAACCTTCTGTTTTAGTCTACTGGTTTTGTTCATTTCTGTTATTTGCAAGTGAAAATCTAAGAGACAGCTGAAAATGCATATGAGAGAAGAATGCACATATATAGGCAAGAGGAGGAAGAGGGGGAGCAAAACCAAGGCTGCTAAAACTGTAGCCTGATTTTGCTTAGTTGCCACAACTGCTCCATCACTGAGCCAGAGATGCTTAGGCTTTGAATGATCAGTTAAAGCTGCAGTTCACCTTTGCAGGTTTGTTCAGATGGCTTGATATTTTTCCAAAATGAGACAGTTGTTAAGAAATATGGATTCTTTTTAGTAAATTTGAAATAGTTCTCTTGGGAAAATAAAGGTCTACGTGCTAGCTACCATCTGTCTGTGTTTGAATATCAGATAAATACCTAGCTGAGCTCTAGACACCTTAGCAATTAAAAAATGCTTAAAGGAAAATGTCAAATAAGTTGGTATTTGGTATCAGACATTACAGATGTGACTCTTGTACTATAACTTTTTCCAAACTTCCTTTTGCTAGTTGGGAAAACAGTTCTATTTCACTGGAGCCAGTGACATCCTGTCTAAATTCTGATTTATGTATGTTTGTTCATTGCTCTACTGGTTTCAGGTCAAAACCAGCCAGTACACTCAAGCTCCTGAGGTTCGCATGAAAATAAGATGAAATATAAAAATGCTTCAAATGGTTTTTCTAAGTTTATTTACCTATCTCAGTAAAACTCCTCTTGAGTTTCTAACTTGTGATAAGCTTTCAAACCTGACACAGCTTTGTGTAATGCCTGTGTGAGGAAAGCCAGCATCTCAAGTAACGGGCTACACCTATTTGACCTTGTTAGTCAGAAAGCAGGGAAGAAAGAGGGGAGGAAATGAAAAACAAGTGATATGGTTCCCTACAGCAATTTTTACAAGGCTTTGTGCTTTTCAGCAGGAGCGCTAACTTCTACCACAGAGGCAAAAGGCTACACCAGTGCCACGGCATTCAGCGAGGCTTTGACAACAGCACGTGAGTAGACAACACATCTCCTTTGCTTCACAGGACTGCAGCAAAGGAGTTCTGAAGCCAAAGTGCCAATGTGGCACCAGCTTAATGAATGTTGGGTTGCAAACCTACAGTAATCTGGAGCATCTTGTAAAAACCACAGCAGAAGGCCCTCAGGGGCTCAATTTGTGATGCCTTCTCTCAGAGCACTAGTTCTGTGGTGCTTATTTTCATCTGCTAGTTGAGAGTCACCACATCGCTATGCAAAAATTATTACTAAGCATGGAAAACTTGTGTCTGAGCAGAGGCCAAAGTCATGTGGAGTAACGTGTACCAGATTTTCAATACTTCACAGAAGCAATTTCCCTGTTGAGTTCCACTGAGTTAGAAGATAAAGGCTTGGGTTTCCAAGCTGTCGAGGCTTTGCAGTGGCAAAAGAGGAATGAAAAAACATTTGAGTATCCTGGTTTCATTAGACATATTTATTTTCATAATATTACAATTGAGATAGTTGCTAGGCAAATGTAGTGAGTGCTGAAGAAGGTAGTTTATAGATGAAATAAATTGCCAGAGAAGCTAAATAAAATCACAGAGCAGCAGGGAAATAATGAGATAATGTGAAGTAATACAGGCTGCCTAATAGAACATTGAAAGACAGCCTCATTAAAGATCAATAAATCAATAAAAAACCCCATAGGCTGAACATTTTTTCACTAGTCTTTCCCTTCAGAAAATCTCTGCAGTATAAAGCCCAAAGTTACTTCCTTTTTTAACATCTTGGTTTGCATTTGTGGTTTTGGAAAAAGCAGGACTTGTCAATGTGCTTTTGCATTTCCATGGGAGTTGTCTTTTGGCTGAGGCACAAATGTAGCAGCTGCTTTCCATTTTGTGAATGCATTTTTAGTACCACCCACAACCATGCAGTTATACCACAACCTTGTGACAGCTTCGAATGCTCCACAATTCTGCTCTTGCACAGCTTGCTGGTTGCAATTTTTTCTAAAAGCATGCTGAATTACTCTACTATTTGCAGGGGATACTGTCTGTTGCTCCACTCATCCCCACATCCCCGCCACTGCTTCCCTACACCTGTGCCTGCCTGAACACCAGCTAAGAGATAATGGCCTTGAAGGGTCCTTGGTCCAGCAGCTGTAATTGAGGGCAGTTTCAGAGCACACAGGCACCAGTGAGTGTGCTGAGGCATACACATGAACCCATGTACCCTCCCGGGGCCCCTGGGCTCCTACAACAGTGATTACCATTATCATTGTGGTCTGGGATGCTCTAACATAAGCCATTATGTAAATAGGAATAAATAATGCTCATCAATGTGATGTATACAGCACAGTCCTATCAGATTTCTAAGTGTATATCCTTTTATTTTGTATATAACTTTGTAAAATGCTATGCATTTTACATGTGTGAGATGTGTCATAGCTATTCACTTAAAATCAAACACCTAATAAGCAAGTAGAAAAGAACTGAATTAACATCCAAAAATCTCAGTTTTTAGAGTGCCCTAAAACTACATCTTTTTAATGCACACATACACATACACACACAAACACACACACTTGAACTCTCAATTTCAGTCAAAGCCAGCAAGCATCTCACAATAAAGAGATTTTCTTGGTTTTGTCAGGTTAGTCATTTACATAATTTAAAGCTAGGTTTTTGTCTTGCATTTATAAATCAGCAGTTATATCAGAGACTGTCAGGTTACTCTGTTGTTTCATTTGTTGTGTGCATCAGAGAAAGTCAGAGTCCAAAACAGCCACAGCAGAGCCTAATGAAGTAATCGTGTACAGTTTTGTAAGACAACTGAAGGTCATTATTTCTTTTTATACAAATTTGAATAATTTCACCACTGGATCCCCATATCAGAAGTGCCATGGGAGCTCTGGAAATGCTGTGCCATTGTCTAGATGAGTATTTAACTATTATATCAGAAGCTGTGAATGTAGAGAAGGATAGAAAAAACAGAAATGTGTCCCTTGTGGGGCACAGATGTAAACCATCAGAAGGATGGGAAAAAACTGTCTATAAGCAGATGGTAGACAATTTTTGTGGGTCAGACAGAAAAATCATCTGTGGTTCTTAAGGTTTCTAATTACCATCAATGAGGTAAAGCTCATTATTCTCCCAGACAGCTCTGCTGCTCAAAGCTGCCTCAATGCTAGCTTGCTGGAACATCTTAACTTCCTTCCTTCCTTCCTTCCTTCCTTCCTTCCTTCCTTCCTTCCTTCCTTCCTTCCTTCCTTCCTTCCTTCCTTCCTTCCTTCCTTCCTTCCTTCCTTCCTTCCTTCCTTCCTTCCTTCCTTCCTTCCTTCCTTCCTTCCTTCCTTCCTTCCTTCCTTCCTTCCTTCCTTCCTTCCTTCCTTCCTTCCTTCCTTCCTTCCTTCCTTCCTTCCTTCCTTCCTTCCTTCCTTCCTTCCTTCCTTCCTTCCTTCCTTCCTTCCTTCCTTCCTTCCTTCCTTCCTTCCTTCCTTCCTTCCTTCCTTCCTTCCCTCCCTCCCTCCCTCCCTCCCTCCCTCCCTCCCTCCCTCCCTCCCTCCTCCCTTCCTCTTCCCCCTTTCCTTCCTATAATATTTCTTTTGATAAAAGCACATTTCTTTTATCCAACACCAGGTCACAGGCCAAAAATGTAGGCATCTTGCCAAGTGAATTTTTAGACCCTGATCCTGGAAATTTCTGACTTTGGAATTTTCAGCTGGGTGAATAACAGAGGGTTCAAAACAACCTTCATTTAAAAAAACCCAAAAAAACAAATAAGTAACTAAAAATGTTCTGTGTCCATATCTTTATAATTAACCTGTCCTACAGCATCACAGATCAGACAATTTCAGTTACCAGAGGAAAAGATTTCTTTCCTACCAGCAGCCTGCTGAACAGTACTGGTAAGATGTTATCCTGCATATCCTCTTCTTTCAGCATGCCACTGCATAAGCACGAAACCTGGAGCATCACATCCATTTGACCAGGAGATTCCAAAATAAGGGAAAAGAGATGAAAAGAGGAGTCACAGCTTCTGTATCCTAATATCACAGGTTGGCGCAGGCTTTTGGTATTCCATCCTTCTCCCTCCATCTGCAAGTAAAGTTCCATTGTATGCTTTCTTCCAGCAGCAAAATTTGGCCAGTAACACTCTTGTGCCCCAGGGAAAGCTCATGGCTCATGCAGCGTAGTGGACTGGCCACCGCACTGGTTGCCATGGTGGGTAAGACCCAGCCTGGGTGACACACCAGTGTGGCCAGCCTTGCACAGGGTGATGATGCTAGCTTAACGGGAGTTGACACTGAGGCGTATCACCCATGGATCTCTCTGGCACCCAGGCCACTGCTGCACCCTCTGGCAGCTGGAGGAGGACTGTGCTCCTTCTCTTCTTCTCCACAGCCAGGACCTGAGGGCACATCTGCCAGCACCCCCAAGGGTGGCTGTGCAGAAGTGGGAAGGGGAGGGGAATCCCAGCACTGCAGTGGGGAGAGGCGGCTCGAATGGGACTGGGAAACTGTGCTGCTGACAAGAGCTCACCTCAAAAGGCAGCTGAGCCCTTGGCCAGATGTTTTGGCAGGGTCTGGTGTCAGTGGTGTGAAAAATAAACCATTGGGAAGGAGGGCAAGGGTTGGCAGATGTGCCTGTCTGCACTGTGACATGCAGCTTCTTGCAGAGCAGCTCACAGGGGAACAGAGAAAGCCAATGGGTTTTGGATGAAATGCTCTCTGGGCTGTGCCTAAATAATCTTGAAAAGTGAGCCAGTGGGTGTCTGAAATCAGTTCACACACCCAGTCAGAGCAACAGTGGGCTAAGTCCATAAATCAGAGCTGCAGCGCTCAGAGTTTGGGAACCTCAGCCTGGTGATGAGTGGCTGCACTGACAGCAGCGCTATGCAGAGCAGGGAGCAGCAAGCCCCAGGCACCAAGCCCTGATTTCCCTCCTCTCTGAGGATCTTCAGATGAGCTCCATGTGTCCCTTACAGGTGACAGGAGGAACGCCAAAGCCAGTGGCTTCCCGTGGCCAACAGTGATAGCTGTCCTGCTCCTCCTCTGCAGCACTCTGGTAGCTTTAGGCATCAGGAAATGGTGTCAGTACCAGAAAGAGATGTGAGTACCAGTGAATGGAGCCATAGGGGTGGGAAGGGTGGCACAGAGGGCAGCACCAACTCTAACCCAGTTGTTTGGATTCATACCTTTTCATTTGAGACAACTTATAGCACACAAGGCCTTTAAGTACATGGATCATTAATGCCACTTTTCTCATACAGCAGTATGTAGAGTGTTCTCAGTCCTTTTATCTGTTCTGTGGGTTTTCTTTAAAATAAACTTTAGAAAAGAGCTGCAGTGCAGCTTCAGGGTGTAAGGGAAAAATAAAAGTCGATTTTTGTCCCCAGAGCCCCCCATTTCTATTAGCCTCCCTGCCAGCTGCTTTTGCTCTCTCATTTTCTATGGTTACTTGAGGACATGTTTTAATGAAATTGTACTTCTAGGGCAGGTCTATTTGAGTTTTGAATGACATATGTGAAAGTGGGCTACCCAAAACTCAATCCCAGTCAAAAAAGCATTGAGTGTGTAATTATTACCAAAGTTTGATTCCCTACTAAAACACTCTAAGATCTACTGGTGAAAGCAATATCTAAGAGACAATTATTTTAAATCTTACCAACATTATTAAAATACTCAAAAAATCATAGTTATAATTAATCACCTATGATTCTAGAAAATCCTCTTAAAACTCAACTGTAAATCCTGTATATCAAAGATAAAAACAGGATTTATTTTTTAATTAATTTGAGGTGGGACCTTTATTTTTTAATTGATCAAAAAAAGTTACGTGTCTTTAAATATACTTTCAGAGAGCAGTGTGAGCAAAGGGCCCATGCAAGTACTTTGAATAGTTCATCAGGACCACGTTCAGTTCTTTTAAAACATGAATGAAATAAAACTGTGAGGTAGGAGCTAAGAAAGCCAAATGAATAGCAGAAGGTGTCCTGGGGTTATAAAACAGACTCAGGGAAGTCACAGTATGTAAGAGCTAATGTCAGGTGCTCTTATAATGACTTAGTACCAATCCACCTCCTCCTGTGAACATTTTACGACTATCTTTTATGCTACTTTCATGTGATAGTGCATTTTCTCTCTTCTATTTCAGTATGAACAGACCTCCATCTTTTAAGCCACCACCACCTCCAATAAAGTACACCTCCATGGTAGAGTCTGATGGGACTCCCCCATCCTGCCACGAACTAGAAAGCCTGTAACACCACCTGCACCCCTTGTGTAGCACACAGAAGACTGGCACAGTTAAAAGGCTCTGCCTTTGGAACAGTGGTTACAGGAGCTTGGTGGTAATGACCCATATTAAAATTCAGAGCTCCTACATGTCATTAATTTTGAAAGCTGAGCACTTCTTGGGAGACTCCTTTCATCCTGTGTATCTCTATGTATGCACTACATTCGTAGTAACTGTCGCTGTGAGATTACACGCGCTGAATTTGAATTGGGTGATGAACTAGGAATTTGCTATCTTGTCCACGGTAGCAGATTAACACGTGAGTCTGCCAGCCTGACTGAACAGTGTTGAAGCTTGTCCATCTATTCAATGTATAGAGATGACAACTCTACTGTATGAACATCACAGTTACACAGCAAACAGTGGCTGAACACAAGATTTTGAGACCTACACGAGCTGTTATTGCAATTATTTATTTTTACTGTGGACTAATATAACCCAACATGTAATTTTCTCTCACTGTGAAACCAAAAGAAAGCACCAGCACCATACACAGACAGAAAATACCCTGCATCTCTTGGCACAGGATTGCAGCACTGGATCATGGAGGGTGGTTGGTGAGATGAAAGATCACCAGCCCCAGTGCAAGTGTATGCAGACAAGTCCCAGCTGTCATTGGTGAAGCCACAAGAAAGTCAATTTTGGTCCAGAGTCTTAAGGACTGAAGCAAGCCTAGAGCTAATGGAAAATTGTGATCCTTTTGGAAGCACTATGCCTTTGAAATAATACTTACTTTTAAGTCTGCTTTTCAGAAATTATATTTACAGTATATGTGAAGGAAAAAAAATGTGCTACTTTTATTTTTCTTTGGTCTTAATGAGCTTTCATCACATGCTATCTTCACATTTTCCAAGACCTCAGGGGCAGTTTCCCAGGTGAACTTAAGCCTAAACTTAAGCCACAGGCTTAAGCCTATGAAAGAGATGATCCAATCTTCCCCCTGTCCTGCCCAAGATACAGATTTCCTCATATTGACACTAATGAATAAATGATGGTGCAGTGGGTGGGCTTGGCTTGGCCCTCTGCACAGCTCTCAGCCAGGTCAGCAGCTGTGTGATCACCAGTGCAAGGCACCAGAGCTGCAGGAGGAGCTCTGCTTTTGGCAGCAACTACAGTACCTTCAGGCAGTCAAGAAACCATCCCTCTGAGCTTGTTTAGAAATGTATTGTTACCGCAATGGTATTTCTGTAATTAATGCAAATCAGCTAAATTTCAATTATGTCAGGCTTAAAACTGTTATTTTGATTTAGGAATGGGATTTGCTTTATTTACTGCTAAACACTGGTCAATGAGTGTCAAGGTTCAGAGCACTGTATTTCCTGGGACTTTAGATTAAATGAATGGCTTACTGGAAAGAATGATCTAACAGACCTTTTTTAGAATATTTTGTTGTATTATTTATGTTGTAGTACAAGCAGTTCTAAATCCATCATTTGTGCTGAACAGAAAACACTTTTTTTCCTACAAAACTATACTGACCTTCTATGCATGGAAATGTCGATGTTAATTTGAGTATTTCTTGTCTGTGTTGTAGAAGGACAGTAGTATAACTTTTGTCATGTTACCCATCACTGCAACAGACGGCAGGTTGTTGGCCTTGAAAGCAAATTGGAAAAAACCCACAAACAAACAACAACATCAAAAAACCCCAAACAGATGGATAACAATATTCCAAGGGGTGTGGAGAACCAGGACGTTGTTCCTTGTCATTAGACCACTGTCCATAGCATATAGACCGAAGAGGGCTATTTTATTGTCTCGGGTATTCTGATCCCCACGGTTGCTTCTGGCTGGAGATGTTCCCTCTGACCGTGAGCAGCACTCATGGGTGTCACCGCTTCCTGCAGTGAGCGCCGCTCCCCGACCGCACACTCCCGAAGGCTGCTGCTGCAGTCTCTGCAAGCGGTGCTCCGCAGGATAACGATGCCCGGGAGAGCTGCCCTGGCTGGGGCGCTCCCGGCCTCTCCCGAGGGCTTTCCTCTCAAATCCCTGCGCCAGGACACCCGGGCAGGCACGGCGCCCGCGCTCCCGTCACTCACCAGTAGGTGGCGTCGCGGCACCGCGTCCGGCGGCGAGCGGGGCCGCTCCCGCCTCTCGGCCTGCCCCGTCCCTTCCCTGTTCCGGCCCATCCTCCCCTTTCGTCCTGCCCCGTCCCCTCCCCATTCCTGCCCCATCCTCCCCTTTCGTCCTGCCCCGTCCCTTCCCCGCTCTCCCCTCTCGTCCCTCCCCATTCCCACCCCACCGGCAGCAGCGCGGCAATGCGGCGGTGTCCCTCCCCACCCTGGGGCGGAGGGACGGGCACAACGAGTGCCTGCCCTCCTCTGCCGGCTTTGGAGAGGGAACAGGGAAAGGGGCAGCCAACAGATTGGGACCCGAGGGAGGAAATTCCCCCGGTGCCAGCCCTATCTTCCTGGTTTTCTGCAGGTAAATTTGGTGTAGGACGGTTTATGTTTCTGTTTGCCTCTATCTGCTCCTCACCACAGTAAGAATGGAACATATCATTCACTCGATGTGAAAAGTGCATATTATATGGCTCTACACAGATATTTACTATGTATTACATTGTATTGATTAGTAGTGCTGCATTAACATTTTAATAGTATGATAAATGTAGTTTTGTGGTTAAAATCTAACTTTTGTAGTTAAAAGAGAAACTACGTATGTGGAATATTTTTTTAAAGAAAGGAGTGAGGTACTCGCACCAGCCAGCAGCCACAGGACACAAATCTTTCAGAGAAAGAGAATTTATTGCTCCATTATCAGAAGAAACTAACTTCTTCCTGCCTTGTTCAGCCATGAAGACGCTGTTAGGATTAAGATGAAGAAGTTAACATTGACCAGACAGAATGCTTTGTTTGAATGGAATTTATGCATCATGTATGAGATGTATGAATATGCAACAGGCTATTGCTTTTAAGGTTTAATCCTCTGTTAATGTGTGTCCTTTTTTGTGTGTCCTTTTTCGGGCTTATTTTGCCCAGAAGGAGGTACCCAGACTGTCCGTAACTCTTTGTTTTCATGGTCTTGTATTGTCCTAATCTCAATTGTTCAAATTTTTATTACTCTAATTATATTACTATTTTTATAACCATTTTATTACTATTAAACTTTTAAGATTTTAAAAACAAGTGATTGGCATTTTTCACACTAAAGAATTGTAATTTACTTCAAAATTGACCCCTACCTTAAAGAAAAAAAAAATAAACAAAAAAACCCAAAACAAACCCACAACAACAAAAAAACTCCAAACAAACAAACCAAACACAAACAAACAAAAACAAAAAACCTACTCAACTGCAGTAACTTCAGAACTTCAGCTGTCCTATCCCTGGAAGTGTTCAAGGCCAGGCTGGATGGGGCATTGAGCAACCTTGTCTAGTGGAAGATGTCCATGCCTATGGCAGAGGGGTTGGAACTTGATGATAACTTCAGGATTTCTTTAAACCCAAACCATTCTACAATTCAGTGATTATTTTTAGCAGCAGCTGCCCCACTATGAAAGCTGGAATCATTGGCTTGGATTGGGTTCTGTCAAATCTGAAATTATTTGGCAGATCTAGTTACTAGATGGTTGAAGGTGGCTATGGGAGTATTAGATAAAAACTTTTCTCTAAGTGGATAACATTCAAAGCTTGCTGTGTGGATATAGTAAAGATTTTTAAAGAGAGTCTTAAATGTTTGTCATGGTTTAACTGCAGCTGGGAGATCACTTTCACCAGTAGGATGCAGAGAGAACTGAAAGAATAAAAGTGGGACTCATGTCAAGAATCCCGGCCAAAGGACACAAGATGAGAAAATCAACGAACCGGGTTTTTGGGAAAATGGGATTGAGAAAGAGTAATTGCCAGAAAAAGCCCCAGGAAAAACCTCCCCAAGATCCCGAGAAGGTTCTGCCAGAAATCCTGAGGGGAAGCCTGTTGGAATGGATGTTAGAACACTGGGACAACAGCCCCAGGAGGGTGGGAAAGTCCAAGGAAAAGATGATACATTTTTGTATGGAAAAGTGGGGGGGAAAGGAGATTGCGAAATACGTGTTTTGGCCGGTGTTCGGCACTTTCGAGATATGGACGTGCGAATCCCTGTACAACCTTGTAGTTGATCACTGCCTGCAGGATTTTGAGGAAATTTAGTACTCTGAGATGTGGAAATACGCTTGTTCAGGGTTATACCCGATCAGAGCCCTCAGACACTCAGCAAACTGGGGCAAAGTGTGGGAACTGCTGGAAAACCTTCCACCACCATACCTTGTCCCTCCGCCCCAGCCCGCGCCAGCACAGGTACCTCAGGTGCCCGCGTTGCCTCCCAAGGCGTCGATCCCGCAGGGACAGGCTTCGGCACCACCGTTCCCACCGGAGCTGGCTGCGGCACCTTCTCTCCCACGTGGGCAGGCAATGGCGCCTTCGCTCCAATGCAAGCAGCCGCAGCCACCGACCCTTCCCAAGACCGAGGAGAAACAGGTATTTCCCCCAAAGAAAGCAAACTCTCCTCCTGCCCATTGAACGAGGAGGAGAACGAGGAAGGCAACCACTGGAGACAGTGACGGCAAGGAGGAAAAGCCCGGTGTCTTCCCTTTCCAGGAAGTACTGCCAGCTCCAGGAGTTATTGGCTTTGTACATGCGCCAATCAACACCGTGAGTGCTTTCAAGAAAGAGATGGGGAAGCTGATGGATGATCCTTTGGGGGTAGCAGAAAGGCTAGATGAATTTCTAGAAACCAGCACCTACATGTAAGAGGATCTCAATGCAATCCTGAGGTCGCTGTTCAACAACGAGGAGAGGGAAATGATCAGACAAGCTGTGATCAAGGATTGGGAGCACAGGAATCCCCAGGGGGAGCGAGGAGATCAGAAGTGGCAGGACCAAAAGCCATTTTGGAACACCCAGACAGAGGAAGGGAGGCAGAAAATTATCAACTTGAGAAAGATGATAATACAAGGTGTCAGGGAGGCAGTACCAAAGGGACAAAATATGAGCAAAGTACTCAGGAAATGTGAGGGAAAAGACAAAATCCCCCCGGAATGGCTGGAAAGGCTCTTAAAGAGCCTGAGAAGGTATTTCGGGACGGACCCTGAATCTCCAATTGGGGCAGTCTTGCTGAAGATCCAATTTGTGGCAAAATCGTGGGAAGATATAAGGAAGAAATTGGAAAAGATAGTTGGATGGCAGGACAGGAAACTGCAGGAATTGCTCTGAGAAGCCCAGAAAATCTACGTGAGAAGAGACGAAGAAAAGCAAAAGATTCAGGCAAAAGTGCTAGTGGCTGCAGTGAGGGAAGCACAGAAACAGGAACAGGTCAGAGACTCGTCGAAAACGGCACCAGCAAAGAAACAAAACCCTTCCCAAGGAAAGGGTTCGAACAACCAGAAAAAGGACTTTGAGTGCTACTACTGCAAGCAAAAGGGGCACATCCAGAGGAATTGTCCCAACAAGGTCAAGGATCACACTATGTTTCAAGTAGATTAGGGGTGTCAGGGGCTTTTCAGTTTGGGTACTGGAACACCGAGGGAGCCCTTGATAAAATTGAGAGTGAGACCCCACCGGCGGGACATTTGGGTTTTAGTGGACTCTGGAGCTGAGCGGACCACGGTGCAACAGAGAGGTTGCTCTCTGAGCGATGATGCAATGATGGTAATTGGAGCAAAAGGGGAACCTTTTAAGGTTCCAATCATAAAGAATGTCAAAATAGAGACAGAAACTAAAAATGTATAGGAAATTTGTTATTGATAAAAGATGCAGACTTTAATTTGCTGGAACAGGATTTGATGGTGGCATTGGAAATTGGTTTAGCAGTGCAAAATTCCCAGCTCATGGTGAGATTGTATAAACTCACCACCCAGGATAAGGAGAAAATTAATCCAAGGGTTTGGTATGTCCAGGGGGAGGCCAGGAGATTGGACACAGAGCCAATCCACATTGAAATTGAAAGGCCAGAAGACCCCATTCAGGTCAAACAGTACCCCATCCCCATGGAAGGGAGGACGGGACTGAAACCAGTGACTGATGAACTGATAAAGAAAGGAACGCTGGAGCCATGCATGTCCTGGCACAACACCCCGAAGGGCTGTGAATCAAAGGACTAAGACACTGCTCCCTACGGTCTCGAATCCTTACACCCTGTTGAATACCATCTCTCCTGAGGACACGTGGTACAGTGTGATCGATTTGAAAGATGCTTTCTGGACCTGTCCTTTAGTGAAGGACAGCAGAGATTACTTTGCGTTTCAGTGGGAAGACCCAGAAACAAACAGAAAGCAGCAGCTCAGATGGGCATTGTTGCCTCTGGGCTTCATTGATTCTCCAAAACTTTTTGGGCAACACTCAAACAAGTGCTGAGTCATTTTGTACCAATGGAGGGAATAAAATTGCTACAATACATAGATGATTTTGTTGATTGCAGGTCCGAGGGAGGAAGATGTGAGGACAAGTACTACTGAACTTTTGAACTTTTTTAGGGGAAAAAGGATTGAAGGTGTCTAAGTCAAAGTTGCAGTTCACAGAGCCTGAGGTCAGATATTTGGGACACTGGTTAACCAAAGGGAAAAAGAAGTTGGATCCTGAAACGGTGGCAGGGATTATTGCCCTACCATCCCCACAGACTAAAAGAGAAGTAAGGCAATTGCTGGGGTTGTTGGGATATTGCTGGCAGTGGATCAAAGGATACAGTGAGAAGGTGAAGTTTTAGTATGAAAAACTCACCACGGACAGAATCAAATGGACAAAAAAGGATAAGGAAGAATTTAGGGGAGTCAGGGAAGCGCTCACAGCAGAACCAGTGCTGAGCCTCCCCAGTGTGAGATGGCCATTCCAGTTGTTTGTGGATGTGAGCAATCACACAGCACATGGTGTGCTGACACAGGACTGGGCAGGGGTCAGGAAAATGGTAGGTTAATTGTCGAGGCCTTTGGACCCTGTAAGCAGGGGCTGGCCCACGTGCTTGCAAGCAATCGTAGCTGTAGCATTGTTGGTAGAGGAAGCCAAGAAAGTAACTTTCGGAGCACCTTTGGTAGTATTTGCACCACACAATGTGCGGGACACACTACAACAAAGGGCAGACAAATGGCTCACGGATGCTAGATTGCTGAAGTATGAAGTCATTTTGATTCACTCACAGGACTTGGAATTGTGGACAACAACCGCGCAAAAGCCGGCTCAGTTCTTGTTTGGGGAAGCTTTGGACAAACTCATCCATGATTGTGTGGAATCGGTCGAATTGAAGACAAAGATAAGAGCAGATTTGGAAGAAGAGGAACTAGACAAAGGGGAAAAATGGTTTGTAGATGGCTCAAGCAGAGTGATCGAAGGGATAAGGAAATCAGGATATGCAGTCGTGGACGGGTGAACAGGGAAAGTGATAGAAGCAGGCCCCCTGAACGCAGGTTGGTCAGCACAGGCTTGCGAATTGTATGCAGTTCTGAGAGCCTTGAAAGGACTGAAGGGAAAGAAGGGAACAATTTTTACAGACTCTAGGTATGCCTTTGGGGTAGTTCACACCTTTGGGAAAATTTGGGAAGAAAGGGGGCTGATCAACACATGGGGAAGGGGACTGATGCACAGGGAATTGATCCAGCAAATTCTGGATAAGGGAGTCGGAGGAAATTCTGGTTGTCCATGGGAAGGGACATCAGTCAGGGATGCAGTTCCGGACGCGGGGAAACAACTTGGCAGACCAGGAGGCAAAAACCGCGGCACTGATGACGGTAAGTACCCCAGAGATCAAAGGGATTGAGGCCCCAAGGACCCTCCCCAACCCTCCCCAAAGGAGACTGAAAGTTATGAGAAGACTGGGGGAAAAATTGGAGGAAGGTAAGTGGAAACTACTGGATGGCAGACAACTAGTCGCTAAAGGTTTTACCTGGAGAATTTTGAGGAGACTGCACCAGCGAACACATTGGGGGGCTCAGGCCCTGGCTGAACAGTTTTTGAAATTTTTCAGGTGCAGAGGAATTTATGAATTGGCTAAACAAGAGGTACAGGGATGCCTGATCTGCCAGAAAATTAACAGAACTAAGGCAAGACAGGCAATCCTGAGGAGTCGCCCCTTTACCTACCGACCTTTTGAGAGAATTCAGGTTGATTTTACTGAATTACCCAAGGTGGGAAGGTTCAAATTTGTGCTTGTAATAGTGGACAAATTGACCCATTGGGTCAATTTACCCCAGTCCAAGAGCAACGGCTCATACAGTGCCCAGGAAATTGCTGAAAGAAATTGTGCCCCGATATGGGGTGGTGAATTACATAGACTCAGATCAAGGGGCTCATTTTACTTCAAAGATTATTAAATAGATGGCAGAGGCACTGGGCATTCGATGGGAATACCACACCCCATGGCATCCCCAGAGCTCAGGACAAGTTGAAAGGATGAATCAGACTTTGAAGGTGCAGTTGTCTAAATTAATTTTAGAAACTCGGATGTCCTGGCTGAATGCCTCTCTCTTGCCTTGCTTAATATCAGGACAATGTCTCATTCAGAGACAGGGCTCTCACCTTTTGAAACGTTATATGGCATGCTATATAAGCACAGGATGACGGTGGGACACCCCAGATTAAAGGATAGCCAAATTCAACCATATTTAGTAGCAATAAACAGAAACTTACAGGAATTGAGAAAACGGGATAATATCTCAGAGCACCCCTCTGGGATTTGCTATCCACAAAATTCAACCGGGTGACAGAGTACTTGTGAAAGTATGGAAAGACGTACCCCTCTCTCCTCACTGGGAAGGCCCCTTTCTTGTTCTTCTGACAACAGACACGGCCATATGGATGGCAGAAAAAAGTTGGACACACGCATTTAGAGTGAAGAAGGTCAAGCATCGGGAGGAGGCTCCTGAGTGGAGGATCACCTCTTCTCCAGGCGACCTGAAGATCAAGCTCCGACGTCCTCATAAATGACTGATGGATAGGTTGTATACTGTCAGATTGTGTATGCTATCTGTTTGCACATTTCAAGTGTGAATATTGTCAAGGGGTTTTTGTTGTACATTGCAGAAGGGGGCAGAGGCCAAAGGGATTCTGCACCCAGTGTCTGGAAGAGGAGCTTGAGCTGACTGACTGCATTCTAGCCCTAGCCACAATTTTAGGAATTATTGAATTAGATTCAAAAGAGTGGTTCCACATTTTCCAGAACGCGGTGCATATAAAACTCAAATCTAAGGCAGAAATACTGGATGTAGAGTGTCGGAAGTCAATCAAAGTACTGTGCAGCTCAGATGCTGTCAAGATCTCAAGGTGGGGCACGTTTAAGAGGAGGTATGCGGCAAAGTCTGAGAATGTATTCCCTGAAGAATACTCCTGCTGCCATGAAGATGGTCTTCCTCTCTGCTGGTGGCATCCCAGGTGGCGGAGGCAAAGGCAGAGAAGTATGCCTGGTGGGAATCCTGACTGGCCTGAGCCTAGCCATGTGCGGGACACAGAGTCTGCACATTGAGACCCCGATCCATGACGGAAATCAGAGCTCCGTGGATGAGCGTAGTAAGTGCACTCAGATGGTCCCAATCGAGCAAAGGGACAAGGGGATCTCAGCATACCAAGCCACAGATCAGAATCTGTACTGCTGAGATTTGGAGAAGGTCTTCTTTAATCTCCTCTCTGAGCTTCTTGTGATTCTCCTCTATCTTATCCTCTAATTTCTGCCGGCGTGTTTCCACTGCTGCGATTCTGGCATGTGTTGGGCCATGCACAGCATCCGCATATCCGCAATCTCTGCCACTGCCATTTCTTTCAGGCATTGGATCCCTTGTTCTATGGTCTTCCACTGTGTTTGCTGCATATAAAGATCATCTGCACACAGGTATCTTTGTGCAACACTTTCCAAGACCCATGCCCAGAGGCTGTGTGGATTAGCCCCCCTCATTATTCCTTGGTCAATGACAGGATCATGTGATAGGGATCCCACATGCCTGGCTTCAGTGCCATCCAGAATTGTAGCCTCGCCTGCAGCATCCCAAGGACGGACTAACCAACTAATTATGGATTCATCAGGTCATCGGGTGTAATCCTTCCTTAGGCCATGAAGGTCCTTCAGGGAAAAGGACTCAGTATTGGCTTCTGATCTTGGACCTGCTGCTTTGACTCCTGATTTTATGTCAGGAGGTGTTGAGGGTCCTTCTCCTGCATCATCATCATCATCATCATCATCATCATCATCATCATCACCCACTGGTCAATTAGTCTTGTCCGTGCATTTCCCTCTTCTAGTGCTAGTAGCAACAGCCATTGGTTGAGGCTTATTGTGTGGTTTAGATGCTGGCTTCGGCTCACTAGCTAATTTGGCCGCTGGCTTCGAGCCTGGGGTGGTGGCTGCAGCCTGAGTGACTAGGATAGCTGCTGATCTATCTCCCTGCCCCCCTGCCTCTGTCTGCTGCCCGACAGTATCTAGCAGTGTGTGATAAGCATATGCCAAGGCTCAGCTCACTGCAATGATCTTCCTCTCCTTAGGGTCATCCTAGTACTTCTCTTTCAGGTATTTCCCCACCTCTGCTGGGTTCTGAATTTTTTCATGGGGAAAGTCCCAGACTATAGGGTCAGAAAATTCCTTCAGGATTTGGCCCATATCCTCCCATTTCCCACACCACTTAGGATTTTCCACACCTTGGTCTACTCCTGGGTCAGGGGTCTCATCTAGAAATCTGGGGGTGTGGCAAGTACTGTTTGATAAATGGCACTCGGGTCAAATTGCGCAGATCGGGCAAAGAGATTTTGTGTTTAGATCTGAAGGCTGGGAAGCAGAACAGGCAGTCAGGCAAGCACCAACACCGAGTACCGAAAAGAAATGTAGAACCAATGTCAATCCCTGTTTGCAGCAACTGAACAATGTGGGTTGGAGAAAAACAGAATCAATTTTTGTAGCATATCACCAGGTGAATCCATTGTGTTATGACAATGTGAAGCTGGGAATGTGTGTGATGAACAGGAAAATGTACTAGGTGGGAAGAAATATAAAATTTGATAGCAAATTCACCCTGAACAGAGAGCCGATCATATTGGACTTAGCACAGGCAAATGATGATAGAGTCTGCCTGCAATATGATAGGGCTGTCTGTTTTACAAGGAACAAAGATGGAATAGATCCTGAGGGGAAAATTAACGAGATTACTCGGGAGCTGAAAAGGAGGGAGTCAGAACTGAGAAAGAAAAGGGTGGAACAGGAAAGATTGAAAACTTTGAGCAAGCAGTATTCAGAGAAAATATGCTGATGGGGAACTACCTTCCCCAGACCGAAACTTATTCATTGATTTAGTTCAGGAAATTGCCACAGAATTGGGATTGTCAAACTGTTGGATTTGCGGGGGGCTGAAATCGACAGAGAAGTGGCCTTGGAAGGGTGAGGGTTTGGCTTCAGAACAGCTTTTGAAATGGGACAATCTGTTGTAGTGTGTTTGTTAAGTTTATTGTATAGCTCCCCCATTTTGCATTGTTCCCCCCGTTTTATGTAAATGGTTCTGCCCTTCCAAGTTTTCCCGCCATTGGCACTAACTGTCAGTTAAGTTATATAATTCCTCCTCCCTGTTATTTCCTTATATGTGGACTTTCTCTTCTCCCCGGGCCCAGTCAATCACCCCCCACTCCTAGCTTTCCAGAATCTTCTTCACTCTGGAGGTTGTGGTTGGCTGTGGTCCCGGGGCCCCTCCTTTACTTTGTATTTATTGGTTTCCCCTTTATGTCAGTTATGTTAAGTTCATCCCTTCACCCTTCCCGATTGGTTCCCTGTAAATCCCACCCACATACACCCCCCTTCCTTTAAAATCCCATTTCACCCTCCCCTCGGGGCCACTGCCAGGTGGGTTGCTCGGGAACATCAATAAACCGACTTAACCCCCGGTGAGCGTCCTGCTCCTTTCCTCGTCTAACCATCAGCGAGAGCTTGTCCGCAGCCAGCACAGTCCGAGGCCATCTGACGCCAAGGGGTGCTGGCAGGGAATTGTAGCTGGGTTTCGGCCCCTACCCTCAGCTAGCCGGACATTGACCCTTTGGGCCATGTACGCCTCGCCGTAACAATCCAAGAGTCTCAAAATTGGCACAGAGATCTGAGGGATGGCTGTTAGATCAATGAGTGATTGGGACAATCTGCCTCAGTCGAGAAGAGAAAGAATATACTGAAATGGTGGGATATGTGCTGTGTATAACCACTTTGTCGGTATTTAGGTTGCAGAAAAAAATAAGTCTTTTTGCATTTTTGATAATTTGGCTTTCAATTGATCATTTATAACATTCTTCCATCTGGTTTGTAGCTTATGATGCTTTATCTTTTTCCTTTCAAAGTCTCCTGTACCAGTTTGCTCAGTGGAAAAATAATGTATGTGTTTGCCCTTTGGTTCCTTTCCAAACGGGATGACTTCCAGATTGATTCTGGCATGCTGCATAGCCTGAAACACCCTCGTGTGGTGTAAAAGAAGAATTGAATAGCTCGCTATTGTCAAACATATGTCTCGCAGATGCCAGGGCATGGCTCACAGCAAACAAAGGGAGATAGAGAAGCAGGCAATATATTGATAGAACTGACACTGAGGCTATGAGTGGTGGGCAGAAAAGAGAGGGGAAATCAATATTACACAGGGTATATTTTGGATTATAGAAATCTAAGTATTTGCAATGGGCTTAGGAGGTGCAAAAACTGTCATAGTAACAGTGGTTTTCTGACTTGATGTAAAATGGAAAATGAACACCACTGCTTGTGGTGCACTTGAAAGAAGTGGCATTTTCAATGCAGTGATGTCTGCAGAGCTTTGTGATTGAGTGCGTCTGATGGTTTGAGATGTTAAATGATTCCACTGCAGTCAGGGTAAAAATGGTAATGAAGAGCTTGGAAGAGTCTGAGTATACTTACATGAAACATTTAGCAATTAGCTTCTCTCTCTTCAAATGAATCCTGCAGTTTTCTTCTCATCAGCAGCAAAGTAACCTTTCAAATACATGGAAGACACAGAAGCTGCTCCAATAACTTACTAATTTCTTGCCTGCTGATAAATTGCATTGTAAGGATTTGGAATTTACAGGGCACTGTAGACTTTAAACTGAAAAGGATGATTTTTAAAACATTAACAGAAAGCTTTCTAACAGTGTAAATGCGGCCTGTTTAAGAATGGCATGTGTTATCAGGGTATTCAATGTGGTAAGGAGAAAGAGGCTAAGCTCCCTGTAGCACCTGATATTATCAGCTTATTTTCAGTTCCTTTAAAGCTCTTTTAAAAGTTCATTGTTCTGGATTTATATTCTGTATATGGCAGCCGACATACTAAAACTGAAATAAATCACATTTGTGTGTTTGGAATTAGCTAACAGTGAAAACCATATGCCTCTTGGTGCTTAAATAGCATCAGCCTGATCTGCACAGCCAATCTTTTTACTATGCATTTGAAACAGGAGGGATTTGAGCTGCTAGATTGTCTGGGCTGCCTGTGACATTGGTTTGTGCTCTGCACCCAGACAAAAGTGAATAGTTGAGTTCTCAGTAAATCCACATAAGGCACAAATGTGACTATATAATCTGTGGGGGAAAATTGATAGTAAGATTTTAGGCTATCTTCACTGCTGAATGTAATTCATATGGGAATGCTCCAGCAACATGGAAAAATACAATAACCTACTAGTCTTGATACAGAGTGAAAAATGTCAATAATGTGTTTTCCTTGTCTGCTTAGGCATTAATTTTTGCAGCTTAACACGTTTGTTTTGCCACTTAAACACTTGCTTGAAGTGGAGCATTTGATTGGTGTCAAGTGACAAGACCCTACATAATTTGTGAGTTTAGTCCCTGGAAAATAAAATTGTATTATTAATGCCATTTGTTCCCTCTGGCTATCTCAATTAATGATCATGATTGCAAAGTTTGGTACTGATTATAGAAGAAAATTATGAAGTTTTGTGCAGATGGAAAGAGGTTTTGTGGAGGCAACAGGTAACTTAATACTCTTCTTTCTTAGAAAAGGAAGGGTTTTTTGGACCACAAGAAAGTTTTGCTAGTGGTTACTGCTGGCAAGTGTCTGTGCATCACATCTGATGCTCACAGCTGAAGTCTCACCCCACAATACTGAATGGATGCATGTGTTCCTTCCCTTACCACTCTGGTTGCAAGCTGGTGGTGTCCCATGCAGTCTAAATGTCCTTTGCAGGTTGGAGATCTAGACACCATCTTAACCACAAGAGCCAGGGTGTGCTTATCCTGCACATCATAGCCGGGGGGTGCTGAAACTACCTGTGCACAAGGGAGAAAGTCACTGCGCTGTGACAGCACGGAAGTACCCGATGCTGTCACATTCTCCAGTACCATGAAAGAGTGCAGGCAAATGCTCAGAGGTTTTGGGGAATCTGTGAAGAGAGAAGGTTTGAGATTCTTCCTGCTTCAGCTGTAGACTCCTCTTTTCTAGCTGATCTGATGGCAGAGGACTGCTAAGATCTGCTGTCATGGCAGATGTGATTAGATTCCTTCTCCCATGTCAGACCACACCCTCCTGTTCCTCTTCAGACTCTGTTGCCTGTCAAACACACCCCATATTTATGGCCTTTGAGAGATGGGAAATTGTTAGAAATGCAGGATGGCGCCTGGCAAGGACACCCAGCAGTACTGTGACAGTAGTCAGCCTTAACAGTTTTGGTTCTAGACGTCAGTGTTTACAGTTTCCCTGCCCAAAGGCACAGAGATGTCCCTGGGAACATACCAACCTCTGTGAAGTCATTACCCCTGAACTGCAAGGCTTTCTCATCCTGGAAAGCTACACTTGGCACAGCCGTGGTTGCCAGCTGCATGCAAGGTGTTCACAAGTGCTCTTTTCCTGGACAGCCACAAGCTGCAAAGGTGGGAGCAGGACAGAGTGAATAATGTGCAGCAGAACAGATATTTAAAGGAGATAAACTTGCAGGGGTAGGGACTGTTTGGAGCTTCTATGTAACGCAACATAATGTAACCACTCTCTTAGTTGAAGATAAAAATTTCTTTAGAAGAGAAGATGTTCATGGTGTCATACACACTGCTGTCTCCTACATCAGGGCAAGTGTGGTCTTAATGGGAAGGGGGAGCAGGGCTGCAGGACAATGAAATGCATGCCATGAGATGCTATCCTCCATGTTCTTCCTCGAGTGTGAGGGTCAGGAGTGCCTCGTGAAAATTTATAATAAAAATTACACTTGGTTTAAGCCTCTTCAGTATCAAAGATCTAAAAGCAAAATGTCTTTGTTGGCTTCCTTGAGAAGAAAAATGCTGACTCATGGAAGGAAACAGAATTCTGGTTGTATTCTATGAAAATATACAGTTAATGCATATTTACAAATATATAAAGTTTATGTATACTTTAAATATACAGTTCAATCAGCAGTTTCACTCTATATCAATTAAAGTATTCTGTGAATAATGTGCAAACTGTAATACACCAAATGAAAAATACCTGACTAATTAAAAAATACTTCCTTACAGACAAAACAGAGGACTTCCAAAATACAAATCTTTGGTGTTTTGTATTCAGCCTTCAGTAATTTGACAGTGAAAAATTATATTTCAGAATTACATTTGTGGGGTTTTTCTCTTTTTTTTACTAACGGGATGGAGTAGGTCTCAGTGTTGCATATCTAGTCAACTCTATATCCTATGGGAAGAGTAGGGAAATAGTATGATTGTACATATTTTTAAGGAGTGGTTAAGAAAACTTGCTCACAAAGCATTATCCTTCAAAGTCAGATAAGAATGCAAGGGAGGAAAAGTGTATTTCAGAAGATCGATTTTGTGTATCACAGCAAATCCAGAAATTATTTTGGAGAAAATTCTTTCCCCAATAACTAAATGCAGTGAAAGGTCAAGTGTGAGAATGTCAGGGGAAAGGAATTGTGGAAGAGCAAGTGGTGGGGGATTGCGCTTCTTGCTCCTTAACCCTTCTGCTGCCATGTTGGCTCTTGCCAGACAGTGTGTAAATCTCTCCAGATAAGACACTTAATTGACCAGCCAGCATCACAAAACCAAGCTACTGGCCCTTTGTGTCGGGGGTAGCTTCTCAGGTGCTATGGTAGAGGGAATGGATGAATTTTGGGGGACTGGTGTTTCTCTGACGTGGAACTGCTGAGGGAACTGGGCCTGTTTGGTCTGGAGCAGCCTGAGAGGGGACCTCGTCCATGTCTATCAGTATCTAAGGGAGAGAGTCAACAGAATGGAGTCAGGCTCTGCTCGGTGGTGCCCAGCAAGAGGACCAGAGGCCATGGGCAGAAACTGAGTCCCAGGAAGTTCCAGCTGAACAGGAGAAAGAACATTCTTCCTGTGCAGTAACCGCGCACTAGAGTAGATTGCACGCACAGGGTGGCATACCGGAGGCATACTAGACCCGTCAGGACGCCATTCTGTGCTGTGTGCCCCGAGCTGTGCCTGCGAGAGCAGGGCGGTGGGCACAAGGCCCGGCACTCCTCCGCAGCAGACGCATCCCGCCGAGATTCCATGAACGCCGCAACCCCAGCCCGCCTACCCCACCGGGCGCGGGGCTGGGGGCGGGGCGCGGGGTGGCGGCCAATGGTGAGCCGCCGTGCCCCTTGACGTCACCCCGATTACATAACGGCGGCGGGTGCCGGCGTTGTGCCGGCTCGGCCGCGCCGCCCGCCAGCCATGCGGGAGCGTCGGCGGGGCGGCGCCGTGGGGGCTATGGCTGACGGCAACGCCGACTGGATGGGCTCGCTACCGCCCGCACTGCGCTCCCTGCCGCTCTCCAACCTCGCCATCCCGGGTAGGGCGGCGCGACGAGGTGTACGGGGCCGGGGCTGTCCGGGCGGTGGTGGGGGAGTCGCCTCGGCCGCGGCGTCGCGTCCCCCGTAATAAAGTATTGAGGCAGAGGCTGGGGCTGAGAGGAGCCCGGTCCATCGCAGCAGAGGATGGTGGGCTTAATCTCCTGTAAATATTGCTGTGAGACGCTAACCATTGACCTGCGGCTTTCACTGCCTGTAGAAAAGGTAGCTGTGACCGCTAGCGGCCGTCCTGTGCGTTTGCAGGTGCTTTAAGTCGGGCTGAAGTCGAGTGGGGAGAATGGTTTGGCTGCGTTGACCCAGCAGCTGGAGGTTTATCAAATGGAAGGTCTGCTGAGATGGGGCTCTGAGTCACCTGCTCTCGGAGGGAGTCTTCCTGGTCGTGTCAGAGGGCTTGGAACGATGTGATCTTCAGGCTCCCTCCCAATCCAGACCATTATATGGCATGTCTTTTATACCCTGGTTTACAGGTAGATAAGCTTATAAATGACGACAACAACAGATGACTTGAAACTTACTTAGACTGATTTTTTGTCTCTAAAGGGTAAAAAATATTCTTCCTTGCAAATGTCAATAGGGAAGATTTTACAGGTGGTTACTGTACCTCCTTCTGATGCTGGATGTTGCAGTCTGGTACAGGCTTGGTTTTCATTTTAGTGCTTTAGCTTGTCACTAGCACTTTGTATGTATGTTGTAGCATACATACTGTGTCAGGTTGTGTCTGCGGAGGTTCAGGGGTGGGCGTTAGAAGGAGTTTCTTCACAGAAAGGATGATTAGACATTGGATGGGACTGCTCAGGGAGGTGATGAATCACTGTCCCTGGAGGTCTTTAAGGAAAGAGTGGATGTAGCACTGAGTGCCACGGTCCAGTTGGCAAGGTGGTGTTAGGGCTTGGGCTGGACTCTTATCTCAGCAGTGTTTTCCAATCTTCTGATCCTATACAGCAGACATGTTCCTAGCAGTGTGGAATACAGGTGGCAGTAGAGGAATCTTTACAGATGCTAAACAGCAATGGAGATCATCAGTGTTACCTTCAGAAGAGAGATCAAAGGTTGAATGAGAAGCAGTTTTGTCTGTTTTTAACACTGTGTGCATATGACAGGAGTAGCCTGCTTTTGTTCATCTGAGGATACATTCTCCCCTGGAATGATGGACTCAATTGGTTTTGATTTGAGGAGTTTGTTTGCTTCCCCACCAAGCTCCTTGTCATCCTTTGTACATAGGAACAGAGATAGAGCTCCAGGAGTGGAAACCTTAAAACTTTTTTTGAAATAAAATCAGCACTCAAAATCATGACACTGTTGCTTTGCACTTTGAGGAATTGCAGCATTTAAAGATTTTTTTTTAAGAACAAAACAATAGTATTATGGAGCTATTTAAAGTGAATGAATTGAGAGTGTACACACAAAAGAAACTTCTTAGATTTAATTTATTGTGTACTACTGTGAGTGGGTAACTCCCTTCTATATTGCCCAAGAGATCTTCATAGGGTTCACCTGCTTAATTTGTTGCAAACCTTTTGCTTTCAGAGCTGCTTGTTTTCACTGGCTTTAGAAAAGGTAGCTGTGACTTCTGGGGGTGCTTTTAAAGCTACATTATTCTATGATTCCATGAGCTGTTAAATAATGGTGTGAAACACCTTATTTGATGGTAGAGAAGATCATTCTTTCCTCAGGCTTTAGAACCAACTGGTAGTAAGCAAATAATGTTGAAGATGAGTGTTCAGGAGGTATATGAGCTGATTACATAATTATTTAGCTCTGCTCAAAAGGAAGAGAGACTTTGAAAGAGTTAAGACCCTTGTGTGTGTGATCAGTTCCCACGTTTGGGCTTTTTTGATACTCCTGTTGGGAAAAACTCTGGCCAAAATGCTAAACCAATATAGTCATTTGCAGGGAAAAGAGATGAGTTTTCCTGTGCAGTGGCATGAGAGGAGGAATCTTTTGCAATGAAAAATTGCCAAATACTTAGTAACTAAAACATCATCAACGTCACAAGCATGCAGTATAGTCAACAAAAATGACCGCCTTCAACAAGTGTTGACCTTATGTGAAAGTCGAAAGGGTTTTCTCTTAATTATATTCCAGTAATCCTCTTTGGATGGGGGTTTAAAAATGAACCCTTAAACATTTTGATTGTGGATGTGATCCTTGGCAGGGTATTGTATAGTGCTTGTTTAATCTCAAGCTGATTTACATTAAAGAATTTTATGAAATCACAACTATGATGCTTATATTTTCCTTGGTAAAATTTTGATCTGCGTCTGCTACTTTTCTTATTTCTCCATGTAGAAAAGGAACACCAAAATCTGGAATGCTCTCACTGATCAACTTCCAAAGTAAATCGGCTAGTTAAAGAGTTAGGTGGAGAGCCTAGCTGTTCCTTGCTTGTATTTACATCCTAATAGTTGGTAATACCATGGTATGTCCAGTTTGTACTGTTTCATTTGAACTGCTGCAGAAATTTTTAGAAAGGCAGGTATCTTGATGTGAAAAATGTGTGTTTTATGATTGGCTTTTTGCAAATATTAAAATGAATATTAGGTGTTGTGTTAGAAAGTAATGCTGTATTAATTCTCTTCAGTACTATGTTAAATATAGTTTTAGGTTACAGCAAAATTATTAAAATAGAAACTATACTATGTAGGATGCTTTTTTTTCTGAAGAAAGGACTCACACTGAGACAGCAGTCGCAGGACACCTAAATCTTTCAGAGAAAGAGAATTTATTGCTCCATTATCAGGAGAAACTAACTTTTTCCTGCATTGCTCGGGCAGGACGATACCATTAGGATTCAGAGGAAGAAGCTGATGAGGACCAGACAGAATCCTGTATTTGAATGGAATTTATGCGTCATCTGTGAGATGTATGGATACGCAACAGGCTGTTGTTTTTAAGGGTTAATCCTTTGTTAATGGGTGTCCTTTTTTGGGCTTGTGCTGCCCAGAAAAAGGTACCCGAAGTCCATAACTCTTTGTTTCTATTGTCTCATATTGTCGTAATTCAAATTGTCCAAATTATTATTAGTTTAATTGTATTACTATTTTTATAACCATTTTATTTCTATTAAACTTTTGAAATTTTAAAAACAAGTGATTAGCATTTTTCACACTTGATTACTTTGCTGCTGGATTCTGAAGTCTCTGCATCTGAAGGTATGGCACCATTTCCCTGTTTCATCAAACTTCTGTATTAATACTTGTATTAGAAGAGGTGAAACACTTTTTCTGTCTCAGTCTCCTTTGTGTGAGGTCTCCTGCCTTTTGGTTTGAGACAGCAAGGCAAGGCACTCGAGCAGATGTTCACTGCCAGCTATCAATGTTTAAGTATTTTGTTAGTCCAGCCTCCAAGGTGCTGGATGAATGTTATGAGAAGAGCAGGCAGTTCTGTTCTCCTTTGGGTCTTGGTAATAATACATTTACTTAATCCTGTTTGAACTATTCCAACTTTAAGTATGGATGTAACAGGTATACTTGGAGTTTTGGATCAATCGGTACCCCTTGCTTGGTTCCCAATGCTGGTCAGCATAGTTAGCTATGAGTTTTTCCATGCTGCTAATTTTTTTTCTTTGTCTTGCAGAGAAAGCATATGATGGCTAAGGCAGTTTTCCACTGCTGCTTGCAGGAGCACCCAGAAGAATTATGGGTGCCCTTTAATAAATAAAGTAAGATAATCAAAGGTCCCTTCTGTCCCCTGCCTTTCCTTTTCTCCCCCTCCAAATATAAATGAGTGTGTTCCCCAGGCTAACCTGAGAAGGTTTTTGTGGTGGTGATAGTTTCGAGGGATTTTTTAATTTTGAGAAGTGGTTCTTTTCAGAAAAGCTCCTTGCAACAGCTGCTCATGGAGTTGGGCAAGCCCTAGGATGGATGCTGGACTGTGTGGATCTCCTGAGGGAGCACAGACATTAACCTGAGGTGTCATGGTGCTGCAGATGTGGACAGGAAAGAACAATAGTTAGAATAGCTGTAGAATAAATGAGTGATTGTTTTCTTTCTCATGGTTTGGCTGAAACAAAGGCTATTAGTAAAAATTAAGCTTAGTAATGGAAAAGTTAATTTCAATCTGAACTAAGTTGTTTGATAAGAGTCACTGAAGAAGAGAGCTAAAAGATGGAAAATTTGGGAAAAGTAAAATGTTTTACTTTAGCACTTTGAAATGTGATACTAAAAAAAATCTTAGACCAATGGTTTTTTCCTAGGGTGTTAGATTTCTTTTTAAAAAATTTAAGATGTTTGTGTTGTAGGTCAAACTTGGTATATCTAAGGCTGATTTGAAATAGCTTACTGGTTTTTTTTAATTATTTTTAAGCTTTTGCCACTAGAAGTCAGTTTTTCAACCACTGATACACCTAGAGCCAAATGTCACACTCAGCAGAGTGTTCTGCTGCTGTGGAACATGCAGGCTAGGCAGGCTGCCTTTCCAGGGAGAGCTGGGACAGCTCTCCATCTGTGGCTTCTGGTGGTGTATACAGGGCCTCTTCTATCATCTTCTAGTGATCCCAGCTGGTGTGTTCTTGCTTTCTCAGAAAGCATGTGGATGGCTGGCCATAATCTCATTTCTAAGTCATGCAGAGCATTTGGAATGTGGAGCCATTTCTGTCAGCATCAGGTTGGACAGTGGCCGAGGAGTTTCCTGTGGGATGCTGGATTGTAGGTAGCTAGAGATGACAGATAAAAAATGGATTTTACCATTCCAGAAACTTTTTTTTTAAACAGAGAAAATCATATTGACCTGAATATGGCCAGAACAAGACCATATTGGAGACTCAGAGCAGTTAAAGTCTTGAACTTGATTGTTGGCTGATCCCCAAGAAGAGATGTGTCCTGGCTCTTCTGAAATAGTAAAACTTTGCTGCTCCAAACTATAGCATAGTCAAGCTGCCTAATTCCCCCTTATGGCACACACCCTCTTGACTTTCTAGACAACTTGTAATATAACTTTCCATAGTTTGTTCATGGCAGTGTCAGTGTGACTAAGCCAAAACTTGCCACAGGACAGTGTGCCACTGTTTCTGCCCTTCCCTGAGAAGTTCATCCCAAGAGCCTCAGTAAGAAGCTTCCTGATTTTGATTTAAATGATCAAAGTACTATGAAATTTTCATCCCTGGAAAACAAAGCTTTACAAATACAGCTGGTAGTCTTAACAAGGAGCAGCCCTGCTGGCCAAGCCCATGGTTCAGCTTAAAGGGGGGGACGGAAGGCATGGAGAGGTGTTTCCTGAGTTGATAACCTGCTGCAAGTGACTGAGTTGGTGCAGTAGTGTGACCATCCATCCTCATGTGCCCCATGCCCTGGAGGTGATGGGGCCCTGAGCATCTTCTGTACAGGATGCCATCGTCCAGTCCACCAACTAACTGGCCAACTCTGCTGTCCTGACAGTGTAGCTGTTCCTTAAAAGCCCTGTGAGCTGCTTGACTTGGAGTTGACTAAGAAGAGCCAAAGTGGTTCTGAGAAGAAGCAGCAGCAAACACTGTCCAGTTGAGAGCTGGCCACTAGGCTCTGACTGGGTTGGGTGGTTTTCCTCTTTGTCTGCCTGATCCTGGGTGAGCTGCTGAACTTGCTAATGCTATGATTTTTCTTGTTTATTTGTTCATGGGCTGCTGTGGGCTGTGGATGTGTGTGCTGAGAGGAGTGGTGGTGACCTTGAGGCTGTATCCTCCTCTCAAACAGTATTCCCATGGAGTTCTCATTAAAAGCATCATTGAATCATCTGAACTGGCCATCTGTTGGATTGGAGCTCAGAGGGAAGAAATAAAAGATTTATGTTCTGTTCCACCAAGCTTTATTTTCCCTCTCAATTTAGTTTGTATCTACCGATGAATCAGGTGGTAACCACTAGAAGAAAGTATCTGCATGAGTATAATGATGTTGAGTATGATTGGTAAATGCAGAATTTTCTGAAAAAACAAGTTATTTTATTACTTTGTTAGGCTATTTAATTGTAACAGCAACTCTCAAATATTTTTAGAGAGGCTGTTAAACTATCTGGACTGTTACACTGGTGAGAACATTTGATGGAAGTTGTTCCACTGTTCTTAAGTAACCAAGTATTCTTTTTGTATGTCCCTCTGTGAGGAACTGGTCTGGTAGACACTAGGTCTGTGTAGGAGCTCCCCTGAAAAGCCAGTCTTACGGCTTCTCTTTTTAAAGAACTTCTGTTATCTGTTTAGCCAAAACCAAATTACTCTTGAAATACCACAAAATTTTCTTCAGACAGTATACAAAGGTCCTAATTAATTTGTTTTTTTTTCTGGAAAAAAATTCTTCCTGTGATTTATTGAAATCTGTACCCTAGAGAAGGACTTAAGTGTGTCTGGTAAATGAGTCTGGTAAAGTGTCTTCAACTTGACTGTTTGGTGATCTCCAAGGAGAGATGTAAATGAATGCAGAACATGCCAAAGTTTTACTTCCAATGGAGAAAACTAGTTACAGTGTTGGTATAAATGGCTGTTGCTCTCCTTCCATGTTGTGAAAGTTTGTTTGCCTGCTTTTCCAGCAAAGATGCTAAAAGAGGAGAAAATACCATGTAATAAAAATTTCTCTATAGCTTTCTCAGAAGAGAATGAACCCTTGGTCCACTCAGTTCTGAGTGGTCACAAAAGAGGAGTTTAGAACTCTAAGCTGAAGGGTTTTTTCCTTTTTGAGTGTGTGGATCCAGTCAGGCTTTGAAATGGTAGTGATATGCTGTGTCTTTCTTGCATTCCCATTGCAGGCAGCTGAGAATGTTGATAAATGAGAAATCATGGCTAAGTGCCAGTGCCAAAAGTATTTCTTCTGGCTGGAAAGAAAATCAAGCTACTCTGTGACATTGTGTCTGACAGTTTTAGGTTGTCTTTAAGCTCTTGCATCCCATTGCACTGCCTGAAAGGGGCAAATCAGGGGGGGAAATCAGAGTAGTTCTTGGATAGAGAGAGGGAGTTTTCCTAAGAGGATTTGGTCCGTACTAGGATTTGTCTTTCTTAATGAGACTGCATTAAGAATATCTAAAGGATTCTTGTAGATTTCTTAAAATATACTCATCTCTATGGTTTAGATAATTGATTATCAATAGGATGTTTCTCATTTCTGCTTCATATCCTTTTGCTGGACAAGTTAGTATGAACTATTTGCTGTTCATTATTGATGAACTTTTAAGATGTTAATCTTCTAATAAGAAAATCTGGATTGTTAATGACCTGAATCCTGAGGACTTCTAGACTTTGACAGACACTTTTGCTTATCCTGTTTTCCCCTCAGTTTTGGCACACACAGGAGATCTGGTTGAAAAGAACATCAGTGGGATAGCCTTGACTTGCTCGCACTTATATCCTGTGTTTTTGGAACTTGGTTACTGTTCTTTTGCCCATCTTGGCTGTGTAATGCCTGCTGTGCTGTGTCATGTGCAGTGGTTTGTAATGTGTGGGGAATGTACTTTGTCTAGTAAGCAAAGCTTGTGCTAAGAAGTTCAGCGTCAATACAGCTCGGGTGATTCTTTGGTCATAAGTGACCCTGTAATGTTTTTAAAGGAATGAGTATGTCTTTTTGACCTTGCTTCTTAGCTTCATGCTATGTTAAACATTTGTTTCTTGCAATTTTCATCCTGTTAGTATTCTGTTCATGTAAAGATAAATCCAGCTTATTCAGATTTATTTAAGTTTACTCACAGCCCACTTGTCTGCCCTTTTGCTTTCATTTATTGCTTCTTGGTTGGCCAGATGTTTGCAGAAAGTGTATTGAGCTGCTGCTTCTGACTAGTCCACAGCCTTGGAACCAGGGAGGCTTGCAGTATGCTGAAACATGCTTGTATCCAAAAAACCCCACGAGTTTTTGTCCTGTTTTTGAGTGATTGGCAGTGCACAAGTAATGTTCTATGTTGGAAGATCTCTGCACTTTGCATGCTGTATAATCATATTTTTAATATTCCACAAAGGTAAATTTGCAAGGGGTTGGCAACATGATGCTAATCCCTATCCCTCTGCAGTATTTGCAGGAAGTATTATATGGAAACAAAAAGATATTACCAAATGGTACAGAATCATAGAATATGCTGAGTTGGAAGAGGCCCACAGGATCATCAAGTCAACTGCTGACCCTGCACAGGACGCCTCCAAGAGTCACACCCTGTGCCTGAGAGCATTGTCCAAACACTGCTTGAACTTGGATAGGCTTGGTGCTGTCACCACTTCCCTATTCTAGTGTTTAGCTGCCATATGGGTGAAGAACCTTTTCCCAAGATCCAGTGTAAGCCTCCCAACTCATCTTTGTGCTGTTCCCTGAGTCCTGTTACTGGTCATGAGAGTCAACAGCTGTAGCTAGTATTTGTTGACATTGGAGGCTTGGTAACATTCTGCTGATCAAGTGTCATTTGTTTCAGCTCAGCCATGGGTTATTTGACTACCTGTGAGTAAGTAGTATGACAAACATACTGGGAAGTTAGATTTTACTGCAGATTGGATGATAAAAGGCTACTGTTCAACAATCAGCACAAGGGCTTCAACAAGAAGTCATTCTGAACTGTGAAATACAATCTATTTAACATATAAATTGAATTGAAAAGTGAGCTGTTTAACATGAAATTAACTTGAGGAATTAGTATAAGCAGAAGAAAAACGTTTAAAGATATGAGTGAAATTTAATCCACAGTTGCAATTACTAGGATAAAATTAAGAGATCTGTCCATAATTTTAAGTCTGGCATCTGGAATATATATACCTATATAATATTATTCTAACTATAACACAGCTTTTTGTAGTTAAATGTCTGGGCATTTGAGGGCGTATGACTTCTTTCCTTGAAGCTGCCAGTCTTTGTCAGATGAAAGAAATGAAACAAAGCTGCCAGAGGATTAGCAGTCCCCTAATTTTTGTCTTTGAATATGCAATCTCTTTCATGAATATTGCAAATTTAATGCTTGCTGCTTTGTGCTGCACATCTTTACCCAGTTGGAAGCAATTGGCAAATCATGATCTCTTCATTGTATTGCCTGTGCCTGACTGGGTTTTGGGAAGGGCTGAGCACCAGTCTGCTGCCATGTAAGGTTTGCTGTCTGAACGCTAATCCGGTCTTGTGTACAGTGATTCCATGTCCTGCACGTGCAGGAAGCTGCTTTTGAGGCGGTTCAGGCTGGACTTATAGCCTCTCCTTACCTGAAGGACAATGAAGATAAATTTTCTTGGCTCATCTCTGCCTTTTGACTTCTTGGTGGGTGAGGTGGAGGTTATAAATACCTAGTTTTGTTAGTTGTTCTGTCCACAATCAGTAGGTTTAAGGAATAGCTTTACTATAGGAATAGGATGTTATTTATACTTAAGTTGTTAGTTATGTGAAATGTCTTGCTTCAATAATTCTTGAGGTTGCTTTTTTCCCCAGGAAAAGTACTCAGCATAATTTGTGGCAATGCACGTTATTTGTGTGGTGGGGAACAACAGATGGTGAGGGATTTTTTACAAAGACTTTACAGTGTGTGTTGCTGTGAGAGTTTTGTGATTCTTGCTCTGTCCAGGACCTGCCAGCCTTGCTGCTGTTGCTGGGCAGTGTCCAAGCACCTTCACACGTCCTTGTGTTAGACATTGAGAATCTGCTTAGCAAGCTCTTACACTGAGGTCCTGACAAAATGGGGCTGGTCTGCTCCATTCCTGCCATGTAGGCTCTGCCCTTTGCCTTTGAAGTTTTACAGATTTGGGTTGGTTTAGGTTATGCTTTTTCAGAAAGAAATCATGCTGTATCACCTGTATCAGCAAGCAGCTTGGCTCCTGCCATAGCAACAGAATGGCAAGACTTTGAGTTTAGAGATAGAGCAAAGGACAGCAGGGATTATTTTGACATCATGATGCAATCAGCTTAGCATGTACTTAACATTTAACAGCTAAGCTATGTAAAAAGGCAGTGCCTGATCTGGTAGTATATCACAGTGATCTTAAGGGCCTAGTGGATGATGTGTGAAATAAACAAAAAGGGCCAGGAGACTTCTTCTCCTGTGTAATGCCTTTATTAAAAAATGATCAGCTCAGGATTGGGCATCTCGACGGTCTGCAGCGTCTGTCGTCTCTCCCAAGGCGACTCAGAGGAGGAGGATATGCACAGCTCTGTCCACCAGGGGCAGAGCTGGGGATCAGATCCTCTTGGGAGCCTTCAGGGTCTCCTGATCCCACAAGATGGTGCCCCTCCCACTCAGTTGGCCTGGTCTCACCGCCGGGGTCGACTCCCATGGTCAGGGCGAGAGGGTCCGAAGGTGTTCTGCGTCTCTGCAGGCTCAGCACTCGGTTCCTCACGTCCAGACATCACTCCAGTCTCTCAACTCTTAGGTGGCTCGTTGTGTTTGGGGTTTCTCCATGAGTTTGGAGATGGGGGTCCCACAAAGCATTCTGGTCTTGCGAGTCACTTTGCATAACCCCCCCACACCTTCTCAGGTGTCTTCCCTATTCTGAGAAAGGTAAAACTTAGCTTCGGGCAAGGTCCCCACCCAGGAGAAGGGCCATTACCTCGCCCCAGCCAGGGCTTTTACTAATACAAAAACAACCATTAACGACAACGACCCGTGATTACAATAACAAAGGCCGCAGCCCAGCAGTAGTGGTAACTTTTTAAAACAAAAAAATATTAACCAAATTTTTGTTCATAACAGTCCCCCCTCTTTTTCTTTGATCGAGCTTAAATTCTAAGCTCGCATCAACTCCCAATTTTTTGTTTTGAATCTACTATAAATCTCTTGTGCACTTTGGTAATCATGGTTACTTAACCTTGTTACTTTCTTTGGTTTCTTCAGGTTGGTCTGCACGGCCAGTACTATTTTACTAAAACAGATAAACAAGCATAGTAAAAAGAGCAATCTTCCAAGTATACACACACTGAGAAAAACTACATTCTCCCATACATCCTTTTTGAAAATCTTTAGGTTCTCCCACCCACTGGGATCAAGTGTAGGAGTTTGATCTTCATTATTTACACATGCTAACCTTTTTATTTTGTTTGAAATGTTCCTAATAATTGAATTCTTAATTTTTAATACTGCCTGGAGCCGGATAACTTTGTTTAACATAGATATTGGGATCCGAATTTGGCTTTTACAATTTTGGATTTTCTCAATTTCTATTTCACTGTGCCTGTTCTGTTTAATTTCTCCCAAATCATTATATATAGGAACTCCCAAACTTGATCCAGTTTCTTTGGGTAATAAGAAAATTGGTTTTATCACTCCAGCGGTGCAGCTGCCAGACGAGATCAAATCTAGGGGTTTAGGGCTCCCCTGAAATGTGTTCCTAAAGGGGTTTATCTCTTTTCCAGTACACTCATATAAATACTTGTAACAAACAATTTTTCTTACCATTTTCACCATTTCTTTGCTTTTTACTAGATCTGCTGAGCTTGTTTCAGCAGCATCCCATTCAAAGCACAACCAGGCTTCCCCTATAGGGCACTCTCCTCGGAGTGGCTGCCTAAAAGTGGCAGTATTGTATACTATCCAATACACTCTCTTATTTTTTTGATAAAAGACCAATTGGGAGAGGTTAACACAATCAGGGTTAGAACTGATGTGGACTCTCGACAAGGAGCTCACTTCCTCCTCACAGAGGGGTTGGTAGCATTCATTGCACGGCTCAGCTGGGCTCCCCTGAGCACCACCAGCAATCAGAGCCATCATTACTACCCTTCCCAAGAGTCCAGTATGGGTCATCTCACACAGCCTGCCCACCCGGCCTTGCCTCTTGGGGAACTTTACTGAGGAAAAGCTTCCAAGCTCTTCAGAGTCCCTTCTACCCGTTTCTCTGGTTAAACCTCTCTTGGTCTGTTCCCTACCAATTTTGGTTTCCCCTCCCAGGGGAGTGTTCTGTAGAGGATTAACCTGGAGTCTTTAGAAATAAATTGGAGAATTAACCAGAATTACTTATTTACAGTCTTAAACTTTTTACCAACATAATTTACACAGAACAGTCTTAAAACATTTTAAGCAATATTAGAACTCTTAACAAACAATTTTTTTCCCACACAGTTCAGTCTTTTTGACTCTTCCTTCTGAGAGTCAACTTTAAATCCTTTGGTCCTTTTACCACAGTGTACTCAGGTGATTTAGCTTGTGAAGCAGATGAATCTCGTCCAGCGCCGGGGGGTGAGAGTGGTGTAGACTCTGGTCCAATGCCAGAGGGGGAAGCTGATGTTGGATCCAGTCCCGTACCTGGGGGTGAGACTGGCCCTTTTATTCTTGTGATATGAGTCCAACCTTTTTCTTTGGTCCGCACAGCTGAATTTGTGATCAGGAGCACCTGGAAGGGGCCTTCAAATTTAGGCATTAATGTTCCCGTAGTCCATGATTTTATCAAAACCCAATCTCCTGGACTAATGTTGTGAACTTTTGTGTCGAGAGGGGAAGTTTGAGGAAGGTATCCTTTCTTTGTAAGTCCCTCCAGAGTTCTTCCAATTATTTCTAAATACTTTCTGGTAGCTTCTTCCCCTTCCAGATAGTCTCCTGTGCTATAAGGTGTTAACAAGAATGGCAGCCCAAACATCATTTCATAAGGTGAAATTCTTATGTCAGCCCGAGGTCTTGTTCTGATGTGCAATAGCGCTAGGGGCAAACACTTCAGCCAATTCATCTTTGTTTCCTCAATCAATTTAGTTAATACATTTTTGAGGGTTTTGTTCATTTGCTCCACCCTCCCAGAACTCTGGGGGTGCCACGGAGTATGCAACCTCCATTTCATTCCTAAAGCCTCAACTATATTTTGTAATGTTTGGGACACAAAATGTGGACCTCGGTCTGAGTCTATGGTGTTCACAATACCATATCTGGGGATAATATTTTCTAGGATTGCTTTTGCCACGACTTGAGCTGTTTCCCTCCTGGTCGGGAAGGCTTCTACCCAGTGTGTGAGATGATCAACTATAACCAGTAAATATCTGTAACCTTGCACTGGGGGCATTTCAGTGAAATCTATCTGTATGCTTTGGAAGGGTCTCAAGGCTAATTCCCTTCCTCCAGGTGCTACTTTTCTCATAACTTTCTGGTTCACTTTTTGACAAATGATACACCCTCTGGTAACAGCTTTAGCCAGGCTATATACCCCGATGCATAGGTTATTTCTTAGGAAATGATCACATAGTCCTTGGACTTCCCAGTGAGTTAATTTATGTAGTTCTGTTAGCACTGTCCGAGCCAGTGCTTTATTCAAAAACACCCGTCCATCTGAGGTTAACCACTCCCCCTGTTGTCCTTGATGTAACTTTAAATCTTTTATTGCTTCTAATTCTTCTTCACTAAATATAGGTTCCTCCCCTTTTTCAGGTGTCATTTTTGTCTTCAAAATTTTTACTGGATCCCCTGGTTCTAGAGCTGCTTCTTTGGCTATCTGATCAGCCAGTCGGTTTCCTTTAACTTCTAAACTGTCTCCTCTTTGGTGCCCCTTTATATGGACCACTGCTATTTCTATAGGTTTTTGTAGGGCCTCTAGTACTGATCGGACTAGGTTCTCATGGGCTAAGCTCTTTCCCTTTGAACTTAAATACCCACGTTCCTCCCATATTTTCCCAAATGTATGAACTGTCCCATATGCATATTGGGAGTCCGTATAAATGGTTCCCCGGTCCCCCTCCAGTAAGTCCAGTCCCCTTTTCAGGGCATATATTTCTCAACTTTGGGCTGACCAGCTTGGGGATAGTTTCCCTTTTTCTGCAATTTGTAATGTTTCTCCATCTATAATAGCATAACCTGAAGCTCTTTTTCCATTTACTACCCTCGAAGAGCCATCTATGAATAAGCTTCTTCCACTTGCTAGAGGCTGATCTTCCAAATCTTCTCTTACTTTTGTTTGGAGATAAACCAATTCTAGACAATCATGTTCTAAATTCTCTATAGGCTCTCCCATTAGGAATTGTGCTGGATTGAGGGCATTTGATGTGATAAATTCTAAGTCCTCTGTATTCATTAGTATTATCTCATATTTTAATATTCTAGCATCGGTTAACCACTGCGGAGCTCTCTGTCTCAGTACTGCCTTAAGATCATGAGGAGTATGTACTTTAATTTTTCCCTGTAAGGTCAATTTTTGAGTCTCTTCTATCAGGATTGCAGTTGCTGCTACTGCCTGTATACAAACTGGCCAGCCTCTAGCCACTGGATCTAACAATTTGGAGATGTATGCCACGGGTTTCCTGCACCCTCCCCACTCTTGAGTTAATACTCCATAGGCTATACCTCCTTCTGCACTCACAAACAGGTCAAAGCCCTTCCTGAGGTCTGGTAAGCTTAGGACCGGGGCAGAGGACAATTTGTTTTTTAAGTTTTCCAATTGTTGATCATCTTCAGCTGTCCATATTAGGGGTTCTGGATCTACTAGTTTATTATACAGAAATTTCACACTTTGTGTGTATTGATCCAACCATAACTTACAATACCCGAACAAGCCCAGGAGTTTTCTCACATCTCTTTTCGTTTTTGGGGCCGGGAGAGCTAAAATACCTGAAATCCTGTCAGGGCTTAGTTTCTTATACCCTCCCCCTATCATGTGCCCCAAGTATGTTACTTCTGATTGCACAAATTGTAGTTTCCCTTGGGAAACTTTTAGTCCTTTCTCCCCCAGAAAATTCAAAAGTTTAATACTAGTTTGTCTGACCTGATCTTTTTCCTTTCCTGATACCATCAGGTCATCAACATACTGCAAGATCTGCACTTCTTGTTCAGGGACAAATTGTTCCAACAAACTCTCTAAAGCTTGTCCAAAGAGATTGGGGGATTCAGTGAACCCCTGTGGTAATCAGGTCCACCTTAACTGTTGTCTCCTTTTCATACTCGGGTCCTCCCATTCAAAGGCAAACCAATCCCTACATTCTGTTGCCAGAGGACACGCCCAGAAAGCATCCTTCAAATCTATGACAGTGAACCAAGCATGTTCTTTTGGAATTCTGCTTAGGAGACTATATGGGTTGGGCACAACTGGATGTCTGGCAATGGTTCTTTTGTTGACTTCCCTCAAATCTTGTACCAGCCTATATTTCCCTTCAGCCTTTTTAACTGCCAGTATAGGGGTATTATGTGGTGACATGCAGGGTTCTAAAATTCCCTCCTGCAACAGTTGCTCAATAACTATAGCAAGCCCCTTCTTTCCTTCTAGGGAAATCGGATACTGTTTAACCCGTATGGGTGAGGTATCATCCTGCATTTTTATTGTTATCGCTGGAATGTCTAATAAGCCTCTCTTTCCCCCCTCAGCCCATACCTCAGGATTTATTTCTGCAACATCTCCTTGAGACAGCTTCATCACTTGTACTACCATCCTCCCTTCCCTTGGAACAATCCCAGCCCCCAAATGGACTTGCAGATCCCTTCCTAACAAACTTTTTTCTAAGTTAGGCAGATAAAGAAAATTAGCTTTACATTGCCTTGAGTTTCCAATTATTTTCACTTCTTCAATCACCGATGCTCTAAATGGTCTCCCCTCTGCACCCAATACTTCACAAAATTGTCTCCCAATTTCCATACCTTGTGGTATTTTGTTAAGACAGGACTTATCTGCCCCTGTATCAACCAAAAATTCAAATTCCTCATTTAGGGGTCCCACTTCAAAATTTACCAAGGGCTCTTCTAGATGTTTCATCGGGTCCCCTATAGTAAAAAGCCCTTGACACCCCTAGTCCTCCCCCTTAAGAATCCTTCCTAAATTGTCCTGTTCCTTGGCTATTGCCTCATCGAGACTGAGCTTTTTACAAAACCTCCTGATGTGTCCTGCCTCCCCACAGTAATAACACTGTCGTCCTCTCAAAGGGACTTCTTGAGGTCTCTCAACCCTTCGTGCACCGGTCAGTACTGGCCTACCTCTGCCTCCCCCTGATGGTGGACCCGCCCCCCCTGCACTTTCTCTAGCTACAGCAACCATGATCTTAGCCTTGGCCTTTGCTTTTTCTTCCTCCCTCCTTAAATACACCTTCAATGCCTCTTTTAATAACTCATTAATGTCCTTCTCTTGCCAATCTTCCATCTTTTCCAGTTTTCTCCGTATATCAGGCCAAGATTTGGTAACAAATTGGACTTTTAGTAGCATTTGACCTTCCGGGGTGTCTGGGTCTATTCTAGAGTACAACTGGAAGTTCCGCCTTAGGCGATTAAGCCAGGCAGCAGGAGCTTCATCCTTCTCCTGTGTACCCTCAAATGCCAGTTGGGTATTAGTTCCTTTGGGAACTGACTCTTTGATCCCCCGTATTATCAAAGACCTATATTCCCTCATGGCCTTCCTCCCCTCCTCCTGGTTAGGGTTCCAGCTGGGATCCGTTAGTGGCAATTTCTGTTCACCTGATGGCACCTGGGGTCCTGGACTGTTATCTTTCTCCCAAATTTTTATGCCAGCCGCCCTTATCATCTGGACTTCTTCTGGGGAAAATAATATACTCAGGATGGAATTCATCTCCCCCCAAGTGTAGATATTTGGACCTAGAAATTGATCCACTTGGTTGGCTATGCCCACTGGGTCCTCAACCAAATGCCCCAACTCTTTCTTGAATCCTCTCACCTCAGAAGCAGTTAGGGGAGCATTCACAAAGCCAACACCTCCCGCTACTCCTCCCATAGGAACCTCTCTGAGGGGAAAGAGTCTCTCTGCCTTGGAGGTCTTGGATCTGGTGCTACAGTACGACCCATCTTCAGATGCCAAACTACTTTGAGGGACATCTGGGTTACCCTGAACTTTCTGCCCATCAGCAGGTGTATTTGCTGATAGCTGTCTATCGGGCGAGGAGGCATTTGTGTCCCAGGTAGAAGGAGGTAAAGGGACAGCAATAGGAGGGGGAGAGGGACCTGAGTAGATATTAAGCGGAGCTGGAGAAGGGGTGGAGAATGCAGCAGGTGGAGTAGGCACTTGTGGTGGTGCAGAAGGAACTGGATGAGATACTGGGTTCATCATAGCAGAAGCTGAAGAGGTAGAAGGAGGAGTTTGAGCAGGTGGTAATGAGATGGCAGCCGGGGGAGGAACCGGACCTGCCATTTGAGGTGCTTGAAGAAGAGGATTATAAAGTGGAGGGGCAGAAGGAGGCAAATAATCCAGGGGGTTCCATCTTTTACTAGTCCTATCATCCCCTCCTTCATTCCCCTCTTTCTTCCTTTGTACCTTACAAATTCGCACCCCTTCATCCTCAACAGCGCTCTTTACCCAGCAAGATACATACAGTAATTGCTCAGGATCAGTATCGCCTCGAGCTGTCAGATAATTATTTAATTGTTGGCACATCCACTTATCCTTTGTCCCACACCAAGGCCATCCTCCTTGCACCTCTAATTCTGGCCAGACTTCCATACAATAATGAATCATTTTCACTTTATCTAATCCCTCCGTGGCCTCTATAGAATCCCATTTTACTAACAGTTCTCCTAAGGGACTATTGGGATGTATATACCTCAGTCTCTTGCCGGTCTTTTTACTACTACAACATCCCATTTTTCAGGTTTCAATAAAAAATCCCGAAGGTGCCTCTACTGACCGGGAATTTCAAAAAAAACCTTCTTTGAGGAGCTCCAGCCTCCTCCACTGAACTTCAAATTTCTGCCTGATGCTCAGGACTTTATACTGAAACAACTGCCCGATCTCTTGATTGCCCAATTTCCCAACGTCAGGTCTTACATCTATCGGGACTTGAACACACGAAGCCTCGGCCAAGAATCCGGGTCGTGCCTGACACCCTCAGTCAGGAAAAACAACTGCCTGATTTTTAGTTTGCCTAACCCGCCAATTTTTAGGCTTCACCGTATCAGGACTTAAAAGCAAACCTCAGCCTCCTTCGCTGGGGTTTGTGCCTGACTCCCTTTGTCAGGACTTACTTTGCCTGCAGGGCTTGTGAAACACCCGAATCCTCGGGACTGACAAATCTTACTCGAATCCTTCTCGAGACTTACAAAAGTGCCTGACCTCCCTCTGTCAGGACTTTGGGGTGCGTGCCACTCATACACAGTAATTCACTCCGCACACCCAGAGTGGGGGGTCCCTTTATTCCCCCTTGGGAGACGACTTCGCTCACGCTAATTCCACTCGCGTCCCCCTGTTCCTGGCCGGTTTTCTCACGAAAAAGCCAGAACCGCAGTACTGAGGGGTCCACTCTCGCTTCGAAGGTCCGGCTGCCGGCCCTCGTCTCACTCACACACACATGCGCACGTCTCCCACTCCCGCCACCGAGTTTCTCACCAGTCCGGTGCTCCGGTGCTCCTCTGCGTCACTGTCCTGAGCCGGTCCCTCTGGTCCTGGTAGCCAGCTGTCCTCTGAAGATCCAAGATGGCCAGTCCTGAGTCCTCTTGCGGCGTGGTTATCCCGGACGAGTCCCCCAGCTGAAATAAACAAAAAGGGCCAGGAGACTTCTTCTCCTGTGTAATGCCTTTATTAAAAAATGATCAGCTCAGGATTGGGCATCTCGACGGTCTGCAGCGTCCGTCGTCTCTCCCAAGGCGACTCAGAGGAGGAGGATATGCACAGCTCTGTCCACCAGGGGCAGAGCTGGGGATCAGATCCTCTTGGGAGCCTTCAGGGTCTCCTGATCCCACAAGATGGTGCCCCTCCCACTCAGTTGGCCTGGTCTCACCGCCGGGGTCGACTCCCATGGTCAGGGCGAGAGGGTCCGAAGGTGTTCTGCGTCTCTGCAGGCTCAGCACTCGGTTCCTCACGTCCAGACATCACTCCAGTCTCTCAACTCTTAGGTGGCTCGTTGTGTTTGGGGTTTCTCCATGAGTTTGGAGATGGGGGTCCCACAAAGCATTCTGGTCTTGCGAGTCACTTTGCATAACCCCCCCACACCTTCTCAGGTGTCTTCCCTATTCTGAGAAAGGTAAAACTTAGCTTCGGGCAAGGTCCCCACCCAGGAGAAGGGCCATTACCTCGCCCCAGCCAGGGCTTTTACTAATACAAAAACAACCATTAACGACAACGACCCGTGATTACAATAACAAAGGCCGCAGCCCAGCAGTAGTGGTAACTTTTTAAAACAAAAAAATATTAACCAAATTTTTGTTCATAGCAATGTGGGTCTTCACCTTGCTGTTACTCCACAGCCCCACAAGTATCCAGTGCTGTTGCTGCAGGGTTTCAGTTTTTTGACCAGAGTCAAAATATTGTGGGTCCAGGTTTGGCCTAGATATTGGTGACTGGCCTTTTTAAATGACCACTGAAGACCCAGCTGGACTTCTGCTGTCTTTCCAGCCTCAGTATTGATCACAGAATGATCAACAGAATTTGTGATGGGCCCCTGCCCTTCTTAGATAGTGATGTGCTACCAAGAGTGAAAAGGAGGATACATTTTGCAAATGCAACTAGTGTTCTGCTTGGTTATATCTAGGTATACGTGTTGACTTCGATGTAAGAGGAAAGCTCCATTTCCTAGGCTTTTAGCGGAGCCATGGGGCAGGAGTTAATAGGATCTTCTCTAACTATTAGAAGCATGTCACACATAGTTCACTTTCCTGTTAAGGAGTGCAGTTTTTAAAGTATGTGTTGAAAAACTTGCGGTGTGGTGACTTGTTTGGGTTTTTGTGGATTTTTTTTTCTTTTTTAATACTGCTTTCTAGTGCTAGGTTATAAGTAAAATTTGGTTTGTGATAGTGCAGGGAGAAAATTTGCTCTTTGTATCCTTAGAAGTGCCTTGTAAGTGTCAAACTGCAAAGGAAAGACTTTTGTAGCTGCTAAGTGAATTATCAGAATAAGGAAAATAAGTTGTTTTTTGGTTTAGATTTACTTAGACAACTCTGAGGTGACAACAATGTATTAGTGGCAAGATAAAATTCTCATTCCTCTCTAAGTCAGATTTATCAGTTTAAGGGAGCATAATGGTGTGAGTGATTCCTATAGGTTCAAGGATGCTGCACTGTCTTAGTTAATACAAAATTATTTCTTATGTCATTATTCTATGTTATAAATGATCAATCAAAAGCCAAATTATCAAAAAATGTGAAAAGATTTATTTATCTTTTTCTGCAACCAAAATATGGTCCTCAAAACCACCACAGCCAAAGAGACAGCATCGAGCCCAGGATGAGTGCTGGGTGAACCTGGATCCAACCTCTTATCGTATCGAATCCCCCCACCCCCGTTCATGAGAGCCGCTTCTAGCAGGGATGTTTTATACAGTTTATTGTGCCCGAGGCAAAGGAGTCCAAGTTTCTTTTGTAACTCTGCCTATTCATAGTTGGTTCTTTCACTGTGCAGAGCTGGACAGTCACCTTTTCCTGGTTGATAGCCAGCGTTGATCGAATCCCGGGAAGTCGACTATTCACATGTATCTTTCTGGCTCGGCTAACTTGATCGATGTTATCCGCAGAGCGAGATGATCGCTCTTAGGCGGTTTCCAATGACGGAACAGCGGCGATCATCACGTCTCGTGCATCTATTCTTGGGCTAAAGTGCCGATTTGACTCCAGGAATTTCGGAGTTTGAATAGACATCTGCCTCTCAGCCTGCTTGTGGTTAGAGGCTCGTTTGGATTTCACAATCTTTATAAAATACATTCTTTTATAGCATGAATTAATTCTAACATATATTACATTCTACAGTGTTAAACTGTCTTCTACAGTGACCTAAACAGAAGAAAAAATAAAAATTGATAGAATTAAAAACTAGGAAAAAACCGAACAAAAACCACAACCAAATGAAAGATTTCTTTGTGCAGAGATACTAATTCCAAGGCAGAAAGCAAGCCCCTTGTGATTAAAGTCTACTTTCCAAATATTGTAGAAGCTTGAATGACTCATTCTGCTGTACAGGGAGGTAGGTGAAACTCAAATATCTGTAAACTACAGTTGGAAGCATCATATGGCTTCTGAAATGTCTTCACTAGATGTTTGCTCCTGGATTTTGTTTGGGATTGCATGTTTGAGATGGGGAAAAAGAAAATCTAGGTGTTGCTCCACAACTAACAGCCACTTTGTGATGTTTATTGGGACAGGTACTAAAAAGTTGCTTAAGATGGCATCTTTGGCACTTCTCACTTTTGTCTAGAAGACTGAATGGCAAGCCATAACAGAAATTCACTTATACAAATGCTGTGAAGAATTCATGGAGAATTGGTCAGAATAAGTTTTAGTGTTCATTTGTAAAGTTTAAAAACTCACCTTCACACTACCTGTTCACTGGTTTTGAACTAGTTGAAATCCATGGAAACAGAGTGCATTTAAGGTTATTGAAAAGTGATGTTTAGTTTATGCACAGTCTTTTCTTTCATCTGGATTAAAAATGCCAACAAGATAATCCCATTAAATCATAATCTTGTTTGTAGCTCTGATGTCGCATCACAAAAAATGCATCAGTGCTCAAGTGAGCACTGGTACACAAATAAAAGGTTTGGATAAAGGAGGCTGTGAATGCCTCAAATGTTGTCCTGAGATTGAATGTTACAGATTGGGATTTCAAAGAGTTGCAGGCTGAGGTAGAGGAGGAAATTTGAGAAAAGCATAGTCCTAGAAGCAGAGACAAACATACAGGAATGTAAAACACAGGTGCCTGGTCACTGTACCCTGGGGCAGCTGGAAAATGAGCTCCTTGAAGATGAGGTGAAGATGCTTTCTCTACACTCCAGCACAGATAGCAAGTGGGGTCTGGCTTAATGGGCCAAACTCTTGTCACCTATGTTCTTGCTGGAAATTCGCAAGGAAGGTGAGCCTGGAGCAGCTACAGCTTCTAGGCTAGATTGCTGGTACCTAGTGCAAATGACCACAAATCTTGGTAAACCCCAGTCTGTGGTGGATCAGCTTCTGCACGTCTTTGCTTTATGCTGTTCTGGTACGGTGCAGGCCAAGATACACTGCCTTTTCACTCATTGTTCTGTTGCTGACTTGGCTAAGGTAGGGATATTTCAGTCACTCTGAAACTTTTATTTTGGAGCTTTGTTGCTTCTCAGGTTTTTTCCAATTTACTACTGAATTTTCAATTGGAGGTTTTTCTAATAAGCCATAATTTTATAGTGGAGATGCAATTTCTCTGCCAAGGTACAGGTTGTGTCACAGGAGCTTTTTTGGACATGCATTATTTTGGTTGGGACTGGTGATTTTGATTGTTGGTTGTTATAAGTGATCAAATCTGTAGCCAAATTTAAAACAATTTAAGAGATTTATTAGATCAAATAACAAAAAATAGAAAATTTCAAAATCCCACCACAGCCAAGACAGCGTCAGCCCCGAGTGCAGCTGCTGGGTGACCTTGGGTTCCTGCTGACAGAGTGACAGCCTTCCTCCGAAGGTTCACCGCAGTCAGCTTATATACAGTTTATTCTGCCTGAGGCAGAGATGACCACATATTTCTTTGTGTCTCTTTGTATGTAAAGTTGGATCCATACATGTGTAGAAACAGACAAAGAAGGAGTCCAAGACCCAGACAAGTGTCTGAGTACCCGGGCACAAGATGTATTCACATGGAGTAGGTGATGCCAGCTCCTGAGTACCATAGATGTAATCGGTCCAGGTGCCCAGTCTTGTGAGCTTCTTGAGACATTCCATTAATAATCTCCCAGGAAGGTCCAGATGATATCTTGCAAATGCTGGTGCCAAAGGAAACCCCCTGTGATAGCCCATGTCTGTCCTATTCATACGGTAACAGATCTGGTAGTGTCTCAGCATGGTCCAGCGATCGGTTACATAACTCTGTTTGGGTCAGAGCGACTGCAGGCTTAGCTCATGGCCCAGGGCTCCCCTATTCATACCGCAACAGGTTTGATATTATGTTAACGCTCTCCGGGAATTGGTTATCATGTGAATAGAATGCTGTTCCCGGCCAGAGTGGTCACAAGCATAGGTTTGATTTTCTCCTAATATTTTATACGTACATATGTCTATTTCTACAGCATGAATTATCTCTATCATATATAACATTGGTTGTACTTTTTTGATGAATTTTCTTTTCACCATGCCTTTGGTCACTTGAAAGCTTGCCAGGTAGAAGACATGTTCATGAATTTGTTTAACATGAGCTTGGTATCCATCCACACTGTAACTGGTGGTGTGTTCAGTTGTTCCACCTCTAGGTCCAGCCAGTCATTGCCCACTGTTCAAACTACTAATCATTTATCTGCCATCTTGGGGCTAAAGGGAGATGTGCTGGTAAGGTGTGTGCAGGTGCAGATCCCTCAGTCCATTATGTGAATAAAGAAACCTGTTCCAAGATTTTTGGTGTGTAAGGTTATGGTTGAATATACCAGGTGTAAAATAAAAAATTAAGTCTCAGATTTTTAAAATTATTCTGGAGTCTCATCCTAGATCAGTCACCAGGCTTTGGAAAAGCTTTGGGGGTTGATTTGTAATTTGTGAAGGAAGGAATGAAGGAAGGTTAGAAGGAGGTTTACCTTTACCACAAATGTTTGTTTTGTGGTGTTCAGAGAGCGTTGAAATTGGGAGCTCATGAAAGAAAGTTCAAACTGAGGACCTTATGAAGCGATATGTGGAATAAATAAACTCCACAACCAGATATAGTTATGAAGTGGGTATGTCAGCGCCCAGCACAAGGGAGATAGCTCTTGTGAAAACTTGTGCCTTGAGCCTCAGTCTGACCCTTATCTTTATTCACAAAGGTGTTCCATATGCAATACATTGCACAACTTTGCCATGCGTATTCAATCTCTGCCCCCCCCCCCCCTCGTTCTCGCTTTGCATGGTAATCAGATCCACGCCCTTCTGGGCATGTGTTGTTTGCTGTGGTGGTCACACGGGGGTCTCTCGGTAGTCTCTGAGGCTGAAGATTGTGGTCTTCCTCATGACTGAACTTTTCTCTTTTGCGTATGCGCTTTTGGTCCCTTGGTGCTTATCTGAGTATGTCTGTCAGCCTTGATTAGCTCAGAGACTGAGGAGTCCCTTTATCTGATTTCTTTGCATCTCTTGGTCTTTTCTGGTACTGTTCTTTATGCAAGAAGCTCTTCAGAAATTTGCATTTTACTATGCCCTTTGTATCATGGCGGAGGTTTCTCAAGTAAAAAGGTTAAAATTCAACACATAGTTCTACAGGCTAAACTTTAAATGCTTAATTCATATTGCTAACTCAAGTGAACTCCAAAAATCTCTATTTCACTTATGCTTAACTCTTGTTATACTGTCAGGGAAAAGGTGTAAAGGATAGTCTGAAAGACTCACATATGAGCATAATGCTTCTGCACCCCTGTCACACATGTAGGACTTTGTTCAGTTTTCAGGCTACATGTGTTATGGGATAGCCACTTTTTCTAAAATTAATTTTTCTTGGCTTTTTTTCTAGGTTCACATGATTCTTTCAGCTACTGGGTTGATGAGAAATCTCCAGTGGGACCAGACCAAGCAACAGCCATCAAACGTTTGGCCAGAATTTCCTTGGTTAGAAAGATCATGAAGAAATGGTCAGTGACTCAAAATTTGACTTTCAAAGAGCAGTTAGAAGGCGGGATCCGCTACTTTGATCTTCGTGTATCTTCTAAACCTGGAGAAATAGGACAAGAGATTTACTTCATACATGGCTTGTTTGGCATCAAAGTATGGGATGGGCTGAAGGAAATGAATCGTTTTCTTGAGCAGCACCCCAAGGAAGTAATCTTCTTGGATTTCAATCATTTCTATGCCATGGATGACAGCCATCACCACTTCTTGATCAACAGGATCCACTCAGCATTTGAATCCAAACTTTGTTGTGTTGAATGTGTAGAATATGTCACGTTACTGTACATGTGGGAGAAGAAACACCAGGTAGGGAAAGGATGTTTAATGTTTTTCAAACCCAAAATGTTAAGATTTTAAAGAGACAAGCCAAGTGTAGCTCCCACTCACAGATATTGGACCAAGGATGTTGCTGATAGTCAAGTTAAAGCCCACTAGGGCCCTCGTCTATGCAATGTGCATGTTTTCCTCCATTTACATGCAGCCATGTATCCCCTCTTCTGTGGTGTGGCCAGTCTGTCCCGCTCCCAAGCACGTTTGTTAAATAATTAAACTGTAGTGTCCTTGGAGCCTTGTCCTCCTTACAAAGGGTTTTCTCTTCTGGAAGGGCATGTAATGCAGAGTTGTGTTGGTGAGGATTTTATTAACTGTTGTCTTTCTAGCCAGTGTGAAGCATATAAGCTTTAGCATGACTAAGGTATGGATGGAATTTCTTGCCTCCTTTGCAGCCATCCAGATCTGCAGAGGTGAGGTTAATAGCTCTTCTCTGTGGTAACTGCTTCCATAGGTACACAGAAACTGAGAACAGAAAAGGGTTTCAGCAGCAGCACATAATTCTTGAACTGGAAATGAGGCTTTGAGGAATTGTTTTGAACTGATGCTGTCAATGTTAAGCTTCAAGATTAATCTTTTTGTAAAAAACGTGTCCTCTTTGTGCTGTAGAGAAGCACCTTACAAGGTAAAAAACATTAATTTTGGATTTGAGGGTTTTTCTGACAGCAGGACTGCCTTTGGTTTCTCATGCAGCAAGTGTGAGCACGATGCCAGTACTTCAGTCATGTGCCAATCAGCCCTGCACACTTTGCCCTCTTAGAAGGAGGTATTCAGAAGATGGCAAGGCTGCTAAAATCCTTACCTTCAAGTAAAGATAGAGTATTTTCTGGCATTAAGAAGTTGCAATGCTTTTAAGCTGAGCTCTTTAAATGACAAAGGCAACTTTGTCATTTTAAACTGATGACCCATAAAGCCTGAAGCAATCTTGTCCTCAAAGCTGAATGAAATTATCTTCATCTCCTTTGGCTGTAGTGCAACAAATACAGTGACACTCATGACTCAAGAGCAACTTTTTTACTTAGTCCTGTTCACTGCTATGCTAGGTGTAACAGTACTGTATGAACATAAACCAATGCAGCAGCCTGTTCAAATAAAAATATAGTAATTTTGACTTGTTTTGGTTTTGTTTTTTTCTTTTTTTGTTCTCTTAGGTTCTCATATTTTACCACCACCCTTTGTATCAGGCATACCCCTTCCTGTGGCCAGGTAATAAAATACCAGCACCATGGGCTAATACAACTAACGTGCACAAACTGCTGCAGTTCCTGGAGACCACACTTGGGGAACGAAGTCGTTATGGGACTTTCCATGTATCTCAAGCAATTCTCACGCCTCGAGTGAAAACGATTGCACGGCATCTGATTCGTGGTCTGAAGAACACACTTGTTCATAGGTAAGGACTTGTCTTGATTGTCTCAGTTCTTTACTTAACATGTCTTGTGTTGAAAGAGGCACTGAGCAAGAAACAAACTAGGAGATGTTTGCTTAGGCTTGCTGAAAGCATGCTATTATGCTCAGTACTGTTGTTCATGAAAGATACTTGCAATCATTGAAAATAAAGACAGTGGAAATAATAAAGGAACAGGGTATATATGTGTTTCCTGGTAATTGGAACTTTTGAAATGTGATATGATTTTGTAAAATGTAGGATGGATGTGTGGCTTCAAACCAGTAATTCATTTCAAACTGGCTGAAGTTGGATTTAAGGGAGGAGGGGTGAAAAAAGCTTGTGCCACAGAGGAAAATTGCTTATTTCTGGACTTAGTTTTACATTTATCCATACGGATGTCTCAGTAATTTCAGTAACAGCCAGAGGTGTGTGACCTAGGGCAGTATTTTACCTTGTATTTTAAGGGAGCTGGGGGGCGAGGCTTTCCAAAAATTAGATTCACCATTTGACTTAATACCATTGACCATTGTACAATTAATTTTCCTATGAGTAAGGTCCCTGTAAGAGAATTTTGCTTTGATTAGCACAGAGTGACAGTGATTTTTATTAGTATTAACAGCATGACCAGGATAGTTTAATATTATTTATTTTATGGAATTACCACCTTCTAGCCCATTTGCTAAAAATTACCAGAACTGTAAAAGTCCTCGTGGATATTAGGAAGAAATCTTTACTGTGGGGGAGGTGAGGCCCTGGTTCAGGTTGCATAGAGAATTTGTGGATGCCCCGTTCCCTGGAAGTGTTCAAGGCCATGTTGGGTCGGGCTCGAAGATGTCCCTGCAAAAGGCAAGGGCTGTTAGAATGCTATGATATTTAAGGTCATTTCCAACCCAGGCCACCCAGTGATTCTGTGAATAAGAAAATCGCTGGTTAGGTATAAATCTCGGCGTTTTCAGTCCCGCTCGTGCTTGGAGGCGTTAGTCCGGCCCGAGCTGTTGGTTCGGTGTCGGGGCCGCGCTCGGCACCAGGTGGCGCCGCGGGCCCGCGAGCGCCGGACCTTGCGGCGCATCCGCGCCGAGGCCGGGCGGGATTGCTGGGCCGAAACTACCCAAGGATCGTTGCATTTCGTGGAATGGGCGGGCAACTCTGTTTCGAGGGTCTCCTGGCACAGATCTGTGCTCTAAGCCACTCTTAGCGGGAAGCCTGCCTTCAGTCCGTCCCTTTCTCTCATCCTTACCACTTGTTTGCAATTAAACCGAAAGTTGCAGATAGGTGCTGCTGTTTGTGTAAGTGTGATTACTTGTGTGCATTTGCACAAGCTAGCTGATATGCAAATCTGTCCTTGTTTTATGTAGATGCCTGCCTTCTTGTATGGAAATTTTGCCCTGGATTTGAATATTTAAATGTTCTCAGGTCTTGCTAAAGGAGACTTGCAACAAGTCACACTTACCTGGCTGAAGTGTGGTGTGTCCCTTGGCAATAGTTATGCCTTTACTCATAGTTCTTGATAAGTTTTTTTATTGTCCTGATTCAGCAGGCATGAAGTGATTTTAAGTTTTTTGGATTTGCTTTTTTCTGTTAATCATTCTGTTAGCTAATTTGCTAGCCTACCATCTTCTCAAATAATGTATACATGTTACAGCACTAATCTAAATAATGCAAACATATTTAACCGTTTGTGTCTAACTGCTGAAAAGCATGGTATTTCATGTTAGAGTGCAAGAGAGCTGGTGCAGACTCCTAACCTTGAAATTTCTCCCCATAGTAGAATTTCTAACTCTGTTTAATTCAGCTCCTGACACAACTCTCCTTTATCCAGTTGTAGCGATGTATAAGCAGGATGTTCAACCCCTGTGGAGCTGACAGCTTCGTTCTAGGTTTGGTTTCCCTGACCCCATTGCTCTTGAGTGAGACTGGAAGCTGGAGAGAATTTAGGAGAAATGTGATGCTACTGCCTCCAACTTTTTCTCCTGCCTCCCCTGAGGCAGAGGAGGGCAAGGGAGCATCTTGGGCGAGGCATGGCCTTGCTTTGTGTTACACTGGTTTGCTGTGAAATTGAGCATTTGACTTAACGTGTGCTTGGGTGCGAACAAACCACGGTGGAGAAAATTTTAGTGCAGTATTAAATCCTGAAGCAGAGACTACCCAGTGAATATAGAGAGGTTTTGTATGTCTGCTAGTTGGCACTGATGACTGACCAATATGTCTGTTTGATAGCTAATGACCATGTGCTGTGTTAAGCACTTATTAGCCAATTGCATTTAGGGTGACATCCCTGATCACAAATATGAGATAATATATTTTGTAAACAGCATGTTGTGTTTGAAATGAGAAGAGTAGGTATACAAAGGTGCCTCTTTTAAAGTGTTTAATTTCCTTTGTTTCACTTTCTTTAGGAACCTGCCCATGATTTTGAATTGGGTGAAAGCACAGAGGCCTGGTGTTATGGGTGTTAACATAATTACATCAGACTTTGTGGAGCTGGTTGATTTTGCTGCTACAGTTATTGCATTGAACGACCTCCTTTTGGAAGAGGATGAATCTGCAACTTAAATCCTGATTGCTGTGTTCCACATGTGCTCCATAGTGGACATCTTTGAACTATGCTTAATGTTTTACTTGTCAAGTGAAACCTATTGTACTCTCTCTCTATGAAAAAATGTTTCCTAGAGGAAACGTGGTTAAACATCATGTACAGCCAGGTCCCTTCTCCTGGAGTCGTGTGGACCTGAGTTAGCCGAGTACTGTGTGTGTGTGCTGCTGTGTCTGTCTGTCTTTCTGTGTATGTGTGCTCTGTGTGGCTGAGCTATGCACACATCTGCTGCTGACAGGGGCTGGCCTCTGGAGCAGATGTACCCTATTGTGGCATGCATCTCCTCGGTGACCATACTCCCAGCGCCCGTGTGTGTGCATCCTGCCTGCTTCCCATGGCCAGGGCTCACTCCAGGGATCACTGCTGATCCCACTGGCAGCCTGACCAGGCTGACCGGGTGGAGTTGTTCTTGGGCCACCTCTGGCATAGCTGAGCTCAGCTGGAGGCTCTACTCGTTATGCTGTTTTAGACACTACCTCTGACTTACTTGAAGAGACAATACTGCTGTTGTTCAGGGCAAACCTGTTAACACTGTGTTAAATATCCAAACTGTCCTTTGGGCCTGAGAGGTGAAGACTTGGCACAATCTTTCTTCTTGACCTCTTTATTTTACTTTATTACTTCAATAAATTAGTTGCAACTGTGATTAAGTATATTTCTTTTGGCATTAATTTGGAGAATATTTCAGTCTCCAGATTTTGAGGATTATGACTCAAGTCTGAATTCCTGTTTGCTGTGACATATAGGAAACATTAATTTTCCTGAATTACTGGCACATTTAGGAAAATACAGCATAACCTTTCTTTTTTACCTCTTGGTCACTTGGGTTTTTTTAATCCATCAAATTTTCTTTGGGGAAAGTCTATCACCCAGGCAGCCCTTCTCTGGAAGGAGGTGGGCCAAGTGGGGGCTTGCTTGATATTCAGAGAACTGGAGCTGACATGGACTGCTCAAAGCCCAAATACTGGATCATTGTGATCTGTGATGGGACAGTGAATTCTGCAGTCAAACCTGAAAACTGTGCTTTTAGAGAGCCACACCTGTTAAGGGAGAAATTTCTCCAGCCTTCACCTGCTTGTGACAGAGTAAGCAATAATCACACAAGCAGAGGAGGGTGTTAGTACTGCTTCTTTCTTTAGTCACATTTATTTTTGTGCTGGTTCACAATGAAATGTGACCATGTATGTTTGGGCCAATGCAATCATATATTGGTACTTATCAGCACTTCATTTACTAGCTGGCAGTATCCTATGGTCTCATTTATTGTTGGTTTTTTTTTTTTTTAAGCACAAAATGGACTGATTAGCAGATACTTCTCTGCTCAATCATCTTCCTGAAGAAACTGTTGGTGCACTATTTATTCACTGATTATGAATTTGTATTTATCTCTAAGCTTATTTATTATAGAATGGATTGTCTATATACATATTTAATTCAAATGAAAAATTAATCTCCAGATTTATTATTTCTTTCGTTGTTTTATCCTGTGTCTGCCATCATGGTCTGACAGCTGTGAAAAATCACAGCCTTCTTTGTTTGCTAGTCACAACTCAGGAGAAATGTAAAGGTTTGCAAACCTTCCATGTGAACCTTGGCCGAGTTCAGAGCAGACTGTAATCTGAATTATCTGTTGTTTGCATGGCTTTCATTAGAGTTCCTTGAATTTTTTAACTGAATAATTTCTCAGAGGGAGTTGGAGGTAGGGGAAGTGTTTGTCACTCAGTCTCCTTTCCACTTGTGTCTCAGTGATAGGGGACAAGTCATAAAAATCAGGGTTTGGGAACTATGTTCAAATTTCTAGTTTAATACTTCTTTTTAAAACCACAGCAGAAGGTTTTTATTAGGTTTGGTATTTTTTTTTTCTTGTTGATGAAACCATCAGAACCTGTTTTGAACAGTTCTGTTCAGTCTGCAAGTTTATTTAAAATACCTGGATTTTCCTTAGCTTAATTTTGTTTACTTTACTACTGATTTACTCATGGCCCCAGCTGAAACTCCACGTGGATTTGGTTTTCTTCTGCAAATTGTTGCTTTTCTTCTGCAAATTGTCTTGGTGCTCAGAGTTCAATTGGATGTTAACACCAAGGTTGTGGGTTTGATCCCTGTATGGGCCATTCATTTAAGAGCGGGATTCATGACCCTTACGGGTTGCTTCCAACCCAGAATATTCTGTGATTCTCTAACCTGGCTTGCATGCCACTGAGGCAGAAATAATACCTTTGCAAGGTTCCCCTGCAGAACTGGAAGATAAAGATGAAGTGAGTATGATGTTTGTATTTGACCCTTAATATATTTTGTACTGTATATATATATATCTGCCTCAAGAGAGATTTGGCTTAATCAGTATTTGTATTATGTGTGCACAGTAATGACTAGTATTAGTCCTTCTGCTGTATTTATTTGAATAGAGATGCGCAGGACTTTGGTTACACATTTTTAAGTGCAAACTCAGAATTTTCTCTAACGTATTGGCTGTTAGTTCTTGCCTCATGAAACATGCTGGGTATTAAGAGTATTAGCAGAGGGAAAAGAAATGGAAAATAGATTTAGTATTAATGGTTTAAGTATGTGGGGGGGGAAACATTTCTGTAAGTTTGGCCTCTCAGAAGAGACTTGTCATTTCAGAGCTTGGTGGTGTGCATCCAGTGTGAGGAACCTGACAGTCTTAAATGGTGAGCTGGGCAGTTGGCAGGTAACATTTGTCTATGATGTGACATCTCCTGGCTACTCTGGGCAGCATTCATGCTGGTGTTTAGAATTGGTCCTAGGGTTTTCCGGAACCATCTCAAGCAATATGAACTACCTTTCATGTATTCTGTTACACAGAGAAAAGCTATCCATATAATGGGCTTATCTTGCTTACTCAACACCAAAACATATTGACTTCCTCATGCTTTGCAAAACTGAGCTCATCTAGGCTTGGACTTTGGGTTGTGGACTCTATTTTCCAGCATTACAAAATTAAAAGGTGTGCTGGGCAGGAAGGGAGGATCAAGGAAGTAGGGCAGTAGTTCGCATTCAGTGCCCACACAGTAGGTGTGGTAGTGCTTAGCCCAGTTCTGGGCAGCAGAGTGGAGCAGGTCTGGCAGGTGAGCAACAGCCTTGCAGCTCACACTGAGGCACTCGGCCAAGTCTGGCCCCTGAGCAGTCTGCTCCTGAGGTCAGCAAATAACAGCCTGCAAGGTCAGGATGTGTGAGCTTGAGGAGAATAAAGATGGGTGTGAGCACAGGAGAAGGTGGGAGGTTTTTAGTGTTGGTGTAGATGTACCTCTGGTGAATACAGTGGTTTTAGTCTTGCTTGTATATCTGTAAAGTGGTAGAGTTCACTTTTAAACAGGCTGGGAAAAAAACCTCCCCAGAAGAATTGTTCTGACCCCTTGACCATTTGGTAGGTGCTGGAAGAGGAGAAACCAGAAAACAAGCAACTGCTTGAGGCAAAGTACTTAAACTGTGTATTTTGGCTCAGATGGGAGTAGGGCTTCTGCCAGCATGCTCATTCATTCTCATCTGGATAAGCCTTTGGAAGTAGTTTCTTTGTGTACTTCTCTCAGGTGTCAGAGTTCATTGATGCATCATTTAGCAGACAAAGATTTTGGACTTAGATAGATAAGGAGACAGAGGGCATGGATATTTTGATTTAGGGTTGGGTTGCCTATGGAAGTCTTACTGAGCATGTCTGACTTGAGGTTTACTTAAATATGCAGTATTTAATATGACATCCATATGCTGTTTTTGTAAGACTTTCATCTTGACTTGAACACATAGTTACCAAACCCTAATAATCAAAATTTTGGTCAGAGGACCACTGTTTGGGACAAAACTTCAGGCAACTTTTCAATACTTGTTAAAGCACAGAGAAATTGTCTAATATGGGAAGCAGAACTGACTCAAAAATTTATTTGAAGTATAGATTAGGTCTAAATGAAGTTCTTTTGGCAGTGAAAAATAAGATTTTTTTTTCTCCTTCTTTGACAAATCCTTATTTCAGCTTTGGTTTTTAGCTCAACAGATAGGTAGAAGAGCCAGAGCATATGGTTAGAAGCAAATAAATTTTATGCTAAGGACATGTATGTAGGACTAGCTGTGGTAAGAGTATGATGATTTACTTAATGATACGTTTAGTGGTAATCCCATCCGCACTTTGGTTTAGGCTGTTAAATCAGTCTCTTTTTGCATTAAAAATAATCAGTCCCACTAATTCAATACATCTGTTCTATTGAAGTGTGTTTACTCCTAAATGCATATTTATTTTTCTAAAAATCTTACCAAGTAAACTGCTACACTGTAGGGACTGCAATAGGAATGTCAGCTCTAGAACTGTATGCTGAATCTGCTTATATTTTATAGCCATGAATATTTATGCATTGTGTGTTGTCTGTTTAAGTAGTACTTCTCTTACCCTTTGTTAGAACTGTCATACCATCTACATTGAACTGCAGTGTATTCTTAATTTTGAAAGAAATGTTGATCAGCACATCCTATGTAAAAATAATTTAGATGTTTTTTTGATTTTTCTCAATGTCAAATATATTTTCCTCATGAATTTTTTTTTTTAATTTATACTGTGGAAGGGTGCCAAGGGGACCAGGTGAAGAGGAGTTACCAATTCTCAGTATTTTGTGGAGTCTGTCTTCTTATGGCAGTTTGTGCTTTACCCACCTGTCTGATTTTGTGAAACCAGGATGCCTCATCTGAACTGCAAATAAATTTGGGGGTTTACATCTGTTTTTTCTGCTTTATATCACTGATAGTTTTAATCCTGAAAATAAAAAGTACAACTTGAGCTAATCATCTTTGCTGTGTGTTCTGTACTGCTGTTTTGATACATGATGATGTTGTGAATCAACTATCAGTTGAGCTGAGTAACTTCTCTGATGCAGAATGGTGTCATGGAAGGTTGGTTTGGGATTTTTTTTGAGGTGCTACATCTTGCTGTACTTTTGTCCCCTGAGGAGGCAGATGCAGACAACATCCTTATTTCTAGGATGTGCTGACAACTTTTCAGTGCAAGTAGTAGTGGAAAGTGTTTAGAAATCAGTGTGTGCTTGCACTTGTGCATACACACAGCTAACATCTTTGCCTGATTGCACTGGGACAAAAGCATGCTAATCATGGATCCAGTTCTGTCTTGGAAGGCAAGTACAACTTCTGTGCAGCCTCTACTGCTGTGGCACACGTGCTGAAGCTCCATTGTAATACTTGATCAGGAAACGATCCGGAAACAAAACATTGATAATGATTCCTGGAGCCTGGGCTAATGTCAGATGCTTGTAACCAATGAGATCAGACGCACCCTTCTTTTGGGTTGCTTTCAGCGTGCCTGTCTTGAAGATATGGGAATACTGGAGGTGGGGGGAGGGAGCAGATGGATGGTCCTGATTCCCTCATGTTTTCAGACAGTTGTGACAGAGGGGGAGCTATCTGTAGATATATATATTTTTTTTAATCCCAAAGTTAGAGCTGGAAATTCTGAGCTTAATCACTGCCTGTTGTCTCAGACCTCAAAGCAAGTGTTTGCAAATCAGCCTTCATTAGCAGTGACTCACACAAACCTAGCCATTGGTGTCAGTAATGTCTGCAATGTGCTGTAGGCAGGGGGTGTGCCACTAGTTTTTTTCAGAAAATACCTATGAACATGAATTTAAAGTGACTGGCATAAGCTGCCAGTGTGTAAAAAGTTGATGGCTAAATAGCTTGGAGTGGCACTGTGGCTTCCACCCACCCACCCCCGCCATGAAAATTATGTACCTTAGAGGGGACTTCAGGTGCAAGAGTGAGCAGGATTTCATCATATTACTGCCCTAGGGGATTTAATGGTGTGTGTGTGGGGGGGAGGGGGTTGTTGTTGTTTTGGGTTTTTTTTTTTTCTGTGTGCTTTTACCAATGCTGGACAAAGTCATACATGTATATACATGTGTGCATGGAATAAATTGTTATTTTGAAGCTTTCAATGAGACTGTGAAAACTAGAAGCATGTTCTGTGACAAATTTATGCATGCCCTTTATACTGAGTTTCGCTGTTGCCACAAACCTGTGATTAGCTGTTCGAACAAAATCATTCCTGATTTGCATTTGTCTTATTATTTACCTCTTAGGGGATGTGGCTGAACCTGCATGCAGTTTTTTAGCTGTGGAGGACAAACTCCTGCATGCTGTCTGAAGGACAGCCAGCTTGGAACCTGGTGTATGCTGCCAGTAGCTCTCGTTCCACATCTAGCTGGAAGGTGAGCAAAATGCTGGCAGGCTCTGAAGCTGAGTAATGGTAATGTCACTGATTCTTCTTTTCAGTTAGGTGACACATCAGGCACTCGCATTAGACTCTAAAAGCATTTGACCAAAAGCCTCTCTCCAATTTAAATGTACCAGGTGGGGTCAGTTTGTCATACTCTTGGGTGAGCAGATGCTGGAAAAAGAAACCAAGTGAATTTTGAACTACTGCTTGTTAGTGAGCCCAGCTGCTCTTCTTGGGGATCAGGGTTTGATCCACTCAGCCGATTGTGCCACTGCCTGAAGTCGAGACAAAGTGAATTCTTCTGGAAAAGATGGTGAGTGTGACCAGGATCATTAACAGGTAACTTGCTGTATGGATAAGCTGTTAATACAATCACACTGAAAATAAAATTTCCCTCAGTTTAGGGATTTGTTTAAATTAAAAGCAAAATTTGCTTAGAGTAGAAAAAGGCTTGTTGTTTTTGTTCTTTCTTGTATATCTCTTATCTGCAGTAGAAATAAAAATACCTTGGGGAAAGTACTCTGGGATGGTTCAGTCTGCTCAAGGGAGAAGCTACTGTTGTACACATAACTGTGTACAGGTTTATATCTGCAAGTTCAACAAAAATTTGGCCTCAGAGTCACTACTGTTCCTGTCAGCAACCAGTGAGAATGCGTGGCAGAACTGCTTACATGGCCAAATTTGTGGATTCAAGTTTCCAGGATAATCTGTGGGCTGAAATTCCATACAGCTGTAAGTTGGGTAGTACTTCAGAGATGTGAATTCTTCTTGTGTCTGCTTGAGATTATTTTTTGTTCTGTAAAACAACCCCATTTGTTGCAAGATATGATTTCTTAGCCTGGCTTCTAATCTAAAATTTGTGCAAGGGTAATTTTCTGCTGCCACTACAGAGTCGGCAGTTTCTTGGTGGAAGAAAGGAAGGAACTGGCAGTACCTTAGGCATTAGAGCATCAAGGGAGCTTAGCTGGTAGCTGCATAAAGTGGGAAATGTATGGTACAGTGCCAGCACAGACTGTCCCTTTAAGAGGCAGATGGATGAGCCTTTAAAAGGGTTCTGTTGGCTCAGGAGATGCTGGACAATGTGTTGGTCTTCATGCAAAGACTTTCAGGTTTCAGTGAAATGACATAAAAGCTTGGTTGGTGTGTGCAAAGCCCAGATGGTATCTCATGCTTGGGTTTGAAAGTGTGTTTTCTGTTTGACCAAAGTTGCAGGTGCCATTGTTGTTTCATCTCTGTTATAATCATGAGAAAGTTTTGATACAGTTTGTGCCGATGCTGTTTGGGTGGCTCAGCAGAGGGACGGGCAAATGGCTGGCACAGCCATGTCCCCCAAGCCCCTTACAGCCCTGCTTTATGCTGTGGGACAGCACCTTGCCACTTCAGGTATGTTTGCAACTCTAATACCAAATTCCTCTTGGACTGGACATTTGTGAATGCAAAATACAGAAGAAATTGAGAACTGAGTTATTTCTATTGTGTTGCTTCTGGCAAATACTTTCTAAGAAAGGGAAAACAAAACACTGCCTAGGAGGTGTTTCTTCCTGCATCAAAGTCATCCTTTGGTAGATTGGGTGGAGAACACCACATTGTTTATTTGGTGAGGTCTGTATAAATGAGAATTAAAGGTGGCAAAAATATTTTTCTTTAATATTTTTACTGAACATTCACTTTTCATTTTGTTCATAGCAACTGAGCAAAGGGTTGGGTTTTGGTATTCCTGGGTTTTCTTCCAGCTTGAAATTGCAAAACCTAAAATCGCAAATGCAAGAAAGAAACAAAAACCGTCCAGAGAGGCTGGAGCAGTGGAAAGGGAGGAGGAAAGGTATGCAGCAGTGATAGTGCTGTAACTTGCCCTTTGAAACAGAAAATAAAGCTCTTGGTTTGGAATGTTTTTTTTTGAGACAGAGAAATTATTACACCAAGTTCAATCTTTGAGCCACGTCCAGTACAAAGTTCATTTGATACATTAAATGCAGTCCCACATTTGCAAATATGCTGAATTTGATTTGATTGCATCTTTTGGAAGGCTATACTAGCAGCAAATAAAATACATGCTAGGCATTCCTCCTGAGAAAAATAACAATTGCTAGTATTTCAGTCTAAATATCTCAAATGCCAATAGTTTTTCTTATTTTTCTTTATTTCTGCTCTTCTTAAAGAATCACAACTTGAACTCTGAAGCGATAGAAGCAGCCAACTTATCCTGTGTGATAGTGGATAGTGCTGGAAAATGTGCTTTTGGTCATTGCCAAAACAAAAAATTTAGAAGTGTGTGTTGCAAAGATAATCAAATTCTGGCCTTCCATCAGTCTGTCTTGAAAATTGCCCTTAGTAACACAGTTGTCTGAGGATCACTGACACAGGCTGTCTCACCAGACTGACTCCTTTGCTGCACACCACAGTCGTGTACAGGGAGTGATGAACTGGTATTTCTCAAGGCTGGTTTTCCCCCTATCTGCTGGGTATGTTCACTGTGCAGGCATGCACAATGCTGGCAAAAACACTTGAAGCCAGACAAATCCTTCCAGGCATTAAGATCCAGAATGAATCTGAAACTCAGTGTAGGTTTCCTGAAATATGTCCACAAAGGAAGAGCAAGGCTGCTGTAAGAAGATTTTATGCTAGCAGAGTCTATGTAATTTGGAGGATCCTAGAAATTCCTACCATGTAATTGCTTGTTTACACAGTACTAGTTCTGGAAAAAGTTCTGGAAAAAGTTTGGTGGTGCCAAATTGGGAGAGAGAATTAGGGTTGTTCAGCCTGGAAATGAGAAGGCTTGGGATGACTTAATTGTGACCTTCCAGTACTTGAAGGGAATCTACAAGAAAGATGGAGAGGGACTTTCTACAAGAACAAGTGGTGACAGGACAAGGGGGGAATGACTTGAAACTGCCAGTAGGTTTACATTAGATGCTAGGGAGAAATTCTTTACTGTGAGGGTGGTGAGGCTCTGGCCCCCCAGAGAAGCTGTGGCTGCCCCATCCCTGCAAGTGTTCAAGGCCAACGTCAATGAGGCCTTGAGCAACCTGGTCTAGTGGAAAGTGTGCCTGCCTGTGGCAGTAGGACTTGGAAGTAAATGTGCTTTAAGGTCACTTCTACCCCAAGCTGTTCTATGATCTTCATATGACCTGGATTTTGTGCACAAAGGAGATTGCTTTCTCAGTTATTTGACTGTCATGTCCTAGAAAGATTTATTAAAAACTAAGTTGCTAAAAAAATAGCTTGTTTACAGCAATAAACTAGATAATTACAATCTTGTCTTCTTGCATTTATTGCCAAGAACAAGAACTCTTAAGTAGCTTAATTTCCCTTCCACATGTTCCTTCCTCCTGTCTTAAGGTTAGGTTTGTCCACTTTCCAAGGCTGAAGGATAATGTAGGCAGCATTAATAAATGTACGAGGGAACTGGCTTCCCAAGATCAGAATTATAGTGCAATTCTGTTTACCCAAAACTAAAACAAGAGACTTGGGTGGTGAATTTTTTCACTGTTCTGTTATGATCCTTGAAGCAGAAGAGGCTGTTAGAGCAAGGATTTTAGCAGAGACTGAGGAAAACAGCTGAAAAATCAAGCTTCCAGAGAACATTGGAATACCCACTAAATCTGAGTGCTTTTGTAGATGGCTAACAAGTAATCAGCTTGAAATCCTTGTATTCATGTCCCACTCTCTGTGAGTGGTTGGTTAGAGCACTTTAGAAAAGATGAGAAGAAAAATCCTTCTCATTGTTCTTATACCTACTGAAATGCAATATTTAGTAGACAGGTCTGTGATGTTGTCCCCTCTGCTTCTCAAGGGACCTGGGCTGGCTGATGCCTAGGCTCACCAGTGTGTCCCAGGTGCCTGTCATATGTTCTGTTGTTGTTGATGTGCAGTTGCCCTGTCCTGTTCCTGGGACCTTGCTTTGGGAGGCTGGTATGGCTTTAGTTGTTGTCACACACCCTTTGTGCCTGTGGAATGGATAGGCAGAATTCCTTTCATGGATCTCAAGCCTTGCCAAAACTACAAAATGTTTTGGAAGTGGCAAACTGAAAAACCTGTGTTTATTATTTTTGTTTAGAAGAAGAAAACACTGACTGCCTTCTTATATGCTGCAAATGGCAGTGGTGATTGTTATACCTGCTGAGATGACAGAGGTGTTGCACTACATTCATTAACGCCTGAGAAACACTCCTGCTCCAGTGCTGAGAACTACAAATCCACAGTCTGACACAGGCACTAGTCTGAGCACAATGAAACCAAACTCCCACGTACAGACTTGAGAACACCCTCTGTGAAATCCTGGGGTGCTGTCTCACCTGGCTCTTCCTGTGACACACCTCCCTGGGGAATTCAGATTTCCAGGGTCAAACTTCGGCTCAACCCCATGTTTTGAGATACCATCTCTAACATTTAAGGGCACCACACCTTATTCTTCTTTTCTTTAAGACTCCTGGATGTGGTAGGACAGGAGAAGAATGAGCAGATGCTACCTGCTGGCCTATCTCAAGCTCATGCTTACATCTCTGCCTCATTTCTGTCTATCAGAGTAAGTCTGCTCTATCCAGCGTCTCATCATTAATGCTGGTGCAGTTCCTTTCCTAACTCAAAACTAGCTGGCACGTGTAACTGTGTCCCACAAGCGAGTTTAATTAAGTATGGCTTTATGGCTCCAAGCTGAGACAGTATTCAGGCTGATTGGGTTTTTTCCAGATCTGATTGGTCTAGGAATAGAGTTGAAAGCTGCTTTTTAGTTTCAAAACACTTAACCATCCTACTAAATTTACTAGCATTGGCAAGATGCTGCCATGTGGGACAGAGTCCAGTACTGGCAAGGTAGTAGAACTGCTCTCTTAGGTGGTTTTTATTGAATAGCAACCATGAAAGACCACCTAATACTTGAAATAAACAGGGCAGGACACTTTTTCTTCTTTTAATGCCTTTATTAAAAGTGAGCAGCACAGGATTGGGAAGCTCAATGGATCTGCAGTCTCCATCGTCTCTCCCATCTCCAGGGAGATGAGAAGGACATGCCCAGCTTTGTCCACTGGGGCAGAGCTGGGGGTCCACACCTCGCAGGAGCTTTTAAGGACGTGACCCCAGTCTTCAATTCTGCAGCTTCGCCCCCCTTCCCAGTCCCGGCGTCGGGACGACTCCCGCAGTCAGGGTGAGAGGTCACGAAGGTGTCCGGCATCTCTGCCAGCTCAGCACTCCGTTCCTCACGTTTGGACATCAGTCCAATTTCTCAACTCTATACTGGCTCGTTGTTTTGAGGCTCTTTTCAGTGTGTTTGGAATAGTAGCTTCCCATGGCATGCTGGTCCCAAAGTTAGTTTGCATGCAGTCCCTCCCACGTCTCAGTCCCTTCTCTTCACCGTCTGGGGAGGACCCCGCCCTTCTTGGGAGAAGTGCCATTAACTCAGCCCCAGCCAGGGCTTTTACCGATACAAAAACAACTATTAACAACAACGACCCGTAATTACCATAACAAACAAGCAGCACCTCAGCAGCAGGTGGTAACCTTTTTCTCACAGAAATAATTGGCAGATTTTTGTTTATAACAATATTCATCCAAATTTTTCCTTCCGATCTGATATATGTATACATAGCATTGAGTCTGAGGGAAATGTGGGCTCTTCTCTCCCATGCCTTTCTCTGTGTGTGCCAAGTTAAGGGAGAAAATGCAAAGAATTCTTATTTCACTTTTCTCCTTGCTTGTTTTAAAGTGGTGGAGTGAGAAGCTGGTACCTTAACATGTCTTCTATTTATCACCCTAGACACACTTCTTTCTGATGTTGGTACGTGGAAAGGGAACATCCTCCCCCAGGGGTGTTTTGGACTCCTGTTACTGTATTTGCTGATGTTTGTAAAACTCTGTTTGCTGTCCTGTCTGTTTGTTGTTCTGTTTCAACACACCTTTAGCTTATCTATGCTCCAGAGAACTGTTAAACATTGCAGGCATGCTTGAGGACGGCAACTAATTTTTCTTTCAACTTGGAGTGCAGCACTTAAATTCATTGGTGCAGCAGAAGGAGCAGTAGATGTGCTGTGGGTGGTGCTAAACTGGTTTGCAGAGAGCTGGGAACAGCATGAAGAGTGGAACAAAAAACTTTAGGCTGTGATGGGATGGATAAGTTAGCATCTATGAGCTGGCAGACTTTGTTGTGTGGGAGTGTTAGAGCTTTAACAGCTTTGTCAGCTATAGAAGGAGCACTTTGGGAAGTCTTTGAGCCCCGGCTATCCTTTGCCTTGGAGAAGGCAAAGGAGAAGATCACCAGAGATGGTTAATAAGGCTTTAGCTGCTGAGCTCACTAAACATTCTTCCAGTTCAATGGCCTGTGCAGAATGATGTGTTTAGTCAATGTTTAATTCCTAAGCAACAAATGGTGATTGTCATACTAGGAGGCACTTGTGGTGTTGACTGAAGCAATGGAGGCCAAGGATTGAAAAGGTCATGCAGGAAGATTACTTTGGCAGCCTCAAAGCTCTCACCTCTAGGTCAGGTCCCTTCTTAGCAGGAGAAAACAAGGAGAAGTTTATGCTGCCTTAAGGTCAAAAAAGGTTTTCCAATAAGAAAATAAACTAGCTGTTAAAAAAAATGGTTGTAGGAAACAAAACAAGGGGAAATGTGAACTATGTATAGCTGAGGGAAGACAGGGGAAAGCAGGAAAAGAAGAGACATTTACTCTTTCCCTGGTGATGGGAGAGCAGGCATGGAGCATGTAGCTGGTCAGTAGAGGCAGGCTGTAACTGACAGTAAGAGGAGAAATTAGCAGCAGCTGTTGAGGAGGTTGAGGGCTGCTTAAATAGCTGATATCTGGAGAAGAGGTGAGAGAACTGAAAACAATGCCTTCATGGAGTAGAGAAGATGTGGATGGCATGTCAGGTAGAAAACTCAAGAAACTTTCTTGTTGAATGAGTCAGAAATGAGAAGAGCCCTCTCAGCTGAGAGCATCTAACTCTGTGTCACCTTTAGCCTTCTCCAAGATCTGATTGTGAAGGCATGGACCCTGGGCTCTGAGCAGCCACCAGGGCTCTTTTTCTCCAAGCCTGGCCTGATTTTGTCTGAAGCTGCTTTATCCAAGGATTCTGTTAACTCAAGCTTGGGGGGGGGGTTTGGCGAGGGGAATAGACATATGACGTTCCTGCTTCCTATGAAACTAACTCAAAGCATGTGAAGTTTACAAGTCCTTGTAAAGTTTGGCCCAGGCCAGTGGGACTAGCTTAGCTGTTTCCTACATATAGCAACTCATTTCTGTATCAGTGTTAGGAGGATTGGGATGATTTGTCCCTTATTGTTCTTTATTTTCTATGTTTTATACATCAAAGTGCATAATAGCAATTATTTTGTGCTTTTCCAACTCTACTGAGTAAAGTACATGGGGATTTTGTGATACAGACAAAGAGTAAAGTGCTGCTGAAACCACTGCACTTTCCAGGTTGTGACTCAGTCTTTGGGATTGCTTTGTCTTAAAGACAGATAGAGCTATAACCAATTTTTTTTTTTTTTTTTTTTTTTTTTTGCTTGTTTGTTTATTTTTTGTTTTGTTAGGCTGTTACTGAGCCTGGACATGTGCAATGCAGACCAGAGTTCTGCTTCACTTTTAGAAGATTAAGGCAAGACTGAGTAGATTCTCTTTGATCTACCAAGACCTCCACTGCTGATCTACTAAGAGAGGGCAAGACTGCAAGCTAATAATAGGGTTTATTTGTGGTCAGGACACACTACTTCTTCCAAGCTGAATGTTGGCTCCAGTACTTATTTACTGGGCACCAGGAATAAGTTTTCACCCATGTAATTTCCAGTTGCAAGATAGGTTTAGTTCTAAATTACTGATCTGTGATGATTTCAGTCATGGCAATGATTAATTTTGCTGATGAGTTGATGGTTTTGTAAACATGTAGGGCAGCTCTGCAAAAGTCATTGTTTATGAGGTATTTGCTGCTTTTCCTTTTCAAATTTCATGCTGTTTACTTTGAGAATGCTGTATAAAAGTTGCATGTCCTGTGAGCCAGTATTACTTTGCTCAGTGTTAGCAGGGCTGAGCTGTTCCAGCAGTAAGGGTGCACATTCCAAAGCAATTAGAGCAGATTCATAAGTAAATACTGCTCAGCAGCTGATAAAATGCCTTTCAGATGTCTTGGTAAAATAGATTCAGGTGACCAGTAAAGAACTACTTTCTTTAATCTTTGCAGTCAAACGTGAAAATACTTCTTTTGATTCTTAACAGCTTTTTCATTTAAAAATTGCTGTGAATTGAAAGTAGTTCATTTGTCTTGTTGAAATAGCCTGCAAGTGAGTCACAGTGAAAAGAAATGGTGACAATCATGGATTCCCCACCCTATGTGCTTTGTCAGGGTCTCTGCCCTCTCTGACCGTAACCACCCATTGAAATAATTTCATGCTTGGTTTACTGTGAGTATAAAATCTTCTAGGGAGGAGGAAGAACAAGTGGGAGGGTGGAAACAAAAAAAAAAAAAATTTCCTCTACCTATAAACTGGTGTACAAAATTGCAGTTCATCTGGGAAGCTCTGCAAACTGAAGCATACCTGTTTTCTTCTCAGAATGAGGATGGCTTCAAGCTGCAGCACTGATTCCCAAACATGTTGGACCAGCTTTTACCTATATTATCCCTTGTCATAGAGCTTTGAATTCCCAACCTCAGAACAGGGGTGCGGTCTCCAGGTCCTTTTGCAAGCCCACCTCACAGCTGTCTGTATTTCCAGCTGTGAGAACACCTGCCCTGGGGCACTCTTTGGGTAAATGCATAGGATATTGGCCATTATGTATGCCAAGACCAAAGCTAAAAATCTTTTTCCAGAAGCATTCTTTCAGAAATTAAACAAAACAGTCTTTTACATGTCGGTTTGCTTTTCTCTTTCGTTACCCCTGTTTTCCTGATTTTCATTCTCTACTATCTTTTATACCTCTTGGCTAGTGTTACTTTCTGGGGATTGTTTCCTTTTGTTGAATCATAAAATAAATGGACCTTTAAGGCCATCTAGTCAAAAAAACCCTGGAATAAGCAGGGACATTCTTTACCAGACCAGGTTGCTCAGAGACCTGCCTAGCCTAACCTTGAATGTTTCCAAGAATGAGGGATTCACCACCTTTCTGGGCAACCCGCTACGGTGTTTAATCACAGTCATTATAATAAACTTGCTCTTTATAGCTGATCTAAATCTAAATTCTTCTCAATCTAAATTCTTCTAAATCTAAATCTAAATTCTTCTCATTTAAAACCATCACCCCTCATCCTATCACAGCAGTCCTGCTACAAATTGGTCCTTATCCTTCTTATAATCAGAGAATCATCAAGGCCCGAAGAGACCTCTAAGATGATCAACTGCAACCATTAACCCAGTACTGCTAAGACCCCTTGAAATACTGAAAGGCAGCTCGAAGGCTTTCTCAGAACCTTGTGCTCCTAGGAAGAACAACCACAACTCTTTTTGCTTATCCTCACAGGAGAGGGGGGCTTTAGCTTTCATCTTAATGGCTTCTCTGCACAAGAAGACAGGCAGGGGGCAAGGCAGGACACTCACTGGAAACTCCAGCTGCAAGGATGAAGGAGGCCAAACATGCAAATGGGTGCATAGGGCTGAGTGCTGAGCCTAAGGAGCTGTAAAGAGTGGAGGTGGGCCTCAAGCAATAGCAGCTGAACTTCAGCCTGGACAGTGCATGAGCCAAACCCTAAATCTGTTTGCTTTGACTGGGTAACGTGAGACCTGCACTTGGACACTGTGGTCCAGGCCCTGGCCAAGCATATGGAGCATTAGCCTGTGTGAATATGAGGAAGAAATAATCAGCTTTGGCAGTCCAAGTCCCAAGCCTGTCATATAACCACACCCTGTACCTTAAACCTATGTGTAGCCCTTTTTCCAGTTCAGCATTTGAAAATGTGTCCTTGCTCCAATGCTTCACCCTGATGAAGAAAACAGAATTTATAAAGAAGATTTTAAGCATCAAGTTGCCTTTTGTTCTGTATTGTACTGGAGCACACAGATAGTAATCACACACAAAGATCTGTTTAATTTCCTTTACTCCAGTTAACAGAAGTAAAGCTAGCATTGGTTTGGGATCTTTTTTTGGTGGTTGTTGTTTTGTTTGGGTTTTTTTGTTTGGTTTGTGTTTGTGTGTGCGTGTGTATATTTTTGTATCGGTATTGTTCTGTTTTGATGTGGTTTTCCTGAGGATGGTTGTTTGTAATGTGGTAGCATGAGAATTGTCAGTCAAAGAACTGGCTTGGCAGTTTTCTGTGGATATCCAGGAGGTTGCTAATGGCATGTATCTGGCAAGGTTCCAGATGTGATCAACTATCAGAAGATATTCTTCCCCTTGCTACCCCCACAAGCTTTCTTCCAGAACAGCACCTTATATTTATACTTGGTAAATCCCATTGCTGCTGGAAACCTCAGCCAGCTCTGTAGAGTACCTCTAGCCTGATGTGATATCCAGGTAAGTCAAATCTACTTTTTCTCTTCCTGCCTCCCAAGTCTAAATATAAAAATCTGTGTTTCCATGTGGTATTTCTTTTATAATCCCAAGTTAAACTAAATAGAGAATCCTGTTGATTATGCTATGCAGTCATATTTGACATGATTGTCTTCCTCAGCTAGACTCAGCTTTTTTAAAATAAAAAACAACAAACCAATTATTTCCAGAATGAGGCAACTAAAGCTTTCCAACATCTCTGGGATCTTCAGTTCACAAGAAGTGTCCTGATCCTGGTTTGCTGTGAGTTAAAACCTAAACAAAATCTTTAAGTCAACCTTACTTCCACCACTGATCTCCACTAAATTAGAGACAAAGTACATTAGAGTACAAATTTTACCTGGATTATTTACCTGGAAGAGCTTTAAAGGACCTTCCTCAGTTTGGAAACTTTGTGGAAAAAGTAAAAGGAAGTTTCTATAATTTTATGTTTAGTTTCAAGCTGGAGTCAGAACCTCCATGGTATTTTCTGGCTTTGGTTTGGAAAGGCAGACACTTTGGCCATCAGCCAGCTGGCACAGGATAGCTTTCAGCCCTCCCCATGGAGCCCTGCTCTCTGCAGGTCAACAGCTGAGCCACAGAGTCTGGCCACAGGCAGGAGAGTTGGGTCCTGGCCAACTTGGCATGCTGCAGCCCTGCTGGGTAAGGATGCAGCAGGCCAATAACAGCCTCTGGGAATCAGGAAGAGGACCTGTAAGGAGCCTACCCCTGCCTCCCTTGGGAGGGTGCTGCTGCTTCACACCAGCATTGGTGTGGCAGGAAGCAGGTGTCTACATCATTCAGGACTGGATGGGAGGATTTTTATATCTCTATTTCCTAATCCCACACTAAGTGGAACAAGGTTGAAATCTGCAGCAAAATTAGCTCTGAGTCCTACTACCCTGAGTGATATTCAGACTGCTAAAAAAATTTTTTAAAGTCCTGTCATGGTTCTTAAAATCCATGTGTTCTTACCTACTTCAAAGCTCTTGTGTTGGCATGACCAGCAGCAGTCCTATATGTGGTCCCATGCGATGAGTGATGTTATTTGCCTGCAGAGGAGGAACCTCCAAAGTCCTCCTCTGCTATAGAAACAGAATCATAGAATGGTTCGGCTAGAAGGGACCTTAAAGGTAATTTAGTTTTCAACACCTGTGCTATGGGCAGGGATACCACCCACTGGACCTTTTTGCTCAGGACCCCATCCAAGGTGACCTTGAACACTTCAGTAGATGGGACAGCTTCTCCAGGCAGCCTGTTCCAGTGCCTTGCCACTCTCATAGGAAACAATTCCTTCTTAATGCCTAATCTAAACCTTCCCTCTTTCAGTTTAAACCTTGCCCTTTGTCCTGTCACTGTCTGCCCATATAAAAACTCCTTCTTCCTCCTTTTTATGAGCCTCCATAAGGTACCAAAAGGCTGCAGTGAGGTCTCCCTTGAGGTGTTCTCTTCTCCAGGCTAAACAGCTCCAGCTCTCTCAGCCTGTCTTTGTAGAAGAGGTGCTCCATCCCTCTGATCATCTTCATGACCCTCCTCTGGATTTGCTCCAGTAGGCTGATGCCTTTCCTGTGCTGGGAACCCCAGAGCTGACTGCTCCCACCCCAGGTGGGATCTCAAAAGGAGAGAATCCTCTCCCTTGACCTGCTGGCCAGGCTGCTTTGGATGCAGCCCAGGATGTGTTTGGCACAAGAGCACATTGCCAGGTCATGTCCGATTTTTTTGTCCATGAGAACTCCCAAGTCCTTCTCCACAGGGCTGCTGTCAATGATTGCTTCTTCCAGTCTGTGCTTTTGTGTGGGATTGTCCAATACTCCATCACTTGAAACCTGGATGGTCCTGCTGGATCAGTGTATCAGTGTTGCTGTTTTGGTCTTTGCTGTGGGCCATAGTCTTGACCTCAGGTACAAAAGTGTGTGGTGAGATCTGCAGCTTTGGAAGTCTGAATGTGGTCACCCGGGCTGAACCTGGCCTGTGTTCCTTGTACCTTGTATGCAAAGGTAAATCTTTCTCATTTTTAAACTTGTTAGTTTTCCACTTTGGTATGTTTTTGTTTGAATTGTTTCCTGGAAATGAGAATGTTAAAAGCTACTCTTTCACCTTTTAATTTGGTAAATTAGGCTAAGTGCTACTAATGTGACAATGGGATTAGTTATCACATTAACAGTTTTGGTTGCTAATCTCCTGTAGAACACAGAGGTTTGGAAGGGAATAACTGCTTCTCCCTCGTGACTTTCAACTGCTTGTTCTTGCATAGATGCAGGTATTTCTTTAGTCTCTGCAGAAGGCTAGCAAGCAGTGTGCTGAGATAACAAATGGTGTGATGCTTGCACAAAAACTGATAGTTGGCTGAGGTGCTGAGTTAGCATAAAAATCATCCCATGGAAGACCACTGGTCATGGTCAAAAATAGAAAATGCTTCAAGGCATGACAATGTCTTCACTTCTCAGGGAAGCCAAAAGCAGCTTCTCAGTCACATAAGGCCCATTATGCCTAATCACTTCTCATAACTAAGTTAGAACAAATAGCAGAAATCAATTTCTTCTGAGTTGCTGCTTTCACATCCAGCTGGTTGAAAAATCTGTACCCTCTTGAATTTGTTCCATGCATGCATGAACTACATGGTGTTAATTTTGCACTTGCTCTGTGTAAAGCTACATAACTTCTGCATACACATTTTTCAGGTGGGATGGTAGAAAACTGCTGTCTTTTCCCCGTCTGCTTTTAGATTCAATACACAATGATAATGGGGATCTTGAATCTCTGGGTTCCTGTGGAACAGCTGCCTGCTGCTCAGGTGTGGTAGGTCATGAAGCAGAGTGATGGAGGGCAGGATACATTTGTGGTGGAAGATGGACAGAGGAAAATGAAGTCAAAGTTCCATTTTGGAACTTCCTTCCATTAAGGAAGTCTTTACTTGCTGTTTACATGTAGACACAAATTATTCACCCTATCTCTTCTGCCTTAAATGTGTAATATTTTTTTCCATTAGAGAAACACACATCTCTGGCTACTCCTTCAGAAGGAAGGTAGTGAAGTTCAGTGGGAAGCCAGAATTAAAATCCTATTTAGATGCGCAGTGTGTTATGTAACCTACTGGATTCCCTCTCATGTACATTTCACAAGAGTGTTTGCCTATAATCTGGAGAATGTCCAATCAGTATCTTTTAGTGAATTGCACCATTTTTATTTTGAATGAAGCTTTAACACTGTTTTCTCCATTATTGTTTCCTGTTACTGCTCTCAGCCGTGGTCTCTTACTAAATCTCCTTAAAGCTTACTTGTGTTCCAAAATACTTAATTGGAAATTAAACATTCAGGAAAAAGTGATAAAATGAAGGCCTTGCAGCACCTTCTGATGTTTAACAAAAGGTTAACAAATGCAAAAATGGCTCCTGAAAGCTTCAGGCAATCTCAAGCCATGTTTACATTTTTCAAATTCTTGCTTTACCTTATTTGGCCATGCAAAATGGGATCCAGTGGTCCCCAGGGATTTGGCTGCCAGAGATTGGGCTTTGTTAAGAAGAAAGTATGTGTTTTTTCCTGAGGAGACACATGGCTAAATATGGGCTGTGTTAATAGCAAATGAGTCTGTTTGCTGGCAGAGTGACAGATTCCCAATATCCTCCAAGTTAAAAAGGCAGGCACACAGCAGCCCTCTAGCATCAAGCTTTTTGACTTTGACTGGAACTGAATTGGAAGGTGAGGGGAGTGGAGGGATGTGCCAACATCAACTGTCATGGATCTTGGGAAGTAGTTTGGGAACAAGACAGCTACAGTTGTCTAAAACAACTTGAAATTAAACCAAGCAGGTCAGAAAATCAGAGTTGAGTGGTTTTTTGTGAGCTGAGACTCATAAAAAATCTTCTTTTCTTGTTTTTTGCAAAATTTTTCTCTTTTTTTAATAGTCTTTCCTGTGAACTCTGAAAAACACAAGTAGATAAAACAAGCTGGCCAAATAATACGCATAGTTTTAGGGAATAAATATTGACTTAGTATCTGATATTGGTCAAGTGATATGTTTGAGGTATGCCCTATAAAATGTAGCTCTTGGGACAGGAGTGGTATCAGATCAAAAGCTCCGGTGACTGCAGGTTTTATTTACCTATTCACAATGATGAATTTGTTAGGCATGAAACCTGTTGATGCTTGGGCTGAGGTGAAGAGTATAAGGTGGACAGCAATGGAGAAGTATTGATTAAAGTATGTGTTGCATAAAGCAGTAACTATATAGCCGCATTTTCAAAATCTAAAAGGTTGAAGAACTCTTGCAGGAACAACAGGGAGAGTCACAGGCAGTCAGGGAGCTATCAGGACCAAGGCAGATGTTAGGAAAAAGGTGTAAGTAGTTAAACAGCTCCTACTGCTTACTTGAGCACTGCTGATGGGACAATATGATCTAGATCCTCTTACTGGTTGAGCACTTTTTAGCTCTTCAGAAATTATTACAGGCCAAAATCCTTACAGATGATTCTCTGTTCACAAAACCAATACCAACCCAACCCAATTTATGGGGGAAAAAAAGGCTTAAAAACACCCAGTGAAAGTTTAACTTTTCTATTAAGTGCAACTTGAGGTGAATCATGGAGGAAAGGCAGAGAGGGTAGGTCCCACTGGGACTCTGATTAGGAGCACACTACATTTCAAGCTTAGTGGCTTCGCAAGGTGAGGGGATGAAAACATGAATTACCTAAAATGCTCTTTGAGGATGTTGGGAGCAGGACAGCCCTCTCTTGCTATCTGTTCTTCATAAAGTAATTCTAAACCTGCTACAGTCTCCTCATGTGTTTATATATTACTGCCTGGATTGTTTTCACTATAGCTGGTTGAAATGCTCATGTAGGAAGAGCCTTGCACAAAAGGATTTTACTGAAAAATAAAAATTTCACAGAGAAAATGAAAACTCTTCCTGGGACATTGCTTTGGACTGTTCTTGCTATCTCTGTTCAAAATGTTTTCTGTGAAAAGAGAAGGATTTTCAAGTTAAGGAACGTTGCTTTCAGACTTCCTGTGAGTATTTGTACTTTGTGGTGGGATGGAGGGGACTATTGGTTCCCGTAAGTGTTGTGTGGATTAAAGACTTGGCAAAACCTATGAACATGTGAAGCATTGCAAAACTTCTTTTATTTTTTATGTGAATGACATTCTCAGTTATCATGCAAATGGTTTGGAAAGCCAGAGAGCAAAGAGCTCCAAAAAAACCCCAAGTGTATGTGCATGTTCAAGGGAAACATAACAACCAACCACTGATTTGTTTGTTTGCTTGCTTTTTGGTGCTCAGATTTGTATCTAAATATTTGTAAGAGTGAATGACTTTGGTTGGAGTTGAAGGTGGTTCAGGATTATCTCAAATTATGCTGAGGCATCTCAGGCTCCACACCTGGATTAGGGATATTGCCATGGAAGTTTTGCTGCAATTTTTCCTCATAGCTGGTGCTAGGTTTTTACTTCACTGTTGCATGATAGTGAGCTGATATTTGGAGAAGATGACTGTGTCTGCTGAGGACTGGTTTCACTTGGCTGTATGACTTGTAATTTGAAAATGTGTGATCAGTCTGCTCTGGTTAAGGTCCTGAGGTAGCTGGAGAATGGGTGAATGAAGGACTAAGAGCTGAATACAGTCAAAGTCTCCTTTAAAATGGTGGTTTGTTTTTACTCCCTATGGCATGTACCCAAGGCTAATGAATTTGACTATTTCTTCTGCATCCTTTCTATGGACAAGGTATATGATTTTGATAAGGTCAATTTTCTCATGCCCTTGGAGACTGTCAAGGAACCAAGTACTTCTGCAAAAGTGGGGATGCAGCAGGCTTGTGACTTTTCACAAGAGCCAATCTATTCCTCTAGCTCAGGTAAGATGTGCTACAGGAATGAAACTACTCCTGTAGCTCCTGTGGGCTTTTTAGTAAGATTCAGTCAGGCAGTTATCAGATTTCTGTAATACTGATGTTATCACTGTTCGAGCTGCCTCTGTTTTGATTCCGAGCACCACCCACGTTCTCAGAGATGGTTTGTGAGGCTTTCACTGCTTGCTGCCTGTGCCCCTTCTGGTCATGCCAGCACAAGAGCTTTGTGCCCATATTCTGGGGTACACTGGGACAAGGCTGGGATTCGTGCCTGAAATGCCTGGTGCATACCAACAAACCCACTCCCACTGCCTGTCTGCTTGGAGGAGGCACTGGCAGACCAAAGGGCTCTCCTGGCCTCTGATAAGTTAATTACTGGTGGTTTAAATGTTTATGGGGTGGAATGTGCCTCCCATTTAGCATCTGACCTATGCTGAGAAGCTGCCTTTGACATGTTGTTTCATGGGTGAATGGTTTAAAGTGTCTGTGCAAAGTTGAAAGTTGTTTGAATGATGTGTTATCAGTGCTCCTTTATAACACCAAAGTTTCTTTGCTTTCTGATTTAAAATATGAATAAACCCAATACATTGGAGCTGGGGATGTAAGCTCTTCTGGCACAAGGGTTTCTCTGAAGCAGTCATGTAGCCCCTTCAAACCCAGCATTTTTTGTGTGTAATTGTGTTATTGCTAATTACAAGGTAGTAAGTGTTTATATCCTCGTCTACCCTTCCGGCTTCCTCTTGGAAGAACGGGCAGAGTTCCAATTTCCCTAAGGCAATTGGAGGCTATGGCTGATGGTGGTTGGTGGCACCAGCCAAAGCATGACACTTGCGAGGGGAATGTCCGAGTTGGGACCCAGTAGTTGCCCTCCAGATCATCCTAGCCCAGAGCAGGATGCAGAGGAATAGCCCCTCATAGGCTTCCAGGGTGAGCTTAGGGGATGAGATCTTGTGCAATGTATGAAAACCCCTTTATTCTGCAGTAAAGTAGAATATGAAAGCCATCAGAATAGTTAATATGAAATAACACTGTGGATAATTGACTTGAATTCTTGAATCAGGGAGTGGTTTTGATTTTAGTTTTCCTAAAAAAAAATTAATTGTTTTTAAGGAAATGAGAAGAAAGAAGGGAAGCATGCTTCTCCTTTGGAAACAATAATGAGGGATTTGTATTATCAAATAGCAGCTGTGTTGATGCAGACGCAATAGCTGTCTGTCAAGAGCATACACACAGCTTACAGATGAAATTGCTGTTCTTCCAGCTCCCAGCAAACACTGGTATCCATTGTGGAAGAAACTGATGATGCCATGGATGAGGCACTTCCTTAGTAGGTTTTTCCAGCATTATAGCTTAACATGATGGGAAAAATTTAGATGAAAAGATCTTCTGTAAAATAGAAATTGTGGTTTTATCTAAACTAAAACACCTTCTATGAAAATGTAGATCCTGGAAAAAAATTATTTAGGAAAAAAAGAGTGATTTGTTTTCTCTCTTTGGTGAAAGCAAAATGTCTATACCTAATCAACTGTGTTTTGAGAAAGCAGTGTGTTTCATTTGGTTTGTTGAAGAGTATATTAAACCCCAACTGCATTGGGTATCTTAGGGTGGATTTGAAAGTGAAGAAAGAATGTTTGCCACAAGGTTTTGCTTGACTAAAATCAGAAATGTGAATCTAAAAGACTTTTATTGGTCTTAGAATTGGGAATTTTTCAGTCTTTTTTGCTTGTTAAGACTGAATTACTCTTGAACATCACAATGATTTTCAGGAACAAAAACTGATATTTGACTGGCTTATCCACCATAAAGCATTTTATTCAAGTAGCTATCTAACTGCTAAACAGCCTTCAGGACACTCGTGCTTTAATTATTTCATTTAGGCTACCAACCTCTTCACTTGAAATAACACCCCCTCTTCAGTCATAGTGTTTTTTCAGGAGCTTTTTGTACCACATGGAACAGGCAGAGAAGACAAAAGCAGCCCAACATCACATCTGAACTTGACTTGCTTTAGATTCTTGGAAGAAAAAGCCCAAGTGGTGCTGCCCTGACAAGCTGTACAAGATCAAACCCCCCACCTATGTAAGTGTGAATAAAACTGCCTTTTAGGAGCATCCTGAAACACAAGGGAACTTAAAAATCATCACGTTTGTGGGCACCTCTTTGTATACTTGATATGCTCATTGTCCTCAGACACATAGGAAAGAAAACATGGATGCAGGTCTCCTGTTGTGCTGCACTGGTCCTGGAGGATGCCACAGTCAGATGGAAAAGCCATGAGAAGAAAAGATTAAAAGTATGTTTGTGATGGGGAAATGAAGTGTGAGAGACAAAGCAGGAGGGGAAAGAAGTCCCTGACCAGCATACATTGCTTTAGAAGGAGTCAGTAGAGACTCCCTGGCAGCAGAACCACTAGCTTCCAGCAGATTGGAAAATGATTATGAGCTGAGCGAAACACAGGGCCTGGGAAAGGACATATTCTTCAGTAGGGTTTGGGACAGTTATTTTCCTCTGTCTATTCCTGTCTTGCAAAAATACTTTAAACTGGCACCAGTGTATAGCCAGTGGCAGCCAATGTTGCATATTTTTCATGTACCACATTTTGAAAATGTGACTCAGAACTGCAATGATCCAAAACGTAAGTTTAATTTTGAAACTGGGAGGAATGGCTTATAAGGCTTTGTGTAAAAGGAACTGTTTTAGGACACTTATTTTTAAACATGTTATGGCATTGCAAAGTAGCGTGAATCAAGTGCTGATTCTCATGTTGTACCTAGAAATAGGAAAGTCTGTATTGAAGAGTCATATAACACTGAAATTTAAAAGGTTAAACTAGAAGCAAAAAGGGGTTTAATGCAAGTAAAAAAATAACATGATTTCTAAGGATGCAGAGCTGTTTAATCAGACCTGGTACTGTATCTGCATGTCTTTTTCTGCCTGAAAACTCTTTTTATCTATTGTCCAACTTTAGGTGTGATAGTGGGAGGAAGGTATTCAAAGTGATTAATTTTGTCAATGAAATGCAGTGAAAGGGTGGGGAAGATACTGTTATTCCCCAGAGACAACTTAGAGGTAATTACAATCTTGCATAGAGCCCAGAAATTTCATGCAGATAAGCGCTTGTGGCAGGGAAAGCCACCTTGGGTGGTTGCAGAGGTTCCACCTTTGTAGTGGGTTAGGCTCTACTCTTCTAGCATTTTTATGGAAATAGTTTTGGTAGGATAGTTACACAGTGATGTGCTCAGCAAAGTCCTGTTTGTTGGAGAATGGAGATGGTAGAGTGTAGCAATGGTGATGGGCACTGACATTTGCATGCAAGCCCAAAGGTATTACAAACCTAAAGTACTATAAAAACAGAGCTGAGATTGCTCAGTTGTCTGAGCGATGAGCAGCATGGCATGGGGGGAAGAATTGTGCCTCTAGCAACAAATGTGGAGTCAAGATGTGCAAATTCCCAGCCTGGGAATTGTTGTTTTTGAGCATGGAGTGGCTATTAAATTGCAGAGATTAAATGCTACCTCTGTGTTTAAAAGTTGTGCAAATATGTAAAAAAAGAGAAAAAGATAGTGCAAAAGAGTGTGTGATTCCTATAAGGCTGCATTTCACAGATGCAAAATGTAACACATTTTTGGCAGATTTTTCCTGGTACTGCTTTCCTGTTACTAGATGGTGGAGCTGTTGACTGGACCTGCTAAGGAGAGGTGCAGTTTAAATGTCCTGCCTAAGTTGATTCTCAAGCATCACATTGCAGGGCTCAGTTTCAGAGCACTGAATTTTTCTTGCCATGGGGGTTGGCCATGGCTGCTTTCAGGTGATGTGTGACAGCAGTGTGGAGTGCTGGGTCATGAGCATGGTGTTGATACAGAGTCTTCCTTACAGCTGGTCTAAGTCTCATCTTTGTGCTTACAGGGAAGAAACCTGCTCCAAAGTATCCTATAGACTGTGTGAGGGCAGGATGTGACATTGCTCAACAAAACTGAACTTCAGGTATTCCACACTGTGGCTAATACTGACATGGCATAAGGCCTGTTCTTTAGTAAACAGAGCTCATCTATTCCTGATGATGGACAGAACAGGAATATTGAGCAATGGCAGGAAATCCTTCTGAAGCAATGGTACAGTGTAAATGGCAGTTTGGCTGCTGACACTTCTCATTGTGGAAAAGCTGTGCTCTCTTTAAAGATTCTCAGACCAAGTTACTGCTTTATTGTCTATTTCCTACACTGTGGCAGTGATGTACTCACCATATTATTTTATGGAGTAATATGTAACAGTGTTAAACATTTGGCTTTGGCAGAATTGTAAGATTTATGAAACACTGAAGTTTACAAGCAAAAGAAAAAATCTTAGGGTATAGGCAGTTTTAAAATCTTTCTGAACCTGTAAGGTTCTAGAAGTTTTTGTTATGACCAAGTCTCTCCAGATTTCCAGCTTTAAATGCCTTTTGCAGTCAAAGATAATTGTTTTGTCATGCAAATCAATGAGGACCATGCTTACTTTGGTCCTCAAACACCAACTAGTGTTTATGAGGAATGATGCTATTAGAGTCAACAAGAAATAGTTCCTGTAAAGCCATGCTTGGCTGTGGAAGAAAATAGTACAACTGTGAACACTAAAACAGAAAATTGCTGCAAAAGACTTTAACTTAGTGGTTCTGGAAATCTGGAGATTTTGAGTTTCTGTAGGACTCAGGTGAGGGAATGTTTTGTGCGCATCAAATAATACTTCTAGATCCAGACCTCTTAGAACTCTGGTTTCATAGTGCTATTATATTTCCCTTGGAATGAAATGAGAAATAAAACTAAGCATGTGCAGACCATGTTGATCATGGACACTATCAGCTGATGTTTTTCAACTTGAGCTGCACTGTATTTTTGGTACTGTTCCTTTCTTATTCTTTTTATGTTCTTTTTGGATCCTGGTTTTGTTGAAACTGGTCCGACCTTAAGCCTTTACACTTGTGAATACAATTCTTACATTCTGCCTTTTGCAGGGTGCAGCAAGCAAAAATGTTTTTGATCCACCCAGCACAAACACCAGACATGGCCTGGCTATGCATGTGGGGAGGGGAGCAGGATCTTGTGTGCCAAGGAGCAGTGACTGCTTGCGAGGAGGGCTTGGTCCTTGTGAACACTCCTTGGTCTGCAGTTAATTTTGGCTGTGAGCCAAAATTCTTTAAACTGGAGGGAAAAAAGGAATTTTGTATGATGAACTACAATCAGCAAATCAAACCTCTGTGGTCCTCTTGAAGAATGACCATTATGATGAGGGTGGTGAGGTTCCCCCAAAATGTTGTTGATGCCTCATCATTGACAGGGTTAAAGGCCGGGTTGGATGGGTTTGAACAACCTTGTCCACTGAAGGGTGTCCCTGCTGATGGCAGAGGAGCTGGAACTATATGATCTTTAAAAATTCTTTTCAATTCAAACCATTCTATAATCCTATGAAGAGCATCTTGGGACCTGTCTTTCAAGGCATTGGTGGAAATAGATGAGCAACAATTAACCCCATTTGCTGCAGAGAGGCTTCGGGAAGAGATGTTAGGAGATCAGCATTTGGAAGATAGAGCAAAAGGCAGCTGTGTCTTCTGAGAGGGAACATGGGATACTTGTCACCTCCTCTTCTGCTTGGTAAATTCATTCTTGCCGAAGTCGTTTTAATCTGCAAGTTTTCTGTCAGAATTCTGCTGGAAAAAGGCCTTTGATTGTCCTTTTTCAACATGATAGTAGTTTACATCAGTCTTTAAATGATACAACCAAATGTGGATGTATCCTTTGTTAATCAAATGTTCTGTTCTATCTAAATATCTTGCTTGATAAGTCTAGGGAACTACAGTCTAATCAAACAACAGATCAGAGAAGTGCTCTTCAAGTACTAGCTGGGATCATCATCCAAATGAAAATATTCATCAGAGAGGTCTGAAGTCAGCATTTTTCTTAAATGGATGATAGAACAGTGTTCCTTGGATGATATAACAGTGACTCATGATTCAATATGTTTGATAAAGTAATATTTGGGCTGGAAGTGGGGCTCGGGATTTCTAGGCCGTGAGTTTCTGTACAAAGTAACTGAAAGAAATTGAAAAAAATATTTGAAAACAGATTATGTAGGCCAGGGAAGACAAATGTGAATTTCTTCACTGTAACAAGCAATAATTGTTCAGTTGGTCACAAGGTGGGAAACAAATGAATGGATAGCAGTTCTGCAGGAAAAGATCTTAAAATGTCAGTGAGATTATATATATAGTATTTTTTTCTCAGTAATATATTTATATTTATCAGTAATATATATTGTCAGTTATTCCACAAGGTTAAACTGACAGAAGTGATAATACATGCAAAGGGATCCTGCTCCCTCTAAAACTCAGCTGGAGAGACTTGAAAAGAAAAGAAGAAAAACTGGGGCCCTATACAGGGAAGAGAAAGACATGGGTTGCAAGGAAAGCAAGGCTGAAAGAAACCAAATGAGTTGTTTGCAAAGACAAAAGCAATGCTCTGTTCTCTGGTCCATGGTGGCCAAAACAGGCATTAAGATGGCTTTGCTGAAAGTAACAGTGGCTGGAATAGGCAAGTTGCAGATTCTTTGTTCAAACCATGTAGGTGACATCTATCAGGGGTGGTGTGTACTCAGCTGGTTCTGCCTGGGAACATGACTGTGTGATGTGAATTTAAGGTCTTGCTTGGTCTTGTGCTTCTGATCATGCTGGGAGGTGGTGGGGAAGGGAGGAACCCTTAACCTGTGGTGGTCTAACTTTTTGGCCAGTGTTTGCTTCTGCCTTTCTTCAACCTCATGCTTCTAACTCCTGAACTCAGACTCTGCTCTGCCTGCTTGTTGACATAAACTATGCAGCCAGTCCTTTCAGGCAGAGGCTGTGTTTACCTGCCTATTTATCTGGCATCAATGGGGCTGCAGTGTTGATTGGCACTCCAAGCATAAACAATAACCATTGTCAGAGTAGATTATTCAGAGCAAGCTGAAGTCATTTGGTTATGAAAAGCTCCCCAGAGCATTACTGCTTGCTGTGACCCAGAAATGTTGGCACAGAAATTGATTACATGGTAGGATTTATGTGACAAACTTGTGGCTCTTCCTTGTGCAGCACATGGTGTCATGGAGATGGCACCTATTGTGTGAAATGTATGTGCAGCCTTCCTAAAGAGAAAAAACTCCAGCCATGGGAAAGATAGCTGAAAGAGCCCATTTATTTGGAAAGCGGATGATGAAAAGAAAGTCTTTGGAGTTTCCAAAGTGAGATGATATGAACAATAGTTGTTGGGGAGGGAGTGAGTTATAAGGGGCAAAGATGCAGGGTATGAAGCCAAGTGACTCCCGTTGGACATGGTCTCTGAAGGAATGGCAGCTCTGTTGCTCGAGAGCTGATAAAACAAAGCACTGAAGAATCCAGAGCTGTTTGAAATGGGCCAAAAGCCCATTTTTCTTTTCCCGTTTCTCTGCCCTCCTGCTTTCTACCTCTGATGAATGTTCATGCCATATTCTGCTTGATTTTTGGTTAATGGGGAGAAACTGGAAAAAGTTACTCCTATCATCTGCCCTATTTCAGAGGGCTTTGCTGCTGAAGGTACAACATGTCTTGAATGGGGATTCAGGCCCTGGAAACTGCTTTTATATTCCCTACTAAAATTGTGGAAATTGCTAAGGTCCTCAGCTTGGTTTCTCAGAGCTGTAAAGGACAGTCACCTGGGCAGGCAGACTGGAGGTGCACTACGCAAAAAAAACCCAAAAAACCAAAAGCAAACAAACAAAAACCCCCAAACAAACAAAAAAATCAACAAAAAAAACCCCACCTTTATAAAGTTTTTATTTTTCTAAAAGAGCTTTAAAATGCAAAATATGTGCCTTTTTGTGCCAACCAAAACCCTCTGAAATCAAAACAGCCCAAAATGACTAAAGGTCTTTATGGATACTATAAATAAAATCTTAATCTGAAATTATAAATCTGCCCTGAGGACTGAATCCATCTGAAGATGATCAAAGCCATTCTTCCAGTGTATTCTAACTAGCAGAGCAAGGGAATTTCCTAGCAAGTCATTATTGCTATGTGAAAGTGCAATGTGTTGAATATCTAAAAGGTATGCTCAGCTCAGAGCAAGGAAACTTGTCTTAATTTCTGCTCTGGACAAGTTTTAGAAACACAGAGACACAGAGCTAGAAAAGTAAAGCAGCAAGAATATATGCATGTCCAGCATCTATATCTTCCTCTGGGGCAAATACCCAATTTTTGAATCTACAGCAAACAAACCACTTACAGAGCTATGAACATGTGTGATCGTTTCATATGCAGTAAGATACAGTTTCTTTCCTAATCCATATGATGATCAGTTTAAACCATGAAGTGTGAAATGTGATTACCCTTGTCCAGGGTTTGAATTAGGGGGCTGCAAGGAAAGGCTCATTGCTCCAGATTGCATGAAGAAGGAGAGAACAGGCACAGAGACTGAGCTTCTACTTGTCTTTGTGAGGTAGGGCAGAAAAATTACTCTTCCATTTATTCCTTGAGATTCAAGGATGGTGAAATAGATAACATTCCCTCCCACCACCCAGTAGGTGTTTAATACAGATCTGCCATGCAGATGCAATGCACTGATTTGGAGCTCTTTCTCCTACCCTATCCTAAAAGGTTTTCTAATAGAAAAGTTAGTGTGCTTTGCTGTTGATCTAACACTGGTACTTTTCACACTGAGAAAGGTTGAGAAATTCCTTTTACGGTTGCATAATATTCTTTTGAATCTGTGCTGCCATTGGAGCTGTCAGCTCTGTAGAGAAATCCCACTATAGTGTATGTAAATCTAGAATGTGTAAATGAGAACAGCTGAAAACCAGTGGTGTTTTTATTGAAACACTTAGTGTAATTTTCTGTTGCTTCTTCACTTGCTTCACTTTTGTGGACTGAATTTCCATGGTTTTTAAATAGTTATGGTAGCTTCTAGAATCAGAAAAGTCACTGCCCTGCTCTGTAAGTAGCTGTGTGAAATGCTTTGGTTTTAAGCGTGGCTTCATCTTAGTGCACTGGCATCCCATGACTGCATTTTGAGAGACAAATCCCGTCGTAGCTCTGCACTGTAATCACCTGCTTGCAAGTACTTGACTCTGCAGTTGCTTGGGCTTGGACACGTTATAATATTCATGAGATATTGATGGTATGTATCAAAGGAAAAGAATTCATTCTGCTAGCCAAGTCTGGAAACTAGACTTAAGGAAATCCACACAGTACAAAAATCTCAGCTTTAGTTTAGTGGGCTGCAAATACATGATTGGTTTATCTGAGAACAGAATTCTTCACCTGCCTATAAAATGCTACACAGCAAATACATTAGAACAGTAAAGTAGTCTTTATGCTTATTCTCTCTTAGGGGCTTTCTACTGGCCTTTGAAAACAAACTTATTTTCAACATTTCAGTATTCACTCCATGAAAGCTATTGTGTAGACTATTGGCAAGCTACCTACAAAGAAATTCCAGTCTGGTTGCCTGTTGCCTTTTCTGTCATATTATTGATGTATTAATATCTTTCCAAGCATAAGTCTGTGCACTGAGATTTTTTTTTCATTCAAGGCATTTTTCCCCAGTCTGCTGTGTCCTTGAGGAAATTCTGGAGGAATGCTGGAGAGCTGTTGTCATGCTGGGTGAGTCTCACTGCTGAGCACAGGGATTTTCACTCATGAGATGGAACCTCAGACCTGTCTCCTTGACCCAGTTCCGTGACTTAGCTGCTCAATAAGAAAAGATATTGGGAGAAACAGAGTGGCTTTGGACTGGGAGGCAGGAAAGGTTGGAAGATGACTGTGTTTGGCCTGCTGGGGATTTGGCTGGGGTTTTGGGATGTCTTTTAGTGAGCCTCCCTATTCAGCAAAAGTGTTTCCTTCATTCATTCCCTGTCCTAGGCTTGAACGGCCAGCATGTGGCCCAGGCTGTGGATCCCATGCTAATTAGAATATAAAAGATCCATTGTTTATTGCAAAATAAGCAAGTACAGATGGGACTGTTATAGCTTGAGCTATGAAATCACATCTGAGTCACTAAAGGTTACAAGTCCAATTCTCCCTTCATCTGTATCAAGTGCTGTTCTGCTATTGGTGCTAATACATGCAAAACCAGGCATACGAGAAAGTATTTAATGTGAGGTATTCATCTTATCTTGTTTCAGACCAGGTATTTCCACTGTGTCATCACTTGTATTTAACAGCTGTCAAAACAGTTGAATATGGCAGAGGGGTTATTTCTCATCAGCAGACTTTGCAGCCTGTCTGACTTCAGATAATAAATACCTTCATAGCATAAAATATTTTCCTATGGAAAAACCAGTTATTAACTTTTGCCTTCCTCAAAGTTTTAATAATAAGCTGCATACAGGAGATATCTGTGCTTTGGATAGGATAGAGATGAGAAGAAATGTAGCAATTTATTTTTACATATTAGGCAATATGTCTGGATGATGGGGGATGTGATAGAATTAATTATGTAGAGTTGCAGTGACAGCTAAAAAACGGAGCATACAAATATGGATGTATCTTTTGACTATTGCTAGTTCTAGCCACCACAAATAATAGTGACTATAAAGCTGGCCTCGCTTAGTTTGTTCACTATTTCCAATTAGCTCTAATTTCTTCCAGATGTATGTGGCATTCATTAGTCATTTTTGTATGGTGTGTATATATGGTTTGCTTAATTTTTTTTCAGATTATTTGCTATTTGTACTCTGGGCTTGGTTTAGTAATCCCGATTATGCAATTTCTATTTCCTCACTACATGACCAAAATGCACTGGCAGAAGAACATTAGAGAAAGAAAGGAAAGACACTTAGACATCCTAAAATTCATAATCTCAATTAATATTGATCACTGTTTTAGGAGCCATGAACTGTTTTACAAATACTTGGTAATCTCCAAACATTTTCAAGCCTTTAATATTCTGGTCTGGTAAATGAACAAAAATTAAGCTATGGGTTTCATTTCTTTTTAAAGCCATGCTTTATTTTAAGTTTTCTTTTCCCATGCTACTGTATTTGATGAAATTGCTGCTAGCCACAGGCGTTTGTCACAGGCTATCATTTTCCATAGGAAGCCAGGGGCCTTTGGGTTCCTGAGGCTGGGAACTCTCTTGCTACTTTGCTGTGCTTTGTTCCTGGGGTCTCTGCCCTGCACATGGCTGCACTCACCACTGCTGCCCTGGCTGCTTTTCTCTTTCTTGTGGCAGGAACTCAATTGTATTGGGTTTGCATGGCAAGGGTTTAGTAGCAGGGGGCTACACGTGGGGCTTCTCTGAGAAGCTGCCAGAAGCCTCCCCCATGTCTGATGGACTCAAAACCACATGCCCCCAGAATGGACCTGCCATGGGTCAAGGCTGAGCCTATTGATGCCTTGTGAAGGCTGACCTAGAACAGAGACTAGATGAAGCTAAAGAATAAAGTAGGTATTTATTAGGAGACCTTCGGCAACACAAGAGCCCAGCCAGGGCTACAGCCCAGGTGAGCCCAAAATGGTCACAAAATGGACAACTGGTCCTGGGGTCTCACACTTTTATAAGTTCTGATTCATTAGCATATTGGAACTAATTGTCCAATTACAGCTCCAGCCCATGAAGTCCCATCTTTCTTGTTTTTCTCACTTCAGTCTAATGTTGTTTGTGCTCTTGGGCTTGAAATTTGGATCAGTTGTCCTTGGGTCCCTGGTTAGAGAAGGAATTGTTTTGTCTACTTACTCTGTGAAAAGAGCTTACCATCCCTTAATATGAAGCTCAGAACTACACACTAAAGCAGTACAGAATCTGAAAAATATAAAAGCTAAAACCTGAGGCATCACCATCAGTGGTAATAGTAATGACTCTGTTACAACATGTGTAAGAAAGGGAAAAAATTATTGTGCAGAAGCAAATTGCAGCCAGAGAAAAGCAGAGTGAGAATATGTGAGAGAAACATCTCTGAGACACAAAGGTCCGTGGAGAAGGAAGGGCAGGAGGTGCTCCAGGCACCAGAGCAGAGGTTTCTATGCAGACCATGGTGAGGCAGGTTGTGCCCCTGCAGCCCATGAAGGTCCATGGTGGAGCAGATATTCCCCTGCAGCCCATAGAGCAGGCCATGCCAGAGTGGGTGGATGCCCAAAGCAGGCAAACCCTATGGCAAGCCTGTACCTTTTGCTGTATTTCTCTCTCCTGCCCAGCTGAGGAGGGGAGTGATAGAGCAGCTTTAATGGGCACCTGGTATCCATGCAAGATTCAACCCACCACATCAACCTAGTTCAAGAAATACATTTTTTGGCACTGGCAGTCACTCATGGTCCTTGCACCAACTGGCCGGTGCACAAGGCACAGAAGGCTCCTGACCTGTGCCTCCAGGCAGCTCTCATGACTGGAATCAGCAAGTACCACCTTCCCACATAAATCCTTATCTCCTTCTGCCCTCCAGCATCTCCTAGTTGTTTGCTGATCTTAATTTAGATTGTTTGCACATCTTCATTTAGAATATGGTTCTTAAAATTAGTTTACACCATTATTGAAGCTGGTAACAGCAGCAGCTTTGGACTCTGTGGTTTGTGCATGAACAGTAAGAGATGGTTGTTGGTTCAGCCAGAGCTTATATCTAACATGCAGCTTATCTAGAAAACCCTAATGAATTCCATTGTTCATCTACAGCTGGATGTAGAAATGAGAAGATATCATGGACCTACCTGGAGTCTCAGCTGTGAGCCTCTCATTTTTGGTATCAGACTTACATTTTCTGCTTTTCTTGAATCCATGAAAGAAAGTTAAGAGACAACTAACATATGTCTTGCACATCTCTTCACATGTGAGTAGTAGATCTAATGACTACCAAAGGAGACCTTGAGTGGAACAGGCAATAGAGAGGCACAGGCTCAACACTTTGTAAAGATTTTAACTGTCTAGCTCCTTGGGATGTCAGTTTTATTTGTATGGCTCCTAAATTTTAGGATTAATTATTTTAAATACAAACTAAGCAGGATACATAATTATGTAAGTCCCTTAGCATCCTTTGGAAATAAAAATCATTTTGCTGCTAGATCCCATGAACTTCAAGAGGAAAATATAGCTTTATAATATTAGGCAATGAAATTAAACTTTAACCCTCTTTGGTTATTTCTACAACTTTGCATGATGTCTTAGAAATGTTTGATGTATGCAAACATAATAAACCTCCTTCAGTGTCTCAGCTGTAGGCAAGTGGCTCCATCTCTGAATGGTCCATGCAAGTGCTTTTCTATATTTGAGGGGTAAATTGTATGATTAGGCAATTAATAGTAAAAACTTTGCTCTTCTCCAGTGGAGTGCAGCAATACTCAGCTGGTTGTTTTGCTCATTTGTTCCTTGTAGTTCATTTTTCCTTCTTAAACAGTCAGCACTGGTTGAGTAATCATTTTTTCATATGAGAAAAACAGCTCTGATTGCACAGTCACCCCTTCCTGTAGTCCCTTAGTGAAAACATCTTACATTCATTTCTCCTTTTGAGCCTACCTATGGAGGAGACATCAATGCTAGATATTGCAATTACCTCTTATTGTTCAGAGAAGGCAATTAAGCATGTGATTCTTCATCTTGTAAAGTGATGCTTTGTCTTAATAGGCCATTTTGCAAACAAATCCTGATGATCCATGGAGCGCAGAGGTTCACATGCTGCAGTCTTGTGCTAATACTGCTGCAGACATCGGTGATATATAGGGCAAAGGGATATATGGGCAGTAGCAGTGTTTCCATAAGGGCATATGATGTTGCTGAGGGAGAAAATATTAGCACTGAAGAAAAAAGAAGTCTTCCTATCACTGAGTCACTGATATACATAAGCAAATAATTCACTGTCTCAGTCTTTCCAGTGTCATCACTTCTGATATGAGAGTGTCTGTAAGAAGCAGTAGAACTTGCCTAAACAGACTCAGCTTTTGGCAAGCCATTTCTTCTCCTTAGAAAGGATTATGTGTATTTGCTGACTTATTTGGTATAGATACTTGATTACTTTACCTTGTTAGATAGTATTTACAGATGTTTTTTTGAGACTATTTGGCTTGTGAATTTAAACATTCCTTTCATCGGTGAAGGGAATAAATAATCTGGAGGAGGGTATTTAATCTGTCATCATTCTTCATTAATAGACCAAAATCTAAAGAAAAGAGTGAGGATGGACCTTAGTATGGCTGCATTTGTTCTGGACCTGAGAGGTATTGCCTGCTTAGGCTATCTATCAGAACCCCTGCCCAGTGCCTCCCAGCCTCTAGGGATGGCTGCTTCTGATCAATTAAAAAATATGTTTTAGTCATTATTAAAGAGTCAGTTAGATAACCAGTCTTTTCAGTTTTCAACTGGAGATATACCTGCGTAAAGCCTGCAGACAACTTAGGGTTTGAATCCTTAGGAACATTCCTTAGGCTATTTCTGTTGATAGATGATTTTTGTATAGGAACTTCTTAACTTGTAGAAAATTTCAGGTTTTCAGTTGTTTTTTTTTCAGGTTTCCAGTTTTGAATATTTTTTTTAGCCAGCTTTAACACTGACACTTCTAACACATTTATCTTAATATGAGTCTTCTTGCTCCACCTTCTTTGCTCTGCACCGCTAGAAGATATTCCAACATCTCTGACTATATTATTTAGACTCATTAATGATGTCTGTGAACATGGACAGCTTTGGTACACTTGGGAAGTAGAAAGGGAGGTGGTTAAACACCCCTTTCACAGTTTAGAGGAGAGGTATGGCCCAGAAGCTGGGAGAAGGCGGCAAATGTATGTGCACACCCATTGCTTTTCCTGGGTTCTCTATAGTACCTCTGTCACTTTTAAGGACATGAGCATGCAAGAGTCAGATGTGAGGACAGAAAAGCAGAACAGACATGAGGGAGTGGTGGGAGAGGCTGAGGCACATTGTAACCCCCTGTGCACTTTGGATGCTGTCAAGGTCAGTGACTACACTCCTGAAGGTGAATGTCAGCTGCCAAAAATGCCAGGGCTCAGGCTGGACATCTGCAGATGTTTGTTTCTCCCCAGTAAGTGCCAAGGCCACCTGGTGCACTTAAACAGTGGGGCAAGGCTGAGAAAGCCTCCCTCGGGCAGGCAGCTTGGAGCAGGAACATTGCCTCAGAGAAGCTCTTGGCCATTCCTTACATCTGAGATGTCAGGGGCCATCAGTGGGTGCTGTACAGCGCAGCAGGGCTTTGTTTGCCCATGGCAGCCATGTGGGGGCTCACATGTAAGGCTCAGGCCATTACTGTCAAAGCAACCTGTGCCAGGAAGGATCTGCAGAAGTAATTATTTCATGCTGTCACTTCCCGCAGGGAATTAAAATCCCCCTTGGACCAAAGTTATTCCATTATATGGCAGGGGTATCTGTCAGTTCACAAAGGAAACAAAAAGGGATTCTCCTGACACATGTCCTGCATACTGTATTGTCTCTTCTTCAAAGATGTATTAGTGTCACTGGTCCCTAACATATCCTGGATAGAAAGATCAAAGATGAAAGGGGGGTGCATGAGGAGAGTGGTCCTGTAGTGTAACCTAGACAGTGAAATTATCCTGTCCTTCCCTTGGCAAATGAAAATAGCTGTTTACAATTTAATTTGAGTATTGTGACTGAAAACTGCACATGGATTATGTGTAATCCACAATGAAATCACTACTGCAATGAAGTCATGGGCTAAAATTGCATGACGTAACTTTCTGAAGTGACAATTGGTGGTGCCTTCTTGAAATACACTGTAGGATCTGGGTTTTCAGAGGGAAAGTCTTTAATGCTGTCTGAAAAACAAAAACATCTGAGCAGTTCTGTGCGTTGCATATGGCAAATCAGAGATCTAAACTCAGAGATACTTTAGAAAATATGGACTAAAATATAGGAAAATTTATTCTTCATCATTTTATTTCCAGGGTTAATTCTCCTGAGATCACCACTGACATGGATGCTGTCAGTCTTTCAATTTCATTTCTGTTGCTGTGGGTACCTAAGCAATGGAAGTGTTGTAAGACTTCAAATTCTTGTAGTGCAAAGAAAATCCCAGCCTTTTCAAATAAGGTTTCTTTGTTCTGATTGAATGCAGAGAAAAATCCATTGTCTTTGGTTTAAAAGTTTGGTTACATGGTGTCATGGTTTGATGCTGGCACAATGCCAGTGCCCCCATGAAAATATATGCTCCCTGGTGTCTGCTGTGAGGTGTGACCAGGAACAGAGCAAAGCAGGCTCCAATTTAGAAATAAAAAAACCCAACTTTATTAACCTGCAACTATATATAGAAAGAAACACACAGAGAACTCAGAATGAAAACCTTCTAAAAACACTCCTCCTCCCCCCACCAAATTTCTAATACATCTACCTCTCAGATCATCAACTCTTAGTCCTGCACCACCCTTTAGATAACCAATTCTCAGTTCATCATTGAGTGAGGAGTCCCTCTTGTGCCATAGGCTTCCCCTGGAAACACAGTTGAGACCTCTTGCGTTTCCATGTCACATGTGGCACCACCCGGAAATCATTTGCCATCGTGACATCTTCCTTCCGTGCCCAGTGCTCTCACTACTGTACATGGACCAGAGCTGCTTCTAGGGTTCCCTTTTTAAGGATGCTTTGCCCAGTTTCAAAAAAAGCACAGTCTCTCATTTTCGGGACACCTGTCCCCCCCAAATTCACCCCCTGGGGCCGAGGGGTCTCGAGAACAGAGATCTTCTTCTTCTTCCCTGAAGATGGAGGGCACCACCATCACCCCCCTCACCCACTGTCTCTGTTCTCGCACTCCTTCACATAACATCACTGCACTCTCTTGGCTCCAAGCCATTGCCTCCCTCGAGATGCAGTCTCTGTGTCACAGGAAAAATGGTTCTGTCCATGGCTATACAAGAAAAGTCCAGCCAAAGGCCACTCCATCATCTCCGCCCACCCAAGATTCTTCCAAGAAAAGCGGAGGAAAATCTCAGGCTCTGCCTGTCCAGAACTCCCATGGCTGCCCGCCCCCCTTCTCCTTCTCGGCTCTCTCTCTCTCTCTCTCTCTCTCTCCCCTGTGGGTGGCAGGCCGATGTCTCTCAGTGCTCCTCCATCCTGCAGAGGCCTTCACCTCCCTTCTCTGTCCAAGGCCCAGCCTACCTCACCCGGCCACATGGCCTCCCCTCCCCAGCCCAGCTGCAGCAGCTCCTCAGGGGAGGCCTGAACCTTTCACTGACCGGAACCCCAGAGAGAGTTTTCCAGGGAGTTCTCGGCGTTTAACCCTCCGTGTTCTCCGAGGTGTATCCATGTCCCCAGTGGCCACACCAGGTGCCAATATTCAAATCTGAGCACCCATTGGTTTGACCACAGCATCCCAAAAAACTCACTTCCTTTTCAAACCAGGACGCATGGTGACTTTTGGCAGTCTTTTTCACAGAATCAATTACAGAACCATTTAGGTGGGAAAAGACCTCTGAGAAAGAGTCCAAGCTTTGGCTGAGCACCACCACATGAACTAGATCCTGGCACTAAATTTTTGTAGATTTTTCTTTTTTTTTTTTCAAATCTAGATTTTCTTGTATATCACAGATCAAAACCTAAGTGAAGTGTAGCAAGACTTCAAAAATATTAGTTTTTCCAGACGTGGCACGTGAGCAAAAGACGTTAAAAGAAAAAGCCTTTGGCTTTCTACCAAAATGTCAATGATATTTATGATGAATTAAAATAAATTTTGTTAGTTGCCAAAAGCTAAATAGGAAAAAGAAAGCATTTGCAGCTATTGAAAATTATTCTGACTTCTTTCCATTACACTGGATGACAAGGTCTAAATTCCCTACTCCGACTGATGCAGATCTATAATAATTCTTCCAAAAGCAACGCATAGCTCAAATTTATATATTTACAGGCCATTGAATGGAATATTGCCCAGGTAACTTCTGCAACTTTGATAAAGATTCCAGTTTTCTCAAATAAATCACCTCAGATTAAACTTTTAAAATGTTTGCATAGGTCTTAAAATGTATATTTATATTTTCATAACTTCAAACTGAAAGTACAGAGCATTCTGATTGTGGAAAATAAAGCCATGTTTTAAATGATACTGATTACATCCTGTTAAAGTATTTTAGAAATGTAATAATAAGTGGAACTATGTACTTAAGGAAAAGCTGCTTATTTAGAGTTATATGGATGTGTAATATACTGTGAATTAAATTTTAAGTCTGGTTGCAGGAATTGAGAATTAGGACTGATAACCAACCTTAAAATGGCAATAGTGAAATTTCATTTTGCATTAATCTCTGAAAGGACAACCTGCTAGTTAAAAACAGAATACTGGATGTCTGTCCCCTTAGAATCCTTACAATGGTTCCTAGAAAATGTGAGTTATTTGCTTCAAATACCCATGTTAATACTTTACCAAGCTTCGCAGGCCCAGCAGGATACACCTTGAGCTCACCTGCTGAGATAAAAGCTAACATTTGAAATTCCCCTAAACCTTGTCACTCAGCCAAACTGCAGGTCCTGTGCCCATGTCAGTGTTTCCCTGGGCCTTGGGGCCATCCTTCCTGGCAGAATCCCTGCTGGGTGCCTTGCCTTTTGGCACATCTGCCTGGGTGCCACATGACAATGTGACAATGCTCTTGTCCAAATGGTTCCTGCTTAGAGATAACAAAAATCACAGAGGTTGGCTGCTAGAGACACTGATGGAGAACTCCATCCTTCTGAAATGCAACAGTAACAGGCTCTGAATGAGCTAGGTAGTAAAAATGTCATTAATTTGTCTTCTAAAAAATTTCAATGGTTTGATTTTTTTTCCAACAGAATGCATTTGCTGTCCACCAAGAAGAGCACACAAAGCTAACTTGTTGGCCTATTTGGCCTAAAATGGTTTAGCAAATTTGATCTGTATTTGTACATTTGGTTTGAATAAATTTCTCACTATATTGTGCTAATACTTCTTCTCTTGCTAATACTGAATAATAAAATAATTTTATTTATGTATCAAATTTCATTAAATAGGAGTGTAGAGCATGCTCTTGGATTAAATTATTAAATATAATGTATATTATAAGTGACAAAACTAGCAGAGTGTATATATATATTTAAATATAGTATTTATTGTATACTAAACAAGAAAAGAACACTTCTGCCATTATTAATACAGAGAACAAAATGAGAAAACAGAAGCAAAAAGGACATAAGGCTAGGTTTTTAAATATTAGTTTAAGTTAATGATTAAACACCCAAATATCTGTAAGATAGGTGGGAGAAGAAACTAAGCGATGACAAATCAGTGGCTGATGTAGTCTTAAGACTTAGAATCTGAGCTCCTGGCTCCCAAAACTCATTTTTGGAAGGAACAAGTTGGGCCCTTCAGTGAAGCTGTGCTGGTTTCACAGGGTCCTACTGGCATGCAGCCTTCTGGAAATGTTTCCTGCTTTGGTGCCATTTGGGTGTCTGTTATTCTTAACTGGGTTTTCACAACACTTTGGTGTTTTGCAGAAATTTGAGAATAAAAAGCAAAAACGTCATCTTTTGGTTCTTCTCCACTTGATTTTTTTTTAAATAGAAACCAAAAGAGCCTGCTTTTCAGTTTTAGCTATGGAAGAAACTGGACTTCTCTAAGGGACAAAACAGGATAGCATGAGAAATGGCATGTTTTAGAACTTGTGTGTTTTACACTAGATGAAGACGACAGATATCACCTGTTTTCATTTAGAAGCTTCTTTTAGCTAGAGCTGCCCTTCTTTCAGCATGGGCTTTGCCCTTATGCAGCAATCAACTGAGTAAAATTAATTAATTTAAAAGGCATTGTTTGTATTAAGGCCAGAGGACAGTTTTTCACCTGGATCTTCAAAGAGTCTTTGCTCTGAGCAATCGATCTCTTTCTTCTTCTTGATATTCAATCCAATGTCCCTTCCATTTACCTCGCTGTCTCATTCAGATACTGAAACACATAGTGTTCTTGTTTACCTTGGGCTGTAATTTCGTATCTCCGTGGGGTTTTTTCCCCCCACCCAGACAGGAAACAAAAGACACGGTGTGCTTTTAAGGGCAGGAAAGTAGCTTTAAATATCCTGATGGAAGAGCTGCGAGGTTTCTTCCTTCCTTTATTTATTTATTTATTAAAAGGTATAATTTTCTTGAAGACTCCAAATTTGTGCCTTTGTGAAATGTTTATTTTAGAGTCCCTTTCTGAGTCTAGAAGTGAAGCTTCTTCTAACAACATAAGCAGGACTTCCTTTTCTTGCCTCATCCCCCTACCTTCCTGGGGCCTTAAAACGGGCATTTTTCCTCTAGAATAAATAACTTAACCAAAATAGATATATAAACTCACTGTAGAACTCAGTCTGTTTACAGCTGAAATCCAACTGTTATTTTGCAGCTGGTCTCTGTAGTTTATGTTGAAGCACACAAAAAGTTGTCTTCTCTGAGATCTTTGTATTACATGTCAGTTCATTTAAAATGAGAAATCAACCTTCCTCCTGACCTTCTTAATGCTAAATTCTACAATCAATAGGTACATAGAGGCTCAGTACTTTGTGAATACTTAAAAGGTATTCACCATGTACACTTTCCTAATTGGAAGTTGCACCAGAGGCAGGAGCTGGTGTCAGGGCTGGATGCAGCTCTAGCAGCCATCAAGGTGATGAAGCAGAGGAAGGTGGCTAATGTGACTGTGTGCTAAAATAAAAAGACAAAGAAAAAGCTCTACGAAATTAACATTATTCTTGCTGTACTAAGATATGCTGCTTTGCTTTTTTGTATTTTTGAGATGGGAGAAGAGAGACAGAGACAAGAGTTACAAATTAATCTGTGCAGGACCTTTTGTGGGTGAGTTCAGGACAGAGCTAGCATCTTCATTTTGTAACAGACTGTAGTTTCTAAGCTAGAGGTCATGGTCATAAAAGGTTCATGATCCTGGAGGTGATGTTATGTGCCTAGAAGCATGAATAAGAAATGTATTTACAGAGCAAAAATTTTTGGAAGCAGCCCTCTCTTTCTGCCAGTGCTCCATTTAGGTTCCTGACCACAAGAAAGCAAAGAATGCAGACAACTGGAAAATTATGTTGCTGTTCCAGTTCAGGTGGCGTTGTCAGAATATACAAGACCTAACAAAATTACAGTAGTTTTACCCTTTAATTTGAACAGATGCAAGTTGAAGTTACTAGTAGATCTACATCATCACTTTGGTTCTACCCTGAGTCATGTGGATTATTTCATTCTGCTATACTCATTTTTGATGAACCACTTTGCTCCCTTGTTTTGCTTTGTTTTGTGAGGGTGGGTTAAACAAATGCTAATTCCTCAGTGAAATATTTCTCCCCTGTTGGAACTTGAATGGGATATTACAGAGTGCAAGATCAGAAACCACCCTTCACACAATAGCTGTGCCAGAAATGGCTCACCAGGAAAGCAGATTGCCGAGGGGTGAGTAATGTGAATGAGAGGGGCACGGGGTGGCTTTTCAAGAGGGACTTATATTTTGATGTTTCTTGTCTTGTGATATTAATCTAATTTTATTTTTTTTTGCACTGAATCAAATTGGATGTCACATATTTCTTTAATCCAAGCTGGTAAAATTCTCAGCTCTTGCTTGAGCACACTGTCATTTCTGCTTTTCATTAAGGTTATTTAATTATTTCATGCCATGGAAAAAGAGGTTATTCACATCATAGCTTTCCTGGTTGTGAGGAGCAGATGGGACCTCTAGCACTATCTACCTGACTGCCAGAGCAAGTCCAGGACCAGATCATGACTCTGGATTTTCATCGGAACCCACGTGTTCAGGTGCCTACGAGGCCAAACAGGTAGAAGAGCAGAATCACAGCACCCATCTCACCCCGCCGAGGAGGAGGCTCATGGCACTGTGAAAGTGTGAGTCATCTGTGCAACTACAGAGTGCAGCTGCTACAGCACCATGGGAAAGCACTAAACTGAAGCTTGAAAACTAGAGGAAGGAACAAACTCAGTGAAGAAAGAAACTGTAAGTTAGTTGAAGGGGTGCCAAGAGGATTTTAATAGAGATTTCTAAGATTTTCTTGTGACTTCTATCCTTTAATGAAGAGAAGCATTTTTCTCAGGATAGGGAACAAGATGCAGCTATGTGTATAGTCAAAGTAGGCTCGACCATGGTTGTTAATGCAAATGGAGAATGGATTTTTTTTTTCAAGGCACTATATTTAAAACAGAGTTTAGAGTATGAAGAAAAATACCATTCTTGCCCAGCGCTGATCTTCCCTATGAATTTTACCTACATTTAAATCTATTTTGTTTCTCTCCTAGAAATCCAATTCTCCCCAAAGTAGACTATGTATTTATCAGACTGCACTCCTCTTGGAAACATCTGCTTACCTTTGTGCTTACATTCCCCTGCTTTTGCATTTGAGCTGAGCCCCTGACAACTGAATATATTTAAAGAAGAAAAACTAAACCATGATGAATGTGAAAGGCATCTGCACAAAAACACAAGCCTTCTTTCTTCTGTCTCAATTCAAATATATTAAAAGGCTTGTATAGGCTATAAAAGTAAACATGGCTACTCATTCCCTCTATGCTGTTTTGCGCCAGTTTTGAAGGTCCTTGAAACTGTTTTGGTGTCCTTATTCTTTACCTAATAAAGATCCCTAAGTAAAATTTCTGTCTGTTTCTAAGCTCAGCAGCTACGTGGTCACATCTCTCTGTATCATTTTTCCTGTGAACTTTCTATTCCTTCTCCTTTACTTGGAATAAAATCAAGCATTCTGTTAATGGCCAGAAGCCTGCACTGAGAGGGCCATACCACAGCTCATCTGGGCTTATGGATGCAATAGGTGAAATGCTGTCAGTCTTCTGGAACGGTGATGACTATCTGTAAAGTCACTTTCCTATAATAGAACTTAGTTTAAGAGCAGGAAAAGCATTGGTCTCCTTCGTGACTTCTCAAGATGTGTTTTTGCCACATAAAGTCAACTGGCTATAAGCTGTGGACCCAGCTTGTCTTCAAAGTGTGCCTGGCTCTTCCTTCACAAGCTAAATGCTCTAGAGAGCTGCCAAACTGGGGAGATTATTTTGTCTCATTTTCTGGCAAGCTGCGACTGCGTGTACCACTTCATTTATATGTTAATTGAGGCCAGGCCTCCAAATAGGCTCCATACAATATCAGTGTGACTTGGCTCTGACTGTATGGTTATTCTGCCTTCAGCGGCCTCTGTGTGTGCTCTGATCTGGACAGGGTTTAATATGTCTTCATCAATGAAGTCCTGGGTCCTGACCCCGGCTTTTGGAGAGTGACAGCCTAACTTGAGGAGTCATTCACACTGAGGATTACCACGTCTCTGTGAAGGTGAGCTCATGCCACTTCTCGACCGCAACTCTACACTTTTCAGGTCTGAGGAGATGTTGATGTTTCTTAGGTCAGCTGGTGTAATAAGAGGTTGCAGAGGGCACAGCTAATTATGGGGACAACGTGTTGACAAGCCAGCTAAGTTGAACAGCCGGTTTTGTTGTCTCCTCTTAAGCATTGCAAAAGCTCACTCTCTCCCAGACTGCCCATTGTCGAAGCATAGTAAGTATCCGTGCTCTGTCAGCCATCCCTTGAGGAGCACAGTATTGTTATAGAAAGAGCAGATACAAATATGTGCATTCAAGGCTATTTAAAAAATATATACATTCAGGGTTCCATTTAACTGTTAGGATGTTATGAATTCCAAAAGTCAAACATGGACTATTCAGTAAGTGGACATATGGCTTATGCTGAATATTTTAGAATGAATATCACTGAGAGTCTCTTAACTTAGCTTGTGAAATGTACATACCTTTTCAGAGAGGAATATTAGTACTTCATGCTTTAAGGAAGAGATGTGGCATGTACTTTGCCATTAACCCCGGAGATCAAGGATTCACACTAAATTCTGAAATTTCTATGTGATATAATTTCCACAATTTTTAAAACTTTCTTTTAGAAACATATTGAGGTGTGTTTTTAGAATCTCATTAAAAGAGAATGGAGTGCTTGAAAGTTAGAAAATTCCCAGCTATCAGTCACCTGTGTGATTCCTCTGTGGGTCTTCTCTGCAGCACATGCCATTTTGGAGAACAGCAGAATGGGAACATGAAATTGCAACATGTCTAACTTTTATAAACGGAGGGCTTGGGCTGCATTTCCAAGTCCTGGTCCAAGTGTCCAAAATGGGGCTACTAGCCATACCCTACTGGAGAGAGCAAACAACCCAGGAAAGGGGCTGTTGACAAGAACAAAAATGTGCCAAAAATTCCTGTGCTCTCCCATGCTCAGAACTTTGAAATGAGGGATTATCTGAAATCAAGATTCATGGCCTGGGCTCAGGCGCTTGCATTATCACCTAGGGGATTTGCTCTTCTCTTCAGAGTTGTGTGCCCATCTCTCATCCAGTAAGCAGAAGAATCAGTTCAGCATGAGCTTCCTCCCCTTCCTGAGGCAACTCAAACTTACACCTCCTGTGCAGGACAATTGGCTTTTCCAGTTAAATAATTGACCCACAGAGGCTCTTCACCTCACCTGTGGATGTGAACTCATGATTTTGCCAGAAAAAGGAGACTCATCAAGCCACAGAGCAAAAAGCTAGAGGTAGCATGACTGCTCTGCCTAGTGATGAGGCAATTTCCTGGGATGGAGCAGTTATGGGACCGGGTACTTCCCAGAAGTATCTGAAGTGTTTTTGCAATCTGCTTGTAATTCATCAGGTAAAACTTCCATGGGATTTCCAAAGCCTGCCCATGCATTCACTTTTCTTTGTTCCTATGAACAGCTTGTTCACAGCAGCATGTTGCCTCTAGGTTATGACCTGTTGGTTGACAAAAATAGGTGCCAGGTGAGGCTCCTGCCAGGACATGACTCCCAGGCTGGAGAATTCCAAGGAGGTGGCTCATTTATTTCCATGACACTGTGCTCCTTTGTGTGGTCCATGGAGCAGGTCCTGGCAAGCAGCATTGAAGCAAGTCTCTGTTTAAAGTGGAAAAGCTCCAAAGCTGATAAATTTCCTCTGTCAAATGGGTCAGAGAAAGGACATCACTGCTCTAGCCCAGGCTGGTGTCATTAGGTATACGATGGTTCTTCCTTAGCCTTGGAAGTGGTCCAACATAGAGCTGAGCTATGCTAAAGGGGATGATCACAAAGGGCAGGATCAGGGTGGAGGATCTGCAGCATTGCAGGGAAGAGAGCTTGCTGCTGCACACAGAGCACCATCCTGTGCTTTGTGAAGCTCTGCAAGGGGCAGCAGTCTTTGTTCCATCAGGTGTCGGCTTTTGCCCAGGAAGCAAAGGCAGTAAAGAAACCTGAACAAGTTGGGAAGAGAAAAAAGTTGGTACATTTGGCTTCTAGAAGACTTGTATCTGAAGAATCATCGAAAAGTCTGAAACACCCTATGAGCAGTGGAATTTTAAAGGTTTCTCCCCAAACCCCATTGCTATCAGTGCTGCAGTTCTGTTACTGCTGGAGTACAATGGTTGCTCCTCAGCAGTATTGGAAGTTTGGAATTTGTTTATTCAAAGCTGGAGTGAAAAGAGAACAGTCTGAAATGTTCTTTTTTACACATATATTTTTCTTGTTAACTCAGTTGCACTAACGTTTGCTTTTGGATGCTAATTGGATATTTTAATTCCTGAATATTTGTTTTGTGGTACCAGGCACTGCCCTGATACAGGATCCCACTTAAAAGTTCTGCCCAAGTTGGACCAGAAGTTTTTACTCCAGACCCACTAAGATAAACAAAGCAAGAACTTGAATGTGGGTGTCCCAATGTCAAGAGCTTTCCAGAGAATGAAGCCAGCTTCTACTCATTGCCATAAAAGACAGTTTTGACTGAAAGGTAAAAATCTCTTTATTCTGGCTGTGCTGTATCTTACCACATTAAGGCTAGCTGACAATACAGGTTAGTTTTGAAATGTGTAGAGTTGCGTTTCACAAAGTTATGAATCTACAGTTATGACAAAATCCAGATCTTTCAGCAAAGAGAACAGCCTGTTGGCATACTTAACTGGAAAATAGATTTAGCTGGGGATAGGAAAATGATTTGTAGAGCAAGAGGTAGAGTGGAACAGGCCATTTTTTCATAGTACTCAGAGTCTAGTTTTGTAAAAAAAAAAGGGAGCCACTGCATTTACGTAAGAGGTTTCACTACTGTAGGAATGTAGAGGAAGATTGTCTGCAAGTTCCCTGAGAAGAGATCTGTGTATCTGAGCAAACTTGTAATCCGTGGTTAGTGTCCTGTTGAGTATTTCTGAGGGACATAAACACAGTGGCTTGCCTTGGAACTAAAAATGCCTATCTTGTGATGCTGGCACTCGCTGAGGGTAGTGGGTGTAACAACCACCGTTCATTTGAATCAACTGCAGAGTGCAATTAGGCTTTAAAGAATAGATAGCGGAAACAATAGGAGCCGCCACCCCAAAAATAAGGGTATGTACAAAGCTGTTTAAAAATGTTGTGTAGGTGGAGGGTTTGACAACAGGCTGAATTAACATGCAGGTGCCAGAATGCTGTTCATGTGGAAGAGAAACCAGAAAGACAACAGGGCAGCATGCAGAAGAAACTCACAGCCAAAAAAATACTTTCTCTCTGACTGAATAAAAGCTGAGTTTTCAGAAGTCAGGCACCTGGAGCTTCAGGAAGGGTAGGTGTTATCTCTTCTGAAGTACTCACTGATATGTGAGAACTTGTGTTTAATGAGTTGCTCCGAAATCAGGAGGCTTTGTATCAGAAAAATGCAGTGCCAAATTCCAACTCTTGTCCACCTGCAAGAGATAAGTTATGCAAAAGTATTAGATGGCAATGCTCTGATAGATCTCTTCATTATTGCAGTGGCAAAGAAGCGGGTATCTCAGCTTTTAACTGTAGTTAAGCAAGTGAACCTTTTATTTGGAATGCAATCCAGATTCCAGTGTGGAAAATATAAATTATCATCAATTAGAAGGAAAAGGCCAGGTCAGAACAAAACACAAACCAGACCCACCTAGCCTAAATCAATTCTACTGGAGCTTTCCACATAGCAATATTTACTTGTTACAGTGTTGAACTAGCAAAGTGAGAGCTGCACTTGGAGGTTTGCTTTTTTTTCTTTACTGTACAGTCACCATGATCACAGTTCAGTTTTACTCTGATTACTAGAGTGTCCAGCATGGTCTCTCCCTTGAATGAACTTTTCTTGGTTATTCACCTGCCTCACTGCCTAGAAGGTTTTTTGCGCAGTGTTTGTTTTGTTGACTAGATTTAGCATGTGAATGAGTTGTCTGCTGTGACAGAAAGGTTGTCCCTTGTGTCTTTATTTGAAAAAACAAGGCTTTTGACAATTCTATTTATATGCCTGACCTCAAGAGATTTCTAACATTATGAGTTTTTGAGACAAAGTTCAAGACTTTCTGAACTGTGCCTTTCACAGATAGTTCCTCTGGTTTGAAAGTGTCTGCAAGCTCCACGCAATTTCCCCTGCAACCCAGTCTGACTTTTATTAAAGCACTGTCTGCATCTGCCTTTCATTAGTCCCATGAATGATCACTAAGTGTAGATTTAGATTCTTCTTATACTGACACTGAAGAAAATGAGAAGCAAATGGTTTCAAGATAGGACTGAAGCAAGGTTGCACATGATCGTGCTGCATTCTTCTGAACTCCAGCTAGCTCTCTGGTGATGCACTGGCAGGAATACTGGCTTTTTTGAGCTTTCCAGAATGCATTACCCACAGTTCAATATCTAGACATTCTTTCATGTGCATTAAAGAAGTTTTTAGTCAATTTTCATAGTGAGAATACAAAGGCAATTATTTATTTCTCTTAAAATAGTGAGCAGTGTGAGGTATGATACACTGTACATGGAATAAGCCACCACGGTTATCCAATCCAATGCCTCACAAGCACAGGGGTCAGACTCAGAAGGCCTACAAATCACCCATTCTGCATACACCACAAGCCACAAAACCCTCCCCAGTGCTCTGTAACAGCTTGAAGTTATACAGCATAACCATTCAAAGACACAGATTGTTGTTTGCCACAGTTGCAATCATGGCAATCCAGCAGCTCTTATCACATACTACAAGAGGATAGCAAAGAAATCTAAGGCATTTTCAACATCCTAAGCACCAAACACCCTGAAGACCTCTAAATGAAAATGCACTAAGCAATATACCCCACTCCTTAGCCCTACTTTTGCACTCTGTTGGTATGACACATGCTCAGTATAGGACTTGTACCTTGCACTTGAGCATGCATGTACATAAACATAATCCCAAGGGAGCTTCCAAAAACTACTTTTCTGTCTTCACAGCATGATTGTGGTATGTCGTCTTGCCTCTTCAGAGCCAGAGGAGAGGTGGCACCTCTCTTCCCAAGCACTTCCAAGGCCTGTCAGCAAGTCACCCAAGGCTCAACAGCCTTGGACACAATTCAGCCCAGAGGCTAAAGGATTTTTGGTCTCTGATCACTGGAAAAAATGAAAAACTCTGCTCTGTCTTTGAGGGGAAGAAAGTTTTGAGTCTCAACCATCTGAGCAAACATCTTCTGGGACTTCTGCTGCTCAAATGCAGAACTTTCTTTCCTTCTCTTGTCCTGCTGGTGACTTTTATTTCCATGAATAATTAGGTGTGAATTGCCAGGAATATTTCTTCTCTTATGCAGAGCCACCTTCTGCAATTTCAGGAACAGCTGTGTGTGTTTAATATCACCATATCTGGATGCTTCTACTAGAGTCACTGCGGCCCGCTCTCTGTATATGTGTGGAAGAAATGCAGAGTACTCCCACTTGCTTTTCTCCCCCTCTCAGAGCAAAACATCAAATACAGTAACTAAAACATATGTGCTACACAGTACCCTACAGAAAGTATGTATGTACATATGTTTTCAAAATTATGTTTGGCTTGAATTTTGAGATTTAATCCAGTTTACATCTTCACTTACCCAAAACAGTTGTATCGACCTTAATTTAAAAAATGGAAACAGCAGCTCTGCTAGGGACCAGAAAATTGATTCTATAAAGCTAGTTCCAAATGAAATGGTTCAGAAAAAAAAAATAAAATCTTAGAGCAGTACTCTTCTGGTAGCAGGTAGATGAGAGCTTTGCTTCATATGGAGGCTATGCTTGAACTCTAGGCATCCAAACAGATCAGCAACATGACATTTGTTTCTCACAGGAAAATCCTTTCCCTAGGGTACAGACAGGAAATCCAAAATGAGAGGAGGTAAATACCAAAGGATCACTGAGGAAAGGGGAGGAGTAAGAACAAAAAGCACAGTGTTCACTTGTGTCCACTAAAGAAAGGCTCAGGAAAGAAAACTGCATGAGAAATAAGTGCTTATTTTGATATTAAATGAAGTGCTTATTTTGATATTAAATGAAGCTATGATTGCAGGATGAACCACTTCCAAAGCTGTAGTTCAGATCAGTGCACAGCCCAGTGAAATCTTTATTTACTGTGTTGTTTCCTCAAAAATCATTGAATTCCCTTGGGGGGAAAAAATAAATCAAAATTCACCTTATTCAACTAAAGCATGAGAGAGACCCTTAAGTTTGTTCACAGCATTTGTTTTTCTGAGGGCTGCCCACTGTGAATGAGCAACTTTTGTGAAGATCTTGACCCTTTTGTGTTAGAAATTCTGGTGCAAACTCAAGTGATCCAGTAGTGGGTGACTCGGGGACCTTTTGCTGACCCTACTGTGTCTAGGCTCACACAGCCTGTCAAGCTGCTTCCCTCTGAGTACAGGGTGCTCTGTTTCAGATGTAATGAGGGCTGGGAGGCACAGGAGCTGGCCCACTGAGCCTTGCAGTCACTTCTTGAACCCAGTGATGGGAGCTTCGTTTTGCTGTCGCATCAGCCTCCCCCAGAGCTCAGCACACAAACGCCGGGCAGCAGTCGGTGGGGAACTGAGAGCTCAGTGCTGAAACACAAGGAACAGAGCAAGGATAATTCACCTTGGGAGGAAGGACAATGCAAGGCTCTTCTGTGTGGAGCTGCTGAGGTGCTCCGTGACAGGGATCCTGTAAACAGGGGCTCTGAAAAGGACATTTTTCACACTGGAATTGCTGACTTGATGTTTTTGTCAGCTGGATCTTTGGGCTTCTTGCCAGCCCAGAAAAAGCTAACAAAGGCCATTTCTGCTGTTGCATATGATCAGGGAAGAAGAAAAGAAGGAAGAAAATAAATGAGGGACTGTAGTACTTTTAAAAGAGAAACATTTTTTTCAAAGAAGTAAAAATATAAAGTTAGGACAACTTTGAAACTGAGACTACAATCCTACTGTGGTAAAAACTTAGAAAAGATTAAGACTCTGATGGAATTGTTTGAACTGGATTTGTTAATGAAAGGCTAATTTATTTTGAAGTGTTATTTTCACTTACTCAACATTTTTTCATTCATTCATTCATTCATTCATTCATTCATTCATTCATTCATTCATTCATTTTTTCACTCAGTTTCCTATGTTCTTTGGAGAGTTCATACTGTCTTAGTGTTTATCAGGATTGCATGTGCTTTCCAATAAAGAAATAGGATACTCATATATCCTTATTTTTCAAACTTCCATTTCAGTTTCTTAGCCATTGAAATGCTGTCCGACTGTGATCAAGGCTGGTGAGCATATGGTTAAATATGCCATGACTTGGGTTATGAGCACCATGAAACGGTGCTCATAGCCCCTGGTCATGGCATATTTAACAAAAGTTGAGCTCTCAGATAACCTTTCCCAAACAAATTCCAGTACAGCTACATTTTCTCTTCCTAAGTTTTGACCAGATACAAGTGGCACCATTTCATTGCCAAATTCTATCCAACTTCTACAAAAAATTTGAGAGGTGAAAACAACATTTTAAATAGGGAAGTATAACTAACTGTTCCTGTCCTTTCTCTGTATAAACTATTATCAAGACTTTGAAGTTCTGCCAGCTTGTTTCCATTACAAGGAAAACCTGATACCAGCTGGAATTTTTGGACTACAGAGAGAGCAATGGCAATAGTCCCGTTGACTTAAAAACTATGCATAACATCCTGGGGTTTAGGAGCACAAAATAAAAAAAACTGGAAACAATTTTCTTTTTAGAGGTCTCTGCCTTTTCAACACCCTAAGCAGCTTCATCTGTTAAAACGTCTTTCTAATGTGATATCCACAGGAACTTTTCTCATTCCCTCGTTTTCCAGGCCTTCATTCCTAGTCTCTCCTGCCCATCAGTACTTCAGACTATCAAATGTTCCAGCCCTGTGCTTATCTGCCCCTTGAGAAGCCTCACTGCTCACATAGCATAACTTCATATTTCGGGTGTTAGCTTCTGGGGTTTCTCAGGCATCACTGCTCCTGAGAGTCCTCCAGTTTGCCTAATGCAAGCCTGGGACTGATGAAAAGGGTCACCTAACACTTTCAGCCTAACAGCTGGCTGCAGTTAGGAACATAAAAAACAGCTGCCATGTTCTGTTGATTGCATGCATCAGCGGGCAGGTAAAGCTTTATAATCAATATAATCTGTGGTAAAGGTCCTTCCTTGTATACACACACAATATATAGCCCTGCTTCGTCTGCAAAACAGCATTCAGTTTCAGTATGCGTACTGTATGAAGGTTTCTTTGCTTCAATGTAAAAAATCTTCTACAATATGTCATGATTGGAGCCACATGGTGTGTAAGAAACAGGTGAAGCAACAAGCATTGAAAGAAGAAAACAGCCATTATTTTAAATAGTCAAGATAAAGGATTACGTTTGTGTGCATCACTCTCCAAACAATTATTAACAGAATAGTCAAGCCTGAAAGATGTGCTAACAGTTCTGTGCTGTATGTTGTCTACAGCCAGGACTGCTACAGGACAGTTTTCTCTCACATATATTTTGAGTGTTCACAATCTACTGGTTTTGTGATGATTTTTTCATCTCCCTCAAAAAGATTTATTTAAATGTCTCTATTGTGTGATTCTCAAATGCACTAATGCCCTTTGCAAAGTGGTGGCTGGAGCACATCCCAAGTAAATATTTGTTGAAATGCTTATTAGCAAGACAATTTTCTTGGATGTTTTCTCTTTCCATGAATATTCATATTAGAAATGTTAATAGAAATAAGAGACAATTTGCAAAATTTGTTGATATTTCTAGAGTAGCGGAAAAAGAATGCTTTAACTGGGGCATTTACAAATGCATACCTCCTTTTCATTTTGCCTTTTGCTTGACATCTGGTTTGTTTTTATAAGCAAAAAAACCCTATGCAGTTGTATGTTCCTATGGCAAGTAAAAGGCAAAGCAGTCATCCAGCTGTTAAAATTAGTGTTAGATCTGAATTTTTCTATGGATTTCCCACTGCATGGCAGGAAATCAGCTTTCATTGCAACTTCCCCTCCTCCTCATCCAGCCCCCTGTTAGATTAATACCAGAAGCATGAAGTAATGTTTAACAGAAAGTTGTTGCTTTTAGCTCTGGGAAAACTTGGCAGCCTCTCCAGAAATGAAGGGGGAGGGGGAACCTGAAGCCTCCGTTAACTAAAGAGGAGATTGGAGGCATAAATATACATTTTTCTCCCATTAAAATTCTGAAGTTTAAAAAAATGCACTAATGACAAACTGTTTCTAAGTCTAATGAGGAACTGCTGTCATTCCTCTTCTCTCTTTATGTATTAATTGCCCAGCTCCTATGGGCTACTTTTGGATCACCATTTCATATTGCTTAGTAATTTATGTCCTATTGGCAAAGCGTATCACTGACATTTCTCTTTTTGTTTAAAATGGGTTTCTAGTTTACAGGATGGTCTGAGGAGCTTGCAACCTAAAAGAAGGTTGTTGCTCACCAACACTGAGATGCCTCCCCTTGAGTGCTTTAAGGTTTCAGTAGTACAAAGAAGAAAAAAAAAAGGAACATGTAGACAAGGCATTATGACAAAGAAGCCAGACTACCCCCAGCTTCCTATCTCAGATTTTACAGTGGTCTTTAAACTACAGTACAAAATTAGAATTTATTTAAACAATGTGCTAAATATTGTCATATGTTAATTTCCTATGATACTGTGGGATCAGCAAGCATATTTTATTGCTTCCTGCAGGCCTAATCCTACATCAGTCAGTGGGAATTTCATGGGAAATGTGTGATGTCATGGCCACAGCAGTGCAACCCAGAGCAAAGAGCATATATGAGGCTCTGTGGAAAAGGGGTGCCCGAGCTCCAGGAGCTGCACGGTAGGACAGGGACAGGCGTTCTGTGGGGACCAGTGTAGACAAGGACATGTGCATAAGACAGCAGACTTTTCATGGCTCAGCTCCTGTAAAGCAGCATTTTCAAACTACTCATATTCCCAAAATATCTGTGTTTATTTGCTTTTCAGTTTACCTTGTACCATTAGCTGGTGTGCTGCCATTTAAAGCTTTGGCTTCTGGTTAAAGAGCTGAGTTCCCACTGACCACCGGATGGGCAGATGGAGAGATGCAGAGTTCTGAATCTGAAGTACCCAAGTGCTTTACTTTATTTACACTAAACTCAGGTACCAAAAGCTCTTCCAGCAGTTTGCAGCCTGCACAAAGAGCAAGGTGATCCAGAGCCCTCCCACAGTTTCATCCCTTGCCCAGCCTGCCATAACCCAGTCCTGTTACTGGCCTGTGACAGACCCTGTGAGGCAGGTGGCACATCCAACAGCAGGCACAGGGAACAGTGTTACCTGTAGGATGGCTGGGCATGGTCCTCCACTATTCCCCAGGGTAACTCAAACTTGGGCTGACACAAGGAGGAAAGGGAAGAACAGAATATAGAATAATCTGGCACAGGGCATATATATCCTGGCCTCAGAAGCCAGGCTTGTACAGCACCCATACCTGCGGGGAAGCGCTGGAAAATGTTCCCTTTCCCTTGCTTATTCTGTTTGGAATGTATTGCATTCTGTAACATTCTCCACTATCCCGATATACTTTTAGGGTTGAAGGGGGCGCAAGTGCAGTGGGAAAGCCATGTGGTGGTGGCTTGTCATTTGACTTCTATTTTGATTTAGGCTGATTTTACCTTGGGTATTAGCACATCTTCAGGATGTTTGTCTTTGGGTTTAGCATATTTTGTCTAAGCATTTAAGGCATACTTACGTAAGGGCTGTGCAGGGAGAGAATTGTTATAATTTACATTTTTTAGATGCTTTTAATCCTGCTTCTGCTAGGAGAAAAAAATCCAGAAATCTGAGGCTAGAATCTATCTCTGCATCTTATTCTGCCTCTACCAGTGTGAGAAAGTAGTAGCAATATTGTGTCATCCTTTGTGCTGCTAATGGGACATAATTCTACATTTGGGGGCCATCTGCTGAAAAGAAAACCTCTACAACCCTTCTGAATGCACATATAAAAACTTGTCAGCAAAAACAGCTTCATGAATAAGTTGTGGGAATATATTTTATCTAAACTTTATTAGACAAAGCTTTTTCCTTTACAAAAGCCCAAATGTCTCCAAACAGAATGAAAGAAGCTTTGGCAACCATCTTTCTTTTTGGTACAAACACATTGTTTCACCTCTTTTGACTCCATATTAATTAATTTAATTTCACTTGAAGGGAAAGAATACTTTTTTGCAGGAGGAAGAAAACAAATGAGAATTTATTTCAGCCCAAAGAGATCCATCTTTACACAGATTAACTGTGAAATTAAAGTAGTAACTTTGGTTCTTCTGTTCCATACCGTGTCCCCACTGAGATTTCTTGTGTAACCTTGGGCAAATAGCTTAAATTGCTTTAGAGTTCATCTCACTTCCAACTAAAGGAAGTACTGTCCTACTGACACGACCCATAGTACTGTTATATATGCATCCAGATTTGATAAAGAGAGCTCAAAGGAGAATAGAAAACTTCCCTGGCTTGGAATCAGAAGGAAATTATAAGGTACCAAACTTCGGTGCATGTAAGGACTTATGAATCAGCTTATTGCTTGCTGGGTAAAATATAAGATTAGAAGGGGAATGAAGGCAACTATGGAATGAAGGTACCAATGTATCCAACCACTGAGTACAAAACTATTAGCTGTCCTAATCTGTGACTATAATTGTAAACCAGTGTAGCTACAGAATTTGCACCATGTCTTGTGCCAACTGCTTTCCTACTGCTTTGGCATCTATGAGGAGCACTGGCCAAGGTTTTGCTAGTGCTTGTAGTTTTCACTATGTTTTCTCACAGATCGTGTATTCAAAATGTACTTGTGTACAGGAAAAAACACTTTACTAGTACTGCAGAGAGCTTAGCAGAGCTGGCTGATGAAGCCCTAAGCCACCCTCACTGACCAGTGCACACACTGATTCTAGGAAAGGGAAGCAATTAATCAGCTGTGAAGACAGAGAACCATACACAAGCTAATAGGGGAGTGCTCTTGTGATTTGAAGCAATGTCCATACTGTGGTAGAAAAATTCTTTTGATTACTAAAATACCCTATTTAATGAAGAAAAAGCATGCTCTTTTATTGCATTAAATGGTCAAGTTGCTTAATAAAAATAGTTACCTCTCGGACAAATCTTGTCTTGTTTATATCTTTAGGCCATTATGGATGCAACACTGCTGCTACTTAAATGAGTCATTATGAGTTGTGCAATTATAGAGAGATTTTTTTTAAGGTAACTACTGATTATTTACAGAAAATTAACTGTCTAAATTAGTCTTCCTTTAATGGTAGTTCTGCAACAGAGTTATACTGTGGGCTGGGCAGTCAGCATAAAGGAAAAGCAAACCTCCCAAATGTATTGTAAATCTAGACAAAAACTCACAGAAGTGCAACAAAACTCATGTACCAGACCTGTCCCTTAAGCTCTGAATTCAACTGCAAAAGCAGCCAGGGCCTGATGAGTCAGAAAACGTAAAAAATATAATCGCTTTTTTTGCCTTGAAATTACAACCTAGTTAATTATGTACAACTGTGCAAAGGAAGAGTGTAAGGAAATTCCTTTCTTGAGACTTCCAGCAATTGACTTGTGCCCTGAAGCATGAGATTTGATTACTCATGTAACTTATTTTCCCCAGGGAGTTTCTTCTTGATAGCTCTTGTGTGATAGTTCAAGAAAGTTCCAGGACAAGTGAAAAGAACACTCCACTGGTTGAACCCCAACTTATTTTATTACTGATATACATTTCTGTTGAGTGCTAAATTAAGACCTTTTTAGATTTTTAACTAGGATGACCAGTGTAAGTGCAGGTTGTGATTTTTTTTTCCACCAGAATGGTACTGATGAATGCAGTCATCCTCCACACTGCTTTTTGATTTTGCAGATTCCCAACAAGCCTTAAAAATCAAGATTCTTTCATAACCTAGAATCCAGCCTGCTACACTGCCTCAAAATGTCATTGAGGAAGTTACAGCAGAGGAATGACTGCTTACTTTGAAGTTGCACCCAAAGTTCTGCTTTTCAGGCTATAGACAGGTGGTTTCAAATGCTCTGGTTACATCCTGGAAAACTGAATCCTTATTACTTCAATTGTTGTAACAGGTTTGTTCAAAAAGTGTGCAACTTAATAATCCATTGGTGTGTTGGTGATGCTGGTTTAAGAAACAAAGGTTCAGTCTGAAGCACAACTGCTCAGATCTAGCTGTTTCTGTTCTCATCAATCACTCTAATACAAGTAATTTCTGGACCTTTTTCAGAAGACATAGAGGTGTTGGGAAGGAATAGCTTTCACCTGCATCATTTTCTTGATCTGGTTTTAATAAATAATTGCATCACCCCATCCAAAGAATGTAACAAATCATAGACTATGAATCCAGATGAGTAGTTAAGGCACAAAATGGAAGACACCAGGCCAGTTTTGCCACCAAAGAAAAGGCTGGGTATAGCAACACCTAGTCATCAATGGGAAGCTTTATCTCAAGCAGCTTTGTCTGACTAGGAATGGCCTCTCCTCCTACAAGTAACAAAAGGCTAAACCAACTCCCAGCTGTGGGCTCTGGCTCATTTGGCAGAAATGCAGTCTTGTCCACACCTGATGTGGATAAAATCTGTAAAGGTAAAGGACCAGGTAATGCAGAGGTTGTGACTGCGGGTGCCTGCTCAGAGATTACTTCAGTTCTGAAGCAGCTGAAGTGATTTCACCTGTTTTACAGAAGCATGGCATTGAAGGATGGTAACAAAATGGCATTTTATTACCATTTGCAGTGCTCCTGATTAAAGCATGCTTTCTGTAAACATTTCCACATTCAATTTCTACTTATATGGATTACCATGGAAACCAAACTTTTATCGGGCATGCTTGCATACTGAAGGGTGGAGAATTTTAAAAGCCTCTGTGATATGCAGTACCATTGATGTTGAAGTATAATTGCCATGAAAACTGTTAATGCTAGCTAGATAGACTGTTGAACCCATCTACGACTCGTAGCTCTCAGGCAAGTTTCCATATACTTTTTCCTGACATTTTTTAAAATAGTAGCATTGCTTCTTTTGCTCCAACAAGAGTTTTCAGCTCTTTAGTTTATGGAAGTTCTCTTGTTTCCTAATTTTTAAGTATTTTCTACAAATAAAATGTAAGATGGAGTTTTTGTTGTTGTTTTATATTGCCAGACTCTTGCCTGTTGAACATTACAACTTACCAAGTTATTTCAGAACCTCAGCTATGGCTGAGTACTTATTATTATTTTGAGTACTTATTATTTTAGAATTAAGTCCTATTCTGTATTTGTATTTCTTTTGCTGAAAATAAACAGATCACACTGATTAAGGCAAAGTTTTCACTGCATACAGGTAGCAGGGGAAACATATGGTCTACCTTACCCGGCTTTGCTGCCTCCACACCTACTGGGTAGGAACTAAGTGAAGGAATATTTCAGCTGATATATCACAAGTCCTTCAGAGTAACAGTTTGACCGCAAGAGCAAAGTTGCAGCTTTCCATACTTCTAGGCTTCACGGTCCCTAGGGAGGTTTTTGCAGACTATTACTTACAGTTTTTTCCCACTTAAAAAGAAAGGAAGATCATGTGAGATGACGGGAAGGCTGGCTGCTTTTGGTTCTGGCTGTGGCAGGATTAAAAGCAATTTTCAGTTCTACCAACTGTGAGCATGCCTGTAACTGCATTTATTACACACATATGCCTTTGTTTTTTAAGTGCCTTGCTTGCTCAGCGAACAAAACAGAAGAGCCAGGTTCAATGCTAGTGGAAAATGAAACACTGGGATATTTGTAGAGGCATCATAGAAGAGACCATCTAGGTTCTGGTCTTTTAGAGTAATTAGTCTCAATGCTTGTCTTTTTATAGTAAACCAGAGGGGACACTAGGACAGTCAAGGGCATTATTTTTTAAAATATTCTCTAGTATTGTGGGTATCACTATGTAGATTTCAGGTACTAATGAGTTATTACCAAGTTTATATTGTAGTGAAGTTATGGTTCTAGCCAAGTAAAATATCTCCTGGAATACATAAGGCAGGAAGTGTATCACAGCAAACTCCGTTTGCTCGTGGTACACCGGAACAGGCAGCAGCCGCGGCAGTGGCTTACCCGGCTGAGTGCTGGGTGAGCTTTGACCCATCCTGCCGGACCCCTGCATAGCAGGTAAGTGCTGCTATCCCCGAATTCCCGCTTTGGGAAACAAATGGGGAAAGGTAAAGTGACGAGGCCACACAGCATGAAACAAGATCTCTGTGCAGGATACTCTGGCTTACTGCCCTGAGTCCTCCAGGCTGGCTCGCATCTCTCACCGCCGGCGTTTCCTTACCAAGCCTGACACTGCACAGGCGCTCGGAAAGCAAAGCTTGGTTATACGCCCTGGGCTGCCAGCACCCAGTGATCCCGGGCGAGGGACGACCCCTCCCCGGAGGCTTTATCCCCTTTTCTTTCCCCTTTGCAACAGCTCCAAGCCCGCAGGATGCTGCCTCTGCCACTGAGCAGTCTCCTGAGCCAGGACTCCTGAAGGTGGGTCCTAGCACCTCCAGCCGCTTGCCAAACACGGGACGGGCCAGACGCGCTGCTCTTGCAAACACTTTTTGCCGAGCTGGTGCTGGTGTGAAAATCCCTCCAGCAAGGATCGGCCAGTCTCACCAGCCCGTTCCCTGCTTTGGAAACAGCAAAGAGCTGGTGGTGGCAGCTACATCCTTCAGTGATGCATGGGGACTGGACAGGGGTCTTTTGGGAGCCCCGTGTGTGTGTATACACACGAGGGTGTCTATGTATTACACACATACTTTCATGGGTGTGTTTTTCTCAGGTAAGAGAAAATCTTCAATTTCAGGACCCCTCAGGCAGAAGCAACAGCAGGGTGTGATCCCGGGCTGGGTGAGTAGCAGGGTCGCCCCAGTCAGGGAACGGAGGCAACCCGGCTCCGCTCCAGGATCGGGAGAGCGGAGGGCAGACCCCTCTGAAACACGGCTTTCCCGGGGATGAGGAGGAGGAAGATGAGGTGGAGGGCAGGCGCAGGTAAAGCGCGCCCCAGGCACGGAAAACGGGGCCCGCGCCCTGCCAGCGCCGCCCTGTTTGCTCAGCTAATCTCGCGGGCAGGAAATTGCCAGGCGACTCATATTTATGGATCGTGAAGAGCTCCACGGTGGCCCCTCCGGGGACATCCCTGTGCCCGTTTCCCGTTCTCGTCCGCCCACCCCCTGCTCCGTCCCTTCCCCCCCATCGCGGCTGCCCTTTGCCTGCCCCGCTCCCGCGACCCTGGCCTGAGGGGAGCGAACCATTCAGCCCGCGGGGGTGCTCCGGCCCCGCCGGGGGGCGGGCGCTGCGGCAGGGGGCGGCTCCCGGGGGCGGCGGCTCTCCTGCAGTCGGGCGGGCGACGGAGAGCGGGATGTGTTGGGAGCGGCGGCGGGAGGCGGCGGTGAGTGCGGGGGAAGCGCTGTCCCGCGGGGTGGGTGACGCCCTCTCGGGCCGCCAGGATGGAAGGAGGCGGCGGGGCCCCGCGGGGATGGGGAGAGGGTCCCTCTCGGATACACAGGAGCCTGAGCTGACGCCGGCTCAGCTGCTTGCAGCCGTCTCCGTTTTTTGGGCTACTTTTAAGGCAGTTTGTGCCACCATCACCCCCATCCACTCCCCCGCCTCCCGTCCCTTCGCACGTCTGACGGGTGAGGGCGGTGGAGTCTCCCCTTGCCGCCCGGCTCTGCATGGACCCCGCAGCTGATAGAGACGGGGCTCCCTTCCTCCTTATCCCTTTCGTCGCCAGACGCTTCTCCCTCTTTGTCCGGGTGTTTCCCCCGGTTCTGCCGCGTCCCCGCTGGCGAACAAAGCCTCTGTTCCGGGGGCGCCGGGGACGTCCGTCCGAGGTCCGAGGAAGCTAGGGAGGAACGGCGGGGCTTGGCTTTGCTTGGTTTGGTTTTCCATCGTAAATAATCTACCTGGTGGAGGGGAAGACGTGGGACAAGGCTCTTTGTCCGCGATCCTTTGTTCGGCTGGTGGTCTATAAGGGCTCCTGCGGCTGTGCGAGGGCTGCCGTGCCGGCGGGCATGGGTTCCCGGCGCTGAGCCGGCGATGGGTGCCGTCTCGGCATCGCTGGAGTTTAGCGACAGGAACCCGGCGTTACGGCGGATCGGCTTGCGGACGGAAATCGGGGGTTTGGGCTCCATCTCCCCTGATAGATTCAGAGCTCCTAAGTTCCCCCTCGTGTAGCCCTGTCAGCAGCCGGGTGGGATTCGGCGGCACCCGGAGCCCCGCGCTCGGTGATGAGTTCAGTCGGAGATCAGAGCTTTTCTTGGGAAGATATCTGCCCACAATCAGAGGGAGCAGCGGGTTGAAAACTACGGTCTCCGCTCCTTCTCCTGCCCCAAAGCTGCTGAGGAATTTTACCCATGTCCAGAAGTGTAAATAGACTATCTGCGCTTACATAAAGACTCAAGAGATGGCTTTCTGCTCCTGCCACTGAGTGCTTTCTTGATCTCACACACATGGCTTTTGTCACCAGTTCCTTTTCCCCCCAAATGCTTATCTTGTCAACCTGTCATCTTGTCTCTGTGCCTTGACTCTGCACGTGCCCGAATCCTGTGTCTGCATCTTCAGGGCATCTGGGTGAACATGTTGCCAGTCAGAACATGGAGAATATTCATTTTTGTGCCACACCTTCACTCTCTTTTGGAGGAAGAAGGACACAAGAACAACCTTTTTTGCAGATTTTCATGTTTAGTGAACTTTCTGGTTTTTGCATTCTCCATATTCTTGTGGATAATGTTCTCAAAAATAAGTTATTAACATGGGAAAGGATCAGAGATGGGAGGAAGTAAGGCATGATAGAATGGAATTGGAAAGGGTGAATGAAGATGGTCTTGCTTTCCCACAGCAGAAGGAAGCAGTGTAGTAAAGAAAGGAGATTAAGTGATGAGAAGATGGGAGAGCTCACTGAGATAAGTTAAAGGAAGAAGGAGGGTTAACTAATCTCAGTGAGCTACCTTTGCTGTCATGGGGAGGGGTAGTCTGAACTAACCGGGTTACAGAAAAAGAGATGCTTTTAGGGCTGTCAAGTAGTGACATCCTACCCTTTCTATATAGTTCATTTTACACAGTTCCTTTAACACACCAGTAATTTATTCTGCTTCCATTTTGACAAATGCTAAATCAGCTCATTAGTGTGTCTGTTTTTACTGAGGAAATGGAAATCTTTGCCATCAGCCAGGGCAGGAAGAGTGGCCATTTTTTTTCCATATCAGTTACTGTCTATGCTTATCAGATACAATTATCAACCATATCCTTGGAAGTAGTCAAAGGCATCATTTGACTATTGTTGAGAAGCAACAAAGCCCATAATGAAAAATTTAAAAGTATTTTGGGTTTAGATAGGAAGTGGAGATTGGGTGAGGTAAAGGTAGCTGATCCATCTTGAGGCTGGAGTTGGATAAGAAGGACAGAAGATATTTAAGATCTTTTTTGTCTTTTGCACTTGAAGATCCAGAGAAAAGCTGAATTAATCAAAGTAGGTATGGGCAAGCGCTGGTGATTGTTAATGAAGAGATTAACGCTGTGTTCACTGTGTATTACTTGTATTTTAATTTGTTAAAATGAATGGTTAAATCTGGTGTGTAATAACTGCCAGCAAGGCAAACAGTGTTTTCCACTGAATTAAACAAGCAGCTATAAAATTATGTTCTGGGTGTTTTGAGCAGATGCTGTTCATTTAGGATTTGTTTTAGACTGGTGGAGCACATCCAAGATGCCACAGAAATCCAAGGGAATTTTTCCCCTGTAGAAAGAAGGTCCTCCAGAGACTACAGTGTAGAGTGAACTGTGTAAATATGACCAAGATTGAGGTTTTTTTTCTTGCTCGGGTCTTGTGCAGGTGGGGTCAGTTTTTAAGTGAACCACTTCATTTAACTTCCTTTGTTATATAGTAAATTGTGTAACTGCAGGTGTAGCACCTCTGTGCCTCACCTGAGGGAACACCGTCCTGGGACCTGCTGATAAATGCTGTCCCGTGTTGGCACAGGCAGACCCATGGCTTGGCAGCACAGCAGCCACAGCGGTGCCATTCAAGCTGTCACTGCCATGGTGGGGTTTGCCAAGCATGTGTGATGAGAAGCATTTAGTCTGGGGGCATGCTTGCTGCCCTGAGACTGCTGGGAAATGAAGAAGCGTTAAAGAGCTAGAGGGGACATTTGGAAATATGGGGCAAACATCCCAGGAAGGAGACAAATTGAGGAGAAAAGGATGAGCAAAACAGGAGAGACAGAAGCTGTCAGAGTAAATGGGCACTAGAGAGAGCTGATTAACGGAAGGAAGTGACAGGCACAAAGTGGCAGTGAAAGAAGTCAGCACAGAGGAAAGCAGATCACGGGCAAAGGTTGCCTGAGAGTGGGAAAATGCAATAGATGGGAGAAAAATGGTAAGGACATGCAAGAAGAAAAAAGAATAAGGGTGGATGAAGCTGTTTTAATTAGTTTTTCTATCTGCTTAGATTTTCTGGGCCTTACCTACCTGTTCTCATTGTATTTGTCAGGGGTGCCCTAGGGGCAAATTTGTCATGTCAAATAGGGTGGGAACAGAGAAACTTCTCTTTAAGGTCTTTCTGCTCTTGTACAGACAGAAATTCTGCTCCTGCTTGATATGAATTTGGATACATAATTGTTTTGCACTCAGTACCCTTCCTGAAATTTTAGATTAAGAAAATCTGTTTTATTGAGCTTCAGGAATGAGAAATTGGTCTAGAGTATTTAAATGTATTTATTTGTACACCAGCTATGTTGTTTGGTTTGGGTTTTCTTAGTCTGCACAGTAAGCAGTCGCAGCCCAACTGCAGAGCTTTCGATTTGCCAACTCTGTGTGAAACTTTAAAGTTTCAGTTTGCAAATCTTTTAAGCATATTCAACTTTTCAATAGCAAAGGAGTTAATGAAATAGCATCGGAATGATACCAGGGAGCTTGTCACTACTGTCATGAGATGATACAGTCATTGGGTCAGATAACTGACTCTGGAACTTAACTACCAGAAAAGTAGTACCAAAATAGAAAAAATGAGTATAGCTGGAGTTTGGCTTGTCCTCTGTCAACCATATCTTTCTGCATGATGAAAGGAGTTCAGTTTTAACAGAAATTTCTTCTAGTATGTTTCTACCTGTCTGAGGCTTTTGTTCCAGCAGAAAAGGATTAACCCTCCTTCTTCCTTTAACTTATCTCAGTGAGCTACTCCAGATGAAACAGTGGTTAGTGTGACTCTAAGGTAAGGAGGGGCAGTGATGTCTACTAAAGTAATGCTGTTTGAGTAGGTGGTCTAATATCTTGTCTTACCAAATGCATGTGAATTAGTTTAGATTCATTGAAATCAGTGCTTAGTGCTTTGACAGTTTCAGTTTCAGGTAAGAGTAGCTATGTTAAGGCACAAAAGTTAGAAAGCTTCAGCATTTTCCCCAGCATTTTTATTTGTGTCTCATATGTCAATGGCTCTACCCTCAGTTTGTAGTCACCTAGCCATAATGTTTACATGGTAATGAATGTTTTCATTTTTGATGCATATTTAAAATTGTCAGCTGTCGTGACCTGATTAAAATTATTATGTCCATCTATTGGAAAGAGCAATTGATGGGCAATGCCTGCAACATCAATCTGTATCAAATAGGAGAGAATCATGTTATAACAATAAGGATAATTAAAAATGTCATATTTAAGTGCAATTTTTGGAGTAGTCATGTGGGTTGTTACAGTAAAACATATGTGGTTTATGAGTGGGATAATGTTACTCAGGTGTTTCCTGTTGCATTATTTTATTTCTTCTTCTTCTCCAGTATCAACATGATAATTTCTCAGAGAAAGAGGTAAGCCATAAGAGCGACTTCCTCTGCCACTCCCTTTTCCACATCGGAAACCTGCAGGGTTGAAAGGGAGTGACTTAGTCAAATATGATTCACAGATATTTGATTTTTAATTCATTTAGTTTTGCTGAAGGTGCCAAGCTGTGAGTTTTAGGAACTAAAACAATCTGCCTATAAGCAGGCCTTATGCTCACTTGCATGCAAAGACCTATGTGTTGCAGGATTTATATCTTGAAAAGACAGGGACTGAACAGATTTCAGGACTATGCTGGCAAGAAGTTAGGTGTAGTTTGGGGTCTAGTGTATTATGTTGTGGGGTAGGAGGAGGAGGAAATTGAGAAGGATGTTTAGGGCAACCTTTAGATCACAGCCTTGCTGAGTTGTCCAGTTTTTGGCAGAGATGACTTTGCTGTCTCATAAAGATGTGTCCATTCATGGGTACAGAGTCTCCACCAAATTATGCAGGTGCCTTTCTGTGAATATATCGTTTTAGTATGACAGTGGGCTTGAGGAAAGGTGAATTTCCATATAAGTGTTTCAGAGGTAAACAGTAGATTCCAGTGAGTTTTACTTTGCCATTGAGCCTATCAAGACTTTTATTTGTAAATAAGCAGAATAAATCAGGAATAAAACCAAGTTTGATTTAATCAGGAATAAAACCAGGTTTGATTTAATCAGGAGTAAGTACATTGTCCTCAGATTACACAGGGAAAAGGTAAATGAGCTTGGTGATGGAACAGTCTGTTTATGCACGTAGGCGTGCTATACTGTGGGAAAATGAAATCTCCAGATGCTGAAGCCATCAGCACTCACTCACCAAATTTTGTTCAGAGTGTGAAAATTCAAGAGGCCTTCTTGCTTCCAAAACAATGTGTCTTTCATTGGAATAGTTGAAACAGACCCTAATCATTTGAAGATCTTGTGCAGAACAAATGAAACTCTAATGATGTGCAGGCAGTGCCAGTGATGGGCTTTTGTCCCCACCCTGCTTCAGTTGGGGTTTCATCTGTTTTCCAAGAGTGGCAATACACTGCTGTAGGAGTTTCTGAATAGAAATGTCAGAGATAGTAGAAGTGCCAAGAGCTGCAGGGAGACGCTGTTAATGTTCAGTGAGAAACTGAAAATGAAAAAACAATGGAGATCAAAAAAGCCTTAAAAGATCACAGAATCACAGAATTTCAAGACTGGAAGAGACCTATAAGATCATCTAGTCCAGCCGATGTTCTAACTGTTCAACTAGATCATGGCAGCAAGTGCCACATCCAGTCTTTTTTTGAATTCTTCAAGGGATGATGCCTCTACCACCTCACTGGGTAAATGATTCCAGTATCTGACCACTCTTTCTGTGAAGTATTTCCTTCTTACTTCTAACTTACATCTAGCTTGACGCAACTTGAGACTGTGTCCTCTTGTTCTATCCGTTGTCGCCCGGAGAAAGAGGCCGACCCCCAGCTCACTACAGCTACCCTTTAGGAAGTTGTAGAGAGTGATGAGGTCACCCCTTAGTCTCCTTTTCTCCAGGCTGAACAACCCCAGCTCCCTCAGTCGCTCTTCATATGGCTTCTGTTCCAAGCCCTTTATTAGTCTCATTGCCCTCCTCTGGACACGCTCAAGTAACTCGACGTCCCTCCTAAAGTGAGGGGCCCAGAACTGGATACAATACTCCAAGTGAGGCCTCACCAGTGCTGAGTACAGGGGAAGAATGACCTCTCTGTTCCTGCTGGCCACACCATTCCTGATACTGGCCAGGATGGCATTGGCCCTCTTGGCTACCTGGGCACACTGCTGGCTCATATTCAATCGGATAGATGGCCAAGTTTGAGAATTTGCTTTAGAGCTGTTTATTATCAGTCATAGAAGGGCATTGATGATGTCTGTGGCACTGCAACCCTCTTGATTGGTAACATAAGAGCAAAGTGGGTGCCAGAGCAGAGTCTGCTAAAGGGAGGTAGGTAGCCCAGGCAGAAGTAAAGAATAGGTGAGAAGCTTATGTGCTGGGAAAACTTCTCCCTAAATCTATGGATGAAATGCTGGGAAGTGCTGGGTATACAGGTAGTGTACTTGTGGCTTGGTTGAACTGCAGCTTTTGGCCCCTACAATAGTGTCCTCGTTTTGGCTGGGGTACAGTTCATTTCTTCCTGCTAGCTGCTACAGCATTGTGTTTTGGATTTAGTATGAGAATAATGTTGATGACACACTGGTGTTTTCAGTTGTTGCTATGTAGTGTTTCTGTTGAGTCAAGGACTGTTCAACTCATGCCACACCAGTGAGGAGGCTGAGGGGGCATGGGAAGTTCATAGCTGGGACAGCTGGCCCAAGGGATATCCCACATCCTGTGGCATCATAATCAGCATATAAAGCTGGGACGAGAAGGGTTTCCTAGGGGTTCAATTCCTTATTTTACTTTGCTTTGTACATGACTTTTGCTTTATATATCAAACTGTCATTATTTTAATACATGTTTTCACTCTTTTATGATTCTCTCCCCCATCCTGGGTGGGTATTAGCAAGCAGCTGCAGGGTCTGAGTTGCCAGCTGGGCTTAAACCACTGCACAAGGGAAAGGAGTTCTTACTGTAAAGCCACCCAGTGTTATAATATCTTAAAATTGGAATCCTTTGTTTGACTCTCTGCTTGAGTTGTGAATCATTGTTTCTTCTGGTTGTTAGTGAAACAAAACTTAATTTGGCCTGAGCACTGTAGAGATGAAACATGATTGGTAATGCTGTATACATTCACTTCAGATGACTTTATAAATCCCAGATGAAATAATTTTGCTTCATTCCAGACAAGGCAGAGCATGGCATGTGCTCTGTTACAAGAGTCAGCCTTGCTGGAGGCCCTGCATAACCTTATCTAGAAGAGTATGATTTCATGAGAGTAGATATACTGTGGATTTTGAGCGATTTGTTACATTAGCTCATTAATTCACTCATTGTTTCTTGGTTTTGCTCACAATGGAAAGTTTTTTAAAAAGTTCTTTTCTCCTTCAAATCCAATTATTACTAAGTGATGACTTCTCTGATCTCTCATCCTCTAGGGAAGGAGATGTGTTAAAAAATACAGGCGTTAGAATGGTAGGTGCTACTGCCTAACTCTTGTCCCCAACAAACTTCTCCTGTCAAAAAGCAGACTGAGTTAACATTCAGGCAATGCAGTCAAACCTCCACTCAACACTTACTGCAAGTGGCTCAGAAATAGAGGCAAGAAAGGCTCTTTTGCAAGGTTTTATTCCAGCAGAGTAATACAGTCGCTGAAGGGAAACCCGACGGGAAAGAGAGCGAACCACGTGGAGCAGGCAGCTTATCAAGGGGAAGGGGTGGGGGCCAGAGCTAAGGGCTGGGCAGATGGGACTGACCCGCCTTCAGGGGAAGTGGGATGGCCCCCAGGGATGCCAGGCCAGTCAGGGGACAGGGGAAGGAGTAACCAGAGGAAGTTGTAACACAAAAGGTCCGTTTGGGAGTCAATTTTTCCCCTGCAGGAGGACTAACTCTTAAGGTGAGTGGTTACTGATGTTTCTAGAGCTGAGGGCTTGGGGTTTGACCAAGGGGAGGGAGTTTGTGGGATGCTATAATGTGTGATGAGTTCTCAAACATGAAATGAAACCATATAAATATTTAACCTTAAAAAAGGTTATTAGAAAACCCAAGTATTCACCAAACTGAATAAAAGATTGTATTTTTAATTGCACAGAAACCCCTCCCTTTGAGATGTGCTCTCCTTAATCAGCATATAAAGCTGGGAGAGTTTCTCACATTGATTAAGTGGTAGCTGTCATCTCACAAGGTAGGAAGGATGAGGTTTTTGGTGGTTTTTACCATAAAACACAAGACATAAATCAGAGATATGGGAAATGCAATGAATCTTCCTGTTTTTTTAACCAACCCTTTGTTCTGTTTTCTAATTCCAAGTTTTCCCTGTTTCATTTTTCTCTTCAATGATATGGTGACATCTTTGTTGCAGACATCTGTGAAATGTTGAGTGTCACTAGTTTTCTGTGTTAAGTTGAACATGGCCTGAAAAATTAAATTTTTGGTTCTTTTCTGGGCACCTCTGGGCACAAAGTACAGTATTTTTGATAGAGATAACACAAGCAATATGCCAAGGTGTCAACATAGTGGCAGTATTAACTGGATTTGTGTTGTGATCCTTCAGTGTTTGGTCTGCAGACAAGTGGGAGAGCCACTGTCACCTCTTGCTGGGGTCAGCTGCCTGTGGCTGCAGCTGTGCTTGGGGTCCAGGGGCAGTCCCCAGCCCCACTCCAGCAAAGCTGAGTGCCTGGGATGCTGTGCAGGCTTTGAGTTTGGAGGATCTGTGGCAAGCTGGAAAGAGCTAGCAAAGGGGTCTGTCAATGGATTGGAAGACAAATGAGGTAAAAATGATGGTAAATGTCACATGTCAATAAAATAACCTTCTGAGGATGAAACTTGGGTTGTAAAGCTCTCTGCTGGCCAGGTTCTTCCCCATCAGCTGCTCTGGAGAATTTCAGTCCTGTTGTGCTGGAAGGCCTGGACATGTGGGTGAGTCCCTTCAGGAGCTGCAGTGCTCTGGGGGGCTTCCTGTTCTCTGGTTCCTTGGACAGTAGTGCCATTTTCTGGGAACAGTGGATTATGTGATGTTAAAGGAACCTGCATCTTGCTATGAGGGGCAGAATATGCACAGTGGGGTTAAAACTTTCCTTAGGACTGAGAAATGACCTCTATAGAGAAAGAAAAAGCACTGCAAAATGAGGCCAGCACAGGGGGATTCCTGATGAACAGAGGGAAAGGTCTGGCCTCTCTTGGGAGAGCAGCTTGTGGGGAGCAGGAGAGGCAAAAGGCAGAGGTCAGAGAGAAGGAGCTTCCCTCCACAAGGATCAGCAGCCAGCTCCCTTCTCCCAGGCCTGTCTTCCCAAGAGAATAACATGAAAAAGCATGGCACAGAAAGTCTGTGCACCACAGACCTGCAACCTTGGCGCTGTGATGACTGCAGTTAATTAAATAGGTGGCTTGTCTCTAGACAGCCCAGACATCTGTCTCCATTCTTGTTTTTCTGACACATTTATATTTGCTTGTCCAGAGCTAAGCTCAGAGGACTTACAGATGGTCATCATTAATTTTGTCACTTGATGCAATTAAATGGTTTTTTTCTCAAACTTTTAAAAACAGATGTGTATAAAAAATAAATAAATCTGTTAATAAGCAACTCACTAGAGGTCCTCTATTTGGATTTAGATTTAATTTTAATTTTTAGTGGCTGGAATTCAATTTTGGCATTTCTTTTAAACCAAATCTCTTGTAGCCATATCAATTTTTAAATTTGATCTTAAATAAACTTTTAAGTTTCCCTTTGCATCCCTAGTCTGGCTTCTTTGGAAACTCAAAAATCATTACATACATTGTCTTTGTTTTGTATGGGTTTATTCATGATTGCAGGATGCTGGTGTTGCGTGGGCTGAACTTGGGCTATGGGCTTTCCAAATAACGTCTTCAGCAGCAAAGTGAAACCTTGTTAGTGATTTCTTAAGGAAGCCACAGTATTACAGACAAAACTCAAGAGGTGTGATTATTAACTGCCTGTACAGAGTCAGGATCATAGATAATGGCTTGTTATGAAAAGTAATTATATATACTTTTAAAAGCATAAACCAGCTGCAGACAGGTTTTGGCACTTTTTTTTCCACAGTCACCATATTAAATGTGAACTGTCCTTTCTAAATATCTTTTAACATATTTCTCTTTGAGTTGTCTCTGGAAATTTTACCGTAAGAAAAGCTAATTGTGTTCTATATTATGCACTTGAAAAATGTTCCCCGGATACACTTCTTAACAGAATGCTATTTTTTTTCATTTTTTACTTTATTTGCAGGTCAAAATTTATCTGTTTCACTCAAATTAGTGTCATTTTAACCATCCAATAGAAGAGAAATATGAGGCAAAACAGAAGTAACCTCTCCTCCTTCCAGAATGTTGGATCAGGTAATCAATTAAACTGAAGTTTATTTGTAATGCACTGAGAACTTTCAGAATTTCTAATTCCATGTCTAACTCCATTTACCAGGCAGAACTAGGCACAGCTGGATATGCTACAGACAGCCAGCCCTCCCCCATCACTTTAATGCCTGTCTGTAATAGATATCAGTGACTCCCAGCTAAACAACTCAGGAAAGGAAGAAAAGGAACGAGAGAGGGAAAATAAAAATTAAAAAAAAAAAAAAAAAAAAAAATTTCCTTCTGTAGCTCCAGGCAGCAAATACTTTGCTAAACAGAGGACCCTTGTGCTGAGCATGAAAACTGGGTCTGACCTGGATGCAGGATGGGTTCAGGACATGTCACAAGCTGAAGCTCCCATCCTCAGTCTCTATAGATGCATGCCAAGACAGCATCAGCCAGGATGTGTAACACATCCTGGCATATTTACCAAGTTTCTACTCAAACATTACCCTAAAGATAAGCAAAACAAACAAGATATGGTTGGTGGGAAGCAGCTATGTTTTACTTAAACGTGTGCTGTTGTCCATTTGGGATTTAACTGTGTGACTGTGGGCTCTGTGGCACTGGAAGCAAAAAGAAGAACTGGCATAAGGGATAGTAGAGAAAAGCTGAACTGGAGTGGCTACATGAAGGTATTGTGACCTTTTCTTACTGTACTTGCTTGGATTTCAAGTACAATGAACCCTTCACTGCTTCACTGTGGTGAACAGGCATGAAAGTTTCCATGAGCTAACTTGTTTTTTGGCTAAAGCATTCAGTCTTTGAAGGATTAAATGTGTCCTACTGCTGTTGCAAGGGAGTAATGAACAATTATTAATATCCTATTAATATGTCTGCCAAGCTATTTATAGAGGAGCCAGTGAAATTTCTGCAAAAATATTTGAACTTAGCTGTGTTAGTTAAGGTTTGGACAGTAAAATTTTCATATGAAATTAGATTTCAGTTTTAAGAGAGATTTGGAAGAGGCGAGGAGAAAGAGAGACTGAGATGGAAATTAGGGTCCATTCCACAATGAAAGGTTAAGTATAAAAGGCATATAAATTGTGTTTTACATCTGGGCTCTTAAATAAATTCTACATCTTTTTCCACAAAACACCACTAATACCATGAATACTTGATTTATACAGATGATGTTTTCTTGTCCTGTGAAGAGTTCTTTTGAATTTGGGTCACATTTATCCTTTTGTTCATTTGAAATTCATCGTTGCTGTTATCAAAATTTATGAAAATAGCTAAAAAATGCCAAGTAAAATATTGCAATATAAGAAATGGCAGTTTCAGTGCTCAAGGTGGTGATGGTGTGATGGAGAACTCTGTGAGCTCTCTGGTTCAAAGGCAGCTTCAATAGTTGTATCATCATAATGAGTGTGTTAAAATTATAAATATAGTATAAATCCCATAATTACAGCCAGCATAAAATATTAAATCCTGTGTAGTGGTAGACTTGAGGTTTAGTTTTGAAGATGGAAGTTAATGCTTTTGGCCACTACCAGAGCTTGTAATTAACAACAGCTTAACCGGGTCCACTGTGGTCAAGAAGGTGTCATATTTTACTTTGAGTTTTGTGTTTGTGTTCCCTAATGCTGGCTCCTTTTATCTTCTGCCTACTCTATTCCATTAGTAGTGATGGTTACCTTTGTTCTCAAACTTATGGCTTTTTTCCTTAATAACCGAGGAGAAGCTGTTGTTGCATGCCTGGTGGTGCAGGGGAGGCCTGGGCAGCAGAGCACTGCTGATGCCCTGGACAGCGGTGAATTCCAAAGCATTGTGCCTTATCAGCAAGGAAGGTCCCAGAAACCCCTGTGAAGAACCCATTGCCACCTTCCACAAGATCTGAACCTAGTGATTCTCAATGAAACCAGGTCATATGAGCTCTGGTGGCGGACAGGAGTCCCAAATTCTGTCTCTTAGTTCATGTAATTGCATGAAGCAGTACTTGGACTAAAGTACTGCCTCTGAGGACGTTAAGGGCACTTTACACATTAGTTTTTCCCTCTGAGGACAAGCTGAAATTCAATTTCTCATGAGGAAGCTGAAGTCATAGCTGAAATGTGACTGAGCCAAGAGTAAATCCCAGATTTGACCCTTGTTTTCAGAAACTCTTGCTGGCACTTCAGTAACTGACACTCAGGAGTGCTTTATGAGTTGCAGGTGTAGACTAGCACAAATCAGGAGCTGCTGTAAATATTAATGATGTCATTTCTACATCAGCTGAGGTCTAAGTGCAAATCTGCTGGGGGTCCAGTTTATCTCCTGCAGTAACTGGCACTGTCAGGAGCTGAATTCTTTTCTTTGCTTTTGGCAAAGTGGAGCTCAGAACTATATGCTAGAGCTTGATACATTGTTGAACAATAACATCCAGCAGAGCGAAGGCTTTTTTGGTCTGTGCTCTCTTCCTGAGTATAAATTAGATTTTTGCAAAATCATTAGGATCTGGAACCTTTCCCTCAGCAGTATTTTTAATAGTCATGTGGTTTTGTTGTTTTGAATAAAGTCATGCAACCTAGCATTCTGCCTCCTTAAGGTTGTCTTTTAACCAAAGTGTTCTTTGCAGAGGTAGTTGCAGCCTTATATTTTTAGAGCAATAAGCTGAAACACCTTGAATAATGTGACTTGATTTTGTACTTTCCCATTAAGCTTTGCAGGACCATCCACTAAGCAAAAAGGTAACAAATTCCTACTGAGCTTTAAACTGAGCTCGCTAGTTTGTTTGGGCTCAGATGCTCTAGCAGCCCAGATTAAAGGGAGAGGTGATCCACAGCAGTGTCCTATGTCTTTGGCCCTGGGAGACCTGAATTGGATTCTTTACTCTGCTGTCTGTGTTGTATATTTTCCCTGTGCCTCTGTTCCTCAGCTGTAAAACATCGGGGCAATAATTCTTCCTTACTTCATGGATATCTCAAGAGGCTCAGGAATATAAAGGCTTAGCCGCAGGCTCCTGCAAAGGATTGGACAGCGAAGAAAGAGTCTAGCCTCTCTCCAATTGTTTTGCTGATTTTTGTATGGTTTTGTGCCTCTACCCCTTCTTTTTCAGTCTCCCATCTTTTGTGGAAACACATGGGAAAATTGTGCATCTCCTCCTTTGCTTAGTGATCTGAGGCACATTTACTACGAGCACAGTTGTTGGGGAGGATGAAACAAGAAAGCCTTATAAATATGACTGCCTGGCAAAAGATTTTGAGAATATAGAAACTATAAGTGAGATTGAAATGAAAGAGATCCCTTAGTTGTAGTTGAACAACGGGAAAACAATGATGTGACCAGCTGAATGTAATCCCCCCTGGAGGAAACAATTCCCTCTACAAGCAGGCAGGCCTAAGAGTCAGAGCAGGCCTTGCAGCTTGGCAGATAGGGCCCAAAGAGTAAGATTTAGGGTTTAAAATGTAATCACAGTAGTGATTCTTACAGGTTGTATAGGAATGTTATAGGATATGCATGCTGTAGTAGATTAGTTAATGAGAATCTGAATATTCAACACTGAAGATGATTTACTGTATTGTAACGAGAACTTTGGTCTCTTTTCCTGCTCTCTTATCTCTCTTCTCTCTTATCTCTCTTTGCTTTGTCTCTGCTCTCTCTCTTCTTCGCTCTCTTTTGTCTCTTTGTCTTCTCCTCTACACTTCTTCACCCCCTCCTTTCTACATGCTCTCCACTCTTAACCCTTTGCCTTTAACTCTCTTACACTTTAAGCCTCTCTTCTCTTGGGCCTGCTCCGAGCTGCGGCTGGCAGCTCCCAGCAGGGCCCTTCACAATAAACTGCACGTTATACGACTTGGCTTCAAAGAGATCTCGTCTCCGTCCGTCCCAACCATGTGACCCCCCCGCAACTTCTACACACAGTAATTATTGCAAAAAGTGTTCACATTATTTTGCAGGCATGCGCATGCAAGAGGCTATTTACTTGCTAATTTTTTTTTCCTCGTTTGGTCTTCTTTACAGATTCCAGCAAGATTATGGCAGACTATAGCCACTCACAGAACCAGATGGAATTACAAAATGCTAATTTGGGAAAGGGTTCTGTGGCAAATTCCCCTGAAAGTAGTCTCCAAGATATTACGGAAAACCTCAACACAAGGAAATATTCATCAACTCTTAAATTTAAAACAAATGGGGACTATGCTGGCTCTTATTTAACCCTTTCACAACCTATGCCAATTAAGCCTAATCCTTCCACCAGTGTTAAAAATATGCACTCTATTAACAAAATTCAAGGAGGGAAGCAGTTCCCCTGTGAAAGCCCATATCTTCCAGATAAAAGCATCTCTGCAAAGCATTTGAGTTCCATATCAGGCATGTCTCCTTCCCTCAGTGGGTATAGTTCTGGAAGGGCAGATTTTGACATTTATGCCAGCAGAGAAAATGAAAAATCCCTTGGACACATGGAAAAGTTTCACTACTCAAAGTACAGTCAGAGAAATAAATCTTATGACAACATCTACTTCCCAGGAATGCTGGAATCTAAGAAGATCTCAGGCTCTCTTCTGACTATGTGGAATGGAAGCTCGGGGAATGAGCTGATGCTTTCACCTGGTAGCAATTCTGGGGCAGCCAGCATGCCTTCCAGCCCAAAGCAAGGCAGGAGGATGAATGCTGAAAACAGTCTGGCCCTTCACATAAAACCAGTGAAGTACAAGGATGAGCTGATGGAAACTCTGGGTTCACGGCCAAGGAAATACTCTGGTGGATCTCTAAGTCATATGGGAATGTACAGTCGTTCCCTACCCAGACTTTATAAATCAACAGAAAACCAGCTGGTGCCATTAAGTTTGCCCCCCAGAAGCTCTCTGGGTAATAGTAAAAGGAAAAAACTTGGAGAAAAAGATCTACCTCAGAATGCTTTTGATGCTGATAATTACCTGAATTTTTCTTCTTGCAGCTCAGGGGTTTCACCACATGTAAATTCTGTCTCCAGGAGTAATCCTTATGTCAGTTCAACTCTCAGTGTTCCTGCAAGCCCTCGTATTGCTAAAAAAATGCTTTTAGCACCTTCTTCCCCATATCTCCCTGATGATTTTGACAGACTTGGACTCTCAGGAACAAGTCCCAGTAGTTCTTTCTCCCCAGTGGATTTTGACAGGTCATTCTCTGTCCGAAGAAACCTTTCCACCAGTTCCATGGAACTTGATGACCCAGATCTGGAAAGTTACAGACAGACACCAAATTCTGTGCAAACATCCATGCGTGAGCGGAAGAACAGCATTAGCTCGATTTCAGGAAGGGAAGACCTCATGGACTATCACAGGAGGCAGAGAGAAGAGCGACTTCGGGAGCAGGAGATGGAACGGCTGGTAATTTTTTCTCTTCCTCTTAATTATCTGTGATACTTAACATTTGCAAAACACCCATCCCAGGTCTAGCCATCAGGAAGGTACAGCAAAGAATAAGCTGCTCTGTTTTGAAATTCAAATGCAACCACCTCCAGACACCTTGTTTATTATCACAGTCCATGAAGCTGACACTTACAAAGCATGCTGCTTGGATAGACAGTACCATTCAGCCACCCTGGAAAAATGCTGGAACCCATGTAAATTGTGTTCTGTTATCCTGCAGGCTGTGTTAAAATGTCTGTGTACATAAAAGCCAAAAACTACATTGCAGGGATCCTGCAGGACTTTTTGTTTTAGATGTTGGCACTGTTTTGTGATAAGTGGGCAAAGAAGAAGAGATTCTGCTCAGCCTTGTGTGCTGCAGAGTCAGGTGTACATTGGTGTGGGCTAAACGGCCATCAGCAGAGTTTTTTCTTCTTAGTTTTCATTTTTTCTTTCTGAACATGTTCATTAAAATAGAGGCCTCCTTGCTTCTCCCCCTCCCAAGATGGAGAGTAGCAGAGGGGAGCAGTTTCTCTCCTTGTCTCAGTCAGTGTAAAGCAGTGCATACTGCCTCAGCTTGGGATTATCTAGATAGTAAAATATAATTTAAGTTTACTGAAACAACTTGTGTGTAGGAAAAATAAAAACGTCTTCAGAACCTACAGAGGTATTTGAAACAGTTTTGTATTGAAACTGTCTCTAGAAGAACACATAACAGTTCCTCCAAAGGGTTTTCAAAGTGGCTTTTGGACTCTCTGACCCTATTAACATGTGTTCATATTTTATCATCCACATAGAAGCAGAGGTCATTAGATGGGCCAGTTGGTATTCCTGAGTCTTAAATTTGAGACACTAATGTTATGTTTGTGTGCCTTAATTCACATCTTATGAATTTGAGCAAAATGGCAATAGGATTCTCTTGAACCTGTCTAGTTTGCATACAGACAGCAAGCCTGCAGGAAAAGTCACTTTCTGGGCAGGGTGGAGGTGAAAAGCCATTGGGAAGATGGATGCAGGGCTGGTGCCTATGCAGGGCCACAGTTCCCATCTTGAACCACACGAGGGAGCAGGTTTAGGCTAAAGAACTGTAACCCAGTGAGATGTTTCCCCTTCCCCCATCTCACCTATGTCCTTGATGCAAGCTGGTGAGGAGCCTAATATGCAGACAGAAGTCTGCCTTTTCCTCCCCATTCCACTGATCACTGTAGTTTGTAAGATAACCACTGTTGTTTGCAAGATGTGAAAAAGTCTTTGCCTGTTCAAAGACTGGAGTGTTGAGGCTCAGGTGTGAGAGGCAGGCAGTCACTGCCCCCTCCCCACTCCATGAGGTCAGGGCAAGTCCACCCCTGCTCTGCTTTGCTCCCCAAAACCTCTGCTGACTCCCCTTGAAGCTGCAGCTTCTCAGGAGCAGGGACTGGGCTCCCCAGGGCAAGAAGGACTGGCTGTGAGTGAAATGGCTGGGGGGCTCAGGACAAAGGTTTTGGGAAACATGTTTCTCCCTCTTCTTGCTGCCTTTGTGCTGCCAACCCTCTGCTCCTTTCAGTAATCTTCTCCCATCCTGGTGTGTTGTGTGTGCAGTGGTGATTGCTTCTTTGCTTCTTATCAGAAGGTTTTGCAGGCAGTCATGCTGTAAAACCTGAGATAATCAGTCATAAAAGCAACGTATTTGTATTTCAAAGAGAACAGCCTTTTTTTTTGTTTTAATTATTATTTGTGTTGAGGGATGAAAGATACTGGGTTGTTTCAATATTCAGTGATGCTGATAATCATTCTGGTTTTATATTTGGATGAAATGGCTACATTCCCACCCCTCAGTATTTCGTCTTGCTCACCAAGACTTCCTTCAAGTCCCAATTCTTCAAAAAGAGAATTTGCTTACTGTTTTTCCAAAGCTTTTGAAAATAAGATGATGTTCTGTGTGTTGCATATTTGAGCATGAAGGATTTTCCTCCTGCTTGAGGTCATCTTATACTCAAGATCCTATATCTGCTCCATTCTCTATTTACTAGAGCTATCTGATAGAAGAGCGAAATATCAGGACAGTGCGTCCTTCCACTGGTTTCAGAGTCTGAAAAATGCCATAAGCAGATTTGTAGATCTCTGCGAAGCAGAAAGATATATATTAAAAAATCCACACATCAGTTCTTTGTATATTAGAGTCTGTCCTGTTCTGGTGTTATTTTACTTTGTCCTTCTGTATGGATCTCTGTCCAAGGATAGTCAAGGATCTGTCCAAGCAGGGTCTTGATATATCCAGCCAGAGCTTCCAAAGAACAGTTTTGTTTGCCATTGTGTACTGACATGGGCAAAGGATCCATGTCTGCTCAGGTCTCTCTTTTTATATGGGGTTGGGGAAGGTATGAATAAAAAACCCCAACTAAAGAAGCACTCATGGATATCAAAACTCTGTGCTCTGAGCTTGCAGTACTATGTAAAAGCCCAGGCTGAGTAGCTGGTAGGTAAATGGCAGGGGAAATGTAGTCTCTCTGTGCACAAGTGTTAGGATTTTCCCTACTGGGTTTTTGAAGCACAGTAGGGAGAACAAAAGTGTAGGAATACTCAAATAAGTTCATCAGAAAAAATAACACTTTTTTAGAGGACTAGACTGCCCTGTGGCCCACATAAGAAGTGGAGACTGTCTTTCTTTGCACCAGCACTGCCTCTGTTGCTATTCTGCTGGCACAGAGTGGCTTGAAAGTATGCTAATTGATAGCTGATATTCACTTCCGGATTTTTTTTGGTAGTAAAATCCCTGCACTCATTGCAATTTGACCTAGTATCTGCCCTTGAACTCTTCTGTTTACTTTCACTTGTTTACTTTTTCTTTTCCATATAAATTATTCTATTTACTTGTTTTTAGTTTGCTTTTAAGTGTCAGAGGCTCTTCTGGAAGTTTGCATTTAGAGCTGCTGCTGCAGCTGCATACGAAAACAAATTATCTGCCGTCATTGCCCAAATAAATAACCAAAGATTAAAAAAAAAAAAAAGAAAAAGTAGAAATAGTAAAAATATGGAGGTTGGTTTTTCTTTAATTATTTAAAAGTCCAAGTTTTAATTTGTTTCTGTGCAATAAATACAAAAGACACGTAAGTAGTTGTGTAGGATTTGGTGTTTTTCCATATCTGTTTCTTTAGATCTGCTGTCTGTGGCTGGATTCACATAAATTAGCTGAAGACTGGTGCCCCTTCTGCTTTGCCAGCCTGTTCCTTTGTGGCTTGAAGAGCAGGAGAACCTGGCATTCTGAGTCCTGCCATCCCCGCTGGTGCTGGTGCTGGGGGCTGATGGGCTGTGGGAGCAGGTGGGGCAGCCACAGCTGCCCCTGGCACAGGCAGCAGGGTTACGACCTGCTTCTGCTTCCTCTGCAGCCCAGCTGACCGGACATTGCGTCCCACCATGGGATGTTTATACGAGCTGTACACAAGTAGAAGTTGGAGTAGCTATTGCTGACACTAGCCCAGGAGCCTTATAAACAAGGAGAAAGTTACTGCTGTGATCTAATAATGTTCCATGTGATTCAGTTAGCTTTTTTTTTTTTTAATTATTATTATTATTATTTAAAGAGGAAATCTCACTCTTTTTTTTTTCCCTGAGATGAAAGCCCAGTTGTAGCTGCTGGAACTATAAGGGGCTCTTTTTCTTCAGCTGATATGGGGCTTGGGAGTGGAACTGCACAGGCAACATAGTTTAGTAGATATTAAGGGTCATCTGGTTTCTTTGATAGCTACTGGTTTAAATAGCACTAAAGTTTTCAGTACTGGTTTTTAGGCAGTACAGTGTATTTCCTCTAGATGGTGGTAGGTACCTAAAAATTAGATGTGCAGTAGGTTCATGATACCTTCCATAGCCCAGCTGTCCATAGGAATCTGTGAACATACATAAAAATTGTTAATGAAGTTTTAGTAGACCCAGGATTTGTACTGGGAGAGGTTTGAAGTTATCAGTGCTTGAATGAGCAGTAATAAAATTCAAGGGGCTTATTCCATAGTCCACTTTGTCACAGTCAGAAGAGCACTGAATTTCATTAGTGTATTCAGATGTAGGGAATAATACAGAATATCACTATGCCTGGTTTGCATTGATGCCTTGCAATTTAGTAAGATGTTCTTATGCAAAGGGAAAATGAAATGAAACTGTTTTGGGGTTTTTAAGATGGTACTGCTTTAAAATCATGGTTAATGGAGCTTATGTAAATCTTCATATGGTTTGTGGAAAACCTCATATACATGTTTTATAAATCTATATTGGCACTGTGTCTTTCTATAGACCCTTAAAGCATAAAGTACCCAAGCTGTATGTAAAACTGTAAGTGATAAGCTCTTAAAGGAGTCCGAGCCAAGTAGACAAAGGTAGCTTCAAGGTAATTTTTCCCACCACTAGTATTTGACAGTCTCTATAGTTTTACAGAATAGCTACTTAATATCATTTAGTTTTGTAATTGAATAAGTGCTGTATAACAGGATAAAAACCCCTGCAGAATATAACTAATATTGATGACTCCACAACTTTCCTGGAACATTCAGTTTCAATTGTGTTATAAAACATTTCTGTGGGGTCTTTAATAAGCCAAAATCTGGATTACATATGCCTAATTTTTGCAGCTATATGTATTATGTAAATTAACACTCAGGTCTGGGAAGAAATCAATTACAGGAGACCTGTTCTCATTTACAGAACGTAAGTACTGCTCTGTAACTCTGGTCTTCAGGCTCCTGCCCTCAGTGTGGTTCGAAAAGGAGCATCTGCATAGGTACTATAGTGACAAAAGGGATAACAATGCTGTTATTTTGGCAGCCAGTGGCATTCCCTCAGGAGCAGAACACATGCCTTGGGTACAAGAGCTAATTCTTGGAAAGTCATCTGCTCAGCTCTTCCCTGCAGGCTGTCTCTGCTCTGTGCCACTGCTCTCTCCTGCTTTTACCAGTCCGTTTCTCCTGTGCCTGATCTGGGAAGGAAAGGACGAGGCACACCTGCTCCTCTGCTGTGACCTGGGCCTCTCCACACTGCTTCTCTGTGCAGGTGTCTCTGCTGTCACAGCTGCCTCTGAGAGTGGGACATGAAATACAGGTGCTGCTTCTGAAAGCTGTGCTACTGCTGGTAACTTTGGAGCTGAAGCACTAGCTATAGCAAAACAAGGACTGGCAGTGAGAAAACAAACTAATCTGGAGTGAGAAAATGGTGCAAACTGGAGGGAAGGGAAAGAACACTTGCAAATTGTTCTCAGTCCCAGTTCAAGTTTATCATTGAAATAAGTTCCTCAGAAATGTAGCACAGAAGAAGAAAGCTTTCTCCAGCCTCTCCTTCATGAGGTAGTGAATGTACATGTGAGAAAGAAAGTTTGGGGGTTTTCTGCAGCTGTCTTCTCCAGTCTTTCTGCCTCTCTGCCCACCATCCTTTTTTACTTGCTCCTGTTCCCAGCTTTTGCTGAGAAAGTGGTGGTTTGTCTGAGCAACTGTAGGAAAATTTTTCTTTGGCAGCTGAAAAGTGCAACAGCTTCTCCAGGCAAAGGGAACCTGGCTGCATGGACTAGCCGTACTTCATGTTAGTCTTTGTCACAAGGGATAGACTGCATATGTATTTTTAATGAAATTTGAGGTTATCTAGTTCCTAGTAGCACTTACCTGAAAAGCTTCCTGTTTGCCACAGCCAATTAACAGAGGCTTGCCTTGATATCCAGATATCAGGCACTTCTACACATTTGTAAAATTCATAAATGTGATATGTAGCAGATGAACAAATCTAGGAATCACCACATGGTTGCTGTTAAAAAAGTGGGGTATTTATCTTTGCTATTTTGGAATTTTTTTTTACAGGGTACCAGGGATGTCTCTTAATGTCATTGATAATCAATAGCAGAAGAAGGTTATTAGCTCCTTATCCTTGTCCCTCAGCACTTAAATTTGCAGCCAACCACAGGTGATATGTCGCTTTCTCAAAGCCAGGAGTAGTGAAGCTGCTCAGGCAGAAACGGCACAAGACTTGTTACCCCTTTTTGTAGTGGGCAAGAGAATTACACAGAAATGTTTAAATGTTAAAAGAAAATAAACAGAGATGTTTAAATCAGTTAGAAAAGACATTTTATAGGGAAACACACTGACCAGCTTACAAGGCTTGATTCAACATTCCCCCCTCCCACCAGAGCCAATTTTAAATCCATTTCCTGCTCTTGACGTACCTATGTTTTTTCCCCTCTGCTGTGTTCAGTGTCGCAAATAACTTGTGTGGTATCTCTTGCAAAATTATTGACTGGATTTTCCATGTCCTACTCATTCGGTGTTCTTCATTGCAAGGGTGCTTTCCTAGCTTGCTTCTTCACTGAGAAATTAATTCTGGAAACAGTTACATGCAGGTGTGCTGGAACTGGAACGAGCTGGCTGAGATGAAATGATGAGAATAGGGTGTATAAATAACCACAGAGCTTCCTGTCCATAAGCCTCTCAGCACATGTCAAAATAGAAGTGAGAAATATCAGTATTTCTGTAATGTGTCTGAAAACTCATCAGGAATTTTTTGAAGACTGGCTTTCCTGCAATTTTTAAGCTTCTTCTGAGCAACTGAGACTTGACAAGGGGGTGGGGGGGTGGGGGCAGGGGGAAGAATCCCTTTTTTCCTGACTGCTGGCAAATGGCTGGTTTGCTGCCAGAGCCCCTCACCTGAGCACTTAGGCTGGAATGAGCAGTGGCCTGCTTTGAAATTTGCTGTTTCCTATTATTGCCCAAGGGATGGAAGCTTGGCATGGGGTAACCCGATACAGCCTGTTTTTGCAGGAGGGATGGGACCTCCCTTATATCCTGATGTCCATGTTTCCTGTCTATAATCGTCTATAATCATTACGACAGGCCTGATGCCGTCACAACGGGAGAGCTGCATAATTACTGACTGTCCCAGCCAGCACTTGCACAGGGCTTTAGGAATTGGGTTGCCTGGCCAAACTCTTAGTAAGAGGGAGGATAGTGGTGTTGGAAGGGTAAGAGGCTTATATGGTCTGGCAGTAGTTGCCTGGAGGGAAGAAGGCTTTGGAGAGTTGTAATTATGTCGACCATTTGGGGTTGAAGGATGTCTGAAAATCTGCTATTAATGGACTAGCAGAGGACCTATTTAATGGAAAACAGAAGTTTTCAGTTGCTGCCCTGGGCTCTCTGTTATTTCAGCAGCTCATCTCGATACAGGAGGAAAGCTGCAGTGGGAATCTGGGAATAAGCCCCCCAAAGGCAAGAGCGCTGTCTTGTTTGGGTAGTGCTTGGAAAGGGGTGGGTTCAGACAGGTTCTCCTGCTCAGAGGTCTGAATTGCAGGTGATGTGGATGTGTGGTGCCTACAGCCAGGTGATCTCTTAGTATCCCTGGGGTTACTTGGGGTGCATGTAACCAGTGTTGCATTTTCATACAATGTAGTGGCTTGCTGCAGGGAAAGTTGAGGCAGTGCGTTGCCTGCCCTGTTTTGCTTGATCCTCGTTATCACTTGCTGTTGGGCATAGGAAGTGTTGGGGCTGGCAGAAGTAGCTGCTGTGCAAATTCTGCTTGCAAATGTAGTGCCAGGTAGAGCTGGGAAAGCAAGTCTGTCTGTGGTGGTTTCTGGGGATGGAGGGTGAGTATGTTGCTTTTTTGGCTATCTTTTTAAATACTACTGTAGAAGGATTTCTTAGAAATCAGAAATTAGATCATTAGTGCAGATACTAATGCCAAGCATGGAACTCTCACAGTGGTCTTTTTTCCAGCAAAATTTTCAATAGACTTATGGTAAGCAATTTTTCTTTTCTTTTTTTCTTTAACAAAAGTAACATGAAATTACATAAATGTTTTACCTCGTAAAAATGAAAAGGTATAAAAAAAATCCGTCTTAAATAGAAGTTACCAGAAGCTATGCATACAGTACGATAAAACAAATATAACTTGCTAATAGTTGATAAAAGGTGTCATAAAGATCTATAAATTCTTCAGAAATTAAATGTTTATCAAAACCTGAAGCATATCAAGTTAAAATGGCACAGCTACTCTGAATCTCAAGTTTGAAATGTTGGTATGAATCCATAGAGAATTTGAGTAAACTGGTAAATAAAGATTCCCTCCACTTCTGTGCATTTGACAGATGCTGTATTTTAGATGTGATGCCTCTTTTTTCTGTTAATGCTCCTAAAACTGTGTTTTTCAAAATGTGGACTAATTCTCTCAAAAGGAGGAATCACAGTTAACAAAATGGAAAATCTGAATAAGTCAGGAATGCGTGAGTTCATGGAAAATTATGTGCAATCATGTGCAATATTTTGCAGCTTGGTAGGAATATAGCGTAAGTGTGAAATGGAACAATTAGTGATTTACGTAGTGAGATCACTGGACATGTGTACATACAAATGGGATGTAAACACAGACACCTCAATAAAAAATTTAAAAGCACATTTCACAGAAATTAATAGCTAGTTAAATAAGATGTCCTAACATTAATTTATCTTTCCAATGTAGAAAGTTTTAATATTCTTAAAATCTTCTTTCACATTAATTTTGATTCTTCATCTTGCACTGTAATTTATTTCTTACAGTTTATTATCTAGAAGTGGTAAATGGACTTTAATCCTTCACTCTAAAAAAAAAAACACAAAAAAGACCCAAAGCAACAAACAAACAGAACACTAACCCAAACAAAACAAAAAACAAAATACAAGCAAACAAATTTTGACTTCATCTTTACTTTAGCTCACAAGTGACACTCAATGCTATTATCTTTTTCTGAACCAGGAACGACAGCGGCTTGAGACCATCCTCAATCTGTGTGCAGAATATTCCAAATCTGACAGCGATCCTGCTGCAGCCACTACAGTTGCTGATGTTCAGAAAATTAACAAAGAGCTCGAAAAACTTCAACTTTCTGATGAGGATTCCGTGTTTGAAGACTCACAGATGAATCTGGAAATGAGGTTCAGAAGCCACTTGAAATCATCTGCGAGTGACTCTGATTTCTCAGAGCTGAGCAGCCACAGCCGTGGCACTGCTGCTTACCTGCCCTTGAGGGGGCTGAGGGCTGAGGAGCACTTCAGTGAGAGCACCAAGCCTCCACCTTTTGCTGCTCACAGCTTCCTCAAGGACGCCACTGAGTCATCCTACCTAAGCATCACACCAAAGGTAATGCTTTGTAGAAGGAGACAGCGTAATCCAGACTTGAAATCCACCTCTAGGAGTTATCTGTCCTGGCAAGGGCCACAATTAGACTGGCTTAGGTAGGGGAATTAATCTCAGAACTTGTACAGCTTTATAAGCCATCAAATATAGAAGATATAGCCAGCAAAATATAGCAGCCGGCAAATTATTATTCCATATCTTGTGGAAGCTAATGGTACTGGAAGTTGGTTTGTTTGTTTCGTGGGATGTACTGTTCAGGAAGAGTTTTAAGACCTTCCAAGGGAGAAAGATTTGCTTGAACAATTATAGCTACTTAAATAAAGGTTTCCAGAACCCTGCTTATCATCCTGCTGAGATGTAGGAGGGAAGAGACACTCTGCTGGTTTTTCCCAACCTGAGGCTCTTGTAAGAGGAGTATGTTTTCTCACACTCACATGGGAAGTGAAGATGAGTTGCCTGAGCCAAATTTACTTCCTGTCTCTTTCCTGGGGTTGGACCTAAGCCTCTTGCCAGATCAGCTGTTGTCTCTTGAGAATGATGTAGTGGCAGCAAGCCTTCTGCCCCTCCAACCCAACTGCTGCCTTTAATAAGCTGTACCTCCTTTCCTGTGTGCTTCTCACTGCTGTTTCATTACCAAAAGGAAGTTGTCCTTTAATAAAGGAGCGAACAGCATTCCTAACTATTTCTGTGCTCGTGCAGCAGCAGCCTCCTCCCAGCTGTGCTAGAGCAGCAGTGTAGCAAATCCCAGCGGCGGGCAGTGTGTTAAATAACTGGACTGAAGAGCTGGAGTCAGGAGGTCAGGAGTGAAATGAGATCAAGCAAAGCCATAAAAGTAGGTTTCTGTTTAACAAGTTCTCACCTTCAAAATACTTTGGCTCTTCTATTTACTGTTATTTACACACAGTATGATCTTAAGCATGGTTATATGCGTCAGGTGAATTGTATTTAACCCCTGCTATACTCACAACTTGAGAGTCAGTAGTGTGTGTGTAGAAGATGAGAGAGGTGTGACAGTAACAGATTTTCATTTCCAAAGGGTGATCTCTGTGGAAATCTGTCTGCCAAATCTTCTGGTGTAAAATTGTGTTGAACAGGAACATGCTATTATGGCTTGACTTGCTCTTTCCACATTGAAAAGATGGTAACACATGTCACTTACAAGTTGTTGTGGTCTTTTATTTCTTTCCCATTTGTTGTTTCGTTCATGCAAGTCAGAGATCCTATTTAAAATCCTTATTAGGAAGTTGCAATCAAAGATGTTATGTCAGCATTATCCAAACAGGAGACAGAACAAAAAGAGGCTTTGCTGCTGGGACTACTATTGCTAAATCAAGGAATAGTGTTCATTCATTCATTGTAAAGGGAGTTCTGCTAAGCCCTGAGAAAAGCACCGGCAAGCAATTGCATTAATGATGTGCTGCTCATCTTTAAATACTGAGCTCAGATTTGTTCAGGATAAAATGCCTACTCTCACAGTAGCCATTCATTAGCTGAACTGAGCCTCTCTTGAGCAAGGCTGTGTGGCCCAGAGGTGACTGCGAAGACCTGCAGGCAGCCCAACTCTAATCCTGCTTGGGGATAATGAACAAGCAGCCTTCCCAGAGGAAGTGGACTGCAAGTCCCTGGGGTCAGGTGAACATGAAGAATGCATTTCAAACTCAGTCCTGTTTGATTTAGTATTGGATGGTGTAAGATCCCATGTATTTTCTTCCTAATCTTGTTTAATTCTTGACACAGGCATCTAGTAAGGAAATATCAATGAAAAGTGGAGCATTAAGGGTGCTACTTCCTTAGTGCTACCTGGGGAGATAGGACCAACTTTTGTCCTTATTTTACAGAAGCCACCCATCTTCATGGCTGGTTACAAAAATGTCCTATCCTACCTCCTGGCCTGCATTAAATGAAGAGCTGAAATTTACCTAAAAAGTGTCTTCATCTGTCTGTGTTTTTTTTTATAAGGAAAAAATTGGATTTTGACAACCTGAATAGCACAGCATGTTAATTATTCTCAAAGGTTAAGTTTTAGTAATTCCTTTAGAATGAATAGTATTTACTGCTAAGTATAGTATTTACTTCCAATGCCTGGAAGTAAAGTATCATGTTTGTTTCTGTTGTACACCTCCTAAATATAGAAATAGCAATATAGTAGATAGGAAATATGTAATGGGTTCAAAACCAACAGTGCCATACTTGTCTAAAGTGAAAACCATATGGAAGGGGGCAGAAAAGGCAGCATTTGCCTCTTTTTCTAATGAACCTCTTATGATGTGCAGTTGCAGATACCAGAATGCACCAGTGAAGAGCAGAGAAGGCAGGAGCTTGGTCAACTGGAGGAGGAACGCATAGTAATACTGAATAACTTGGAAGAACTTGAGCAGAAGATCAAAGATTTAAATGACCAGATGGATGAATCCTCAAGAGAGGTATGAAAATATGGTTTTGGTTTTCAATGTCTTGGCTGTTACGTGTGCTTCCATAGCAGAAGTCTGATGGGTTCAGCAAGTACAACATGAGGGAACTCGTGGATGTGTGTAGTCTTCATATTCTGTGCTTTTTCACCAGAATCACAAACCTGGCAGTCTCCTGCTGTAAAGGGTGTTTTTTCTCCAGTGGGGGGATGCTTATAATGCTTGGATTAGCTTTTCCCAGCTGTAACCATTACACTCTGAAATGGAATTGGAGCAGTCTTGCTTATTTAATGGCCACTCAGTTAATCCAAATACCTTGGGTCACTTGGGAGTTTTATGGTGGTATGTCCTGTGACTGTTTAAAGAAAAAGGAAGTGAGACAACTTCCTATCAATCCTCCTCAGCTTTACAGTGGCAAGGGTAGGTTGGCAGCCTGTTGAGTTCTGGAATCTCACAGTTGCAAACTAAGCTAGCCAGGCATTTGTGTTCTGCCTGCTCCAATTATCAGCAACGGGAAAGAAACAGCTGTTCCAGAAGGGTTTCCTATGGAGCCTGGGCACAGAGACAGTATCATAACAGGAGATAGCACAGAGAAGAGTTAGAAAACAAAAAATTTTGGAAAAAAGAATCTTCAAGCTAAAGTTGGTTTGGACTTTATTTTGCACTATTTTATGTGCAATTTTACTTTTTCACAAATTTGTGACCTCTTCTTAACTTTTGTTCCAGAAAAACCTATGCTTTTTTTATCCTCTCCTTTTTGAAAAATATTTCTCTCTTGTGAACCAACTCATTCCCCTCCTCCTGAAAATAATGTGTATCGAGATTTCTTCTGAATCTGGACTGCTTCTGAAAGATGTTTTGTGTTCCTAGTTGGATATGGAATGTGCCCTTTTGGATGGGGAGCAGAAATCTGAAACAACAGAGCTGCTGAAAGAAAAGGAAATATTGGATCATCTAAACAGGAAAATAGCTGAACTGGAGAGAAATGTTATTGGTGAAAAGACAAAGGTAATTCAGTTATTGTAGCCTGCTGTGTTCTCTGTTACCCTCGATTTTCAAAATATTTTTATATGGGTAATATTAATGGAGCTTATTTGATGAAATACTGCCTGTAAGTAAGTTTTCTTCATAAATATGGAAGAAAAATTTATTTTCCCTGTCATTTCCCTTTCACAGTATTGTTTTCCAAGGTATGATTGACAAGCAGAAGATAGTAAGCTAAAATAGAAAGACCTGACCTACTGTGAAGATACTTTTATTAATAAAAACACCCCATATAGGCTTGTACTTGGGCTACCTGTTGTTTAAAAGAACAGTATTAATTGAACTGTTCCCTCCTTTATATAATTTGGAGGGAAAAAAAGAAATTATTTTCTCAGCAAACGAGCAAAATGAAAAAGGGGCAGTTTTTATCTAATATCATATAGAATACATAATATAAGACATCCATCAAGTATGTAATTTTAAAGTCATTATATTGTTTTGTTTGCTGACTGAAAATTTAAGTACTGAAGACTATTCCCTCTGTAATTAAGTCTCAGAAATTAATTAGTTTTGATATACAGTCACATACTCTCAGCTACACAAGAAATAGATAGGCACATATTTCCAAAATAAGATAACAGGGTAAGAAGTTTTAAGTGCAGAAATGGAAAGGGCCTGCAAGATGAAGTTGCATCACTCAAGGCAGGGAGTGCTGGTTCCCTCCAGCAGGCTTTTTGCTGGCCTCTTCAGGCATGCAATTCCCTTCTCCACAGGGGATCTGCCACAGCCAATAATACGTCAAGGTCAGGAAGTTTTTCCAGGGATTTCAGCCAGCATTGTTTGCTTTTAAAATTTTATCCTCTGCCTCATAATTTAGGTCTGTCACTTGTGGAATTGCTCTAGCTAGTCTCTCTTCTTTTCTTAAGCTTTCCAGAAATATCTGTAAGTTCTGCATTTTTTGCTTAGAAAAGCTGCATGTTTTTAGCACGTCCACAGTTCCCATTCAATTCACATTTTATAGCTTGCATTGTTTTATTCTGAGCTTTCTATCCTCAATTTCTGCCTGCCCTGTCAGGAACCTGGCTGCTGGTTTTTGGCTCTGCTTATCAAGCTTGTGTCTGAAAAGGAGAATGGTGGTCCCACATTTCCACTCTGTGTGGAGACAGTGCACATCCAGTTTGAGTTTGGACCTCCCTGAACTTCCCTGTCTGCACTTTTCTTTGTGCTTGTGTACCCCTCACTGATCCTTCAGCTTTCAGTGTGGCCTCTGGTCACATTTTAAGTTGCCTATGGGACATGTTTCATACTTGATTTTAGCAGAAAGATGAGTTTAAAGTGGATATCAGCAGACAGGGTGTGCAACCAGATGCCCTTCAAAAGAATGCTGCTGGAAGTTTTGGTTGGTAAGCGGTAATAAATAACACGTTTGGAAATTCAAGAGATCTTTTGTATTGGCTTTCCAGTAGCCTGAAAGTTCAGTTAAACTAATGGAAGTTATTGGAAAATCTAGACAAAATTTAAATTTCCTTGCAGCCACCTGTTAGTGTGTAGGTAGCAAATGACAGGTCTAGATTAAATTTTCAGGTGAAATGAAACATGGAAAGCAGCCTATAAAAAGCACTTTTTGTTTAAAAGGCAAGTTCACTCAAAACATTTTTTTCAGTATGAGGCATGGCACTATTCAGATCAGCTGCAAAATTTAGTTGTGTTTTCTTTTGTGTTCCTCTTTGTTTTAAACAGACAAAGAAACCCAGTTGTGAGTGTGTGCTCTAAATGTCAAGCCATGGCTGAGCATGGCTCAGTTAATACTGAAATTATCTTTGCAGGAATACACTCACAGTTGGTTTTTTTTTTTTTGGTTTTTTTTTTTTGGGAATATGTCTGGAAGCATTGCAAAAAAAGTGAAAGTTGAAAATAGAAATGGGAGATGGGCTTCTACAAAGGGAGTAAAGTATAAAGTGACAGCGTAAGTGTTCTGGGGAAAGTAGTGTCATCCAGAAAAACAGATGGCACTGATCCTATCAACAAATAAAAGTTCTGGCAGGCTTGAAACAGTAGCGTTTTTTAAAGCTTGATTGTTGTATCTATGTTGAAGTTCAAGCAATGCAGATCTGCTGCAAGATAGTCAACATCTTGGCTCTGCAGTAATACAGAATCAGCCCCCACCCACAAAAAGGGAGCTCAGGTGGAGGTGATAGCTAGTCTCTTTTGCTGAAATAATTTGATACTTAGGTCAGAATTAAGGCTTGGGTTTTGACCAGGAGTTTCCACTCTGCTGATGGTACTTTTTGTGTTATGTCTTGCTAAAACAAGTGTCCCAGTGTCTACTGGTTGGTCACAGTTTCTATTAGTTGCCTTAATATTTCACCCCTACTGATAGCTGGGGTCTTGGTTTTTGGTGAGGCTTCAAGGCAAGAAGCTGTTGGGGTCCCATATCTTGAACAGTGGTTACATTTCTGCCAGGGTAAGGGAGTGATATCTGAATACACCACATGGTGTTCGTTATCTGGAGGTGAGAGGGAGAGTTCATTTGATGGCGGGGGCATTAGTGCTGTGTCTCGGTCCCTCTGCGAGCCTCTCAGGAACCCTTGGCCAGTCCCGAGTCGGCAGACACCGGGGGGGCAGCCCCGACACGGCCAACAGTGGGGAGACACTCTCTGTGCCCCGAGGGCACCTAGGCTGCTCGCCTTGCAGCCAAGGGCACCCAGGCTGGTCACCTTTGCAGCTGAGGGCAGAGACACTAGAGGCATTGGTAGAAGATAAAGGGCCCACTCTTAGCAGGGGTAAATCCAAGATTTATTGGGAGTCCAAAAAGGAGATCCTCAGGGGGCCTCCTGCCAAGAGCCCCAGGAGATGTGCAAAGGTTACATTTAAAGGGAGGTGGAAACCAAAAGTAGATAACATTTTACTAACCAATAAGTGACCCTAAGAGATGGGTACCGGGGGATAGATATTTAGGACAGCATATGGGGCAAGGCTTGGGGGCCTGATCCCTAGCCTCTGGCTAATCACTCGACGACCTGGACTGAAACTTCTAGATGGAGGGATGGGATGGTGAGTGATTGACAGAGAGCCAGGGTGGGGGTTTGCAGATGATCTCATCCTGAGAGAGGGATAACACAGGTAAAGGGAGGGGAGTACAGTCTGGGATAAACCATTTGGGAAAAATATAGGGATACAAAACAAAACTACTTCAAAGTATTACAGAGTATAAAAATGCACTGCAACAGTGCTGTATATGATGACATTTGTCTCTGGAGCAGCTTGAGCATCTCATGAAATTTGCTACTGATCTTGACACCTATTGACAGGAAACTCCTGCCTTCTTGAGTCTTATCCTTACCCATACACCTGTTTGAAAAACTGTGAAATTCTTAAAAAGAGAGATAATAAACTACAATCTAATTTTTTGGCCATGTTATGTACTTGAAATGAACTGTTTGTAGAAGCTCTTATACTACCTTCTACCTAACTATTTAGGATTTTTTTTTAATGCCTGTGCACATTTCATTTAGGTGATAACACAAATTTTGACAACTTTTTCAGAGTATTAAAGTCACAATTTTTAGTCCTTGCAAGAAAAAGAATTGACTGGAAAACATACTGGGAGTCAGAAGGCAGGAGTGAGTTCAGGATTGGGCTGTCGGTGTGCTCTTTGCTGTGATGCAATCTCTCTGTGTCCCAGCCCCTTGCTTGTAAACCAGGGATGTATTTTGTGAGTGGGTTTGTACATTATGTGTTAAGCTGCATGCTGGTCTCATCCGAGTCCCATGCTCAACCCTCTCAGATCATGAGGCAGGACTAATACGGGAAGAGGACAAATGAAAGAGTGGGGAAGATGATGTAGTGCACACCCTCAGGGTAGTTGAAATCTTTTCCATTGCCTTTGTGATTCTGCCACCACACACATTAGAAGGAGTGAAGCACCTTGTAATGGTTTTCTTGGGTTTGGAAAATCAGAGCTATGGGTGATTGAGTTTCTAAAAGATGACAAAACCTTTCAGGACCCCTGTGGACTTGGGACAGTTCTCATGTGGTACCTGGCCCGTCTACGACCTACCAGTGCTGTCAGGACTCAGTTGTCCTGGCTGGAGTAGCTACTTCCAGAGCTGTTTCACATGGCCTGTGCTTTCAGCTGTGCTGGAAAACATGCTAGCATATGGAGAAAAGTCCAACTTTCCCTCCTTGTCTGGTCTTCTTGAGAACAGCTTCCTTTCTTCTTCCTTTCTTCTCTACAGAAAAAGATGATGACCTACATATGTGAATATCAGCTATTAAGCTATTAATCACAAGTTCCATTTATGTATAGAGAGCCCTGATAAGTCCTTACTAACACAATTTGACAGATACAGCTTGAAGCTCTCTGGGAAAGAGCTTAGTTATAGATCTTGACAAAATTACTTTGAGCACAGCTTGCTCAAGAGGGAGTTGAGCTGGGCAGTATGTAATAAGTTAGTTACCATTCATACAGAAAAAAGAATTATTATGAACCACCTTCTTCTGTCCTATCAACCTGCTTCTTATGCTCCTTTTCATATGCCTGGCATACCTGTTATTTTCTTCTCTTAATAGCTTTTGCCGTGAAACTGACTGGAATTTAGTGACAAAGAATAAAATTGTGGCAAGTTTAATGCATCTGTCCTTAAAGAGATGGAGGAATGCAAGAAAGAGTAGTCAGAAAATACAGAAAAGGAGCATGTACAGTTTGCACAGGAGACACTGTTTTATTTCAGTGGAGTTTTCTGGTCAGTTATATGTAATTACATTTCTGAGAAACCTGTGAGACTAGCTGATTCCATAGTAAGAGGGACTTGAATGTGCATGTCTGAAGTCTAGTGTGGTTTATGAGATGTTGCTACCTTAAAACATGATGATTTATAGGTGAGTTGGACTGAGGAAGATCCTGGAGTATTTCAGACCTAGATCATGGAAAGTATGAAAAATGAATCATTCTGCTTGTTGGGATTTTTATTTCATTTGCCTTGTAGGCTTCTTTACAATTTCTCTCTGAAATTAACACATACCTTGGGGTTTGGAGGGGGATTTTTTTTGTTTGTTTGGGGGGGTCTTGGGTTATTTTTTTTGTTATTTTGGAGGACAGGGAGATTTGGAACATTGGTAAGTAAGCTCAAATCACCTAGCCATACAATGCATATCACAGTGAGCTGATAAAATGATAGGGTTCTTACTTGTTTAGGGAGGTTTTGCCCAGTTTTTAGCTAGATTTTCAAGAAGTTTTCTCTATTTTGTCCAATTTACTTTAATTTCTTCAGAGTTTCCATGAGTTTATGCAGAAAGGTTGGTTCACAGGGAATATGTCCGTGCAGCCACATGTTGGTCTACGGTTTTAGCCAGCCAGCCTGCATGCAATAGCAGACTGGGATGGAAGACAAATTGAAAAGCAGCAGCTCTCTGCAGAAAGGGTGTGGAAAACCACTAAGGCTTAAAGTAGCAGCATTGATCAGGTATAGGGTATTGTCAACCACTGGAGACAGCACCCAAGCAATTTTGTTTCTCCTTCTTCCTGTTCCCATTCCTGTAGGGGCTGTGATTGCCTTTAATACCATCCTTTTCTCTCCTCTCTGTCATGATCATCTATGAGTTGTATTGTGTATATACAGTTTGGGTTCTTTTGCTCTTTCTTTGCCCTTAAATCAATTTTACCAGATCTAAAGATTGGTTTCCTTTTCTGACCTGTGTTGATCACCTATGGTTGGTGTTCATACTGTGTATCCTCTGCTGACATCCCATCGCTGCCTTTGGGGACAGTGTCACACGTCAATTCTTTTTACTGCTATCCTCCACAATTCCCTGAAGTCCTCCAAAACTGATCCAAGCATTGCTCCAAGCATGATCAAATCCCAAGTTTGATCAGTCCTGCTTTGTATTTGGGCTGACCCCACATTTGTTCATAATGTTCATGTAGAGGCAGACCATAGGCCAAGTTGGGCAGTAGGCTAAGACCAGATGTTGCACTTGTTTTCTCCGGAAATAGGATGTTAAGAATTCATCACATCAGCCAGACTACAGCTGATGCGCCTCTGGCATTCGCACTGCGGCTTTCTGCAGAGAGGTATTAACCAAGTCCCAGCTCCTGCGGTTAAATGAGCATGAGCAGCAGGAGCATGGGTTCTGTTTCAGCTGTGCTGCCAGTTGCTCTGGAGCAAACAGATGTGGAGTCAGCCACAGACCTGTCTCAGCTGCATCTTAGATTTGGCTTGCAAGGTCACAAATATTTCCCCTTCTAGACGAACTTGTCTTGATTCACTTATAGAAAACACTGCATGAAAAATTTCTCATTCACTTCTCTCTTCTCATGCTTTTTGTAAATCAAATGGACTTTGCACAGCCTGAGACATCAGTGAACTTAACTCCACAGCTGCAAAACATGTAATGCCTCTCATTGCTGAAAGTGATATTTCCTGTTAAGACTGCACATTTTGAAGGGAGCCAGTTTGGTGGAATCTTAGCACTTCCTATGCTATAAATAGACCAGATGAGTATCGCTTTCAATCTCAAAGGAATAAGTTTCTAATTTCTTGAGGCGTGTAACAGTATCTCCGGCAGGGAGATACTCAGGGAGTTTTATCCTTGATGATGTCTCCTCACACTCGAGGTTGGACTTGCTTGTTGATGAATGAGCATGCTTATAGCTGTGCATAGACATTTAGAGAGCTATTTATAGCTTCGGAGGCACTGCAGCTAAGGTCAGAGAAGTCCTTGCTGCTTTGGATGGCTAGGTGGGCAGAAAAGGCAAGTGTGAAACAAGGTGGAAGACTGAGGGCTGAATGTTAAATGGACAATCAAGTTTGTGAGGAGGGGAACTATCAGTTTATTCATAGCTTTCCTTCTGTATTGGAAGTAAGGAGGATTCAGCAAATGGGGCTTCTTGGGAACAGCACTCTGGAGGTGACATCACAGGAGTTGCATGCTTCTCCCTCATTGTGCAGCTCCCTTGTGCTACATCCTCTGTATTTCTGATGCCTGCTGTTGTAAGACAGAGGCTACTACAGGAAGTTCAGGTCATAAAATATGCTGGCTCAGTTGCTGTTTTCACAAGCTTAATAAAATCTACTTGTGTTCAGCATAATGTTCGTCTGATTGTATGAACTGAGAAGCTGCACGTGTAAATGAACATAATTGAGCTGGGACTCTGGTTGATAGTGGACTTGTATAAAAATTCTTCCCATTGTTTTTATATACTGGGAGAACTGAATTCCAGCTCCTGGTCCCACTCAGAGATAAAACCATAAAGAAAGCAGGCAGCTAATAAATGTTTATTTGTATACCTCTGCCATGCATGGGGGTTTGATAAACATGTCAGGCATAGCAAAGAGAAAGTTTTCCCACAGTTTGAAATGGCAAGTGCTGTATACTGAAAGACATTGCTTCTCTATGGCAAAGGGTGGTGCAATGTCCAATCATACAGTACCTGCTGTACCACACATTTGATTTCAAAATTAAATAATAGTTGGGACTGGAAAGAGTGGAAATGAGTATATGCTGTGACAGAACTCAACTGTTCTTGGAGTAATCAGAATACTACTAATTTTTGAGTATTAAGGAGAGCTAGAGACCATCTGGAAGGAGATGCATTACCACCGAACAACAAGTAGGAAAAGAGAGCTCTACAGGTGCGATGCTACAAGATAGCAGAGAGCCTGGCTTCAGAAACTTACTTGATTATTTTTGCCTGACATATCAGGCATAAATTGTTTTTTTCAGTTATTAATTGCTGAATTTGAGAAAATGCATCTGCCATGTCAGCCAGTGAAAGACATTGAAAAAATGCTCTGTGCTCTGATTTATTGGTTCCCAAACTTTGGTCCATAGATAAATAACAGTCTACAGCCAAGCTTTAAGTGATGTGCAGCCAGTCTTTGGAGCTATTTTGCACAGTAAATCATGTAGTATTTGATTACAAAGATTAAAAGGCCAAAGGCTTTGGAGGGTGAGAAGCAGTGTTCTGAGTACTGTTGCTTGAGTGGAACAAAAGGAAAGTTGAACTAGTTGAAGGAGACCAGGAAAGCTGTCCCCTGTGATCCCCATGGACAGGTTGCAGTTCCTATATCCTGAAGCAAATTTGCTCGATCACTTGATATTTCTGCTGCAACAGGATTTCCTGGCCAAGAGTTATTTCTTTATAATGCTCTGTCTCATTCTGGCTTGTCACTGCTAAATGTATTTATCTCTACAGAGCCACACAGGCATGAAATTGATTATCCTAGGAAGGTCCATTTCTCTCTCACTACCAAACTACAGTCATTTTCCATCTACTTTGCTTTCTAAAAACTGCTCTTTCTCAGCTTCATCAGTTACCTCACTGACATGGCTACAGTTCCCTTATTTGTTTTTTTTCTTACATTAAGTGAGACAAGTGTTTGGGCAAGGGGCCTTTAACAGCACAGTGATGAGGGAGAGAAATAATCACCCCCACTAAAATGATGAATGTTTTGCTTTGATTCTTTTGCATCCCACCACTGCATTTCAACTAACAAGGTTTCTGTTTCTGACCTGCATGGTTCAACTGCTTAGTAAGGTTTTGCCACACACTGTCAAATCACTAACAACTGCTTGGGTTTGAAGGTAATTGTCTTTATTTTCTGGTTCATGCTTCAGGAAAAGTTAAAACTTGATGCTGAGAGGGAGAAACTAGAGAGGCTTCAGGAGCTTTACTCCGAGCAGAAGACGCAGCTTGATAATTGCCCTGAATCCATGAGGGAACACTTACAGCAACAGCTGAAGAGGGTCAGTAGCAAGTTTCAAGATTGCACTATTTTTTTTAAATTTTGTTGATTTTCAATTTTTATTTTTTTTTTTTTAGCTAAGTGTAACATTTCCTCTTTCAAGTATCCAGTGTCTGAACATATTTGCAACTTAGAATTGTAACAGTCATGAGGGTTATGGCTTGTGGATTTTTTGTGGAATGCTTGTAATAGATTATACGCGTGATTGCAAACAAGTAACGTGCAAATGTGTGGATTAGAAATTATTTGGTGTTGAACGTTTCTAAAGCTTTGCATCACTTGCCTGTAATTAGCCCTTTAGGCCTGCTGGGTTATTTGGAAACTGTTGTGATGTTTAGATGGATGGTGGAACATCATTCTTTATCTGTGTGAGCAAAGAAGAAAATTGGCCAGTAAATTACCATTTCAGTGAAGCTATGGATAACTTCTTTTTTTTCAATATATAACTTAGCTGTTAGCCTTAACTGTAGTTTGAAAAGTTAATTTTGAAGATTTTACCACTTGCTAAAATAGCTTTATTTTGTTCTATATTTTCAACAGCTTCACATTGGTATAAATTAACTTTTCATAAAGTCTAATTGCAACTTGATTTTAGTTTGTATTATTTGTAAGCAAAAAAAATAGAATATTGGCAGTGAAAGCACCCTTAGTTTCGGTGAAAAAGTCTTAATATTCATTAGCCTTAAGTAGGTTATACAGCACATATAGTTAGCTTTAGTAGGTGGGGAAAATTTTAGAAGCATCAGTATGGGACGCTCAAGATGCCATCTAAAAGTTAAATCTTTTTTCTGTCTTGGGAATAAAGGGTGTAATAGCAATAATGAAAAAAGGACTTTTTCTGCTTTATAGGAAATACTTTTTAGATGTTTTATTCACAGAATTCTATTTTGTTTTTTTGAAGAGCAAAAAAAAAGCCCAGCTTTGGAAAGAACAATGTTAAATTCTCAGTTGCTACAGAAAGTTTGCTTGTTTTGAGACACTTAAAACTTTTGTGTATTATCTTAAAAAAAGGAAGAGTATTATGTACTGTCTCATACATATTAAAAGGAAAGGAAGCTTTTCCTCTGAAGTCGCATGCTTGAATGTACTGATTCATGAGATGCTGCAGTCATGTTGCTGTGGGATGGTAGTAAATCTCTTTTCACTACTGACCACCAAGATGCTTCTAGAAGTCTGTTTGGTTAAATTTTTTAAATTATTTTTTTAATGATTTTTGTTCCTTGCAAGTCGTCTTAATAATGATTTTGGATTTGAAAGTGGGACAAAACTTGAAATGTGGGGGTATGGTTGTGTCCAGTTAGTTCTATTGCATATTGTTGTAGACCAGTTGCAATGGGAGTTTGCTGTGGCTGCTGTGGTCAATGCAGTAAAAGTTATCACTGAATTAGTGCCCAGTAGCTTCAAACTGATCTCAAAATGTGAGAGCAGTCGTGAAATGATTGTAAGTATTTTACCCAAAATAGAGAAAATATCTTCCTGAAAAATAACTGGGACTCCCAACAAAAGAAGGACATGGACCTTTGTGAGTTCAGAGGAGGCCACAAAGATGACCAGAGGGCTAGAGCATTGCTCTTGTGAGGAATGGCTGAGAGAGCTGCGTTCAGCCTGGAAAAGGAAGGCTCCAGGGAGTCCTTACAGCTCCTTCCAGTACCTAGAGGGGTCTTCTACAGAATTGGAGAGGCACCTTTTAAAAGAGCAGGTAGTGATAACCCAATCACATTAAACTGAAAGAGGGGAGGCTCATATAAGATGTTAGGCAGAAATTTTTTACACGGAGGTTGGTAAGGCTCTGGAACAGGTGGCCAGAAAACTTGTAGGCTCATCATCCGTGAAAATGTTAAAAGTTAGGGACTTTGGATGGGACTTTGAGCAACTTAGTCTAATGTAAAGTTCCCTGCCCATGGCAGGGGTTTGGAATGAAGTGATCTTTAAAGTCCCTTCCAACCCAAACCATCATGTGAAATACCTTAGTCTGCATCATGTTCTGTTGTGCTACTTTACTGACAACAAAGAAGGCACAAATGAGACCAATTCCCTGATGGTTCTCTGGGGCTTCAGTAATTTTTGCCCAGGGGAGTGGGCAGCCAATTTCACTGTAGCAGTTGGCTGCAGGGTGGGGCTGGAGTTGGGGTTGTAGTGGGCAGATAACGAATTCCGAATTCTTGCTTCCTTGTACCTGAAACACAAATATACTCTCCCTGTTGGGCAGGAAGTGTATTTTAAAGGCCCCCAGTTGGCTTTTTCATCATCAGTTGCCTTCTCTGAAGTCTGTTCTATTGCCTTAGTAGCAATTACTCTTGTGTACAATAGGCTAAATTTACTGACTCTCATGGCCCAGGCAAAGCCTTTTGGTATTTTTGGGGATGCTGAAGATGTCTGGTTAGTTCTGTATTGTAGGTAACTGCTTTCCTGTAAATTTTACCCAACACCTTTGCTTTTGATCTCTTCACGATCTCCTACAAGTGAAGAGCACGTCTTTGGAGAGTAAGGGGAAAATATTTGTATTCCATGTATGAACTTGGATTCTTCAGTTTCTGCATCCTGTGTCTTTCTCTGGTACACTGGAATCTGCTTTTGAATTCCTTTTATAGAGACCTGTTTTAGTAGTAGCTTATCTTGGCCACTAATCTTTGCCTTAGGTTGAAATAAGAAAAGGAACAAGTTTGCATTCTTCCAGGATGTAGGTTTTCTTGTGTAGCAAGTCATGTGTCTGTTTTAGAGAGCCTTTCCTTTTACTAATGCTGCAATTATTGAATACACCCTTTTCTTCAACACTCTGAAACTTGTAAGCAGGAATTCATATTATGAATGCACAGATGTTGCAGGAGGGAAGATTAGCATTCATTTCTCGTGCTGAAAAGCACCATGCGTTTTATCTCATCATCCCTAAGCGGAAAGCAGGTGTGTTCTTATTTCTTGGTTCATTTCTGCAGCATTCGACTTCTTTTTCTGACAACACATGGTATCAGTTCAGGGGAATGCGTAAAAATTTGCTGGTACATTTTCTGAAGTACTGTCTGTACCTATTGGCTAGGGGGGATGACTAGAGTCCCTAATTGCACAGAGAGCAATTTTCAGCAGTTAATTCCATGTGCAGTTCTCTAGGTTACTGGTGCAATACTTTGTCCTTTTTGGTTGGAAAGCAGATGTCCTCTGAGTTTGGCATCTGACAACCTCACCAGGTGGGTTCAGGCTTTGGTGGTGTCCCAGCCAGGCTACAGCAGAGCCCAGCCAGCTCGGGAGGCTGCACTTGCTCTGAGTGCTGCAAAACAGCTCCCTCATAGTGCAGATGCTTCTTAGCAAGAGGCGCAGTAGGAGTTGATGGAGAAAGCAATATCAAAACAATAATTAGCCCTGTTTATTCTCTTATTATGCAAGAAGGTCATTAAAAGTATTGAGATCCTGGTGAGACATGTTGTTGGAAATAGATAAATATAATTTTAGGTTGATGTTTGTGTTTGTAAGTACCTCTACTGTGGTGTCAGCAAAAGCATTATTATGTTTTTTTATATTACCTTTTTCTTTTTTTCCTTAAGGATGCTGATATTCTGGACATAGAAAGCAAACACTTTGAAGATTTAGAATTTCAGCAGCTTGAACATGAAAGCAGGTTAGATGAAGAGAAGGAAAATCTGACACAACAGCTCCTGCATGAAGTCGCTGAATATCAGCGCAGCATTGTCAGTAGAAAGGTAACAACATCAGCACTGGATTAATTTGTTCTTTGTTGTTGAGCATAAGGGCAAGGAAAGGGATCTACAACCTGCCTATCTGCAAGAAATAATGCAAAACATTCCACTTTGAATGAATTTTTGAAGCAGAGAATGGCCCAGTGGCATCCCACATAGATCAAATAATATCCTTATCCAAGAAGAAAGAAATAAGTAACATTTCATGCCCTGTTTACATATTTCATATGAAAATCAAAGCCCTTAATTTGCTCAAAAAAAGTACCAAAGCTTTGGTTTTTTCTTTTTTTGTCTTTAAGAAAGGAGATTTGTTCTCTCTGGACGAAACTGCAGTTATTTTAGGCTTGTTAATGATTTTTCTGTTAAATGGTTTTGTTAAAATAATAGTAGAACACCAGATTAAGAAAAGACAGTAATTTTAAAAATCAGTTTGAAAGGTATTATCTCAATCAATTAATACCACTTTTTTCAGAAATCACAGGTTGGATCAATAACCAGTTCTGTTTAGTATATGGATGCTTGTCACTATATTATCAAAGAATACATGCAATTATTCCTTTGTCTCTTGAATAAGTTTTCTCTTTACTGTCTAATTCTTATTTATCTCCTTCAGAGCAGTGAGCTGTCTTGTACAAACTTATTTTCCTGCTGCTTAGCCATGCATATGAAGTGAACTTTCATGAGTAGGATTTTTGCTGCAGGTTGTCTTGAGATTTGAAAATAAATAATGTAATTTGTGGTTTTCTTATATTAGGAAAAGGTTTCTGCTCTCAAAAAACAAGCCAATCATATTGTCCAACAAGCACAAAGAGAACAAGATCATTTTGTAAAAGAGAAAAACAACTTAATAATGATACTGCAAAGGGTAAGTATTTTTTGTCTTTCAAACATTTTTGGCAATAAAAGAGCATTTCATAGAATAAAAGAATGTAGAGCAGAAGAAGAACATCAGTTGTGCAAAAGATAGCAAGTTGGTAATAATGTGACAGACATTCACCTTCAAAAAAAAAAGGAAATCTTTTGCAGTCAGTCAGCAGGTGTTCTTAAGAGAAACACTGCTGGTATTTGATAATCAAGAGTGTTTTAGAGGTGCTCTCTTTCCCAAGGACTCAAGCAGAGGCACCCGCCCACATGCTAAAGCTGGACGCCTGTGTTCCCTTTGTGGCTAGTGGGACTCTGCACAGAGTGCTCAGATTTTTGGCTTTAATAGCCCCTGTGAGGCCATGAGATGAGCTACTGCTCATCAGCTAACGTCTGGTTAATAAGAAGCTGTCATAAACCCTTCATGTCCATTTTATATTTTGCTTTTAATCATGAGAGAAACCATGTTTAGCTCACTAAGCAGAACCATCATTTTCAGAACGTTGAAGGAGCCAAACCTGGTTTGGCTGTGGTTGTTAAATAAAGCATTTTATTTGTTTGTTGTTCTGTATCTCCAATTTTGTTCAGTTCTGTTCTAAAAGGATGAAGCTGAAGCTCTGCTATGTGCTATGTAGTTTCAGTCTTGTGTCCCAGTGTGCTTCTTCACATAGTAAAGGAAATGGCTAACATTTATTTTCACTACTTGGCTTTTGTTATTTAATATAAAATGTCTGGTTTTAACAGGAAAAAGAAAATCTCTGTAATCTGGAAAAGAAATATTCCACACTTTCTGGAGAAAAAGGATTTCCTGTCAGTCCCAATAGTTTGAAAGAGGTAAAGAGCTTCTCTGCTTTTGACGTTACCGTAACTAACTTTTAATAATGCCTCATACAAAAGCACTTCAGTATGTATTATTGAGTGAAGTCCTAGTCATCAAATCTTTGCAAAATAATTTCATACCATTTTTTACACTTATTCGTAGAAGGATAGATTCACTAGTGAGCAAAAATAGCTTCTCTTGACATTCTTCCAAATGTAACTGGTATCGTTTTAATCTCTTGCTGTGGAGAAATTATTGGTTTTATGTGTGTGGAGTGTGCGTGTATGTCTAATTTTCTCAAAATAGACAATCAAACCTCATTGAAGTAAAGAAGAATTAGATCTGGGAATAACTGTTCAAGTACAAATACAATTTGGTCTTATTTTTGCACTGTAGATTTTATTATTGCCTCCCTTCCTCATTCTAAGACCCTTTACTAAAGCATGACAAATGTACATTTTGTTCTTTTTAAAAAGCATTGATTTGAAGACTTCTAGCTATTGTGGTTCTAAGATATGTATTGAGCTATTTATTTCACTTTTTTTGAACAGTTAAAGGAAGCAGAAAATTTAGCATTTAAAATACACTGTCAGGCATATGTGGCTGCTTCATTAACTTCTTCTTAAGAGTTCTGACTGAACTTGCTGGATCTGCTTGTCTTGAAGCCCTGACCAAGGTCTGCCACATATAATGATGTAGGTGCCACTCTGGGAAGTTGGGCTCTCGAAGTCTAAAGCAACCACAACCTTTCAGTACCTGGGAACTGGGGTCTTGCTTATATGATCTCCAAGTTCCCAGTGTGCAATTTCACTTGTCAGTGGGATTGAGCACCCTTCCTTTCTTGCTTAGACTTTCAGTGTCCTAGGTTGTGTTCTGACCTGGACATCTGTCCTCCCACCAGAACATCTGGCAAGTCTAAGTTTCAATTTTTTCCTTTTGAGATGGATCTGCCCATTCTCTCACTAGAGAGTGGGTGCTGTCTGGTTGGTTTTTCTCACACACAGTTCATGGCTTGTTTACTCACATACTTCAAACTGCAACTACATTAAGTGAGGCTACACTCTTTTTAAAAAGAAATGGATAATTTAATGGTGTCAGTCTGATCACCGCAGTGAAGTCAGTCAGGACTTACTCCAAGGCAAATAAGAGAAGGAACAGCAAGAGTTATCTGTTTCATTCTCAGTGTTTCCATAGGCTCTGTCCTACAAAAAAACACCTTTGCCAGATGTCATGTTTGTCTTGGTCCAGTTTAATTCTTCTCTGACTGCGCTGGCACTTTTGAAAATCAGGCACCAAAGACAGGCTTACAGAGACTGCTGAAACAGCAGTTCATTTCACCATAGGGTTGCTATGCATCAGTTGAGTCTGTGGTCCAATGTTTGCCAGCCCTCTTCACCAAAGCACACATTTGCCTCTGCCATCCATTGTGAGCTGGCTCACAGTCTGCACAGCAAGAGTAACGCTGCCTTAGGTAAAGAAGCAGGATGCTTATCCCACTACTTAAATAAGCAAGGAAAATTAATGCTGTTTAAAAGTTCAGCATTGAAAAAACTACTTGGATGACTAATCTGACTTGAAACCATTTATTTAATTAAATGTAGCAGGGGTCTGAGCTAGTGCAAAGCGCAGTCATTTGTTCCTTACTTAGATTTTTATTCCCCTTCTAAGTCCTCACTGGCATTGTGAGTCAGAACTGAATGCTCTTCATATAAAGGTGAAAGTGTTTATATCTTTATAATTAACACAATATTGCATTGCAGAATTGCTGAGTTTTGGTTACTGATAAACTGCCACTACAAGATGGTTAAGCAATTTTTATGTTAATTCATTCTGGATTCTATTTTACTGTACTGTAGTCATATGCTTTGAGAGATAAACTTTAGTATCTTAGCCAGTTTCCTCAATTAATGGCTCGTCAAATAATATGAGAGTTAAGATTTGCCTCCTATTTGTAGAGTGCTTTGTTCACTGTATGATACATAATTTTACAGGATTGTCTTCTATGACTGAACTAACTGATATCATACATTGAAAATTATGCTCATAGATAATCTTGATATTACTTTTCAAGTTGTCTTCTATGATCATTGGTAAATTTAGGCATTTCTAAAAAGAAGTAGTAGTATAGCAGTCTGTGCCTTCTCTTACAGAATTTCCGAAGTATATGTTGGTGCAGTAATAGAAACACAGCCCTTGCCAGACACTATCAGTGTGAAAGCAGCTTTACATCTTGATTTAAAAATAATCATATTTCTAGCTCTCCTTTATGGCATTGCTTCAAGAATGATTTACTCTTACTTTTGTATAGCCTTGTTTTCTATGGATTAGAAATTAGGACATTTTACTTTTTAAAACCTGGTATCCTATGCACAATGGATTAGAATCCATATTTTACTTTTTAAAAAACATTTGTGCAGTTAACACCGAAATACATGCAATAACCACATTTCGCCCTCATATCTTAAATCTGCTTGCATAAATCTCAGCAGTCAGCAGCACACTGATGTTCATGCCATGCCTCAGTCTATCACTTTCTGTATGACTGCTTAATTAAAAAAAAAAAAAAAAGGCAAATAGTGATTGCTGTGGGATAACACTAACAGCATCTTACCTGGTTCTTCTGGTAACAATAGTTAGAAGTGTCTTCCAGGCAATGCAAATGGAAGATGTGTTAGTGTAATTTCTGAGAACAGCTTATCCTTATAGAAGTTCTTCTCAATTCTGTTAGTCATTTGATTTACTCAAATTAGCCTAATATTTAGGCAAGAAACAAATCAGGTTATTTAATCAGAAACAAAAAAATTAAGATCTCAGACTAAGATTTATTCTTTCATTTTACCCAGTCTGCTTTCCTGAGAAAGAGCTATATAATTTCTAAACGGTATTTGCCTTTTAGTAAAATCTTTTGGACACCTAATGTTCATTTGCATTTTGATTAGACAAATGTTTCTGGAATTAAATTAAGAACAATTTTCAGAATCCAAGTATTTAACATTCAAAAATCTTGATGCTAATTTTATTTTGTTTATGATTAAGTATTTCAATGATAATAAAGATTTGGCTGAATCACTCTAAACTAACTTTCATTTTACTGGGAACATTAATACTCTTGCATGTCTTTTTTGGCTTTTGCTGCTTTTAATTTCTGAATTCCTCCTTTTAGGGCTATATCTGTGTAAGTGAAATTAGTGAGCTGTGTGGCAATTCCACGAATATATCCCCTTCCACTCAGACCCCCTCAGATGTTGAAGCAGTGGCCACTGAGCCTTCCACGGCTGTGCTGACGAGCCAGCCACAAAATAAAGAGGTTTGTTTGAGAGACATTTCCCTTTGTTTGCTTTGTTCTTTCATGCTGCCTTTTATTTTTTTTTTTTTTTTTTTTTTTTTTTTTTTTTTTTTTTTTTGGTAATTCAACATGTAACAAACTGACCCTAAAGCAAACTGCCTCTGCAAGTTACCAAGTTAGATAACAGGTTAATAGTAAAGCTGAAGGACTGCTCCAGCTTTAAGGCGTCTTTGATGAGGTAGATGGGACCCTGAAGGCCAAAAAACGTGAACTCTTATGACCCAAGCAGCAGTAAGCAACAAACTTTGCCTGCCCAACACTACAATGTATTGCACCTTTGGGAAACCATCTGTGGACAAGCTTATGACAACTTGATTAGTGATGTTCAGGTGTTCGTTTTGTTTTGTAGCTTCTTTTTCTTTTCCCCCTGTAAGGTGGTAGAAGAATATCTTGAATAGTTGTGGGAGATTAATAGCTTCTACCCATTTTAGCTATTCCATGGAGTCTGTCCAGTCTGTTTTGTAGCTTACTTTCTCTTCCTCATTCTTTGTGAAATTTTAAATAAATCCCCTTTTAAAGGAATGGAATAACCTTATAATTGTAAATCCATTTACTTCTGCATTGCAAAAAGTCAGAAACTGATTTAGAATTTGGCATTTGTTTGCTGCTTCTGGTAGCTCAGTATGCCATGACAGTTGCAATAGAGTACACCTCCTTCCTGCTAAACAGTCCAACAAATACAGTGCTAAAACTGCAGCTTTTATGTGCCATATCTTTTGAAAAATTCCAAAAAGAAAACTCTGTGTGTAATTTCTCTTTTTTCTATAAAGCTAAGATCACCTCTCTGTTCTGGATTTGTATTTCCTCACTCTCTTTCTCCTCGCTCTATTGCTCAACTTCCATCAGTCCATTGGCCTGAGGTCATGGCTACTCATGTAGATCCTATTCCTTTATCTGATACACCTCCACCTCTGCCAGCTAAGAAACACTGCAGGGAACAACAGGTAACAGATTCAAAGCTGATAAATTGTAATTATTTTCTTTTGTTTGCTTTTGATATGATGGCCACAAATTTGATTTATACATGAGGACTTTCGTGTGATACTCTAAGTTGACGGACTGCTCATTTAAAAATTAACATGATCTATTATAGAATGTGTCTGAAAAAAATTCACCTTATAATGCAGAGGCAAATATTAATATTCAGGACTCATTGTAACTTTCAGAGGACTTGCAGCAATAATGTATGTGTGAAATCCTAAATTAATTTTTCATATACATTTGAACAATGCCTTTCAAAAGTCGTATTGTTTTTAAGCCACCAATTCATTAGAATAACTTCTAAGGAAAAGTTTTCCTTTATAATTGGGTTCCACTTGTACACTTGAATATTTAACACAAAAGAAAAGGTACAGGGACATGTACATACAATGTGCACATGAATTTAACGCATTTTTAAAATCAGTATGATTTTAATGTGATGGGAAGCACTGTGAAGCAGGAGATGCTCTTTATGTTGGATTTTGTTTTTTCCAGACTATCAGTATTGTCCGTATAGAGTATAACTGAGCAAGTGCATCAATTCTTTTTATCAAAACTGTAACAAATTCCCCATCAAGCATTTCAGAAGCCTGGAGGAGCGCAAGAAGCAGCACAGGGAGGGCACGTACCTGAGCGATACTCTGCCCCGCAAGAAAACAACCCCATCCATGTCTCCCCACTTCAACAGCGCCACGCTGGGACGCAACATTGCAAACAAAGTACGTGCCTGCTGCTATTTACAGCTTTCCAGCCTCCTGCATTGGGTTACAGGGAAGGCTGGGTAGCGCCCTAAGCATTATGTAACCCCCCCAAATTCACACCTGAAGTTGACTATGAAATGACTGGAGGGTCATTAACAAATGGGAATGTATGTGAAAGCATCTGTACTTTCGGCCATTCTTCTGACCTCTGGAAATGCTGAGCTGTAGAACATTAATCATAAATACACAATTTCTATATCAAGGATTATATTTTTGACTGGTTTAAATTGATTCTAGAGACACAACTTGTTGTTTTCTTTCCTACTGAAGGCCTCTAAATGGTAAAGATAAAGTGATATATAAAGGAGAAATACTCTTTATTTTTGATGTGGTCAGTCAGCAAACAGCAAGAGGGTGGAGGTACTGCTTTGAAAACATTTTGGCCTAATAGACACTGTACACAGCTGGCTGATTGATATGACATGACACTAATATCCATGAAAAAGCACATTATTTTGCCATTGCTGATAAAAAAAAAATCTTGAAATACAATTTTAAGCACATATTTACAAAATTTCCTGTAGGGACATTTACCATTAGGACAGAGCAACAGCTGTGGCAGCGTACTTCCTCACTGCCTGGCAACCATGACCAAAGAGTCAGAGTCAAGAAGGATGCACAAAGGTAAGACCTTTTAATTGTTGCATTTCTTTTTAAACTTAGTGTTCTATTTTTCAAAAATAAGCCTGAAACTAGTGTTGCTATGATCAACAGGTCTGCAAAATAAAAGTTTACTTCTTGGTGACAAAAACAAGCTCCAAATGTAACTCATTTTTTTATATTGGCATAATAAGAGGTTAATATTATGATGTAGGTACATGTGTAGTTTTTAAGTGCATGGTCACCAAATATAGTCTCGTAAATAAGAAAACTATATTGAAAATACACATTATGTTAACTGGGTAATTTCTGCAAGTGATTTTGAAGCAATATATTACATGTTCTTTCTTATTCTTCCCTTTTTTTTAATGTTGGGATCTTAAAAATTGTTTTTCACAGGCACATGTTTTTGTCTGGATAAATTCCACAGAGAGAGATAACTTTGAGAAGCTGTGACTGTGATATTATAAGTCGTCTTAAATATTTAGGCTACAAAACAGAAAGGGAGAGGGCTGTTCTGTTGTTGATAGATGGCTGGGTTTGTTAATAGGAACTCAGCAATTCTGGATCCAAAAAAAAACTACACCTCTGAAACATGATCTTGTAGGCTATGGGATTCTGTGTCTGCTGTGTGTTGACTTGTGTTGGTACATACATTTTTTTTGCTTTAGTGAGACATATCATTCATAAGTATCCCATCTTCGAAAAGAGGCACTCCTCAGTGCCATCTGTCAGTTTATTTTCTTTCCAGCATCTGCATCACCATTGTCGATACCAGTGCAAGAGGTCCTTGTGTAGAGCTACACTAACTGAGCCTGAGCTGAGCTAGATCCATCTCATTGTTACAGGACTTGTCAGAGCTTGCAGCTGTTAAAGGTCGCAGTGACTGAGGTCAGTCATATGCACAAAGATGACTCAACACAGGGATGGAACAAGCAAGCTGGAAAAGGATCATGACATGCTCCTTTCCAGAGCTGATCCTGTTATGATTTGTTGGTTTTGAGCTTTAGCTATGCAGCAGGCCTTACAGAAACCTGCAGTGTTGTGGCTAACTTATCTTTACATATTTCAGGTGCAATAAAAAAGGAGCTTCATGCTCGGCTTGGAAAGTGTCTTCGATGTAATGTGTGTGCGAAGGTGGAATAGCTGGCAGTTATGTTCAGAGTCATCATTGTGATGTTACTTCAGTCTGAAAATCAAGAGGGATGTTTTGGCTAAACTCTAACAAGCGATCAAGTATTTAAAATTGGAAATACTTCTGTAAAATCAAGTCAGACTGCTATATCAGCAGTCCTGTAGATCAGGTAGATCAGGTTTGCCTTTTCAGGATAACTGAATACTTTTCAGAAGATATGCTGACAAATCAATGGAACTTTGTAAATGTATAGAGACTGATTATAGTGATAAATATGAGCTCTCTAATCTTCCTGCTCCAAAAGTTAGTTATTCACCTAAAAAAAGGCGATGAATAGATAAAAAGTGTTCTCTACCTGTCATGTGTAGTGAGTCAGCACTTGCTTTCCTTGTGTTTCTTTCCACACTTGACAGGTCTTTCACTCCATCAGTTTTCACTCTGTCAGTTTTCCAAGGTGATCTATTGCAAACAACATGGGTGTCTTGGCTTCCTGATACCTTGGGCATAGAGCTGCACCCAGTGCACTGGAACTGGGTTCAGTGGGAAGACAGGGTCTCACACAACAAATGCCACTTAATCCACTCAGTCTGGAGCCCTGGCTATCAAGCAGTGACCCACACACTGCTATCCAAAGAGGATGATGTGCTCCAGATGTGGTGTTAGTACCTTCCTGTGCTCCTTAGAGCTCAACAGCATCGAGCAAATTTCTAGACCAGATGTTCTGGTGTGTGCATGTAGATCTGAAAACAAGTATATTCAAGGCTGGCTGGAGGCAGTAGCAGCTCAGCTGGTTTAAAGATATTATCCGAGTGTTATCACAAAACTAGTAATGGTCCAAAGTGAGTTTTCTCCAAAATGCTTTCTCTGGTTTTTCTTATTTCAGTCCAAGAAGATAACTGTAAAAGTCTGAGCTGAAAAAAAAGGACAGTTAAAAGTGAAATCAGGAAATTAAGAACAGCCTCTTGGGTTTTAACATGGAGTTCATTCTCATTTTCTTTATGCAGGAACAAGCAATATCTATGAATAAATTTTAGGCTGGATGCAGTAATAAACATTTTCATGGATTTCAAAGTAATAAACAGTCCTTATTCTAGGATTACCAAACCATGTTCAGTCATAGGAGTTCAAGAATTGTTACTGAAAGAAACAGTCACAGTCCATAATCACAGCCTGAGTTAAGGGCAACTTAAATGTTTTAGAGGACACATATTTGTTGTAAATCATTAGTGGAAAAGGTATTTCTTAGCAGTCATTCATGAGGTATTTTTGACAGATTGTATTTATAAACTGACCTCCTGTGGACATGTCTTTGTAACCAAACCATATGCAAAAACAGAGTGAAGAAACTGCTGTTTGGTACCAACTCGAGACCTCACCCTGCACAGGTGGATGCCTGGAGCTCCCAGGGAGTGCTGGGTGCCAGAAGCTTGCACAAGGAGGGAGGGTTAGCCAGTGCAGTCCCCCTGACTGTAGGATGGACTCCAGAAGGAAAGAAGAAATGGTTAGCTGGGAGTTAAGGTGTAAGACCAGACACAGTGCTGGGAACAAAGCTGTTGGGACAGAGAACTTACGTACCAATAAGATGATTATTTGTGTCCTTTCTAAGCTCTGTATTAAAAAAAAATATACTGCAAGCAAGGGATATTTGTACAAACAATCTAGAAACTTTTTAAAGGAGTCAGCCTTTTTTGTTTGTTTTTCAGTCTTTTTCTTGTCAAAATCAGGAAAAAACAGAAGAGGTATGAAAATATCCCCTTCCCTGGCTGTATTCTTCATGTGATATTTTTGCAAAAGTACCAGTTGCATCAGCACTATCAAGCAGTTCCTAGACTCTTGAAAAACTTGTAAATAATTGTTAAATAATGACAGCATTTCAAAAATTCTTTTTTCCTGCTGTCAAATAACCTGCCACAACAAAAACTTCTGACTCATGCTAATATCTGCAGAGCTATGGCTTTGCACAGGCCTAATTTTTCGCTTCTTTGCTCATAGCCACACAAGTAGAGCAGAAAATTCAAAAATCTTTGCAGCTCTGTGAGTGACAGTGACAAGGTAGACAGACTTGAGCTTCCTACTTTGGCATGTTTCCACACAACAAATGTATCTTGACATGTTAATGTCAGTCTTTACAAATGGGAAGAAAAAAAAGAGAAAGAAGAAAGAATACGAATAAAAGAAAAATAAAAGAAAAATGTAATGGGATCATTTTCATAAAATACTAGTGGGTTTTTTACATACTTGACAGTGCAACTTTTAATAACAGCTTTCACTTTTAGTTCTACCCTCACTATAATTTTGTGGTGTATATCTGGATTTTGTAATTCTGCAGTAACTTCTTTGGAGTATTTTTCTTTGATGACATGGCTTTATGGGTTTTTGCAATATTTTTCTCAACGGTATGGCTGTTAACATTGTTAAGGTTAACACTGTTTACAGGTTTGCTGCAGAGCAGTGGAACTCTATAGTAAAACCAATGCAACAACAAATATTTTTGCTCTTGTATCAGGTTAGACTTCACTGATAAAATCTTGGCTTGTGGGAAATTTTAGTTAAGTACTGGATCTTACAAGGAGTCGAATATTTTTAAGTGCATGTTGAGTGAAGAGGCACCTGAGCAGCTATAAATTCCTTAAACAACAGATTGTAGCTGCCTAGTATGTGCATGTGGCTGTAATGGAGGTAGGTCAGTTGTGAAGCCTTGTGGTGTTGGTTCACAGCTGATCCTCGGCTTTGAGGTTCGTGCTGCTTACAGCATGAAGATAAAAGACGAACACTGAATTATGCTTTGTTTCTGTGAATGCATCTCATTTTGCAACCTAAGAAATGTTGATTTCTTCCACTGTCTAGTTATATTTGCATGATTGCATAAATTTGACTAATAAATGTTTTCTTCAAAAATGGGTTCTTTATCTTAAGCGGTAGAGTGTTTGTAGCATTGCTATGCGGCTCTATGTCTTTTAGACGTGTTTATTTTGCAGTGAAATATAAAATACGGAATTAAAATTTCTGAATAGGCAAGGATTTGTAGAGGGCTCATCAGAAAAACATGCATTTGAATTAAATTTTTCAGTAATTTATTTTTTTCTCTCTTTCATTAATGAATCATTGATAACCATTTCACAGGAGCAATTAGTCATTCCAAAGGTTCATGTATGAAAAGTAATTGCTTATCTGCAATAACGGAAGCATTTGTCAAAATAAGGGGGAAAAAGCAAACCACGTATGTGAATCAGTAACATCTGTGTTGTGTGATGTTGTTATTTATGACTGCTGAGGTGTATTTGTGTCCCTTTTGTCTCTTTTACTAATCAATGCAACTGAATTTTTGATTTAAATTCAGAGTTCTTTTAAATGGCAAGTGAGTCTTATTAGTTTCCTTAGAAACCAGCTTTAACTATCTCCAAGAAAGCCTTGTATGGTACAGAGGGAAGTGAGGAGAAAACTACCTTGGAAATGCTTGTAGGGCACAGTTTCTTCAATGACATGCTTTAATTATTCAGCTGAAGACACACTTTTCAGATAGCTGCAGTTGTTGGCTCTCTGAACCGGGACTCTCCCAGCTCTGGCTTGGCAAAAAATACCAGAGAGTAACTTGGTATGCACAGATAGGGAATGAGAATGAGGCAGAAGAACACTGCACTTTAAGCATGCCTTCATGATTTCATGCATCAGTGTCTTAATGGTGTCTAGTAAAAATTTGTATCTGGACCTTGCTGCATTTGTACATTTGTCTGCATTTTTCCCATGTCTGTTTATCTTAAATATGTGGAATGTCAGTGGCTGCCTTCCTGTAAGAATGTGAGGTTTTTGTGTAGTCTGTTAATCCTTCTTAATCTCCAGCTCTGCCAGCAGCTCAGAATTTGGGTCAGAAATGTGCAGACAATATTACAAACCTAACGTTCAGAACTATTAGAAAGTCTCACTACTTGCATTCATTGAAGGAAAAGATGAGCAGTGCAGTTGCATTTGTAATCGATAGATGAAACAATCTTAAAGGGCACTGTAAAATACTTCAGCAGTTAAAATGACAACTCTTCCTCATCAGGCAAGCTCAACAACCTCTCTCAAAGTCTGCATTACTTTAAAGAGCAATGGAGACATGAGATAAAAATAATTGTGAAGAGACATTTTTAAAGGACACATTGCCAAAGTTCTCTGTGTTCAAGGAGGATGACTTTTCAGAAAAAAATGTTTTTGTGGAAAAATAACAAAAGAGCCTTTGCATGAACCTTATTTTTCTTCAGAATCATTGAGCTATAAGGATCTGCTTCAATTCCATAGGATGAACTGCAATTTCAAAACTCCAGTAAAGTACCTCTATACTAGTAACTATGATTCTGTAAGAAGCAGCCTGTATTATTTCAGCTGAACTAAAAGTCCTATTGCAGTTACCAGAAGGCAAAGTTTCCCAAAGAGACAAAAAAAAAAATAATATTAAATAAAGTCAACCAGACAAGTACTTAAGAATACTGAATACTGAATATCAGGACTTTTTTCTTTTTTTTGTAATTTAGTCAGTGTCAATTTCTTCTAAATTCCTGGATTTAACTGCATTACTTTCCAGATTAGGCCTAATTGTTATTTTAAAATGTAAATATAATTTTTTCAAATTAAAGCTTCATAATACCCATAGAAGAACATATATTGAAAAGTCACTTGTACTAATGTGCATATATTTGAATCCATCATAGATAAATCAGGTATTTAAAGCTTTTATTTCAGTGTGATTAACTTGTAAAATTAACTGTAATCTTGTAGTACCTTGGTCACAGTGCAGTTAATTCTGAGGTGATATTAAAAATGCTTGTGCTGCTAACAAGTTATGCTTCTGTGGCATAATTTTTGTGTGAAATCAGTGTTTCTTCTGTACTTTATAGGGTATAACCATCAGCGTATCTGTGAAAACCAAAGGCAGAAGTCTCCGGAATTTTACAGCAGAACAGCATCAGAATCCAATGTCTACTTGAACAGTTTCCATTACCCAGATCGTAGTTACAAGGACCATGCCTTTGACACGTTAAGCTTAGACAGCTCTGACAGTATGGAGACAAGCATATCAGCATGCTCACCAGATAACATTTCCAGGTAAATCTTCTTTCTTCCTGATCCTGCAATTGTTATAGGGTCATATGAAAAAAGTGAGTATGTACATGTACACTGTGATAGTGTGAATGCTGCTGATTGGTTGAGAAAATGTAAGGTCATTAGACAGGCATCATATTTGTCTAGTTCCTCATAATCGGGTTTAACTACATCTCACCTGTTAATAGAAAGATGAAAATAAAACTATGCAAAACTTAGTGATAATGCTGAAGTTTACTGAAGAGCAATCAGTGCTTCCTCACCTGATCACTGCAGGGAAGGAATTTCCTCTGATAGGAAACTTTTCAGGGACATGTGCCATTGATGACCTACACTGTTCCACAAGTCCAGCATGTTAACCAACTAGGTGCTTAAGCTGAAACACTCAGGCTTCCTCCAAAAATCTTATTGCCCTTTCCTCTCCCTTTTCTGGGTCAGTAAAAATGAAGAGATGACACTGAAAGGCTTGCTTTACTCATCTTCAGAGGCTGTCAGCTCAGACACCATTTCTCAGACGAAATGAATTTCCATGATCTGTGTTAAAAATCCAGATGAGTCTCAAAAATGTGTGCAAACATTCTCTCCTGACAGTCCATTTTTTATATCTGACATTAGTAGTGCTTCCATTCCTGCTCACAGTCCAGCCCCAGCAGTTTCACAAGCATAACTAGAGGCTGATGATTAAGTACAGATTTGTCACTATGAATACTTTGTGAACACAAGGACAGCTTTTTGGGCTAGCATGTAGTGTTTTATTTAGCATCTTTTTGCTGTGGCTGGGAAGCCCCTGATTTCCCCTTTAATGTCATTATCACTGCAGTGTTAAGTTTTAGAAAATACCACTGGCAGTCATTCTGCCAGCTGGTTTGCTTGGGCTTTTTTGCATTGGTTGACATTGGTTTTGGTTTTCTTAAAGGAAAAACATTAGGACTTGGGTTTTGAGGATTTCTGTTTTAAATGGGTAATCAACAAGTCTCTGATAGCTGGAGACAGGCTGGGAACTAACTCTGTGCATAGAGCTAATGTGCCAGTGATATGAAAATTTTCTCTCTCTGACTTCTGGCTCTGACCATTTGGAAGGAGGATGGTGTGTCTGATCTTACTATCCTGTAAGTCCAGGCTCCAGCCCAGGAATGGGAAACCCCAACAGCTGTTGAATTTCACTGGTACTGCTTGCTCTTCTGCTTCCCTCTGACTCTTGCAGGCAATGCCAGAAGGAAAACAAAAGAAAGCAACACAAAGAAAAGAATAGCCCGAATCAATACAAAAACCATAAAAGGATCCTTTACAACAGATCTTTCTGTTTCTCACAGATCTTTCTGTTTCTCTTCTTTCACTTTGGTGAAAGAAGAAAAGAGCGTGAGCTGATTTTGTTGATAAATTCTGGAAGATAGCCAGTTAATTTTCCCTGACAAAATTTCCTTTAAGTAAAATTAATTCATACTGTTTTAGATGGTGTTTGAACATATTTTCGAGCCTTATCAGACTTTAAAGGAAAACAATTTATGATGCTTTGTTCTGACCAATTTAAAATGGATAAGTTATATTTTACCATGTTTAAGGCAAGAGAAACTTTTTTGTAGAAATGCATAAAATTGGTGGGTGCTCAAAGTACAGAAGAAACAGAACTGCTATAGTCATTTATCAACTCACCAAAGATACCTCTTTTTTTGTTAGTGGCTACTGCACTGAATTGGATCTGAACACTGTCAACTCCATTCTTAAATTATGTTGGACTGCAAAATATTTCTTTAAATACCAGCTATTATTTTAAATAAGAAATAATGGGGTCTTTTGCAGTGCTAGCACTTCAAATGTTGCAAGAATAGAGGAGATGGAGAGACTTCTCAAACAAGCACATGCTGAAAAGACTCGGCTGCTTGAGACCAGAGTAAGTGTAATTTTGAGTAACTAAGAGGAGGCATGTAAGTTTGGATAATATCCTCCTAATGCAACATAGAAACCCACCCCACTTACACCTAATAAACACTTAAAAAACACCTCTTCCTCCTCCATGGCTTCACCTCACACTACAGCCTTGAGCCCATATGCAATATCTGCTGTCTCAAAGGACAAGCTGATGGCAAAATCCCCAGAAATTTGTTCAGCATTGGTTTGACACCTTCTGGGGGACTTGCTTAAGAAGAAACTTCATTTCTATTTGCAATTCTTATTCCAAATTTCAGTCCAGTGTGCTGGATATATATTTCTGCCTGGTTTAGGGACAAAAAGGTATTTAGCCCTAGCTTAGAAATGACATTGCCCACTATAGTTTTGCATATAATGGAAGTTCTCTGTGTGCTGTGGTATTTAGGAACGGGAGATGGAAGCTAAGAAACGAGCTCTGGAAGAAGAAAAACGCCGCAGGGAGCAACTGGAGAAAAGGTTGGAGGAAGAAACGAGCCAGAGGCAAAAATTAATTGAAAAAGAAGTCAAAATACGTGAGAAACAAAGAGCACAGGTCAGATATGGGGATGTGAAATGGTTTTGAAGTGCAAGACTTCCCCTTCATATACGGGAAAGGACTTAGTGTATTTCTGCCAATGGTAAACAGCTGAACAGATAGATTTAGTATTTCTGAGGTGAAATTGTTTTGCTAAAAGTATATTTGGGCTCTTGGAGCCAAGTATTCATTTAAAGTTAGATAACAGCATAGGCATCTATTTAGCATTTTATATAAAAAGTATGAATATTAATCCTATAAAGTTTGTTACTGAATATAGGCAGAGCAGAATTTTTTGGCCAGAACAGAAATTTGTGAATGTGTTAATTTTATAAACCATTGGTGTGGAGTTGGGGAGGGGGGTTCTTTTGTTCTGCTTTTTCTTTTAATACATAAAATGCCTTGAAATGTGAATTATTACTTTCAAACATTTGACAGAAAAGACAAATAAGGAAGTTTTTTTCAGCTCCACACCTAAGTACAGAGTAAATATTATTTTTTCTGAAGTTAATGGGATTGTACAACATGAGAAACATTACTTAATTTAACAAGTGTTACCTCCTACATATTTTTGCTTCTTCTTTGTGCTTAGAGGTACCTTGAGTTTTCTTTAGGCTTAGTGTCTTAACTATTTGTTTATTTCTTCAAAACCAGTAGTATCTATAAGGTACAGCAAATGACTAGGCAGTCATTGCTTGTATACCAGAGCAAGACAATGTCTCCATCTTAATAGACGTGTTTGAGTGCAGAAGATTCCATATCATATTGGAATATCTTTCTGGTTTTATCTGTGCTGCCTTTGCTGATGTTTCACCAGCTGTTTCTAGTTAAATATATTCATTCATTTGTTTTCATATAAAATGTAATCAGGAATGCTAAATTTTACTTGCTTCTCTCCTTTTTTTCTAAGAAATTTGTTGACAACTCAAGTATGGCATAAACAACAATGCAATGCTGATATCTTTAACCCAAACTAGAGCATGCATGTGTTGTAATAGAATGTCCTATCAGTTACTGCTAATTGGCAGAGAGAAGAAGACTGAATTGGCAGGAAGACAAAAACTTATCTGTCAAAAATGACAGACTTTTTTTATTTTTTCTTTCTTTTGTACAGTGAGACCAATTTTTTCCCCAGCACCTTTTGACACTTAGAAATGTAAATGAAAAGAAGGCAATCTCTGCATTTGCCAGAGCCGGTGCCAGCTCGTATCATACAAAACATACATAATTTTAGAAGGGTGCTTGTGAGCAACACAGCTCCTGTTGAACCAAGGGACTCTTAAGAATGCAATGAGGGAAAATCCCTTTGATTTGAGACTCACAGTGGGATTTAACAGGCTAACTTGAGGAATGGAGCAGGGGCAGATTAGTTTCTTCAGGTCACCGATTTCTCTGGAGTCCAGGGGGAGAGAGAGAGGGAGATGGTCCTTTCACAGATCCTTGAAAGCATCTAAAATTAGCTTCTGTTCCAAAGTACCCTCTGCCTCAGCTGCAGCAGGAGGCTCCTCTGGGAGACCTGTCTTCTGTGTTTAAAATGATGGGGTAATGATCGTGCATAGACCCTTCCGGCACAGAAAACAGGAATATTCCCTCAGTTGGCAGAGCTTCTAAATCATTATCTCCTCTTGCTTGTTCTCCCAGCTGACACTATCCGGGCTTGGTGAAGGGTCTTGAACTGCAATCAAGAAGGAGGCACTGTCTTCTGCACTGCTTTGCTGTCTTTTGCAGAGGGATGTGAACTAGTTATCACAGTTAATTTGTTCAACAGAAAATAATTCTCTTTTGTTCACTGCAATCTCTGTGAAACTAACTGGCAATTACAGTTCATTTCTATTATTAATGTTTCTTGCAATAGCATGTTCTTATTTATATATTATACTCTGCATAAAAATGCCTGTAGCAGTAACTTAAAGAGTGACATCTGTGCAGTGAGTACTTAGAGAAATAAAGAGTTTGATTAACATCCTACATATAAAGTTCTTGGACTTCATCTAAGGCAGCGACACACCCTTACATTTAATTAATGTCTTAATTCTGTGACAGCTTTTCTGTGCTTTGGCCTCTGTTTTACCGGCTTATCAGCTGTTGATTTCAAGAAACTTCTATACTATATCTGGCTTTTACAAAGTTGTCCAACACTGTAAAGTTAGAAGTTTAATGGATTTTTCTTTTCAAGAAAATTAGAGCTGCAGTAAAAGCTCTTTATTTTTCTTACATTTATTCTTAAACTTTAATAAGCAGTTTTCAGTTATGTCTTCCCAGCAGAAAGAGTAGGAGATGATAAGGCTTCTCTTAAAAATAATATGATTTTCTTTTCTTTCCTCTAGGCCCGTCCCTTGACTCGCTATTTGCCCATTAGAAAGGAAGACTTTGACCTACGAAGTCACATTGAAACAGCTGGGCACAACATAGAGACCTGTTACCACATTTCTCTCACTGAGAAAACCTGCCGAGGCTTTCTGATTAAAATGGGAGGGAAAATTAAAACATGGAAAAAACGGTGGTTTGTTTTTGACAGAAACAAGAGAACTTTTACTTATTATGCAGGTAAGTTTCAGGATTGCTACTTGGGTACATCTGTTCTTCTATTTTTTTATCAAACTCAGCTGAGTTATGAACACGTAGGGAATCCAGATAAAACTTAGATTTCCATTTCATCCATTCCTTTAGAGGTCATGTGAACCCTTGCCTATAGCATTTACTTCTCATGCCAGGTAAGGCAGAATTGAGCATACAAAACAAAATAAAGGAGGAGATGCAGATGGGCAAGAGAAAAAATGGAAGATGGTCAAGTTACAAGTACACAGAATAATGGTTCCACGTATTTTATTTTTAAATAGTATATACTTCCCTCAATGACTGAATGATTTCTTGTACCCTTCATACAAGAATATAATTTATACTTACCATGAAAATTGAAGTGAATGTTTTCACAGTCCTGTGCTTAATGTGAAGAAAAGGTTTTCAGGAAATTAAACATACAAGGGTAGACTTTTTGAGTTTGCCTTATTTTGAACGTGTAAGGAATTTCAGATTAAGAATGCGCAATAGTCCAAAAGTGTTTCTGTTCATGAAGTTGTGTAACACAATATCTCAAGCCATTATAAGCATTGCATTACTTTCTTATCTTAGGGTAAACCTAGAAATGGGGAATTTAAGAACATACTTATTTCTCCAAATGCTGTGCAAATATACGCAGTGGTTTGACTTTGAAGTTTCAGTTCTGAGGAAGCTACAAAAATAGCATTGTACTCTGAATATTTATTGTTGAGAGAGGCCAGAAATAGGCATATGCAGGACAGCTTATTGCTAAGATGCAGGAGAAAACACCAAGTACAAAAACCACCAAACAGTTTCATTTACTTTATTGACATAACTCCTTTCCAGCAACTTCTAAGGAACATAAAATTGAATTCATTACATTCATTCATTACATACCCACTGAATATTTATTACTAGTTTGCATTAATACAGTGAGGAATGCAACAAACATTCTTTATTTTGTTCTAAACATCTGGTTTATTGGTTAGGAAGGCTTGTAACATACAGTAGTGTTCCCATTTGGTACTGATCTTTTTTTGTCTTTTTTTAGTAGTTATGTTAACATTTAATGGTTTCACTTTTGAGTTCATCATAGTTGCCATAATGTAATCTCAATTACCAAAGAAAACTTTTGCTAATGTCTCAAGGACTCCAGCCAACAAGCATAGTTTTATGAGGAGTCTCAGCTGCACTAAAATGCTGCTTATGAGTGAGGATCTTTAGATCTTTAAATACATAGTAGATTTCCAAAATAAATATTGGTGCTGCAAATTCAGAGTAATTGAACTCTGAGTGAATGTCCTGAGATAATGCTTTAGTTCTGCCAGTGCACTGAACCAAGAACTTAGCCTGAAGTCTGACAGCTTAGTGTGGTGACTGAAGCATCTGCACTTTCTGAACTGAAGCATTCGGGGAACTCTACCAAGACACTTTCAATGGGAGCTTGTGGGTACCTGAAATAGTCTGGTAACCAAGGCCCCAGGTGGGGCTTGAAAAGAGAGTGGGTCCCCTGCTTACTAGTGGTGCACAGACAGCACACTTTGTATAGTGCTGTGTTTATCTCAGTATAATGTGTGCTGTGATCTCATAATCCTGTATCTCAGTGCTTCAGCGCTGCTTCTCTGTGGGCTGGCAGGAAGATTCCCAAAGCTGCATTGTTTGCTCTCTGGGATTTTATTTTGCCATCATATGAAGCTTTAAGAATTGCTTGCAGCTACACATAGGATGTAAGCTGAGTTCCCCAAGTGTTTGAATGACAGCAGAATCCCTCCTGGGACTGATGAAGATGTTTTGCATGACTGTTCAGTGTTGAGATGATACTATGACGTGGGGGCAGAAAACATTATATTCCCCTAATACAAAAGTGCTGGGAGCAAAAGGAAGTTGGCCTTTCAGTGTCCACATGCAATTGGGATGCTTCTTAACAATTTCTCTCTCCACTGCAGGAAAATGGAGTGAAAATGGCAGGAAGATGCTACCCTGCCCTGCTCCTTTTCCTTGTGAAAAATTTTAGTGGTGACTCTTAAATTCACATGCGAAGAAGCATTTTTTTTTTAAGTACATACACAAACTATGTTCTAATATAAAGATTTTGCTCTCAGATTGTATTGAAAATTCGATTATCATTGCAGTTTTCTCTTCAAGGCAAAGTGGAGGTCTTAGCCTGTGAACTGTGTGAACTCTGGCTGGTTTTCATGGAATTGGAAGAGTGGCTATATCTGAGAGACATCTGTCCTTCTGTGGGCTAATACCCTCCATAACATTTAGCCAACTCAGTGAAGGGAGTGACTTGCAAATAGATGAGGAAATTACAAAAGCTTTTATCCTTGGAAACTAGGTGAAGAAGAAGACATATTAAAGTCAAAAATGCATCTCTCAATAAAACCAACAAACTAGTAAGAAAATTTGAAGGTATCCATGGGATTTCAGAAGCAGAACTGTTAATTCAGTTACTTATCAGCTGAATATATATGGAAATGCAAATTAAGCTTTTGCTTCTTAGTGGTCATTTCAGTTCTGAGGTAATTTCTCTCTTTTCTGTTTTAGACAAACACGAAAATAAATTAAAAGGTGTAATATATTTTCAAGCTATTGAAGAAGTCTATTATGATCATCTAAAGAATGCATATAAGGTAAACTTTGTTATTGTTGTTTTAACCATTTATCACACAGGGTACCCAAAGTATGTAGCAGCTGTAAAATTAAAGGGAGAACTAACATTATTGGAGGGGAAAAAACCTTAACAAATACTTAAAAAGAAACCCTGGAGGGGAGGAAAAGGAAGAGGAAGCTTATCAGTGATTAGCACTGTTTTGGTGGCTTTTTTTATCCTGATGGAAGTAGAGATAAGTGTCTACCTGCAAAGTAGTTTTGCTGCAAGGAGTTCCCTAGTCCAGTGGCAAGACCACTGAAATCGGTGGCTTGGACAAGTCAAGGGCTGGCTGCACACCTCAGTCCCAGGAAGGGAGTTAACTGTGCCAGCAGTTCATGGCACACCCTGCCTCTCATTTTTAATTTAAATGAGCTATGAACAATTTGTGGAAGCCACTGGACAGAGTGGGGGAGTTACTTATTTGGGCATGAAACAACAGCTTGGAGCCCTGTAGTACTGTATAATAGTCTACTGGAAAAATACTGTAAAAGGTGTTTATGGTAGCTACAAACACTTTAAATGCATCTCTGCTGCAATATAAGATTCAGTGGTACAGCACTTTATCTTTCTTCTTAACCCTATTCATAAATATCCCTGTAAGCAAATCCACTTCTGATACCAATAAATGGCTTTGATTTCACACTTCTGATATCTTCTTTGCATTTTATTCGAGAGTCCCAACCCGCTGCTGACTTTCAGTGTTAAGACCCATGACCGCATCTACTACATGGTTGCTCCTTCTCCAGAAGCCATGAGGATATGGATGGATGTCATTGTTACAGGCGCAGAAGGCTACACCCACTTCATGTTATAATAAAAGGGAGCAATAGGGCATCCTGCAATAACATAAATAATTAAGTTAGCCATAGCTAGTGACAGCTGAAAAGCCAGTGAATACCCTGAAATGTCCTCCTTATGATGTGCACCCTAAAAACTCAGATTGAGAGGGGGTTACAAATGCATGGAAAAAGGGGGGTTATCTGTTGTAATTGATCTTTATAGGAATGAACGAGCTAAAGCTGTTGAGAGAATCATAGTGCTCCAAAATGGATAATCAGGCAATTTTAATTACAGAATCTTGGTTGAATGATAAGTTTCTACAAATTCTCGTATACAGAGAATGTCTTCATAAATTTATACAGAACAGTTTACAAGTGTGTGTGTTCCTACTGGTATGCAAAAATTCTAGTAGTGAAACAAAAAGGTGTAATAAGCATATATTTTAATATACAACATTTGACATTTATAGATGATTAGGTGAGTTTTTAAAACCTTTAGTCGAGTATTTTATAGAAATACAAACAAAAAAGAAGCCCTAAGGTACACACAGTTCTTGCCTTAGTAGTTAAATGTTACAACAGAGCCAAAGAGTTACATGAGTCCCTTACATTTTCATATTGTTACTTGTACCTAACTTTCTGTGAAGGGACAGTGCCAAAACTCTTAATGATTTTTAATGTAATTAAATTATTATATTCTTTGTGTTCAAACACTTTGTGGCAACAACTCTATGTTTAAAGTTCGCATCTATGGAGCTCAACAAGTAAAAAACAAAAAAACCCTGAGAGGGATAGCTTTATAAAGATGCATTTTTTTCCACAAGGATGAGAAATGGAAACACATGTATTAACTTCCTCATAAAGAGAGATTTTTAAAATCTTCCCTGTTGAACAGAATAAGCTGATTCTGGACTCTACAGCACTTTTCTTTATATATAAGGTCCCAGTATCTTTCTAATGTTACTCAGTGCCAAGTGAACGGTCTGTTGAAATCTCTCAAATATTGTCTGCCTTGAAGCCAGCACCAAAATCTCTACCTGTCTGAATTCTTTGGAGCCAAGCTTTCAGTCCCAGAGAATTGTTTTGTTGTTTAATGTACATCTGCACAGAAAAATGCTGTCAAATAGAATTAAGAGGAGAGGTGAGTTCCAAGAGTTTACACTAAGCAGTGTATGAATAAAAAACTGAAAGCTTGAAGTAGTAGGGATTGAGATTCCTAAAACAGCAAAAATACTGAGGGTGCAGCAGTCTCCCATTTTAAAATCACCTCCAAGTCCTTGAGTAATATTGCAAATGATAAAGTATTTAATTGAAATTAACTTCAAGAAAGTGTCATATTATGACTTTAAAGATTGAAACTTACACACTCTGTGGTTTGTGTACTAGAAGAAAGCACATTCACCTTTTTTTTCTTTGATGAAAAAGTTAATGGCTTTTAATTGAACAAATAAACTGAAACCAGAATAGAAATATGCTGGCAGAATATTTTTGTTATACTTTTTAAACCCTGTAGCTGTAATGAACAGGTTTGTGGTATGTACAGGTGATGTGATTGTTCTGGCATGACAAACATCAGTTTCTACTTGAATCATAGAAGAGACTGTTGTTGCAAGATAATTGTTTTCATCTGTGCAGATCACAGCTTGTAATCTATAATTTAAAACACTATCAAATAAATTGCTTTTGTTTATACAGTTATTATTTTTCCTGATGTTTTTTGATTTTATTCCCAAGTATAGTTATAAAGGTTTTCTAATACTGATTTTTGTATCCTGCATGATGCAATGAAGGCATTTCAATAAACATTTTTAAAAATACACTCGTTTCAAATATTTTCTTTCTGCATTATCCTGAGACATTTATTCTTGTCTTTTAAATAATTGTATACAGTCATGCAAACAACACTGCATTTCTCAGTAACACTTAATTGAACTATTCCATGTATTTTCCAGAAAAGAGCTATGGAACATAATCTTTCGGAGGTCAGTGAAATTAGGAGTGTAGTCTGTTTTCTGCATATACATAATATAATACCTTTTTTATTTTTTATGAAACTGTTTGAAAAATTTATTACCAGCTTTGGATATTGACAATTTTATTTGTTTAACTGCAAACCAGAAACTGCTTGACTTTAAGGATTTCAGTTTTTCCAATATTTGACTTAGACATGATCTGAATGGGATTAACTCACGTGGAAATGAAAATAAGTGTGGTTTTATTATTGACTTGTCTTCACTAAGTTTGCCATCATCATCATGATGTGGGGTGGGTTCTTAGGGGTGTATATCAAGACAACGTAAATAGAGCATGGTGGTAGGCACCCCCTTTATGATCAGTCTGCACTGATCATAGAAGTCCTTCAAGCTTATCCGCCTGGGAGTCAAATACCTGTTTACCTTGAAGGTTCTCGGGCAATTGCAAACCGTGGAGTCTGAGTCTTAAAAACCTCCTCAGCTGTGTCCCATGACCTACAGGTGCTGGCCTGGTACTTGAATGAGAAAACACCCTTCCCTTGGCAGGCACTGGCCTTTCCTAGCATTAATTTTCATGCGCCAAGGGAGGTTGGACATCAGGAGGGGTTGTCAAGAATAGGAATGGGCTACCTACGGAGGTTGTGGAGGGACATCCCTGAAGGCATTCAAGAAATGACTGGGTGTGTCCACAGGTCTAGTTGATGTGGTGGTATTTGTCAACAGTTGGACTCGATATTTGAGATCGTTTCCAATCTAAATAAATTATTTGGAGATTCTATGATTATTTTCTTTGTGGCTGCCATGGCCTGTATATGAAAGATGTATGTGCATAAAGATGTCGTTTTGGCTCCTGTGCTCGTATATGTAAAGCTGAGAGAAGATGAGGAGATGTGAACCCATTAATGAGGTCCCTTCTCAGCCGTCTCTTCTCGAGGCCAAACAGGCCCAAGCCTTTCCCTCGGCCTCTCCTCCTGAGGTGCTTCAATCGCCCTCACAGCCTGCCACTCAACCCACTCCAGGATCTCCGTGTCCCTCCTGTACTGAGGAGCCAAGACCTGGACACAAGACTGCAGAGCTGCCTCACCAGGGCTGAGCACAGGGGCTGGATCACCTCCCTCGACCTGCTGGCAGTGCTCTTCCCAATGCACACCTTTGGCCTTCTTGGCTACAAGGCACAGCTAGCTCGGGGAAAACACGCACGCTGTGAAATGCACGATCAATGTTGTGGCTCTTTTTATTGATAAAACTTTGCACTTTCCCAGGGAGGTTCCGCCCTGACCGCAGACCCGCTCCCGCCCCGCCCCTGCCGTCGCTTCACTCCCGCGGGAGGCGGTCCGCGCGTGCGCCCGCGGCGGCCATGGCGGGAGTGCTGGTGCGGGCCGGCCGTGCCTCGGCCCTGCGGGGATCGCTGTCACCGCTGAGGGCAGCTCGAGCATTCCTGGGTAAGGGAATGGCCGCGGGGAGCTCGGAGCAGAAGGGTTGCCAGTCGGAGGGGAGAGGATCTGTTTCGGTGCCGACTGTGACAGCCACCGTGCGGCTCTTGGGCAGCTGCGGGTGGCACCCTTTCCTCCCCTTCAGGGCCTGCGCCATCGGGAAGGGCCGTGGCGCGGCTCTCTGGTGGGAATGAGCATCTTAAACTTGATCCCCTTCGCACGGGGTTCCTGACAGGCTTCTCCCCACCTAGCCCGCGGGGGAGCTCGGTAACTGTGCAGAGGGCAGGGCAAGTGCTTTCTTACGTGTGTTTGGTTGGCTCTAAGCTCTTGCCCCGGTGGGTTTTGAGGAGCTGGGAATCGTGCGCCAGCGCTTGATCGGTTGTGAAACGTGCCTGCCTGTAAAGCTCCGTCAGGCACCTGAAAAGCTTTGCTGGCGTCCACTTCTGAGTGAGCTCGGCCTCTGCCCAAACACGCAGTGTCCCTTCCTTATGTGTCCTTGTCTGAGCTGTTGAGTTTATTCATTGCCTTTAATTAGACAGGTGGATCTCATCTAAGGTTGCTCAATGAGTAAAACTTTATTGCTACTACGGGTGCACATTTTCTAGCTTCATAAAAGCTTGAATACAGTGGGATTTTGTTTCTGTGTTCTTCTCCCTTTCTGCGTGTTTATAACAGTAATATTTTCAGAGTATCTGTTTATTTGAGTGTGTCTTTAGGTGCTCTGGGACCAGGCCAAGCAGCAGTTCCTGCTGGAATGTGGATGGTTGCATGAAACCGAGTGTGGACGGAGTTGAGTCCATTTATCTGTCACATTAACATTAATCTGCTGCTGCTGGGAGTGGGGAGATCTTTGTGCAGGAATATTCGCAGAGTTCAGGGAACTTCTTTGGCTTTGAAGCGTAATGTAACACTGGTCTCAGTCACAGTTTCTGATGTTCATAAAAGTTCACAGTGACTCCAATATTAAGAGAATTCCATAGATACCATCAGGCAAGGGTCCTGTGGTCTTACTACAGCTATCACCTTCTGTCTGTAACCTGCATTTATAAACACTAATACCTGCCTTGCACCCTTGAGAAGTGTTTCCCTGCTCTTAATAAGGTCTTTCCTAAAATCAGGAGGAGAAATTACTGGGTAGTTGCTGATGGTTTTGTTTGTCTGAAGAGAAATCTGAGAGGGTGACAGCATTGAGTTTTGCTTTTGGGTTGGCTGCAGTGGTTGCTTTTGGGGTTTGCGTTTATTCAGGTTGGAATTGCTGCTGGTGCTTCCATTAATTTGTTAAATGGAAGAATAGTTTGTGAAATCGCTTAGATAGTGTTTGTGTCTTGCAGCTGCAGTTGGAACCCTGCCCAATATCAAAGTAATTTGAGGACACCTCCAGGGTGCTGTAGCATGGAAGACAGTGGCTTCAGAGATGGCTATCAGGGCTTAAGGGGGAGAAAAATATTCCCAGTTATTTTTCTATTAAATTTAGCACTTCTTAGTTCATCTCTTATTGGCACTTGCACTCTACTGGCCCTGAAGAAGTGACTGGCTCAGTGAGAGACACACACAAATCAAAAGCCACAGTGTGGATGCATCTGAATACCTTTACTGTGGAGGTCATTCACCTTTATAAACAACTCATTCCTCAGTAGGATAAAGAACTACCTCATTGTTTGAGGAGCAATTTAATGGTTTAAATCTGTAGTTCATATGATGCCATTTCTGTTGGACTGTAAGAGAGTTCTGAATGCTAGCTGCACCTTGTATCTGTTATGTATCCACACTTACTCATGCACATCCAAGTTTAACAACAAGCTAACCCCCCAAAACCCCTTGAATGTAATCTCTCTGATAGTGACAGAACTCAAGGCTGCAAGACAGCTAAGTGGTGTGATACGGTCAGGGCTTGGGTTTTGTACTATTTATCCACACCTGACGCTTCATTTTGGGTTGCATCATTTCTGTGCCCTCCTGTTGAAGAGCCTGTGAGGTTCTAATCTAAGAATTAAGAATGTCAAAGTCTTAGAATACTTGACCAAGCTTTCAGTTTAACAAATTGCCTTGCTGCGTTGGATAATAGAGTGGATTAAGTCTCCTTAATAGCTTTCCAGGAATTACTTTTCCTCACCTGCAGTAGAGGTACAATTGACTGCTAAAGTTAGATTAAATCCTGTAGCAGCTGTTGAGATTCAGCAGAATTATTAATTAGTTTGCATTTCCTCTGGTAATTTCCTTGTTTGATGTTATTTATTTCATTTGGTTTAAACAATGCTAATGTTGTTTTATGCTTGTCATGATGAAGAAGTTAGGCACAAGATTCTTTCCCATTTCTTGATTATGAACTTGCCCCTATACCCCACATATTGTGTGGATCCAGGGCTTTGATAAAGGTGAAATTTTATCCTTCAGTTTTAATTCTAATGAAAAATTTGTCACCTCCTGTACTCTTAAACTTCCATTGCACAGAGTACACTAATCTCAAAATTATGCTTTTTGAAAATAAAAGTTTAAACTAAGCAGATATTAAATGAGAAGATTTTTTGGTGAAACGAGTAAATGTGTTCAAGATGAAACATGAGGACTGATGAAGTCTAGGAAGCCTGAGAGTTTGTTTTCAGTCAACCACTTTGGCATTTAATGATTGGAGAATGAATTGCAATAAACTTTGTTTTTCAGGTTCATCAATACTTGTCAGTCATTAAAGAACGTAGGAGATGCTTTTTTTCATCTCTCTTGAGCCAAAATACGTTATTTTCACATAATGTGTCCATATTTTCCAAACCCTGGTTTCATAAAAACTTGTTTTTCTGCCTAGGTTATCATGATGATTGTATTAAATAGCTCCTCTTACTAGTTTGCAGGCTGAAGTCATCAGTCAGCTTTCTCACTCGACCGGATCGACCAAATATTGCTTATCAGAAACTAAAAGGAAGAAATCCAGGGGTTATTTTCCTTCCAGGCTTCAATTCAAATATGAACGGTCAGAAAGCAACTGCCCTTGAAGATTTCTGCAAATCGTTAGGTCATGCCTTCATCAGGTACATAGAGGAATATCTATGAAAATTAAACTAGTCTCATGAGTTGTGGGAAGGCTTATAGCATAAATACATAAACTTTGGCATTTGGATTCGTGTGCTCCCTGTGCTAAGGGAGCTCATATACAAGACAAGAATTCTTTCTCCTGTTTCCAAATGTAGGATTTCTGTCAGTACAGAGACTGGGGTAAATCAGGAGAATGTATTCTGAAAGTAACTGAGAAAATTCTCTAATTTTCTTTAGTATAACCAGTGCTACCTGTTACAATCAGGCTGTAGGCCTAAAAGTTTAAAATTAAGGACCTGGAGTTCTGTTTTTTTAAGTTACCACTATAAGCACTGTCCTTTTGTGCCAAGTCCGATTAAGGTACCCTGTGTCTTCTGTGGGTTTAGAAGAACATGCCCCTGCTTGGTGATGCTGTCCTTTGATAGACGAAGTTGAATGCTGTCTGTCTGAATGTGTCATAATTCTTCATGTTTGGGTTCAGTGTTTGAAAGAGTTTGTACATTTTAAAAGTACCTTTAAAATTCAAGTGTCTGAGGGGTTTTTTTGTCTGTAAGGGAAATTTTTTGCCTATTCTTGTAAATTATGATGCTCTATCAAATGATAGAGAATGCTGCATTGCATAACTTAATTGTGTTTGTTGTATTTAGACTGGCTTTGTGTGATTTCTGCTCCTAGTGATAAACAGGACCAAGTAAGAAAATACTCACTGTGGTATTTTGTTCCCTGCTGATTTGATTATACAGTAGTATTTATTTAGTGTCTGTATTGCTAGACACAGTCATAGACAGTACTATGACTTTCCTGTTGATGGTTATTTTTTCAGATTTGACTATACAGGATGTGGAAGTTCAGATGGTAAATTTGAAGAGTGTACAATTGGGAAGTGGAGAAAAGATGTTCTGTCTATACTGGATGAACTTACAGATGGACCACAGGTTATATTTTATTTTTAAATATAGAATGCTGTTTTTCCCTCAGGGTAGAATCTTCATCAAAAATATGCCATAATAGCTCTGGTCAGCAGTAGCTTTTGCTGAACAGGTGACACCTGCTCACTTCCAAGCTGAATCATTTGAGCAGTCACATTCATAGGAGCTCTTTTGCAGGCAGGTAGGTCATGAAATCATGGAAGCATGCATTGGCAGGACCTCCTGGAGGCTGTTTATTAGAATCTCCTGCTCAGAGTGGGTCTGTTGTCCCAGAGAGTCTGAGAAAGCCTCATGGTGGAGGTGCCACCTGACAGGAGACAAGGAATTGTTTCTGTGCAGTGTGGCCCTGTTAATGAAAAAGTGTGTTACTGTCCCCTGCTGATGCATTCATTAAAGGATTTGCAGGAAGATTACAAGATGCTCCATGTAATCAAATAGCTTCAAATGCTGCTTCTCCTGCCTGTTTTTTAATTTCTTCAGTTACTTTAGAAATTGCTGTGAGAAACTTGGAATCTCCTACAACCTAGAAATACCTAATATTGTGTTCAAAACAATTTTGTATTATGAATTGCTTTTGTTTACTTCTTTCACTGCACTGAGTCTTTACCATGGTGCATTTATCTTGAGAAGGAAATATAAAAGTATGCATATGATACTGAATTGTTTCAACTCTCATTTTGTTTACAGTGTTTCAGTCTCAGACAGCAATAACCAGCCATGACAAACAGAATAATAAATACCAGATCTTGTGGTGCTTACTCAGGCAAAATTTCCATTGGAGGTGACAGCAGTTCTGCCTGGGTAAGGACAGCAGGATTATGCCCAAGGTTTATATAGTTAAACCAAGTGAAAACGGGTATTTTGTGCAAGAAGAAAAAAATCTATTAGCCATTTCCTGTAAAACACTATATTTTCTTCTCTTTTTTTACTTTTGTTTTCCAGATTCTCGTGGGCTCCAGCATGGGTGGATGGCTGATGCTTCATGCTGCAATAGCACGTCCAGATAAAGTAGCTGCTCTGGTTGGAGTTGCTGTAGCAGCAGATCACGTTGTAACAACTTTTAAGAGGCTTCCTATTGAGGTAAATGTTGATGGTTGACTTTTGTGCAGTCTAAAAATCTTACCAAGAATTTAAGAAATGATGTTATTTAAACTGTACTTTTCCTGCAAATTTTAGGGTAAGTTTTCTGTGTTTGATCAATGTAAGCTTACAGTATGAGACTAGTGTGAGCACTAACCAGAGTGTACTTATATTACTGTGGTTTAGAGGATGTGAAGTCAGATCCCTACTGTTTGCAGTTCATTAGATTTCAGTTTTGAATATCTTATATTTGCATTGGAATTGGATCCTTGTGCTTGGAAGGATGGAGAAGTAGCCATTAAAGTTGAGGTAGTTGAGGTTTCACTGGATGAGATGCATATGACACAGAGTGTGCATAGAAAGGTAATTCTTCAGATTAGTGTGTTTGTAAAGACTGTGAGATTTAGATAGTAGGAACTGCCCTTTTGAGATTCTTCCTTGATGGTAATAATATCTAGTCTTCAGGAAGTGTGTGCCTTAGAATAAAGAAAATATTTTCCCAATTTATTTGGGTTTTTTCTAAGGTACTTTGTAGTGTCAGTATTACTACTTAGGATTCAGAATCTGAAAATACATAAGAATCTGGAAATGGAGTATTTAGAGACACCTACTGTGGCAAAGACTGATCACTGGACAATGTCTTTTCCCTAGGATTTCCCCTTGTTTGTGGATCAGTGAACTGATTGAAGCCAAGGAGATTTACTGTTCATGGTGGCAATACATATTTTTCTTTTCTGATTGAGCCTGGCTAAGAAACTTAATTTCATTGGTGAATTTTAACAAGGTTAATTTGCAGGACAAGTTTGGAGAGGAGATTTTGTGACATGGTAGGGGATTTGTCCTCTCAGATGCTGTGAGGAGAACAGGAATACACCCATGATAATAAAAATCAACAAGGTGAAATTTTATGCTTGGGGGAGTCTTACTGCTTTTAGAACAGAAATAAGATGAGGTACTCTTAAGCACTCCTAACATGTGTTTTGTCCATTCTTTGCTCTCTTTTTATATAGGCACAAAAAGAAATAGAAGAAAAGGGTGAATGGAAGTATCAAACAAAGCAAAATGAAGAAGGCTATTACTCCTTGACCTATGACTTTATCAGAGAAGCAGAAAATCACTGCGTGCTGAATAGTCCTATTCCTGTGACATGTCCCATACGCCTTATTCACGGCATGAAGGATGGGGATGTCCCTTGGGAGATCTCTATGCAAGTTGCTGACCGTGTTTTGAGCAAGGACGTGGATGTTATCCTCCGCAAAATCGGCCAGCATCGGATGAGTGACAAGGAGGATACAAAGCTCCTTGTGAATACTGTTGATGATCTAATTGACAAGCTGTCAACAGTAGCATAAGCTGAAGAGTAGCATTAGTGCATGAACTCTACACCTGACTCTTTTCCTTGAATAACAGAAGCCTTGTTCTTACCCAGATGGTGGCAAGCTTATGACTGTCACAGTAGGAACTGAGCTTTATCTGCTGTTTCCTTACCTCTGTTTCATAAATACAGGAATTGTATTATTGCTGCATTTGCACACAGCCCAAAGTGTGAAGGGGTGCTGCTATTGTGTTCAGAACCTCTCCTTCACCATTTTACCCATTTTTTTTCACAAATTTCCTATAATTTTGTACTGACATGTTGATTACTTTTTGTTGCTATTGGCCTGTACAGTAAAACTTTATTTTCACATCTTTGACACCTCTTACTGTCTTTCCACTGTAACATCATTGTATCTTATGTCTAAACCATCTGTGCAAGGCAAACTACAACTTGAGTGTTTACTGAAGTTAGTTATTAGACTAGTTAGTACCATGAAACACAATAAACAGATTTCAGATAAATAGTTATTTTGTTCTGAAATGCTTTTAAAAAGTGGAAAGCACACCCTGATGATGTACTTGTGGTACTGCATAGGGAAGAATTTGACTTCGAAGAAAGCAGGGCCTCAAAGCATTAAGAGCTCTTTATCTGTGCTTGTCAGGAGGGTGTCTGTGATCTTCTCCAGGCTGCCATTTGTCGTTCATTTGTGGGCCTACTGTTAAGGAAACAATAAATAATCTTGATGTGAACTGAAACTGGATCAATAAGATGACTTTAATAGTAACTTCTTCAAAGTAGGGAGTACAGTGCCACAGAGCACCGTTGCCTCTTTCCCACGACTTGAGAGAGGATTGCTGGGCACAGTGTCTTCTTCAGCTGCATGAGTCCAACCCTGAGAAGCTGTAAATGGAACTTGATAGTTGAATAAGTCTTAAAATGTAAATCCATGGGATTTATTAGGAAATTGATTTAATTGCAAATATGACTGTTACCTGGGTTTTGTACAGAAATACAGTACCATTCGTACACTTGAGAGAGAGGCTGGAAATAGTTCAGGCTGGCCTTAATGTGTAACATCAGTCAAAAGCATATAATTCTTTCTGGGTTTATTATTTGAAGTAGTAAATGGCATCACTATTATTACCTTAAAAGACTAGAGCTGCTGGGGGTAAGGCATTTCTAGAGAGTTTGTCATTTCCAGTTTTAGCTATGTCAGTAGAAGTGTGCTGAACAGGGCTTTGCTGAGGCAATGGGTTTTAATTTAAAAAAACCACCACAAACAGATAACTAAATTAAAAAGAAACCAAAAACACAGCAACAACAAAACCAAAATTTTGGATGAGTTCCTGTGAACTACAGTTCTGTTTAGGCTTGCAAAAACAAGCTGTGATGGAAAAAATCTGAATTTGGTATAAGTAAAAAAAGATGGCTCTTGTTCAGATACAAATTTTCTACTTCAAATGTACCAATTCCCTAACTTAGTGAATGATTTGGTTTGGAAGGGACCTTAAACATCATCTGGTTCCAACCACCATCCCATGGGCAGGGATATATTCCACTAGACCAGGTTGCTCAGAGCCCCATCCAACCTGGCCTTGAACACTTCCAGGGACTGGGCATCCACAACTCCTACGAGCAACTTGTTCCAGTGCCTCACAGTAAAGAATTTTTCCCTAATTATCTGATCTAAACCTAGTCTCTAAGTTTGAACCCATTCTTCCCCTTGTTCTGTCACAACATGCTCTTATAAATAGTCTCTATCCAGCTCAGGATAATCTAGATTGGGATAATTGCTTGAGGAAATTAGAACATTTCATGAAATCTTGTTCCCAAATATTTCTGGCATAGACTGTTCCTCTGTTTGTATCACTATGCAATTCACTTTAGCTTTGAAACCTCTGAAATATGTTTGTAACTTTTGAGAAAGTTAATGCAAATGGCATTCCTGGAGTTGGAGCTGTGTTCATGTTTATATACTGTTAAGCAGTTGTCATCTTTGTATGTGTTTGTATGACTTGCATCTGATAATACCCAAAAAACAGATTTTGCGGGTTTTAAAGATGCAGTCAAATCAAAATTATTTTAAAACTTTTTGCCCTAAGCCATGATACGTTTTTAAATCCAGTTTTTTCGCATCTTGGATTAGTTTGGCTCATAATGAAAGAAGAGGCTGAAACAAGTGGACTGCAATAATTCCAAAGTAATTAATTTTAATTAATGCCAAGAGTTACCAGTTGTAATAGGTATGCTTTTTCTTCACATATATTAAAGTTAATTCAGTGACTGAAAAGTTTTGAGCTTTTTTTTTAATAGGGAATTATACCTGTAAATACTCAATTTAATACTTCAGACAAGGTAAAGGCTTTGTGTGCCTGCACAAACTGTAGCTGTTTATTTGTCTTGAAAGAGTTGCATTGTATTCATGTTTCATGTTAGCCTTTATTATATAATTGATATTTTACAGGTAAGATGTCTGTGGCAATGCCTTCGAGCAAGATAGGTGAAAGCAAATGTGAAGTGGAGCAGTTGTATAAAGAGTTTTCAGGAGGGCTTTTTTCCTTGTTTGCTGTTGGTGTTTTGTGTTGTTGCCCCCTCCATTATTTTCCTGTAATAACATGAGGTGGGAGAATTCAGTGTAACAGTGGTTGCTGAAACCACAGCATTACTGAAAATGCCCGTTTTCCTTCTCTGCTGGCTAAATGGAGATCAGTGGTAGCATTTACAGTACAGGTACACCCAAAGTTTGTTACATATAGTCTAAATGCAAAGGCAGAGATTGTACTTTTTTCATAAAGACAATATTCCAGGTAGTGTTTTGAAATTCAGGGAATGCTAGTGTCCTTCTCTCTGTGCTCACTTTTTGTTTTTGTAAATTAGGTTTGCTTAAATATGAAGAGGTAGACGTTATGCAGACAGACCTTTTTCTCTGACTTTGGTGTAGTAATTCCTTTGATATTTATCTTTGCAAACATAAGCATTTTCCCTGTGTTCATGCTGGGAATTACCATAGTTTTGACTGTTGGTAACTTTGCATGTTCAGGTGCCTGAAAGAAGGGATAATGATAACTAGGGAGATTTACATCCTACCTCTGAGCAGCTGTTCACCTACCAGAAGTTTTGACAATCTCAAATAATGTGGCATTCACATATTACTGTGTCATTCCAGATTGGTAGTGTTTTGTCTTCTGCATTAATGCCTGGGGCATGGCTTTTTTCTTTGTTAGATGCCTACATAGTAATTATTTTCAGTATTAATCATGCTTTAAAAACTAGTATTTCATTCCTCTGTAGAGATACTGTATTAAAATAGGATGTTACACACTTGGAAAGCTCTGCATGATGCAGATTTAAAAAATAATTTGTAATTAATTATGTTCTGTTTTGGGATTTTTTTTAACAGACTGCTTATTTGTTGGCAAATGCAAAGCATTTTGTGAACATACAATGTACATTAAGCTTTATTCACATGAAATATTCCGTTTCTAAAGCTAACTCAACTTGTTTCCTAATAAACAAGTGCTCTTATTTTGCTTATATTGAGCTGTACTTCCACAGTTTTAGATACATGCATTTTTTATCTTGTTAAATATTCTACTTGTTTTGTCTCTCCTCTTGTTTGGTTTTGTATTACACACCATCTGATTTGAGCTTTTTGGTTTTGGGGGGTTTTTTAACTTAATTGGTGTTAAGTGTTTCATGTAGTTTCAGTTTAGCTAAGCTGTTTTCTCTTGCTTCAACACTAAATTTAAAAAAGACAGTGTTCACAACAAAAGCCTGGCTGGATAGGCCTTAGAAGAACCACCTCCTGCTGTTTTATTTTTATGTTAATTTTGGTTATGTGCTCTCTTGGACATGCTGTTACTCAATGGGGCTAAAAGATTTATGGTACCATACTTTTCATACCAAATTAAAATGTGCTTAGAGAGGAACATTCAACTGGTAACTTGTCTGCAGCTGCTCAACTATCTTCAGTGTTCCAGTCATGATGCAATACAGAGTTGTAACATTTTCTGAACTGGTGCTGTGGTCAGAGTTTCTACATTAGGTTTGTGCTTGTAATTTCTTTGGCAGGAAAAAAACCCAAACAAATGGGAGGGAAAATCATGTCCTGGGGAATAATGAGATTTGAACTTGTTTTCTAAGCTACTCAGTTGTGCTGTTACAAAGAGACCTACCTTACCCTTTCACATTTTTTTGGTTTTCTTAAATGCTGAACAGTTACATTATAATTAAGGCTTCTGAGGAGATAGAAGAGGGCTCTGTGTTTGACCTGTCTTTGAGATGAGCAACCTCTCTGCTTTGTGTTGATGACCAAATTCATTAAGATGTGTATGAATGTAAAATTTCACCAATGCTTGGTGGAAATTCATCAGCTGTGTAAGGAATGCAGACAGAAATACCAAATATCAGTGTGCACTCTCACCCTTCTAAGTTTGTTCTCAAGCCCAGCAGGGAACTCAGCCATTACATTAAATAGCAGCCAGCTTGCTGAGCATGAGGTTTTAATGCCCCTGTCAATGGCACTTTGCTTCTGGCAGGTATTCTCTAAGGGAAGATTTTACTGTTGGGAAAGAGAGACAGAAATTAAGAGAGTTCAGAAATGCACTGCTCATAGATTTACTGCATGTTGATCAGTTTTTATAGCTCACATTTGCTTTGTGACCTCATCTCTCTTCAGTATATATTTGCCTAAAACAGAAAAACGTTACAGCTTTGGTCATGTAATACATTAATCTAAACTTTTTTACTGGACTTACTGCAGTCTGGTTGTAGGCTTGACCTTGTATTTCTCTTTCAAGTCCTACATATGTATGTTGTGTGGTCCAGTGCTTCTTTTCCATTAAAGAGAAATGGGCATCCTCCTTATGATGCAGTAATTACAGCTCACAGGTAGACACATTTTCAACCTGCTACAATCTCTTGATTTGTGTCTGGCAAGGAGCTTCAACTAGCTCTGCATTTATGTTTGGAAGGAAAAGCAAATGACAATTCCTAAAACTTCAAGTCATTTGGTTCTGAAATTAAAATACATATTTGAAATCTTTCTAGGCTAGCACATGAAAGGTTGTGTTCTTTTTGGGCCTTCTGATCTGCACCATGCTGTCTACTTGCCTCCCACTTGGCAACATGAGAAGGTCACTACTGCCTGCTGGGATGGAAGCAGGTGCTCATGTCAGTGGCAAAGATCTGCTGAACAGTAGTATACTTAGAGGTTGGAGTGATGCAAGTAAGCTGCCCAGACTGTAGCCTGGGAAAAGCATTCCCTGAAGCCTTCCTAGGATCAAATCTCAACTGTACAAGAATCCTTGGGTTTGGGGCTTAATTGGTCATGGCTTGCTAGCAGAAAGTGTGCCAGAATGTGCTAGTCCTTGGGACAGTATCTCTTGAAAAAGTTCCTTAGAGCAAAGCTAAATCCTTAACCATAGGAAGCAGCATTTATGTAGTTAGAGGATTTGATCTTTTAGGGGGTTTTTGTTTGTAAATTCTGCTGTCTGTTTTGACCTGTATTTCAGTGAAGATGTTACTTCCTTTCTGTTCTACTGTGAATGTACATTGCAATGTATCATTTTCAAACCAAAGTAGTTCTCATGAGGTACTGTTTTAGTTGGGGAGGGATAAGCAATTGATATGAAACCTTCTGGGTTTCTTTCAAAGGAGAATCCAGCACAAAACTTAAGAGGTCCTGACAATTCAAATGTACAATTTACCTCCAAGGTCATCTTGAGTACTGGGAATGTTGACAATTATATCCATAGGAATTGGTTTCCAGTGCTAAGTGGTAACTGTTTCTGCTGGCGAGCTGCTTGGAAGGTGGTCAGTTGTAGCCACAGCTCTCTTCATAGAGAGCAGATGGCATGATTTTCCAGGCATTTTCCTGGGGAAGGCTGTGAGAAGATCAGAGAAAAGAATGAGAAACAGTTATTATGTCCACTTGCTGCACCTGTTGTTGTACATATGTGGAATGTGTTATGGAGATTTGTTTACCAGAGGGTGGTTTCTTAATTGGACACTCATGATGGTGTTTGTATTGATTGACCAATTGGATCAGTCTGTATCAGACTGTCTGTAAGGGTGACAAGTTTCTTAATAAGAAGTATAGTATAATATAGTAGAATGAAGCGATTGATCAGCCTTTGCAATCATGGAGTCAATGCTAATTATTACCCGTCTGGGGGCCTGCAACAACAGTCAGTGACTTAAAAATTCCAGAAACACTTTTGTTCATGGCAGCCTTAGGAACTGCCTTGTTCTGCAGGCCGCAGCCTTAGGAACTGCCTTGTTCTGCAGGCCGGAGTATTGGTGCATTCTCTTTTGTCAGACAAATAGAAATGTCCTTCTTTACTGAATTACTTTTCTTTTAAACCCAAATTTGAGGTATTCCAAGTATGCTGTTGCTTGGAGCCTAACATCTTCAGAGCTGGCAAAGAAACCTTTTTGTGGGTGGAAGGGAAGATACTTGCTTAAGTTAGCATGTTTTGTCTTCAAGGGCATCTGGACTGTAGATTTCAAAGTAATGAGGAAGTTAGTATTTCTAAAATTAATGTTGTCCCCTGGTTCTGATGACTGCCACCTGTTTTTGCACAGTTAAAAGGAGGGCAATATTCCAATATTACCTTTTATCCCCTAGTCTGACTAGTTCTTTTGTGTAGAACATCTACAGCTATCTTATGACAAAGCAAGGCCATGCATAAAACCAAGGCTCTGCAGAACACTTTCCTGCCTTGAAGCTCCCAGAAAAAGGCCCTGTACTTAAACTGAGCTTGTACTGGGCCTGAGCATGCCCTCCGCAACTCTAGAAAACCTGACATCACACATGGACATTCATGCAGGGAGGGTCTTTAAAAGCTCTTTGGGGGTTTCCTTTTGAAGGGAGGTTTGGAAAAGTTAAGTTTTGGAAAACTCCCTCTTTTTGTTTTGGTTGTTTTTATTTTTTTTAAACTTAATAGTGAGAGGTCCATTATTGTACAGTGGCATACCAGGGAAATGGAGCCTGGGCTTCACAGTTATTCTTATTGCTGGACAGCTTTATGTGATGGGGATTCAACCCACCATACTTTGTGAGATTGTGCTTGGGGTAGCTGAAATACCAGGCTCTTTCTAAGGAATTAATTGCCAAACAGTGAATCTGACAAAGGTTAATGATTGCTCTGTGGTAGGATAGGTTTTACATTTTCTTATGTATTCTAGTTGGAACACATTGAAAGCTATTGAGTTACCCTGGATCTACATGTGAGTAGTGAGCTAGTTAATGTCAGTTGTTGGTTTTGGCAGCATTTATTTATAGGCACACAAAGATTTTTTTCAATTTATAGCATAATATTGTGATTATCTGAGAGCATAAGGGGGGAGTCATGGTGCTTACAGGCATGAAATGCTTCTTCAATCCTAGGTTTTAGTCATAAATTCTAGTGTTGTGTTGCCAAGAAAAGTAAGAGGACAAATCCATTAGAAGCAGTCGGTGAAGTGTTCTAATGGTACTACCTTCATGTTGTAAACCTGCCTCTTTTTTCCACATCACATTTCTAACCATCAGGCTGTAATCTGCCTGTGTCTGACATGAGGAACTTGAGATTCTTCATTTGTTCTTTAACTTGTAGGAACACGTGTTTGCCATTTCTTAACTTCTGGTTTTGGTGAGATAAACTAATTTTCTGTCCTCCAGTTACTGCAATCACTATTTAAATTTACTTTACTCTTCCACTCCTTTTTATGAAAAGTAATTGTCAGAACTTGATATGATATTCCCATTTTTGTTGGTGCACCTCCCATGTTTTATTCAGCCTAGCCCTTCAATCATAGGGTCTTACCCAACATCTTCATCATCCTCTGCATTTTTTTTACATCTGTTTTGTCATAGGACAGAGTGCTGCATTCTTAAAAGTACTTCTTCAATGATGGCTGGACTTTGGCTGCAATAAAACACTTTTTGTCTGCTTTCACATAGACTGCTTTCAAAGAAGTTTATCTTTTTTGCTTACTCACATGAGCTGGGATCTTCTTAGGAGCCCGGGGTGGGGCGGAGGGGGAGGTTATTGACTTCTAATGACATTAACTAATTCAGGCCTGGGAACATATTCTTGTACAAACTGAATAAAATTTCCACCATCATTAATGATTTTTCAGTTACAGTCATATTACAGGATCTACTAGTTAGCCAGCTTTAATCTCTCTAATGTGACATGTTGCTTCAGAATTGGTTTAGTTCCCTAATCAACATGTCATGGAGTAGCCAACTCTAATATATTACTAGAGCATCTATTACTATATTATTAATATATTACTAGAGCATCTAGTAAATTGCATCAACATTATCACTTAAAAAAAAATCTATTGTTTTCCCCAGGATTGATGGCACAGAAAGCAGGCTTATGATTTGTTTAAGTGGTACTTCGGAAAATATTGGTGGGGAGCTGGCATTTTTCCAATCCTCTGCTGTTTCCGGGTTTTTCAAAGGCTTATTAAAAATTGATATTGATGGGCAAGTTTTCAAGCTTTCCCAGTGTGGAATGGTCCTTCGAGAACAGATTGCACAGCCAACATCTGTGAAGGGTGAGACCTCTGCTCTGTATCTTCAGAGAGTTAAATTACTCGTCCCTACCCCGAAGTTAGGAAACAGAGGCTGATGCAAAAGTAGGTGACTTTCACGAAATCTTGTTGCCAAGGAGCACTGAGCCCCCTGGTGTGACCAGATGACCAGAAACTGCCAGGCACCCTAAGTAGCTCCCTTCTAAACAGACAAACACAAAAAGAAATGAAAGTGCAAAATAAATGTTATTGGTTGTGCCACTGGCCAAAGGGTGTGAAGCCCAGCCCTTAACAGCTGCTTGAAAGGAAAGGATGTCAAATTAATATACTACCTATTCCTGTTACAGCTGCAGCCTGTTCCTTCTCTGATCTCCAGGCTGGGCTTGCAGCCTTAGTTCCTGCACATCCGCTGTGCCTTCAGCCCCATGTTCACTGAGACAGAAAGTGCCCAAGCGGTGGCCCTGTCACGTAGCATGCTCTGAGTTATGTAATCAAGTGCTTCATAGGGGTTTAGAGCTACCAGTGCACAGAAGAGAAAGCACTAAATGAAATGCCTGTGGAGGACAACAATGAATTAGATCATCTATTAAATTTTTCATCTTTTGAGTCTGTTCAAGCCCAGCAGCATCAGAAGCAGTATGTCTGAGAATTCAGAATCTTAAAATGAGAAAGTAATGGAGGAAGAGCCCATTATGAAACAGATATACACGGAGCTGTATTGCTTTTCTCCCTTTTTTTTCCTTTCTGAATACAGCAGCAGGACTTTTGTTTGCCAAACTGACTATGTGTCCATCTTGGGCTTATCAACTTCCTTGCATATCAATCTGAACATTATTCATTTGCTAAAAGGAAACTATTTCCTACTACGGTGGATAATACAGCATGAATGAAAGATATTTGACAGTCTTGCAGAGCTCAGAAAGAGGTAAAGTGATTTTATTTAATATAGGATTAAATCAGACCACAAGAAAAGTCTCATCTTAACTCTTCTCTCCCCTTCTACATTGTATGAGTGATATAATCAAAATTTAAACGACTGTACATGGGCCTAGCTGCTTTTCTATCGCTGGAGGTAGGCTGACTCATAGCAGCAGAAAGTAAAATCCTTGTGCTTTATAGTAGGTTTGCTACTTTTCCATGATTTCCCCTTGGTTTCAGTGGTTTGAGTTGTTTTTCAGGACACCATTCCACTATTTGATAGCCTTCTAATATATACTGATGAGAGGGCGATAATAATATTCTACTACCTGCCTTCTTTTCTTTCACTTTCCATCCTATTATCCCCTTGTTCAAACTTTTTATCAGCATTTGAACTGGGAATAGGAAAAATTATTTGTCACACTCTCAGCCTGTTATTGAGGTGCAGAACAGGGAGAAAAAAAGGTTTGTTTCTGGCTTATGGCTAAAAAAAACTAGATGTGTGGTAATTTCTGTCACATGCATTTAACAGAGTGCCTATATTTGTGTTTCTGCCTATCTGTTACTGGGATGCTTGATGCAATTTGGGTCGATGCAGACTAGGTGGAGTAAATCTGAGCCAGTGGGGTGAGCAGTGCAAGGCTGAGGAGAGATGCATGAAAACAGACCACAGATGGGCGAGATAAACAGGCTCCCTGGGCTGTGACTGAGGAGGCAGGTCTCTTTAATGGCTCTTAGCAACGCCCCTGTTCTGACCCTCCCTATATGTGAGGAAAATCAAATCAATATACTGTTCTTCAAACCACAATGCTGCAGCAGCAGCAGGGCATTGTGACAGCCTGCATCTCTTAAATTCATCTTCGCTTTTCAGTGTGCTGATCTCTGGATATCCATCCTTGCATCTCTGCTGAGGAAGACTCTGCATCTTTAATCGGATTGCTTGAGCTCCCATGCACAACCTTCTTCTTATTAGCAAGTATTAGGTAGGCAATTTTAAAGTGCTTTTGGATTTGCAGGCAGCTGTAATGTTGATCTGACAACCCTATTGTATTCTCTATAAACATAGTAGAAGCTTCTCTTTAAAACCTACTGTGTTTGAAATCTTGCTTTTTTCTGTTTTTGTGTTTGGGTAGGGGGGACTGCTGTTTACTCCTTCCTTTTAAAAAAGATGTAGCTAATTTGTGCTTTTGGAAAAGGACATTCCCTCGTTGATCCCTCCCCTGTTCTGTGGAGCTATAACCCGGTGCATATACAGTTACTTGCAGTGCTGATGAACATCTGTTCAACTGTCTAACATTTAGGGCAGGCTGCTCAATCTTTTATTCTTTAATTTTCCTGTGCATACTTCAAAGATGTGGACTGTGACTCTGCCCACTGAGTAAGTTCTCCCTTGTTTCCAGAGATGGCTAACAGAGGACCAAGCTATGGCTTAAGCCGAGAAGTTCAGGAAAAGATTGAACAGAAATACGACGCGGAATTAGAGTCTAGACTGGTGAACTGGATTATTGTACAGTGTGGAGAACAGATAGAGCACCCTCCTCCTGGAAGGCAACATTTTCAGACCTGGTTGATGGATGGAACAGTGAGTGTTTTGTCCAATTGCCCACTTGAATGTTTTTATCTGCACAGTGCTCCTGTGTTCTGTCTTCATTTAGATAAATTGATCAGAGCTCATGGTCAGTGCAGAAATATACATCTTAGGATCTGATTTATTTCCTTTTGACCAAGAGTCTTAATATCAGAATATAAATTATCCTACTAGTACACTGAGATCAGTACAATATTTATGATTCTTATGAGTCATGCATGTTTTATATATAAGTATGACTCATTCCTTCAGCTTTTTCTCTCATGCAGTTAAATGAGATCTTTTTTTTAAACAAGATGTATACTTTTATCTTAAAGAAATAATCAGTGTTGACAAGGAAAGGCAAAGAGATATAGCAAATTTGAAGGACAGGATTGTGTCATAACTGTCTTCTTGGGAATAATTCTGTAGCTAAAACATTGTATTCCATTGGTTTATTGAACAACAGGCAGATGCTGCTGTTTGCAGCAGCTGTAAGACTATGCTAATCATTGAATCTCTGCCAAAGTGACTTTAACAACATTTCAATTGATATTGCTTATTTTTTGGGCATTCGGCTTCTTCTCTGTCAGTTGTTATATAACCTCTACCAGTGATTGCTTTGCTGTTTCTAGCAGATTAGGATTTATATGGTTATGCTTTTGCCTCATTTAATGAAAGCTTTAATGCTTTTCTAATACACTTTGATTATTATCAATTCACTTTTTGTTTTTAACTGAAGAAATTATGTCCCTAACAGAAACTGGCCAGGCCAAAAGCATTTTGCAACATCACTTAATAAGCACAAATTGCCTTCTAGTTTGGTGCCTGCTTTCTAATTTTGTTTCTGTCTTTATCTCTCAGCTGTTATGCAAGTTAATAAACAGTTTGCATCCAAAGGGAAATGAGCCTATTGCAAAGATTTCTGAATCAAAAATGGCTTTCAAGCAGATGGAACAAATATCTCAGTTCTTAAAAGCTGCTGAAATCTACGGAGTAAGAACAACAGATATTTTCCAGACAGTGGATTTATGGGAAGGTAAAAATAATAAATTGAAAGTCAGTTTACAGTTTTCATTTTACTTTGCTTTGATGTGCATTTTGTCTTGGCATATTCTCTAATGTAATTATCTTTTTTTTCTGTTTGCCTTACCTTATTTCCATGTTCTTCCAGTGCTGCATTATTTCTTCTGAGGGATTTATATTGCCCTGAGGGCATAACAGAACCCTTCCAAACTCACATGTTATCCAAAACCCCATCATTCTGATAGAAATTCACAGGCCTAATAAAAAAAATGTTCTCTCTGCTAATTATTTTAAAGTAAATAGGTCCTAATAAGAATATCGAAAACCCTGATTTTCTGATGACAAAATTTTATTGCAGTCTTCAAATTATAAGCAAAGCTTAAATTGGAGCTAAGAAATGCATTCCCAGGAGCATATGTGCCTCTATGAAGCTAATGAGGGTTCATTTATGACTCGTGAGAAACAAAACTCACTGCTTAATGCCATGTTAGCTGACCTTCTCTCTCTAAGGAGACTTTTAGGAGAGGTCACTGGCAAGAGCAAAAAACCTCGGCGTGCTTCTGTGGTTTTACAGTAAGGCAGGTGAAGTCTCCCTCCCAGGCTGAAAATGGAAACTGCTTCTAGTTGCTGAAGAGCTGAGTCATTTGTGCATTCATGGAGCTGGTTTTGCTCACTTTTATGGTGGTACATCCCATCCTGGTGCTCAAACCAAACACACTGTATATCCTGCATCTCCCTGGACAGGGTGATGCGATGCTTTGGCTAAGCACTCAGAGCAAAGACAGCTGCAGAGCAGTGAAAGGCACATATGAAAGGGTCAAAAATCTTCCATGAGAACCAAACAGTGGAAAGAGGAAAACAATCCACTGAGAAAGCTGGCCAGCATAGTTTGTGTAGGAGTACACATCAAGAGAAATAAGTGGGGTGTGTTTTCACAGGCAGTTGGAATACATGTGGAAGAGGTCATTCCTCTGAAGGACAGCTGGAGAAATGAAAGACTAGGGAGCTCTTCATGAATGGGTTAGAGGGAAAGGACATACTGACAGATGGTGTTACTGGGATCTGTAAATGTCTCAGAGTGCCAGATTTGCTCGGCAAATCCATACCCTTGGCACAAGGGCAGGATTGTTTCTTCCAATTTAGTCTTTAGTGTTTTATGCAATCTATCTTTACATGTCTTAAATGAAGGGATTTTCACTTCTCTGAAGTAGCACCTTCCCACCCCTCAGCCTAGTAGACTGTTGAGAGAGAAGCTCCTAACTTGTAAGGGATGATAATTGCTCATTTCAGATGTTCTTTACAGTCTTTTGCAACTCATAATGGCTTCTCACCATGCATATGAAAATATGGTACATTGATCCTTATGAGGAAAAGAACTTGTTTTGAAGACATAATGCTCTTACTGCTAGTGGCTGTCTCCTAATTTCCTTTCACTCATCACCTTTTCTCAACAGACATAAGGTGAAAAAATAGTAACTTCTAGAGGACAGGAAGTCAAAACAGAACTTGCATCCTAGGAGGAAGACATACAAGGTTTTTCTTCACTGTTATTTTAAGACTTCCCAGACCTAATCTGTAACTCCTCACTTTCCCACTCCCTTTTCATCCTTCCTGCTGCTCATTTCAGTGCTGGGATGACATAGTATGCCTGTCCAGTAGGGAGAGCTCTTTGTGTCTCAATGTAACTCTGACCTCTGGCATCTGTGCTGCTTCAGGGCTGAATTGTCTAGACAGGGATGCCTTAGCTGGGCAGAAAGAACAATCTCTATTTCACTGTTTCATAATTGCAGCACTCCTACACTTCACACCATAATCTCTTTAGAAAGAGAAATGTCAATGTAGGTTTATAGGGAAAGAAAAGTGGGCGACTGAAAAACAGCTTTCCCCTGGCACTAATTGTTTCCAATGAGCTTTTGCTTTGAAATTCTTAGCAATGATTAATGAAAATATTTTAGGATATGATCTACTGTTGGCTGTTTCAAGTTCACTCAGTCCATCTGTTGCACTTTTCTTCATCTCTTTGGCTTCTTGATCCAGGGGAAGTATCACCTCTTTTTTGGCCCCATCTTGCATAAATGTACTGTGCTGAGCAGCTTTCCCTGATCCACACCCAAGACATGTTTGCTGCCTTTTACAGATCCCTCCTTGATATACTTCCAGGCAGGAAACAGGCAGTTGAACCACTGGGTATTTTTTCAACATTTACAAAAAAAGCATTTCAGGAGTACTCTGCAGAGCGGTTCTCCATCTTTGTTTGAACTTTCTCCTTTCTGGACCTGGAGAGGAGGTCCTTCCAGATAGGTTTCGCCTAAAGAGAAAGGCTTGGAGCAAGAACTGAGCAGAGACCCCTTCCTCCTTGTTTTAAAAACAGTGCCAAATTCCTATACAACGCTGTGCTATTCAAAGCACACTGCAGAGGACACTGAGATGCAGGAGTGTCATCAGTGTGGGTCCCTGAAGAGAGGCTGAAGCTGTGAGCTAGGTGGGCGGCCCACATGGCTGTCAATAAACAAGTACTGGAGCTGAGGGAAGGCACTGACTACAATTTGCTGCAATACCGGAGTCGAACCTGGCTTCAGGGAAGGTGTATGATCCCTTCTGTCAGGTAACTGCACTGAAAATTTAAAATTTTTCCCTGCTTTTTTTTTTTTTATTATGCTGACCATCAAGCCCTTTGTATCCTTTGCTGGAGGAGGGCAAGTAACACAAGACCACTTGGATTCAGGTCTTCCCTCACCCACAGCACTCCTCTTATGTAGCAAGGAGTCTCTGAAGAGCAGAGCTGTGGCTTTGTTTTGTCACACGTCATTCAGCTCCCATTTACCCAGTTTTCCCCCTGCAGCATCTCCCACTTTTCAAATGTGACAAATAAAGCAGAGCTGAGCACAGAGCATGGGGGGGCTGCCAGATGGCTCTGCAAGGCTGATCATCATATGTCACTCCCTGTCTTTTGTTCTTTTTGCTTTTTTCCTTAGCTTGCCATCATTATTCAGCTGATTCACTTTTAAATCCTTCTCCACATCTCTTTTTATCCCAGGCAGTCACTGCTCTCCTGCTATACAGGAGGGATCCCAAGGACATTGTATGTGGCATCTGTTACAGCATATGGTACATCTGCTGCTGTGGGAGCTCTCGGGGTTCCTGCCTCATGCTCCTCTGGGTGCGCCTGCAGATGTGCATGTGGGGAATGTCGGCTCTGTGGCTGCCCTCCCCAGCAAGGACCCTTCTGATGCAGTTTGCCTTAAATACAGTAAAATAAATAAGTTCTGGAGGGCTGACAACTTATTTTATGAACAAATGGTCCCCTGCAGATAGGATTTTTATAAACTTTAGTAGTCTGTATGACAGCCACAGTTGGAAGCTGATAGATGTTTTCAGCTTTAGTGTGCTGTCCTTACTTCAGCCACTGTGTTACAGAGCCCTGGACTACATCTGCCTGTAATAAGGGTGATGCACCACAGAAACACAGAGTGTGCACTGCTCCCTTCCCTCTACACTCCAACTCATCTACAGTGATGCCCATTAATATTGTTCCACTGGAGGTATTTCTGAATTCTGTTATCATCGTGCCTCTGGTGTCTCTTCTTTTCTGAATTGCTTGTTTTCACATGTGAAGAGCCAGAATCAGATCTGTTAACTAGACACATTACTTTAGGAAAGAGAAAGAACTGGAATGAAAGAGGCAAGGGGAGTAAAAAAAATGCTTATGGAAGAATTTCATAAGGGAGAGGCAAAAGGCAGATTTCCAATAACTTAATACCTCACACAAATTGGAAATACCTGCTTGCAACTTATTTTCACTAGAAAGTATTCCAAAAGGTAGCATGTCTGGATTGGGTAATGAGTTATGTAACTTCTATTTGGCTAAAGCTGAGACAAGCCCTGACTTTGTGAACTGAGAAATGACGTAAGATAGCATAGGGAGAACATGGGAAAATAGTGGACCAAATGGGAAAAATTAAAGGTATGAAACTGAATAGCATCATAGTAAGCAGGAAGGTTTAGGAAGGTGCTTTGATGGTTAATTTGGGAAGGACTTATAGAATTTATCTGCACAGGATCTCTGCTGTGAGCTTTGTTACCACAGGGATTAAACTGACTCTGAATAAACTGAGACACACCACACACTATTTAACACACTATTCTCCTTCAGCCACATTTTACTGACTATATTACCATTATTTGCATACCAGAATAATCTCTCCTTAGGAGAAAATTTTGTCGAAGTGATTCTATAGACTTAAAATGGTATGGAGGAAGGCATTAAAATAATCAAAGGCTTGGAAATCTAGAAATGCCTGAAAAAGTAAGTTTTGCTTTAACTCCATCCCTTTGTTGACTTTAATAAGCTCTTGCATGTCAGTATTTTCATTTCAGCAATGGTAAAATAGCATTTATAATTCTATTAATGCGCATCTTCAGGAACCTGGGAGAGTTAGTTAATACATCAGATAAAACTGGTTTTCAATGTGCCAAGCTATTTGTTGAGCAAAGATTTCCTACATTAATTTCACTGTCTGGCTTTCTAGGGAAGGACATGGCAGCAGTGCAGAGAACCTTAATGGCTTTGGGCAGTTTGGCAGTCACCAAGGATGATGGCTGCTACAAAGGAGATCCGTCCTGGTTCCACAGGTAAAATCCAGATCTCAGCTGCCCACAGCTGTCTTCCCTGGGAAGCTAGTAATATCATCTGCCTTTAGGCTTTCAGGAAATTTATTCAGAAAGGAAGGGAAGAATATTTCCCAAGTTTCCTTGTAATAGTGAGGTTTTTCTCTCTGGAGGTTACAGACGGGAAGCAGGAAAAGTGTACATTTGTCATCAGGTTTGCTCTCTCACATCAGGTAGCAGACCGAAAGACTAAGGAAGACAAGGCTGTTGAGGATGTCTGTAAACCCTCAAGTAGCAACCCTCTCACTTAGCAAAGATAAGCATGAAGTCTCTATACTTTTTTCATCCAGACAAAAATGATTTAATTTCCTAAGCTTCTTAATTCTTGGGGAGCACTGCTTATCTGTGAAGAAGTCTCTGTCTTGGCAAAGCTGTTTATTTGTTCTGAAGTTCTATTTATTTTGGCTGGGGAGGCTGTAAAGCAGGGACAGGAAGAAAAGGAAATCCTCCCACAGGCATATTATTGACATAAGTTTCTGCCATCCAAGAGTATCTCTTACACAGAAATGTCGAAGGCAGGTTAGCAAAAAGACTTCTGACTGCTTGTCTTTTCTTTGCTTGAATTTTCTGATGTCTAGGTGAGGCTCAGCAAAAATAAAGCAAACTTCACTTTTTCTTAAACACCAAGCTGGTTAAACTCTGTTTAAATCTGAGATTTGAATTTCAGGTGAATAAATGCAAACTCCTATGTAAGTTTTGCTTTAACCTGATTTTATGAAATCAGGTTACATTAACTTAATACACTGCACAAATAGATTTATATTTATGGAATATAATTAGGTTTAAAATTTATATACTTCAAATCCAGTTACATTCTTTAATATAAACCAGACATGAAATCACTATGACCCAGACAGGCTTATTTGTTTTATGTAACTAAAACGAAGTCCCACATAGAAAAAATAATTTTCATCTGGACTCTTAATTGTGGGTGGGAACAGTTTTTTTTTGGCATGGATGAAGATGTGATCACCTCCCTTCTCTTCTAGCTGTCTGTCCAACCCATGCTACTTGGATAGCCAATCCATATCCATTACAGTCCCTGTGAAGCACCATGTTATAATTGCTGCCTTAAGGAAAATCAGTGTTACGGCATGTTGCCAGTCAGGAGCTCTTTCCTGAGTAGTTTCCCTAGCCCTTCAAGCAGACCAAACCCTCTCACTGCCACCCAGTATTACTCATAATTCAGGGCTTTCAGGATGATTTTTAATCGCCTTAAGTTCAATTGAGAGACCAGTATCAAACAGAGTAAGAATATCCATGCAGGGATCTACAGTGATTAGGATAATGCCGCACTTGAGGTAAGCCATTTAACTTTCTATTGCCAGTGTCTCACATTCCCAGTGCCATCAAACTGACGTCCCCGTCCTTGCATAGCAAGATTCCTGGATCCACAGCTGTTTGTTATTCTGTGGCTTGGCAAACACAAGCACTAGTGTAAAGTTGGCACAAAAATTTGACAGATCTGGTGGGTTCAGTTTTAGGTAAGAGTGATGTCAGACAGGCAGAACAGAACTTGACATAGTGTGAGACATGGCAGGTGAGTAGACTTGCCTTCGTCTCTTTTCTTAGTCTCAGTTTGGGCCATTTCCACTCATCCAAAAACAAATCTCATACATGTTATCTGTAAGACCATCATATACTAAAGGTGGGGCTTGTGATGGTAAAAATAACACTATATGATCCAAGCCATATATGTAATCAACTTTTATTAGTCTAGCCAGGCTATCCTTTAGTCTCTCCTTTTATTTCTTCTTTGCAGTTCTTATTTTTTTCTCTGTTTAATTACTTTTTGACTTTCTGTGGAAGTACTCATCAACATAGCAAAAAATTCTAGGAGGAAGGAGAAAAGAACAGTAGAATACTTTCCTGTTCTTTTAATTAAAATAGAGGCAGACACAGTGAACCTGACATTCACTTAGGTAATAGGAGTTGTTCTAAAAACATCCTCTCATGAAGATCCTGGCAGTAGTTTGCTGCCTGTGTAAGAGTTCTGGAAAAAAAAATTAAGCAGCAGTGAGAGGGGTCTGCTTTCTGAGGCACCACAGTTCTGTGTGCCTCCCCCAAAACAGTGAGTTTTCTGGCAAGAGCTGTGGGATCTGTGGTGGGCCTCTATAAGCTCTCTTATTAGCCTATACTGCACCACTTGAGGGCTCATTCTGGAAAATGACTGGTCAGCCCTGGTGTTCTGTGGATCTTTCTCCCCCTTCCACTTTGATGGGCTTTCACGTGGGCGTGAGTTCGTCTCCTGCAATTTCCTGAACACCCTGAGCCTAACAGAGGGTTTAAGTGCTTTTTCAGACTTGAGCCAGGGTTGTCAGCACAGTGCAGGATCTCACCCTCATAGAGAGGATCATATTGACGGTTTTCAACCACAGCAGGTATCTAACCTAGTATTCTCATGTAGTGGAGGGATAGGAAAGAAAAGGGGAACTGTAACTGGATGCCATACTGCTGCGTAACCTGAAACCTAATCACAGGACATACAGACGCAGCAGGGAAATAGATTCTACACATGTGGGAGTAGAGTCCGGAAGTCCCTCAGTCTGGGACTCTGCTGATTCATATGGCTCATTTGATAACAACAGCCTGGTCCTTCTCCATCCTAAATTGCTTGTTTTCCTCACCTAGTAGAAATGAAAGATGAATCCAAGACGAACATTTTCTTGTGAGGCAGCAGAGTGCAAACTTTGCTCCTTCTGCTTAGCTCCCACTTTGGCCTTCAGTGCTATTTTCAGAGAGAAAAAGGCTTCTTTTATGGTCCAACAAAGGTTCATTGATCCAAACAGCTTTTGAGACCAGGGACACTGAACAAAGTGGTCAGTAGGTTTTGGCAGAAGATAAAGAACTGTCATACAGTTAAGACACAAGTTCAAGGGGCAAAGCCTATTGCTTAGGAGGTGAGAGATCTGGAAATGGCAACAAGGCAAACATTCTGTCCTGCTGACAACCAATGTCCCCTCTGCAAAAATTATTAAGTCCCTTCTCCAACCCACGGCTGTTCTGGGTACACTCAGCTTTTATTTAATCCACTGAGTTAAGTTACACCAGTTTTTAGTGTTGCTCTAGATGGGTATCGACTTGTAGTACAGCACAGGTAAGTGTCTTATGGATCAGATCCCATGGACTACAGCTGTTAAGAGCTATAGTGCTCAACATAAATTAACCCTATTTTGTGTTTTATATACAAAACTGTATACATATTTTACCTGTGACAGCTTCTGGGGAAATCCCTTGGGGTTCTGCAATAACAGGGACAGTAAAAGTCTAAAGTACTGTAGCTTTGAGTAGAGCATTACTTCTGCAGGAAAGCAATTAGCTCAGCCAGTACAGTCCAGCACATGGGATGGGGCAAATGACTTAATGCATTACAAGGGATATGAGCCAATTCCAGATTGATTTTCGTGATCACAATCTCTGTGATTTCATGATCCTACACAGAATGATATGTATGTATGTTGGTTTTTTTGTGTGTATCTGGACAGGAAAGCACAGCAGAATCGACGAGGATTTTCAGAGGAGCAGCTTCGGCAGGGACAGAATGTAATAGGCCTTCAGATGGGGAGCAACAAAGGAGCATCACAGTCGGGTATGACAGGCTATGGGATGCCAAGGCAGATTATCTAAAAGCATCTCTCGCTGTGGAGAAAACACTCTTTCTGCAACATGGTCCATTAGGGAAAAAAAAAAAAGAAAAAGAAAAAAATGCTTATTAGTTCGTTTTCTGCCTGGTTTTTAAAAGTTAGGCTCTCTAAGGTTTGGGGTATTTTTGGTTTGGTTTGTTTTCTTTGCAGCTGCAAGAGCTCACCTAGGAACTTGGGTTTTTGTGGTGGTATGTGTCAGTTCACAGCACGCGCGCTCTGCTGCCTCCTACTTTTCACTTCTGAACTATGCAAAGGCAATTATTCTGTATTAATTTATTTGCAAAGTGTTATCTTCCATATTTGTCTCACACTGCACTTGTATTTGAACCAATAACCTCATTCTTCGATTAGTGATGATATTGTTTGACTGAAGAATAAAGACAAAATAAAGATACCTCAAAGACTCATTATTTGAAGGAGGTAAAAGCTGAAACCAACAACCACATGGTACAGTGCAGATGAGTTAAATATTTTCAATGGTCAATCTCTCTTATCTCTAACCCAGAGTGCTCTCTGAGTGACTCCCTGCCATAGTGTTTACAGTCTGTGTTACATGTTCAATTTAGTGTTTGTCTAAAGGCACACCCAAAGTATTTTCCTGAAAAGAAGATTTATTGTCCACTGAGTCTGATTCATGTAGTCACAGCCAATTTAGCTCAGATTTTTCTTGACATAGTATGCTGGGTCCTCTGCAGCCCATAAACTTGTGGAGCAAGTTAAAATCAGTTTTATAGGGAAAGCAAAGGCCACATGTGAAAACAAAGCAAAGCAAGGATTAATTCAGTATTTCCCATTGGCAGGTAGACATTTATCCGCTTCCTAGAAAGCATGGCCTCAGCATGCATGATGGTTACTTGTCACCACAGTCATTATCTTTCTCCTCTTCCCTGAGCTTTTGCTGCTGACCGTGACACAATACGTATGGGATATCCTTTGGGCAGGCGCTGTCAGCTGTTCCAGCTGTGCATCTCCCAGCTTCTTGCCCACTCACAGTTGTGGGGACAGAATGAGAAAGAGAAAAGACCTTGGCACTGTGCAGGCAGTTTAGCAGTAGCCACTACTGGTGAGTTATCAACTTCTTCAGTCCCCAGTCCAAAGCACAGCACTCAGCCAAACTCGGTACACCCACCAGCAGGTGGGTCTCCAAACTCAGGGAATTCTCCACTGTGAATGAACAGTCTGTCAGAAAGAGGTGAGAACAGGCTTCATCTTGTGATAGTTGCTACTATACCAAGCAAAGCACAAAACAAATCGTGTTTTAAATGCAAAGCAAGAAATAGAACAAAAGTACCAGAATGCTTCTGACCTGCAAAACACCCACAGTTCAAATTCAAATAATCTGTTATGCTCAGTGAAGGGCTGTAAACATGGCTAATGGTTCATTTGGAGACAGTTTTCTGCAGTGTCAATAGAAGAAGTGGCTGACACAGTCACCTGGCCACCAAAGGCTACCAGAGCATTCTCTGAATACTTGACTAGCCAGTCAGTACAACTGCCTTGGGGCTGTGCCCCACACAAACTTGAGGGGTGCACACTATTTTCTATCCAGGTTTCCTTGCTATTGACTGTCTCTGGGCTTTCACCCACAAAGCCCATTCACCTCTTGCCCACAAGCAAGAGGGAAAGGAAACATGATAATTGAATCCTATGGGTCCTTTGGATTTTTTTCTTTTTAATTCATTAAAATCTTGCAAGAAGGCCTGAAAACATAATATGTAGGCAGATAACAAATGAAGATTAATCTGTTCTGACAGCTCTCTAAGTGCCTACATATATAGATGGGGTGATTTCTGTCTGGCTTTGAACCCAGTGACATGCACTAACACAGTTAGGTGTTTACTAAGTAGCCCTAGGGCCAGCCACACACACAGGTTCATGTGGCTTCAAAAATTTCTACCACCAAGTAAACTGAAAAGATGGTTCCTTCAGCCTGTGGGAACCTCTATCTTTCCTGTCAGGAGAAGAGAGTAACATCTCCCTGCTTCAGCCAAACACTGCATAGAAAGTGATAAGAAGGTCATGCTATATCATTGGGGCTGAGTGGATCTGCAGTATCTGCCACTGAAAAGGTCCTGTCCCCACTTGTACCTCCTCTTGCAGCTGCCAGAGCATCTTGGCTCCTCCACTGTCCTACTGTCACACTGGTTTGTATTTACTACCTGTTCAGGACTATTCTTCTGTTACTTAGGGGAATTAGCTCAGCAGAGGAGCAGATGACAGCTCCAAAGGGTGCATCTCAGACAGAGGAACTCACACTTCAGCCGTGGTAGGGCAGTAGCTCAGTGCAAAGTATAGTACATAACTTCCCCCTAGATATGACATTACTTGTAGCATGAAGAGACCAGCAGGTTTTCTTACTAAAAGCAAATAAGCTGATTTCTGATAAAGAAATCCGGGCTGATGGCAAGACAAATGCCTGCCACCAGAAATTTCACCTTGGTGAATGTGAACAGCAGCCACCATCCTCTAATAGAAACTACAAAGTCATACCCACAGTGGGTGAAATGGCTGGATGGGAGGAGCTGGAAAAACTGCCTTCAGACAGGTAAGAGGTCTGAGAGGTCCTAACCTGATCCTCTGCCCCACACCACCCTCACAGCGGACACAGCCTGAAGGATCAATCCCAAATTTGGTGACCTTGGCCTCCCTTCTCTGGCTGCAGAATTTTCATTCCATTTTCCATTTATATGTCCTCCCTGAAAACACCATTTTTAAGAGCTACATGACAATTAAATTCCCAAGATATATTGCTTTCCCTATTTCTGATGCTAACCTCATTGAAGTTATAGGAAACATTGTGTGCTTGCATATTAAAAAAAAAAAAAAAAGCAACCAACTTTATTAGGGAAAAAGAGCTAAATGCTCCAGGAAAGAAAATCTATTCCACGTAGCTCCAGACACAGGGTAACGTAACATATAACATAACATAACAAAACATAGCATAAGATAACATAACATATAACATAATGTAACGTAACGTAACATAACATAACATAACATAACATAACATAACATAACATAACATAACATAACATAACATAACATAACATAACATAACATAACATAACATATTCTTTCATTACCTTAATCCATCAAACTAATCTAGCTGTTAGTACCTGGCAGTCAATGCTGCAAAGTATACTTTATTCTAGGAGTTAGCTTTATCCTTTAATATTCCCATACAGCAGATATAGAAATAATAATGTTACTGTTAATTAAATGCTAATATGCTCTGGCCTACTAATGTTCTTCCATTAAAATATCCTTACTACTAAGTTTAGAAACATACTAAGCTAAGACGTAAATCAATACAGTTAAAACCATGTTAGTTGCCACCAAGTTAACAGAAAACATCATCACTTCTCTTATATTAGCAATAAGCCATTGTAAATTTGGTACTACTGCATCAAAAGCACCTATGCAGAGCTCCCAGAAGGCTATTTAATTTATGTGGCAACCTTGTGTATTGTTACTAGTTAAAAGCCTTGATATACATTAGAATATAGACATACATTGAACACTGAGGGGCAGAGTGGTGTTTGGGAGGAGGGGTTTTTGTGTTTCCTCTCCTAGCTCTCTAATGCTTAGGGGGACTTTCCCCTGCAGATGATGAACAGCATCTCACTGAAGACTTTGGACTCAGTTTGACAGCAAGGACAAACTAAAACAAGACCCCCCACACACTGCCTATAATCCCGTTTAAAGCCTGGTTGTAACTTGATGAGCTATCCCAGGAATAGAATAGAATAGAATAGAATAGAATAGAATAGAATAGAATAGAATAGAATAGAATAGAATAGAATAGAATAGAATAGAATAGAATAGAATATTTTTGTGATTAAAAATAAAAAACATTGTAATGTCATGCCCTTCAATGGCTAGAGAAAGCCTCATCAGAGCAGGCTGGGCCAGAAACATCTTAAATACTGTCACCCTTGAGCTTCATACTTTGCCATAATTCTAGACAAGTAAATGACATTTATCTGCCTTTATAGAGGTTTTGAGACCATGATCTCATTATGGACAATTCCTAAATAACTTCTTTTTAACATTAAGTTGGCATCTAATGGCCCTATGAAAGGATGCTCAACAGCTTTGTGGGGGAGGAAGAACTGCATATGTGAGTATGGGATCCAGGTTTATCTCCATGTGTAAGAAGAGCAGAAAGAAAATACAGTGAACAGAAAGTCAGTACGAAGTTCAGCCAGTTCAATTAAGTTGGAGTTTGAGGGCTGTCAGGCTAACATAAAAATATCTGTTTAAAATAAAAACTAATGAGGGTGTACACCATGACGATGCTTTGCTCTCCAGTAAATGAGCCCCCAACATCACTTTCTAAGATGCCTGTGCTAAGCAGCATCTCCCACACTCAGCAAGGATGAGAGTAGAAGGAAGGTGCTCCTTGCAGCAACAGGCAGCAGCAGCCCCGTCCCTTTCACCTGGGAGCTGTCTGTGTGTGCTGTTCACAGGCCACAATGCATTCAGACCAAGCTTTCTTGTTTTACTGACTTCTTAGGTCCAAAAGAGCCCCCAAGGAGCAAGGATAAGAATTCAGGACATAAAAGTTTCACTTATATGTCTGCAATTGATTGCATTTGGCTCTGGCTGCATTGTTGGGATTGGCTACCTCCATTCCTCTAATGGGAAATAGTAACACTAGTGGTTGTTTGAACAGCTCAGATATTAATAGCATCCCTGTTATGGTAATATCTCCTAACTAGAAATAAGCTTTAAATATGTTGAGAAGAGAAGTGAGCACGTTTAGAGGAAAGAAATTCAGTCATTTACTCTAAGCCTGTGATTCTATGATTGCCGCAGTAGGTCCTGAGCAATAGAGCAAGGCGTTACCAAGGCTGCAGATAAGCCTGTGTACACAGACCTTCCAGCTATTTTGTCTTCTATAAACAGCTATTTTGTCTTCTAGAAACTTTAGGAGAAACATAAAAGCTGATCATTTTAATGCATGCTACCAAAGGAAACAATATGCAACACCATAAATTTAAGGCTGTCACCAAACAGAGTAACAGACAATTTTGTCAACTTGAGTTTTGCACACAGTATGCTCATGACAGGAAACAAACTATTTTCCTTTTCTATGGGGCTTGCCATCTTGCAAAAAGGGCCGGCAAGAAGACAGTACAAGCCACTAGCAGGAAAACATTCAGAAGCAGCCACTACTCCACACCCTAAAAAATCTATGTATCTATTTTAACTTTGCTGAGGTTGCTCTGCCCACATGAATCTCCAAAATAAAACCACCACAGTTCTACAACTAAGGCTGAGCAGTACAAAACAATGAGATAAAATGGCAGAGGGGGACAAAAAAATATTAACTGTTACCACAGAGGTAAAATCACTGCCTTGGATTGAAGGAAATTCTGCTTTCACTTGCATTGTTTGCACTACCACCCAGTGTGTGTTGCTGTGACATTCAATTGAAGTTATAATGCCATTCCTCAGATGTAGAAATAGATTTGTCTGTGATACTATTGGGTTTATAGGGGATATTAGAAAGGTGACCTTTCTCACTAATGAAATTTCTGTTAAAGGACTCACTTAGGTCGAAGTGTTACTCTGTTATTGGGCAGCAGTAAATCTTATGCTCCAGTGAGCCAGTGCTCTGCAGACCATGTGGCAGCTTCAATGTTTATGTCTAGGTTCAGAAGAAGTGATGTCCAGAAACTCAGGAGAGCATTCTGCTTTCCTGAGATCTGCAGGGCCCAGCTTCCTGGTGAGGTCACAGGCAGTGCTAGAGGGAAGGAGGAGGCAGCCTCAGGCTTTTGGGGACTGGCAGCAGCCCATGTCTGAGACGGGCTGGTGACTGCTGTTGCCTAAAATCAAAGACAAAAATTTCCAAACAATATTAAGAGTGCCTATATTAAAAGGAGATCTTTAATGAAAGCTTTCCGATGCACAAATACGGCTCTGCACACAAGCACAATTGTATTACTACAAATTTTGTAAGGTTAATTAATTAGTATATCTAGCAGATACATCCAATAAGAGACCAGTTGCCCCAGTAACCCACCCTTGGGGTCTGCACCTTGGAGTTGTCCAGGGACATCTTTGCCCTTTTTCTTGTTACATCTTCTAAGTTCTAATGCAAACCATGTCCTTGTTAGAATTCCTCTTATTGAAAATAAGACTAAACAGAATTTTAGGAATGAGTTAGACAGGGTTAGCTTATTTTCTAAAATGTGGGAGAAAGGGCAGGAAAAGTACTAGAAGCTGTATGACTATGTATTAACAGTCTACAAAACTACAAGTATGTGAAAAATATATGAAAAGCAAAAATCTTCAGGCATCACTGCTGGGTACTTTCAAACTGAATTTTAAGAAAGAGCATGCATTGTTATCTTGTCAGCAAAGATGTGAGGTGGAGGAAAGCTTTTTTGTTTGCACAAGAATCAATGAAATCCTCTGTTTCTCTAATTTCTTGTCAAGACACAGAAAGGCCAGCAAAAATGAACAGGGTTTGTTTCTAGGAGCAGGTTTTGCATTACTGTCATTATGAGTCAACACTTCATTTTAAGTGTCTTTGTATTACCTCCTACACATAATGTAAATACAAGGGTAACTCTGCTTCTTTCCAGCACTCAGCCCAAGCACTGTTTACCAGATTCTCAAATGTGCTGGCGGAATGCTTGCACCCATGGGTGTGCCCCAGCACTCCCAGGGCTGCTGAGCACTGGACGTGTTCTTTGTTGGTGTCATTCTTGGTTAAAGGGGGAAAATCCCCTTCCTCATCTTCAGGAATAGTCACATAAATTCAGGCAGTATTAGTTTTCCAGGAGAATAGCAAAACCTTTTGATTCAAGGAGGAAAAATCTGGTTTGGAAGGTGCAAGTGGGAGATCAAGGGACTCTGTGCATGTGCCAGGAATGTTCATCATCTCCTGGCATTCTTAAAAAGACCTTTTCCCCAGATCTGCCATGACAGCTCTGACAGTGGTGTTAAATCAAAGTAGTATTTCTTAAATTTTCCTACCTCAGAAGTGTATTTTGGAACACAGATAGTAGTCAGACTCCATTAAAATTTTCAATATTAGGGTATTTTCCAACCTAAATGATTGTATGATTCTGTGAAGATGAGCTACAGCTGGGTCCCCACACAAATTGTAGCTGAAGAAGGTTCTGCTACTGAAAAGCAAGAGCTTGAGCTGTAGCCAGGGGAATTTGGTAGCTGGAGTGCATGAAAGACCTGCAGTGGAAGGTTCAGCCCTTCCTGAGCAGAGAGAAGGTGAGGTAAACACCCAGCCTCGTGTGTGTAAGCTGGAGTGAACTTTGTGGGGAATTTTGCTCTAGGGAACTCTAGAAGGGCTCAGCAGGGGCAGGCACTGCTGGGACTGTAGAAAGCAGCTGCTAATCCTCCCTGGCTGTTTGTTACCAAGTGTGGTTTGTTGCTGGATGTCGATGGGGCTGTTGTTAAGCAGGGCAGTAGCACAGCTGAAGGTGAGCCCTGCAGATGACTGTGCCAGGGGTCAGTCCTGAGGGCCGAGCTGGCTCCCTTGCACCAGGCCAGCCTGCTCACAGTGCTAGCCTGTCACCATGAAGGTCAGTGCAGTGAGTTTTAGGGACCAGACCTGCATTTTCTGAGTACTGGGAATTTTTTTCTTGGGGCTCTTACGCATTCAGTTTCGTTCTCTACCTTTTTACTTGGAGATCTCTTTAGGGCTTCTTACTACAATTAAAAAGCATTTCTGCTGGGGTCCCAAAAATCCACAGAAATCTTACTGTGTTTTGTAAGAAATTTACTTGGCTCTTGAGGTCTTGCTTAAAAGCATAAATCTTTTCGTGTTATGACATGTTTAATTATGTAAATCCTTCCCCCAGAAGCATTGCCATAATGGGAGCTGGATAATGAGGTGCCAAATACAATGACTAGAACAGAAAGATTTTGTTTGTTTGTTTATTTTTGTGGTGGTGGTTGTGGGAAGGGTTATGCATTAATAAGTCATGCTTTTCCATAGCCTTTCAAGAAAGAATATGAAGAGAAGCATTATGTGAAAGTGATTGTTGTTGTGGTGTATTTCTGTGCTTTCTGGATGTGAGACACCTGTAGCCCATTGAATCAAAGTAGAAAAAAGAGAGTGATGCTTTTAAATCACTATTGTGATGTGGCTATTTTTTTTATTACCTCTGTCTTTTTCACTTTATACTTGGTGTAGGATGAGAATCGAAAAACAAAATTACTGTTTACACCCTCTGCATTCTGTAAAATTAATCCATGAATGATTAAACAGTTTTTTTGCTGCTTGCTTTTTAACTGGGAGTTGTGAAATAAAGCAAGTCATAGTACTGCCATGTCACTGAAGCAGGCTTCATGAGTGTACCTCACTCTGACAGAACATGTTCTCTATTTAAAATGCCTGTCTCTGAGTAATATGATTACTCCCTTAAGAACTACCTTCTGCAGTTGCCCTGTGAATTGCACTCCTACTGGAGTCAAGTACATCCAGGCAAATTGGATTATTATCTGGAGATAAAGGGGCCCAGGGAGCACTTAACTGCAAGAACAGTGATGCTCTTGCCTTCAGCTCAGTGTAAATGCTGGCTCTTACAAAAGCAAGAGGGATAAAGGAAGGATGTTTTAGTTCAGAACATTGTTTTCTTCCTTTAAGAGGCTCTGTACTAGCTATAATGGGATGAATCATAAACCTTAATCTACATCTAGAATGAATCTTTAGTTTTAAACACAATGAATTTCAGAAACTGTTACATTCTTCATAGTGATTTTGAAATGAAAGGGGCATTTTAGCTTTGTATTTGAGAGAACAACTGTAAAATGATAGTTAGTTAAATTGTATTGTAGGTATAACACGTGATCAAGGCCAGCAGAGACAGTTAGCACGCTTTAAACTTCAAAACATTTCAGTGATATTTTTAGAATATGAGAAGATGTGGAATGGAAACAGCTGGATTTATTTGTTTGCTTGCTGTGTTATGGTGGTGAGATGGGAGCCCTTACAGAGTGCTGTATGGTCAGCAAAGCTTGCAGGGAACTGAACTGCAGTGGTCATGGCTGGCCTAGCTGGGGCTGAGGAATATAACACCTTCTAATGGGCAGAGCAAACAAGAGAGGGTTTTTTTGTTGCTATTGGTTTTCTTCCCACTTCTGGGTACCTTGCTTAACTCTGAAAAGGGGAGCAGATGAAGTCTGATAGCAAATAAACCTACCTGCTGCTAACTTGCCTGTTTTGTATAGGTGGTAGGTCTTTAGGGAAAAAAAATGCAAATTAGAAAAAATTGGAAGAATAAATGGGTTTAAAGCTGTCTTTCCTGTGAGCAGACTTGAAATAAGCAATAAAATACAGAAAAATATAACTCACAAAACCCAGAAAAATATAGACAGAATAAAATTCTTGGGAACAAAAGACTACAGTGGAAGGTAACCAGCTATTCCTATAGAAAAAGGAATATCTCCCTCATTTGGGAGAAGACGGAGATGAATGACCTCTACAAATGGAAACATAAACCACTCATATTTAATGTCATCAATACCACCCCTTCTGTCATCAAAGGTCACCAGGGGCCTTGAATTTTAGTTGTTCCTTTGGTCAATGTTTGTATAAGCTCAGTTAATACTTCTAATTTAAATCTATATAGAGCAAGTGAAGGTGCAAGTCCTGTCACCTTGGCTGGGAATGAGGGAAGGCAGATCTTTATTCACATTAGTGGGAAGTTGCTCATAGCAGACACTGGTAATGTACATTGCTTAAAGAGAACTGGAATTTGCATGTTTACTTGGCTGTGTTAAAATAAGACTGAATGCACAGCAAAATGCACATGCTCTCCAGATCCTCTCCTCTGTGCAGGCAGAGCTGCTGCGCTGGGAAAAACTGTTCCAGTGTCCAGCAGGAGTTATTCAAAGAACAAAGAAATAAAAGACAATGTTCTGACTAAAGTGTTTTTATTCCAATATAGATGAGTGTCTATCCATCAAAAAGCAACCAGGACTTCAATAAGAACATTTTATTTAAAATTTGATTTTTACGACCACTGTTTTACTCCTTGGAATAACTCCAAAAATAATTCTGTAAAGAATATCACTTATGAGCTGGGTGCTTCTAACTATGCCTTGTCCTTTGGGATCAAGCATGTGACTATTGCCATGTGTTCAGTGTTTTACAGAATGAATCGTGTTTCCTCCCTTAGGATTCATTACAAATGCAAAGCACTTCTTAGTGCTTCTCTTATGATTGTGTCTGGGAGTTCTTTGTAATCATCATGAGATGGGCTGCACTGAAAATGCAGGGTAGTATGAAGACCCATTGAAAAATGCAATATCTCTAACTAATTTGAAATCATATACATACAGTTATGTGTCATGTCCTCACCTCCTCACATCCACCCCCAAAGAGAAATTGGAGTTAAATATATTCTTTAAACTATTATGAGAAAGAAATTTGAGAAATTATGAGGCTGAGGCAAGCTCCAAGATTTGATGTCTTGAACAGGATCCCAACCATGTGATGAGTTCAGTGTGTAACGAATACTCTGGAGGAGAAATATTGACAGCCCTGCATGTTACATGCAAAACTACGAGTGGAGACAACATGAGTGTGCACAAAATTCTGAGCTGTGTGAGGAGGGGTCCAGGTTGTCCTTCTAGAAGTGTAGGTGGTTTTTGTCTTGTTTATATTGTTTTGTGGCCCTGGCAGTAAAAAAGGTGGCCAGCATCTCAGATGATCCTAAGTTAGGTCCCTGCTGCTTTTAACTCATTAAAACACCATAAGGAATCTATCTGGCCTGTTAAAATAAATCCACTACAAGTCTGGACAGGCAAAAGCTAGGTCGGTAGCCAACATGGAGGTGAATCTAGGGAGCTTCCTGTGTCTGAAGGTCTGAAGGTCAAGAGACACAGACATTCGGCACTACTGTGTTACACGCAGGAAGTGCAGTCTGTGCAGGTTCTGACATTACTGTACACAAAGTGTGGGGATCTTATCCCATGCTTTCCAGGCAAAAAAAGCTACTGAAATTTTGCTGCAGTAGGCTGGTGCAGCTTATATGACCAGCTGTGTTTACTAGGCACTGTGCTTGTATATGTGATCAGCTTGTGTGCTGTGATATCCACCTGAGCCTTAAACAAATCTCAGGTGGCTTGCCTGATTTGGCAAATTGCTGATAAGACTGATTTCCCCCAATGATCTTGATTAGCTTCATTTTACCTTTCACAAGGTGATTGGCTCTAACATTGGGAGAGTTGAAGCTTCTTAAAGAATATGGGATAGGACCTGCCAATGGGATAATGCAGTATTTAAATCCCAGGTAAAGCTTTTGTCCAAAAAGCTGGCTCAAGTGGGGTTACTGTGAGATTTTGACTGATGGAGCTGGATAACATGATGATGCTGAAGAAAGGCTCAAAAGCTCTTTGTGTTGAGGTTGTGTGAAGACACAGCAGCTGGAAATGCTATTTCTCTCTGCTGACCTTCCCCATGGCAGACACAAAACATAAAAACAAAACCAAATCCCTTCAGCTCTAGTTCAAACTACACTAAGATTTTAAATTTTTTATAAGTGATTTCACTGTAAAAGAAGCAGACAGGGCTGTAGCTCCCTCCTGTTTATAGTTCCTTAGTTCTTACAATTTCTTCACAGGGCAGTGAATGTGTAAGGACATTGCCATATGCAGAATATGCCCACATCCAACCCTTGAAGTCCTGCTTCTCTAACCAACATACCAACAGCAATCCCTGTAATGCAGAACCTAGAAGCAGGCAAGGGGGAAAAAGCAGCTTGTGTAGATCACAGTAACAAGTTTTATATTTAGACTTTCATTTGTTTCCATCAGTCCAAATCCTCTTAACTTCTGTCTGTTATTTCCTGACACTCAGCCCAAGGGCACGAGCAGGTATTCAGCTGGTGATCAACCTCTAATGAAGATTAGAATCCCTGCAGCTGAGATAAAGAAAAAATTGCCTGCTAGTACACAAAGATGTCAAGATCAGAGAAGTGGTCAGTGACCTAGGCAGAACAGCAAGAGCATCTCTGGAAAAAAATAGTAAAATTTCAACAGGGCAGTTTGGTCAATTTGACCCAATGCAAATCTTGGTCAATCATATTCATGGTTAACAGCCCTCACGAGCTGTTCATCTTGACAGGCTTGTCCGTGCTTCCATGTGTTTTTTATTCTGAAAACCAGATTTTCCTTGTAAATTATCTGGGAATAGCAGAACTATGTTATTCAAATACTAAGAATACTTTTGTGTAGACTTTTCTTTGTCAAATTATGTGGATTAACTTCCTGGTTCCCCTCCCTGTCAAGTAGGGTTCTCAGTTCTTGAATTAATCTCTTTAATCTCAGGGCTTCTGGGTACTTTGCTAATCAAAATCTTTAGTGGGTGAGGGATGACAACAGCAGTGTCAGTCACTTCTAGGGATGAAATGTTGAGCTGCCCCATAACTCCTGAACAAAAACTGACTCAGTGAAATAGTTTGTTTAATAGTTGAAAGTGCAAATGATCTAACTGTTTATTAGTAGATTAGTTTGAGTTATTTGCTTTGAAAAGAAAGAAAAAATCTGTATTGCTCCTTGACAGTTTGAAGTTGTATATGCTTGGCATATTCTCCCTGCCTGGATCATAACATGGAAGGACTGATAGAGTAGAAATAAAAGTATCACAGGTGGCATCCGTGCCTTCCTGAAGTCTTTTAGGTAAAAGTAATAAAGCATAAAAAACTCTAGGTATTGGGTTTTGGTTGGATTTGTTGGGATTTTTCCCCCCAGGCTTTTTTGGTCTATCCTCCTACTTAGAAAATGCTCAGAGTAATAGAAATAATAAAAACAGGAAAGGAAATGGCATGGGTAGGTTTTTGAAAGAAAGAGGAGGAAGACAAGGAGTTAAACTTCCAGTGCTGGTCTTCTATCAGGGTATCCCAGATCTTCTCTGCCTAATTGCAAGGAAAATGCAACGGTGGAAAGGCAGAACAAGTAGATTACATCAGCATTTTGTAGGGGCATTTGTTTGTGGCAAACACTGAGGCTAGGCTGGCATGGGGCTTTGGGTTTCCTGGGGAGATAAGCATGAGTAAGATATTTGTGGTTTGCTTGCACTAAACATTAGACTCACATCAGCTGGCATCTGTTGTGTCAACAAATATGACTGCTAAGAAAGTGAGAGAAGGGCTGTTTTCCTCTTTGCTTTCCATGTGGCACACAGGGTTTGGTGATAGAGAACAGGGTATCCATTAACCATAAAAATTTCTGGAGGTCTTAGCCTCATAGACCAGTGCTTTTGTGCAGCACTGCCTACAAGCTGAAGCCATGACCTTATAAATCTTATCTCTGTTCACTTTTAACCAATTAAGGGCCAGGTCACCAACTGAAGTTTGATTTGCAGGGACAGGCACAGAGGCTTTCACCAGTAAAAGTGCTTTGACTTGGCTTGTCAGACTCTGCTCAGGCCTGACCTATCCAAGCACACGTCACTGAGCGTTATGAACGATGGGAGTTTGCACATCGGGAAATCACCTGAAAAGCTACAAATGTGGCTTTTGCTTGACTGAAGAGCCGCCCTAACTTGGCCTCTGTAGAGGCTGTTACCATTGGTTTCAGTGCTACTTCAGCTGGGTCAACCTCATTTATTGCAGAAACTTTTTTTTTATAGTATTTATTTTATTTGAAACGCAGCAGGTTTCATACCACTGTGATTGTCCTAATAAGTCACATTTAATCCAGCAGTATTGCTGCATGTATGCTGTGTCAGTATTGTTTGACTTCTTACTTGCCCTGCTACACATAATTTCACATAAGCAAGACAGAAATGGTGAGTAAAATTAGCTAGTGGCACCAATGAGCACTGAATAGTGCAAGACCGTTAACTGATGAAATAGCAGGGCTTGCTGTCCTTAAAATGGCACAGACTGATGAATCGATGTTGTGTCTGAAAGATGTGCTCACTTAGCATTTTAAATTTAATTTAAATTGATGTGATGCAAATTACTAAGCTATTCTCAGTCCGTTGCTGAGATGAAATAGCTCTATTAGTGCTGCTATGCAAGATGGTCAGCTGCTTCATTTCAGGTGATGTGCTCTGCCAATGGCAATTATGTATGTATGTATTGTTTCAGGATCCTTGAAGGCAGCTCAACTGCCTGTAATTTCCAAAGTGATTTTGTCTGTTGGAAAATGTTTTGTTACATCAGAGACCTCTAGTGCATAGTCAAGCATTGTCAGCAATCAGAAATTGAGTAAGAGGTCAAGTAGAGGAAAAATAAGTACAAGCACTGTGATTCCAAGTTGCATTTCTAGACGACAAAGACCTGGAGAGCAAGCAACATGGTACTCATTCAGTGGAGGAGGGGAAAAGAGGTTCAAAGTTGATACTGAAATATGTGTTACTAGACAGTTATCAATAATTTAGTATTTAGTAATCAGTTGTCACCCACTTTCATACTTTGATAAAAACATCACTTCATCTTGCTCACAACTTCAGCTTTCAAAAAATTGAAATAGCATCTATTGTGCTGGTTCTGTCTTCAGGGGTGGAAAGGATGTAGTCAAAATGTTAATGACTGAACTGTGTGTATGCAGATCTTTGCAGACTACTAATACCACAGTAGTTATTAGTACATGCTTATGAAGGTATAGGTATTTTACTTTCTCTGTGTTCATAATGAAGCTGAATAACAAATTCAGCTGGCTTATTAGGAAGGACAGCCAAAACCTCTCCTTCCTCTGTTGGCAGTAATCTCAGCTGTAATTTGAAGAAATTATTGGAGTGACAGAGTATGGAATCAGACAATGTGATTGTGTACCAATGAAAATTGATTGATTTAAAGATGTTCATGAATGCCTCCTGAAAGATTGCTATAAATTGCCTCTTAAACTCTTGTTTAGTTTTCACAGACATGTTAAAATCTGTGCTTTACCTGAGTTTTGATTAAAGAAAAACAGATACAAGCAGCATGCAAGAGAATTCTTATAGGTAATAAAACCAGGTTGTAGTAGAATTAACTTTGCTTTGTGCAGGGACTTTCCTCCATGATTTCATGTAGCTTGTTAGACATTTCTGGTAAGCAATGGAAGATCCTGCAATACAAGCAAATTCTGTCACTTCAGATGTATAGTTTGGAAAAAATGTCATGCTGAGGTTAGTAGCTCTGTGGAGCTCCCTGCTGTGTTAGTGGGCTGATGCTGTCAGGCTGGTTCTGGGCTTCCATCAGTTAAAGGAGCAAGAAGGCCTCTGAGCTGAGCATGAAAGCAGCTTTGGTCAGAAGGGAAACATTTCTATTACACAGAGATGATTTTGTAGAAGATAGGTTTGGTAAGATAATTGCCTCTTTTCTGTCTGTACTCAGTAGTGAAAGTGTGATTCATCTTCTCTGTCAACCATCATGTATAGATTCAGTCTAAAAAAGGAATTTGGATTTACATGCCTAACTTGTAGACAGTCTAAGACAGGTGAGATGAACCTTACCTCTCCTCTGTGCAGCATGCTGCATAAGACAAGTTTTTTGTCCTAGAAGGCCAAATTGCTGGTATCCCAGCTTCCTCCAGGATGCATCTGTGTAATACAGACAGACATCTCTGCTGTGGCTTGAGGCTGTTGTGTGGATCCTCTGTAACCTTTCCCTTAATCAGGGACTCAGTGGGCTGAGGAGTACAGCAGAGAAGTGGAGGGAATGTTCTCAGCCAGGTATGAGAAACAGGACACAATCAATGTATGCATGATCATGATTAGGTTCAGTGCTAGTATAGTATATAAATATTGCCAATGCAGCATATAAATAAAATTTTTATGATCTAGTACAATATCTAAAGGGTTATAAATATAAGAAGGTTTGTCCAGAAATGTGTAAGTTTACAGTTTTTGGGCCTGCAGAATTCTCAGTTATAAAGCTAGAAAGCACCTATATAGCTAATTCAAGATTGTATTTCTGTATTTATCAGGATATTAGCACTTTTAGTCACTCATCCAAAAGTGAGTGTTCCCTGTCTTCCCTATTAAAGGAATCCACCCTGAAGTGCTCTCAGCTTCAGGAGAGCTTGTCCTCAGAACAACTGTCCTCTTGGGTTGGTAGATGGTGTCAGGGAGCAGAATGGTCCTCCTGTTATCTAGGAGGGGACAGTCAGAGAACTGCTGAGTTGTTTGGATATTCATAAATCTATGGGACCAGATAGGATCCATCCCAGGGTGATGAGGGAGCTGGCAGAAGAACTTGTGAGCCATTACCACTCCCCATCATTTACCAACAGTCCTGGCTCACTTGTGAGGTTCCAGATGACTGGAAGCTGGCCAATCTGATGTCCATTCACAAAAAGGGTGGGAAGGAGGATCCTGGTAATTATAGGCCAGTTAGCCTGACCTCAGTACTTGGTAAGGTTATGGAACAGTTTGTACTGAGTGTCATCATGCAGGATGGCCGGGATATCAGACCCAGCCAGCATGGGTTTCGGAGGGCTAGGTCGAGTTTGACCAACCTGGTCTCCTTTTATGACCAGGTCACCTGCCTGGTGGATGCAGGAAAGGCTGTGGATGCTGTGTACCTGGACTTCAGCAAGGCCTTTGACACTGTCTCCCACAGCACACTCCTGGACAAGCTGGCAGCCCATGGCTTGGACAGGAGCACTCTGTGCTGGGTTAGGAACTGGCTGGATGGCCGGGCCCAGAGAGTGGTGGTGAATGGTGCTGCATGCAGCTGGGGGCAGCCACCAGGGGTGTCCCCCAGGGGTCTGGGCTGGGGCCAGTTCTGTTCAATGTATTTATTGACAACATGGATGAAGGTGTTGAGCCTTTCATTAGTAGATTTGCAGATGACACTAAGCTGGGAGTGTGTGTCAATCTGTTGGAAGTAGGAGATTTGGAATGGTTGGATGGAGGGGAAGAGTCCAATAAGATGAAGTTTAGTAAGTCCAAGTGGCGAGTCCTGCATTTTGACCACAATAACCTCCTGCAGTGCTATAGGCTGGGGATGGTATGGCTGGACATGGCCCAGGCAGAAAGGGACCTGGGCGTATTGGCTGATAGCTGACATGAACATGAGCCAGCAGCGTGCCCTGGTGGCCCAGAAGGCCAATGGCATCCTGGCCTTTATCAAGGACAGCGTGGCTAGCAGGAGCAGGGAGGTCATCCTTCCCATGGACTTGGCACTGGTGGGGCTACACCTTGAGTGCTGTGTCCAGTTCTGGCCCCTCAGTTTGGGAAGAACAATTGAGCGCATCCAGAGGAGTATGGAGGGGCTTGACAGCTGGCCTGCAAGCAAAGCTGAGCTAATAGAAGAAATAACAATTGATGATTTTCGAGTGTATCCATAGCAAAGAAGAAGACAAGGCCCTCAGCATGGAAACAGATTAGAAAAGTGACGGCGGCAAGGGAAGACATGTGATCAATCAATATGATTGGTAAAGCAAGCTTCAGTTTATTTTGAGTACAGTGGTACTTTTATATGTTTTCAGTAATTATTCATACTCATCAATAATTATTCATACTCGTCGTTAGTTCATTGGTTTAAAGCAAAAGGTTATTTTTACACACTCCTCCTACTTTGTGTTTCTAACACAGGGTTCTTCCTCATTCTTGTCGCTTTTACTTCTCTATTTTTATATTGCAAAACCTCTTTTCTTCCTTTTTTTCGCTGCTGTCCTTGCTCTTTCAACCTTGTCAGCATGATGCAGCATAATTTGCAATCTCGTTATCATGGCATAAGGCCTAGTTATGTCAAGTGAGGCCTACTCATGCTAAGCTAACATGGGGTTTGCTTGTACAACACTTCCAGGGACCCATGGCCCTGTTCATCCAGCCATTCTTCCACAAATTCCCTCTTTTTCTTTTTGTACAAGCAAAACCCTATCGGATAATTGTGTTATACTCTTTATAATACAAGAATATGCAATTCTAATAACTATTGTAATTGCAAGCAATATTCTTAACCAGCAAAGTCCTTCTTTTATAAGGGATTTGAGCCAGGAGATAAACAGAAGAGAGGCTGTCACTATCTATAGGATATCGTATAAGACAGATATGAAAAGGATTTTGTGCTGTTGCAAGGCTCAAACAAAACTCAGTTGTGCTAGTACGATTTGCAAAAGTAAGCCAAATATTTTCACTAATGGGGTTTTGAACTTTTTCGGGAGTTAACCTGTAGGTGACATCAGTGCCAACATTCATTCTCAGCATGCCACTTGATACTAAATACAGAATGAGGCACAAATACATTTTTGTCACACTCAAAAGTGATTACACGTGATTTTTTACAGTAAGCCAATAGAATAATATGTGTGCAGATTTCGTTAGCGTTAATGGCCTGGTAAGCTTGTTCTCTACCCTCGAACAATTGGTATATGTTTTGAACAGGACTGGGCCCACCAATAAATGCTTCCAATTGTCTTCTCCAATTAGAATTTCTCCGATGTTCATGATAACATTCTGCACATAAATCATAAAATAGGCATCTAGCATAAATCCATTTCAGTGCTTTACATCTACCACATTCAAGCAAGACCCAAGGGATACAAAAGTATACTTACTACATCTTAAGCATTTAAATGTTTGACATCTTTGCGAAAAGTAGGCTGATTGTATATCTTGTAAACTTAATGCCCTAGACTCTAAGGACAATATATCTATACACCATTGGAGGATTTGATCTTCCAGGAGGTTCCAGCGAAAATCCTCCCTTTCACACGCCTCCGGACATAACTCGTTATCAAGTTGAACAGTCTGCCTACGCATCTGCCACATCAGCAGCTCCATCTACTGCTGCTCATGTCCACTTGCTTGATACCCAAACTGGACCTTGCAGGAGCAATAATACACATGTAACCCCCATCAAAATATCGAAACTCTGCAGGACCATTCCAAACACCTGATCAGTAAAAATACCAAGATAATGTGGTACAAATAATACTTACACAATTGTTTTAGCACATCTTTAACATCTTTAATTTTTTCAAAATACAATTTCAGAGTCTGATTAGTTCCTTCCACTATAAAACACCCATTACAGCAAAACAGCTGGTCAAATGATGAGTTACATGAGAGGTCTTTTCTCCTGCCCACTGTGACAGGCACACACTTTAGCCTTCTAAACTCAGGGACACGTGTGACGTCCATCTGCCAAATCCCATCCAGGCCTAAACCTTGAGGATTAACCCTGATGCCGAGGCCTGGTCCATGGTGGCTGCAGGTAGGACATGCTCTTATTATCCCTCTGGCTTCTGTTTGTGCAGTCCTCAGGCACTCCGATGAAACGTGGCAAGGGCCTCATGAGCCTTTGTGAACTCACTCATTGGTATTGTCAACAAGACCAACTGTTCTGCACAAGCGTTGCCTTTTCCCAGTCTTTCAGTCCATTTGCGGCTTCTGATGTTCAAAGTCTATGCAGTGACTAAATAAGCAGCATAGCGGATGTGCTAAGCCAAATAGGCCGAAATTTGGCCCAACGCATTCACCACGCTGATTTCTCTTTCACAGTCTCTGCCAGGAAGAACAAAAAGTCCTTTAAATCTAGATGAGGAGTGTCCTGATAGTAATGCTCCCTGGGATTGATTAACCCCAGTAGGGATCCTTTGTGGTTTATTGTTGACAAGAGTCACATCTATTGTGGTAGTCAGGTCCAAACCGAGACTCCCTCTGGTCGCTGGCAGCCAGCGTGCACTAATGTCAATCCAAACATCACAGCTTCCCCAACTCTGGAATGCATTCATTACATGAACATCCAGACTGTTCCTCCTTCAAAACCGTCTGGTGTTCTCATCTTAGCACAAACCACTCTGCCCATCAGAATGGAAAGGGAGAGAGGTGTCTGTGTGTGTAGGGGAGAATGCATCCAAGATCCAGTTATCTTTTCTCCAGTTATCTTTTTTTTTTTTTCCCCATCATGGGAGGTCAAAAATTAGAATGTGAAACTGCCCTGGTTGTGAGAGGGTCTTGATGAGACGAGAAAAAGAAAGGCTGCCAAACAGATGTGCATGAGGAAGTTACTCCCCTAAGTGAGAATGATGTGAGTGAAAACAAGTGTTTTGGTCAGTGTGTGAATGATCTGAGAAGTCTATTGAAGTTTAATTTTTTTTAATCTTCAGACTTCTTTTTTTATATAGGGAATATGCAATTAATTAAACAGGAGCAAACAACAGTGCTCCCTTTTGTAGGATGGTTTTATTTCTAATGTGTCTCATGTTTCATTTCAGTTTGTCAGTCTCTTTATATTGAGTGCATTCTGTTTCAAAGTAAAGATATCATGAACAAAACTCAAACCCGAGAGTGAGGAGAGGAGGTGAAAGTATGTACTAGGTAATGCAACAATGTCGTGGTTTAGCCATGGCTATCAGCCAAACTCCCATCCAGCTGCTCAGCCCCTACCTCCTTTCCTCAGGAGGATCAGGGGAGAAAATGGGAGGAACAGGAAAGGAGGGATAATGTCTTCTGATGAAGACAGGGAGATTATTTGCCAAATATTGTCACAGGCAAAATAAATTCAGTTTGGGGAAAATTTACTTAATTTATTGGATATTCAAATAGAAATTGAAGTATTAATGTGGATTGTGAGAATCTACAAGACAAACATTAAAACAACATTGTGCCTCCCTGCTTTCCCAGGTCTACTTCTTTGCTTGCTGCTCTTCCGCTTACCCACACCCTTTCATCTCCCAAACCACAGGTAGTGCCGGGGGATGGGGACTTACTTGTCAATGCTCTTTCAATCCATGGACTAGCTTCTGAAATAGCACTTACAGCATAGTAACTCCCTGTGCATGGGGGAGTGGGAAACTTTGGGGAGTTACATGAACACCTTGAGACCAGAGTAGCCCCTAAAACTTAAGCATAATTAAATAAAAACCAAAGCAAACAAACAAAAAAGAAAAAATAGGGACTTTTAAGCAATTAAACATAGTAATATGGAATACATGGATACACTTTCCTATGCTGCTAAGCTTTAATGCAGCCCAGAGCTTAATAAGTACATCTTTTCTATTGTAGTGCTTTTTTAAAAATATATCTTTGAAGATAAATTAAAAGAAGGGTTATTTTTAAAATAATAATTGTATATCCCCTGTACAATTTCTGCAGTTGACTTAAGGAAGACATTGAGATTGTTAATCACTTAAAAGGAAAGACAGCTCTATACTTAGCATCCACTGAGGAAAGTACTGGGTTACATCCTCTATAAATATTTAATTAACAAAGACAATAGGATGGAACTGTTATAATACAAGTGACTTCCTGCATCTGATTACAAAAAGTATTCTCAGTTTGAAGCCTGATCTATTTTAATACTATGAAGTAAGTTGCTTTTTCAGTTACAATAAAATAAGCAAATTTGAGTGTTCAACAGTGTACATTACAAAATTTTAAAAGATAGTCCAAATGCTCAACTTGATTTGCTGCTGTTATCTGCAATTTTCAACACTATTACTTAGGGTGCTTACATTTATTTTCCTTATTTTAGCATGTTTTTGCTCTCACTTTTACATTTTGCGTACTGCTTTTCTTGTTCATGTAAGTAATATTTTGACATTTTCACAGAATCATAGAAGACGTTGAATTGGGAAGGACCCATGAGGATCAGTAATGTATAGATTTTAGCACTGCAGTTTTGTATTTTATTTTTTCAGCTTTATAAAGACCATGAAAAGCCTGAAGTTATATGATAGCAGTCTTCTAACATTTGCAAAGGTGCAGTAGGGCAGATGAGATTACAATTGGATACTCATTGAAGTAAATTGATGCCTCTTTTGGTCCTGGACCTTGCAATTAGCTGTCTTCAGCTTCACAAGCAGAAAGGGTGCCTGAGGAAAGGTGTAAGGCTCTTTCTCAGCTTGGACAAGTCATAAAATTAATTCTGCTGAAATGGATGAAAAAAATGATCCCCAAACAACTAAGCCTGAAGATGAAGTAAATGAAGTAGGTGACTTAAACATTCTTGATTTTCTATGCTTCTTGACATTATTAGATGTCTTGTGATATAATTCTCAAGTATTAAATTTAATATGATGGCTAGATTTGGTATAATTTTCTGGTTTATAGCTCAGTCTGAAAATGTCAACATGTGTTTATCCCTGGATTGCTAATATTATATATTTTCAGACAAATGAAATAATGGGCATGTCAGTGTGACAACATAAAAGCTTATATTGGTGTCATGCAGCATGTTTTTCAAAAAATGTTAACTTCTAGGCAAGAAAGGCAGCATTAAAGGAAGCAAAGTGTTTTGCTTTTCCAAGATAAGATAGAGAAGGGGATTGTTGTATAAGTGCTAACTCATGAAAAGGATGTAATTATATAATTTTGTGTATGGTGATAGTCAAATTGCAATGTTAACTGGAAAGCAGTTCTAGAATACAAGAACTAAGTTGCAGTAGAGGAAAGCTGGACTGAGAATTATGGTCCTTACTGAGGGAAGGGAGCAGCTTAACTTTGCTGTTTCTTTCCTTACTGCAAAAGGTTTACGGTAAATTAATAAAAACTATGAAAATATTGATAATGTAGCACACAGCTTTCAATATTCCTATGAATGCCATGTAACAGAGAACTTCGTCATGGAAAGCTTGATACATGAATTGCTTTTTTAAAAAAACATAAGATGAGGATTAGAGTAGAGAAATGAAGACATCAGTTGTTTCAAGTGCCCACTTATATATCCAGTGATGTCAGTTTTGAGTAGTTTTTAACAATACCTGACAAGATTTAATTTTTAATAATAAATCTGTCTGTTTAGGTCTAAAGCCACAAAAAGGAGTTACATGGGAAAACATTAATATAAAATATTATTGTGAGAATCTTGATGAAAATGAAAGAAATGAAATTTCATTTCTTGATGAAATTTCAGATGTCAGAACTCATCATTCATTGAACTGCCTCCAGCTGGCCTACTGGACACCTAAGAGTATAAAGGAACTTTGTAACAATCCAGAGCTTTAAACAAATATTCATTTTCATCCTTAAACAGACTCAATAAAGTTTGTAAAAAATAAAGAAGATGGGTAAATCAAGTGGAGAGCCCACAAACAAAGAGCAGTTAATTACCTAGATAGAAGACATGAATCTGAAATGTTCCAATTCTGTGTTTAAAGATTTTGTTTGAGGAAACTGTAGAGGGTCATACTTAGTCTTTTACTTCTACTTGTTATTAATCATTGCCATGTTTTCTTCTCCTTTTAGAACATCCTCCACTCTGAGATTAAAGATTGCTATCTGTTGCATTTGACTATGGGACCAGCAGGATAGTTGTGGGGATGTTTCTTAGGCTTCCTCTGAGAATATACAGAGGTCTCTTCTTGATAGTATTACTAGTGCATAATATCAGAGAAACGTGTCAAAAATACGTTGGTGAAGACTTCTACAAGTTTTTAATGTTTTTTAAGAACAGGGCTAACATCAAAACAAAGACAGATTTCTTGGAACATTGATCCTCTGAGGTTTGAATAACTCCAGGTGTGGGGGTTCCCTGACCTCTCTGGGCATGGCCCAGGTGCATGGCCTTTGTGGTGAAAGACATTCTTCCCCCTCCCACAATGCAGCTAGAATGTCCCCTGCTGCTGTGTGTGGCTGTTGTGGCTCGCTCTTCATTGTGCACCTGTGAGGAAAGTGTGGCTCTGCCTTCTCCATAGCCCACTTCAGAAATGGATATCTAGAATTAGATTTACTCACGCTGTCTTTGCCTTTTTGTCTCCCGCTGAGCAACCCTAAGGCTCTCAGCTTTTTGCTGTACATCATATCCTCCAGCTCCCTACCTCTGTGATCTTCCCCTGGAATCACTCTGGATAATCAACATCTCCCATATCCTGATTGGCCCAAAACACAGATGGGCATCTCCTACTGTTGAACAAAAGGAAAGAAGCATTTATTGTAGGTTATTTCACAACCCCTTTTGCAAATTGCTGGCAGTTGTGCTTGTCATTTCCTGTGTGTCAAGCTGCATCAGCACAGAGTTTTTGTAGCCACTGTATTAAATTTGGCATCCCACACTGAAAACTGAAGAGTGAAATTCTCAGCTGGTTGTTTCCTGACTTTCATGGTCTTCTTTCTCATCAAGTGTAATATAATTTGTATGGATGAAAAATTACAGTTGTGTCCACACATTTTAGTCAACAACAGATCACTCAGTCTTTGCAGGGTACTTTCTGAGAGGCTTCAAACAATGCAATGCTGGTAAATATGTGAGCACCTTGTTGCACACTTTCTCCTCATCATCTACCTGCTGTAGCTCTGCAGAGGCCTATTGAGCACAGGGATTGAGCACAGGTAGATCTCCCCAAGACAGGGGCAGTGTGTGTCTTCTAGAGTGAGTGTGAATTCCTTGGTGTGTTTTTGTGTGAGCACAGAAGGAGATAGGTGATTGGACAGCAATTTGTCCCTCAGAGTGAGGCTGTCAGCATCTTGAGCAAATCATAGACCAGTTATGGTCATAGACCAGGACATTGTCAGAGCTTTTTGATTTGCACTGCTTAAAAATGATGTGCCACTTAGAGAGGCCTCTGAGTGGCATAAATCAGCTGTGATACAAAGGAGACACTCTTTGAAGATGCTGTTTAAATTAATCTTGCTGTTCAAAAACCAAGGGAAAAAACCTATTTGTTTTGGTCTTCATCTTGAAGAAGTTCAGTTTAATCTTCATATTAAATATGAAGATTATCTTCATATGAGCTCCTGAGCCACGTCATTTTGTCTAAGACTGTTTTGTGCTTTATAAAAGACTGTGCACTGAAACCCTTGCTGCTGATTTCTGACTGGTATTTGTCAACACCTCCAGTCATGGACAAGCCACAGCTACCTAAAGCCACTCCTTCAGAGCTTCCCTCTCACTGGCATCAACATGTTTTCAGAGTATTTTTCGTGAATGCTCCTTGTTTATGTAGCAATATTATCTAACTTATGCTATAATTTTTATGTAAGGAGGAAATGCGTGGTGGGTTTTGGTTTGTTGGGGTTTTGTTGTGGGAGTTTTGGTTTTTATTTTTCTTGTAATTTTATTCTTGTGCAGCTGAGTGTAACAGCTAAAACAGCATTCATATCTAGTACACATAGTCAGTAATGCTCTGAGTGGTCCAGGAATTTGCCAGCTAAACTCTGAAGAGATAAGACAATGAATTGACTTGAGAAATGTGATTGAACCTCTAGCTGATCTCACAACAAAGCATTTGACTGTGACAGGAGATACCTTAAAGACAGACTTTTATGAAGTGCAAGAGACTTTTCAGGCAGCTCTTGCTGTGCCTACAGCAACTGAGAAACATTTTTTATCTGCTTAAATGTGTTGATTTGCAGAGGAAAATGCCTGAGGCATGGTGGTGGTGTCTGATACAAATGGGCTTTCCAGAACAGACAAGATGTAGATACCTTATAGGAAGTGGAAACTACTCCTGCAAATATAGAAATGGTCATGTAATCTTTTGTATCTAGATGAGATGATCAGGACATATTTTGGATCCAGCTTAGAAAATTTGAGACTGTAGTTCAAAATAAACTGTCAAGCATTTGGATATCCAGGTGATGATTTTGTGCAGGTCCCATCTCAGCAAGACTGTGCTGTGCTCTCCTGTTCACTGGAGTTAACTTCTCAGAGGGAGCCAGATATGCAGGAAGAGCCTCTCCATAGCCACTGCTCCACAGCCTGAAGGAAGTAGAGACTTTTCTCTGAGGAATAAATTGGTTGAGACTTGTTGATCAGTTAATTCCTGCTAGAAACATTCCATGATTTCTGTTGTCTTTCACCTTATTTTAGGCAGCCAACATTTCAGTCCAAATGGTATCTGCAGAAGACAAGTTGGCAAAGAGGATTCTGGCAAGGAAAAAGCATGACAAATTGAAGAAAAAAGATAAGTTGCTATGGAATTTTCAAAACAAAATAATTCTATTTACCCTCATTCTATTCATTTTAGGAGTTGTAACATGGACATTACTGTGGCTCTTTATTGGTGAGTTGCTGAAAGTTCATGCAACTCCATATATCATTATCGCCAATAGTACTTTCAGATGACTTTAGGATCTCAGTTGTCCTGAGGGCTGTTTCTAAAGTAAACATGGAAATTTTAAAATGGGGTCTGAAAATCTTTTGTCTTTGCTAAGACTTAACAAGTAATAAGAAAAACTGGCTTTAGGGAGCGTGATTTTATTTCAGGGGTATGAAAAACATTTTAATGTGCAAGCTGATTTGCACAGACATGACAGGTTTTTATGAGCTTGATTCCTCAGAAATTTTGCCTTCCGTTGTGTTTCTTGGCCTTCTGAAGTTCAGATAAGTACATTCTTTTTCAGAATGGATTTAAGGAAGTAAAAGGGGAGTAAATTAAATTTGTGTGTAATTAAGCATTAAAAGCTATGTTTTCCTCTTTAGGCCCCTGATACTAATACTATCTAAAATACCTTAGAGATGCTCCAGAATCTGGATGTTGATACTGCCTTCAGTTGTGCTGGCTTGTTTGTATGGTGGTGTCTTATCTTTTGTGTAGGTAACAGGAGCTCATTAACCATAATTTGGTACACATCTAGAACTGTTTGGCTATAAAAGTGTAGCGTTCTTTGGGTAGTTGTTTCAAACTACAAAGTTGATTAGGCCAAATAGATTAATTTGGTTTAGAATTTAATAAAAAAACCTTCATTGTTATTAAAAAAAGGCTAACTGTCTTCTTTGTTTCTTTCAGTTCAGGCAGAAAACAAAGATGCATTGTATTTTGTTGGACTGTTTCGTGTTGCCAATATAGAGTTTCTTCCAGAATATAGGCAGAAAGAATCAAAGGAATTCCTCTCTATGGCACAGACTGTACAGCATGTGGTAAGATGGGTGGGCTGCTTGGTTAGCAAAAAAGATCAGAGCTGTGGACAAGGGATGTTTAGATACCATTGAGGCTGCTGTGGTGTTCTTCTACCCCTTCCCTCTCAGAGGATTATGTGCAAGTGGTGGCTGTCTGGAGGTATGAAGGAACTGACTGCTTTCAGCTTGTTAATCACAAACAGTTCTGAATGGATCTGGTTTTTATATTTGACTTAAAATTTTCCATACTTTATGATCTGGGACTAAAATTCTACAAAAGTCCTTAAACTCAATGGCCACCTTTGAAACATCAAACAGACAAAATCTCAAAATTTTTTGCATTTACACTGGTATCTTCTGCCTTAAAGCATCCATATTTACCCTAGGGATCACAAACATATTTCAGACAGAAATTTCCATTTCCTTCTAGTAGTAGGTATTCTAAAGACCGTTATACTTCCCAAATACCTTGCATCAGTCAAAGCAAAAATAGAACTCTGGATCAATAGCTGCTCTACAGTGGGAAGAAAGGGGTGGGGGGCAATCTTGGTTAAAAGGGAATTTGACTTTAAATACATTTGGTGTAGGCAGCAAAAATACATTTTTGCCAGGAATGCTATCCACATAAGGATTCAAGCGACTGTATGAAAACTACTAAACAAAACCAACAACAACAACAACAAAAAATGTTAGATGAAACCAAGAAATTTTTCAATAATTACTAAGTTTTTGTCACCTTATAATGTGAACTAATGTTCCTGTTTTTCAGCTCTTTCCAAGTCCTGCATATTAATTGTTGAAGTTCTTTCAGATAACCAGTACAGGGCATCACCTTTCCCTGCTATCCATGGAGCAGCTCTAATGTCCTGTATTTCTTGTGTCTTGCTCTTGTCCTGCCCATGTCATACATAGTGGAGAGAGGCACCAGAGAGAAGGTGTTGAGCTGCCAGTGTCACCACCTCCTACTTTAACATTACTCAGAATTTATTTTTTATCTGTGAGCTTTGCCTGAACTTATCAATGGATTTTGGGATTTTGTTTGTTGTCCTCAAAACCCTTTTGTTACTGGCTTCTGACCCAGAGACCCCAAGTGGTGGTAAAAAAACCTCTCAAGATAGGTTCTTTCCATTTGATAGTAGCAGTAATACATAAAATCTCTTGTACCTTAATCTAGAGCAAAATTGAGCTCTACCCACCTTTTTTAGGCCCTTAAAATTATTGTTTAAACTTCCTGTTTCAAATGATGAAGGTTAGGGGTTAATATGGATGTGATTTTTACAGTGTTTGCAATATTCTGTGTCATAGTCCTTTGCACATTAGTTTTAATCATAAAGCAGCAATAAAGCAGCAGAGTGATGTCCAAACAGCTTGAGGTACATGCCACCTTGTGGCTTTGAACAGGACGGGGAGAGGAAAGTTGTTGTCACACCAGTATTATCACAGCCCAGCAACAGGGAGAATCAGGAGCTTGCTTTGCCCAAAGACAGTCCTTTGGCAGGGAACAGGAAGAGATTTTGCTTCTCCACGTTTTACACTGTGTTATTGGAAAGAAATATATTAATACTAAGCTGTTGATGAAGAAAATAGACACAAAGGAATCAAAGTGCAAAAAATTCCATGGACACATTAAAAAAAGACTAATTCCTTAGCTGTGAGTGGAATCAAGCACTAGGGTTCTCATCCAGGGAAGGTGTGGAGTCTCCATTCTTAAAGGTAAAACTGGAAATGGCCCTGAGCAATGTGGTATAGTCAACCCTGCTTTGAGCAGTGGGATTGTACTAGATGCTCTCCAGAGGCCCTTTCCTATCTCAGTCTTTCTATGATTCTGTGGGAAAAGCTCTGGTATGTGCTGTTCACTGCACCTTAGTAACAACACCAAAAAAAGTGTTGTGAATGTGTGCACATTTTTTGAAGTTTGGCCTTAAGTTTTAGCATCAGGATAGGGATGCTCTCTGTGTTTGGGATTTTCTGGGTGAAGGATATGCATTGTTGTCAAAATTCTTTTATATGGAAAGAGCATTATTGTATATATCAACTGGCCATAGGCAGAAGATTTGATGTTTCCTAGGAATACTGGATTTATTACAGATGCATTGAAGAGCCGGTCTGTTCATCTTCTCTTCTGCCTAGCTTGGCTGATGTATGTCTGGAAGTGTGTGCATGTTGCATAACCTTGGTGGAAAATAGGTTGCTCCTAGAAAAGCCTAGGCATTTAGCCTCTCTAGGGGTAACTGGTTTTCAGAATGCTAAATCTTTATACTTTGTCTTTCAGATGAACTTGGTTTACACAACTTCTTCTTTCTCCAAATTTTACAAGCAGTCCACTGTCTCAGAAGTCAGGTAAAACTGTGGTTAAAGTAATTGCATTTCTGCTGGGCGGTAGATAATGTAATAAGCCCACAAAACAAGCTTATTTTTAATAGTTATAATTCAATGTCTTTGCTATGTACTTGAACTGATAGCAAAATGGGTTTATAACCTATACCAATTCACTTAACAAAAGTAAGGCCAAACTAAAGTCATATAAACAGTTCCTTGTCTGCAAGAAATACAATGCAAGATGAACAGAAACAATGTCAATTAAGAGGTTTGGTAATCCTTTGGCTCATGTAGAAGTTTAACCACTTAAACATGCTGTTGGAGCACAACTCTGTGTTATTGATTAAATTGCACATATTTTGTGAGTAATGTTACTGGAGTAAAAGCATTTTCTACTTAAGATGAAGGAAATCTATGCACTAAAGTATTCTTACTCTAATATTCATGTTTGCAGCAAATGTTAGAAGTTTAGTTAGTTTCAAGCATCCAGAACCAAATACATTTTTGCTTCAGAAACTGGAGGTTTTTGGGCTGTGTTTGATTTAAAGGTCTTTCTCCCCACCAAGGAGGGAGAGATTAGTGTGATCATACATGGCCTCTAATGTGTTACCTAAATAGTCTAGGAATCATTTCCTATATACTGCAACACACTGTGCAGGGTGAAATACATACCACTGCAGAGCTCTGCATTTCTGGAGATGATAATTCTACTGTTTGTGTTCTACTATTTATGTTTTGATCTTTAGGAAATAGTCTAGTTCTAATTCATGTGGAGACAATGTGATTTCCATAGAATCTCCATAGTTAGGGGCCCTCAGGAAATCAGCCTACTGAATATTGCCAACTGGATGTGAAGAGTGTGTTTTTGTGTTTTGAGATTTGTTGTGTTTATTTATTTGTTTCTTTAGTGTAAAATATACATTCACTGGGTTAAAGTGGAAAATATGGAAATGAGCCACGCACTTCTGAATTTATGCTTCAGAAGCTTGGGCTAAGAGTCTAGTCTTCAGAGAACTTCCAGAAGTGTGATAACCTGAGCTCTTTATTTCAGTAACAACAACAATGGAGGCCTTCTTATTCATTTCTGGATCGTATTTGTGGTACCACAGGCGAAGGGGCAAGTGCTGTGTGAGGATTGTGTGGCTGCCATTTTAAAGGATTCCATTCAGACAAGTATCATCAACCGGACTTCGGTGGGAAGTCTTCAGGGCCTTGCAGTCGACATGGATTCCATTGTCCTAAGTGGTTAGTAGTAGAACACATCCATATCCTTGACAAAATACTTCATTAAGCAAATATTTTTATTTTGGAGTAGAAAATTCTATAAATAAATTAAAATCTTGATCCTACATCTCTAGCTTCTATTATTAAAATTGTAATAGAGGAAAAAAACTGTGAAGAAAAATGAGATTTGAGGTCAAATCAAGGTGCAAATTGTCCTTGTAAGCAGTGATTGCAAAACTTCCTGTATGTGGTTATGTTCATAGTCAGGAGGTAAAATGGAGTCCTTTGTAGGCAGATTTGGGTTTGTCTGTGATTTTAAAAGCATAAAAACATGAAGGGTTAACGTGGATCACTTCATTGAAAATGAGACAGATCACTCCTTTATTAAAGATTAAAGAAGAGATTATAAAAGGTGCCCATTTGCTAAATAACTTTCGTGCCATTCCTGTCTGGGGAACAAACTCACAACCTGTGATTCAAGCACATTTAATGTACTAAGCTACAAAATCTTTAATGACTTTCCATTCTAAGGGCATCAGCCAGAAAATGACGTTCAGGGTACCTCTATCTCAGTCCTTCAACTGACTTTGATTGCTTAATTGCCATGTAGTATCTTCTTGCCTCACCTCCAAAGCTGCTTGCAGAATTTTCAGAAATAAAGGGGGCTAGGGCAAACCCTCTCACTGAGAAAAGTGTTTTGTCCTGTGTGTTCAGTGTTAGGACTGAGGTGTGATTGAATTAAACCCTGAATTCTGGATTTCAGGCAAACAAGAGGACTCACACAACTTTTTTTCTATGCAGCAGGTCTTCGGTCAGATTATTGGTCAACAACGGGAACAGGTAATTCACCCTTTTGGCAGCTTCCTGTAGAGGAGAGGTGGAGAACAAAGCTTTTAGTTTAGATACTGTTCAGTGTTAATTTAAGAGGGCTAAATTCAGCCTTGGCATTTAAGTCCTGACTTACTAAAAGGATGACCAAGAGTCTTGCATGTAACAAACACAGGAACTCTCTACCTTTAATCTGCCTGGTAAATTTTTAGATGTACCTGGTGACATAGTAGGAAACTAACTAAATCAGGTGTTTGCTATTCATTGTGTTGACCAGCAGATTAACCTTTTCTTAACTGGACAGTAATGAATTTAATATGCTGAAAAAGAGCATGTGTTGTCCATGCTTTTGTCCATTCTTTATCCACCTTAACTCCCTTTTCTCTAAGGTTAATGGTGAGTTATTCTTTTGAATGAATTCCCTAACAGTAATTACTTTTGGCAGTTGAGTTTTGCCAGGGTTGTGGGAGACACTGTTTGTACACCTGCTTGGTTTCATTTTGTAAACCTCCAGAAGAGTTCTTTTTCAGTGTGCAAAGCACTGAATAAGCAGGTCAAAAGTACAGTACATCTACCTTCAATAGTACATGGAGTAGGTATCTAGAAAAAAGGTGCTACTAGGCTGAGCAATAGTACCACACCTCTGATGGGGACACCTGCTAAGACTCTGTTGGGCCAACTGTTATCAATCAGCTGGGGATGTGTTGGCCTCCCTTGCTACTTGACACAGACTGACTCTTCCTCTTGAGAAATCTCAATTTTTTGTTTTTTAAAGGGCTTTATAGCTTTCCATGTTTGTGTTTTTCTTTCCTGAAACATTTTGTTGCACTTCTACCTGTGATTTTTCACTTCTGTTACCTTGTAAAGGTTTTAGTTTGCATATTTTTTTTGGAATCCAACTACTTTTGCCATGCAGCCAAGTCAAGCTCTGCTAGTTCTGAGGTCCACAGGCAGACATCAGGTCACAGAGCATGGTCCAATGTTTATATTGCTAACAGCCCATAATTTCTCAAAACTCAAGTCAACTTTGCTATAGCATTCATTTGTATAAGCCTCCCAATTTAAACTGCAAAGCAAAACAATATTGGCTTCTATCACATCTCATTAATGTGCATTTTATTTCTATCAAGAGTTTTACGTATTGGTGTTTACTTGCATAGCAATTTCATTTCCCACTTCCATGTTCCAGGGTGGTGAAGTTAGCCCACTTGGAACGTGGTTCCAATTTATTCCAGAATGCAGCCCTTAAAACAGAAGAAATTAAGAAGAACGCAACACAAATATTGTTGCTAAGGCTTTGTAGGACTTACGTGGTGTCTTTTACACAAAGGGAGAAGGATGACCTGCCATATTTTAGATATCTTTCACAGACTTTGTATAGGTACCCACAGGTTTCACATGATATCTGTGGGAAGTGTGGAGTGGGTATATAATGAAGTTCCTGGGGACAAAGAGCGTGGATGGCCACAGTACATGAGAATCTTATACTGATACAATTTTATTTGCTGGGGTTCTTTGACTGTGTCTGTTTAGGACTATGGAAATGATGCAGAGGTAAAAGTGAACATGCAGCAGCACAAAATGAATGAGCATTGGCAGGCTGTATTTTGAGAGCAATGGAGTTAACTTTGGGTATGGAGATGAACCCAGTGTTTGGTTCAGGCACAGAATGGAGTGCAGATTCATTGAAGAGTGGTGCTGGAGAAGGGACTTGTGGACATCCAGCTGATGTGAGGTTCTTGCATTGCCATAATATCTGATTATGCTGGTTTTCCTTGGCTGAAGACTTTATCCAGCTTTGGTTTCAAACCAGCATGCTTCAACTACTTGTAGTTCTAGAGTCAGTCTGAATTTGACTGTGCCCTATAGCAGCAGCGACCTCTTCCCATTCTTAATTACTTAGTAGAAATAATGGTAGTTACATATAATTTTAGAGATTATGATCAAGATTGGCTCTGCTAAGGGTGACTAGATAAGCACAAATAACTATTATAAAAATAATTTTGTTGTGAAGAGATAAGAACAAGGAAGAACAATTACTTAAACAAAGCTTTTAACTTTTTAATTCATTTAAATGGAATGTGACCCTTACAGATTGTTCGTAAACATTCATAGCATTAGTTTCATGTTACATTCAATCATAGTTTCAAGATTGTAATTTGGAAGGGGAAGTTGGATAAAGCCTGCCACTTCCTGTCTTGATTAGCTACTGGTTAAAAGGTCAACATTTAATTTGAGTCAACAATTGGTAGTAAAATTTCACAGTGCTCTTAATTGGTGTTCCATGATGGTAACTATTTGAGCGACTTATGTTTGTAATAGGCAGAAATTAGGGCAAATACTCACTTTTGATCTTATTCTCCCTAATTTGCATTTTTCTTCCTTCTCACCTTTTAAAGAGCTATGTTAAGAGTTTTAGACATGACCAAACAAAAATTCCCTAAGCTTTTTGCTGACTGCTAACTGCAATATTGAATTGAAATAAAGACCTCGATATATTTTATTTGGAATTGCAGTTGTTCCAGCTTAATTGGAAAATTGGATGCAAATAGGGTAATATTTTTCTTATCCTTGTCTAAATTATGACACAAATTTTTACCCTTCTTAAAATGAATGTTGTGTAGGGTAAGTTGCATAATTTTTATTTCCATTGTTTCCATTTGTTTCCAGTGTTTCCATTTCTAATGGTGATTTCTAACACTGCAGAAATTTTCAGGACTGGGCAGAACAAAATCCTGGTCTGAATTCATTTTGATTCTGCTTTGAGCAGAATGTTGAGCAAGAAAACTCCGAGCATCCTTTCCAAACTAAAGGACTTGGTGAATCTGAATTTGTTGCTAGCACTTCTAGTTCATGTCATGATAAAACATTGAGAACCTTGACATTTGATCAATAAAAAAGCTGGGGGCATACAGACATGCAACTGTATTTACCTTTGATTTTGTTTTATGTATTTTAAATATCCTAATGTCCGTAGGGGCAAGCAGTACATTTATGCTTTGAAAGTAGATGAGTATGTCCCAGTGAAGAATTAAGTAATTTATCCTCTAGAGACTCTGCAGAACTTTAACTGCAAATTGTACAAAATGGCACTGCTTTAGCGCAAATACCCTGCAAGAAAATACCCTGGCAACATCACTGTTGGCCATGCTCTGTACTTGTTATAAATAGACTGTTCTTGAACCACAGAGTTTTATCTAAGATGAATGACACAAACTGCCAGAAAGGGAGGCTTCACAAGGTGAAAGGGGGAATGGTTTTAACCTGAAAAAGGATAAGTTTGGGTTTAGGGTAAGAAAAAATTCTTTACTGTAAGGGTGGTTGCCCAGAAAAGCTGTAGATGCCCTTTGGACGTGTCTGAGGCTAGGTTGGCTGGGGGTCTGGACAATCTGGTGGAGTGGAAGGTACCCCTGTCATGGCAGAGAGTTTGGAACTAAATGATCTCTTACAACCCAAACCACTCTATAATTCTATTATTACTTTGCTTTCCAAGTTAGATATGCCTTCATAATTTGCTTTGGTTTAACACACAAGTTTTAGGGTTTTTTGTTTTAATGCCATGTGGATTTAGAAGTTTTGGAGTGATTGTGTCCAGTGTTGAAAATGTGACATTTTCACAGGAACAAATTGCATGTATGATCTCTATGCTGACCAACTACATGAGCACTTTCCTCTGGATACCCAAGCTACCTCAGAGAGAACAATCTGCTATTTTAAGCTTATTGCCTCTGTGGGCCACCTTGTCCGCCTTTCCATAGTATCCCTTCAGATTGAAGCAGATAACTGCATCACTGACTCACTCACCATTTATGATTCTCTGATGCCAATCAAAGATAAGATACTCTACCGGTGAGTATAAATTTCTATTAAGAATTAATTGACAACTTTTGGGTTTTTTTCTGAAGACCTATCATCTTCATGTTTTGGTTAGTTTGGTTTTGTTAAAATTGTTCTGATCTTCTTGTATTACTCACATAACACCTGACAAATTAAAATTTCTTGGATAAGTTATCTTGCTAATAAAAGGGAAAATTTTCTTCAGTTTTTTCTCTTTTTTTTTTAACTGCATCTTCACCTAGCTACAGAACTATGAAAAATTTGCGCACTACTGGGCAAAAGTTTCTGTTTCTTATCAGGAAACAGATGCTGACTGAAAGAGAATGTCAAAATTTCCTCCCTTAAGTAAGCTATTCTTTATTAAGATTAGTGCTTTTCAGATAAAGACTGAAGTTCTGAAACTAAGTCTTGTGATTTTCACTAACTGGCACTCACTAGTTCAGTGCTTTTTTTATCTGCTCTACTTGTTTAGAGGGTTATGAAAATCTTGACTTGAAGCTGTGATGGGTTGAGGGATGCGGACTACCACTTTTTTTCTTGGTCTTCTCTGTCTTTAATGATCCATTATGTTTGTTTAGGAACTTTTTCTTTAAAATCCCTGATAATTAATTCCATAGGACTCTGTAAGTCAAAAGGAAACAACACCATCTCCATGAAGTAGACAAATGCTCAGCATTTTCACCTCTGAAACCTTTTCTCTGGCATTTCAGTCTGTGGATAAGCCTCAAAACCAGAGCATTGACTTTTCAGTCCTTTTTGAGAGCTGTCCTGTACTAATCTGTATCTCCAATTGACTTGGATGGTGCTCACTTACATGTTAGTATCTGTAGAGGACTGAAGATGTCTGCTAAGTAAGGCATATGGAAAGTAATTTTTTTTTTAAATGAGACTACTTGATTTGCTTAGGTTCTTAATTTCTGACTTGAAGAATAACTTTGTTGTCTTTTCTACTCCCCAATATGAAGATAAAACTGTTGGTCTAATAAAATAAGATTTTTATTCAAGCTTTTTGTTAATTTTTCCTTCATTCATTTTTACTGGGAGTGAAGGCTGGAAGTCATCATCTCATAGAGTGAAATATTCCATATTAGTTTTCATGCAATTTCCTTCATTTTTGTAAGAAGAATTTTGAGTATTGAGTTTTAAATTGCCCTTGTAACAGGTATATTTTTGTTCAAGAGCATGGAGATTTGACTGGACTTTGAAGGAGGTAAGATCTGAACCAGTGGAAAATTTATGTAGAGTGAGAATAATGTGTTAATTATGTATTTGCTCTTCTTTCTTTCCCCTCAGAGCCTGTGAATCAGCTGATTCATTGGTGTCACTTGTGTCCACAAATAATCTCATGCTGGTAATATTTAAGGCAGCACAAGTAAAGGAGCAAAAGGAATTCCATGGCTATTTTGAGGTCATTACACAAGAAAGTAGGTTTGTTTTGTGTTTGGAAGTGTGTTTATTATATTGTTTCTTCTTCTGAAGTCTCTGTCATGTTTCTGACTATGGAAAAATGATTCCTGTATTTGAGTTTCTCCTTTTTACAAGTGCCTGTCTCCCCTTCACCTTCTCTGCATTACTGCTATTGAGTAATGTAATCCGAACAGACTGGCTGTGAAGTATGAACACAAGAGGCTGAAAGCAGCCCTGAATTCAGTTGGCGAGGACTGCAGTGTGCCAGTAGATGGGGCTGTTATTTCAGGTGTAGCAGTGGTCGCCCTTTGCCTTGGGACTCGGGGATCATGTTAAAAGCGGAAGGATGACAGCACTAAAAACTGCTTTCAGAAAACAAAACTTCAGTTGCTTTGTCTGAATCTGCTATCAGTCCCTGCCTCCTCAGGAACACAAAAGAGTCTGTAACGTTTGTGCATCAAGCTCATGTCTTTATTGCTTTAATCTTTAAGAAATGCTGAGATCATAATCACAAATAGTGCCAGGAATATCATGCTAGTGACCCAAGAAAAATCTCACACAACTCAGTGCAAGGAAATTCAAACTGCTCAAAAAGATGCTGCATACTTTTAATGTTGACAGTAATTAAGCCTTAAAATATCATCATAAAAACATGTGATAAATCCCTCATAATAAACTTCAAGTTCTATTCTGCATGGGCTGTGGGTTCGTTTGTTGGTTTTCTTTAAGTCGAAGTTTTCTTTGTTTCTCTGTGTGTGCAAGTTTGTCTTTAATGAATTCTGTAAATCCATTGAGCTGTCATCCAAAAAAGTTTGGTTTCCAGGAGGCTGATTAGTTGAGTATGTTGTCCATTTCATTTCTAACTGGCTGCTTTCTAAGACAAGATGTCCCTGTGTAGTACTGCAGTGTGGATGTATTGGTATTCTTGTTTGCAAAACTGTCTTCAGTGAGATAACGTAGATTTTACAGGGTGTTCTTCTGGTCCTGCAGAGACCAACACTTATCCTGGCTCTTTACAGCCTTTGTCTTCTGTGTGCATTATTGGGAAGGGTCTCTTTTTACAACTCGAATCCAGCTAAATATAACTCCTGACCTGCCAAGCTTTGCAGTGACAGACTTCTGATAAATTTGGATGCTTTAGCCCACTGAATAGCTTTACTGAAAATATATCAAGGTTTGCCCAATTTTGCCTCCTTTTATTTTTTTTCCCTAGGGTGTGGGAGAGCAATAGTGACAAAAGAGGAAACAGGCTATGAAGGGAGAATCACAAGTCCATATTACCCAAGCTATTATCCTCCAAAATGCCTGTGTGCATGGAACTTCCAGGTAGCGTTATTCTTTCTCTCTTAGGCACTACTGTGTGATTTGGGCACATAGAGCTTAAGTAAAGCAGATGTTATTGAATTGGCAGTAACCTGCATCCTCACAGATGCAGTAGTTTAAAGAAATGGTATTGCTGAATAGATGGCTGTGCTCAGCTTTTTCTCTTTCTGTGCACTTGTTTTTAAGGAAGAGAACATAGTACCTAAGCTGTCCTATTACAAAGGTGAAGAGTTAAGAGTTTTGATATTAAGCCCGCAGTATTACTTCATGGCAGGCAATGCAAAACTTGACTGTTTTTAACTCCTCTCTTCCCACCCCCAGAAAACTGAATGAAAAATATGGACAAAAAACCTAACCTAGTTATTACTGCCACTTCTCTGGTATCTTTTCATATGCCTAATACATTTAATTTGTCTTCAGAATGGTCTGTCCTATCAGCACAATCCTGTGGTGTTTGTTTAATTTGGTATCCTTTTCCTGCATCATTTCATGCACTCTCCTGAAAGTAAATTGCTGAAAGTTGATGTTGTTTTAAAGTACTTCTGTTTTCTCTGACATGAGTGTTTCCTTATAAGCGCTGCTGAAATAAAGTCTCCAACTTAGGCTTTGCTCTTTAGTGTTTTCCTCTCTATGGAATGTAGCAATGGATATGATAAGATCCACTTTCTACCCATCTTTCTGCTTATGGTACTCATGTCTTGTTAATCTAGTAACTGACTACAATGAATAACAGCAATATAAATGAAGTCAAGCTAGCTTACAGCCTCTTCCTCTTCTAAAATGATGAGGTGATTTTTGGGGGGCTAAATTTACAGTCTTCAGTTCACCCTGGACTTCTGATAGAAAGGTTTATTGCTCAAACAAGTTTCATTTTCAGTGCTGTATTTTCGTGCAATATTGAAAATTTGCTCATTTCCCAAGTTATATTTTCGATAAGAGAGAGGGAGAAAAATTTTCATTTCTGGTTTTTTGCCCTGAATCAGTCCTTGTTTTTAAATGAACACTGCTTTGCCGTGCAAAAAAGGTTCTTTTTATGAAAGGAATTTCCAATTAAGTATGAACACTTGTGATTTTGCTGGGTTTAGAAATGTTTTGTAAAATACAAAAGAATGCATGGCTGCGCAGGTGCTAGCAGAAGACTATAATAATGTGGTAGAAGTAACTCCTAGCATTACAAATGTGACACAAGCATTCCAGGCAGTATCTTAACTCTAAAAATCCTCTGAGGCTCTGTGTCCTTACACGAGTACATTTGGATGTATTTGAGTACTTTGATCTTGATACAAAAGCTGCTTTCTATGGCCACTGGCTCTCTAAAGATGAGAAGACTATTGGCTAGAGGGGGAGAAAGCCTGCAGATGTGGTGGGCCTGTGCCAACCCTAGACTCAGGACTGAATAGCTGGCAAGAGTGTAAAGTGCTGGATGTTGAACTGGTGAAGCCAGCACAGCTCCCAGGGTGTGGCAATGCCAAGCTCCGTAATTCCTGAAATACATTTATACACTTTTATGTTCTATGCCCACAAAAGGAAAAGGAAGACTGCTTGCACTATCTTTCTTGCTCACAACAGACCCCACGGAAGAGCCTTGGTATAGCTCTGAAGTTCCATAACTATACCATTAGTGAGAAGAATATTAAAGGCTGTGAGCGAGGATGGTGGAAAATTAATGAACACATGTAAGTACTCTGCATGGATTATTAATGTAATGGTACCAAATAAGCCATCCCATCACTACTGCAGCTCACTCAGAAAGCTTCCACAAGGACAGAAGTAATTCACTGGGGTGTCCTACCATTCTTTCATTTTAGCTGATGATGTAACAATCCTTATAAAATAAGAGTGTGCGTGTGTGTGCGTGTGTGTGTGTGTGTGTATGTATGTATATATATATATATATATATTCTCTACTGAAAAGTACCAGAAAGATGAAGACAAGAGTCTGTGGTACTCTCTGGAGAGAGAGAAATGGAAAGAGTTGGATGAAGATTGGTGTCCTGTGAACTCTAAAATAAATCTGTGTTTTCTGGGGCCACTAAACAAGGTCTGGTTAAAGCCCTTTTAAGTGTAATTTAATTCTATGATTGCTCAAGAGAACAACAAATCTAATTAACTTCTTGGTGATTTGGAATAGAACTGTAACTGCTTCCTCATTCCAGTCACTGACTATTGAAAGAGAAACTGCACAAAGTGGCTTTCAAGAAACCACTGTTTTAGAAGTATTTTTTATTCAAATATTGCTGCTGGTTTTTAATTAAGATACCACTGCTTTCCCAGCATATTGTCCATCCATGCTTTTCTCAGTTTCAAAGTCAGTATCTTTAGAATACTGGATGATGAGGCAAGGCTAGATTTAAAACATCCTTTTTTTTTTTTTCTTAAACTTCATTCAAATGGGAATCTCAGTAAGATTAGTCTTGAAACTTAAGTTTCTGAACTCACTACTGAAACTAAGTGAATTAGGCCCTTAAGAGTACAACTGAAAGAATTACAGAGAGAATAAAAAGCTTCATTTGTTCTTGAATAGCATGTTGTATTTATAGAGTGAAAATTCAATTTGAATCTCCTACAACTGTGCCTTGATGGGAATTGGTTGCTGGACTAGATGAGTACATAAAAATACCAGTCATAACACACTACATGTAGTATGTTTGTGTGATTTTTGGGGGTCTTTTTATGAAATAAATTGAAAGATTTCTGATATTTGGGATGTTTGAGATAAAAAACAAAAGCAAAATCTGGAGGAAAATATTATAATAGGATCATAGTGAGGAATTCTCTGACACCGAATCCTGAAAGAATATGAGCAGCTTTTTGACAAACCTGCCAATTATGCGTTCCACAGAATCAAATGTCCATGGTATGATTTTTAGAAGTCCACTCAGGGTTACTTTTGAAGTAGTGCACAAGAACACATGCTCCTGCTTTCTGTTGCAAGTTGCTGGCTATAGTTATAGATCAAGACAAGCTTTCCTTTGAAAGACTGTGTTTTTCATTGAAAATAAGGCTTTTGAACCTTTCATTTTCTGTCCTATATTAACTTTTGAAGGGGAAAAATATGACTTCAAGCATGAAACGTGGTGATATGTGTTTTTTTTGTTTTTGTTTTCCAAATTTTAACTGTTAATGAAATGGGGTGGGAGGGTGCAGGCAGGGGACCCCAATTTTTCAGCCCCTTGCCGTTGCAGCCTATGGGATGTTTATTCTGCTATCTTAGATAAAAATAGTTAAGAACCTTTGGGATACTGATATTAGTAAACCCTGTGAACAAGCAGGTGGTGCAGATAAGGTTCCATCAGACCTCTAGGGACAGCTTTCTCTAACCAGAGACACTGAACATGACCATGCAGTTCTTCCTTGTCTTTCTTCCAGTTGACATACAATGCTTCACTGCCTTGTCAAAGAAGTTACAGCTGATGAACTTCTTACTTAAAATTCTCAGAGGCAGGAATACCAATGAGTGTCTTATGAGGAGACTACCAGAGCTTTATGTGAACACAAAGGTGCTTTATTTGTCTTAAAACTGTTAGTGCAATATGCCCTTGTTTCTGCTACAGCATGCATGAATCTGCTCATCCCCTGAAAAATTATCCTACTCGCTTCTCCAACATATGGGCAGAATCCTCTTAATCAGTTTCTCTCTGGAGCAATGACACAGAGTTACAGATGGTCCATTTGCCCTGGACCTGGATAAAACACCAGCAAAACACCAGCAAAAGGCTCCTGAGGGCCTGTAGCTTTCTTTTACCAATCCCATGAGCATATGGCCTTTCACAGTGTGTAAAGGAGATGTACCTGTTTCAGCTTTTCCACAGATGGGCAGTAATTTCTTCTGCTTTTGGGGAGATGAATTTGTTTTATTTGTCTGAGAAGGGCTCAATGCAGACTTTAACTTTTGTTTGTTTGCTTGTTTGTTTGTTTGTTTGTGGCTTTTTGTTTGTTTGGGGTTTTTTATATTGCTAGGGTTTGTTGGAAGGAAGACTGTGTCAGTCATTGGCAGAAGAAGAAATGTAGAAAATGTCTGTGAGCTACTTGAAGGGAATCAGACTGGTAAACAGCATTTTGCTGTGCACTTTGACAGGCTGTTTTAGGTTGGAAGCATTGGTGACAAACGCTAAACTTGGTGACAATTAGACTTCCTGTTGTAGGGAAGTCTGCACTCAACACTGATACATTTGGCGGGTGGGTGTACTGGCTTGAAGGCAAACCAGCAGGAGGAATTAGCTTCAGATGAATATTTTGCAAGAGCTTGCAGGTCAGAGCTACAATTTAATAGGAAAATTGCAATAAAGGCAATAGTACAGAAACACTGGCCTAAACAGAAGAAGTCAGAAGACGACCTGACACCCTGTTGGTCAGGGTGGGGGTAGCAGTCCAACTAAATGGTGGCTGCAATGCCATTGGAGGATGGATACAGCCTTGTTGAAGCAGTGATCCTGTGAAAAGGTCTCCTCTTTCTCTGGAGATCCAGTGGTGGCTGTCAAGAGTCCTCTGGGTATCAAGTGGTGGTATTGTGGTGTCCCAAGCCCCAAATTTTTTACAGGCAGGACTGTTTGGTACATCCCCCAGGGCAGGGAATTCCACAATGGGGTAACGTAACTCTGTGAATCATTCTGGGGAGTACTTGACTTAGCAGAGTTGGCCCCCTCAGAGTGGTGACTGCCTCCCCAGAGGGAGTTATCAGGGTTCTCTCATTTTAGCGGCTCACATATATGGTAGTAGAAATATGTACTTTAGATTACACCTTACATTGTAACCCAAGACTGTAGTTAGTGGGGTTTTTTGAGGTTTGAGGGTTTTTTGGTTGTTTTTGTTTTGGTTTGGTTTGGTTTGGTTTGGGGGTTTTTTGGGGTTTTTTTGGGTGTTTTTTTGTTTTTTTTTTGTTGTTGTTTTTGTTTTGTTGGTTGGTTGGGCAGTTTAGGATTTTTTGTGGTTTTTGTTGTTGTTTGGTGGTGTTGGGTTTTTTTTGTTGTTTGTTTTTGGTGGGTTTTGTTTTGGGTTTTGGGGTTTTTTGGGGTTTTTTTTTTTGGGTTTTGAGGGTTTGTTTGCTTGCTTCTTTGTTTGGGGCTTCTTTTACAATTAATTTTGCTATAGTAAGAAGCTGTAAAATTAACTCAGATTTTTGTATCTGCTTCCAGGATGTCAAAAAGAAGTCTTTTTTTCTAAATTGTTTTCTTCCTTTAGTTTTCATATTGCTGGAACAGATACCCCTAGATCTGTTGACAAGATGTTTGATTTTAGTACAGTGAAATAGGGCGTACATGAAAACATATGAATGTGTCCATTCCCTTTGGCAGACCTCACTGGGATGCTCAGGACACTGAGGCAACATCTGTTCACATGGAAATCACTGACCAATTTTTCTCCATTCGGTGACATGAAGATTAGTCCTGGTGCAATGTTTGATGTGGAAAAATACACAAGAGGAATATTTACTTCTGGCTAATAGTCCACTGCTCCATTTAACAATACAAAAATCAATTTTTTTCTTTTGTTTTTGTGTGCGTTTTGTTGTCAGTGAGCGACCTTGTACTGCTGTCAAACAAGTGTGTGTGCCAAGTCTGCTAAAAATCAATGCAGCTGCCTGTGCTCTTAAATCTACTTAAGATTCGTATGTACTTTGATTTTGGCAGGAATATTAAAGCCAGATGTTTCTCTTTTAAGTGTTGCATTTTTGAGGCATTTTAGTTGAGCAGAGGAGGGAATCTTTATTTCCACTTCTAGAACATCCTGTACTGTTGATGTTCACTGATTTAGTAACTCTAAAACAGTCTCCATTTTTAAAATAATGATTCAACAACCTTTCCCTTGTCAAAGCAGCTTTGTTTTGTTGTGGGGTTTGTTTTTTCTTCTTTGCTTTTTTTAAATCTAGTTTTTTGTTGGCCCAGCCCCAATCCCCTGGTAGAGAATGGCATATTTGATGAAAGGAACATTAGAAATTAATTTAAAATGGATGGATTAAATATTTGCTGGCATCAGAAAGTATTTTGCTTTCTCTGAGTCAAGTGGCACCTAGGCAGAAGTCCAAGGAATTTCTTTGCCAAAATAGCAATTTAAAGTATATGTGCACTCAAGGCATTCTTTTTAGGACTATTTATTTGAAGGTGGGACATTGAGAAGTAAATTTCCACAACGTTAATGGTGGATGAAGACTGGGTAACTACTGAGAAATAGTTTTGGTTTTGGTTCTTAATTAAAGTATGGGAGCTGACTGTATTTCTGAATTTCAATGGTGTTGACATTTAAATTGTATGTAAGGCAGTTTTCCCATGAAGGCTGCTCTAGAACTCGCCTGGACACTTTCAGGTACTGTGGTTACTATGTTGATCACCAAACAGTGTTCCACGTCACAAGTTCTGCTGTCAGCGTGGAGTTGCAGTGCAGTTCGAAGGTCTCTGAGAGGCCCCTGCTGGTGGAATATGGCAGCTATAACATCAGCCAGCGTAAGATGGATTTTATCTCTTTCAACCCTTCTTTGCAATTCAGATCTGTGAAGTAGCATTTTTTGGGTCCAGTAGAACCTAATTAAGTTTATGCAGGAAATTACCTGTTGGGTTTCAGTTCATTTTCTTTTCTAATCTCACTAAGTCAGATGACTAGCAAACAAATAACCTTTCTAGGCTGTGCATCTAAGGTTTGTGAGCATGTGCAGCATGCTCTACTTTCCTGCATGCACACTGTTCTCTTCCGCACAGTCCTCAAAGCTTCCTGCATGACTATAATCATGGTGCAGTCAGTTGAAGTCTATTCCTGTTTGTTTTAATCCCCAACATTTTGTTTGCAATTTTTCTGTTGCTATAAGGCTTATAGGTAATGAAAAGAGTACCAAATAACCATCTGCTTATATCAGTGTTTCCATGTATTTATATACAATGCGTGCAAATCAGAAATCTGAGCTGAAAAAACAGCTCAAAAAATTGATAAACTCTGAGACTGAGATTTTTTCAGTCCTGTAAAATACAACCTGTTTACTGGTACTTTCTCACCTGTGTTACTCTTACATATTCTTTTTAAGGTGGGAGAGAAGCAGTATTTTCTAGACATAGTTACTTGTCGCATTAGAGGAACTCTATTCAATATGTATATGTAGAGTATTTAAAAAGACGAGAAATTTGATTTTAGTTTATAAGGCAGAATTATGTAGCTCATACACCTCCTCAACACAGGTTATTTACCAAAGTTGCGAAGTGCTGCAAATTTTAGTTATTGGAAGTAAGATGTCCTTTAAAACAAAGATGGCCTTCTAAGTAGTCTTGTGTTGTACCACAAAACACTGGCTTATTTGTTCCAGCCCTAGAGAGCCTTGGTATGTATTCCAGGAACAGCTGAACTGGAACTTTAAAGATATTTTTTTCCTCTTCTTCAAATCCCAGTTTTCAACATTTGAATTCAATTTAAGTGCTGGAAATATATACAGACTGTTAAATTTAGATCAATTTTATTGTTCCTTGGAGCAGCTTAGTGACTGTAAATTGAAACAAGCTGGCAATATTTGTGAAAAATAAGTCATGAGGTTTGGTTGCTTGGTTTTTTTGTTGTTTTGTTTTTATTATTTTTTTTCCTTTTTAACCTCCAGCATGTCCACCTGGACATTTCAAGTGTTCTACTGGCTTATGCATTCAGCAGATGCAGCGCTGTGACGGCATAAACAACTGCTTTGATGAAAGTGATGAACTATCTTGTGGTTTGTATTCACTTATTAGAGATCTTGACTGGAAAACAGTGAATGTATTCTCTAATCTTAGAAGGCAACTGAAACAAGGTGAAATTTTTTAATGAGAATAACAAAAGATGTTATTCTTTTGTACATCTGGGTACAGACTATCTGTCAGTCTCTTGAATTCTAAATTCATAATTAATTGGCAAGGGACAAAACCAAGAATAAAGAAGATATGCACTGGAGAGCACAAGGAAGAAATTTAGATGTGCAGTAATAGCTGTAGTAGGATGTATTTCCATTTGTGATAAAAGCTGGCAATTATTAATGAAGTTCTGTGCCATTTTGATGTGAGTTATTTTTGTGGGGGAACAACAAAGAGGGGTTCACAGAGTAGATGAGAGTGATACTAAGCATCACTACCTGGGGCACTCACTCAACTCCTTTGTGCTCTATTTTCTCCATGCATAACGTGGCACTGATGCCCATCCTTGTATTGGAATGTATTGCCTTGTATTGCCCATCCTTGAAGGAATGAATGTTGTACCCAGACATAGTCAGAAGGAGATGTGTTAGCACTTACAGGAATGCTTCTGTACCTAATTTGGTTTATATTTTTAAAGTTGTCCCTGAGTGGAACTGTAACTCCAGCTTTGCAATACAGGACAACTTGCTTGCCTGCAATGGAGTAAGTGATTGTGAGAATGGAAGAGATGAGCAGAACTGCACCCACAGTAAGGCTGTTCTCCTGAATAACTTTTTCCTCTCTTTTGTCATCTGTTGATTCCTGACTTGAATTCTGGATGCTGCATTCAAAAGGTTAAGAGGCACTGTCAAATCTCACTTGGGCTATATAATTCTGTTTAATTCTTCTGATACACTTATAAACAAGCCGTTACAGATTTTAAACTATTTCTTTTTAATAAGCCCATGAACATCTGTTTCTGCAAAATACTGGCAGAAGAGTTAAGTACTTCAGGTGCATGATGGGGATCTAAGGATTTAAAATGGAAGCTGAGATTTTATCTCTTTACTGCATAATCTGTGCAAATTAATTCCTGGATCCATTTTACCATCTGTAAAATAGCTATTAAAATGATGGTTTCTCTGTCATAGTTCTCAGGGTTATAAGGCTAGCAGAAGCTGTAAATTTGGCGTTAGACAAAAATTTTGAATCAGAAATTTCTTGAACTTTTTAGAGTAAATGGATGCTGTGAGCTATGAAAGGGACTTATGAAAGGGAGCACAACTGAAAAGTTCTGCAAGTAACTTTTTAAAAGAAAACTTTTTTACTACTCCCACAAGACAATCTGTTTAAATGATTACAGGATACTTCTGTCCATTGACAAGAAAAATGGATTGGGTTTGAGTGCATTTATTGGAAGTCACAGGGAAATAGGAAAATGCTGAGTTTAGGGGTTGCTGTTTTACTGGATACAGTAGTTAATAAGGCTAGTTAATAATACTAGTTTAAAAGGCTGCTTTCACTGCAGTCTTTCATTTCACATTTAATACTGAAATACAAAGGAGAGCTCCTTTCCAGAGTACTGGATGTTTTCTCTTGCTATCCTTACACTCTACATCTAATTTTCACTATTATATCTGTATGTGTTAGTGCTGTGGGAAAAGATGGGAAGAAATCTTTGTTTGGACTTGGCCAAGTAAATGCCCACCCAAGTACAGATGCAGTTCTATTTGAATAGTTTATTCTGTTTAGAAGTTAAGCCATCCCCACCAAAGGGCTTTTTTTGTCATATTACTTCCTACCTACTAATATATGCACATCTTCTATCTGTGTAGACATGTCTTTGTGTATTAAGCTGAGCTAATGGTTGTTTTGGGTTTTTTTCCCTCACAACTATTTCAGGTATTCCCTGCACCAACTACACATTCAAGTGCAGGAATAACATTTGCATTAGGAAACAATATGCAAGGTGTGATGGGACTGTGGACTGTGTTGACGGAAGTGATGAAAGCAGCTGCAGTAAGTTCCTTTCAAATATTCATCTTTTTGAACTTTAAACATTTCACACAGTAAGTACCTTTATTTCTTCCTGTTTTGGAGTGGGTACAAGTCGGGCTGCAGGTACTAAATTTTTATTGCATTCTCTCTGCAATGGTTGGGTAATGATCAGCTATCAGTTGACCACAGATATAGTTTCAGAACTTGCCAAGTTCCTGTGGGAGGATGGACTGACAGTTATGGGGAGCCTTAACAAGCTGTACTGCTTATTGCAGCTGTGCTGAGGATTAGGGCAGCAGGGTTAATTACAGAATGAACTTGGTTAGTTGGGGAGGCAGCAGCTTTTGTTGTCTGCAGCAATGCCAGGCATTTCATTGAAGCTGAACTGTATTTGGACTTCCAGAGTGATACGGCTGCAATGGGAAAAAAAACCACAAACTTTTCACTTCTCTGATTCTTCCAGATGGTGAAGACCCCAATACTTCATAGCATCAAGTCAGGTTCTACTCTTAAATCTTCCTAAAGTAACCTCTGTGCAACCTTTTAAGTTTGTTTTGATGTAAAGCAAACAGATGATTGTCATTGCAGTAGCAATAAAAGTAGGGTTAGGATTAGTTGCTTAAACTGAATGGTCTCAAGTATATTACATAACATGGATGTGTTGAAACAAGTCCAAAGGAGGTTTGTGAAGATATCTGTGGGCTGGAGCACCTCTCCTATGAAGACAGGCTGAGACAGCTGGGGTTGTTTAGCCTAGAGAAGAGACAGCTTTAGGAAGAAGGCTTTTAGCACCTTCCAGTACCTAAAAGAGCCTACAAGAGAGCTGGAGAGGGACTTTTCACAAGGACATGTAATTATAGAACAAGGAGGAATGGCTTTATAATAAAAATGGGTAGATTTAGATATAAGGAAGAAATTTTACACTGTGAGGGTGGTGAGGCCCTGGCAGAGGTTGCCCAGAGAAGCTATCGATGCCTCATCCCCAAAATTGTTCAAGGCCAGGCTGGATAGAACTCTGAGTAAGCTGGTTTAGCGGGAAGGTGTCCCTGCCCATGGGAGGGAGGGTTGCAACTAGACTATCTTTAAACTCCCTTTCCAAACCAAACCATGTTAGGATTTTGCCTGACCCTCAGCTGTCTCTGGCTTGCTGCGTGTATGACAAATCTGTCAGCACTTGCCTTGGATCCAGTAGGATGTCTTAGGAGACTAGCCACATGCATATTTTTATTTGGAAACATTAAAGCTACATTTGACTTTCTGGATGTGTTCAGGAAAGGATCCAGAAACCTGTGTGTGGGAGCGTGGGACTAAAACTCCTGAGCAGATGTGCAAGCACTAGGGATGGACAGAGACTTTACAGAAGGGTCTTTTTTCCTTGCTTTTCCAATTAAGAGTTCAGATTTTTGTGCTAATTGTTGCAGAGTTTGTTCAGACATGGCTTATAGGAAAAGGCCATGATTACATACCGCTGGTTAAAAAGTAAAAGGCAGCTGTAAGCAGCAAGTTCTCAGGCTTTTTCCTTAAAAACAATAAACACCATGTCCTCAAGTAAAGTGATGAGAAAAACATGGTGGAAAACATGGAGGCCTTGAGAATGGTCAATAACAAGTCAACAGCAGGATGAGGAAAACAAGTATTAGCCTCAACAAGAAACCACAGGTATTGACAACAAAGGAGGGGTTGGTGTGTAATCTGTGACCAATGATGAGCTCAGGTTTTGCAATATGTATGAGCTTAATTAACACTACTATAAAAGTGTGTAAGCTGGATCAATAAATCGGAGTTCGATGCTCATCAATCCGATGATCGTCTCCCTTCACTTTCCTCAGCTGATGAGACATGACTTCTTCACCTGTTAGTATTATACATTGTCAGTCAGTCATTTCCATACAAAATAATGATTGTACCACCTTGTTTGTCAAATAAATATCCAGTCTCTACATACATTTTTCTTGTATCGTTCCCACTGTTTTGGCAAGTGTTTTGATGACGTTGATTTTCTTTCTGGTTGGTCTCTTTTCAGGTCAAGGTTGGCAGTATCAAAAAGAGATGAGGGTTTGCCTATTTGTATATATTCGCTGTGATGCTTATTAAATCAATGGATCCCTTGACATTTTTGACACAAGAAATATTTTGGGTTAATTTCTGTAGCAGAGATAGAAAAGGGACTCAGTAAAATTTCCAGACTGGTGCCTTTTTATGGAGTCATCTCTGATTTAACTGATAGAATAACCAAAGAGAGAAGTTTTATTATTATAAAAGGGGAATGAAATGGATTTCAAAATATTTCAAAGTGTAATATTCTTTCACGCCATGTGTGGGAAGCCCCCTCATTAAAGGAAAATACTGGAAATGGGGATTATGACCTGAAATATCTCTTGCAGATTGTGGCAATAGCAAGATCAGCAACCTCATCCCTCGGATTGTGGGTGGCTCAAACACTGAGGAAGGTGAATGGCCCTGGCAGGTCAGCCTTCATTTTGTGGGAGCTGCTTACTGTGGAGCATCAGTGATATCGAAAGAATGGCTTGTGTCTGCAGCCCACTGCTTTCAAGGGAGCAAGTAAGCAGTCTTCCCTCTATATCTGTCCCAAACATGTCCAGAATCCACAAGTGCCTTTAGGTTCTGTAGTTTGAACTGCATGGAGGTGCTATGTTCTGCTTTTCCCAGTCCTGCTGAGAGTGACTGTTTTGAGGTACTTTTTAAAGACAAAACATCTTTGTTTGCTCCCACCCAGGCTGGCTGACCCCAGAGCATGGCGTGCCCACCTGGGCATGCAGATGCAGGGCCGTGCCAAGTTTGTGTCTGCGGTGCGGCGGATTGTAGTGCACGAGTACTACAACAGCAGGAACTACGACTACGACATTGCGCTGCTGCAGCTGAGTACGCCCTGGCCGGACACCATGGGCCACCTCATCCAGCCCATCTGCCTACCTCCCTATTCCCACAAAGCCCGCAGCGGGGACAAGTGCTGGATAACAGGTTGGGGCCAAAAGCAGGAAGCAGGTGAGTTTTATCCCTTCCATTGATATGATTTTGTTCCAGGAGCCTTCACAGCTGGGGCAGTGTGCATGTACCTTTGTATGCTCAGGAAACTTGGCTGCTGGTCCCATGGATCTGAATGTCTTCCATATTGTGTTGTTAATGTAGGGAGCTACACTTACACAAAAATATCACAGGGTTGTCTTTCCCTTCTTTTTCCCTCAGAGGTGTGGGACACATGGTGTGGTTTCTCTTTGGGCTGCTGGTTAATCATATGTAAAATTAAGAATCTGGTTATTTGAAAATGCATGTAATGTCTCAAAAAAAAAAAAAGGGGGGTATATTTTTTCCTGTTTCCCTCTATTCCCTTTGTCAACTTCTATAATACAAGTGCCAAATCAATCTTTTAATTTCAAAGTATACCTTATTACATACTAGCTTTATCAAATCCTAAAATAAAGTTTTATTATGTAAACCAGTGCTTGCATATCTGAGTGGGCAGGTGAGGGCTTTTTTGCTATAACCAGATTTTGAAAGGATCACCTGGCGATGAGATTGGGCCTGCTGCATGGAAAGGAGGGGAAACTTTAAGTTAATTCTGTTATTATTAAGTTATATACCTTACAAAAAAGAGGTGTTTCACCAAATCTTTCAGATAGAAGGAAGCAAATGTGGAAATTGATTCTTCATGCTGCGAGAATTTGCATCCTGAAACTGACTCATAATCTTAATCTTGAATTTGGCTCCTTCATATTATGCTGCCCTCACTGCAAATGTATCATGTGATGGTCTAAATATCTTTGTAAAATTCAGTTTCCTTTTTGAAATGAAAAGAGAGCAAATGAAGAAGTCTTGAGATGTTATGGGGAAAAACAAAAAACAAAGAAAAACATTTTGGCCAATCCTAGGGATTATGCCATTGTATTTGGTGTGTCTGAAGGACTCAGATCACATTAAAAAATTGCCTGATAGTTTGAAGAGGCTTTCTGCTCTGTTGCAGTTAGTTGTTTGGAATCTGGCATAAATCAATAGTCAAAAGTATCTATGGATATTTTCTAAAGACTTCTTGTTTTATATTTCAATAGATGAGTAAAATGCTGTTGAATTTGTTTTCCAGATAATGAAGGTTCAGCAGTTCTTCAGAAAGCAGAGATAGAAATTATTGACCAGACATTATGTCATTCCACATACGGGATTATCACAGCTAGGATGTTTTGTGCTGGGCTATCATCTGGGAAAAGAGACGGGTGTAAAGTATGTACCTCAGCAAATTCTGCAAGGAACTTATCTGGTCTTTCATTGCTGCATGAGGAGGTGTAAAGTTAACTAGCAGACCACTTTGTGGTCAATATGTTTCAGTTCTGAAAAAGAGGAATATAAGTATTGTCTGTCAGCAAATCTCTTCTATGGGTGATTTCAGAGTTCTGCTGCTTTATGTGCATGAGTAACATCACTAAATTTCAGTTGCAGGTCAAAAGCCAATCAAACTGTAAGTCCCAATAACAAGTTGAAATCAGGCAATTTTCAGCATAATAGGCTCTCAGCTGAAAAAAATGCAAACTGAGAAAGTAGCTTGTGTCTTTTCAGAATCCCTCCCCTCCAACTTGGAACTACAAGACTGTATGATGAGATGCAGACAATTAGGCATACATTTGCAAATGTAAGATATTTCTGATCTGGAAAAACTGAAAGATGATAAATGTAAAGCGCTGAATTTCCTTCTAGTGAAAAGTAGTAAAACCCCATAGATACGCTGTATATATCTATAAGACACTTAATATTACAGATCTTATATGCCATTTTGTATTATACTCTACTTATATAAACCATACATATTTACTGCTAACATAGTAGTACATTTACTGCTGAAATAATAATAAAACCATTTTTTTATGATGGAGATCTAGAATCTTCAAGATGTTCTAACTTTCACTGATCTACATAAAAATGAATAAGCCTACAATGGCTGAGGGAGTATAATGCTCCAGCTGTTTTTTAGAGGTTAGTGAGGCCATTGATATTAAGTATTGTTTTCAGAAACTGGAGAATTTGTTTATTTATGGCCACTCAAGATATAGCCAGGGAAAGACATCATTTTGGCTGCATTTTTGTAGAGGCAAATGACTTGTGTCTGTGTCTGGCAGTTGTTAGAGCTAATCAAATTGTGGTATTCCTGTTTTGTGAAAAGTGCTGGTGTTCTACTTTTGCCCTAGGAATGAAGGAGAAAACTCACAAATTTTACTCTCTAAATGTGAAATCTTTTTTGTCATGGAAGGAAAAAAATCATCTAAATTCTTGACCTTTTTTGAGGCAATTCAATCTAATCCTGCTTTAGAGGAGTGAGTGGCACCTTAGCACCTTGGAAGGGTCCCCTCCAACCTGCATAATCCAACAACCTGTAGAGTGAAGGCAAAATAGTTTTCTAGATCTAACAAAATATTTGTTTAGCAAGAATATTTGTCTTGCAAAACATCTGAATTTTGCCAAATGCACCTTTTGCTTTTAGAAGTTGTTTCTTGCACCCAATATTTTGGTAAACCTTACTTTGCCATCGAGTGTCTTTCAGACATGTTATGTGTATGGCAGAGCCTTACAGGGAAGTATCAGTTTGGTCCAAGGAATTTTCCCCAAATGATGGCAAATGATTGCTCTGCCAATGTATTTCTAAAAGAACATGCTGTAAAGGAAGAGTCCTAGTTGCTTTGTCCTGTATTACAGCATGATGAGATCCTGTAATAAATTTTGAAGTCTAGAACAGACTTAATTTTAACTGCTCTAATTACAAAGACATTACGGGCCTCTAAACATTATATGCTGACTGGTATCTACCAGAGGACAATCCTTAGGCTCTTTTTCCTTCTTTAAAAAAAAAAAAAATAAAGAAAAAACCCAACACAAAACAATTTAGGGATTCCATCTGTTTCCATTTACCTTTAATTTGAACTAAAAAATACAATTATTAAATACTTTATTGTATTTATCTTATTTAAAAATATTTTTTAAAGCCTACTATTTTTGAGTTTTAATGTCTAACCTATGAAAGTGCATATATGTTAAGTAGCAGATTTGGGGTTTATGGTTAAGTATAAGGTTAGGGGAAAAATGTGAATTTCAAATGTAGTCCATGCGAAGTCATATCTTTATTAGTGTCTTTAAAGAGTGAGAATTACCTTCTCTCTTGTGAAAGAGCAAACTTTGGTAAAACTGTGCAACGCCATCTACTTGAAAAAAAACCCTATCAACTTTGAACTATCTGAATTTGAAAATATAATCACTGGAATTATGCAAAACCTCTCCTATGGATTTTTCCTCAGATTTCATAATTCATGTTGTAAACACATATAACTTGATACGTTATTTTTAGGGTGATTCTGGTGGACCACTGTCATGTCAAAGCAATGGAGATGGAAAATGGTTTTTGACTGGCATTGTGAGCTGGGGTTATGGATGTGGAAGACCAAATTTTCCAGGTGTCTACACAAGAGTGTCAAATTTTGCACCATGGATACACAAATATGTGCCTTCAGTCTTGTAGCTTGAAAACTGTTTCCATGGAATAAAACATGTCCTGGATATCTTCATTAAAACCATATTTGGAGGAACTGTTCACAGGTGGAATTTCTTTGCATGTCTCTTGCTGATTCTGGCTCACATATGGGGCTAATAAACACCAGGAATTTGAGCTCTGGTGAAAAAGGAGGAGGCTGTTCCTTGTGGTGCTTGTTCCTTCCACGCAGATGTCTGAAGACATGGTGGGAGGTGCAACAATAAACTTTGTTTTCAGGGCACCAACTAAATGTAGGTGCATTCACCTGTCAGGAAGCTGAAGATACAATTGATTGTGTAAACAGAGAGCTTGAGGCTTACTCATAATTTCCTCTGAGATGTGTGCAGCTAATACAGAAGTAACAGTGAAGCAGCAGTGAACTGTTTGCACTCTGGCAAATACTACTTCCACTACCTCTTCCAGCAAGGACAGATGATGAAAGAGAGAGGAGACACTGTAAAAAGTGAACTCGATCCTTTCAAATCCATAGGGCCCAAATTTTTGAAGATCACAAATTCTGCTGCTATAAGTGATTTGTCGCATGCTTACTCCTTCTGCTTTCTTTTTAATTAACTGCATGATTTGGAGCTACTAACTTTTCTTTCGTGCTTTCATTTCTTTATTTTCAAGTTCATCCACCTAAGAATTTGAATTCTCAAGCTTCAGGCAACCTTATCAAGATGAATAAACATGATGATGTGTGTTATTGCAATGATCTTGTCCTTGATGAAATAAAACCATTGTTTCTAAAAGGTCCTGGTATAATATTTATGTAAAAGTGGTTTGTTTCCTCTAAGCCTTTGTCTGGGTGGTTTTTTTTGCGGAAGGAAGGGAGGAAGGGAGGGAGGGAGGGAGGGAGGGAGGGAGGGAGGGAGGAAGGAAGGAAGGAAGGAAGGAAGGAAGGAAGGAAGGAAGGAAGGAAGGAAGGAAGGAAGGAAGGAAGGAAGGAAGGAAGGAAGGAAGGAAGGAAGGAAGGAAGGAAGGAAGGAAGGAAGGAAGGAAGGAAGGAAGGAAGGAAGGAAGGAAGGAAGGAAGGAAGGAAGGAAGGAAGGAAGGAAGGAAGGAAGGAAGGAAGGAAGGAAGGAAGGAAGGAAGGAAGGAAGGAAGGAAGGAAGGAAGGAAGGAAGGAAGGAAGGAAGGAAGGATCAGTCAGCAGGTTCTGTATGTATAGCAGAGACAGGCTGTTGAAAAGCAGAGGACTTAAAGCCATCTGTCTGCAGTTGTAGTTTGAATTTCTGAGCTGTGAGGATTGCCTTCGAATTAACCCCTTTTGAATCTCTGTACAATCTCTGTATGAACTGTTCAGATTTGTTTTATTCCCTTTGTTCCTTTGTATTATTTTTCTGGGGCTGAGATTTCTCCATCTCCTTTTGCTTTTCTAGATTCTGTTCTTTGTGCTCTCTCTCTCTTTCAACATGTATCAAATATGTTCTTTCCCCACACACATCCTTGATTTTCTTATTTTATAAGCAGCATCATGCTGAGCTTGATGGTTTGCTGACTTAAAGCTTCTTTTCCTTTCAAACAGGAAATGTGAACATAAATTGGTTTGCAATTTATTTACCGTATTTATTCTGTGGTACTGTCTTGAAACTGGAAAACTAAGGTGACATGTGGAACTGAGAATGTCTCCTCTCTTACAGATATTTCTATGAATTCCCCAGGGTGTTTATTAGAAGTTGCCTCATTCATATTGCCCTGGGACCTTTTATCTGTAAATTGCATGTCTGCATGTCCTTTGCATTGTGTCGTAAATTATTTCCTTACTCCCATGTTTCAGAAAGAAGTGATCTATTTTCAAATTATGGGATCCATATCCTACTTAGCCTGTCAGGTAAACAAAGAGTTACAGTGATGGTAACTTTTCCTGCCCACCTTCTATGATTGCAAATCAGCTGGCTCCCAATTGAAGCAGTACAGCAAAGGTGAAAAAAGAGAAGCTCGGGATGTGCAGTGGGGAGAGCAGCTATTCTGTTTAAGAAACGGGGTTCATTTATGGGGTTGCTGCTAGCTTTGTCAAAAGGCATTTGTCATGGCATCATGCTGCAGGCTTTTCCCTCCAGCCAGATTTCTGTGTACAGCATTCCAGTACCAGGTCGCAGGGCAGGTAAGAGCCACCAGCTAAGCTTTGCAGTAGGAACACAGTAAAAAAATTATCTCTGTCTACTCCTGTGTCCACTGACCCCCATTCTTCATAAATTGCTCTTAACTAAAATTATAAAAATTCCCCCCCCCACCACTTTCCCAGACTGAGATGCATACAAAAAGGAAATAGCCCAGAGAGATAAGGGTTTCAGGTGTGATGTAGCTGATAACATGAAAGATCTTATCTCAATTTGCAATATTTTTATCTCTTTAAAACTATGAGAGTAAATACACGAAAATATGTTACAATAGCTCTTCTTTTTTAACACTAATGCCATCCATGGTCTTTCTCTAGGAAAGTCTGCATGTTTGCTACTGCCCATCTTACCAAGAAGGTTTGGTGGAAATTTGATATATTCAGCTGTGTTTTCCTGTTTTTCTTTAATGCATTTTAAATTTGCTATCTAGAAGAAAATGCACATCTCTGTAAGAGAATTAAAAATGCAGAAATGGATTTAAGTATATGATTTAAGCTTATAGTGTGACTTCTGTCCTGCCCTGTAGAATTTGTGAGAAATGAAGTCTGATTAATCGTTCCTGAGTCTATGGGTTGTTTTTTTGTCTGTTAATCTACTTTTAATTTTTGAAATAATAATTCAGCTCTTGCAAGATCTTATTTTATCCATTCAAATAAAGTTATCTTTCAACCTCTGAAAACAAATCCTTATATGTGTAATTTGGGGCAAAACACTATTTGAGCTCCTGGTAAGAAATGTAAATCCACTGAGCAGCAAGTTATTACAATCCTGGTAGTTTCTGAAAATCCTGAATAGTCAGTGCACAGGTGATTTCAAAGGATTGTGGTGGAATCACTGAAGTAATAACTTGTATGTGTATGCTCAAGGATTCTTTATTTCAACAAAAATTATGTGAGCAAAGAAATTTCGAGCATAAAATCATAGCTTCCATTAAAAATTTAATTGCAATGTGTCTGGAGCTTTTCTCTGATCTTAAAAGTGTAAAATTTTACAGCAGGGATGGTAATATCCAATTTCATAAAAACTATTGAAAGATTTCAAGGTGTGGTTTTCTGTCTCAGTGTGTAGCTGTTTAATCTGTATATGTCAAAAATAGTCCTACTGTATAAAAATGCAACAAAACTAATTGTTAAGCAAAAGAGCCTTTTGTCACCATGTTTAGCAGCAACTATTGGGCACAGAAGTTCAGCTGACTATGAAACTGTGCCAGTCAAAAATGCAGACCAGTGAAAACCATGTCCAAAATAGTAATTAGACTGTATTTACAGTGAATTTCTTTTCCTTTCACAGTGAAGGAGAATCTGGGCTTCAAGATCACTTCTGGAATACATTCTGGGCACCACAAGATATGGTTACTTTTCTTGAAAAATTAACCCCAGTGAAACAAAAAGAAATCTGTAGTAAACAAACAGTTACCTTGTTCAGTTCTGGGGAGGAAGATTTTGGTCTTGTTACAATGGAGCTTTTTGGTATCAATGTACCTGTCATTTAATACTTATTCTGTCTATTTTTCTTTCTCCGCTTTGTGTCTTTGGCTTGTGTAGCTCATAATTATTACATTGCAGTTTCCAATTCCACAGAATATGATGTGATGATAAGATCAGGAAATTATGCTTCAATCGCAAGTGATGCCACTTTGAGGGGGAGTGGAAACTTGTGATAGAAAAATGGCATTTTTTCATAGGGCTTATGAACTAAACTAGGTTATGGAATCTTCATGTCTTGTGTTTCAAATGAAGGCTGGATGGAAATACCTTACAGCTTTTATTCTGAGGTTCCGACTAGAATGGCTGAAATTTAATAGCTCCCTCTATTGCAGTGAGCTGTGGCTCTGATTTTTGCCATTTCTAAAAAAATCCCCAAAAACAAAACAAACAAGCAAACAAAAAAACACCCAACAAAACCTCTAAGAAATTGTACATAATTTGGCTTGTGACTAGACAATTTTGGTTTTATATTGTTAGTGATCAATTAGGCAGATATTGTAGCAATTGCAGCTGAATCAGTTCCTGCTTATGATGGTGAGGCTTTGTACTCCCTTGGCCAGAGCTGGAGAAAGTGATGCAGTCTGATAGGAAAAGGGCAACAGAATTGTAAACGTAAGAGCAAAAAAGGAATAGAGGAATCAAGAAATATGAGTACGAGATTTTTTTCTACTTTGTCAGAAATCTTACCCAAGAACCTATCTTTCAGTCTAACAGTTTCTCCATACTGATCTACACTCTACTTTGTAGCAGTATCCTTTGATCTGTATTCCAAGCCAGGTAACAACTCTGATGAATCCCAAAAAGTCTTTTTATCAATGGAGACTGTAAGTTCCTCCTAATTACATGGTAGTTATCACTCTGCATGGTGTCACTCCAGAGAGCTGTGCATCATACCACTTGTCAGCATATGATTTCCTTCTTCCACTGCAGAACAAGATCATTACGAGGTAAGATACAGAGCAAAAATGCTTTACTGAGCTGTACAGAAGCTCTCTGAAACTGTACTAGATGGATAAAATTTGAATTTGAGATTTGAAATACAACCTAATTAAAATCTTGGATAGCGTAATCAAAAGATCTCCTAATAAAGTTCAAAGGCACTGATAAGGGTTTCCAAGTCCAACTCCCTTCTCCTCAGAGGACTACCTAAAACCAAACCATCTGATTAAGAGCATTGTCCAGATGTTCCTTAAACTTTAACAAGCTTGGTGCCATCACCCCTTCTTCCCTGGGGAACCCAATTCAAATTTCTGTGGGGTTTATTCTACACTATGACTAATTCTAATGGGTTCCTTTCAATAAAATTACTTTTACAACTCAAAAACATACAGAATTTATTTTAGAGTATTATATTCTATTACTTTCAGAAAATGTATGTTTTATGGCAGTCCAGTCACAGCTGAATTCCTCCTCGTAATAGGGGGTTGGAAGGCTACATCCTCAGAGTCACTGTAGTGTATTTGCATAAGTGGGTTCAGATGATATTTAAATTTGAGAGGCTACACTTCTACTTTTCAGAGTTAAATTTCATGTATGAGCACAAGGAATCTGTCTTCCTCAACCAAATGAATAAACAAATTGTAGGATCTGAGGATGGATGGTTTCAAGAGGAGAACTTTACTTAAATTCTTGGAACTTTCAGGAAGAGGTTAGCTGGGCATGAAGATTCAGCTAGGAATCTGAAATGCACTTGTTTAGGAGTGGTTTAACGCAATTGAGTAGTCCTCTTCAGCTCTATTAATATACTAAAATTAACTGCTCTCTATGCTACAAGACATAACAGATTGCCATTGTTGGCATGGAATGGACAGAAGGTTTTTGTAAGGAGTTACTCTCAAACTTCAAAGGGGAATCCTGTTCCTGATGTAGGCCTGCATTTGTTCTGCTACTTATTATGGATTATTGCTGCTACTGTTACTCCATTGTGTATTATTAACACTGGCTTAGCTTTTTAGGAGCCACAAATGTAGAGCTGGCCATGAGCATGAAAACACCTGGAAGACAGCAAGACCAACACAGGTGTCTGACAGGTTCTCTGACATTCAGAGAACATTGATGCAGTAAGCTGTAAGATAAAATTCAAGAATGTGCATTGATGTCTGTCTATTAAAGAACCAAAACAGAATTTGGTGACTGAAATGATGTTATAAGACTGAAGGTACTTCAGAAAAATTTATTTTTTTGGTTGCTTTTACTGCCGCCCTAAAAAATGCATTGTTTTGCATATGTCTATTAGTTTTGCTCTTGGATCAAAAGCAGCCTAGTGACATACTTATTACACATGCAGTAGAACTAATAATAACAGGATGTCCATCCGTGACAGCCAGTAACTATGATAGCCATTATTCCCCAATGTTGAGGTCCAGGGTCACACATGGTGACTGAACTGATTCTTTCCAGTTTCAGTAAACTGCAGTAATAAATCTGTTCAGTGACAAATCCTAAAGCATGCTCAAGCTGAGATGGGGAGGTGTGCTGTGAGAGTAAGTATCTAATGTGGACAATTCTTCTCATAGCTTGCCTTGCTTTCCTGATGATACTGTGACAGAAGGTACAGATAGAAGATAAACCAGGCTGTCAACTGGGTTGATGAAGATGCTGAAATATTTCCATATGGCAATGTGGAGGTACTTAAATTGTTATTTTATAAATGTTTTGTCAGCTGTTATGATAGAAAGGATTTAATAATGTCTGCAGGAGAGGCAAAGCAGAGATTCATTCACTAGCACCTCACTTCAAACGCACGAAAGGAATAGGCTGCTAAAGCAGAAGAAAAGTACTTTCAATTTAAGGTTAAAAAATTTTATTTTAATGCTGCCAATCTGGGCTTCAGTTACATCAAAGAACTTGATGCAGGGCTGTGATGGAAATAATCTGTTACTGTGAGGTCTAATCTTAATTGCTTTCATTTGCTGCGCATAGAAAAAGAGAAACCTGTTAGAAATTTTTAATGTATAGATTCACTCACAAAATATTCTGAGTTGGAAGTGACCCGCAAGGATCATAGAGTTATAAATAAATGAAAAATTCCAAAATATGATGCAGGTTGCAAAATGGAATAAGCATAAGAGTGAATTACAGATGCAAGAAATAGCATCTCACATTACAAGTAAAAGAACAGCAGAAAGTAATAGTTGCTAAGCATGGTGCTTCACATTTTGTGTGATAGTTTTTGTGACACAAAACCAGGCTGAACATGGATCGATTGAAAATGCTTTGGGTTCATTTGTTGCACAGATTCTGCTTAACACTGCTACACGGGCACTTGTTGCCTTTTTATTCCTAACCTCTGCTTCTCAGTGCCACTATCACCACTGAAGTAACATAATCTGGCATTGCCTTTCTGATGCTTCTATAGGTACAGAAACTCCAGGACACTTGTTAAGCAATAAAATGGTGACATACACGCAGAGTGACTAGTCATCAATGCTGGGATGCCCAAGCATCCTGTGTACTATCAGCTGGATGGAACAATCAAAGGGAAGTGGTAGCCAGGGAAATATTCTTGAACACAGATGACCAGATCAGTGTTACTTCTGCCCAGTTTCCCAGCAAAGACAACAGGAATATGGGAAATGTTTTGGGATTATTTTTTTTAATGCTTTTTTTTTGTAACCTTCCAGATGGTGTGGGCCTGGGGCCTGGACTCCTTTGGTTGTGTGTTTAACTTCATCAAGTAATGTGATGTTGCTTACCTTCTCACTGGACCAAAGAGGAGAAAGCAACATATTAAAAGCTCACTTTCAAGCTGTTCCTAAAATCAGTAAGTAATTAATAGAAACAAGCATCTGATGAAAGCACACTTATTACTGATTTTGCCTCTAAAAAAGTTGATATTGCCTTGACCATATCTGGGAGAGGGAATGTTGGCATATAAAGTAGAGAATTATCATTGAGATCCACTTTACGAAAGACTGAGAATTGAACAAAGAGAGAACATCCTTTGGTCTGGGAGACTTTGTCTTCCTGATAGCTACTCAAGCCTTACTTGCCAGTCATTGCATGGGTAACACCGAGCAGCGGCAGGGAAGCAGACAGACAGCTACAGGCACTATCTGGGCAAAGCTAGATAGCCCCAGTGACAGAGCAGCTACTTTTGTCAGTTTTGGCAACGTATCCACAGATCATAGAATGTGTATTTAAAGAAAATGGAAAAGAGCAAACACTTCTAGTTTCTCTTTGTTCTTTTTCTGAATGCATTGTTGAGTGTAGTTAACTGAATAAGAAAAATGTGTTCCAAACCTAAAACCTATATTCCAAATCTATGAGGTACTGTGGATTTTACATGAGTCCTGTGGGGTGAAATATTTTAAGTAATGCCAAACTGTAGTACTAATTTTAGAAGAGATAAAGGGGCTCCACAGGATCAAGTTTAGCCACAGTTGTTTGGTAAGGTATAAGTGAAAGAGTTTTGACAATGAAGCAAGTGACTTTCCTTTCAATGTGTGGAACAAGTCACTGAGGACAAACTCCTCCAAAACTGCCACATTTCAGCTTATGTCTCTCTGCACGCTGCTTATCCAAATACTTATCCCATGCACATTACTAACTAAAATGGCTTTATTGTTCTGAGGATGGGCATTTCAAATTACATTTAGCCCAGGTTTTGCTACAATATTTTTTTAATTTCAGAATTATCTTATTTTCTGTTATGTTCATATTTGCATTCACCTAATATTACCTAAAGGGAACCAAAAGCACTAAGGACTGGATATCTAATATAGTCCTTGGTAGAAAATAAAACCTCAATATGGCATTTTCAAACTGAGAAGTGATACACAAGCTTCCTTGTTTACATGAAATTAATCAGTTATCCCTTCACTGGGTTAATTGCTTTTTAATTTTGAAAATACCTACAGAAAAGTCAGAAGTAGATTGGAAGGGGGAGGTGTGTTGCATCCACATCTGGCTGCTTCTTCCACTTACCATGAAAGAATGCCTTTTTAAAAAAGAAAAACTTCAGTCAGAGGTTTTTTTGTACTTACCCTTAGTTGTAATTTGATCCAAAAAAAGAGAAATTCAGTTTTATGTGGAGGTGGAAGTTAAGTGATTTTCAGTTAATACAGGAAAAATGTGAGTTGAATACTGCCACAATGCATTCCTTGAACTCTGTATGTAGAGAAGACTCTGCACTTTCATACAGCTGAGATAACTGTGCTCCTTGATGATGCATTTCTCTCCTAGTATGTGGTGGTCAATATATTTCCTGGAATGGGACACTGACTTCTCCTTATTATCCAAGTTACTACCCACCAAACATTGACTGCACCTGGATCATCAAGGTAAGTGCTGGGAACTCTTCTGAGTATTGATGACTTTTCTTTATCTTATGTAGACACAAAATTGGGAGAAATGGCTTTTGATGTAGATGAAACAGAGAAAACCTAGTGAAACCACTGAACCTGACTTCTTCTCAGGCATGCATTTGTTTCCTGTCCTATGTACAGGTGCCAGCTATGGGATGGAAATATTGCCAACTTCCAGAAGTTTGAGAATTTTTTGGACTGCAACAAATTAATTTGTAAGATGACAAATCCCAGCAGCCAGAGAAAATTAATAATAATCAGAGCTTTTCTTCTATGTCAAAAAGAAAAAATGGTCATGTAAATCATGCCTCACATGATGGATACCACAGTGTATTTCCCTGAATTCTGAATTCTGCAGAGCCAGGACAGTCTCTGGTTCAGAAATTCACCTCTGAATTTCAAGCAAGTCCTTTGGCAAGACTTAAAATCTGCTCATGATTTCTACGAACTACCTAATTGTTGCAGAGTTTTGTTCAGACATGGCTTATAGGAAGAGGCCATGATTACATGCAGCTGGTTAAAAAGTAAAAGGCAGCTGTAAGCAGCAGGTTCTCAGGCTTTTTCCTTAAAAACAATAAACACCATGTCCTCGAGTAAAGTGATGAGAAAAACATGGTGGAAAACATGGAGGCCTTGAGAATGGTCAATAACAAGTCAACAACAGGATGAGGAAAACAAGTATTAGCCTCAACAAGAAACCACAGGTATTAGCAACAAAGGAGGGATTGGTGTGTAATCTGTAACCAATGATGAGCTCAGGTTTTGCAATATGTATGAGCTTAATAAACACTACTATAAAGGGGTGTAAGCTGGATCAATAAATCGGAGTTTGATGCTCATCAATCGGATGGTCGTCTCCCTTCACTTTCCTCAAATGGTGACCCCGACGTGATATGGCAACACACCACAGAGGAGTGAAGACACGGATCGGGTCCTGAAGCAGCCAGGACAGCAGAGAAAAAAAAAAAAAAAGCGGATAAAAAAGAAGCTGAGATGCGTCGTGCTCTGGGTGTCATATAGACGAGCCTGGCCGATATTGCTGCCGGACCTTGAAGAGCTGCAATCAGCGCTGACGATTTAGGTATGGAAAGGCAAGCAGCATATGAATTATTTACTGCCTTTTTACAAAAAAGACAGGTTAAGGGGATGGATTTGCAAAAGGATTTACCAGGGCTTTTGACTTATGGCTATGCTAGGGGAGTTTTTATTAACCCCCATACGGTTCACAAGTTAATGGAGTAGCGTAAATTTGGTGATTTATTATGGGAGGCTACTTTAGAGGACGATAAAACTGCCAAGAAGTTAGGTAAATTATGGAGGGTCGTTCACAATGAATTACTGCAGTTTCAAGCCGAGAAAAAGGCTGCCCAGCAGCCTTTGGTTAGAAATTAGTATTTCTCACTTTTGCCTTGCTCGATGCTGTAAAACTCTTTCAGAAAACAACAGAAACTGAGAATATGGTTATTCTGTTGCAATCAACTTCCACTCTGATGAGCTGGTCACCCACAGAGCATTTTATGTTGAATACAAAGCTTTCAGTCCCACAGAACATAAGTTAATAAGCACACAATTTAATTTTTAAGGAGAAACCTTTCAGAAACCCTGCTTGACAGATCAGTTGCATACAACTCAACCTGCCTATTTTCTTAACCCTATTGCAGGAGACAAATGTGTAAAATGTTATGTCTTTGGTTGACTGAATAGAGCTACAAATTTAGATATAAGATGCATTTATAAGCTAGTACTTATTTTCTAACTTCTATCAACTATTCTGTAAAATGGGGAGTAAAATTTCTCAGTTTCTGTAGATCTACTGTATGGCACTTCACTGACACTTTAAAATAGCCAAGCTGCAATATGAAAATAGAATGGCAGAGGGCCTCTAAGCATGACTCTTCTCCCAACCAAAGTTAACCATGAATACCGAATCTTTTCTTGTCTTGGTTTCGACAGACAGGTGTCTGCTAAGGAAGGCAGGAGCCTCCCCTGAAATGGAAAGCAAAAACCCCCTCCCTCCAAATTGCTATAAATTTTAAATTAAGAGACTCTCAGGCAAAAATATGGGAGCAGGGATAACAGTTCTTTATTAGGGAAGAAAATAAAAAGATAAAATAAACAATGCAGAAAATCAGAACAACGTTGACAGAGTCAGAGCACAACCTGACACCCTGTTGGTCAGGGTGTTGGTAGCAGTCCAATTGGAGATGTGGCTGCAGTCCTCCTGGAGTGTGAGGTGTGGTTCTGTTGGAGCAGGGATCCTGTAGAAAGGGTGTAGTCTTCCTCTGAAGCTCAAGTGGAAGAGGCAGCTGTTCCTCTGGAAAATCCAGTGGAGGAGCCATGCTGGTGTTCCAGAAACTCAAGATGATATCCAGGTAGAAATGCTTGGCTCCTCCCTCTGGGCGGAGCATCTCACAATAGGATGCTATAGTTCTTATCAGTCATGCAAGGATGCTCAATAGGCTTATTATCGGCAGATATCTCCCCTGAGAGAGGATTGGTTGTGGAAGAGATAAGAAAAACTGCCCACTTAACAGAAGACAACTGCCATACAGATGGCAAATAGAATACTATTTGCTTGGCAATCCAGAACATGATCCACCCCTTATTCTATTTTCCATCTGCATCGCAAAGAAACCTTACACAGTTCTCACCTATGACTAGGTTTCCCTGTGGTACACAACGGCTTTCCTCATCTTTCTGCATTACCCACCAAGTGTAACCAGGTCCTTGAGAAAAAACAATTTCACAGATGGGTTTATCTTTGCCTGAGGTGGAATTAATCCAAACAACATTTCCCAAAATATCTTTCATATGTACCACAGGGACTTTATCTCCATCCATTGTGTGCAAGGGTTCAGACTGGGCAAGACCAGCTTGATTGATAGACCCTCAGGTGTCGACCATCCAGGTAGCTTTTGTTAAGTTCATTTCCCAATTTATAAAAGTTCCCCTGCCAAGTGCTTTCAGGGTAGTCTTAAGTAGTCCATTGCACTGTTCAACTTTCCCGGCAGCTGGTGCATGATAAGGAATATGATATATCCATTCAATACCACGTTCTCTGGCCCAGATGTTGATAAGGCAATTCTTGAAATGGGTCTCGTTGTCTGACTCAATTCTTTCAGGGGTGCCATGTGTCCACAGGACTTGCTTTTCCAGGCCCAGGATGGTGTTCCAGGCAGTAGTGTGAGACACAGGGTAGGTTTCCAACCATCCTGTGGTGGCTTCTGCCATTGTGAGCACCTAGTGCTTGCCTTGGTATGTCTGGGGCGGTGTGATGTAGTCAATCTGCCAGGCCTCCCCATACTCGTACTTGGACCACCGCCCACCATACCACAGGGGCTTCACTCGCTTGGCCTGCTTGATGCCAGCACATGTCTCACACTCATTTCAACCTGTGAAATACTGTCCATGGTTAGATCCACCCCTTGGTCTCGTGGTCACTTATAGGTGGTATCTCAACTCTGATGGCCTAAGGCATCATGGGCCCATTGAGCTAAGGGGGAACAATTCCCCCGTACGTTGCCAATCTAAGTCTGTCTTTGACACCTCTATTTTTGCTGCCTGATCTACCTGCTCATTGTTTCAATGTTCCTCATTAGCCCGACTCTTGGGGACACAGGCATCTACACGAGGGATTTTCACAGGTAGCTTCCCCACGCAAGTAGCAATGTCTTTCCATTCATCAGCAGCACAGACTGGCTTTCCTCTCCGCTGCCAGTTGGCCTTTATCCACCTTTCCAGCCAGCCCCACAGAGCATTGGCTACCATCCAAGAATCAATATAAAGGTAGAGCTTTGGCCACTTCTCTCTCTCAGCAATGTCCAGGGCCAGCTGAACAGCTTTGAGTTCAGCAAGTTGACTTGATCCACCTTTTCCTTTGGTAGCTTGTGCAACCTGTCGTGTGGGGCTCCATACGGCTGCTTTCTACTTCCGGTTCATCCCTATGATGCGACAGGAACCATCAGTGAAAAAAGCGTAGCGCGTTTTCTCTGATCATAGATGGTTATACGGTGGAACTTCTTCAGCACATGTCACTTGCTCTTGTTCCTCTTCATCAGTGAGACCGAAGTTTTCACTTCCTGGCCAGTTTATAATTTTCTCCAAAATCCCAGGGCAATTCAGGTTTCCAATACAGGCACGCTGTGTGATGAGAGCAATCCACTTGCTCCATATAGTGTCAGTGGCATGGTGGGTAGAGGGAACCTTTCCTTTAAACATCTACCCCAGCACCAGTAGTCGGGATGCCAGGAGGAGTTCTGCTTCCATGCCAATCTCCTCTGAGGTGCCTTGAACTCCTTCATAGGCAGTAAAGATTTCCTTCTCTGTGGGAGTGTAGTTGGCTTTGGACCCTCTGTAGCGTCGACTCCAAAATCCTAGTGGTTGGCCTCAAGTCTCCCTAGGCACCTTCTGCCAAAGGCTCCAGGACAAGCCATTGTTCCTGGCTGCAGAGCAGAGCACATTCTTCACCTCTGGTCCTGTCCTGACTGGGCCAAGGGCTACCGCATGAGCGATCTCCTGCTTAATCTGGGCAAAAGCCTGTTGCTGCTTGGGGCCCCAGTGGAAAGTGTTCTTCTTGAGGGTCACTAGGTAAAGAGGGCTCACCATCTGACTGTACTTGGGAATGTATATTCTCCAAAAACCTATGACGCCTAGGAAAGCTTGTTTTCCTTCTTGCTGGTTGGTGGAGATATTGTGGATGATCTTGTTGATGACCTCAGTTGGAATCTGACACTGTCCATCTTGCCACTTTACTCCCAGGAACTGGATCTCTCAGGCAGGTCCCTTGACTTCACTCTTCTTGATGGGGAAGCTGGCTTCTAGCAGAATCTGGATGATCCTCTCTCCTTTCTCAAATACTTCCATTGACATGTTCCCCCATACAATGATGTCATTGATGTACTGCAGGTGTTCTGAAGCTTCTGCACCCTTTTCCAGTGTGCTCTGGAACAGTCCATGGCAGAAGGTAGGACTGTGTTTCTACCCCTAGGGCAGTCGGTTCCAGGTGTACTGCACTCCCCTCCAGGTGAAAGCCAACTGAGGCCTGCATTCTGTTGTCAGAGGAATGGAGAAAAACGTGTCAGCAATGTCTATAGTGGCATACCACATCGCTGCCTTGGACTCCAGCTTGTACTGGAGTTCCAGCATGCACAGCAGCACTCAGCGGTGGAGGCACTTCATTAAAGCCACGATAGTCCACAGTCAATCTCCATTCTCTGTCAGACTTGTGCACAGGCCAAGTGGGGCTGTTGAAGGGTGAGTGGGTTTTGCTGACCACCCTTTGGCTCTCCAGCTCACGGATCATTTTGTGGATGGGAATCACAGCATCTCGATTTGTTTGGTACTGTCGGCGGTGCACTGTTGAAGTGGCAATTGGCACTAGTTGCTCTTCTACCTTCAGGAGTCCTACCGCGGATGGGTTTTCTGATAGTCCAGGCAAAGTGTTCAACTGCTTAATGTTCTCTGCCTCTACAGCAGCTATGCCAAAAGCCCATCTGAGTCCCTTTAGATCTCTGTAATAGCCATTCTGGAGGAAGTCTATGCCCAGAATACACAGGACCTCTGGGCCAGTCACAATAGGATGTTTCTTCCACTCTTTCCCAGTCAGGTTCACCTTGGCTTCCAACAGGATCAATTGCTGTGATCCCCCCGTCACCCCGGCAATGGAAACAGGTTCTGCCCCCACATGTCCCGATGGTATCAGGGTACACTGCAGTACCCTGATCAGTATCAGTATCAACTAAGGCATTGTATTTTGTGGTTGTAATGTGCCAGACCATCAGATCCACACCATCCAGAAGATCCAGTTTTCTGATGCTGCTCCCTGGATAGAGGCAGGGCCCCTTTAACCTGGTTATAATTGCTTTCCTGCACATTCATGATAGAGATACCTTCAAGAGGATCTGACAGATCATACTCAGCAGCTTCATCATGGGAGTTTGAGGGTACCTTCACTTTACTGGAATTCCCTTAGTTAGGGTTTCCCTCCTTGAGTTGACGCACTCCTGCTGCCAGGACAGAAGTGGGTTTCCCATCCCACCTTCCCATGTCTTCCCTATGGTCACGCAGAAAGAACCACAGGTCAGCCCGTGGGGTGTACCCTCTCTCTCTAGCTGGGGAACGTTGGGCTCTGACTTTGGGGCCTGTGACTCACACTGCTGCAATGTGGGAATGTTCCTCCTCACTTCCTCCCTCATCTCCCTCATCTCCTCTTTGAGTTCCTTGACCACAGCTGAGACATGATCCTGCATTGGGCCACTGAACGTACTTTCATAATTTCTAAGCTTGCTGGCAACAGAACCCACTGTCTCTCGGTTGTTATCAGCATCAATCGTTGCAAAGAAGGTGGTGTATTGAGATGGCCCTCAATTTGCCAGACTCCACAACATTTGCCCTGTGCACCTGACCTTGTTTGGGTCATTATCATGATGTCCATCCCTCCCAAAGACTACCTCCCATACTGCCATTTCTCTCAGGTGTTGGATCCCTTCCTCAAGGGTCTTCCAGTGCATTCTATGGTGGTGGTCTTGCATTCTCTCCCTGTCGACAAACCTCTCTCTGACACTTATTAAAAACCACTCCCAGAGGAAAAGGGACCCTGGCTCCCTTACAAAAATCTGATTCATACCTGAGTCCTGGGTCAAGGGTCCCAGATTCCTTGCCTCACCACCATCCAGCTGGACACCTATACCCATAAGGTCCCAGACCCAAAGTATAAGCCTCACATCCCCGTCATACAATGTCTTTGTGCAGATTACGGAGACTTTCATATGTCAGGGACTCGGTGATGATTGCAACCTCTGGCTCCCCTGTGGGTTGTGAGGGCCCTCCCCTATCTGGGTGCTCTGATTTCATCTTAGATCTCTGTGGGATCTCAGCACCTCAGGATGAAGGTGCAGAGTGACCGAGACCACCCTTGGGGGGCTCGGGAGTCCTGGAATGTTGCCAGAAGTGTCTGGTGGCTGGACTTTGATCCTACACAGGAGATGACACCTGTATGAGGACTGGGAGGATTTTACTGGGTGAATGGTGAAGGGATAAATTAGTTAGAGTATAAAACACAGGGTTTAGGATTTCTGTACAGGGGAGTCTAGAGAAGTAAGATGGAGGAATTGGGGCGTGTCCTGTCCTTCTTCTTCTTCTTCTTGGCCTCCATCTTCTGTGGTGATGGTGGCACTTTTGGATTGGTCTTTACTAGAAGTGCACCGGTTAATAAGGGTAGAAGGTATTGGGGAAAAATTATAAATATTGTATACGTAACTTCGGATATAAAGATAAGTGACCGCCCCGGGGGCTCTCAGTGTGCCCATGGCTGACTTGCTGTGCAGACCTCTGTCAGGCTGAAAGAAAATCTTTTAGATAAACAATTAATAAACACCGAGACCGAGACAAGATCAGAAGTCTCTCCTCGTCCTTTGAAGCGCCGGGCTGCCCAAGGCCACTCTGGGCCTTTCCAGGCCACCTAAACAGCAGAGAAACCGACAGATCTCCTTGTTTCTATAGGGGCAACTGTTGCTAGCTATGCCTTGCCTTTGCAGTTCAGCTGGAACCTGGACAGTTGTAACATCTGTAGGTTCCACTGCTGCACTGTTAGACTCCTCCTATTTGAGGCAGGGGGAGCGCTTCTCACCAGCTGGGGATATGTACTCCTTCAGCATCTGGCCCATCTAATGTATCTCCTTCACCAGACCCCCCACCCAATCTGGGTAGTTCATATCTGGGGTAGGCTGTGGGGCACGGTCAGGCTCTGGGGCATCAGCATCCCTAGTCTCTGGTGCCATGTCAGGTTCTGGAGTAGGTGTCAGGGTGGTTATCCAGGTTAACTTTCCTTATCTCTAAATGCTAAACAGAACAGGCCTATCAGCAACACCAGCCACTGTATGATATTATTAGTATTTAGAGTGGATCTAAACACTTCAAAAAATGGTGGGGCAGACCCAAAGAGATGGTTAAAGGGTTGGGAGAAAATTTTCCCCAGTGTCATTCCGTTATGGTAGGTGCCATTATTAAAGTAACCCCAAAAACATACAGTTAGTGTGTGATAGCTCTGAATCCATGTGCCTGCTTTCCAGAGGAAATTAAAAATCCATAAATTCCTCATCTTATTCACCCATAAAACAAAGTGGATAATAGCCACAGTAGCCTTGGTTATAGGAGCCATGTTTAGATAAGGGTCTGCAAATGGGAGAAATATAGCTACGATCACATGCCACCCAAACTAGGGTAAGCTGGACCACATGGTGTCACTTAACGAGGTTTCTCTAGCAGCACACAAAAATTAGATTACTCAAGAACTGTTATTCCCTTTTTGTTTCTATGCCCTTAAGCCTCATGTTGGGCACCAAAATCTGTCTTGGTTTTGACAGACAGGTGTCTGCTAAGGAAGGCAGGACCCTCCCCTGAAACAGAAAATGTTCTGGATCAATATTAGATTTTGGGGGTCTTCCAGATGGTGGAACATGAATTTTCAGGAGATATGAGTATATTTATTTGTGACATTTCTTAGAAAAGATGCAATTTCAGATTTTTTAAATGCCAGGGGTTTTTTTACCCAATTAATGTCTAGGTAGCTAAAGTTCTCTGTGATTTCATGAGATCTGTTCATTTTGAGAAGACTCTTCAAATCCTCAGCTTGCTTGTCAGAATGTAGTTCTGTTCATTGTTGACATAGAAGCATTTAAATTTTAAGGTTTCTGGTAAAGATTCTTGTTTCACGGCCTTTCACTCTAAATAAATGGCACGTTTTGTGGTCAGTCATTGTGGGATTCACATTCTCTGAACCTGAGAGAAGCAGAGAAAAGTATGATCAAAACCATTGTTATCTCATTTGCTGCGCCTGTGTTGTTGACAAGTAGAACGCATTGTGGAATGTTGTTTACTTGAAGGGAATTGGTAATTGGATTCTGGTGTGAGTGTTTTGATTCACTGGCCAATTGAATCCATGTGTGTGTCGGGACTGTTAGTGGGCAGTCACGAGTCAGTGCAGTTGAGTGCTTGGCAGATTCAGCTTAGATGTAATGTAACATAGTGTAATATAGTATAATAAAGTAATTAATTAGCCTTGTGATAAGATGGAGTCCTCCTCATCATTTTTTCCTTCATCAGGGGTGCCCTGAATCCAATAAGTCATTCTATAAGACACAAATTTTCAGGGATTTCTTCTTCCAACAATGTGGGTCCTCTTTCTACCAGAAAAAGTTACTAACTATTCTTAGTTCTGTGGTTACTCTGGTTTTTGCCTCAAAAATGGTTAATATTCCAAGCCTAGGAATACCTTTTTTAACAAAATCAACTGCCTTTATTGTGTGTATCTGTGTGCTCTGCTCCTAGCACTGAGGCAGGAAGCAGATGGCTCAAAGTTATTTAATCAGTTCTTAGTCACAGTCAGGAGGCTCTGTTTAAAGACTCAGGAGGAGTGGAATGGCTGTCATGTGTCAGTATCAAGTAGATGCAGTAGTTTGGGGAATGCTATCTCAGACACCAGCATGGATGGAGAGCGCTGGCCTATATCAGCCTTCCCTGCAGCAGTAGTAACAGGAGAAGGAAAAAAATAAAGTCATGTTTTCCCATATCTTAAGTACCTGCAATCACCCACCTGAGGTTAGTTTTTTCCCCATTGTTGGGTGCCTATCAAAGCACAGTTACTAAAAATTGCATGCTCTGCTCTGAGCTGACCTGGAAAGTAAATGCCAGCCATCAGCTGCATAACTTCAGGGAGAAGTGACAAGAAAATGCAGACACTCCTGCTTTGAGCTTGTGCTGGCTGGGTGGTGTGTGCTTTCCTCCCACTGACATCACATGCAAGGCAGTGAAGAAGACTAATTTAATCCAGATTGGAACTGATTAGACTACTGTGGGACAAGTGGATTTGGTCCTTCAATCTGATGTAGCTCTTAATTTGCCTATGGTGCTAAATGGGAGAAAATTTCATTTTACTTCACTTGGGCAGAAAGAGGAGTGGTTTGAGCTACTTACTCTTTCAGAGACTTTTTTTTTTCTTGCACAGTTGAAAGAGTCAAAGAGAACAAACATTTTTACATATTGTAAAGAAACAACTTACCATCTAAACTAACTAGTAGTTAGTTAATGTGAATGTGAAAGAAATTCTTGGTCAAGGGCTGTTGCATACAAGACTGTGAGTTTTGGGAATTGTTTGATAAAGTACTTATTCACATCAGACACTGAGTGTAGTAACATAGAGATTAATTTGTACAGAATTTTAATAGGAGGAAATATGTATTTGTAATACTAAAGAGAAGCCTAGCTTTGATTTTATTTTCCTTTTCCTTAGGAAAATTATTTTTGATTTTATTTTCTTTTTCCTGTATTAAATACATTCCTTAACAAATTAAAGAAATGCTTCCTATCAGTAGTTATGTATCTGTGGTGAATGACTTTCAACCCTTAGAGGCAATTAATGTAAATTCAATTTGCTAACTATATTTAGGTGACTCATTTAATTCAGACTGCTTGATAAAAATCTTTGACAGATTGTGCCAAGTGAGATTTTTTTAAATATTCATTTTATTTTACAAATGACACAAACTTCAATTTTTAATAATAATTTTACTATTTCTTCATGGTAGAGTCCTGCATTACTGCATTGAGACTTTCTCAATATTTCCAGTGTCATTGATTTCTTATTTTTCTAGCTTGTCCTTAGATATGCAGACAGAATGTGCATTCCTTCAAGAAATTAGTTTGAATGTTGGAAAGGCTGCCCAGATGGTACTGCTGAATTGGATTGGGGTAGAGAAATCATTTCTTGTTTGTTGTTTTCTGTAAAGAGTTTTTTCCACAAAGTTGAGACATGAGTTGAAATTATCTCTAAACTACTGCTGGCAATCTTAAGGATCACATGAAGCACGTGGGTGAAGATGTAAAAGTGTGGAAAAGAGGCTGTGTAATGTGTCTCTTTAAAGAGTGGGAGAACAGAAAAATCAAGAGGGAATTTCACACCAGTCTTTATAAGTTAACTTTCCAAAGGGGAAAAAATGCACAAGAAATAGCCAAAGTAAGCTATTTGTAAATAGTGAAAATAATATTAAAGCCAGCATAGAAATTTAAAATTTTGTTTTAGTTCCCTGCTGTGAGAGGATAAATAGATAAATTGTATTTTGACACTGTTTTATGTGACAAGCTTATCAATAAGTAAAGAAAATGTGGGGAGAAAAAAATACAGGAAACTGTTTCCACAGAATGATTGGTCAAGACTGATTGCCAAAGAGGAAGAATATTTTTAATATCATTCTGCCAATATTGTTATGGATTGTCACATAATTTTGTTCGTGATCTAAATTATGGATTAGAGTAGGTGCTTCTGAAATAGAAAAGTGTTACACAATAGAAATATGGATGTATTTAAGAGGGATGCATTTGTAAGGGGTCCTGAAAGGCTGTAGAATATGTATGGAGAAAAATAAAAACAAGAATATGAGTCAGCAGTGCCCTGGCAGCCAGGAGGGACATCCTTGTCCTGAGGTGCATCAGGCACAGCATCGCCAGCCAGGTGAGGGAGGGGATTGTCCTGCTCTGCTGTGCACTGGGGCAGCCTCACCTCGAGTGATGGGGGTAGTTTTGGGCACCACAATATAAAAAATAATAATCTTTAAGAGAATGTCCAAGAGAGGGTAACAAAGATGGTGAAGGGCCTTGAGGGAAAACTGTATGAGGAACAGCTGAAGTTACTTGGTCTGTTCAGCCTGGAGGAGACTGAGGGGAGACCTCATTGCAGTTACAGCTTCCTTGTGAGGGGAACAGGAGGGGCAGCTGTCTGATTTCTGCTCTCTGGTGACCAGTGACACTTCCGAGGGAATGGTCTGATGTGGTATCAGGGGAAGACTAGGTTCAATATTAGGAAAAGGTTCTTCACCCAGAGGGTGATTGGTCACTGGAACAGACTCCCCAGGGCAGTGGTCACAGCCCCAAGGCTGCCAGGGCTCAAGAAGCATTTGGACAATGCTCTCAGGCACAGGGTGTAACTCTTGTGGGTGATGCTGTGCAGAGCCACGAGTTGAACTGTAAAGTTGATCCTTGTGGGTCCCTTTCAACTCAGAATATTCTGTGATTCTGTGAAGATCTGAATGGAGATAATTAAACTGACATGCCTTAGGATCGCCTAAGTTGCTTTTGATGAAAAAATGGCAGAGGGGATGATTGTTGCTCAAAAGCTGACTTGTTAGTCAGAGTCACAAAATACTCTGTGAGTTTTGTTTGTATTTCGTGGTTGGTTGTCTTTGTTCTGGGGTTTTTAAGTGTCACACTAGGATATAAAACAGGAAATTGAAAATACCTTCCTGATCACCAGTGGGAAGGCTTCAGCTAGTGTACTGTACGTAAACTAGGCATTGCATGTCAAAGAACATAGGGAACATTCAAAAGATACCAGAAACAGTGACCAGAAGGTAACCCAAGGTCAGATAGTACAGCACAAGTCTCTCTGTCACTGTGTACTACCAAAACCAAGGTAGATAAATGTCTGACAGAAACAGCAGAGAAACATCCAGATGACCTCTAGTAGGGAGTGTAGCATGTGGCTGTTGGTCCTCAATGGTTGTGGACATTGCTGATACTACCAATGGCTCCCTAGTGAATTGCTTCATTTTGCTTATGTACTTTTTGTCGTGCTTTCAGTCTTGGGGTAACCAGGAGCAAATCCTTTTTCAAAAAAAACCTACCTCCCACTGTTTAGAGGTCCTTGTAAACAACTGGTAATAAAAATAATAGTTATGGAAGCCAATTGATGAGATCTATCAGGCTTCTCACATAGTAAACTGTGATAGTCCTTAGTCAGAAATTTATTGGAGGGAGGTATAAAGCTCTTCTGCGGTTTTCTCAATTTCACTTGAAAATTAAAAGATGCTGTGAATTTTTATTATTTGTAATGCCCGTGGTTCTGGTGAAGGCAAAAGAACAGGTCTGAGAAGCCTCACTTACTCAGGTTAGAGTTATGTAAAATGGGAGTGTGGACAGTTGAAGGGTCTTCTTTTTTGTCAGGGACAGTAGAGACTGAAATTAGTGTGATCATTAATTAGGGTGGGTCATTCCCCTGTTCGCTCTCCACAGTGGGACCAGTTTACACTAGTATAGGATTACTACTTTAAGCAGACTAGAATGCGTAGCTTTGAACAACTTGCTGGATGTGCAGGGTGTTGTTAATAATTTGAAAGCATGACTCCAAACATGTGACACTATCTTCTCTCTCTTATTTCAGCACACCAAAGTTGCTCCCCTTATGCATACAAATGCCTCAATGGAACATGCTTGCTGAAACCAAATCCTGAGTGAGATGGGAAAAGAGACTGTGCAGATAGATCACATTTTGGTGTGGTAACATTCATTTTAAAATTTGTTAGTTACTTGGAAAACTAAATCATCAATTCGTGTTATTCTTAAGCATTATTGGATTAAGAATTTGTTAATCAAATATGAATTTTAAAAAAATTTATTTCCTGGTATGCAAATGTCTGTCTTGAATTTTGCACTGTTTCTTTTAAATCAGCTCATCCCTTCTGTCTATGATGACTTATTTCAAGTAATGCACTTCCTGGATAAGCTGGTAGGTCTTGCTGCTTTTTTAAGCTGAATGAAATGTAGTCAAGCTGTGTTTGTAAGGAGGGAATAGAGACAAGAATTATTCAAGTGAACTTTTAAATTGTGCTTAACCTTTTTTTGAGTTATTCAACTCTTTAGAAAGCTACACAGGAAGACAGATAATGCTTTATATCTGACCTACCCATTGAGTGAAAATGGGCAAGTACTCACCTTTTTACCAATTGCACAGTAAGGTCTAAGGGTAAAAGTTTGTGTCAAGCATGGCAAAGTGAATTAACTGGTGGGCTTTTTACTAATTTATTAAATTATTTCTGTTAGCTTGTGGAAGACACCAGCTTAGAAAAAACAGAATCGTTGAAGGTGAAGATGCGAGATATGAGAAGTGGCCTTGGCAAGCAAGTTTACAGATGGGGGCACATGGCCACGTGTGTGGTGCATTTGTGATCTCCAACAGGTGGCTCATATCTGTTACCCATTGCTTCCTGGATCCTGATTCTGCAAGGCGTGAGGAAATTATACTGTTCTAGAGTACTTGCAGTTTAATAACCTTACAAAGATGCTTTCAATAGTTTGTAGAAGCTATTCCTTATCTAGATAAGTTGATCCAGGTAATAACTTGGTGATATGACATCCCTACACGAACACTTGGTGTTGTCTGCTGGCTTCAAAAGTCTTCAATTTTTGAAGTTATTCTTTTGCTTCCATTACCAGTAAAACCTGGATGACAGAACACTGTCCTGTTAGATGTAGGGCAAACACCATTGTTTTCTTCCCCCTTCTTTCAAAAGGCAGGAGTTTTCTGAGTAGAACTATGGCCTTTTATCCCAATACATGTCCTATATATTGATCAATGAGTGAAAACCTCATTGATGTTCAGTTTAGGTAGTGGAAATTGAAAATGCACCATGGTTTTGATGAATGTCCTCAAATACTGAAAAGTAGTTAAAACAGAGTGAACTAACATTGTGTTGCTTTCCAATGGGATGTTCTAAAAATACTTTTTTTTACAGATACTCTGTTCCAATGGGATAGAGAGTGTATATGGGCTCACATACTATAAATGAAAAGAACAATCATGTAGCTATGAGATCAATCATAAGGATTATTGTCTACCCACAGCATGACAAAGCTATCTCAGACTATGACATTGCTCTGTTGGAAATGGAGACACCTGTACTCTTCAGTGAGCTGGTAGAGCCCATTTGTTTACCTAGCACCTCTAGAGTGTTTCTTTATGGAACTGTCTGCTATGTAACTGGCTGGGGAGCCATAAAAGAAAATAGTATGTTCCTTTCCTGGATACGCTTTTTGCAAGTTTGGCTTAGTTTTAAACTCTAACAATGGAATATTTATACTTGTAAGCACAAAAAAAAAAAACCAAAACAAACAAAAAAAACCCCAAACCCATGACATTTACTTAGTGTGTCTATAAAAAGCCAGAAAAGATCTCCTTAGCTACAGTCTGTGAATTCTGAATGGTTGCTTGGATAGCAAGTGATAAGTGACAAAATGCATACTCAGGTGTCATAGATCATTGAAAAGCAAATGATCATGACTCATTTAATCGGATGAATAGAACCTTGCAAGTAAAGAGATCCGTAATTTGCAACTATTGCAGAGAAAGAATTTGTTTCTGATTGACAACATAGAGCCATAAGCAGCAATAATTGCAATTGCAAAAAAATGTGGAGGATCTTTCATTTTCTCTGTCTTAATCAAAGGCCTCATGAAGTTCTGCCTCTGTGTAGCTTGGAGCAGCCAGCTGCAGTGGGGAGGCAGAAAAAAGCACACTGAGGTAGAGAGGGGTAGCAAGGGAGCCTGAGGGATCCTTGCCCTGTCTCAGCATTAAACAGCTTGAAACCTAGGCTTGGGCAGCATCTCAGCACATCAGAAGGATCAGGATATTTAGCTCACAATGGCACCTCATGTCAATACCATAGTTCAGAATTAAAGTCTTAGCATCATTTGTGAGTTACAGACTGTTCTTTGGTGTTTCTTTAAAATTATTTGTTTTTCCATGCTCAGCTTTATTCCTCAGTTTCTTCCCTAGAACTGAGAGAATGGAAAACTATATAGAAATTGCATTTTGTAGGACTAGGATGTTGTTTGGAGCATGGCCATGGTTTAAATAATAACAAAAAGCTTCAGGCATAATTTGAAACAGCATTCAAATTTAGTCACCCTGTGTGCAGTCTTATCTACAATTTGCATGGCACTTTTACTACTTTCTGATAGAATAAGGTCATAAGGATAAAGGCTAGGGAAATGGAAAGGTGGTGCATGGTGCATTGGAACATCTATGGCTATTGGGTAGTGTGAACAACCTAGCTTTCAAAAATAAGGGCAGGCACCATTTGAAGGTGAGGGAATTACTCTGCTGTCATTAGCTGGGTAGATTTTGAGTTAGAAGCAATTCTCTTTTGTTTTGATAATTGGTATCTCTGTAAGAAATTTGTGCCATCGTAACCTCTGCAATACCCTTTGTATTTTTTTCTAGGTCATCTTGCCAAAACACTGCAGGAAGCTTGAGTGAGAATGATTAACCAAAGTGTTTGCAACAAGCTCTATGATGATCTTACTACTTCACGTATGCTGTGTGTTGGGAACCTTAATGGTGGTGTTCATGCATGCCAGTAATATGGAACTGGTAGGAAAACTACAAAGGAATGTTTGCTTTCTTTGGAAAACTCTTCAGTTTTAGGTTGTTTGTGTGGTGAGGGTTTTTTTGGGTTTTTGTTGTTGTTGTTGTTTGGGTTTTGGTTTTTCTTTTTTATTGAGTGCGAATTTATGGTTAATTTAACATGGCAACTAAAAGCCCTCCAAAATAAGGAAGAAAATTCATAATGGATAATCTCTGACTCTCTTGAGAAATGTCATTTTGCAAATGCAAGGGGTAAAATGTATCGAGAAGAGTTCTTTTTCTTCTTCAACAGTTATATTTCATACCAGACAACAAAAATATAAAGATAAAAGGAATCGTCTGCACTAAAAGGTTCACCTGTGAATTGCGCTATTTGTATTAATTTCTTTTTATCTTTTTTAATATCTGGATGTGGAATTGCTAAAATACTGTAAAAGTATGATGAGTAATTTATTGTTACAGTTAAAAAGAAATACAAAAGGAAAAGCTAAGCTAAGTTTTGGAACTGCAGCTGCAATGGTGCTTTTTAATTTCAAACATTCATTTATGTGTATAATTACAAGTTGTAACTACATCACAGTAGTGTAAGTTATAAACCCCAGCTTGTTTACACACACAACCAGAAACTGCTTTTTGGTTATACTTCCCTGTCCTGACTCTGCCTTTTTTCTCCTAGTACACTACTTGTGTACTTCATTGGTGTTTAAATTTCTGATGATGAGTATCAGCTTTACAAACGTGTTTTTTATACCAGTTAGCATGCAAAAGGGATAGAAATTTGTTACTGAATATTAGGCTGAGGCAATTTGGTACAAATTTTGTGTAATATATAAATTTTATTATTTTAATGCAATAGGATAACTTTTGCAAGATTGTAGCTCATGATGGGTGAAACTTATTTAACATGATAGACTATTTGTAGAATTTTTTATAGTGTCAAAGACTTAATTAAATTAATTATTATTTTTATTAACATTTCATAGAGTTTATCTGCAAACTTTGACCTTGGAATTATTTTGCTAAAATATGTCAGAGGGGTGGTATTCCTCCAAAAAATGTGTTGCTTAAGAAATGCCCTTGAATTTTCAGATGGGCATTTTTAACCTATTCAGCTGTATATCATACTAGACATTTTCCAGCATGATATGCTATGTCTGAGTTTTAGCATGTTGGTCTGAGTTCTGGCATGTTGGCCCTTTAAGTTCTTAGTCTGGGTAGCATCTTTACTTTTTTGGGGGTTGGTTTTTTCTTTTTTTCCCTTTCTTTCTGCCACTAGTATATATATTATATATACTTTCTGTCACAGTATATTATATCACTGTAATATATTGTAAGTGTTTCCTGTACAGTGCTAGAGAGGAATGACACTGGGAACTCAGGAAAGTCCCATAACACCCTAAACCTGCTTTACTATGCTTTCAGACTTGTGAGGGCCTTGTTCTGTTTTACTCCTTCCTGGACATGTAAGCTGTGCATATGTTGCACAAGTTATGTGAAGCTTCCAAATACCTTTCATCTTTAGAGGACCTGATACACAAGAAATAAAAAAATTACCCTTTCATTCTGTTTTCTTATCACTCTAGAATGTTCTTTGATCTTGATTCTTCTGCTTAGGATCCTTCCTTTCCCTAGAGATATACAACCCCTTTGGTCTTTCAGAACTGGCTGAGTAATTGGCTGAGCCTCCTTTCTCAAGTCACTTTGACATCAGTCTCTTGGATTAGCAACATTTCTAGTATGACAGCAGCCTGAGAGAAAGGAGGAACTCCGACTTCTTTTCTTATCTCTAGATAATTTTGTACCATCATAATAGATAAATTTGGTTGGTTGGGTGATGAAAGCTTTGTGTTATTACTCTTTTCTCAGCACGTGGCTTTCTCCTGACCTCTTACATGTTTTGGTTCCACCTGGGGGCTCAAACAAGCCCGAGGGTGAATTTGGAGGCTGCTGACAGCCCTGTGTGCATTAGGAACAGCTGCAGAGAGGAGCTGCACTGTAGTTGCCCAGAGTTCTGTCAACAGACTAGGTCAGAGAAGGTTAAAATAATGGAAGGCAAAAAAAACCATTGATGAGCCCAAATGCACTTTGATCCTGGGTACTGAATTAAATAGAACTTTTTATTTTTCTATACTGCTATGCAAACCTGCATGTTCCATTTGAGAAGCCTGTTCTTATTTGCACATTCCTTAGTCTTTGTTCCTTCTTCTGTCTCTACAAAGTAGTCTACTGTTGAGTCAGTCTTGATTATAAAACTACTGATAATACTCAATTGTGCCTGGTTTGTTTGTCGGGTTTGGGTTTGCTTTGGTTAGTTGGCTTTTTTGATTTGGGTGTGTGGTATCTTTCTGTTCCTATTTAACACACAGTATAAGAGATCTGCCTTCAACCTGTGAACAATTTATAGTAGATTTCAAATTGCAGTAGAATTCCCTATTTCAAGTTGTAGTAGAATTCCCTATTTCCATCCCTGTCTTCTTCTCTCCCTATCTGAGCTGTGGTGAGTTATTCTATGAATCCTGTAATGAGACATTATCAAGGAGTAATTTTATAAACTGCTTCTCGCCGTTGCTTTATATTGGTAAGTGTGCTGCATCCATAATTTAAAACAATTGAATAAATATGGCATCTGGCTGAGTACATTATATCTAGAAGTAAGTTTTAATTAATATTTGAGACAAAGAGGGGCAGGTATTTACAGTTCCTAAATAACCTATTTTTTGTTACACTGCTCTCTGTGTGTGCACTAATGGCTGGATTCCTTCATTTTGGGGAGATTCTGGAGGTCCCTTGGCCTGGACAGGGAAGGGCAATAGATGGTACCTTGCTGGCATCGTGAGCTAGGGTGAAGGGTGTGCTCGGTGCAATTGTCCTGGTGTGTACACCAAGGTGACAGGACTTTATGACTGGATTTGTTGGAATACAAACTGGTGAGCCAAGGACAAAATGCAGATCACCTCTGTGTGAAAGCTGCTTCCTGCTGTAGTCAATTTGATGATACAACATGAAAATGCCATTGACCGTTCCTCGGTGAAAGAATACATTTTTAAATGAAGAAACTATCATTTGTGGTTCATCTAGAAATAACTGTTCAGCCTCAGAGGAACTCTGGGCTCCTTATGAATTCATCTTCCTTATGGCTATTTGCAGAAACAGCACTGCCTTAGAAACAAAATAAAATGGTTCATAACCTGTAACAAAAATCCAGCCATACCTCATTCATAACCCTTCTCTCCTTCCTTGTCCCTTGTTATCTATATTTATTTCCACATTTTATCTGGATAAAAATGGCCACATGCCATATATATTCAAGTCTTTAGGTATGTTACAGGATCCTAAACACAAATAATTATTTCATCGTTCTCAAAAATATAAATAGTGTATTGTGTCTAAAGCTGAGATTAATTCTTTCCAGTTATGAGCAACGGCATGATTTTTACTTTCTGGGCTGTAACTTTTTGGGGTCTCTACTGTGTTTTCCTAAAAATACCAGATATATAGCTCAAAAATGCTAGGATGCAATAAATTTTCATTAAGTAACTGGAAGAGTATTGTTTAGGTTCTTTGGGATGGTGTCTAAGTAAAAGGAAGGAATGAACGAGTTGTAATCCATTGAACAAAAAGAAACTATACTGCCTTCTTAAATTCTCTTCAGAATTTGAACTAACTGTAGGGGTTTAATATTTGCAATATGTTACATGTGTAGTTCTCCAGCTCTGGCATCCATTGTGAATTTTTAGCATGCTCCTGGTAGGTTAGGATTGTTTTTTGTCCTGTCCTTGGTCCACAGAAAGCAGAGTTGCAGGCTCAGGAATTTTTTTTTTTGTGTGTATCTTTCTGGGCTGTGCCCACAAGGCCACACTAAATTGAAATGGACATAGAAGGAGAATGGATGTATGTGGTTGGATTCATCCTTGGGCTCAAAGAAAGTAACATAAGAAATGATAGCAACATTCCTTTAACCCTGGTAGTAGATCTAAGTTTTTAAATTTTATTCTCCTGATGAGCTTATCACTCCAAATCTAGCCAATTTAAGGTTTCCAAAGCTGTTTATGGGACTTCAGAATACCAGTACTTAGCTTAATAAAAGAATTGTCTAGATGGCCTTAAGACCATTTAGATGGTCTTTAAGCTGTGCTCAATATTTGGAAGTGTTTAGCTTTCACCTTTAATATATATATTTAAAAGATGAAACTGGCAGTTTGAACACCTTTTATTGCAGTCCACACAGCACACTCACTCTGCAGTACATAAGTATGTGATCTTTGTTTAGTGTCAGACGTACCTTGGCAGCATGTGGGGTAAATGTTGAAAAGGGCTAGCACTGTAATCTGCATGCAGTGAGACTGCTCTTTTTAACACTGTTATTGCTTTTCCCTCCTTTCTCCTGTTGGGCATCTTGCCCCAGCTTGTGTCAAACTTACAGCATAAGCTATATTCAAAGCCTGCATATTAGGAGGGTTGTTTCTTTAGCAGCTACTCAATTATTCACATCTTCCTTTTTAATAAACATGTGCTAAAACTGCAAGGGACTATGTTTTGTTTGTTTGGATGTGCCTCTGAAACTATAAACCCCATGTGTAATCAGAACTACATTGGTGACTTGGACTTTCCTGTTTTTGCAAAGCTGAAGGGTCAGAATTTCACATGGAAGAAATGCACAAAGTGTGGAAGTTAGATCCCCCAGATGCAAGAAAGACTTCAAGCAGTTTCTTCATAAATACATAAAATAAAATAAGGACTTTGGCCTTTGCATGGTGAGATCTGTATAATCATTAACTCTTTGTCTCAGAGGAGCAGTTTTGATTTCAGACAATCCAGTAGGAAGGTCTACTGTGAGCAGAAATTAAATAATTGAGCCCAATATCCAGCAGGAGTAGTGAGAACCAGATAAAGGCTTTTCTAGTGTCAGATGTCCCAAGTAAGATTTTGTAGATCCAGATACATGTTATGATCTTGATGACTGCTCAGTTTCACCTTCAGTCCTCCAGAGCTTTAAAGATTCTCAGAACCAAAATGTGTGGGGTATGCAATTTTTATTTCTTTTTACTTGTGGAATAAACCTAAGACATGCTCACTTTCATGGAGTGCCTTTGCCTGGATGAGTGTGACATGACATCAGGAATGCAAACCCTGGGTGTGCTTCAGAGAGCAGAACCAAGGTGAGTTGCACAAAGAAAAAATTGGAGTGGTGGGACAAGGGGAGAACACCCTGAGCTTTTGGCAGGAAAAAGGATTGGTGCTGTGAGTGGAAAGGGCATTGGGGAGAGAGGCTGTGTTTGGTTCTCAATGCATGATACTCCCTGTGCTGGGACAAAAGAGTAAGGAAGGGTGTGAGTACCAGCTGTCTGCCCAGGCTTTTTGAGTAAGAGGCGAGAGAGATGGTCTGTGGAAAGGAAGGAGAAACATGGGGATGGCTTGTGAACAGGAGAAATAAGATGAGGTAGGATCAAGGATATTTAGGAGGCTGAGTTCGAAATCAGCCCCTGGCTACAATAAGCTGTTATGAGAGACTCCTAGTGCACATGAGAGGGCATGTGGAAAGCTAGTGCAGACCAAATCACCACAGTTGTTTCATAAAAGCATGTCCTGTAGAGCACAGAATTAAATTGAAGCCCATCTTTCTCTTCTCTTTATCTATGTCCTCTGGGTTTTTTTTACCAGAAAGCAGCTTCTCAGGTTTAGGTTGGATAGTATGTTAAAGGACATAAATGGTTCTTTAACACTAGATATGATTTTAGGCAGTATAATAGCTAGAGGAAGAACAATTTATAGCACAAAGGTCGTTAGTGTCCATTTCTTTATTGACTATAAAGGGAGACTAGAATCACAAGTGTTGACAGAGTCCCACCCTAAGCAAACAACATGCTCTATGAACTTTTAATCTGTTTGTGCTGTTCAGCACCGCATCTGTTTAGCTGCATGGATAACAGTAATAACATTTTATTGTTTTGGCTGACAGCAGCAGAGAAAATACTGGTTCCTTTCAAAATCATCCCCGCATTGCTGAAGGTTTAGTCACTTGCTTGTCAAGGGCTGGTACAGGCAGGTAGGCAAACTGGAAAACCTAGTATTGCACAGCTGAGAGTCAGAGCTCTCATAGCTATGCAAATCACTACTTCCTCTGCCTTCCCTTTCTCTGCAGCTAGGGCAGCCGACTTTATTTGTTCTTCCAAGGAATTCCCCTAATTTAACAGCATTTTGAGACCTCTCCTGTGAACACTATCCCCACTCTTCCTGTTTCCAGCCTCGTGTCTGAGCTACCACTGACCATAATAGCAGCTGAAACAAGAAGGAAATGGGCTGGCTCCATGCTCACTTCAGAGACAGAGGTTCTCGCAGAGGACCCTCTTCTGAGACAGAAGCAATGAAAAGGCAGAGTTCTGCTCACGAGCAAGAGATTATTGAATTACGGGAACATAATGTGGAGGAAAGTGAGACTGATCGTGACAAGCCTCTAAATGCTCAAACGAGAAAGGTAGGAATTTCATTTGGTCATTTAATCCTTCCTGTGGGGGAAATAGTACACAGCAAGAGAAATGATACTTGAAGGAACATTTTGTAGAAATTATTTAATTTCCTGTTTGAAGTAGAGGGAAAGAGGCTAAAAAAATGTTAAAGGTAATTATTTTTCCTTATCAATGAAGTGTTCTGAGAGTGGGATTTTAAGCATTAATTTAGGAAGTGAAACTGTAATTGGTTCTCCTTTTGCTTTCTCTTCTAATGTGCTATCCATGGGACTGGGCTCAAAACCAGAAAAGAGAAAAGATGAAGTAAGTTTTAAAGCCAGGCTTTCTTTCAGTAGAAATCAACCAGGAAACAGTGCTACCAAACAAAAATAAGATGTCCTCGAACAGAGCATGCTGGATTATGTCTGAGTAATTTTCAGTTGCTAACCATTATGAATTTGTATTAACAGAATGCTCCAAACCCTCAGCTAAGATCAGCACATGAATCCTAAGGGACGTAGCTCCTAGTCCCTATTTTAAAGCTACGGAATAGACTAATTCTGGCAGAAGAATAACATATTCACACGTGACTGCTGTAGTATGTAGTGAATTACACTACATACTGCAGGAGCATTTGTGGTGGTGGGAAGATGTTTCCTGCTTTTCTGTGGGCACGGCTGACTGCCGGGAGCTGTCTGCCTGAGGCACCGCCCGTCCCTTCCCGCTCCTGTGACTTCACTGCTGCCTTCGGGGAGCCCCGCTGCTCACACCTCTGGGCCTCATTTATTCCGCTGACTAGGCAAAATCCCGCTCTGTTCTCTTGTGTCAGGGGTCAAGTTACTTCTCCCGTGGTCTGGAAAGCTGAATCAGCTCGCTGCAGGGCTAGACACATTCCAGGAGGTGCAAAGAGGAGCAGCAGAGGGGGGAGGAGAGCCAGAGATCAGCTAACCCTTGGGCTTATCCTTTCCCTTTCCAAAGCTGAGTTTTCATTTGAGCTCTCTTTATGCTGATTATAGCCAGTGGCTTCCTGCCCTATACAGATTACTGGAAGTTACAATGCTCTGCTTTCTGCTCAGCTGGCAGGTTAATCAGAGCTGTCCTGCCCACCAGGGAGAGAATTTCTCGGCTGTTGTTGCTTCCCCCTGGCCTATTGGCAAAGTTCGGAAGATGTTGGACTAGTTGTGGAACTGAATGTTTTCTTGGGATCAAGCCAGTTTGCTATGTATGATTAAGAGTTGTGTTTTGTGACAGCCTAAACATGCGGTGGTGTGGTATTAACATGCCCTCTGAACAGAGGGAGACATAATTCTCTCTCTCAGGTTTTTTCCTGGAGAAGCACAGAGGGAAAACAATTTTTATCTCTGCTTGCTGCTCCTGGTGTTTTGCACATGTGGAATGTGTTGGGAAGGTTGTTTACTTGAAGGAATTTGGTAACTGGATTCTGGCGGAGATTGTTTATGTTAATTAGCTTATCGGATCCAAGCTGTGTGGACTGTCAGTCTGCAGACAGTCATGAGTTGTTAGTTAGTGGTAAGTATTCTTTAGTATTCTTTGTAGTATAGTTATAATATAATATAATATAATATAATATAATATAATATAATATAATATAATATAATATAATATAATATAATATAATATAATATAATTTTAATAAAGCAAGTGTTCAGCATTCCGAAGTTTTGGAATGCTTCGGAAAGCAGATGCAAATACTCTTTGTCAGGGGTCCTGATTTTACTATATGGTAGCTCAGTCAAAACTTGGACTTGACAGCAGCCTGTCTCAACTGATGAGGCTATGGCTGATTTCATACTTGCACTCTAGGCAGTAGTTACTGGCTTTTAAAATTTTTTAAAATACAAAACTATATGCTAATGTTAACTATTAAATTGAAATTCATACCTCTATAAAATATATATATATGTTTCTATAAAATATTTTAAAAATTGAATAACAAAAAAAGTAAATGAGATGACAGTTGAAAGTGTGCTGTCAACAAAACCATACTCAGTGTTTGCTTTTCATGCTCCAGCAGAGCAAAGTTCTGTGTGCAGAGGTGTCTACAGAGAGTGTTTTCCTTTTTCTGCCTCTGTTCCTGAAGGAACGCTCTTGTAAGCGTTTTCTCTGTGTGTCTGTTTTCTCTCCCTGTTCCCTTGCCACCACATAGAAGCTTTTAGCCAGCTGCTCAATTCAGTTAAATTCAGTGAAAGCCTTCCTGTTATTCTGTGTTCTTAGAAAGTTCAAAAAGTAAAGGAAGGAAACCTGGATTATTGCCTCCAGCAGCAGCTGGTTTCTGCCAATCTGCATGTGTGTGTCCCAGACAACTTACAGCACTTGCTTTTCCTTACCTGGTACTGATGACAGAAAAGACATAGAGTTTATTACTACCATTATGGTGGATGGAGAGGAAGAGAGAGGAGTAATTAAAAAGACAGCATGGTCTGCTTATGAATTCAAGCCTTGCTTCAGTCCTCTGATTCTTCTGGCTGTGGAACAAAACAGATGAAGTTATCTGTTTTGCCATCCATCACCTAAGCTTACTCCTTCCCCCCCCGCCTTTTTTTTTTTTTTTTTTTAATACTTGTCCTGTTGAATTAACTCATTAAAAGACTAATTTCTGTCGTGGTTTTCAGTCTTATAAAAATTAAATAACAGGCAAGGTATTGTCCTTTCTCTCCCATATGAATGTACATACCTGCACAATTGCTTTGAGTGAAGTTTTCTTTTGACCTCATAGAGCAGGTGAGATTTGCATTAAACTCTCTGTTAAATACACTCAATAGCCTTCAAGTTTCCAATCTTCTGAAAAAAAAATAAGTCAACTATAAAATTCTCAATTATTTTACAGAGGGTTTAACGCAATAGTATCTATTGAATAGCACTGCCTTTGCATTGGATGCTGGCATCCAGAAGATATGCAGGTTGACATCATCAATGCTGCAGAGGTGAATGATTTTGGAAGTACCTCCAGAGACACTTTTTAGTTGGGAGAGATGAAAAACATTAAAAAGAGAGCTTGTGGAATATGCAAATTTAATTCACGTAGTTAAAAAAACCAAATGTGGAGCCAAGAAATCACCTTTGCAGTACTTTAACTTTATGGGCCATTCAGGAGTTGGAACTTCTGCACAAAGGGGAATGATCTCTCTCAAGTGAATGTCCTTTACCTTCTCTAGGTCTCATTTTCTCCTGCAGCAGTAGTCAAGGCTTGGAACCCCTGATGCAGGGCATTGCTTACCAATGAGGTTCTCCCATCTATGTGGGGGTTTTGTTTCTAAGTGTGACAGTCAAGACATTTTTCAATATTTTTTTTCCTGCCTTATTTGATTAATCAATATGCCCTTCTCTTTTATACCTAGGAGAGAGATGGCTGGAAATCATGCAGGAATGTAGTTTTCTGGAAGTGTAAACTATGGACGGTTATATTTACAATATTTCTAGTGATCTTCCTGGTCATTCTCATCAGCCTAATTCTTTATTCTAGTAAGTATCTCGCTCTTGGCTACAGTAATACAAACATGCAATATGTACACTCTAATAGAACACAAATGCAACAATAACATCCTTTAATGTCCTTTAGTAAACTGCTGAAGGAACTGGGATACTGACTGCAGAGGGTGGTATTGTAGTTCAGTAGTTCTTGTGAATGCTTTTGTCTTAGCAGGCAGCAAGCAAATGGTATCCTGATCTGGTGGAAATTCAAGTTTGTAGCTAAGTGAGGAAATATCACAACCAGAGATTTGGTTATGAGGATAGAAATTGTGTTTGTAATGTTGGAACAAGTGCCATGGATGACTTAGGTCCCATGGAGTCATTGCCTGTCAGACTCCCAGAGCAGATGACTTTTGCTAATGGAGGTTGGTGGTTGACTTCCAGGTGCTGTCACTTTTTTCAGGTGACTTGCACTTTCTTTCTGTCTTTTCCCAGTCAGTCCTTACCTAAGAAATCTATGAGAAAGCCAAGAGGGTTGTTGCTCAATACTTCAGCTATCTGAAACTTTTTTCTCCCCTTTCTATCTCCTTTTAATTATTAGATGTTTACACAGATGAGGATGACTACTGGGATCCTGATGAATTACTAAGCAATGGAAATTTTCACAATTTTTCAGGAACACTGGAGTTAATGTGTGGTCTCCCACACTTCTCCTCCGAGGACATTACTAAGAGGGTAAGTGTTTATGTAATTCTTGGCAAAGTTGATTCTGCTTCAGCGTTTTGCCTTTTAAGTTTCTGTTTCCCTGCATAGCAACTCAGTCATTTGCAAGTCCACAAATAAATTGTGTTGTACTTTTTAAAGTCACAATCTAGAAAAAAAATATTGTCTGCTTTTAAGCACAATAAATGATGGACTTTTTCCCCATAAATTTGACCATTTGTAAAGACATTGTCTTCACCTTTTTCATAGAATCATTGAATAATTTAGGAGAGGCCTGGGAAAGTCATCTAAGCATAATATGGGCTAAACATCCTACATGCTGCATTCTCTTATGAGTACATGATTACAGTCTGAGTTTATAGCTGTCATTTCTGCTGAGCCAGCACAGCTCTGAGTTACAGCTGAAATATGCTCAGCATACATGGCAGTTATCATTTGGACATGGTGGGAAGGCAGTCTCAAGACAGAGACCCTCTCCCCCACAAAGTAAGAGTTAGAAGGGCCTTTTGGTACTAATTAGACCCCAAACCTAACAGCATTAGTTGCACATAGCAACATGAGCACACACTTTTAGTTCACCTTGAGTGCCCCCATTGTGTTACGGTGACATAGCAATCACTCAAATGTACAATTAATTTGTCTGTCAAATTTACATAACTCTCTACCTTTTCCAGGGCAGATATTTGCTGCTATTTGATCTTCAGCACCTGTTTTTATGCTCCTTAAAGCACTTTGTAAGAATGATTTGCTGTGGTTTTTTTTTCTTTGTGAGGGCAAAAAAGAGATTGAATAGAAGAAACATTGTTTTTTCTCTCTCTGTCAGCTAACAGAGGTGTACAGCTCATCTCCAGCTTTAGGACGTTACTTTAGGTCAGCTCAGGTGATTTCTTTCAGGTAAGCAATTTCTGTCCCCAAAGTTATCTGAAAATTACAGGCTTCTGATGAGACTTTACATGTGCTAATGTACAATATTTAAATCTCTGAAAAATAGGGTTGTTTGGGGAAAATTATGTGTATAGGCAGTGAAAACTGGTCAAAGGATCATCTGGTGTAAGTGGTAAATGCTGCTAAAATTACATAACAACAGGAACATATTGCTGCTGTGTAGTATCATCTCTTGTTGAAAGCGAAGGGAGACGACCCATCTTTGTTGATCAGCATCGACTCCAATTTATTGATCAAATCAGTCATCTTTTATAATAGTGTTAATTAACTTCATGCATATTGCAAAATCCGAGCTCGCAATAGGTTACAGAGAAAACTCTAACCCCTCCTTTTGTTTACAATACCCGTGGTTGTTTATTGAAACCAAAATTAGTGTTGTCACTGTGATATGAAAAGTTCTCAAAACCTTCATATCTGTTCCCAGAACAGCCAAGGACTGAGAAGACTGTCTGAGAATCCTGCTGTTTATAAAAAAGGTGCCTGAGAACCTAGTTATTTACAAAATCAAGCCTGGAAACTGCTGCTTTACAGCTGCCTTTTATTTTCCCATCAGCTGTATACCTTCATGGCCTCTTTCTTTAAGCCATGCTTGAACCAGGCTCTCCACAATCTCTGTTATCTTTGGTTCCATTTGCAGCCCTTAATAAACATGTTTAAGGATATTTATTAAAAGAAAAATTAATTGCTGGAAACGCTTAAGATTGATGTAGTTTAAATAATCTTAAATATATAAAATAGGGTTCATAGAGAGGAGAGAATAATTTTGTTCCCAAAAGATATAAAGGCAAGAGGAATATACATGTCTCCTGTCATGGTGAGAATAGCAGGAAGGCAAGGGAAGACAGAGAGCTTTCCCAAGGACTTCTGAAAAAGAACTCTTACAAAAGAAATCAGAAAGATGGGACAAAATCAAGGGAAGTAGTTTTGCAAAGTCACAGTTCTTTTGAGATAGCAATGACAAAGGAATAGCCACGTTGCAATGTGGCAAGTGGCAGTTGCAAAGGCACTTTGCTCCCTTGAGGAATATGCTCCCTTGCCCTGCCTGCCTTGGGCATGCCAGCTTTGTTCAACAGTGAACTGTAGCTCCTTAGCCTTATGGGTACTAACTATGATTTAGACCATCAAGTACAAAGCTGTAGTTCTACACATATATTGATTAGATAATAACTCTCTCTGCCTCTTTGATGCCTCTCTCTTGCTCTCTCCCTCTCTTTCTTTCCTTTTATTTTCCCCCATTCAAATACTTTTTGAAAATGTTTTGAATTCTGTAAGTATAGAAGATAGCTGTTGAATTGTAGTCAGTTTTGGTAGACCACAAAAAATGAAATCTCCACAGATGGTCTCCAGTTCACTGGTTTGTGTAATCCACTCCAGAGCTGAGTCAGGAGCACAGCTGCGTGGTCCCAGATACTGCTAGCACGAAAATAAACATTCCTACAGGTTTCTAGTGAAACTATGCACAGGATATTGCAACACTTCTTATAAGTGCTTCTTGTGAAGCACCAGTACTGAAAACTGCATCCCATCAGAACACGAGTCCATTTGCCCCTCATGGTTTTGAAAACATGTCTCTGGCTGGCTTCGAGTACGTACCCAGTTTCAAGAGCTGTTCTGAGAAGGGAGACAGAAACTGGCATCTTTGGCAGTTTTCTTTCTTGGGGAAATGTTTTTTTAATAAAAATCCATCCCAACATTGATACGAAAAGTCAGTCTTTCAAAAAAAAGAAAAGATGCTGTTGACACTTGAAGACATTCATCCTTGGCTTTGTTTTTCAGTAATGAAAGCTCCACCGTAATTTATCAGCTAGTGTTTTCTGTACCACCATCAACAGAGGGATTTATGGAAAACCGTATGAACCCAGATTTTATAAGGAACATTTTACGTCAGTATATTTATGATGAAGATACTCTTAATCCTGGGACATCTGAATGTGACAGGTTAAAGCTCAACCTGACTTCTCTCACATGTAAGTGCTGTACCTTAGAGAAACTGTTTCTTTACAGAGAGCAGAAGTATTTATGTGAAAGGAGGGAAATATTTCTAGAAAGATATTGAGATTCATTAGTATATATGATTTGCATAACAGTATTAAGGATATTTTAAAATAGCTTTCAATAGAAAGTCTTGATATGCTTAACTTAAAACCTGGGACTCACTGTTTGGTCCTCTGATGAGAAAGGGAATAGTGATGAGACTTGTTAGCTGTGGACTCCAACCAAACTTTTCTGATCTAATATTGCATTTTATCTGTACAGAAAAATTCTCCTTGTATGTATGTGTACCATAATGGGGAGACAAACAATTAAAAATATTTCTCCTTATTGTACATTTGGTTTTGAATGCTAACAAAACAAATTTAATCCAAGGGATGAAAAAGAATCCTGATTTTTGTCTTTGTGTAGTTTTTTTGAAAATTTATTATGTACAGAAATACCTTTAAAGGAAACAAATGTTCATTCTTCCAGGTTTTCTAGATGATGACTACCAGCGACTAGATAGGGATTCCAATGCATTTATATTTGTCCTGATAGAAATGCCCATATAAAAGTCCCATGAGCTTTGAAGCAATGCTAAATGCATGGAACTGCCTCCCCCCAGTGCCAATTTACTGAGTCACACCTGTGTGCTTTTAGAATATTCCTAGGCTAACAATTCGGCATTGCAGTGTAGGTAAGTAAGGTTTGCAATAAACTCGTATTGGTTTTTCTTGGGATTCTTACCAAGGGACAAGAGATCAACAGGTCATCAGTTCCAATTTTTAGAAGAATTTTATTCCTTATATATTGACAGGATTCTTAGGAAAAGAGTGTAAAAGAGGACAGGAAAGAATATGTTGAAATAACTGTTTAAAATTTCGTTTAAGTTAAAGTATTTCTCTTTAACTTTCAGAGAAATTATGGAAAGATTCTTCATCTTCATCACTACCTAGAGGAGATGCGATTCCCTATCTACAAGTAATCCCAGGGCAGGGAACTATTCATTAGGTAGAAATGCTTCTAAAATTGTTGTCCTGTAAATACTGCCTGTGGTGCAATACTGTAAATGGAAAATGTGGTATATATATATGACAGTGTTGTATTGCTATAGAACCACTACCTCCTTCTTCTATATCTCAGTAATCCATTTCACCCTTGAGAAAATCATGTATTTGATTCATGCTCTGTTGACTTTGAAAGCTCTGCCTTCTCTTGCCTTATGATTAAATCTTAATGTTCTGCATGAGCTTTGAAAGCAGTCTTGCACATGGCTCCTTTCTTTTTCTCTTGAACTTCATATGGCACATTTATTTGTTGGTTTTTCCTTGTAAAAACCTATATATATATATATATATATATATGTGTGTGTGTGTGTGTGTGTGTGTGTGTGTATGTATTTGTATTCTTTAATTACCTGCAATTACCTGCTAGGCCTTTGCACTAGCTTCTTAAGAATGCTTTAGCTCTCATAATTTTCTTATTCTTCCTACAGCCTCCTTGGATAAGGTGCTCTTTGCTCTATTTTTCTCTTCTTCAATGTGAAATACAAAAGAAGAAAGCAACAGCATGAAGAGACATGTCTTGTTCACTAATGCAGCTGAATGTCACAGGAATATTTTAAGGGTCAAATTAGCAGTGTGCTTTTACAGTTAGTTATTGCTACTAGTGAATAGACAGATATTTGACCTGTTTTTGTAAATCTGCAGACTAGTCTATATCCTTAATTATAGTTCCTGCCTAGCACTGGGATAAAAATGCACAGATGTAAGGTATTTGCCTTAATAAGGCAGTAAATAGTAGTTCTTGTTGATGAGAGACCAGAGGAGATGAATCAGTGCCAAGAAGATGGTGCTGGAGCAGAAGGCATAGGCCAGAGTGGCACAAAAGTTACAGGCGGTGACTGGCTATAACATAAAAATTAAGCATTACCTTTATACAGAATGGAACATATTCACTACCATGTGAGTGAACTACATCTTGTCATTTATTTATAGTCTTATAAATGTTAGTACTGCTGGACAGAACTTTTATTTTAAAAGCATTTTGTACTGTTAGAAATGTAATGAAAAAATTTTCTTCTCTTTCTAATATTACTAGTTTATTTAGGAGTAATCTGATTATATTATTGTGCATTAAATTATTTATTTTTTACTCTCAAAGTGACTGTTTTCATTCTGTAGCAGCTCTAGTCTTTCAACTGTGTGAGTTGGAAAATAGTCATCAGAATTCTAAATGCTGTGCTCTATGAACCATGTCTGACAGAGGTATATGCTCAAACTCATAGTTGTTGTTGTTGCATGCATTTAAACTGAGCTTGGGAAACATTCTGGACCAAATTAGTAGTTTGCACGACTCTTATATTTGCAGCTCATTCTGATTCTCTCTTGCTTTGTAAAAGATAGGAACTATAATTTCTCTTGCTGTAATAATCTATGCAGCCTACAGGTAGAAGAGAGATGCCTTTTGATTCTTATGCTGGGGAAGGATAAACATCATGGTTTATATGGCTTGTCCCAAAAGCAGCAGGCTATGAAAGTACCAGCAGCAAAGAAATAAATTACTGTTGAGATGCTGCTCAATCTTATTGCTCTCACCAAGACACCTGATCCTTTCCTTGAACACTTCTGTATCTTGATTCTAGGAACTGAGAAATAATGTAATGATTAAACTTCTTTATGGTCATACCTATATAGGCATTAAGAGTTGACAAATGAGTCAAGCATTCATTTTTTTTCCCAGCCATCCTCTTCTATGTCAGTACTTTTACCCCAGAACCTCACAAGAAAGAAGAAGGTGGAGCTGTAGTAAGATATGATATTCAACAGAAAATGTCTGACTTTACAGACTGCATCCAGTCAGGTTTTGAACTCTCATTGAAGGAAGTGTCAAAAAAAAAGTAGTTTCTGGTCATTAGAGACACAGCAGTGTGAAAACACATTATTACATCAAGTAATAATTAAAAAATAATTTAAAAGCACATTATTACACCACAATATATTGTATGAATGATCAATATTAATTTTAATAGAAGGAATGAGGATAGCACTTTAATGACTTGGACAACTGAGATATTGTTAAAAAGCAGCTTGTGTAGTGTACAATCAGCCCTTTAAAATCCTATGTCAGGTGTTGTTTGTGTGCCTACAGCAGCCAGTATGAGTTTTGGGCAGACTCAGCTGCCTGCCACAGCAGTGATACCTGCACATGCTGTAGTGTGTCCATCCAGTGCTCCGTGCGCTTGCCCATGGGACCATCCCCAGTATGGCAGGTGGAAATTTAATAATGTAATGTATGGCAGGTGGAAGTCACAAAGGCACTGCACCATAAAGCCAGGGCTGCAGCCAGCAATCACATACAAAGGAAGATTTAAAACTGTTCGACATTTTCTTCCATACTGTTTTGTTACAAAAATGGAGGGAGCGGAAAAATATGCTTAAGCAAGAATACAGGGACATAATCACTTTGTGAGCTCTGGTAAATGGCTGAATACCTGGCTTTAGTCCTTTGCATATGTCCAGACTGCTTGCAGAGGGGGGGCTGGGCTGTGAGGACGTGGTACTCTAGCATTGCAGAAGGCCAAACTGGAGACTCCAGCAGGAGCGAGCTGTGGAAGCATTGTGTCACGGAAGCAGCACCTGGACTTCTGCCACTGAGAGGTAATTATCAGCATCAGTATCAACAGTTTTCTCATGGGTGTAATATTTGTTTTGCATGGATTTTATTATTTTCGCGCTTTTTATTTAATTCCAACTTTAATACTTCGTGCTACGTAGTACTACATTATAAGGGAAGGGGGGAATTTGAGAAATAAGTTATTTTAAAATAAAAATTATGCATTGTATAATGGTACAAATCAAGCATGTCAGAGAAATTTTGGACAAGAGTAAGTGCATCTAACACAAGGTTTATGCTTTCATTTAAAACATGAAACATTCTCCAAACAGAAAGACCCTGTTATTATTGCATTTTTGAGATTTATAGCAGTAGTTCTTTAAAGCCCCTTTAAAAAAATAAGTATTCTAAAAGTCCAGAAAAATGTACAGCCTTGGTTGCTTAAAATATTGTAGCTCCTAATTTTCTACGGAGGAACATTTTCCTATGATGGCAGTTGCTGTCAATGCCACGCTTATAGAGGAACTCACTTGCCACTGGCAACTATATACAACTACGGACAGGACGGGACATCTGGACTAGTGACATGAGCTTTTTTTTTTTTTTATTTCAGCACATCAGTCTCGGCACATTGTTAGACAATGGAGACAGGATGTTAACAGCTCGCTGATCTACAGGGAATGCTGAGGAGGTGTAGCATTACAGCATAGCATAAAATTGTCTCAGCCTAGAGTTCAGCTAATCATACATAGAGCAACACATTGACAAGCATTCTATCTAATCATGTAAAACACACGTAATGGTGGTTAAAACAAAGACTGGTTTATAAGAGACAAAGAACAGAGCTCTATTCATGCTAACCTTCTAAAGATATACATTAAATAACCTTGTTGCAATCCATAAGCCAGTCCTACAGAGGCCTATTGTTATTTGTCACGTATGCTCTACTGCTTAGAAAACTTTTTTGCTGTATCTGCAATGCTAACAGAACTTCTGTCTGAGGCCTATTCTTTTTTAACCATTTCCTAAAACCCTATAACTTTATGAATTCCAGCAGTTGCTACTGATTCCTCCTGGTTTAATTGTCAAGTCCTGTACCCAGTCCATGTTTCTTTCTCTGATCAGCTGTTCATGGACAGGTTTGTCTCATAGTTAGTGACTGGTAGATGTAGCCTAATGAGTAAGCTTGGTAACGAGAGGTATTTGTTTGAAGACCCAACAGCAGAGGGATGGTCATTATGTCTGCACACACTCAGGCAAAAGAATACCTTTTAAGTTACCAGGACATCATCATATTCACTATGCTCTTCAGGGTCGGTGACATTTGCCTTCCCCTCGGGCACACTGGTAAGTGCATATTCTGTCTGGTAATTGCTGTCAATCACAGAGATTTTGTGTTTTATATCATGGCTGACAGTCGAGTACCACAGTTCACTGGAATTTGTAGAATCTTTTTTGGCAATGTGCTCCTGAGGGGGAAAAGAGGTAAGATAGAAAGAGCAAGGCTTCAGTATGGTTATAACCTGAAGAAGTTTGTTGACGTGAGCAAGTCTAGTATAGCCTGTTGACTAATACACTCAGTGTTAGGTTTGTAAATCTACAGTCATTTCCCAGCTGTCCGGGCTGTGGCTGCATACCTGGAGAGCTCAACAACCCACGGCCCTGGTGCTGACACGGTGGAAGCTCATCACCACATGAGGGAGCAGAGCAGCGCCAATGGAGCCAGGTAGCCTGCATCAGCCTGAGCTCTGGATCCCCCCAGGGCTGTCCCGGGAGAAATCATCCCTGTGGCATATCATCTCTGTGACATCTACCCAAGCAGGGAATGGGAGCTGATGGGCAAGAAGGGAGAGTTTCATGGAACATTTTATTAATGCATGTGAAGGGAGAGCATTTGGGATTCGAAAAAGACTTAATATGGGGTGTTTAGGGAAGGAACTGAAGGAAGGTAAGTTAGGGTGACTTGCAGAATAAAAAGCATAAGAGAACAGAGGAAGAAAGGGAGGGACAGGAGTTACAGCAAGCTGCCAGAGAGACTGTAGGGTTTGGGAGGCAATTAAGACCCCAAGTGCATGTGTGTGTGTGGCTGTCCAGGAGATGCACTGTCCTGGAAGGGGCCCTGGCCTCTCCAGAGATGAAGTGAGGACTAATCCCTTCCCCAGCAGCCCTCACCTGATGTTGTCCTTGAGAACAGAGGGAAGAGAAAGAAAAGCCATTAGTGAAGGAGGAGGTAAGATTGTGTGGGCAAATGCCTTCCCAACTCTGTTTAGACTTGTCCCTCCTTTTGCCTCCTGAAGGTGTTTGCTAATGGGTTGTGGGTGATTGAGCATTAAATAGTTAGCAGGATGAATCATTAAATCTAAAGGGCCAATGTGCACTGATTAGGTACTTGGAGCCAGAAGTTAAAAATTTGTTTGCCCTTATTTTCTTGATTTGAGTGCACTAGGTACTGAAGCCAGTGATTAACTACTGGCTTTATAGTGCTATCCTCTGTTGTCTGCAGTATTTTGAGTGAGTGTTGCTGGGTTTGTGGTGACATTTGTAGTTACCTTCCACACTCTGTAAGTGAAACAAAGGTCTCTGTTTCATGGGTTAAAAACTCCAAAGGGTCAGCTTTTTTTTTTCAAGCCTAGAAGAAGGACAATGTTAAAACAAAATTCCTGCAGAATTTTCCTTGAATTTTCCAAGTTTATGCAAATTGTATTGTCTCTTTAGATTCTGCTTTGCGTGGAAGATCTCCTGACCATGAGAACACTTCAGTGAAAATAAATTCTGATTTGAGGCTTTATAAAGTTTCGAGATGTAAAAATTCCAGAAATTTTAAGGAGCAGAACCATCAGCATATACTTGCTTATCATTGAGTGCATGGCTGTCTCCTCCCCAGGTCATGATTGCAAAGATGGAAGGACAGCAGTATTTCTCTTAATCTACCTGTGAAATGAGAACAGGTAGGCTCTTAATTTTCATGAGTGAGCAGCTTTCAATCCATTGAGTGAAGTCTGGAGCATCTCTTGTCCCTTCAAACACATAGGCCTAACCAAGACTTGCTCTGAGTCTTCCAGTCATCATGTTTTGAAAGGCTGTTATCAGCAGCCTTCTCTTATCAGTAGGGAGGCTGAAGTGCAGAGGTGGAGTGATTTATCCCACCCACCAATGGAGCAAATGTGAAAACTTTCATTATTCACAGGCCAAGTTTAACACTCAGAAGGGACATCTTTTGTATTGCACTAACATCCCTGCAAGCACTGTTTTCAAACCACACTCAGTGGTTTTCCTTGGAACACCAAAAACTCTCAAAACGAGACAGTTACTTGGCAGGTTCCCCATTAAAGTTCCACCCCCTCCTCTTCCCCCGCAGTCAATCCCACACTCACAGGTACAAATGATGAGCACACTTCATCACACCCTTTTCTGTCATCTTGCCCACTATCTTCAAAATTTTCTGCTAAACACCCACTTATCTGCTGGGCACCAACTTTTGCTTTACTGATGTCATCTTTGTTAGAAAAAAAACCCCAAAAAACAAAAACGAAACAAAACCAAACCAACTCAGGCTGCTAAATGGCAGCATTTCATTCTGCAGTACATAGGGTTTCTGGTGATTGATTGTCATCAGGGACTCAAGAGGCAACTTCATTTACCCTCTGCTAAAATGCACTGTTTATAAAGCAGAGGCAGCAAACAACAGATACTCAGCTCCTGCCTCTCCAAGCTCAGCATATTAATACACACAAATAGCCACAAACAACACACTGGACTGTGAAGTGCAACAGATGAGAAATAGCTATTCCCCAACCCTGCCTTCCAGGATGATTAATTTGGGTAGAGAAGCAGGGCAGACACCAAGTTATAGAGTTACCTCTTAAATTACTCTGAGGTGCATGCCAGAACTCCTAAATCTAACCCCAAAACAGGGAGGTAAAATGAACAGTCAGCATGTTTATATTACCAGTCCTTCCTGCATTGCAATGCAAACATTTGCTCCATTGTTATTTATCAGAAACTAAATGTGCAGCCTGAAAGGGCATGTTTGGTTTTGTGGAGTTGTTTTTTTTGGTTTTTTTTCTTCCTTCTAGATGCAGTGAGACACTGGAAGGGGAAGCCTTATTCTTTTCCAACAGAGGCTTAGCCATTTGTTGATACATCTTCCATTTTTTATAGTGCAAATATTAACCAAAATCTTTTAAGCCTCAAAGTATTAATTCTCCCTTTGTTTTTCAGCCGAAGATTTCTTTATTACTGAACCTGATTGGCAATAGTTCATTTAAATGACTTTTAGAAAATGTCATGACGAAACTGAAACTGTTTTGGGAAACATGCCAGTAGTCAAGAGACTGGCTACCAAAAAGCTGAGTAGAGAAGGGAAGGAGAAGGAGAGAGAAGCACCCCTACAGCCGTAAGTTGTGCAGTGGCTTAGGACATTCACTGAGACAACATCACAAGGTTCAGGCTCCTGAATTGTCTGATTTGGGCCAGACAACATTACACTCAGCCTCAGAAATTATGAGTGTGTACTGCAGTCTGTTTGGCCACTGGCTGCCCAAGAGTGGGGCTGCATCTCAGTTTTTTGTGCATACACTTATTTTGTACCTAGGCTTAAACTGGTGTTTTTCTGCATCCTAAGCAAACTGTCTGATTATGGGTTTTTTTGCTTCTGCAGGAACATGATGGACACTTTGTATTTCTAATATGTGGATGTTTTGGACTCAGTTGCCCCAGAGAGTGAGGGTGGAGGGAGGGAAAATCAGTTTTATTCTTTACCTTGATGGTCTCTGGTGGATAGCTGCAGGTCTGTGCTGAGGAAAGAGGAAGAAAACACATGTGATTGTCCTTCTCTGGTGTAGCAACACTAGACAAGGATTTTCATCAGCACAGAATTTACTCAGTCACAGACTGAACACAGGCTGTGCAAAAGCCTGTGTGACTGCAAAAGACTTGTGTGACTGTAGTAGGCAAAAGGGTTGAACCTCTGAGAGCTAAATAAATTTGATGGCTTTTTGAGATTTATCTTGTTTCTAGTTTATACACAGTTGTGTCACACAACACTGCTCACTGGCTGAATTAAACCTAGATGTACAATCTTCTTGGGTTTTTCTTTTTGTTTTGTTTTTGTTTCATTTGATTAACTGAAATCAGTTTTACGTGTCTGTCTTAGAAATGAAAGCTTGCTTTCTGACTGTGTTTTAGCTTTATGATCCATGCAGCCTTAATTCTGCCTGGGATCACTGGCTGCGTACTGGGGCACAGAGGCACAGAGGCACTGTCTGATGTGCCACATGCACTGTGTCTGTGTGCACAGGTTTGGAAGTTTGCAGCTTTTTTGGAAATTTGTCTCTCTGTCCCATAAAAATCTAAGAGGCAGAGGTCTATCATTTTACATCCTGCTTTCTCCTAGCCTTGTCTTTGTCAGTCTGGCTGATTCATAATATGAGGCGGATTGAACATGTTACTCCTGTAAAATTCCAGAGCTGAACTTTCACTTTTGCTTAAGATAACAGGGCTTTTTAAGCCTACTTTTTTGCAACCTGAAAGACGTCAGACTCTTAACATTACATTAAAGCTGCCATCTTAGAGAATTTATGTGTTTTCAAACATTATTGTGCTGCCTTAACTACTACTACTACTTAACTGCTACTACTATGAAATTGCCAATGTGGATGATTAACAAGAAGAGGACTTTTGCTAATACGGCAACTTGTGAAACTGGTAAAAGTATTTTACCTTTACTACATGAATGGTTTTACCCACAAGAGGGAAAAGGCAGCAGCCTGAATCTAAACCAAGACCTCCTGCTTCACACGAGCACATGTGATCCTGGCTATCATAGAGTCTTTCCTATTTGTATATTCAATATGAAGAAACTATTTTGTTAGGAGAACACCTCATACTGACTTCTGTTCAGAGAAAGTCCTAGGTGGCGCTTGTGTATGGGGAATGGGCTCTGGTGTGTGAGCAGATGTAGGCTATGCTGTGCTGTACTGGCAGCCCACTAGCTTCAGCAGCCTCCACCTCCTTTGCAGGGGAAGAAGCAGGGGCACAGCAGAAGTTCTCCCACTGCGCTTGCAGGCCTGTGGGTCTGGCAGTGACTGACAAGGGCCTACAATGCAGGAGGCAGCTGCAAGGCAGTGGCTGAGGCACCTGGGGCTCAGTAGCTGGCGGGGATGGCTGCCCACTCCTGCTGCCTTCTCTGGAAACGAAAAAGACCAAAGAGCCCCTGAGTAATCCAGCACAGCAGGACATTAGAGGGCAGGTATATTCCTCACTGGATGTAAGGAGGTTTCCCTCCACTGGGATGCAAAATGTCTTGCTATGGCTGCCGCCCAAGGCTCTGCCGGCCAGCTGCGTCTTTGGTGATACAGAGAGCTTCCTCATGTCCCATTCATGCCACGCCACACCACCCCTGAGGGGCTCAAGCAGGTTCTTTACTTACTTTGCTTGTGGGAGTATCTTTTTCTCTGGATGGAGACAGGCACTTTCCACCTATGGCATGGAAATAAAGGTGAGCAGGCAGATCTGGGGCTTCATGGTCCTCACTTCCCATTGCCAGCCAGGAGAACACATAAACCTGTAGGTAGATTCCTTCTCCAGCTGTTTGGACAAGGCACTTTATGCAGCTTCTGTACTGCTTTTCTCCCCAGGAGGCAGCCCCTGGCAGGCACCCAGCCCTGCTCTGGGGGTTGCAGAAGCTGGGGCTCCCACAGGGTACAAGAGGCACAAATCATAGGTCCAGGGATGGAGGATGGTAGCTGGTGGCAGGTGTTACAGCATTTAGCTGTTCCTGGGTAGGACAGCCTTTGTTCCCTGGGAACCCTTTGGTGCAGTACAGCACCAAAGTTTGTGGATTGGAGGAGCAACCAGCCTTTCTGGGTGTGGTCGTTTTGTATCAGAGGCATTTATAGAAGTTTTATCATGTAAAAACTTCTGTGTAATTGATAGTCTGTAGAACTACTGGGAAGCTGCATACAATTCTGTGAAAAACATATGTTAAAGATGAAAAATTCCAGGAATACTTTCTTTTCTTTCTGGTCTGGGGATAGGTAATAAGGTAATAAGCTAAAATCCTCTTGTAGAGCTGTAGAGAAAAGATTCTGTTTCCTTGTAACACATGAAAACCATGAGGAGATAAAGGGTTCAATTTGTTATCAAGGAAAGGCCTCCATGCTAAAGTAAGCAGATGTTAGATTAGCTATAATCCTGTGAGAAATTTGAACAGAGAAGGAGACAAGAGCGGTCCTGTGCCCCCAGGAGAAGAAAAAGAAGAAAATCTCTGTTCCCAGAGATAAAGATGATTTTAGAGATAGATAATGAGAACTTTTGCCTTTGAATAGCTCATCTTTAAAACAGTACCCCATAAACTGACATGGCCCATAAACACAGCTGTGGGAAAAGCTTGTAGAAAAAAGGAAGGACTTCACAATTGCAGACTTCCCTAGGCGGCTGCTATTTGTGAGGAAATTGAGAGCCACAAGAGAACTGTTTTTTTTTTCTTGTGGAGAAGTCTCCTCAACATTAACAAGAAGGACTTCTCTCCCTAAGTGAACTGAAGAAAGACTATTCTAGAAGTACTAATCTGGCTAAAATTTTAGGTTTTGTTTCTTTACATTGTCATTTGTTTCATTTACATTGTGGGAAAGAAAAGGTTGTGGGAGGAAGAGAAGCATTCTGAAAGTTTTGTTCTGATTCCTATTACTCTTTCTTTAGTTATGTTAATAAATCTTTCTTTATACCCTTTTAAAGTTTTGAGCCTACTTTGCCTTTCTCCTAATCCTACCTCACAACAGTAAGTGAGTGCACTGGTGATTAGCCAGCGCTAAACCCACCACACTCCTTAGTGCATTAAGTGAGAAAACTCAAATTAACTAACCAAAACCACTACACTGGGCTTGTACATATTAAATAGCTCTAGGTGGGTGAATCAGCAGCAAATACTGTGAAGAGATAGGAAAGAACCAGTCTCATGCTCCCACAAATTATCTACATCAATCTGACCTCTAGCATGTCTTGGGAAAAAGCAAAATGAAGAAAAACACAATGATGGCATGACAGAAATGGCAAACACATGGGGTAAGTGCAAGGCTAGCAGAACTGATCTCTAGCAGTTGAAATAATCCTTGCTGCTTCAAGCAAAAGACTTTACTTGCAGGTTTAAGTATTGAAATTATTTGGCAAAGTTAGGAGCCTCTACACTATGTTCAGGTTGCTGTTAGCAAGTTTCTTGGTAATAAGAGCTAGCCTTTCTGAGGGGTGCACTGTTGCTTATAGTTGACAATTTTGCCCTTGTAAAAGGCCAGTAATTAACAAACGTTTTGCAATGCAGAGTTAATATTTATATGCTAGATTTATATATATAACAAGAATGTGCTAAGGGATGCAAAGCTGCCAAGTCGTATGAATTTAGGGATTACAAACAGCATGCTGTTGGAGGTACATTATGAATCAGTCTCTAATTGCTTATTTGCATTTTTTTTCTTTCCCAGGACTGAAGAAAACATGCAATGCCACTATCCTTTTTTGCTATTGTTACTTTCCTTGCTCAATGTATGGTCTTAAGTCTCATTTCTTTTATAAATTACCTAAGTTCCGCAACTCGCCTGGAATAATTTATTTCTGCAGATGTCCCTAGAGGTCTTACAAGAGCAGCAAAAAGTTTTTCAGATATTAGTGAACTTCCCAATTTTCTGTTTAGTTGGAGAACTTAGATAGCTTTCGTTACATTTCATTACATTCAAAACAAAGCTGTAATACTACCTCATTCCAGGTTACTTGCCTGGTTTTCTTTGAATTATAGTTTTGCCTATACTATATAAGTTGGAGGTGCCACTGTGACTATTTCATACAATTCAATAGAAGTCCTATGAGCTCCATTTAAAATAAAATATGTATGTGTATATTTATAATATACATAACTCACATTAGGAGCCTTTTGTAGCAGTCAGATATTGTGAGTTTGATATAAGTATTTTTGTTTCTGCTGTTTATTTATTTGACTTATTCTTGTTTATATTCAGTTGGATTCTGATTTTTTAGTCCCTTGCTCACATGAAAAAGCTGTTGGGTTTGGCTAGCTCTTCCCTTGGCTTGTCAAAAGATAAATACCATATGTTCCTATAGTAAATTAGATCTGTAAATTGATGTATAATTCTTAGATAAATTCTTATTTAGTCAGTCATGGGTAATCCTGCAGGGAGTATACATTGTATGGTCTGAGAATTGCAAACCTTTCTCAGCATCTGCATTCATGCTACAGACATGCTGACTCTTTGAGACAGGTCCCCAGCAGTTAGAGAAAGGGAGCCCAGCTTGTTTGTGGGTGGAGAGGGGTTCTGAAGGGTTGGGTCTTATTTGCCTGAGGTTTTTTTCACAATTATAAGTATAGCTTCATTAGTAAAAATGCTGGGAAATAGTTTTCACCAGCAGTCATGAGAGAGGACAAATGTGACTGTCATTAAAATGAGAACAAAGGCAGATTTCCATTTCTTTCTCTTTCTTTCTTTCTTTCTTTCTTTCTTTCTTTCTTTCTTTCTTTCTTTCTTTCTTTCTTTCTTTCTTTCTTTCTTTCTTTCTTTCTTTCTTTCTTTCTTTCTTTCTTTCTTTCTTTCTTTCTTTCTTTCTTTCTTTCTTTCTTTCTTTCTTTCTTTCTTTCTTTCTTTCTTTCTTTCTTTCTTTCTTTCTTTCTTTCTTTCTTTCTTTCTTTCTTTCTTTCTTTCTTTCTTTCTTTCTTTTTCTTCCTTCCTTCCGACACTTCCTTCCGACACTTCCTTCCTTCCTTCCGACACTTCCTTCCTTCCTTCCTTTCCTTTCCTTTCCTTTCTTTCTCTCCCGCCCCTTCCTCTCTTTCCATAATTTCACTTAGCTCTTTGCAGAGAAGCTGCATGAACTATGTTACAGGGGTGTCATGCTTGGGAAATGGTCAAACCAAATACAGAAATGCCTCTAAAAAGCAAACACTTCAAACAGAAGGGATGAAATGGCAGACATGGGGATTTATAGGAAGAAAGAAAGAGTCAAGAAATTAATTACAGAGGAATCAGCAGAGTCACAGATAAATGGTAGGGTCTGCAATATTTTCTCCCAGCAGCTGCTGTTAAGAGCTCAAGTTTGTGTTGCCTGGTTTGCACACCTGAAACTAAGATTGCCTTTAGTCTGAATTTACTTCAAAACAAAGGGCTGAGAGATGGGACAGTGGATACTTGTTTCTGTCCCTGAAGGGGCACATCTTGGGCAGAGGTAGTGGGATGCTGCTGGTAACGTCATACAGACATCCACAGAACCACTTTAATAAGGGCTTATGCTGATTCCAGAAATATGAAGCTCCTCCTGCTGTAGGGCAGGACATCATCAGCCTTCAGGAGGCAGGGCTTCAGGGGGGACCTGCTGCAGCTGTTGTCTCTGTCTAATTTGGTGTCCCACAACAAGAAGTTGCTGGTCCAGAAAGAGGACCTTCCTCCACAAATATCCAATTCTTACCTAATTCCTTAAACTCACCACCTCTAACACAAAACTGCCAAACACTCAAAACTCACTGTATGCAACCAAATAAAAGCTCCATCCATGCTCTGTGGCTGGCTGCTTGGCAAAGAAAGTCCAATGCTCTATGTCTTCAGTGCATTTTAATTCCTGCCACCCCTGTAACTGACTCTGGGGCCTCCTCCCTTGTACCCCACAAGCCACGGCTGGTCCTTGCCTACATATGGACTAATTAATCTGATGAACTTTGCCTGCCTGTCTCACTGGAGTGATAGTTTTGGGATATTTCTTCAAACTGGCTGCCAATTTTCCCAAGATTCATAGACACTCCCTCACCTGTAGGTGCCAATCTACTTTGATTTTTTTTCCCGCATCTCGTTAAAGTTACTCAGGAGATGTGCTGACAGCTGGATGATGTAAATGCATGAACCTCATTCCTTAGAAATTTTATGTGGATGGGTTGCCTGCTACAAGATACATAAAAACTTTGTGTTGTGACCTGAGCTTTCCTTTTCACCTGACTCTGAGTTGGCCCTGTCTGTGAAGCAGAGGAGTCTTTCCTAGCTGACCCTCAGTCTCTGCCTCTCACACTGCCTGGAGAGCAGCAGTGTCCAGGACTTGACCTCTGCAGCACCAGGGTTTTGCAAGGATCCTGAGTCACTGCAGAGGAATGACTGTTTCTCTGAAAAAGCAAACAAACAAAACCAAAAACCCCACAAAAAAAAAATAACCCACCCAAACAAAAAAAAAGACCTACCCTCATAATTTCTCCATCCCTCTGAACTTCTGTGAGGTCTATGATTTTTCTGAAAGACCAAAAATTGCAGCTTTGTCAGCAATGGGGCAGCTGTGACTGAGGAGAGATGTGCTACACAGAAATCACAGAAATCAACAAGCTGGCACGGCTTGTTGGCAGCAGCTGGAGTGAGGTGATTTGCAGTATCTCTCAGCCATGCAAGGTAGCTGGTCAATGCTCTCCTTGAATGACTTCTCCTGGCAGAGGTTTGTTGGAAGTTTTGAAAGTGAACAAAACAGGGTGTGGAGCTGCACAGACTGGGGCACAGCACCATGCCAGTGATGTCTTTTACTGCAGTGGCCCCTCCCCTCTGATGGGGGATATAGGTTTCTCGGCCCCATCAAGTTAGCAGAAAAAAATCTGCCTTAAAAATCCTTGCTTGCAAGGTTCTTATAAAGAATTCTGTTCTTATTCCCACTCCTAAAAAGCACTCAAAAGTGACACAAGTCCCACATATAAGGGTGACAGGACCACTCAAAGCAGTGGGGTTTCAGCAAACTTGGGAGCTGAGAGCCTGTACCTGGGACCCTTTAGGCACACCAGCTCATCACTGCTCCTTGCTGCCACAGGTTTCAAACAGAATCCAGTTTCACACGGATTTCTTTTGCCTTGACTCAAACTGCTACTGAAGAACAGGGCTTCATGCTTTGGTGACTTCTGCCCTTTTCCTCAAGGCCAGGAAATGTGACAACTTAGACATCTGGCCACAGACCTGCAGAGATGTGAGAGATGCATTCTCTTTGCAAATAAGAGGAACATTGAATTTTGGTAATGGAGTGCTCATCTGAGCTCCTTAAGACCAAGTAAGCAGTCAGGGTGCAGTACTCAGAGGCTCCATGACCTTTTCTTTCATCTATCAAGACTACAATGGAAAAGAAAGGGAATTTTCCACCTGTCCTAGGTTGTTCTTGTTGAGCATCCTCCTGTCTTTATAATTCCTTAGAAGACAATCTATTCCTGACCACTGTTGCACGTAACTATAGTACACTCACAGAGCTTCTGTATAGCATTTAAATATATTGTACAATTTAGTCTATTTCTATATAGTGTATATAAAAGCTTGTCTTTATGAGACATGATACCAACAGGTAAGAGATAGCAAGGATAATCTCCTCTAAGTGTAGTTTTCCTGCCTGGAAACTTGGAGTAGATGACAAGTATTCTCTGTTCCTTTTGTTCCTCACCAGGATGGATTCCCTTCCTGCCTTCAGCAAACTCTCTGTGCTGGGAGCTTACAGATGTCACCTCTGTAAACATGATCCTGAGGCAATAGTCTTTGACATACTAAGAACTATATTGTTTATCCTAATTTGCTTTGTTAATCTAGAAGCTCCTCATGGTACCTTGCAGGACACCTTGAAGCTGATTCAATGCAGGTATCATTTGTTTTGGAATCACTCTCTTAGTCCTATTGTTTAGTTTAATGTAAAATGGTATTGGGCCTACCTTATTTTTGGTAGACAGTTTCCCATCCTTCGCCTGGATCTCTGCACCCTTTGGTAGCCAGTTTTGGTGTGGTTTCCTTGCTAACTGACTTGTTTTCTGTACTGGCTGTTTAACAGAATGAAACTCAGTGACCAAAGCAGTACATTATCTCACTGTAAGTGGATGCAGCAGTCAGATGTTGTGCACCTAAAAAAACCAAAACCCACCCCAAAGCCTCCACTGCAGGCAAACATTAGCAAGTGGGGGTGGGAGAGGAAGAGAGGTGGAATAGATGAGTGATGTAGCTTCCTGGGGTGCTGGGAAGAGCTGGTGGCCTCCATAGAGTGACTAAAGTGCTGCAGAATGAACTCCCTCTAGGTTCTGTAGTCTGAAATAGCAATTTATCATGGTTTTGACAACAGGAAACCACATGCCTAGCCATCTTGATCTTCTGAGAAATGCTGTGACAAACTGAATGGTAAAACGAAACACTTCAAACCACAGAGAAGTATAGCCTTTGCTACTGAAGCTTCTGAGTGCAGTCTTTTTGTGCTCCTTTTTGTCCTTTAAAAAAATTATTATAATTTATTCATTTTTCTTTCTCCCAAGCTACAAGGAAGAAAAAACAGAAGAACCAGAATGTATTTTGCAGGTCTTGTTGGCTGGGGAGGAACAAAGTTTTAGTTGACTCGTTGTAATTGTTGTACATTGCCAGGAAAAAAAAAATCTCTTTAGGACTTCAGATGTCTGCAGCCATTTCATCAAACCTCAGAGATAAGAAGTGTCAGGCAGTTAAGAAAACACTCTAAGAACAAGTGCTGTCCCCTAGGAACATGGAACGGTTTTGCAGATAGAGGTACACCACTATGGGTCAGGTCTCTGCTAAGTAGCCCCCTCCTTTGTTTCTATTTTGCACTTCGCTAAGGAGTCCAACACCAGATTTCAGCAACAGAAGCTGTAACTTGCAGCTGAGAGCAGGGTATTAGCAGAGGGAGGGAGTCCAGTTTGGGGAGAGATCACATACCTCCAATACAAATATGACAAGGATAAACAGCTATGTCTGTGTATAAACTACCCTTGTGTGCTCTGAACTGGAACATGTGTGCAAACACAACAATTAATCTGTAACCCTGCCCAAATGAGCACCACAGGTCCTGCAGCATCCCTTGGATTTGAACTGCCACAGCCTGCTCTGATGCTAAGCCAGAGGCCTGGAGCAAATATTGGTAGATGCAGCTACTGTCCTTACCTCAGTGTACTGCAGCTCTCCAAACTCAACTGAGATGTAGTGTTATTTGCCATATGGAGGCACTACTGAAATATGTTATAAAGTTCCAGACCTGTTAAATTGCATTCAACAAGCTGCTTCCCAACAGTGCTACCTATAACTAGAGCTGAGAAACCAATCTCCAAAAGTCACTGCAATTCAGAAGTCAATGAAACCCTCTCCACCTGTTTTGTACTCTTTACAGGCAACGTCTTGAGAGGTGGCACTGGATTCTTCTGATAAGGTAGGCAGACATCCAGTTGTTAACCAGGGCTTGGATGGCTGAAAAAACAGTGGTTTAGCCTGGTAGTTGACAAATCAATGTTTTAGACTATAATTGTGCCTGAGTGATTTCCCTTGGCAATATTTTCTGGAAGTTCAGCTATGTGAATTATAAATTACATTAGTCACTTGGTCTGTGGGGAAATGCTGGCATTTCGTGACTGTGCAATTCCTGTATGTTCTTTTTTTAATTTACTCAGAACTAAATAGAACATTCTGGTGAAACTGAAAGGAAGAAAGTAATACAAATCATTGTGCTTTTCAAGCAGTAGTTGCAGAACTACTTCTGCCAAATTTATCCCAAGCTTTTGCTGTCTTTGGAATGTAACTGAAGCTCAGGCATGGCATGCAGTTCTCAGAAATGAGGACATTGTGCAACTGGAGCTGTAGACTTACTGCCATCTTACTGGCAAGAAAGGAGAAGGTTGGTAATCCATCAAAAGACTATGCAAAGATGAACAGAGCAGCCATTCATGCATTTAAAAATACATTCACAAATTTAAAATAAGTGGTTGGGTTAATGGATCTCACATCATGAGTAAAATGTTGTGTTTAAAGCAATTAATCACGTGCTGATGTTGTCTGGTCCCTGGAGAAACGAGAGTGGTTTGACAGAGATGCTGCAGCAGTTGGATGCGCATGCAAACACTGACTCATGAAGACTGTTAGGGAGGTCCCTGCAGCCTCAGGTACCCTGTGACACCAGGAGCTGTCAGAGGAGAAGCAGAGCTTGGAAGGAGCAGCCAGCATACACAGCTCTTTCTCACCAGGGATGCCATAACAAATTAAAGCAAACACTTTTTTCCCACTGGCAGAGATACCTCTGTCCTTTGCTAAGACTGAAAGTTTGCTCTTCATTGAAAAGTGTTTCCTCTAGCAGCACACAGTTTTGGTTCTGGAAGATCAGAGTGTTTCTAAGAGAAAATAAGTTGGTTAAAGCTGACAAGAATATTTCCTGCATACCAGTTAGGCTTGCAATTATTTTTAAAATCAAGTGCAGTTCCTTCTGTGATTGCTAATTAGTGATCTCACATTTTGATCAGGCCAGAATGCCCTTCCAGAAATTTTGAAGGAAAGTGCAACTATGCAAGTAATTCAAGGAAAGGAAAATAAGATATCTCAAAGGAAAAAGACAATGGTATGAAGCAAATGCATTTTTCAGACTTATGGGAATGAATTTTTGAACCTACTCAAAAGCACATCCAAAATGTGTCTTTAGAAGAATACTGATACTTGAGCTGTTTCTGTTTTCAGATTAGTTGCCTCTAAGGAGAAAAGGAATCATAAATGTGAAAGCATGTTTGAGAATTTTTTGTATCACTTTATGGTTTAGGCCTGCTGGCTTGCAACTGATTTGCATAATTTGAGGCTAATCTGTGTGGCCATTCAACTGAGGGAAAACATTTTATTTGCAATCATAGTCATTTGTAGTAGTAAGAAATTGCAAAAAATGTAAGCCGCCTCATCAGAAATCAGAAACGTGAAACACAATTTACCAGTAGAAGTCTGATAAACAAATCAGGTCTCATAGTATGCTGCCCACTGTGCCATAGGAGAGCCACCCGTGGGCAAAGGGCTTGGCTGGTTTCAGCAGTGATCACAATGCACACCAGAAAAGGGAACACAGGCATAACAATGACAAAGCAAAAAGGCACAAAAACAATGACTCAGACAAGTTGTGTGACCTATTTTTATAGTCATCTCAGGTGATAGTGGAGGAGGAAGTGTGTGCTTGTGGAGTCTTTCCAAGGGACAGGGCTGGGGAAGGATCATGGACCTGTGGAAATGGAGGCAACCTCAATGGAGGAGAGGTGAGACCAAGGCCCTGCTCTTTCCCTGAGACAACATATGACTTAGGCCCTGAGTCCACCTCTTGGCTTGCTTTGGTCTCCTTAACCTAGAGAATGAGTTGTTTTACAGAAGCATCAGCACCTCCTGGGTCTTTCATCACCTCATCATTGAATTACACGATGGGTGCAGATTCCTAACTCTGAGTTACATATGTGCTTTGTGTTACATTTGTGCTACTCGTTGCAGCATAGCCTTTCCTGGAGCTCAGGTCAAGGCCAGTGTGGCCTTTCCTCTTGCAGCCCACAGACACTGGGTGCTGAGCCAGGTAGGTGCTTACGAAAAACAAACCTTATGGACAAAGTGCTTGTGAAAAACCCAGTACCCCTGTCTGCTTATCAGCACAGCTGGGAAAACCTGAGTTTCTGGCTCTGACATTTGTTGTCATGTCCCCTAAAATTCAGTTGCGTCATAGAAGCAGGAGGTTTTCACAAGGTGGCATTTGTTGTAGTTTCCTGGTGGGGAATGTCCCTAGAGTAAAAGCGAAGCATTTAAAAAAGGGGAAGTGGCACTCAGTGGATCATTCGTTCATCTCTCTGAGCACACAGCTGAGATGATGATGGTTACTTGCCTGCTCCTCTCCAGTGTCTGGACCGCTGTTCCAGGTAACTCCCTTATCAGTCTGGGTGGGTGTCTGTGTAATTTTCCTAACAGCATTAGGGACCTCAGTGGCTGTGCCAGCCTCCTTCTGTGCTGCTGGGTGCTGCAGTCCCCACTTTGCACCCTCCTGGGGCAAACCTAGTGATTACAGGGCACTTGTACTGTACTACTTACCTTGGGATCAGGCATGTCACTGCTGTTGCACTGACAGCATCCAGTTCTTAATTTAGCACCAGTGCACCATAAATTCCAGAGAGATGTATAAAGGTATTGCAATGGACAAATTATAAAGCAGGCAGACTGTGTTTTTAGGTATCTGCTCAGGCCATCAAAAGCATGGATGTATTACAGTGGTTTTGTATTTTAAAATCATGTAGAAAAGGCTGAATTAGTTTCAAAGTAGCTTCCATGATCATGGTTTGTAGTCTGCCTATGGCACTGCTGAGATCTAGAAAGCAAAGTGACTGGCACAGCTTGACAACTGGCTTCTTGGTCTTTGATGGCAGATTTGCCTGGCCATGGTCACAGCCAGAATCTCAGAGCACCTTCTTGAGTAGGTCAGCCTAGTGCACTTCTGGACACTGCAGACAGCCTCACCTTCTCTGCAAAGATATTTCCCTTTCTTGTAAATTGAATTATGTTCTCAGTGCTGCAACTGTTACTGCTGATACCTCCCTTCCCATGCTGACATGCACAAATAAACTTTGAAAACTATTATGCCATAAGAACTGTTGAGCTGAGCTGTCAGCTTCACTTTGTTGGTACCCTTAACAATTTTTGCATGTCTACGAATTGGAAGAGGAGACTGATTGTTTTCTTCTTTTCCCTGGAGACTTTTAATACCATGTCATTTCTGCTGTGCAAGTTTTCTCCCTGCAGGCCATCAGTATTTTTGATGCTCTTCTGCAGCTGTTTCTCAGCAGCATGACTTCAATGCTGAGATAAGAGGACAGATGTAGTTTGCCTCAGGTTCTTCCTGAGAACTCTTCTTGCTTTTTTCTTCTACTTTTCTGATCCTTACCAGTTTCTGACAAGTGTGAATACATGATGTATGTATAGTGAGACACATAAACATTTTTAGCATTTTTACTGATTTGCTACACCCCATGCCACAGGAGGGCTAAGAGGGTGGTATTGGGCCAACAGCTGTTTATCAGCATGGCTAAAAGTTTAGGGAATCTCTTCATGGGTGCCCATGGGATAGCAGTCCTAGCAGACAAATCAGTGGCTCCCAACACCAGAACTGCCTTTCTCAGTGCTCTCTGCAGCACAGATATTAGGCTGGCAAAATGCTAGGTGTGAGAGGTGGCAGGTTCAGTGAAACTCTCTGGGTAGTTCTTTCAAGTTCATTTTCAACTTTTCCCTAGATGGAGGGATAGAGAAATCCTCCGGAGTTGCTCTGCTTGGAAATGAGGGTGAGGGGCTGTGGGGGCCTTTGGTGGGGTTGGGCTGCAGAAGAGCGTGAGAAATGCTGAGTATGGCACCTGCTTCTCCCCCAGCCTCTGTGCAGGTGATGAACAGAAAGGTCCAGTCAGTCCAGGCAGGAGGAAATGTTACTTTATCATGCCGGTCAGTCACAAAAGAAGATGTGATACAGGTGACATGGCAGAAAGAGACGGATGGGACTGAAGACAACATAGCAACTTACAGTACGATTAATGGCCAAAAAATAGCCAAGGCCTATGTAAGCCATGTGAGCTTTGCCCACAGCAAGTTACAAGCCTCAGCCATCTCCCTTGATGGAGTCACCCTCCAAGATGAAGGATGCTACAAATGCATCTTCAACACATTTCCCTCGGGGGCTGTCACTGGCAGGATGTGTCTCAAGGTTTATGGTAAGGTACTATAATTGTGTACGGGTGCTCATCTGAGGACCAAGTCATTTTTCCTTTGAAAAACCTTGCCTAACATTGCAACATTGATGCGGAAAAAATGGTTCTCCCTGCCTCTCTCTCCCTCTCTGGTTTTACCTCTGATGGTAAATCAGCATTCAACAGTTCTTTAATTTTCTTACATTTCAAGTCAGCAACAGCAAGATTCAAAACTGACATGTAACTCATGACTTCCTCCAAGTTTCCCTAGACGTGTGCTGTGCTGACAGCTGCCTGGCCACAGCCATGTACCCTGTGCTCCTCTGCTTCCTTTCACTGCTCTTCTCACCTCTTAATCCTGGAAATCAGGCTAATTTTGACTTGCTCTGCATTTGGTTATAAAAAAATTGCAAAGTATTCAAAATGCAAAGAGGGACATGCATGACCAGAATAGCTGGGAGCTCATTTTGAAGCTAGAGTAAAAATAATAGCAGTTGGGTTGGGGTCAGGAACAGGATTAAAAAAAAAAAAAAAAGAAAAGGAAGGCTAAAATACTGTACAGCTCATGGGATTTGACACATTAATATCTTGAGCATGTCAGCATCAACTAGCTTAAAGAAGAGAGTTGAAAAAAATCATGAGTCAAGATGGCAATATTTGTCACCTCCATATGAAATCATCAACTTGCAAGTGCAACCTGAAATAAAGACTAATAGATGAACTCAAAAGAACTAAGAGTAACAAGCTGCTTATCTTTTGAGGAAAGCTGCTGGGTTTTGTCCAGCTGAGAGAGCTGAGACATTAAACATGCTCTGAGGACACCCAGTTGACTCCTAGCTTTCTCAGAGATGAGACTGCTGTGGGGAAACTGGCCAAAGATCATATCCCATCTGAAGAGTATCAGTGTCTGTGCCCTGTCACTGCTGATATGACCCCCCTAGTACCTTCTGCTGACAAAGACATGGACACATATGTCCACACACATGTCTCTGGAGTCCTCTGTGTGGAGAAAGAAAGCTCCTAACCTAGAGGGGAAAGGAGGTGGTGGTGAAAAATACAAGGGAAAACCAAGCCTGGAACTAAAGTTCTTTTTCCCATGTTTTGGGAAAACTAGGGCAGAAAAGAGAAATGAGGAGAAATTCATGCGGTATTTCATATATGAAGAGGAAAGTTCCTAAAGAAAGCCAGTTCTGAGTCATTCAGAGGGTAAGCACTGATTATAGACTACAGGAAAAACATGGAAGTGCCTTGCAGAGGTATGAGGTGGCTGTGGGGTTTTCGGGGTCTCCCCAAAAATAGCTGCCATTTTTAGGTGTCCCAAACAGAGAAGTCCAGTTAAGCACAACCTGTCTGGGCCCCTCAGGCAGGCTCCAGGGCTGCAGGAAATCTTAGCAAGCTCAGGTCTTAAATGAGATCAGCTCTTTAGAGATTCTCAGCTCACTAATGATTTTCAGCTCTTTTCCTTGCTAAGTGCCTTTGGCAGATGCAGGGAAAGAGAGGAGAAGTGCTGTGTGAGGTTACACAGAGATGTCTTTTTTGGCAGCTTCTGCAAAGGGTCTCAGTGACAGCTCTACTGCTGAGCTGGGCAGATGAGGGTGTTTATATAGGGTTTAGGAGTTGTGGAAATTGTCCAATGGTAAGGATCGAGGTGAACATGACCTATAGTCTTAAAGAGAGATAACTAGAGTCCGAAGGCAGAAGAGGGGCTTCTTAGGTCCAGTCATCATGACTAGGCATTTCTTATCTTAGGCTTCTGAATGCCAGGGAGGCCTTGCAGGCCCTGTGCCTGATATGCAGAGGGATCTCATTCTTTTTAATCACATAAACACAGAGATTTCTTTTGGGTTTGGGTTTTGGTTTGGTTTTTTTTCTATCCAAGTGGGGGAATTCCCTCCCAAACTCACCAGCTGTGAGGCTATGGTTCATCCTTCACGAGAGCACTAATTCTAAAAAAAGAAAAGGGATGTTTTTCTCCTGCCTCAGATGAAAATGCATCAACTGAGAAGGATTTAAGTTCTCTCATAGGCGACTGCTAGAGGCTGCCTCACCAAAGTCATGATAGCCTTCCTGTAATGTGCTGTATCAAACCAGCCCTGGAGAGTCACCATGAACAAACTAAACATTTGGCACTTTGAAAGCAGGTTTTAGTTCATATATGATTGTCTCATTGAAGCCAATTTATATGATACTACTTAAAAGCCATAATCTTGCTCGTTACACCCCAAATCCTCATGATGGGAACAACTTGTCTGAACAAGCCCAGAAGTTGCCCCATGAGGGAAAAGTGAAGCTAGCAGGAATCTCCCAAGGCTCAGAGGTTCAGGGCAGGGTAAGTTTAATTTTCACCAGTTGAAAATTAAACACTGCGATGTCTTTGCCCTCAAGAGGGGACTAACAGGGAATTTACAAGCTGGTAATTGTCTGATTACTGCAGCCTTAGCTAACACAGCTGTTTTGGGACGGGACGGGATGGGCACCATCACCTCACAATGAGGGGAAGTGAAACCACATAAGAACTGGCTACAACACTGTAAAAACAGAAACAAGTATGACTGGAAGGATATCAGACCTGCCTGGCTGAAAAGAGCAAACTCAGGAAGAAGCAGAAATGTCCTACCCTGTAGCAAAATCCATTTCAGAACAGAATAGTTTCAAGCAAGCTTAGTGGGTCTCTTTTGAGCAGTCTGCTGCATTCCCCCTTCATTTTACTTTGGAAATATTTGCCAAACTTCATTGTCAAAGAGAATGAGAATGAAATCCAGAATAAGGATTGAGGGAGAGGGGACTATGAGAGGCAGAAATTGGAGAGAGGGGGATGTGCCACATGAGGATGGGCAAGACTTGCTGAGCCACAAAATTCCCTGGACATTTGCTGTGCTGACTCTGGAGACTGCCTGCCTTCACTGTAGACGGCAACATTTGTCTGGAAGCCTTGAGCCCAGCTGGAAAAATGCCATCGCAATTTCTGAGACAGGGAAACCAAGGCACAGTACTGCTCGTGAACACTCATATGGTTTCAAAAAGCTTTCTGTCATCACGAGGCATATTGTGATTCCTACAATCTGTTATCATTTTCTGTAACAGCACTGCTAAGCCTTTAAACATAAAAAACATATAATGAATCAGGTCATTATATGCTTTTTATGTTTAAAGGCTTAGCAGTGCCTAATTCCCTCTAATTACAGAAAGCTATTACAGATTAAGCCATTTTCAGATATTTGGGAATGCTGACAGAGCTCAAATTTGGGAACATCTGCAATACTGATCTGCAAGAAAGACTAAAGCAAGTACTGGCACACAACATCTCAGGTGAAGACTTTTTCACTGGAAACAAATATTTTGATGAAAGGCAAAAGAAGCAGTTAACTGTATGCATCAAACATGAACAGCCAGCACATACTAGCAAACAGCACAGCAGGACTTTCCTGCAAAAGCAAGCACTTACATGTTTTGACAGTGCATCTATTACAGACATTTGCTAGAGAGAAGCTCAGCCCTGCAGGATCATTCATTGGGGTCCACTGTGAGAAGAGACAGAACTGCTTAGTCAGAAGAAGAGCAGGTGCAGAGTGCATGTGTTTCTGGCAAGACACTGACAAGTTTTTCTCATCATCTGTGGCAACATCTGTGACTTCTCCATGTGATTGCTTGTGAATTTTGAAACCTAATATTTGAAGTTAATGCTGTGGGTGGATGTGTTAATTTTATGCATCTCGTGAGTGAAAGAAGTTCAGAGATAATTTTCTAAACGAAACATAAATTGTTTGCAACACTAGTCTTTTCATATCTGGGAGATTTTGAGATGTCCCAACTGAAATCCCCCTAAACACTTTCCTTTTTTTGTCAGAGGTTTCAGCAACTCTGTGGGTGTTGAGTTTTTGTCTATGGTTGATGCAAAAAGTGAGAAATACAAGTTTATTTTTTCTATGCTCACACAGCCATAGTAAGTAAATAAGGTCAGGCTTGTAAAAAAATTAAACAACAAACAAAAAGCAACAAAATTGGTATACAAAGTCTTGCTTCCACCCTCTGGGAGTTATGGCTTGGAAGAGACAGACAACCTTTCGAGGTGCATCTGGAATTGTACCAGGAGCTTATAGGTGCCATTACACATCTGGCGTGTTCTTTTTCCCCTTTTTGCAGTGTCTGCTACCCCTCACAGGCAAATCTTTGTTTACCTCTCAAAAGCAAAAATCGTTGTTTTTCCTAAGAAGAATTAAAAGATCTTTTGTTTGCTCATTTAAAAGCAGAATTGCTAAATGATAGAGGTATGTTCCAGTGTTGGGATAAAAATTAATTTTACCATAAATATTGCACTTAACACTGTTATTTTTCTTATGTAAGTAGTAATATACACATGGAGTTCTACTAATTACAGCAGTGGATACTTTTTTAAACAGAAGGCATTCATGGTAATTCAGACTTGATTGAAACTAGAATTGCCATTGAACTTAAATGCTTAAAAAAAGCAATATTTTCAGAAACCAAGACCTAGAAGTAGACCCTATTTCCTCAGCACATGCACTGAAGAAGAAGGCAGGCTGGTGAGCTGCCAGGCAGAAACCCATGGATTGCACTCCCAAATTACACACCTTTAGAGATATTGTGCCTGTGCAAACTGACCTTATCAAACTGAGCAGAGGCTTGAACTAGACATTCTCCTGAAGTCTCTTCTGACCTAAATTATGGCATGATTTTATGCCAAGGGATAAATAGGTGATTTTTCACATGGGACACGGCTTATGTGCTCAGATCTCATCTGGAGTTCTATCCAGGTTGAAACCAACTTCCAGAACTTCTCCCCTTTATCTATTTCTTGCAAATACAGTTTGTATAAATAGGGATCAACAAGTAGGCTTCATGTGAGTGATTAAGCATGAATGATGCCTGTAGTTCATCCTTCTTCCAGACTAAAATTAAATGTGACAGCATCCACAAATCTCTGGAGTGAGAGTGTTGAAAGAAGCGATCTTTCATGATAGTTTCGAGGGATACTATGATGCACCGAAAACCCATTTACAAGAGGAAACAAAGTTAAACAAGCACTGTGGGATCTCAGCACCTCAGGACTGAGGTGCAGAGAGACTGAGACCACCCTTGGGGGGCTCAGGAGTCCTGGAATGTTGCCAGAAGTGTCTGGTGGCAGGACTTTGATCCTACACAGGAGATGACACCTGTATGAGGACTGGGAGGATTTCACTGGGGTGAATGGTGAAGGGATAAGTTAATTAAGGTGTAGAACACAGGGTTTAGGATTTCTGTACAGGGGGGTCTAGAGAAGTAAGATGGAGGAATTGGGGCGTGTCCTGTCCTTCTTCTTCTTCTTCTTGGCCTCCATCTTCTGTGGTGATGGTGGCACTTTGGGATTGGTCTTTACTAGAAGTGCACCGGTTAATAAGAACAGAAGGTATTGGAGAAAAATTGTAAATATTGTACACGTAACTTCGAGTATAAAGATAGGTGACCGCCCCGGAGGCTGGGGAGTGTGCCCATGGCTGACTTGCTGTGCAGACCTCTGTCGGGCTGAAAGAAAATCTTTTAGATAAACAATTAATAAACACCGAGACCGAAACAAGATCAGAAGTTTCTCCTCGTCCTTTGAAGCGCCGGGCTGCCCAAGACCACTCTGGGCCTTTCCAGGTCTTTGAAACAGCCGAGAAACCGAGCAAGTGGCATCCCTGAGCTATCTCCGGACATACATCAGCCAGCCGGGAGAAACAGAAAACCGACAAACATAAATCAACCTAAAATAAATCAGCTTAAATCAGAAAAGAGAAAAACATTGAAAATCTACAAGTGGCGTTCACTGCGTGGGCTACTCCCCACCAACGCTTTCGGTGGGGGATCAGCCCTGAAGAGCTGAAGCTCAAGAGCTGAAGAGCAAAGAGGGCAGCTCCAATCTAGGACGAGTTCTCAGGAGAGCACTGATAGCTCCTGAGGAGAGAAGCCTGAAGAAAAAAGAAAAAGAAGAAGGAAAAAAAAACCAGCCAGAAGAGTCTGCAAAAAACAGCAGTCACTGAGAATTACATCTCTCAGCTTCTACCGAAGACAGTTCGTAGCAGAGCAGCCCGGATCGGAACCGGAAGGCGCCTCTGGATTCTTCTCCTGTGACCTGCTGGACAGAGACGGGAGCCTTCGGACAGCTCTGACGACAGATTCGGTGAGAAGGTCAAAATATAAGAACATAATTGCACACTCTCCCAACAACAACGGGAAATTTTGTCCGCCTTACAAGGCGTGGCTCAAGCACACACAGAAGGGATCCCAAAGAAAGAATTAAAACAGCTATTGTTGTGGGCAAGGCTTAATTACCCACTTGCCAAAACATGCCTGCTATTCGAAGTGGGGTTTTGGCAGGAAATCAATAGGCACTGATATTTCTTAATGAAAAAAAAAAAAAAAGATGAGACAGCGTTAAAGCTGCTCTTGCCGGCAAGGGTAATGCTGGAAAAGCATATCGGTTCAGTCGAAAAGACTGGGAGAGCAACGAAAAGTTGCTGCACCCTCAGCAGAAGGGTGGGGGAGCAAGGCTCCAAAGAAAAAAAAAAAAAATTAAATTATTTCTGGCCTTAAGAAGCCAGGGGGAAAGGGCTCTCGAGAAAAGAGAGCAGGAAAAAATATTAAAGCCCCGGTCCCAAAACCCAGAAACCCCAGGAAACTCCTAAAGCGTCCTGAAACTCCGGAGAGTACAGGGGAGTCAGGATCGGAGGGGGGGGGTGCAGGGGGGAGAGAAGGGATCGGGGGGGGGGAACGCTTCCTCGCGGGGGCACGGTGCGCCAGCGGCGGAGCCGGCGGGGAGCGTGGGAGAAGAGATACCGGGAGACACGAGTCCCGGTGTGGCTTTTGTCAGCACAGCGCCGGGGGGTGGCGGCCGTCCCAGAGACGCGCGCGGCGGGCAGAACTCGCAAAAACCCGCGGACAAATTCGGCTCGAATTGCGGGGCGGGGCGGGCCCGGGTGCCGGCGGGGGGCGGGCCGTACACACCGGCGGGAGGAATGGACACAAGAGACAGAGTCAGGGGCAGACCAAGGGAGGAGACCTGGGAGGTGGAACAAGGGAGAGAGTGACGTCAGCCCAGGAGAGACGGGGAGAGGCTCGGAGAGCACGCATGCGCAGAGAGTAGAGCGCGGGCGGGGGCGGGCCCATGACGTCTCGGGCGAGGAGGGGCCGTGCTCGGGTTCCTGTCCCAGCGGCTCCACATCCTCTTCAGACTTGGTACCTCTGGATGAAAACCCTCGGAGTCCCAGTCCCTTCCCTTCAAGGGAGACGTTCTGGTGTTCAAGCTCCATTTCCAGCTGAATTAAAAGCCAGGCAGACACGGTCTCAAACGAGATCACGAACACGGCAGTTGACAGGACGAGGGGCAGTCGAGCCCATGCTGTCGTCCGACCTGGGGAGGCCGGTGACAGCGCCACCTAGTGGGGGGCAAGGCTTTCGCTTGTGTCTCCGCAGATCGAGATCTGACGTGGGTGTCGGTACGACACGTGAAACCATTTCGAGTGCGAGAACATGAAAACGCGGATCCGAGAAACAAGATCCAAGAAACAAAGAGACGAGTACTCAGACAGGAGTCGAGACTCAGACTGCACAAGACAACTCGGAAGAGAAATAAAAAGAAACTAAGGACTTTGGGGGAATTCTCTGTTAAAGTCCTGAATGAAAAGCGAACAATGATTTCACATAGAAGCGAAGCCATGAGTTTCATGATGCTTATCTGCATCATTCTTTCATTCATTGCAGTAAGCAATGGGGGTAATATACCTATTAGTCAGCAAAAGCAAAATGTATGGTAGAATTCTTTGACATCTCTCCCATTTGGAGAGGAATTTTAAGGGTAGAGTTCTTTGACATCTCTCCCATTTGGAGAGGAATTTTAAGGGTAGAGTTCTATGTTTTAATAATTCTACTAGTCCTCATACTTGTTATCCCATGAATATTTGCATGTTTAAAACACGCTATGAATCAGATAGCAAAAGAAGCTTTCCTGGTGCAAACAGAAGGGGGAGATGTGGGATCTCAGCACCTCAGGACTGTGGTGCAGAGAGACTGAGACCACCCTTGGGGGGCTCAGGAGTCCTGGAATGTTGCCAGAAGTGTCTGGTGGCAGGATTTTGATCCTACACAGGAGATGACACCTGTATGAGGACTGGGAGGATTTCACTGGGGTGAATGGTGAAGGGATAAGTTAATTAAGGTGTAGAACACAGGGTTTAGGATTTCTGTACAGGGGGGTCTAGAGAAGTAAGATGGAGGAATTGGGGCGTGTCCTGTCCTTCTTCTTCTTCTTCTTGGCCTCCATCTTCTGTGGTGATGGTGGCACTTTGGGATTGGTCTTTACTAGAAGTGCACCGGTTAATAAGAATAGAAGGTATTGGAGAAAAATTGTAAATATTGTACACGTAACTTCGAGTATAAAGATAGGTGACCGCCCCGGAGGCTGGGGAGTGTGCCCATGGCTGACTTGCTGTGCAGACCTCTGTCGGGCTGAAAGAAAATCTTTTAGATAAACAATTAATAAACACCGAGACCGAAACAAGATCAGAAGTTTCTCCTCGTCCTTTGAAGCGCCGGGCTGCCCAAGGCCATTCTGGGCCTTTCCAGGTCTTTGAAACAGCCGAGAAACCGAGCAAGTAGCATCCCTGAGCTATCTCCGGACATACATCAGCCAGCCGGGAGAAACAGAAAACCGACAAACATAAATCAACCTAAAATAAATCAGCTTAAATCAGAAAAGAGAAAAACATTGAAACCGACAAAGCACAAACCATGAAATCCCATGGTGTAACCACATACAAATTCACTATTACTGTCTTGCATAAATAGATCCATTTAGTCCTTTGATTTGCAACTCTACACACCTCAACAGCAAAAATGCTAAACAGCGGCAAAACTAATCCTGCAGGTAATTTTAAAGGAAAATAATTCTAACTCATTTAAGCAGTTCAGCTCTTTCAAAGAGAAAAGGACATGACATATGACTTCGCAGTTCACCGCCTTCTGCTTTTAACTCAGCCATAATCACCACTTTTCAGCTGGGTGGCCGCTGCTAGTAACAGAACTGAAACATGATGCTTCTACCCTTTTGCCCTTTCTGTTGTCCAGCTCTTCACTTCCAGACTACTGTCTGATCACCTTCATATTCATCTGTCACTGCTGGGGCTTTGGGAAGGGGGAGCTAAGATTAGATAGTAAGCTTTTCCTCCAAGATAACTGTAAATACAGATGCTCTTTGCTCAAACATAGGCAGAAACTAATGGACTTTATCACTTTGTTCTTTACAGCCATCTCAGACCCCAGAGTGGAAACTAAACTTATATCCAGTCCAGACAAAGCTGAGGATTCTGAGAAAATGGTGGGGATGAGCTGCTCAGCAACAGGGAAACCAGCTCCAAAAATAACCTGGCACCTCCCCAGCATACTGCAGCAGAAACCAAAGGAGTACCACATAAAGTTCAGCAACCAGACCGTGACTGTCATCAGCAATTTTACCCATACCCACTCCAAAATCCTTCGGGAGTACCCCATCACCTGCATGATCCAACATCCTTTTCTAAATGTGACCCTGGTGCTGCCCACAGACAGCCTGGAGCAGGGTCAGTATGTAACTCTGCTCCTGCTCTGGGGTAGGGCAGAAATTGGGAAGCACCTCCTGGGGTAGAATCAGAAAACTCCTCAGAGGGTTGGAAGGTGGGAAAGGCACCTGGAAGAGCAGCTGTGGTTGGGCTTGGGAGGGATGGAGGAGGTGCCATGAAACATCCAGATGCCCTGACCAATGGCACATAATGTCTTACTTACTGCTTCTCAGGTCCTCTTACCCACCATGATGTACCCCAACCTCCCTGTCTCTGTGAAGGACTATTTGTGACAGGGTTCCCTGTCACGTAATGTGACAAACCGAAACATGTCAGTGTTGGGTAGCTCAGAGGGGCTGGGTTGTACATGCCTGATCCTAACATCAGACCAAGCACAGGTGCTGACAATGCCACTTCTGTGCATCATGCTGGAATGTGCTCCCAGTGCTCTTGTCCATCTCATTTCACCCCAGGAAATGGCCAAGGGATGCTTGAAATGGGTTTCAGGTTGTTTTTTTTACTTCATGCACAAACTGAGTACTTGTTACTTTCCCCACAGGTCCAGACAGCAGCATGGCATCGGCCATTGCCATTGCACTGGGGGTCCTGGTCCCCCTGACCTCCCTTCTCATTCTCACCTGCCTCTTCTTCCACTGCCTCAGGCACCTACGTGATGCAGAGAGAAACCCAACCTGGCCCTGCTGGGTAGGTCTGCCTTTCCTCAGGGTGCTGCAAAATTCACTCCCACAGGTCTTGAGGTTCAATACCATGACCTGGCTTTGCCCAGCCACACAAGGGCTGCCTGCACACTGCCCAAGCCAGGCTGAAACTGGGCTGGAGAGGGACACAGGAATGAGCCCCCAGTCAGACAGCTGGGAAGGGGAAACCTGATTGTGTATAGCTGTGGGATCTCAGCACCTCAGGACTGAGGTGCAGAGTGACCGAGACCACCCTTGGGGGGCTCAGCAGTCCTGGAATGTTGCCAGAAGTGTCTGGTGGCAGGATTTTGATCCTACACAGGAGATGACACCTGTATGAGGACTGGGAGGATTTCACTGGGGTGAATGGTGAAGGGATAAGTTAATTAAGGTGTAGAACACAGGGTTTAGGATTTCTGTACAGGGGGGTCTAGAGAAGTAAGATGGAGGAATTGGGGCGTGTCCTGTCCTTCTTCTTCTTCTTCTTGGCCTCCATCTTCTGTGGTGATGGTGGCACTTTGGGATTGGTCTTTACTAGAAGTGCACCGGTTAATAAGAGTAGAAGGTATTGGAGAAAAATCATAAATATTGTACACGTAACTTTGGGTATAAAGATAAGTGACCGCCCCAGAGGCTGGGGAGTGTGCCCATGGCTGACTTGCTGTGCAGACCTCTGTTGGGCTGAAAGAAAATCTTTTAGATAAACTATTAATAAACACTGAGACCGAAACAAGATCAGAAGTCTCTCCTCATCCGTTGAAGCGCGGGCTGCCCAAGGCCACTCTGGGCCTTTCCAGGTCTTTGAAACAGCCGAGAAACCGAGCAAGTGGCATCCCTGAGCTATCTCCGGACATACATCAGCACGCAGGAGAAACAGAAAACCAACAAGCATAAATCAACCTAAATCAGAAAAAAGAAACACTGAAAATCTACATATAGCCAGCCTACAGGTGCTCAAGAGTGCTGGCAGCTAGAAAACTTTCATTATGCCAATGACAAGGCACGCTCAAGTGGGAGCATCACTCTACTATTATATTTACACACAAAATAGTTGTGTAAGCAGTGGGTCTTCTACAGCTCCTAAAATAATCTTCCTCAGCACAACCAACGCAGCTCACGAAGGCAGCAACTTTGAGGATGGGCCTCAAACAAAATGTGGTCTTAGAGGAAAACCATGCCTCTGTGAGGGAAGCCCAGGGTACCACACTGGGGCATGGGCTGAGGCACTGCTGATTGTACTCCAAGGCTATCCTGGTGCAGGGGGTGCAGGATACAAGTTTGAGGTGGGGATAAACTGAGGTGAAGTGCAATCATTTCAGAAAATCATAGTCCAGTTTTGTGAAGTCTCCTCATCCTCCTTGCAGTACATGTCTAGCATGTGCACCCTGGATTCTGGTGAACATTTTGGAAAAAAAGAAGCAGTGGAGGAAATGCAACACATGTCTTAGGTGTTATACCTCTAGGTCCAAGCTGAAGACTGCTGATGGGACTGCAAGGGGAGAACTTTAGTTTCCCCTCACAAAGAGATGCAAGGACTCATTGGCAATACAAATATCCAGGATCTTTACCCTCACACCTAAAATATCCATATATTTTGAAGAAATAAACACAACAACTTCCCTTTCATCAGGTACTTCCTGCCTGCACCAAGGCCAAGAAGTGCAGGCAGTACAGAGCTGCAAGCAGGTGGGCTCCTGCAATATCCCACAGCCTTGGTGTGCCACTGAACACCTGAGAAGCTGCCACACCTACACGTGTAAGAGATAAACTCTTAAAATGGCACCTCAAGCTTCCAAGGAAACCTCATGTGACTTTCTCCAAGAGAAATATAAAAAGGGGCAATTTATAATATATATTTATTTATTTTATTATACTATAATATTCTGTTTCATAAGAAAAAAATGTAAAGTATTTATTGAAACTCAGGCTGGCTTTGTGGATCCATTTAATGGAACTCATGTATTTTTGGGGGTTTTAACATTGTTTATTACTCTCTGATATTTTAACATTGCAAACTCAAAAGTGGAAGGGGGATTGTCTGAAATAAGGCAACATTTTGTAAGGCTGCTGGCTTGGAAAGTGTTGCTGATGGACCAAAGTAGCCCCTTACCAGGAGCTGGGCTGCAGAAAACCTGCGGAACAGCCCACCACACTGCTCTGAACTTCGGGTGTCGAACTTGTTCCCTAAAGGGCACAAGAGATCAGGCCAAGACTGCAGCCAGCCTAAACTTATAACCCAGGTGCCAAGAGTAACAGGCTTCAAGCCAAGAGTCATGAAGAAGTGCCAAGTCAAATTTCCAGTAACCTCTCCTGGAAAGCAATGTAAAAGGCACAGAGATGTTTCCTTCTTCCCTTTTTCTCAGAGCTTTTCACAGCCCCCTTCTTCATGTACCTGATTTATCACAGCTGCCTTGTGTTTCCTGGCATCCCACTCACCTGCAGGAGGAAGTAGGGCAATAAAAGGGCAGTTACAGGGTTAGTAGGTTGTCTAGTGCACTTTGTTTGTGTCCTAGTGTAGTGGCAGGTGAGTGCGATGGGAAGTAAGAGGCTGATAGGTCTGAGGAGGTGGGTGCTTTATTTATTTCCACGTGGGCAGATAAGTACTAGTGCAGGGTAAGGAGTGTTCCCAATTCTGACCACGCTTTGCTTCTAAGCAGTGGGTCAGATCTGAGCTGTAATCCCTGAATTGTATCATATGCTCATGAAGTCTTGTTGACTTAGGGAAGGAGTAATGAGCCCACCTGGCTCATGCTGGTCTTGTGGGAAGCCACCAGCACAGGCTGCTTCCTCTCCTTCTGGCTTCCCAGAGCAAATGTGGGTCATCTGTTTTTTCCTCATACATGTACTTCAAATGGGCATCCCACATGAATCACTAAGTTGTAGTCAAAAACCCAAGTGAACTAAAATGAAAGCAAGTTGAGAATGAATAAACATGGGTTTTGCTATAAAATACTTCTTTTAAACCCCCCTAATACCTAGAAATAGCACAGTTGGTGAGTGAGGGGAAAGAGGAACTGGCTGCAGCTGTTACAATTGGGTTTTTTTCTCCATAGCCCCCTAATTGTCAAAGGAGGAAGTAATGGTTTGTCCAAACTTTTCTACCATTGCTGCTTCATTTCTTCATTGATGAGGGAAGAGGCCAGGAGAGAAGGGTTTCCCCTTGGTTTGTGGAGGGCTGGAATGGGGTAGAAAGCCCCTGGCATCCTTCTTGAGCAGGCTGTGTGGCCTTAGCCCTTGCCATTCTGTACAGTCTGCACTTACAATTTAGAGTACCTTGAGTTTTAACATGAGGTTTCTGCTAGAGTTTAGACTAAGGTTTTGGTTTTTTTTTGGTTTTTTTTGTTTTTTTAATTAAAAAAAATCTCTTGCAGAAACAGGGAGTTTAGATATGGGTAAAGAAAAGGATTTCCTGAGGAAAGAGAGAAAGAGACAATGCCAGTGATAAATCTATTCAAACCCAGGAAAATGGTAGTGATTATCAATTATTGTTTTATACAAGCTGATCTCCTGGAGTGTGGGAAAGCAGGACTTGGAGCCATGAAAGTATCTGTTTATATGTGAGTTTGTAGTTTCTTTTAATTTTAGCTGAATGTAGAAATTTTATGAGCTTTTAGAATTTTCTGATTATGAGCATGATAGGTCCAGCAGCTGGGTGAGGGATGCAATGGTTTACAAGTAAATTTCTATACAAGATTTATTTTTCATTCATATTAGAATGAGAACATGATATCCAGTCACAGAACACTTAAAACCAATAGGTGTACATACCTTCATGCTCTCCAAAGCCACCTACTAAGATGCAGTACCATAAAATTCTGTGTGCTACTGCTGTGGTGTTTGGTTTCGCGTAGCAATGAAATTAATGCAAGAATACAGACTATGGAAAATTAAGTGGCTGATAGGTATGGGGAAAAAACAAGAATATTAAATAGATACAAACCGTATTTTGTGGAATAAACAAAGGTATGACTGATGGAATCAGAAGTTTTGGCTATGAATGATGAACATCCTAACTGCTGTTATGAGATTTCTTTGTAATTAGTTTGTGCTTGTCTGTCCTGTTACTTCTGTTAACAACTTGTAAGAATTCTTTGGAGGTTATATTTCAAATCAGTTTACACAGATACCTAGTATTTGTTTAATAAATGGGTGGGTTTGATGCCCAACACCTTTTGCTTGCTGTGGCCCTGCATGGCTGTAGGTGGAGGTGGTAGGTGAAATTGGTGTGGAGCTTGAAATAAGAAATAGAAATAAAACTGGTAGGATGCAAGCAAATTTAAGTGAAATGGATTACTTTATTTTTCTGCTCCAATACAAGTGATATGAAGAGATTAACTTTGTAAGTAAATGGCAGCAGATCACACTTTTAAAATAAATTCTACAGGAATGTTCTGAGCTATTACCACCACCACAAAAACATAAAAATAAAAAAGAAACAAACAAAAAAGCCCAGGATTTTTGCCTGCTTGGATGCTGGGCAGTTGTTAGTCTCACCCAACTCACCTGTGACCACTATGTGCTACTGCATTTTGTCCAGTCTCAGGACAAGTAGTGTTGATGCAGGGTATAATTTCTCCTAACTGATGGAAAAAGGGCAAGAGGGAATGCCACCTTCCTGCTTGCCTCTCACTTAGATAAAACTGGTTCTAGGTTATGTGTCTCCCTTTATAAAGCAAATGTAGCCTGCATCTCTCAGCTTTGGGATCCTTTGACCCTGACATTAGCCAGTTTGGGTTAAGATTTTAACTCATGTAAGCGTACTTTTAAACAGTTGAGATAGATAAATAAAGGTTTTTCAGGCTGCATAAATGTCCATGCTTCTGTTTTGGTATGCCAGGCTATTTCAGGGGTATATTGTGTTGGTATTTTTCTCTGCCTAGACACTGGGTTCCAGGTTCTAACAGAGCAGTGAGATGCAAGCAAATTTTCCCCAACAGCTCTGGCTGAAGATGTGACTTTGAAAAATAGCTGAAATGTTTTTCTTAGATATTTTATAGGCACTGGCTGAAATAGGAAGAATATTCTTCTTCTGAAACCAGTGCTGGCAGAGGTATGGGACTAAATTTGTTCAGTGAAAAGAAATTTTGTTTTGGTTATAGACCTTTGAAAGCATCACTCATCAATTCTCTGTTGTGTGACTGTGGGGGAATGATTCATCTAATCACCACACCAGTAAACTTTCTTATTAAATCAGACCTGGAAGAAAATATAACCCATTGTTTTTCATTCAGTTTTCAGCACTGAGCCCCTGGAAATCAGCTGAAACAAAAGAATTGCACTAATTGATTGCATTTTTCTCTTTTATAAATGAGACTATCAAGCCAGGCAGATAGATACAAATCAAGTGTATTTTTGTTTTCACTCTCAGTACACCAGAAATTGCTCATGTTTTTGGAAGCCATACAAATGGCCTTCTCATAGCTCTGCTGCCTTCATCTTTGGACATATAAAGCTATGGTGAAAGGAGCACTGAATACTAGTCCAACTCTTTGTGGATGGGCTCTGTTGTAGTCTGTTCAACTTTGAGAAAAGCTACCTGAAATTTCTGGAAAGCCTGAGAGGATCCTCAGTCTAGGATCCCTATACAGTACAGAGTTTTAAATTCCCTAATGTGTCAGAAGCTGTGGTCCTTAAACACCCTAAGGAAACAGCAGCTTTGCCTAGTAAAAGAGCACATGAAATTGTACATGACAGACTAGGATGAAATCCTTGCAGAAAAAAAAGCCCTACTTCTTAAAAAAAAAAAAAAGGGCAAAAAAAAAACCCCAATTTTTTTTCCCCCATCAGAATATTCTAGTTGATATTATCCTTTAGGTAACTTACAGAAGGCCTGCGTCTCATCCTAAACACCCAGGCTTATATTTCAGTTTAAATAAATCAATTTGCCTTGAGCCTTCCTTGTTTACAGGAATGTAGCTACTTTCATAAAGGAGATTGCTTGTGAGTTGTGGCAAAGCACTGACACCTGCTGGTATCTCCACACTGCTCGCCTGATGGAGAATCATATACTCTTGTTTGCGACTCCTCTGTGTCAGATCCAAGGGAGGAAAGAGGGCCCCAGTGTTGTCACCCAGCATGGTGTCTGGTAAGCCTCAGAGGCAGTGACCCACAGGCTGCACTTCCCTGCCCACCATCCCTTTCCTGCCAAAGAGAAAGGGAGCAGGGTCTGTCGGGGCCTGTGTCCCCTTGTTTCTTTCCTCTCCATTAGACACCTCCATACATACCAAGAAGATTGCAAATTCACACCTTGAGAGTTGCAAATACTTTCAATAGCTCGTAGCAGAGACTGGTGGGATGGGATGAACAAGGGACATCACCAGGCTTTGCTGATGGAGAGAAAGAAAATCAAAGAAAGTACAAAGTGGCCCTTGTTCTGTTTCACCTCTGGCAACCAGTGTTGATGAATGACTGACAATGGTGCTGCTGACTGGCCACTGAAGAGCACTGAAAAAAGAAGACAAAATTTTCTGTAGTCCCCTTAGGCATCCCAGCTGCCCTCTGAGGGAAGCGGGGAAAGGGATGAGCTTTCCTGGGCAATTGCTTTGCCCCACAGTGATCTTCCCCCTGCTCTTCTGGGCTGAAATCTGCCACCTTCTGCTCTGTGGAGGCTGCCAGCGAGTGGAACCAGCAATGGGTGAGTGGAGCACCCTTTCTTCACCCCAGCTTAACTCTGGAGCACCACCACCTTTCCTAGCAAACTGAGAGACACGGATATTATGTTCACTGAAATACACAACTTGGTGACTGGAAGAGTACCTAGTGAGCTGGGCATGAGTCAGCAGCAGCCAAATTGGGTAAGATTTGGTCACAAAGAGCACAGGGCACTTTGCTCGCAAGCCATATGATCTACCTGTATATTCCCTTTCTTTGTTGTCTTACTGAACTCCTCAACACAGGGGATGGAGCAGGTTTGCATTCCCAGTGTACATGTCCAGGTAGCACACACTTCTTTGGGGAGAGGCTGGAGCAGGGCATATCCCTCTGCAGCCCTTTGTGCTGCCTCCTGGCTGCAGGGAGCCCTAGGCTGCTCTGCCTCCCCACAGCCCAGCAGGTGCTGGCAAGAGGGAAGCAGGGGTGCTCTCGGGGCTGAGAGCTGTTTTTGCTGGGTGGTTGCTGTGCTTGCTACAGAGCCTGCCTGCCCTCTGTTCCCATACTGCCTTCCTCTTCTCCATGGAATTGTACAGCAAAGGATAATGATGTGACACACCTGTGACAACAGGGTGTCTGAGGTCTGCTGGTGTGCCACATGACCCCATGGTGAAGTTCCTTATTCCAGTGCTCCACAAGATGAGAACAATGTGACTGGATGTTTCAAGGCACTATGGCCTTCCCTAAGTCAATTGCTTTTTCTCCTGCCTTGATTTGGGGGTTTGCTTTGTTCCTAGCTTTGAAGGAACCCATCCAATCTGATATCATCATTGTAGCTGCCCTTGGGGGAGAGGCAAATTTTCATTGTAACTTCTTGCCCTCAATGGATGTTTTGCAAGCTACTTGGCAGAAGAGAAATGGGGCTTCCTTCCATAACATGGCCACCTACAGCCCAATACACAGGCTGAGGCTGATAAGGTCATTTCAGAAGAAGGTGTCTTTCACTAGAGCAACCCCAAAGGCCTCAGCTATCATCCTCCAAAATCTCACACTTGAGGATGACTCTTATTACAGATGCATTTTCAATGTGCTCCGTCATGGCTCCCTCAGCAAAGACATACGCCTCAACATCCAAAGTAAGTTTTCCACTAACACCTTCTCTCTTTCGGGCACTCAGTTTGGGTCTGATGTACTCAGAAGGTACATCACCACACTATCCACCACACGGAGATTTTCAATGCAGCAGCATCTCCTTGGTAGATAGTGTCCAGATTGCCATACGGAGATTTTCAATGCAGCAGCATCTCCTTGGTAGATAGTGTCCAGATTGCCATACCAGAATTTTTACCTAACCGTCCTTTTGATTGAACAGTATATAATAGGAATATTTATCAATTGACCTTATAAAAACTGTAGAATTACTGTACTGTGTGTGGTTTTCACCATATTGTGTACCTGAAGGCTTTCAAATAAAGATTGGCTTTTATATTCACTTCAACTTTTTTTTGGAAGATCCTTTCTATTTTCTAGGCATCACTTTCCTCGGGGGAAGTGAAAGCCTTGTACAGAGAGAGAAACCCACCCAGCTTTGACTGTAAACTCACCAGAGTACAAAAAGCATCTTCTCTTTTTGCTACCAGCAATCTCTGAGCTCAGAGTGGAATTTTGTTCCCTCTTGCCCGTTGAAAGTCTCCTCACAGCAGTGTGCTCAGCAACAGGAAAGCCTGCCCCCAGCATCACATGGCTGGATGACAGAGCCCTGGAGGAGAGGCCTCAAATACACCACATCCAGAACATCAACGGAACAGTAACAGTGGCGAGCAGACTTACCTTCTCTGCCAGCCACCTCCATGCCTTGTTCTGCCTCCTCGACCACCCACAAGAAGAAAAACAAAGGCACTCCACCTGTAAAAAGGAAGGGAGGGTGGGCTGCAGTTGTGTGGAGATGTGTAACATGTGAGGAGCTCTTAGGGAAGCATGTAAAATTGTGAGAGGGCAGTTTGTACTTACACAGGTCTTGCTAGACAACATTCTGTGAGGTCAGATCTCATGCTGGATGAAGATTTCAGGATTTGAAACCTTCCAGAAGATTCTTCCCTGTGGTGCCTTTGTGTGTATGGGGGGGATATATAGATGGAATATGCGTGCATATATAGATGGAATAAATATCTACATTTGTGCATACACAGTATGTCTACACTTCTACAGAACAATTTATGTAGAGCAGCAGTACACACATCTGGGGGATACCAAACAGAGCAGGCTCCTGGCAGACAAATGCTGCAGAAAAACGTTTCACATAGAATATCTCACTGGAGCATATGTGTCAGGAAGATTGGGACACCTCTCTTGTGATAAACCATATTTCAGAAAAAGAAACACAAATAGATCAAAAGTTCTGCGTTTTGACACAACCTGATACCAGAGAAGCATGAGACATTATCAGTATTTATTTAAAATCATTAAATAATCCTTCATCTTTGGTACAGTTATACTGCTACACCGTTCCTTTCTCTCCTTCAAAGAATAAATGAGCACAAAATTCTGAATGCTGCAGTCTTGGTCCAAGATCCTGGAAGAGGACCACTTCATGTCCATACTGGCATCACTTCATGTTCTGTGTGAACTTACTGATTTCTTTTTGTAGATGTTCAGAAGAACAGTCATCATCACATTGATATTAACAGCTGTGTTGTTCTTACCGATCTTGATATATTGTGTCACGAGACTAAATAACTGCAGAAGGAACAAGTAATAATAGTTTCCCTTTTCTTGCAAATGAAGTGCCTTGCCTCTGTTCACCTTGCAATTTGCCTTTCTCTTTCTTCTTGGTATTTTTATATATCTCTTCTGGAAACCCACCCAACTAGTAACAGCATCTTTAAAATAGCACAATTCACTCTAAATGACAAGGGGTATACTAGGCATCCTGTGACTAATTGATGGTGTGGTTTTTTTTTTTCCCAGGCAGAAGACACACGGTACACCCAGAACTCCTGGAAAGACAGGCTTACAGCAAGACCTAGGTGAGAGAGCCTCTCTGAGCCTGCACACATCAAAAGACCCACACATTCCTTACCCAAAGGAGGTAACACAAACACCCAAGGCTTCTAGTGATTATTCACATCCTCCATTAGGGGTCTCTGTCCTGTCGTGTTTTTGCTGCATGGGACAGCCACACTGGGTGGATGACACAACATGTGTCCCATGTGTCCCTCTAGCAACGATCAGGAAAAACTGCCTAATGTTTTGCACTGCTGTCCTGGAGGGTGCAGCAGAAAAGTTAGTCAAAGTTATTTAGGTGCAAAGGCATGGAAGAGGCACTGGAAATGTCCAGGAGGACAGTTGAGATGTCCCTTCTGGACAAGGCCAGGGAGCCCTACAGAGCTCAGGTGCTGTAAAGAGCAGCTTCACACAGAAGTTTCCTCACAAGGGTCTGCCCTGCCCTCCTCCTGGTGCAGACTCAAAGGTGCTTCAGAGGGCTGCTGGCATCCACAGACAAAACAAGTAATTGGTCACAAAGAGGAATCTCTCCCACTAGACACTCTGCTCTGACCTCCCGTATGTTCCCTGTTTTCCGTGTAAGCTTGTGGTGCTCCCGTGCTGTAACTGGGAACCTGTTGTGGTTTGACACTTGCCAAATGCCAGGCTTATCATCTCATGCTACAATTGGGCAAAGGTGAGGGAAAAAAATTAACAAAGGTCCCATGAGTCAAGATAAGGACTGGGAGAAAACAGGTTCAAGTTAAAAAGTATAAGGTAAATTTATTATTAACAGAGTCAGAGAAGGATAATGAGAAGTAAAATAAGCCTTTGTAAAAGCCTACCTTTTTCCCCTCCAGCCCCTCCCTCTTTCCCACTGACAGCACAGGGAAACAGGGTCATGGGAGTTTTGGTTTGTCATCTAAGCTCTTTTTCTGTTTGCTCAGGGAGATCTATCCCATGGAATCTCTCCCATGGGGGACAGTTCTCTGGGAATTTCTCCATCATGGCTGCAATCTCACAAGCAGAAGCCCAGCCAAAACTGCTGCAATGTGAGTCCTTCCCACAGGAAGGACTGTGAAAAATGTCTATTTTATGATTGGCTTTTTGCAAATACTAAAATGAGTATTATATGTGTTATGTTAGAAAGTAATGCTGTAATTTTCTTAAGTAGTGTGTTAAATATAGTTTTAGGTTATAACATAATGTTAAAATAGAAACTATGCTATGTAAGATACTTTTTAAAGAGAGTACTCACACCAAGATAGCAGCCACAGGACACCTAAATCTTTCAGAGAAAAAGAATTTATCGAGTTCTTATCAAGTTCTTCCTGCCTTGCTCAGCCCTGAAGATGCTGTTAGGATTCAGAGGAAGAAGCTGACACTGACCAAACAGAATCCTTTATTTGAATGGAATTTATGCATCCTGTATGAGATGTATGAATATGCAACAGGCGATTGCCTTTAAGGGTTAATCCTCTGTTAATGTGTGTCTTTTTTCGGTTTTATTTTGCCCAGAAAGAGGTACCCAGACTGTCTGTAACTCTTTGTTTTTATTGTCTCATATTGTCGTAAATCCTAATTGTCCAAATTTTTATTACTCTAATTATATTACTATTTTTATAACCATTTTATTACTATTAAACTTTTAAAATTTTAAAAACAAGTGATTGGTGTTTTCCACTGGACAGTCCTCCCAAAACTGCTGTGGTGTGAATCACTCACCCACAGGACGCCGTACTCTAAGGATAGGCTGCTCTAGTTTGGCAACAAGAGCCCTCTTTCTCTATCTCTGGAAACAAGTGCTCTCTCTCTCCATTCAGGTTCCCACTGGATCACAGCTTCCTCTAGCATCCAACCGCTCCAGCGTGAGCACTCCTCCCACGGGCTGCGAGTGGATCTCTGCATCCATGGTGGACCCCACGGGCTGCAGGGGGACAGTTTGTTTCACCATAGTCCTCGCCACATCCTGTAGAAGAATCTCGGCTTCCTCCCCATCTTTTTTCCACTGACCTTAGTGCTGCCATGTTTTTTTCTCTCACATGTCCTCACTTCCTCCTCTTCTCTGACTGGAAGAAACACTGCTACCAATAGGCACCATTGCCAATAAGTTCCACCAATTCAAAGATTCCTACTGGATCCTGCAGTGTCAAGAGATCAATTTCATCTAGGTTCCATGTCAGGGAGTCACTCACCATGTTTTCACCGCCAGCCATGCAGCTCCGCCACCATCACGCAGGCAGCAGCGGTTGCCATGGCACTGGCGCTATTTAACGCCTTTCTTCATGTGGGGTGCTGGGAAAGGGAACCTGCCATCACCACCCCTGCCCTTCGGTGGCCAGGCAGGCAAGGCTTGCTGCAGGCCGGACCGAGATGGAGACAACTGTGGCTTTTTTATAAGGTTTTAATAAACCTTTCCAAATTTTTGGAAGTGAGTAGCATTTCTCACAGTCCCCTGGTCTGTGATTTGACAGATATTGATAGCCAAAGAGTCAGTGGTAGATTCCTCCTTGCTCTTTTGGTGCTGTTTGCCCAATTCTTTCCAATATTATCTTATCATACAGATATTTTTGCGTTTTTACAAGTACTTTCAATTAATATTAGCCATTTCACTATGGTTAGTTAGTTACAAAAATAAGGCATTAGTTATTATTTCACAACTACAATTACTTCCACAAAAGTTAATGTTATAATATACAGCACAAAGACTCTATTTTAATATTTTGCGAAAGCCTAAACTATATTTTATCACACTAAAATATACAATCTACGCAGGGATTATGGCAACCATAAAAGTCTGACAAATTATACTATGTTAAAAGCAGTTAAAAAGAGTTTACAAACTCTACTATATCAAAATATTTTGTAAAAGCCAATATATAATAACGAAAGCCAACAATTACACGTTTTTTTTATAACACTAGGGATATTGTGTGAGAAGTTTTGGGCTCTGCCCGAGACTTCACTGGGGGGGGCGGGTCCGCCCCCCCTTTCTGCCATTTCTGCGGAGCAGAGGCAGCGGTCGCGCGGTGCCGTGGGACATTCGTGGCGCTGTAGGACAGTTGTGCATTCGGCTCCAGGACATTGCTACGCTGCAATTTGGCACTACGGTTGAATCTGCCTGCTTCCCCTGCTTCTTCCAGCTGCTCCTTGGCAGTGGTGATATCGAATTCTGCCCCTCAGCTTGCAAAAGGAGCAATTTCCTTCCTTCCCTCCTGGAGCGGAATGAGGGGATCATGGTATGCTCTCTGTCTCGTGCCCTGCCGGCCATGGTCATAACTACACCAGAGGGGAAACACGGCACTCAGCAGTTGTGAAACTTCTGTTTCTGTGGTGTAGTCTGTTCTGCTGTCTTACACAACTACACATATGCATATTTTCCAGTAAAGAACTGTTACTTCCTTTCCTGTATTTTTGCCTCAAAGCCCTGTAATTTCTAAGTTACAATAATTTTGAAGGCGGGATCATCTTTGTATTCCAGGAAGGTTCCCACCTTCCTTGGCAGACATTTGTCTTTTAAACCAAGACACTGTGTCACCAAAAGCTGGGAAATAAATTCTACAAGCAGTATGCTAGGTTACATAGCCAACAATAATTAATTCCTAATAACAACAAATCATAATATCATTATAAACATCAGTTTATTCATAATAATATAACTTGTTTGGTAACAAATTGCCCCTTTGAGACTTTAATATAATTTCTTCAAATTTTCATATCCACTTATTATATTGGCCTAGTCTATACAGCAGTATGTATTGCAACAAGTGATCAAGAGCATGAGTTAAAAATAGCACAATAAGTACAAAGAGTTGTTTTAACCATCATAAGTTGGGGAGCCACAAATCTACTTCTTGCACCTTCACACAAGTATTGATGGTTAGCAGCACTTGATACGGTCCCTTCCACTTTTCTTGGAGAGGCTCGTCACTCCAGGTTTCGAGGTAGTCTCCTGGTTGGTATGGATGAGCTGTGATGTCCAGTGTCATGGATGCTGCCAGCACAATGTATCTGTGGAGAGAAGACAACACCTGCCTGTGGGGGCCTGAATATATGTATGTGGGGGCCTGAATATATGTATTGTTATGGAGAGAGTCCCTGTTAAGATCTATGTATTGTAGGATCTATGTATTAAATAAGTGAGTCCTTATGGAGAGAGTCCCTGTAAGATCTGTGTGGGTCCTAGTTACTCCAAACGAGCTACAGCTGCAAAGTCCTTAGTTGGGCAGCAGCTGTAGCTTGTGAAGGTAACTGGAATAAATAGGGGTGGGTCGAGAGCCCAGGAGGAGCCCCTGCGAAGACACATGAAGGACTGTGCTGCAGAGAAGAACAGTTTGGTACAGCTTGGGACTTGAGAAATATGAAATATAACAAGAATACAACACCTGCCTGTGGGATTGAATATATTCTATCAGACTCTGGTTTATTCTTCCTACTTTCCCACTAAACTGAGGTCTCCATGGAGTGCGGAAGCCTCACTTTACCCCTAACATTTTTGCTAGGCTTTTGCTATTTCAGCAATGATGTGGACCTCTGTCTGGTGACATTCCCATTCATACTGCAAACCTTGGGACAATTTCCTTCACCAAATCTTTACTAGCTTTGTTAGCGCACTAAGAAGAAGCTTCTGGCCATCCTGAAAAAGTATCTACCAGTACCAATAAATACCTGTGGCCTTTTTACCATGGCAGCTCAGAAAAACCTGTTTGCCAATAGTCTCCTGGACAACTTCTTAACAGTCACAGGTGTGTGTGTGTAGGCTATCTAATTTGATGTGCCTTGTTCTTTAAGTGTTTGGCACTTTTTAACAATGCTTTTTATTATACCAGTCATTCTTATGTTCAAAACCTGAGATTTCATTGCTTCTACCATAAACTCTATTCCTCAGGGAGTTACCATGTGTCCTTCTCCTGAGATTTTCTTCATAAGGTGTTGGGGAATCACGATTTGTTTGCTGGATGTAATCCACCATCCTTCAGGACTCTTGTCAGTATCTAACTATTCTGCCAATTTCTCATTCTTAGCCTGGTAATCAGAAGCCTGCTTGTCCAAATGCTGTTATTTCTCAGGTAAGACCAAAAGGACATCCTCACCAGCAGCCTTCTTGGCTCCTTTGTCAACCAGGCAATTTCCAGTATTTACTGGGGTCTTCTTGACTTATGAGCTTTACAAAGCATTGATGCCACCTCTCAAGGAGCTGCACCCCCTCTAACAATCACTGTGTTATTTGTCTATGTTTCACAAGGGATGCCTGGGAAATTAACAGCCCTCTCTTTCCAAATAGCTCCATGGGCATGGACCACGCCAAAAGCAAATTTTAAGGCTGTCCATGTATTTACAATCTTATTCTGTGAGAGCTCCAATGGTTTTGTCAATGAAATCAGTTCTGCTTTCTGAGCCAATGTGTTGGGGGTTTTAGCTTTGGCTTCTAGTAACTCATGCTGAGTTACGACTGAGTAACTTGGCTTTTCGGACTACGTTTTTCACAAAGCTGCTCCTGTCCACAAGGAGTTCCCAATCCATGTCTTTCAAGTTCTTTATGTCGTCTCAACAACAGTACGCCTGTTCAGTGCTCTGCAAACAACCATGGGCCAGATCTTTTCATAATGGGTTAGCTGTTAAGAACACTGCTGGATTCAAGTTAGTGACTTTTAACTCCAGGTTAGTTACTTTTAACTCCACGTCATCTTGTTCTAGCAGTACTGTCTGGTATGTTAACATTCTGCTTGGTGATGACTAGTGTCCTTCTTTTTGTTCCAACACCACTACAACTGTACAAGACACAAAAACAGTCAGTTGCTGCCCCATGGTTATTTTATTTTTTTCCTTCTTGGATTTGGAGGACAGCTGCCGCTACTGTCGTGAGGCAGGGTGACCATCCTTTGTTCTTCTAGGATTCCAGATGTTGTGTCAATACCCCCAATGCCAAATGGAATTTTTCCTGCATAAATAGTTCAAAAGGTTTACCAAGTCCAGTAATCCCAGTGCAGGAGCAGCCAATAGAGCATGCTTCATTTACTGAAAGGCTTTGCTGCATTCAGGCTCAGTTCTTTTTTAGAAAGGGGCTCAGCATTTTAACAGAGAGCCTCCTTTCTTTCCTGGTGTTGACTCCTTTGCCCATATGGAACAGCAAATCTCCTAAACTGCAAGTACCCTGCTAGTTACAAGGTGAAACCTTTCCACAGGACAGTTCACCTGAGCTGGCACAGGCCTCTGCAGTGCTGCACCAATCCCTCAGCCTCAGGACAAACCCAACCAGCTCATACTAACAGAGGAGCCTGCAGCCAGAAACTTGATTTTTTTTTCTTTTTCAAGCATAATTTGTGCATTTAATTTAGTCAACACGTCTCTTTCTAGTATTGGTATGGGACATTCAGGTATATAGGGAAATTGATAGGCTAACATCAATTTATCAATTCCAAATTTTAATGCTCAAAGAAAGGCCAATTTTCCTTCTGCTCTGTCACACCAACATGAATTGTTCTGACTAAATTTTCCTTTAGGCATATTTAAGACTGAATACACCACTCCAGTGTATACTAAGAAATTCTATTTGTCATTCCCAGTGTTAATATAATCCCCACAGGTTTAGCTGGGGATGACATCTCCAGTAACCATCACACATCTTCTACCAGTGGGAGCCTTCCAGCCTGATCAGGAGATTTGGGTGAAGTCCAGGGTCCACCAGCTTGTGTTTGTCCCTTTCCCCACAGATTTTCCCATGGCCCTTCTCTTAACAAAATAGCACACAGACCTCTGTACAACTATGCCTGTAATTCCTTCTCTGCCTCTCTCCCATGGTGCCACCATTTCCCCACCCCCTACCCCGCAACTGGGCTTTGTTCTGCTAACACAGCTTTCGCTCCTAATTATTGTACATGTTCCATGCTGCTTCTAACAACTTACTCAGATCCCTAGGAATAACATATCCAATCACCACATAGCTTCACAACTTTCTCTGGGTCTTCCCTACAAGTTTGTGCTATAGGACTAAACCCTTCATGAGTTTCCAAACCCAAAATCCTTTTGTCTACCCGTCCATCATTTATCATTATATTAACTTGAACATTTATGCCTCTTCTGCCTGCAGCTGGAGGAAAGTCCCCAGCTGCAACCTTATCTATTCAGTTAGCCCCTCTTGTCCCCTTGTGGCCTGTCATGGGTCCTCATGGCCCTTCTCTTCCGCAACCATACTTTATACAGCAGCAGCCATATAAAAAACACATTGTATTGGAAAAAGCATTTCCCAATACTACAAGCCTAGGCTCTTTTCTTGCTTTGTCTCTAAAGCTAAAATCACTTAAGGACCCCTTAATAACAGGTATAATAACACTGTGTGTGTGTGTGTGTGTGTGTGTGTGTGTGTGTGTGTGCGTGCGCACACGTAAAACAAATCTACATACAACACCTTAACAATTATGCATTCCTCAACTCCTACCACCTGCTGCAGCAGGAATTGTACTACCTGTGTGCCCCCCTACCACGCTTGTCTGCCCTGTTATGGACTAAAATTTTCACTACCATGATCACCTTCTTCTTCCAATTCCACACCCACTCCATGCCTTTGTTTCCCCTTTGTGCTCCTATTCCTCAATCCAGTCTCCCTTTATACATGGATAAATTGACACTGAAATGGACTCCAGAAATTTTTTGTGCTCTTATCCCCACCCACATGGCTAACTGTCCCTACTGAGAAATCTTGTGCAGTTTGCACTGGAGAAATTGGCAGGACCTCAAACTTTAAACAATTTACACTTTCCTTGTTTAATAGAAGTAAGCTTGAGAGAGAGAAATGTGGTTTGATTATGATCATGTGGTTGAATCACCAGCAAAATGACAGCTGGTGGCAGATCCTCTGAACCAGGTTAGGCTCCTATTAGACCCATATGAGCATTTGCAACTTCAAGATGCACTGCCTGAGCATGATGATTAAGGGGGATATGTTAATTGATGTGAGCAGAGCCAGAAGGGAGTATATCAGAACATCAGCAGTGCAAATGTTCTGATATACACTTCCACAAGACAGTACATCCTGTAAAACCTACTGTGTTTGGTTTTACTGGAATCAATGTCACTGACTCCATTCACCCATTTATTTTCCTTTTCCCTGTTAAATAATGACAACTTGGATCTGCTGTATCATATATTTGCCTTAAGTCTGTACAGGTTTTGCTGGCTAGTGGTTCAAATGGTTCTGCTTATAAGAGGTCAGTAGTCCAGAAGTCAAGGGAAGAATGACGAAATATATTAATTGTGGAATGTGTCCACCCAGAAGGCAGAGGAAAGAATGAAGAATAAATCTCATTCGTGACAGAAGGAATTTTAAATTGCCTCTTCCACCAGCATACAGGGTGTATTACAGCTAAATAAATAAGAAAAAATGAACAAAGACCTCTTTGAATTTTTGGACAAGAGCTCTCTACTTACTGTCTTTCTCACTAACTTCAAAGCATTTATAATAGCAGAGAGTCTATGTCACCTTGGCTACCACCAGCTCCAGGTACAGATTCTTTGTACGTAACGTACAAAAACCTTGTAAAGATTGCTGAGCGGAGTCAGGTTCCTGTAAAAAGAAACAGTTGACATTAGAACACAGAATAAGGCAGAAGGGAATTTTTGTGCCTTGTTCTTCTCTAAATATAATTTGAATCTTCCACTATTGCTGGTTTATCTGGAGTATTTTTCATTTCCTTCTGTCTGCCCTGAGGTTACCTCTGGTCTTTGCCTACGATTTCAGGATCATCCCTTCCTTGCTCAACTTTAATTTATTCCCTCTCTTCCAAAGGAGCAGCCCCCTTGTTTTCTGGACCCTTTCATCATTTTTTTCTTTCTTCTCTACATTTCTCCAGCCCACTGAATGAGTAATAACATTTGCCTAAACACAGACATTTTCCACCTCAATAGATGTGAGTTACTATAATATATCATTCAAATTCCCCCAAAGTCCCCTTTATTTTCATTAAATAAGAGCAGGAAGATATCACTGGGATTTCCCTCCTTTTGTTGCTTTGATGGAACAGGGCACTTCTGGACAAATTTATTTTAAGCTGTGCAATGCGCAGTTAACTGGACTTCCCTCTAAAATCCCCTCAGCTAGAGTGAAGGCACGTGAGCACAGGAAACTTGCTAATGCATTTTTCTCATTAAAACAAAAAGAGTGTGAAGTGTGTAGATACATCAGTCTCAAACAACTGGTTTAGTTGCTGGCCTGTTTTAGAGGGACCAAAAAGGGCAAGGCTGGCGGAGTGAAATTTAAGTGATTTAAGACATAGTGATTTATCCTTGGAGGTAGAAAGAAAGGTAGAAATAAAGGTAGTGGTAAAGTTGAAATTTTGTTGAAAAGCCAAGGGGCTTTGGTCAGTTAGTTGGCAGAGGGAAAAGGTTGCACTAAATCCAGCACAGTTGTGGGGAAGGTGTCTCCAAGTACAGCTCTACGCATCTGGAAGAAACACTGCCCTGATCTCCAGACCCCAGCCAAAAGTTGGGCCAAATCTGTTGGGGACAGCAGAAGCTTTCTATTTCTACGGGTCAAAAGGCACTCCTTCGTGCACCAAGGTACTGAGAGCAGCAGGACAGGTGATGTTAATACATGGTGAGCCCAGGGTGACCCAGGAAAGCTGCAAACATCACCTTCTTCCTTAAGACAGTTTAGTAGCATTGCTCATAATATTCACGTGTCTTAAATAAGAATGAGTTTCTAGGTTTATGTAGGCATCTTTGTCCATTAACTTAGGTAAGAGGCTGAAATTGTGGTGTTTGATTTTTCCTGTGAGCAATGATGGCTTAAAATAGTCTGGCAAGATAAATATTGCAAGTGGTGTGAACAGTGTATGAACGTGTGCATGTGTATGAAAGCATCTGAAGAAAGAGCAGGCACTGAATGTCCTGTATTGATCACTGAGAATGCTGTTTCTAATTAATCAGATTGAGAAATGTGTTGTTTCTGCCAAGCCTGCAACAAGGCCTAATAAGTTATCCCTGTTGTAGTTTTATCAGCGGAAGATCCTAATCTAACAACACAAAAATAGCACAGAGATTGTCCACTATCCCTCCTGCTGCGCCTTTTCCTCCCCACCCAACAGGAAGGTAGCAGCGAAAGCAAAAGACCACTCCCAGTTACATATGCGATATAGCCTAAAATAATTTGTTACTGGGCTGTTATGAATAACCTTGAGGGAAAGGTTAGCGCTGGATGGGACACCAGCTCAGCTCTGGAACAAGGACCGCGATGCGGTCTGGGAGCTTCCGCCTCCACGGGATTTATGTTATCTTTCTCCGTGTTTCCACGTACTTGGCTGTGAGCAGCCATGCCTGTCGCTTCCTTCCCCGGACGCATTCCTACGTCCGAGGAGGGTTTCGGGCGGAGATGAGCAGTGAGTGCCGGGTGCGCGTCAGCCTGACAGCGCCGGCGGGAGGGGGACCCTGCCGTGGGGACGAAAGGCCGGACGCACTGCCCGCGTGCCGCGTCTCCTTCCTCCATCCTCCTCCCTTCCTACTCGGGAGGGGCCTCCAGCTGCTGGGCTCAGTCGGCAGCTGCCTTCGAAAACCTCTGTGATGCTAACAGCGGGCAAGTTACTTTGAAGTTAAGGGAAACTCCCAGACAGTAGTGGGGGGCGGTTTGTCCAGGGAGCGGCGCAGACCGTGGCTCAGGAGCCCTCCGAGGTGCGGTTTTGGAAGACGCAGTAAAGGATTTGCGCTATGCTTGCCCCAATCTTTAACGGTTTTTTTTTGGTTGGTTTTTTTTTTTTTTTTTTTTTTTTTTTTTTCTTTTCTCTTTTTCTTCTTTTTCTGTTCGTTTTGGTTTGTGTTTTCTCACTCTCTACAGCACCCGTGACTGGAGTTGTGACCTAAAGGGACTTCTTTCTGTGCGTGGTATAGCTACACGGTATAGCCTCGTTCCTCACTGTGTGAATTCTTGTTGCTACCCCAGGTGTGTGCAATGGTGCATTAAGGGCTTTAATGGGTACTAAAGCAGTGAAGCAAAGGATTGTTATTGAAAACTCTGCTTACCTGCAGGCGTGGTACATCTTCCCGTGCTTTATAAAGAAGCTCTGTGACTCGCAAGTTTCTGCTTGCTATGCTGGCCCTTGATTTCTCCATGCTTAGGGGAATATTTGAATTTCTTATAGCCGTGCTCAAATATCTGATTACACAAACTTTTTTCATTGGGCTCGTTGCTGATATGTTCTTGTTTGCTGATTCTACATGTAACATCTTGGTCTCTATTTGTTCTTGGTAACTGGAGAGTTATATGAGGAGTTGTTTTAGCGTAGTGTGTTTAAAATTTAAATGCAGGCTACTGGTTGTGAGTGTACGCAGTATGTACACAAGTTCTTGGCAATTTGTTTTTAAATACTTTTTTCTTTGTCTTATTTATTGATTTATTTACCAGCCCTTCTTTTTTAACCTGTATAATATAGAAAATGCTTGTCAGCTGACTGTCTCTTTTATTTTTTGAATGTTGTGAAAATCTTTAAAAGGTTTAAATTCTTGACAGAAGATGGTCCCAGGATGCTTCAGCTAGTTTTGCAGGCATTGACAAAAAAAAACTCAGGAGTGGGTAGAGTGTGTTACAGAAGTATGTTTTGCAAAATTGTGTTTCCTCTTGACTATAACACCAACTTCAGTTCCAGGCAGGTCTACAATTCAGTTGAAGGAAACAGGGCAATAAAACTTATCAAGTCTTGCTGTCTGACCCTCGAACTAGATTCTTTTTCACATGAAAAATCTACTGTTAATTCTTGCACCCTGAATGTACAATATCACCAGAGGATGATCTGTCATCTCTGTTTTTCTTTAGGTGAAGCAGATTTTCTCTTCCAAAATGACTTTACAAGCTCTGGTTTTGTGTTTGGCATATTCTGGGCTTGGAAAGGCAAATGGTAAGTTGAATTTCCTGAAATCTGCTTGAAATTGTTTGGGGAACTGGTTTCAGGTTTCTGAGGCTTCAGCAGAGTAAGAGACAAAACTAGGTGAAATACAGATTGCTGGTGCTGCTTGACTTACGTTCTTACATAGATGAGATAGAGACATGGAGCTGGTAGTTGTGACACAAATCCTCCTGGAGCAGCATTTAGAAATGAGAAGGACAAGAAACATCCCATATTGACAGTGACACTGGACACCATCGTTAACCTGAGTTGACAGCTTCCAAGAGTGGGGCATCCGAAAAGGACTTCCTTCCCTCCATCTCAAATGCACTGTGAACTCTGAAACTACAGTTCAGAAAGTCTTTTAAAGGCATTATGCTGTTTACTTCTCTGATAATGGCTTGTTGCATATTTCTCTTAGGCATTCAATCTTCCTCTAGCTCTTAGGAAACAAAAATTGAGTATTTGCTGAGAATAGGAAGTCGTGAGCTGATTTAGTAAAACTTAATAGGGAAGTCTGCAGATACGGGTACTGAAACAGGTACGTCTTTTTGTTTTTTAAGTAGCTTAGAAGAAAGCTAAAGTCTCAGCCAATGCAAATCAACATAACTTCATTGATTCCTAGGAGTATGCAGGAGATGGACTTTTTTGTAGGGGAAAGCCACAGAAACAATATGTAACTGAAGGAGTTGTGTCTGTGGGTAATCCAGGCCTTAGAATCAACATTAGGCTTCTGAATGTGTGATATCTGCCCATTTCATTAACTGTTCACTGTCATTGCAGTGGTTCCACAGGCTGGATACACAACAGTGAGGATGGGTGACAGTGTGACTCTGAGTTGTGCCCTGACAAAACCCATGGATGTTCTGCAAGTGACATGGCAAAAGGACTCAGAAGAATTACATGATAATATAGCTACGTACAGTGAAACGAACGGATTAAGGATTCAGAAGCCCTATAAAGACAGGATGAATTTCACAAGTTTGGAACTCAACAAGACAAGCATAACTTTTTGGGACACTAGAATGGATGATTCAGGATGTTACAAGTGTCTCTTCAATGTTTTCCCTTCTGGTCCTCTCTCAGGAAATACCTGCCTGAGTGTTTTTGGTGAGGTTCTCTGCAGGGATATGTCTCTAGTGAAGTGTTTTCTCACCCACAGTATTTCCTTGAGCAGATTCATGAATTGCAGTGATGGGAGCATCCCCTGGTGGAACGTGATGTAGAAACAGAGCACTACTGCCGTGAGAAAAAATTCTGTGGGTCATATTCAAGATTATTGTGGTCATTTTGGCTCTTGTTTGTTACTCCTTGAGTAGCAGCTGAAAAACAAGGAGTGGAATCTTTCCAAGTCCTTGATCAGTCCCATCTGGAACTTGGGCAAACCAACATTGCCCATTGGAGTTTCCTTTTGGTGCACAGTACAACTCCAGTGCTGTCAGCTGCTCTTCCAAACCCTACCATTGATAGGGAATTAGCAGATAGGACCATAAATTATATTACTTAACAGATTATTTTAATACTCGGATTTCAGACTGAGTGAAATCTTTGGGGTGTACTACTTCAGTGTGGAGGAAGGAGTATTGAGTCATGGAAGGGATCTTACCCGAGGAACTCTTCTCTTCTTGCATTCCTTGCCATTGGGCTCAGTGTGAATGCAGTAAGCTTTGCTCTAATTTGTAATGGTTAGGCTGCTACTACTGCTTACGACCAGGTGCTCACTGTGGTGGTGACTTGTCTCATTTGTGTGTTGGAAGGTCTCAATGCATCTGTCCATCACAACATTTCTGAAGATCATCTGATAGTCATCTGTAATGCTAATGGCCTCCCAGAGCCCACCATCACCTGGAACAACCTGTTCAACTCTACTCCTACACAGAAGACAGTCAAGCACAAAAATGGGATTGTGTCCATCACCAGTACACTGGAAATCTACACTATTCAGAGCATCAGTGCACAGGATTTGATCTGCAAAGTAAGCAACACAAATGAAACATTTGAAATACCTGTGAAAATAAAAGGAGGTAGGTGATAAGTACAGGCAACTTGTTAGCATTCTCTTGGCTTCCATGTTTTGCAGTAGCATATTTGGATAGGAATCTTCTGGGAAGTAGAGGGAATGAGATGTTTATATGTCAGGAAATCCTATTTGCATCCACTGTTGTCTTTGAGGTAGTAACATATTGGAGTCCTATCCAAGAAGGGAAAAAACCACACTAATCAACTGGGGAGATACAGGGTGTAGAGGCACCATGCATTGTACAACAAGTTGAACTTAGGTTTCCACATTGAACTTAGGTTTCCACGTAGGCCTTCATAATTTTTTAACAGCTTAAAAATAAATATAAATATATGTCAGCTAATATCCACGAGTAGAATGATGAGTAGAAACTCTATGGGTTGTTGATCAAGTCAGAAATTTTGAAATTCATAACAAACTGTCTCTGAATCAAATGTTCAGTTCAACTTACTGCATGTTTTGTTGTATATAATCTGTACATGATGTTTTGGTTTCTCTGATTTTTTGCCAAGGCGCATGTCCACTGCAGTAATGGTCAGAGAGGAGCAGTATTTTCAGGCATACAGGGAGGGGGTCAGTTGAAGATACTTATGTTTGGTTTATACAAAAATCTTAGATATATTAATGTAACATCTGAATATCTTATAGTGTTAATTTATTTCTTTTTCCAACATTCTGTTCTGCTGGAAAGACTTTGACCCTGTTTCTGCAGATAAGAAATAGAAACATTAAAAGCTGAAGAAACATTTTTACTTAATACAGGAGCATTGACTTGAGTGATTTAAAATTCACATCTCTGTATATAGAGCCTTAAATTGAAGACCACTTGTAGATTAGCAAGACAGGAAAAGCAGCTTGTAGCTGTGGGTTGATTCTGAAATTACATGCTCAAGAAGTGATTGTTATAGGAATAGTAGTAAAGAGCAGGATCTGATTTTTAATATCTGCTCTCTTAAACATTCAAAAGCAATTTAGTTCTTAATTCTGAATTACATTACAATTCTGAAAAAAACATACTAATCTTTTTGTCCTGTCCCCAGTATTCTTTTGTTTTGGTCTTCTAAAAAGCAAATGCATATCTCAGAAAGCAGAAAACTAAGACTGTTGTTATGTCTTGTTAAGTGGATAAAAAATCAGCTAAGAGCTTTTTGTTTTAACAATCTTATATTTTAGAGGACAAGAAGTTCAAAGAAATAGCTCAACATAAATTTGTTAAAATACATAATCGTTTTGGCTCAAGTCAAATAAATTTCAAGTCATACCATTTTCCAGCTAATATCAGTGAACATTGAGATGAGCCTTTTGATTAATAGCAGTCAAATGAAGTGGTAATGTCTAACCAGGGAGGAACATTTACACTCAGCTGTTGGGTAGAGCTATTTGCAGGCAGCAAAACATAGCCGGTCTTATTTTCTTAAAATTATTGTTGCCTTTTCATCGGTGTTTAAAGGTTTAAAAAGTGTTTAAAAGTAAAAAGTGAAACAAAAAAAAAAAAACTCTTCTGAGAGAGTTAAGACTTGTATGAAGTTCTACTTATGTGTGTATGCCAACCGCTGTATCAGGTATAGGAATGGCAGTATTCTTTGCCATGAGCACATCTTTTCTTCAGATTTTCTGTGGAAAAGTAGCTTTGTTTTTGAAGACACATGGGTTTATTTTCTCTTTTGAGCAATTGCTGCTTTCATTTATCCTAGCAGTACCTTTAACAATATCAGAGGAACCACTGTCATTAATCAGACATCCTCGTGGTTTGTTTTGCTTTTTTTCACAATGAGATTAATTTGCTGTGGATGTGTTGTTGTTTTGTTTTCACAGAAGAGGGATCATCATTGCTTTGGCTGGTGATTATTGTGGTGCTTTTAGTAGTCATGATAGTTCTGATTCTGTTCTGGAGGAAGATCCTATGCAGGAGGAGTTGAAGTGGTGAGTCACCAATGTGTGGAAACTTGTGGTTTTCCTGGAGCCCATAATAAGGTCTGATCATCTGCAGAGAAGAACAAGACTTTGTTGGGATACCATTTGGGGGTTTGAGAGTGTCATACTGGACAAATTAGTAATAATAAATAATAATAGTAAACTTATTAATAATAAATAATAATAGTAATATGTTTACAGTTTTCAAGGTTGCCTCAGTTGCATGTAAATTTAACAGCTGTTTTCCCACTGCCAAGGGACAATCCAAGACTGAGAATTGTGAGGGAAGGATCCAAGCAGAGCATGCTGCACTTTCTTTGGAAGTAGCAGTCTCAGCAGAAATAATTCGCTCATTTCAAATTTTCCTGGAAGCTTACAAAGTGTAGTATGCTCAGATAATTTTTGGCAGATGAAGTAAACATTGGTGAGGAACCCACTCATGCAGAGTGATGTCCCTTCAGGGGAATAATTTTCTTCTGGTCATGGCACCATCTTTTTATTTTTTAAGATAAACGGTAATATGATTAAGAAGTGTGCTCAAATTTGGCTTGAGTGTGCTTTCTAATGATGAGTCAAGGAGAAGTTGCAGTGTAAAGTCAGTGTAATGTCTCTGAGTGTGTAATAACCTGGTCATGGATAAATTCAATTCTCTAGTTTTAATTAGTAGTAACATAATGAACAGAAAAAGACTGGAGGGCAGGGGGTGATGAGGGGGACACCATAAGCTTCAGAAATCACAGAAATTTGATGGTCATTGGTGGTTTCACTGTTGTTTAACTAAATCCACATTCCATGTCTGGCTTTAAATTCCACTAATATATTGAGAAACACCAGTACATATTTACTCAGTTCCTGCCTAAATACCTGCTTCAGGGCAATAGTACAATTTAAAGAAATGCTTCAAGGAGTATCACACCTATCTATTGTGCATTTGGACCTACAACATCTACTATTAAGAGGGTGTGACCTAATGAATCTGCTGTTACCAGAGATGCAAAAGTCTCCACTGAGAGGAAAGAGAAATGAACACTTACTGCATCCCAGATAGAATGTCTTAATTGTAAAATGTATATGAGGCTTTCATTGATCCGATAAACAACTCAGAAGGTAAAATTTCTGGCTGAATTTTCAGACCAACCTGGAATTTAAAGTGCAAGGAGTTTGTTCCTAAACCCTGCTTTTTAAAGGATCAGAAGAAAAATGTGAAATGCTTACAATAAAAACGTATCTTTACTCTAGAACAACCATTCCAAACACAAATGAGCTTGTACGAAGAATACTGTGAAGGAGAGACCTTGAGATGGAGGTGATCTGGTAGAGCTTTGGGATCACTCCGTGGAGCAGATCTGAGACTGACCAGGAAAAGAGTGCTGCTTTGCAGTGTTTTGAAGCCGCTTGGCTTCTTGCGTGGCAGATGAGAAACACACTGGCACGCTGCATCTGGGACTGGGGCATGAAGCTGGACCAGTGCCACTCAGTGAAATGCTACTTGATAGGACCAGGTTGTTCATGTTTGGAGTAGGCTGAGGATCTTAACATGTCCTAGCATGATTCTGGCCCATGGGTATTAGTAGTTCCCTGGGCAATGCCATCAAGTGGGTTCAGCAATAATTTGTAACAGGGTCATCCCCAGCAGGCAGCAGGTTTCTTACATCTTACACCACCCTAGGTATTGGGCTTGGAGCCCAAGCCATTTTGTGCATCCTTCTTCCCTGACGTGGCTCATGTAATACATTATTTACTGCTGCGGAGACGCCACTGTGATGCGCACAGCAGCAGAGCCTACAGTATCCCTTACTTGGGAAACTGAATAGATCCCACTTCCCTGCCTTGTAAGGAAAGCATAAGACACAGAAAAGCATTAGTTTCAACTGAAAGCATTGTGCCTCTTTTTCCTTAGCTAAGGGCTCAAAGCTTTAAGACCCTCTGTGTCTCCAAAGAAAGGGCATCTCATGCCCTGCTGTCTGGGAAGACATCAAGATTCCTGGTGCCACATGCATGCCAACTGTCACAAGGTCAAGACTTAATGTAAATACCTGTTCACTGGAGCAGGGAACATAAATTAGATGAGCACTGTTTAGTAGTGGGTGTTTGTTGGATTAAAGTTTATCAAGAAAAGCAGGATTTGAATGACATCAGTTATTTGTATTCCTTCCCATTTTTCATGGGTTTTGTTTAACTGTGATGCCAGGATGTGATTTCTGCAGTGAGGTTGTAAGTCAGTAATGTTCTTTTAATGTAGTCCAGTTTTTATTAGCCATAGTCTATATCTTTTCAGTCGCTCTTTGGCCTTTAGTTTCAAAAATGTATTGCATTGACCTGGATCAGTTTTGAATAAAGGCAATGTTACTTTATCCAGAGTAATTTTTACCAACTGAACATATTCCTTCCTATGTGACCATCTAAGTGAAATATGTAGAAGGTCTTCCTAATTTACACCTGTTTCCTTGAAGGCATTATTAATTAGTTTGCTGTAAAACTTCAGTGGCAGTGCAGTTTGATCACTGTCACCATCTGATTTTTTTTTTCCCTCTCCCAGGAGGCTCTTTTCTGCTGGTGGCTAAGGGCTGCTAACAGTTTATCTTGTACAGGATTCCACTTTGACTTTCCTGGGCATCCTTAGAATACTAAGAATATCTGTGGAGTTACAGTAATTTTTAACACTGTACCTACAGTGTGTTACCACTCCACAAGTACTATGATGAGGAAATCCTCTAAACTTCTTAGCTTTAGATCCTAGTCTGGTTTTGTGGTGACTTGTTTTTCCTTGATCATCTGTAAAATATGTTTATGCTTTTTTAAGCATTGGTTGTAGTTAGTTCACCTAAATAATAACTTGCAGAAACCCCTTTTCTGGTTTTACCCTCTGTTGTCCTCAGACTGGGTGGAATGAGGAGCAGCACCTACACATGTACTTTTGGAAGTGCTGTTTGTAACACCACAAGAGAGAGCTAACAATAGAGAGCTAATAGCACTGGCTCAGGAATACCAGGGTCTGTCTGGGGCTTCAGTACTTCTTTTCGTTCTGCAGTAGATAAAAAGCACAGCCTTTCCAGGCTTGTCAAGATACTAATTTTTTAAAGTAAAACAGTAGCTTTTTATCTGGGTGGCTGGGGAGCCTTCTCTGACAAAGTTTCTTCAAAGTACTTTTGCATCTGAGAATGTGGTTAGGTTTTGCTTTGCTTTTGTTTTTGTTGTTCCCTTCCTCTTCATGGTAGATACTTGGGAACCAGGTATCTGGGGCTGAAAGTCAATGTCCCATCCCTCAGGCATTTGCCTTGTGTATCTGTTACAGAGCATACATACATTTTGATTCACCCTGAAAATGTCCCCAGTGAAGTGTCTTCACAACATTTGTGGATAAGTGACTTATCTGGAATCAAACTGAGCGGTCTTTGTAGCAAGTGCTGACATAGGAGCTTTGGAAAACTTGTATCGCATCCTCTACCAAGTAGGCAGGCAAACCCAGCTGTGCCCATCGTTTGATGTAAGTGCAATGAGCAGGCTGCAAAAAAATCACCAGGCATAAATTCTCCCATGCCTGAAGTCTCTTGATACTGCTCATCTGATAAAAAGTTAAATCCTTTCATTCCTTACTCAGCTAATAGAGCTTAACACTGAGATAAAACAATCCAGTTAAGAAGCTACATGCCTGGGTAGAAGCAAAATAAAGGCTATTCGCCTGAATAAATTCCTGTGACTTACCTGTCATTTATGTGTCTTCACTTGAATGCTTTCCATAGCATCACTTGCTTATTTCATGGCTTGCAGGATACTCATATTTCAGCCTGGACAGTTAAAAAGCTTTATAGTTAATTCTCAGGATGTATCAGTCTGCAGGGAGATAAAATTCCACACATACGTTTTTTCTGGAGGCTTGTGGTAGCCTGTGAGGAAGGACTATGTCACCAATGCATTTCAAGGCCAGAATGTTGTTTTTGTTGGTTTTTTTTTTAATTTGGTTTGGGTTTTAGGAATTGGTATGTTGATCTCTCTTGGGTAGCTTACGCAGATTTTGCCATGTGGAAAGCTTCAGAAATATTCAAATAATATACTTGTGTTTAAAAAAACTATAACAAGGGGGAAAAAAATTGGGACTTGAAATTTAGTAGATACGATACTGAATAGGTAAGAAAGCTGAACAGAATAGGTTAACCTGGAAGAAGAAAACTTGAGCAGTCATAGAAGAAAACTTGAAGAGTCATAGAAGAGAGTAGGCCAGATTAAAATTCCATTCTGCAGAAAGCAGCAGCATAGAAATGTGGTTTTCGTGTTTGGAAATCGAAACATTCAGGCTCTCCTTCAAGTGGAGATTTTATGGAACTCAGATGTAAGCAGCATTGCCTTTACCTCTTAGTGCTATGGTTTACTTGACATGGTGGTGTTTGGTCAAAGGTTGGACTTGATGATCTTGGAGGTCTTTTCCAACCTTAGTGATTCTACGATTCTGTTTGTGTCTGAACAAACCAGTTATCTGTATTCCAAAGAAATGCTAAATCTCCATGTGCTTAATATGTTAGACAAGTACTCCAAAACAGGTTCAAAATACCTCTTTGTTACAAGCTGGAGATCACTCAATACTCTGAATAGGAATTTAAGATTCCCTGATTGAATTCGATAAGATTCAAGATTCCCTTTTGAATTTGACAGTTGCTACAAATACCGTATAATCAGGTCTGGTAAGTGTAAAATAGCAGTTTGGCTGATCAGCTATAATATGTGGATATGAGAAACCCAAATATTGGTGGTCAAATATGTCCTGGAAGGCTGGGAAATAAATACTATGCAGGAATTCCCAGTTTTTGAGAAAATTTATAAGAACAAGTACTTGGTTACGTTTTTCATTTCTTTGTTTATAGTAAACATACTAATTCTGGAAGAGTCATTATAGCAGTATTCTCTAGTCTCTATTCAGTTTGGGGAAGGCTGTTTGAAGCTCTAGCTTAAAAATTACAATAATTCTTATTTTATCTTACAACTTCAGAGGTTTCTCCTGTGTTTGCTTTGACATCTGGTTTTCTTATTAGTGAGAGATTCAGTAGTTGAGAACAATATAGTAGCAGCTTGGTTTTAGAAGAATTTTCAGAATAGTAATTCCAGAGAAGCCCACTAAATACCAGATTTTCAGATGATAAACTTGAGTTATAACTCCCTCTTTCCTGAGGCAGATGGATATAACATGCTTCCTCTGCTCACAGAGGAATGGGTTTCTGGCTCATTTTAAAGTAGCCTTGGTTTCCTCTTAAGTGTGGCTGTTATGGAAGTAGGAGATTATATTTGTCCTATTTTGAATTCCTGAAAAATAGCAAAAACTATGCTATGAATATACAACAGCTGCATTCCTTTACCCTTCTTAATGCTAAACCAAAAAAAATAAAAACCAAACCAAACCCAAGCCAACCAACCAAACAAAAATCCCAAAACCCAAAAATGCCACAGAGTAAAAACAGTATAGATAAGCAGACCTAAACAGAACTACTGAGCGGAGGAATTAAAAAACCAAACAACCCTCATGACAAAAATGTCAGTGAAAGGGTAATTCTGCTGTCAGGCTGCCCATCAGTTTTCCTTCAGACATAAATATTTTGCAACTCAAGTAAAGTTGTTTTCTGGGCTATATCACACACTGTTTTAAGACAACTCTTGTTACCTAGTGATTCCACCTAATTTTTTGTTCACAGAAATGTGCCTGGCAGTACCCTCTGGTCTGTATCATATATAGAGGGAGGATGGGCATACTTTGCAAGCTTTCCATGCTTTACTGCTGTCTGTTTTCTTTGTGAAGGACAGGGATGGCAGGTGTTTTGTTTGTTTTCCCTGTCACATTTTGCTGGAAAAAGCATGCTCCTTATCCTGCTTTCCTTTTAGAAGAGCCAGGAAAGGGGGGTGGCAGGAGGAGGAAGGGAGGTGAGGTCACATGGGTGAGTTCTGCTCTCCTGGTTCATGGCTGGGGTTTTTGTCTGGAAGGATTAAATAAATCCTGTTTTGCTACCAACAGGATGAAGGTAGTGGTGTAAGAAACATCTTGGAGTTTGTCCTGTGCATCTAAAGGAGGGCATGCCACTAGAACACAAAGCCCTTTCTTTGCAAATAGGAAGGCTCTCATGTGTCTAGTACAATTGCTATCCTGTACATCATATTTGTGCTCATATTGCATTATGAAGTAATTTTCTGGTCCTTCCTTCTACTTTTCATTCCAACAATAGGGCTTTGTATATAACAAGAAAATAAAATGGCTGGCAACTGAAAGGGAGAACAAATGGCATTCCTGTAATATGTGAATAGTTGCCTCACTGTTTCAATTTTTCATTCACTTCCTTGGTAAGAATTATTTATAAACTCGATTCCAAAGTCCTTTACAAAATACTTTGTCTGAATGCAGGGTTATTAGATATGGAACGTCTTTCATACTCTTCTACATGAAAAGTAAAGATACCATATATTTTATTACTGTCTTCAAAGCCATGTAAAGATAGTGTTGTAGACTGAATCTCAAACAGATAAAAGATATTCTGAAATATCAAACTATTTATATACTCAATATATGTGAGTTAATTAATAACTGGTGTATTATTACTAGTGAGGAAAGTTGGTTTACTTTTCACAGTTTACAAATCCTTTCAGGGTTTTGTATATTCATTGTGTCACATTCTGAATTCTGCACAGTGTGTGATTTCCAGAATTAAAAAAGCAGGGAAGTTGTTCACCAAATGGTGGGTTTGTAACTGTTGCTCCCCACTTTCCCTCCCCACTGTGCATTTCTCCTCCTCCTGTCCCAACAGCAACCACACTGCTAAGCAAAACCTGAGACAGCAACACAATGGCCACAATTCATCCTTTCCTGGTGTTGTTTTTGTGTTTCCTAGGATCCTTGAGGATTTCCATCCATCTACTAGATCATTAGAAGCTAGCAGCCTGAAGTCAACATTACACATAGTGACTTGACTGGCTGGAAAAAGCAGCAAAAAAAGAAGACATCATATATACTGCCCTATCTGGAAGCTGAGTTGATCACTGAAACAACTAACACAGTGTTTGCTATTTGGTCTAGGCCCTTAATCTTAATATGTAGGACTGGAGGGACTACTTGGTTGACTACTCTGCAGAGGAGGAGATTTTGTCAGGCAAAACCTTTGCCCATGCCACTCTTGATACTGCTGCTGGGCAAAATGTATTTGTCTTCTTCCAGCTGAGTTCTGAAAATGTCCGGGGATAGAAGCTCTGCAGACTGTCTAGGGATTCTCTTCCAGTGCCCAATTGCTCTTGCATTAGAGAGTAGAGAGGATTTAATTTTTGCCAACATGTGTCTGCAATTTCACTTTCAGCAACTCTTGAGTTCATCACCCTCTTCCTGTCATATGGTTTTTCTTCTCTTATCCCGTTATTCCAGCTCCTTTTTCTCTGTTTAGAATATCTGCTGGACTCAAAATCACAGGACTCAAACTACACAGCATTTGGCAAAATTATAGGGGAAGAACAATAGGTTTCCAAGCAGGTGACTAAATCAAGGCAGTAGCAGCCACAATTTGGAAAGAAGAATTGTAAATAATTTGTACAATATATAAATAATTTACTTTATTTTACTTTTTTTCCTAATCCTAGAGTGTTTTCTTCTGTGTTTTATGAGTTTTTTGGAGATGTGTGTGGTGGGGTTAAATATGTAAGTGAGGAGAAGACGGTTACAAAGCCCAGTAGTGGAAACATTGTCTCTATTGTACTCCTTGCTGCGCTGTCAAAAGGCATGGATTTTGTCAATAGTTTTTGTGCTCATCTTACGCACTGTTCAGAGTAGTCTTCCCTGTCTTCATCCATTTTTATTGTGTCTTTTTAAACACAGATAAATTGCTTAGCTGGCTAAGAGCCATTATTCCATGACTGGACCTCATTGGGTGGGATGTCACACGCTGAGTAGTGTCACGCTGTCCTGTGTCACCACTGTGGCTGCAATATCAGCTGGCAGTCTTACAGAGACAGAGATTACTGATTTGTCAGGCTTTTGGGAGCAGACAAAGACACTGTACTATTCTTAGGAGCTGGGACCTAATTCTGCTCCTGTCCCAGGCTGGATTGCAGCTTCTCTCCCGCTGTTCCAAGTTGCTTATCACTGCCAGCCCAAGCCTGCTGGTCTGGCCATTTCCATGCTTAAAGTTCCAGGTGCTTGACCCCCTCTGAGCAGGCTGCTCAGGAGTGCCGTGCACTCCTGGGCATTGCCCTGCAGCTCCTCATCTTTGTGAGGGGTTGAAGGCTCCAGGTGTCCTCTGCCTCTGTGCTTGTTTTGGTTGGGACAGAGTTAATTTTCTTGATAGACATTAGTATGAGGCTGTTGTGGTTCAAATTTATTTTATTGATTCCTTGTTAAGTGGTTTGTTCTGTTGTACCCCCATGTTCTCTCCAAGTTGGTTTCCCCCGGGGTTTTACCCTCCCTCAAAGCTGTCCCTCATGCCATTCCCTGCCTCTTGTTCCAGCTCTTTCCCTGTCTGTCAAGGCAACCCAACCCTTGATTCCCAAACGTTCTCTGCTACTTAAACCTCGGGCCAATCCCTGTCTGCAACATCCCTTTGGAGTTCCCCTACTCCTGGAAGCCCCGTTGGCCCATATGACCCACCCTCACCCTCCTACCACTATTGGACCCAGACACTTGATGTAATCCCCTCCCTCCTCCCCATAGGGTTCCCTATTGGTTAGCTGTTTGTACCCTGACTTGTATCTGGCCCAAACTGCTTGTACAATGGAGCCTGAGGCTTTCTGTCCCGCTCCCTTCACCTGGAATAAACCATTCCTTGTGGAACCTCAAGACAGAGAGCCTCCTCCTTTCTCCTGTGCCTAGTCCCTGTCATGGCTTGTGTCTGGCACCTTAGAGCAAGTGACTCTAAAGGTTCTGCCTCTGGTAAATTCCCATACCGAGGCAGGTCCCCACTCCTGGCGTGGCACCAGAGCTCTAAGAGCTAGCCCAGGTTCTGGCAGCCACTTCATGAGGCTACCGTTCTGACTGTCCCCTTCCTTCCTGGGGGACTGTGCAAGCAGCTGAGTGGTGCTCAGTTGCTGCTGGGGTTAAACCATGACAGCATCTGAGCACCTTTGCAGGGCTCTGCACCTTCTCCACAGGGCAGATTGCTAAATGCAAGCCTACCTCTGGATGTACCTTCTTAGTGGCCCATGTTTACTGACAGGACAGACAGATGAGAGGACTGCAAGGGATCCTCTGGTGATTTTTTGTTCAACTGATGAGTGCTAGAGTTTAAGGTGTTTCTCGTTCTGTTCTTCCTTCTGTCTGAATGTTTATCATTGTATCAAGATCACTGACAGTATTCTCTTTTTCTTTTGGCTTTGATGAGCATTTGTTTGTGCATCTGAAATACTCCTTCATACCAGAGTGTGTAGCATTTTGGATTGTGCCTTTTTATCTTATATGTTTCCTAAGGGTACCAACTGTCAAGCTGAAAAATCAGCAATAGAGATTTAAAACTTAGTGTTCAGAACAAGTATTTTGCTGGTTCTAAAGCTGTGGCCTGTGCAGAGTCTGGAAAAAACTTTAGTGTGTCTGTCTGCTTGTGTTGCTGAGGATGTGAGGGGTGATCTTTGCTCTACTGTTGTCTGTGCAATATGAATTATTTATTTGTACCTTTCACTTTTTCTAATTAAAATAAAAAAAAATCAGATCCAACCAAAACACCAACTGGTCCTTTTTTTTCCCCTACTTTTTTAGGATACTAAAAATGTATCCTTGCAAACTAGGCTTTTTAGTAGTTTTGATTTATAGTTTGCTTCCTTTCTGAACAGAAAATGGGAGTTAATGGGGGTTTTAGGGTGTTTTGGGGCAATCTTTCTTTCTAAAAGAATATTTTGAACAAAACTTTTGAGATAAATTTGCAGAAGTATTTTTGACCACAGCAGCTGCAGTTTAGTTCAGATTTGAAAATAACTTCAGTCAATTAAAACAGTGTATTCTATATTTTTACAATTATTGTCTGTGTCATGTGTGTTCCTTAATTATTTTTTATCTAAAGTTACATGCTGTACTGATATATTGTCTGTCTTGTTTTCTGTATTTCCTTGGATGAAAAGAAGCCAAATAAAGCAAATTGAGCATAAGGCCACATAATTTCTTTCATTTGTAGCACAGTGTTTGTGAGATTTTATAAATCAATGAGAGAAGTATTATTCATGAGTTCTAAGTGTATGACTAATTAATTTGGGAAAAGCAGTAGTGATCCAGTGTATTCTTTAATACGTGTGGCCTTTAAAGATCAATTGTGAAGCCACAATAATTTTTGTTTGCCGTGACATCAACTTGTACTTTTCTTCTTAAAAGATGTGGTAATGAGAAACTTGAATATAGTTAGAAGGATGTGTCAATGGTACTGTATCCCTTGAGGTGCTGAATGTCCTGGGATTGTATCCCAGATGTGCTTGTTGGAGCTATGTTTGTTGGTAAAATACAATAGACAGTGATTTCCAGAGGTTTTCCAGAGATTGCAACATAAAATTTTTATTTTCTCAAGGATACAAATGGTTGCTAGCGATGTTTTCTGAAGAACTTCCTCCTGGGTGCTGGCCAAAGGTGCTAATCTTATGTCTGCAATATCTCACTCACCCTGAGCAATGGGATTTTGTAGTTCCTTCTCCTGGGAATTTGTTGGTATAGAATAAGGCATTACAATTTTAAACTAAAAGAGAGTCAATTTAGATTATGTATAAGGAAGAAATATTTTACAATGAGAGTGGTAAATCAGCGGAGCAGGTTGCCAAGAGAGATGGTGGATGCCTTATGCCTGGAAATATTCAAGGTCAGGCTGGATGGGGTCTGAGCAACCCGGTCTAGAGGAAGATGTTCCTGCTCATTGCAGGGGGAGGTTGGACTGGATGGCCTTCAAAGCTCCCTTCCAACCCAAACTCTTCTATAATTCTAAGAGTCTGACACACTCAGATCAGAAGGCAGCGATCCAGCAGTGCTGCTGCCCTGAGCACAGTGCAGGGCAAGCTGTGGTTTCCCCAGGAAGAAAAGCAATGTTTGTTATGCATAAGAGCAGAAGGGCTGTTTGCCTGGCCAAGGAGCTCCCGGCACAGCTGGCTCAAGTGCTCCTTAAGCCACCAGTTGCAGGGTGGGTTGTGCTGACAGAGCAGGGCAGAAACCAAACTGTGGGCTGAGGTGGTTCATGCTGAGGCTGAGGTATGGTAGCACAGTTAAGTGGCCTTAGAAAGAGTAGATTGGCCACCCTTAACTTCACAAAATGTAAACATGTGCAGAACAGCATGTTTCCTCAGGGAAACCTCAAGGTCACTGTAAAATCTATAAAAGGTTGCTTTTTTGGCTGACAGCCTGGTCCTTAGAACCTGTCAAAACATTTGCCTTGCTTTTCAAGTCACAGTGCATTGTTTAATTCCTACAGATGTCTCTTCTCTTTGTGTTATTTTATCCCTGACATGCTCAAGGATGTCATTACTCTGAATTGTGCTGACATAAGGGACAGGAAGGTAAAGTGTCTGTGAGAGGTAACATAACCACAGGGATGTAGAGAGGGTCTTCAAACCACCAATACACAGAGCTTGGTTCCTATAAAAGACAGAATTTGAAAAAAAAAAAATCACTTCTGATCACACTGTGAGAATGACTTCCTTTTTGCCTTGGATGTTTTGAGTGTTTTCCTGTTGCCTTGCCACACTGACCACCCAGCCCAAGGTTAGGCAGCTGCTTCAGCTGCCTCTGAAGTAGTGAATGCATATTGTGTTTTTTCCTTTCTCCTTATCCTTCACCAGCCCATGAATTTTGCCTCTGCACATTGTTTCCAGTTTCCAAGTCTGAGAAGTAGACTTGGGATGCTCCTGGGTGACTTTACCATATCATATCATGCCATGTTCCTGCCTTCTTCACTTCTGTGTCTCCCAGCTGCTATTCTGCCAACTAAAATGCTGTTTGCTTTGAAAGCATGGTGGCAGCTGCTCTCAAAGTCTGTTACATAACAAGACGTGAGGGAAGGAAGCTAAGCTAGAAACTAAGAGGATGTATGGTGGCGGTTTGTCTGGATTTTTTTTTCCTAAGATGGATTAAGTTGGTGGCAGAATTCACACTGAACAAGAACTTGCATGTTGATGACCAGTATTTTTTCACCCAGAAAGGTCTGAAAGTCCTGCAGCTTCAAGTTGAAAGCGCTTAGGTTTTTTGATGACCATATTCAGTGAGCATCCTGGGAGAAGGTAATAAAGTGAATTTGGTGCTTTGAGACACTCTGCCTGTGAGAGAAGGAAATGTGGCCACCTGGACAGGCAGAACTGGGAAATAAAGAACAGGATTGCCAGCCCAGCCTAATCTGGGTTTCCTTAGAGGAAAAGGAGGAGACATATTTCCTTATTAATTGCAGTCTCATATATCACTTCTGGAAAACAATGTATCTGAGTGTAGTGGTTGACAAAAGAAAGTTTCCCACTTCTCACTTAAAACAGAGGTTAAGCAGGTTGGTCCTTGCTTATGAAATATGGATCAGACAGATTGCCTGTTTTTTGTAAGAGTTTGTTATTGTAATTTGATAAGGAAACACACACTGAGATAATGATTTATATTTTATTCACTCCTAAAGTGATCTTGATTTCAGCTTCCTTCCTCCTGATTTTGCACTTCGCTGTTCAGGCTTCCCTGATTTGTTGTTTCTCTTGGTCCTGGACAAGTTCCTTCCTGATCATTCTTGTTCTTTGCAAAGGACTTGGCCTGAAGCGTGGTATTTTCTTGCTCATTTGGACACCCTCTCCATCTTTCCCTCTCTGGTACTTGAGTGTTCACAACAGTCACTCCATCATTGGAAGGTGTTTTCATCTTCCTGGTTGACAGTAATCACAATGTGAAAATGGCTTCTTTGAAAGCTTGTCTTTGTTTCCAAACCAGGAGGCAGCCCCTCAAGGAAAAACAACATACACACCAGTAAACAGACCTAGGGAGAATGTCCCTGCTCCTGTCTGTCTGCAGGAGCTCCAGAGAGCCCAGATCCTGGGCACACACTGCCTGGAGTTCATGTGGAACCCACTGACATGTGTCTGCCGCCCTTGCTGGGCTGCGTGATTGGTCCATCAAAATGTACAGAAAAAGAAAATGTGCAACTGGGGGCCTGAGTAACATGGTTGATGTCTCAGCATGGAGTAAAAGGAAGGCATACTCTCACGACTGTTGCATGTGTTAAATTTGATTTCTGTTAAGCAACCAGTTATTTCAGCTGACTGATCCTGTCTAGGGATGATAAATATTGGCATTTTCTGGTGTCCTTTATCTTGTCACAACCTGACATAAATGGCTCAGTTAGCGCATGGTGCTAGTGAAGCCAAGGTGGAGGGCTAGATACCAATATGGGCCATTCATTTCAGAGTTGGATTTGATCATCCTTGTGGGCTGCCTTCCAACAACTCAGAATATTTTGTGATTCTGTGATAACTTTGAAATTCACTTAGTCAGTCTTATTTCCTTTCTGGACTAATTAACCTAGGAGTGAGAAATCTGTGATGATGATAGCAGCAACTAGGAGAACTCATTAGGCTTTGATCAAAACAGAAGAGAATACTTTCTTGGACAGCATGGAAGGCATAATGTTTGGAATGAGAGATTAGAAGACTTGGGGTGAGAGAAAGCTGGCTTGTTTCCCTGACAGCTCTGGGTGTCCCAGCATAGAGTATTTGCACTGGAGAGATGAGAGAGAGCTGATGTGTCCTGCTCTGTCTCCAAGTGATGTGCCTGAAGTCAAGTAGCTATTTGTGCTGTTGTCTCTGTGGAAGAACAGGATTGGAGTTGAGTCAAACGAAGGTAAATGTGTTCTGTGTGACCTGAATTGATAGTAAGATGTCAGATGAATTATTCAGGAATATTTTTACACTTAGGTATATAGTGCTTCTTGAGATTGATATTTTAATTTTAGAATTTTCAGTTTGTCATAATGTTATTTATTATCAATAGGGTAAGAGTGCTGTTGGCCAGGGTTCTTCTGTTGTAAGCAGTTCCCTCTCCCACTGCCCTCAGCACTCCCATCTCTTCCTAATTTGCAGCTGAGAGTTCTACCTTCTATGTAGCAGACTCCATAGAGCTTGGGAAAGCTCCATGGAGGACTGAGACTTAACAGTAGGAACTGCTGAGTCAGGATGAGACAGCAAAATAAGCTCCTGTCTCTGACCCCCTGCCCCTTAGCCTTATCTTAGTAACCTCATAGGTCATTCTCCCTAACCCTTACTATTGGACAAGTTTGGATCCCCCTATACCCTATAAAAAGGGGCTGTTTTAGCCCTTTCGACAGAAGAAGAGCTGTTGCTGAGACCCTTCACAGACTCCCCCAATAAAACCATCGCTGTGAAACACCTCTCTCACGTCTGCTTCAGCCTCAGTCAAGGGCACCCTAGCAAGCAAGCAAAGAGCTGATATCCTAAGAGAGCTGATAATCACTAAAGAGCTGACAATCACCAAGCTTGCTAAAGGGTAACCTGCGGCTACGGCCACGAGCTAACTGGGCATTCGGGCACTCTGTCTCCCAGAGGGACTGGGCTCCCGGACCATCCTTGCATTGCTCGATAATAAGGCCAAGATCGAGATTTTATTATACTTCTAGACTGATTTCAGCACCAGAAGAGATAAATCTTATTGCAACTTCTAGTAGTAATCATGAGCTGAAATCCTTTTCCCATTTGCTTCACTGGAAGGAGGATTTGTTGCTCTGCCTGTACTCCCCAGCCATGCTTTGGTTTGGCTGCCTGTCGGAACTGCAGTGTTTATACAGTGGCTGTCTGGCCACTTGAGCAACTGAAAAATTGGAATTGGATAAATTTAGTTCCTTGAGTAGGTTGGCTGCTTCTTAGGCGAAAGTTGAGTTTTCCCTGGAAGAGCAGAAATCCCAGTGTCAAGGAAGAGAAAAGACACAAGTTCATAAGGTTTACATAGGAGCTATTTGGTGATCTACCAAGAATGAGAAGCATTGAGGGGGAATCCTTCCAGTGTGGTCCTAGTCGGGGCTTCTAGCTGGTCAGAGTGACTCTGAGAAAAGTTGGAAAGTCTCTTTTTTCAGCCCAGCACTTGAAGAAAGAGTCAGGGCTCTTCATTTCTCAGTCTCAAGGTTGTTTATTGTATCTTATCTATAAAATTCTTTCTCTTGTGCTGCTGAGGTCCACTCAGCAAGACAGACAGAGGCATTTTGCCTGCCTCCGGGGCAATGTTATGTCTTTATACTAAAAACTATGTATACAGTGTTTACAATAACTTTCCAATACTTATCACTTATGTTAGACAGTCAGCTTCTACTCTAAACTAATCTAAAAGTGCCAACGTCACAGCAGAAGATGGAGGCTAAGAAGAAGAAGAAAGGCTGGATACACCCAGATCTTTCCATCTTGCTCTTCTGAATTCTTATTCTAAACTCCAAAACCTACTTTTTCACCTTGTGATAAATTCACTATCATTCTACTTAATTTGTCATGGCTTGCAGATCTTCATCTAAGGTTGGTAACTTGCTCCACGGGTCATAATCAAAACTACAGGCATTTTTGGGCTCTGTGTCAGGGTCTCTGAGACCCCTGGCAGGGGTCTTGGCTGCTGAGGACAGCCAGAGGGATGTCCTGGGTCCTGACAGTCCTGTCTCCTACAAATCAGTAAGGAAGCAGAGGTGATGTAAAGCCCTGTGACGGACATACAGCATCAGGCTATAGAGGTTACTCAGCATGGTCTTGTCGAACTATCAAGGTTGAGGTTTTTGCCAGTCTCCTAGTTGGATTCCTGTGAAGTGCTTTTTGGGACTGTTCAGGATCACGTGAAATCTGGACTCTGAGTTTTCCAACACATTTGTATTTGTGCTGTGCAGACTAAATTTCTGTGAGAAACTTTGATCTGCTATTAAATTTTGGAAAGATTAAATTCTCTGCTGTGGGATGAATGTTATGCCTAACAGTCCATATAAAGGACTTATTATGCCTTTATTTTTTGTCATTTAAGTAGCACTTCCATCTATGGGAATAATCTAATTCCAAGTGGGAATTTGAAACTGTGTCTCTGCTGGCAACCCAGATATTTTCCCTCTCCCTTCTACATAGCTTTCCATGTTAATCTAGCCAAGAGAAAGAACCTAGGGGTAAAAATGAACCCTAGTAAACTGTATGGGCACCCTGAAAATTTATTATGCTAAAACTAGGGAAGGCAGAGCCATTGAGAAAGATCAGATTTGGAAATCACAAATGGTTTATGTAAGCAGCTGACTGAATCAACGGGAAGAGATTTCTGGTTTCCTGAAAACAATTTTCAGGATGTTTCCCCTTGTGTTTAAAATGAGTTTCTGCTTCAAGATCTTCCCTGCTCAAACTTTTCTGTATTGGTTGAAGGGTTGATGCTTTAATATAAGAGGGAAGACATTCCTGGAAACTGCACAATTGCTTCTTCTGTTTGTTATGACCTTTTTAAAGTCTAAAAATTTGAGGGGCTAAGTTCTAAAAAATAGGCATAAATTTACTTTCTATTGGCCTAATTTGTATTATGTGGATATTATGACAAATTATTTAACATTAGCTGTAAATCCTCTGCTCCATTGTTTAACTTCATTCTTGGGGTTACACAAGAAGGCTCAGTTTAATATCCTTGCTTTGTTTGCTTGCATTGTGTAGAGTGGCTGTTTGGATGGTGTGTGCATAATCCATGCCATTATGGAATGGGTTTGGGCAGGCACAGCTTTCCTATAGTTAGAATTTTGTATTTCTAACTGGTTATATTGGTAGACATTTGTTAGCCTTTTCTGACAAAATATTTGGGAGAGTTTTAGAATTAAAAGCGTTTACATCCTTTTGAGAAGGTAACTGGCTTGGAGCTGTTTCTCAGAGTAAATTCCACTGAGCATTTGGAGAAGTGGGTCTATTTTTATAACTCTGTCCCAAAACACTGTCTGTTTTAGTTCAGATTTGGTATTATTTAGCTGCTTCGAAAGCATTTTTGTCTGCTGGCATTCATGTATATGGTGCATTCTGGTTTTGAAATTAAGAGTTTATTCAATATTTATAATTACAGTGTAAATAATGTTGACTCAAGAAAAGAAAGTATTACTTCACCATCTTCACTGCCAGAACTTTTGCCTCTAAAAATAGGGCAAGTATAAACAATTGCCTTTCCCACTGAAATGGTGGAAAGTTCCTTCTGTGGACTAAGCAAATATCTTACAAGAGAAGTATTTCAAGGTTTAATAAGTCTTTAAGTTAAACTGTTCCTTAAATTTGATTTTAACTTTATAAATTGCTGTGAACTGTCATGGTTTGACACTGGCACAATGCCAGTGCCCCCATGAAAATACACCCTCCCTGGTGTCTGCTGTAAGATGTGACCAGGAATAAGCAAAGCAGGCTCCCCCTTAGAAACAAAGACGACTTTATTAACTAAACTACAAGACGGAAAAAAAAACCACACAAGGAAAATGAAAACTCGTCCTTCCCACCAAGTTTCCAATACAATACATTCCCCAAATCACCAACTCTTGGTCTGGCACTACCCTTCAGACAATCAATCTTCAGTTCATCAAGAGGAGAAGGAGTCCTTCCTATGCCATGGTAACCACTTCCTTCATGTCCAGTGCTCTCACCACTGAACACGGACCAGAGCTGCTTCCAGGGTCATCTTTTAAGGATGCCTTGTCCCATTCCAAAAAGGGCACAGTCTCTCCTTTGGGACACCTGTCCCCCCCAAATTTTTTCACGCCCTGGGACCGAGGGGTACCAACACTGAACCCTCCTGGTTCTGAGGCATTACCTCCCCCCTGAAATGCAGTCTGTGTATCACAAGGAAACATGGTTCTGTCCATGGCTATACAAAAAGAGTCCAGCAAAAGAGCCACTCCATCATCTCTTCCACCCAAGGTTCTTCTCCATTCTTTTCAAATCTCTCCCATTCAACACTTCAACACATGCTCAGTTCCCTCTTCATCCTCCATCTCCCCTCCAGGAAAGGTCAATACTCTGCAAAGTTTTCATTGTCCACAAAGGGGTTAAAAGCTCCTACAAGCGGGGATTCGCTGTACCACCTCCACCTTCGCCGCAGGCTTGGCTGTGCCACAGCACATGGTATCAAATTTCAAGATAACCGTCCCCGGCACGGCTCTCTCTCTCTCCGTCTGGTGGGGGGAAATACCTCTCAGTACTTCTTCCACCCTTGGGCCAGGCGTGTCCCATCTCTGTCCCAGGCCCGGCCTACCTCACAGCCGCATGGCTTCCCCCCCTCCCCCCCAGCCGGCAGCTGGAACGGGGGAAGAGATCCAAATCCTTTTCCCGCCAGAAATCCCAAGTGAGCCTTCTAGGGGAGAGCTCTGCGTTTAACCTCTGTGTTCTCAGAGGCGGATCCTATGCCCCCGTGGCCAAACTGGGGCGTAGATTAAAATCTGATCACCCATTGGCCTGACCACAGCACGCCAGAAAACCTATTTCCTGTCAAACCTCGTCGCTGTTTTATGATGAGGGATAGCTTGTGAACAGCCCTAAATAATGCCTATCTACATATTCAGACTCTAAATTGCTGCTCTGGTTCAAGATAAGAGACTACAGTCAAGGGAAAACAGAGAGCAATGATTAGGATGTGCAACAAACAGAGTAAGCTTTTCTGAGACACCAGGTAGAGGTTTTAGAATGCCACTTTAGAGACTTTAGGTAGAGGTTTGACAAAGCCCCTGGGAAAGGAGATTCATCAAAATATGGAATAAAAAATGAATTTATAAATATGTGAAAGAGTCATAAATATTAATGAGGTTCATTAAAATATAAAATAAAGATACAAATTCATAAAAATATTAATCTCTTTTGCCAATGGCATTCTCAAATCAGTAACTATGTGGAAATAAAATTGCTTCTTACCTGACTTGAAGAGGAATTGTCTTAAAGGAAGAGCCAAGAGCAATCTCCACATGACTCCGTGTCCTTGTCTTCAGAGCACTGACAGACACATGATGGTGAAGCCAAGCCCCCGGGTTAGAGGAGAGACTCTGAGCCTGCCCTGTGTGGTATGGGGTGCCATCAGCACTGGGCTATAGAGCAGGAGAGGAACTACAGCAGGTAGCAGACATGATTACGGGAATTATAGAGGATTATGGGGAGAGTTTACTTTTGTGAAGAGGAATTGAAGGAGGCCACTTCTTTCAGTCATGGGGAACATTTTGATGGGAGTGCAAGTCAGAAATCAGGTGCAATTTGAAGTACAGGAGGAGAGCCCCTTTGAAAAATCTATGCCTGATATAGGATTTCTGATTTTTGCTGCCTGTGTGAACTCACCTGTTTCCAGGTTGTTTTGCTAATGGCTTCTGTGCTAAAACACCCCAAACCAGACCCACACAAATTCTCATGTGTACAGGATAATTTCTGTTTATATGACTTTAGTTCTAGATATGTCATTAGTTCTAGCTAATAGAATCAAATAGAAATATGTGGAAATATAGATGTTTGGGGTTTTTTCTTGCAAAAAAACTTAAAGAATACTCCAGATTCCTTCTTGTGGTACATGTAGCCCTCTGTTTTAAGATGAACACACATGCATACATATGTACATGCAACTAGTACTTTACTATGCCGCTTGCCAACTTCTGTGATAAAATCCTGAGATGGCTCCAGCTTTGACTTCAGGTAACCCTATTCCCAAGACAAGAGCTTCCACTGATAAACAGAATGACTTGTAAATTCAAAAAAAAGTAGGGTTTAGTTAGTATTTAAGCTAGGAGGCTTCACATTCTAGAAAGAGAAAACTGAGGTGACAGAAATAAAGGGCCTGTGTGTATCCTTTTCCCAGCTTGCTGTGTCCCTCTAGGCAGGTCCTTGCTTCTAACAGTGCTCTCTAGGTGCATTGAGTCCAGGTTGTCCACGATATCTTGTCTTCCAGAAGGAAAATATCTGATTTTGCTATGTATCAGAGATTTTCATCTTTCCTAGTAGGCGTTAGAGAAAACCTCAGACCACTGAGTCTTCTGGGAGAAAAATATATGAAAATAGAAAATGCAATACTAAAAAGAAGAGATGTGACATAACTCAGTTGCATAAATCTGGTGAGTTCAGGCTAGAAAAAAAATCTTTTGGTGTGGAAACTTAGATTTTTTTCTCATGTTATTTGTTCTCCATATGATGAAGCAGTGTAATGTAGAAAAGTACTAAGAGTGACACTTTTCTGCCCTTACTTGGAAGAAAAAATATTTTGTCCTGTGGGGGTAGTACTTAAAATTTTTCACTAAATCCTAATTTTGAGTTTGTGTTTTCTTTCTCATTCATAATCTCCGGAGAGTTAGCTTCCAGCAACACTTTGGCTTTTCCATATCCTGAGAAAGTTTAGATTGCTTTCTTCACAGCATTTCTTTTTCCCTTCCCAAGCAGTTGAGCAGGAAGGCGCACAACTACAAGTTTGCCTTGTTCCCTGTGAGCAAAGCTGTTGATACAATGATCCAGTCCAGAGAGGGGCAGGAAAGGGGGGAAACGTCTCAGCCTTGCAGCAAAACTTTTGAAATGGTGATCCTTTGTTTTTCTTACAGGTTTCTGGTGGCTACCACTAATTTCCTACAAGTAGAGTGCAGAGGAAGGGCAGATGACAAATGTATATGTGGATGTGGATTGCTTACTGAGCTATTTTCTTATTTTGTAGCCTTCACTACTTCAATCCATGAAAGGTATCTGAAAATTGCCAGGGGGAAGAGAATGTGGATCTGTGAGTTTCAGGTTGCAAGAAGTGATTAGGAGGGAAGGGGGAGTGAGAGCCAGAGCAGGTCATTGATGTGGGTAGGAAAGGAACTTATATAGTGACTTTTGTGGTTCAGATTCACAGATGGGTTTTCTCTGTCCCCATCTTGCATATTCTCTGTTCTTGTGCCTTAACTTTTTTCATTACCCACATTCTCTCTCTAATTTTTTTTTTTTTTTGTACTTCATAATTTGGGGCTCTTTTGACTGTTCACTTGCTATTGTTTTTGTTGTCCCCTAGTGCCACACATAGTGCAGTGAAAATAAGCCAGCAATGCATATTTTGGCTCTCAGTGGATTGCGTACGTTTTGGAGGTGTTGCTCGGATGCCTGCAGATCTTTATTAGTGGGTTTCAAGCTGTTGTGGTTGTAATGGAAACATTTGCTTTGAGCTGAAGAAGGGTGTGGAGACAAGGCTCAAAGGAAGACTTAATGCCCTTTATTTTCAGCCAGGACAAATGTGCTGTGAGTGTTGAGGTTAGTCCAGTGCTATCAACCCTTTCGATGAGGATTTATAAAAAAAATTACAATATTTGTACAATATTAAGTATTTAAAATATCAAATGTTTTAATGTTTATTTTAACAATAAAAGGCAAAAAAGTGGGAGGGAGCCCCATTTTTTCAGAACCTGTTACTGTAAACATGCTGAAAAGATAATTATAAAGGAAACTAGTGCAGACTGTTGTTGCAGCTTGAATTGCTGCTAGTAAAGTCCAGGGTAAAGAAGCCAAAAAGGCTTTTGCATAATATCCATAGATGTTTAATTCAGCTGCACAGTGAGATGTTCTCCTCTCAGACACACTCTCTCCCCTAAGGTCCCGCTCTCTCCCCCAGGGGCCTGCTGGCTGACCTTGGTCTCCAGGCAGTATCAAGGTGAGGCTGAATCAGGGAAAAGGGAGGGAGAGCCTCAGGAGCACCGATATTCAGGCATAGGAACAGGGGAAGGAGCCAATGGGGTGTAACTTAGCAGAAGCCCCTCCAGGGCCTCCACAGACTGTACACCCTAGTATTTCACAAGTGACTTTTATCTGAATGACTCAGTCCACGTCAAAGAAAACAACATGGCATTAAAGCGCTTCACTTCCAGAACTGAGATGCTCTGATTAAATGTCATAAACTGTAACCTTTCTTGTTATTTTTTCCAGTTTGGTTTTGGTTTGGCTTTGGGTTTTTTTTGGTGGTGTTTGGTTTTTTTTTTTTGTTTTTTTGAGGAGGGGGTTTTTTGTGGGTTTTTTTTTGTTTGTTTTGTTTTGTTTGTTTTTTTGTTTGTTTGTTTGTTTGTTTTTTGGGGTTTTTTTTTCTGATATGTAGATGTTTTGCCGCTTTCTTTTTTAAATGAGAACAATTGAAAAGCTGTGAAGATTAAGAAGGAAATGTTTTGTGCCAGTACTCATGAGGTTCATTCTGGGAAATAATAATTATAAACCAATTTTTAGGAAGATAGGGGAAATGTTTTCAGACATGTAGTACAGTACCACATTCTGCTTTCACTTCCATAAATGCAGCTGTGCTGAAGTCCTGGAGCATCAAGAATACCATGTGTATTCTGTTATCTCATTTTACCTATGCCTGGGGATGCCTCTGAACGTGACTATATGTTAGGAACCAGTGGAAAATCCCTCTTTCCAGGGATAATGAATCTGACTAGGTCTAGTCCCTTACTTCATATGAAGCTCCGGCACAGCGCTAAGCTATTCTCAGACTTTTGGAAAATCTTTTGCAGGGTAAGCTGGATGGCACCTTGATAGGTCTTGTGAGCGAGGCAGAGATGCAAGAAGGGAGAGTTAGGGGGGTATGGTAACTGTGTCATAGCAACCCTCAGTTGCCAGTCAAGGCAAAATGATCCTCCACCTCAGGCAGTGGCACCCTTCTCCTGAGTTTTTGACTAGAGGAAGCATTGAACTAAGCACACTGCTCACCTTTACTCATTGATACAAAATAGGGGGTGTTTTATGCATGTACATAAAACACTTATATGATTCAGGATCACATTGTGAGGTTTGAATCCTGCCCTGCCATCCTGTAGGAAGTGATTAAACCCCAGTCCTTAGGTTTTGTGCTTCTGTTCACCAAAACACTTAATTTATTAATCTGAAATGCTTATACACCAATGCACACAGTATAAGAAACAAATAGGATGAACTTGAAGCACCAGTCTGTTCCCAATCCTGTGACGGCATTGGTGCTATTTAGATGTGGTGGGATGAGTCCCACAGGCTGCTCAGGAGGGACAGGCAGGGCAGGTGAGGTGAAGGAGTTGCACTGTGTGTGAGGGAGATGTGTGGCTGTACAGTCCTTACAGTTAGAAATTACATGTCTGGGAGCTTCTGGGTAAGGAATAGTGGGATTGGAAAACAAAGTAAATGTTGTAGTGGGTGTCTACTATGGGTTGCCCAGGCAGAATGATAGGACTGATGAGTTATTCTGTAGTCAAGATAAATATCTAGATCCACAGCCTTTGTCCTTATGGGAGATTTCAACTTCCCAGACATCAGCTGGGAATACCATACTCATGTGACAAGCAAGTCTGGGAAATTCCAGTAGTTCGTTGAAGATAACTCTTTCACAAAAGTACTCAGTGAGTCAGCTAGGAAAGATGCCCTCCTTCCTGGACTTACTTGTGACTAAAGAAGGACTCAAGGGGCATGTGGCAGTATGTGACTGTCTTGGCCACAATGATCACAGAATGGTTTAAAATTGTCACAGAAAGTGTTTAAAATTGTCACTCTAATGAGAAAAAAGGACATTAGAGTTTCTACCCTGGACTTCAGGTGAGCAAACTTTAAGCTATTCAGGGAGCTATTTAGCAGAGTCCTCTGGGAATCTGCTTTTGTGGGCTTGGGGGTCCACAAGTGCTGGTCAGTTTTCAGCAACTGCTTTTTAGAGGCACAGGAGAGTTTTGACCAGTCAAATAAGCAGGGAAGGAGACCAGCTCGTCTGAACATGGAGCTCAGAAGGAAAAAGAAATAGCACAATCTCTGGAAGCAAGGTCAGGCTTCACAGGAAGATTAGAGAGCTCTATTTGCACATGCAGGGAGAAGACATGTAAGGCCTGTCTCTACAACTGGTAACCATCTTGCTGTTACTGTACACTGTCATCAAGTATTTATTTAAACAAAGTGTAAACTTATTTCTATTTACATAGCTGTCAAACCAGCAGCCTTCTGTTTCCAGGAATAATATTTAGTAAAAAGAGGGACTGGTCCGTGTTTGGAGTACCTTGTGCCCTCTACATACTCTGCTAGAGGGCTGGTGAAACAGAATTTTAATTGGAGAGAGATCTGTCAGTGCAAATTTAAACACTGGTATCTTTGGCTTTCAGCAGGTTAGCAATAGAGTGCCAGGGTCCCCTGACTGCCTCTGGATTTGTTACTGTCTCTTCCATCAGCTACAGCAGAGAGGAAGAGGCAGAGGGTGTTGCTTCTCTTGCTGAAAGACATCTTACTCTCTAGGCCAACCTGTGGATGCATCCGTAGCTCCTGTAAGAGCATGTGCACAACATGTATCACCAATTAACATCTTAGCTCAAGGGATAAAGGCTTTTGGCAAGTAGTCAAGCTTCAGCCTTCTTGATAGCCTATTTCATGTAGAGCCTGTGGTTGCAGGGCACAGTCTCCTTTTCTTATTCGGTGATAATTCTGAGACCTTTGATGTGGAGTAAATTTTTCTTCTGTGAATTATACTTATTAATTACGGGCATGTGAAACAGCTGCATATAGTCCATTTTGTGGTTTTACATTAGCTGGATCTATTGTTCAGCTCATACAAAGATGGGTGGCAGGCACTGATGGATGTTACACTGTAGTACTGCAGAATAGGTGTATGGTGTGTGATTTGCACCAGGCTTCAAAGGTGCTAAGCTCACCCTAAAAGACTTTATTCATTAATTTGCCCAGTATAAATAATTTTAGAAGACTTTGGCTGTTAGCTGCAATCCTAGAGGAACTCCAGCTGAAGATTTAGTCTCTCATAAGCAAATAAATAATGCAAAACCTGGAACAGCTTGCAGCAAACATTGTAATAGTAGTTCTTCCAACCTGGAGGCTGACGTTCTAATGTACCATGAAGATAAGTGAATTCCATTTTAAATTATGGGATTTGTATATAATCTTGGATTACATACATAGTATATATTTATACACACACACACACATGTATTTATGTATAATATATCTATATATAGTGTATATATATGTGTGTATAGTCTTGAATGTAAAATTGAACACCCACCTACTTGGAGGTCCCAAGCAACACAAAACACTTATTAAGCCATTGCACACTCTTTTGGCAAACTCTGGAAATTTTTAAGAATCTTGCATGGAAAAAATGCATATGTGCTAGCTGAGATGGAGCAATAGCTCCTTCTTACTTAAATGAAAAGATGTAAGACAGAACTATGTGACTCTGCCATCCAGAGGGGCCTGGACAAGCTTGAGAAGTGGCCCATGAGAACCTCATAAGGTTTAACAAGATCAGGTTCAAGGTGCACTTGTGTTGGGGCAGCCCCCTGTGTTGGGTATCAAAGCAGGGGATAAACAGATAGAGAGCAGCCCTGCCGACTTGGGGATGCCGGTGGATGACAGTGTGGATATGAGCTGGCAAGGTGCAGTTGGCTGCCCAGAAAGCCAAACATGTCCTGAGCTGCATCCAAAGCAACATGGCCATCAGGGCAAGGGAGGGGATTCTGCCCCTCTGCCCCCCTCTGGTGACACCCCACCTGGAACCCTGAATCCATCTCTGGGGTCCCAGCACAGGGAAAACATGTGCCTGTTGGAGTGAGTCCAGAGAAGGGACACTAATATGATTAAAGGGATGGAGCACCTCTCCTATGAGGAGGGGCTGAGAAAATTGGGGTTGTTCAGCCTGGAGAAGAGATGGCTCCAGAAAAAGCTTATTGTACCTGAATACCTCAGTACTTGAATAGGAGACTGCAAGAAAGATGGAGAGGACCCTTTTACAATGGCAGGTAGTGATAGCACAAGGGATATAGGCTCCAAACTGTAAGAGGGTAGGTTTAGATTAGCTGTTAGGAAGAAATTCTTTACTGTGAGAGCAGTAAATTCTTTAAGTTAATTAAGTAAAATTAATTAAGTAAAATCATTAAGTAAAATTCTTTACTGTGAGTGCAGTAAGGTTCTGGAACTGGTTGTGGATGTCCCATCCCTGGAAGTGTTTAAGGCCAGGTTGGATACCAACCTGGTCTGATGGAAGGTGCCTGTGCCCTTGGCAGAGGTGTTGGAACAGATTATCTATAGGGTGTCTTCCAGCCCAAGGTGTTCTATGATTTCTTTGTCCCTGCTTCTACTCAGCTACGCAGGAGAATTTTCTTGCCTATTAGCTAGAAATATATTATTAAAATACTGTGTGATGTTCAGATGAGATTGGTGATATGTTCCATCTTGAAGAACCGCAAAAAATATCCTTCTTTTTATGGGAATGCATATTTGGGCTGCCCCTTGTGTAACCTGCCATCCTGACATGGTAAGAGGCCATCCAGTCTTACAGATGATGTCAGTGCCAGTAAAGATAACCAACAAAGTATGTGGAACTGAGATGCAATGCTCTGCGTGAAAGTAGAAACGCCTCACTAAAACGAAACAAAATTTATGTATCAAAACTTTCTGAAATGTTCTGCAAACATTTATATTCTTTTCTTTGCTGAATAAGTAAAAGCCAGAATAATAATAATATTTACTTTAACATATTTAGCAAAACCCCTGCTAGTTCTCCCCAGGTCCTAATTTGCCAGCTGGCATCAATTTAAGGCCAAAAATAATTAATTATATGGGTAGCAGCTCTTGGCTGACCTAGTCTGAAGCTGAGCGAAATTAGCAAAGAGATCCCCTGATCTACACTCTATGTAAAGCAGTCGGTGTTTTAAAGGCAAAACTCCCTTGAATTCCCAAAAATGCATAAATAGCAAAATTGCCTCCGAAGAGGGGACTTCCTGAAAATTGTGCTCAAAATATCCAAGCCTGGGTGTTAGGTAGCAAGCAAATATGTTTACTTTTGTCTGCAACTTACTGAGTTTCCTGGATTTGCTTGGACCAGAATCTGTCCAGTGATGCCACAAAATATTCTGTGAGGCCCAAAATATAGTTTGGGTTATAGCTGAAGAGGAAGACTGCTGCACTCAGGATGCTGTTACAAAGTAGTTCATGGAGGGCATCAGAAAAGGCAATGTTTTTTCTAAGTGATTTCTTAAACTATGATTTTGTTTACTTTATTGGCAAGCCTAATGGGAGTTGGCAACAAGGATCCTGCTGAGGAATGGGCAGCAAGCAAAACACAGGAAAAGGGTGTAGGAATTCCTCTTCTGCATTGACTGTTTGAAGCATGTAGAATGGAAAAGACACGACCAAAGGAAGCACCATCTGCCCTTGAATTAAAAAGAGGAAAGGAGATCCTAAAAGAAATGTGTTGCCCAGGTAATAGGATGAATAACAGGGAAACCAGCATTGTCCCCTTGTGTAAATGGAAGGTATGAAATTGTAAAATGAAAAGTTTATGCACGTAGTTTGCACTTTGGCTCCTTGGGTGGACTGAATGAACATAGTCTCAGCCTACATTTTTCCATGGGGCTCTCCCACATGTGATGGCAGGACAGCAGTCATCTATTTTGATGTTCAAGATGTGGTTTTCAGTGGCTTTCACTGCTCTGAGTGTTCTATTTCAGTGTTTCAGAGGCCCAACTCTTCCTGTGTCCTTCTCGTCTCTCCTGAAGAAGACACCATGGATATGTAGAGTGCTCTGGAGTTACATGGGAGCCTGGGCGCGGTGGGCATTGGGCCTTGGCAGAGGGTCAGGAAATGAGTAACCTGCAAACAGGTCCTTTGTCTTATCTTTCTTTCTGAATCATCATGGAGATAGACAATAATTTTACCTTGGTGGCTGCATAAAGATGGCAGATTTCTGTGCCTGTCAGAAAAGGACTATTTAACTCATCCTGTAATTTCCTAACCAAGACAACCACTTCTGAAGCAACAGCTGCTGTGGTAACGGGCTAACTAGTAGGTCTCAAAGCAAGCCACACATTAATTAAACCTGCATTTTTAAATGAAGAGAATATACCACCTTTTTAGACATAGAGGAAATGACATTTTACAGTCTTGCAGAAATGTGTTTTATTTTCATTGGGTTGTGTTTTTTTCTGAACATTTCCATGAATATTCTAGGAGAACTTAGGAGGAGACAAAGTTTGTAAAGCTTTCCTATGGGAAAAAGTAAAGGAATCATTTAAGATGACTGCATTAAACATTACAGGCATTACAGGTACCACTGACCTGAGCCGCAGTGTAAACTATTGAACAGAGCTGTCAAACACCTTTTGTGTTTCTTTAGGTAGAATAGCTGTTTTCATACACCTGATATATTTCAAAACTTTTTTCTCCCCTCCTAAAGTGGTTGAAGCCAGTTTGGCGCATTGGCAGTCTGAACAGAATTCCAGAGGTTGGCATGTGACTGTGGCCTGGCTATGCCGATGTTGACTCCTTCCTGCCTTTTTGGGGCCACTTACGCTTCTGCACTTCCCTTTTCTTTCTGTGGCTGCTGACAGAGACTGAGCCTGTGGCCTAGACATAGCAAAGAAATTATGCAGTGACACAGACATCCATGTGTCTATGAAAATTATAGGTTATTGCTCTCTGTGTGTCAAACCCTGATAATAGTCCTTCATCCACTACAAACATAACCTTCTGCCAGGAACAAAGCAGCATTTGCAATAAATTCAGGGAAAACAAGATGACATGGTAGGAGAATATTTTTTTTTTTTTTAAGGAATGATGTTAAGTCCTCTGGCATCTGTGCCTGCTCATTATTCCAAAAAATCTTGCAAGCTCTGGACAGGCTCAGAAGGAACTAAGATTGTTTATTTCTCCTTATCATAGACTTTCCGCTCTGGAGAGGGCCACAACACCGTCATCATTTTTAAGAAGAAAACCAGAACTTCATCATTTAGATCTGTTTTTTGTTGGAAGACTTGCCAGGCACCAATTGCTCCCATCTGCTCTAAGAGTGCCCATTGTGTGCTACCAATGTAGATAGCTTCACTTGTTTCTGTGGGTTTTGTGAACCCTGAGTGGGTTTGGAATAGATCAAAACTTGCACCAGAGCTGTGTGCCAGATCAGATAAACTAATGAGAGCTCCCTGTGAGCTTTACCTGTCCTTAACCTCAGGGACACTGCCTGAGGTAGCCCCGTAAAACACTGCTGCCTTTGCTTCTTAACAACTAGCAGGCATAAGCTAAGGGGGCCCAATTGCAATGTGTGGATGGGGGACGAGTATTTTTAGCTTGGCTGATTGCAAAGGTCATCTCTAAATGAAGGTTTCTGACTGTCTGCCACCCTTTTTCTTTGGGAATGTGGTTGTCCCAGTTTCCCTCACCGATGAGTGAAGCTCTGTAAGAAAGAAAAATACTCGAAGGTCAAGATAACCTCTCAGTATATGCAGTTTTCTCCATGGTAACTATAATGGAATGGTTGGTGTAGTAATGGTATCCAACGTGGGACTACATGTGATAATAGACAATTTTTGAAACAAGTCTATCTGTATTTAAGAAACAGACTAATCTACTAGGGAGTGTATCTACTACTTCATATTGCCAAAACAAAAATTATTAAAACTTAAAGAAAATCTAACCCTGTACAACTAGTAAGCAAAGGTTTTATGGAAAAGGAGCAGCTGGCAAAAAAAAAAAAAATAGAAAAAGAAACGTGAGAATTCTAGGGAGATTAATTTTATATATCTTGCTAAAAAAAAATCAGAATTTATTTTGAATAATTACCCTCCCCCAGATCTGGGAAAATTGCAGTTCTCTGGAGGCCTGTAATAGGTCATGTTTGTTTTCTGTTCTTTGGGACATAAGTGGTATTTAAGTGCAATAACTGTTTTTTCTGGCTCTGGAAAGCTGTACTTGCTGGGACAGTCCTTTGAGTGAGGCATTTTATAAGGATTAGAATAGTAAATTTCCACATTGCAGTCTTCTTCAGCTCAGACCCAAAGTGCACACTGCCAAACACAGGGTTGGCTGTTTTGGGGGTTTGATACTGCCTAAAAGGCGGGCACCCTCAAGAAACCATTCACTCATTCTCCTCTACTACAGGTTAGCAGAGGAGTGGAAAAGAAAAAATCTGAAAGACTTATAGGGTGAGATAACAATTAGGAGAAAACACTCTAAGGGTAATACAGGCTTAAAACTTAAAAGGCAGAAATAAAAATTTATTAATAGAATTAAAAGAGGAAAATGAGTACCAACATAAACCTTTAGAACACCTTTCCTTCCTGCCCTCAAGCATTTCTTTCTTTCTTACCAACAGTGCAGGGAGACAAAACATGGGGTGTTTTGTCAGTTTGTCACTAAGGAGACCCTGGGGGGCATTCCCTGGTTTAGGGAGACACAAGAAGCTTCCCTCAAAAAGCTGTTAAGACCCCGCTGGTTCCTTCCGCTGTTCCTATGTCCCTGAGCCTGAGCGTCCTTATTTCCTGATTGACCCTTATCTTTGTACTGCCCCAAGACCAGGTTGATCCCCAGGTCCCTTGGCAAGAAAAAACCTCGAGTCCCCCCATGAATGTGCCTGTGACCCTGAACATCTTACCACATGGCTGAATTAAACATCTGTGGATATTATGAAAAGGCTCTTCTTGCTTCCTTACCCTGGACTTTACTAGCAGCTATTCCGGCTGCAACAGTCACTTCTGAAAGTCTTTCTTCTGTTCACTTAGGGAGGGACATCTCTTCTGCTATGTTGTGGTCACAGGTTGCAGGTAGACATCTACATCTCCCCATGCACTTCATGAATTACAGTGAAACAGTTTTTTGTACTTTAGTTCTCACCACAGCTTGCAGAAGAATCTCCGCTCTGACACTCAGAGCACCTCCTCCTCCCCCTCCCTCCTCTTCACTGCCCTTAGCATTGCCATGTTGTTCTCCTCACATGTCTTCATCTTTTTCTTTTCTCTGACTTGGGAGAGAATTGGTGTCCATAGGTTTATTTGTTCTCAAATTCTATCACTTGAAAAGTTTTTATAGAGTTTTGCAGTGCTGAAATGTTGATCCCGTCTGGGCTCTACATCAGGCAATTGCTCGCCATGCCCTTCACTGCTGATCATGGGGTCCCTGCCGACCCCACACAGGCCACACCAGCTGCCCTTGCCTTTCTGGTTAAAAGCAACTAAATAAATAAAGTTCATTGCAAGTCATGCCAAGATGGCAGCGGCCGCAAAATCCTGGCTGAGCTGCCCCGACTGTGCCATCCTGGCCACATGGCTGCTACTGGCGCTGGGATGAGCCAGGATGGGCTCCTCCCGGCCATGCCAGAAGACTTCCCGGAGGCCTCCTCCCTACCCCTTGGAGGAAGAAAGAGGGCTTGCATACGTTTTTTTCATTTTTTCATTTGTAATTATGTGCTCACAGAGGCGTTTCTAACTTCTCTGATTGGGCTGGCCAAGATGTCTGTCGTCAGAGCCTTCAGGGATTGGCTCTGCTGGACACAGTAGAAGTTTTGAGGAGCTTCTCTTTCAGAAGCAGCCTCTGTGGCTTTTTTTACATCCCCACTAAAAGCCAGGTTGTGTTAAACTAACACAGCTGCTCTTTCCATGCTTGCGCTGATCTCCTGGGTGGAACTTGTGTAAAATTCCCTTCTTTCCTTGTCTACCTTCCTTCATTTCTGCAATTCATGAAAGAGAAGTTATCTTAAATGGCTGACCTGGTATTCTCTTGACTTCACAGCATCTCTCTTTGACGGTTCTTCCAGCAGCCATGTCTTTAGCTAGGAAAGAAGGGAAGAAGTAGCAGTTCAGGATTTAGTCTTGAGTTTTCCTTTACTCTCTACAGTGATGGATGAGGGTTTCTAATGGTTGTCTTTCAGTGATTTTAACAGACTTGGTCTCACAGTAAATCATGCCATGGAATTTAACATTCTTGCCCTCACATATTTTAAGGAAGTTCCATGATGGAAAGAGGTTAATTCTAGATGCAACAGCTTGCGTGGTATGTCTGCTACCCTCAAAGGCTCTCTGTTTAGACAAATATGAAACTATGAAAATACTCTTTTCTATTATCTATTATCTTCTATTCCTGAAGGGGAAGGCAGCACTTTTCCATGTTTACCTAGAAATCTGGTCTCTTGCTTCAGATGCCACAGGGATTAAAGGACACTTATGATCTGGCCTGAAATTTTTTGTGCACACAAATGTTGGATTTCCTTTTGCTGCCACCTTGATGTTAGGGAAGAAGGCAGCAGCTCTGTTCACCTGCACTGCAGAGTGGTGGGTGCCAGCTCTTGCACTGAGACCTTCCTTGTGTTACCTGCTCACTGCTTTCAGCTCCTGAGATCAGCCCTGTAGCTTCAGTTGCTTCCAATCCTCTGTGTTTGAAGGGCTGACAGGTACTTTCTGCTGTGATTCATGGTTGCTTAGCTTCCTGCTCAGTTTTTGTCCATAGCTGTAGCAGGACACTCACGCAGGTTGAGGATCTCCAGTCCTGGATCTAGACCCAAAGGATGTCAGACCTAGCAGACAGATCAGGCAAGCAGATCTCAGTGTTTGACCTGCCTTAATTGATCCTTGTGGATGTTTTTTACAGCAATTGGAAAGGAGGCTTGCAGAAGACAGAAAATAAATGCATGACAGCAGATGAAAGGAATTTGTGTTCTTGGTGAAGCTCATAGCAAGGTCGCTGGGGCTGTACTCTGTGGATGGGAAGACTTCCTTCCCAATCAAGGACCGAATCAGCCAGTGATGATGATGTGGTGATTTATCCAATGCCCACGTAACTATGATGTGCACAGATTCTGAGATATGATTAATCTTTCTCCCATGAGTCTCAATGGAGCCTTTTGGTGCCTGGCTCAGATACAATATGCCACTGTAGTTGTCTGCAGTAGGTGGAATGAATCCCACACCAGAGCTGGGCTCCAGGGAGAAGATGACAAGGTCAGGTTTAAGAGACTTGGTTACATTCCATATGACAAACAATACTTTCTTTTACATTGAATTAGTTGCCTCCTGAAGGAAGAAGGAACTCTGGGAAAAGACAACATATTTTGAAATACTGTATCTGTCAGAAACAAACCTGGTTGGGAGTAGAAAATGCAGAGAAATTAAATTTAAAAGAAACATATTATTTTGAGAAAGTCTAAAGAAGTCAATTAGTTTAACCATTTGTTTGGAACAGGCAAATAGAAGCAAGCCTTGCAGATAAGGCATTGTATTTGCAGGTTGCAAGGAGGGGTTGGGACTTGTGGCAATTGGAGAGTCACCAAAACAAAAGATGTTCAGCTCCCTGACTTGGCTTTATGTTGCCAGGCATACCCAGGACTCGAGACAGGGATGGGCCAGGGGACAGCTTTCATCCTTGTAAGGAATTCTTCTGGGTCCATGAAGACAGGAGGTAACAAAGACATTGCTAATAACAATATTGTTCTGTTTGGCATATAACTTTTTGGATTATAAGCGTTCTGACTGACACAGAGTAATGAAAAAGCCTAAGCTTGGAGAAAAGACTCGAAAATGGATAATTACAGTAAAATTATTTTGGTGTTCTTTAGGTTAACAAAGGAGAGTTGTTCTGGATAAAAATGCAAATAAAAATCATACCTCAGCTGGTAGTGCTGTAAACTGCTCAGAGTAAAGACATTTACCCCTGAAATTTCAACAGTTCTGTGGGATTTTCTCTCTGGACACATAACACTGCAGCAAAAAGAGCAAAATATTGAGCAATTAAAGATATAATATACGTTTCTGTGAGGACTTTGGCTTGTTTTTAATCAATGAAAATCACTTTCAGCTGGTGGCACGTTAACCTGTCTTACAGAGAACCACCTGCTCTTCCCTAAAGTGAACAGGCTTTGTTCACGAATCACCACAGTTCAGTGGCATTTCAGAACAGGTGCCATGACTTCTTCTAGCACAGCAAGACAATTAAGCAATACCAAAAACCACCCAAAATATCACCTACAAATAAAAAGAGGAAATTAATTCGAGGACCGTTGAGTGTAGAGGGGTTGTGCCTGTGCTCTGATGCTCTCAGGTGAAGTTAGGAGGAGCGTTCTACAAGCTTGACTCCAGCCAGGGCCTGAGGGAAGCATGAGGGATCCCTTTTGCAGGGAAGAAGGGCACAGTTGGTGCTCAGTCCTTGCCATTTCTTGCCATCTAGTGGCTTGCCAAAGAACCAGTCCTAGGCTGCACAGGTCATGTCTTTAAAACCCTCATCAGAAGGGAGGGATGCATGCCCAGGGAAAAGAACACTGAGAAGGTTCTGCCCCTGCATAGCCAAGTCACCTCCATCCTCCCCACATGCTCTTCTCTGCCCATTCTTCTTTCTTCCCTTCAGAGGATGGCCAGGTTGCAGAGGCTTTGGTCACTCATTGTGACCTTTTCTAGGATGGAGAGGGCTTTAAAGTTTACCTTTGGTGTTTCCTGAATAACTAAGTTGGGCTTTGGCTGGCACTGAAGTGGAGGATGGATTTTTTTTGGTCCTTGGTGCTCATGGGCTGGGTAGAATGACACCCTCCACACCTTCTTGATGCAGTCAGCCTGAGTTATGGGTGTGCTACCCGCCATTCACCTGTAGAAACAGACAGATAAAATTCTGGCATATACTGGGCAAAAATTTCCTGGTGTAGGCAACCTCTCCGTGTGGTCTTCTTTGGTATTTGACATCTCTCTCTTCCGTAGCATCCACTCTTTTAGTGAGATTTTTGCCATCACTTAACTATTTGGGAATAATTGTTAGATTAGGAAGGTGAGCTCGGATGTTGACATCTGTTACAAGAGCAAATGCAGATGATTGCATTGGTCTGACAGTTCACTAAATCCCCCATCTGTGGGAACAGCACATGTTTTATCTGTACACTTTTGGTACATTGAAAATATTTCAAGTGTAAATTACAGAGTATTTTTTTTTCTGCAAGCAGATTCAGGTTATCAGGGTATGTTTTTAGTTAAAACATTTCCCGGAGGAAGTAGGATGCTTTGACACATTTGTCCAAAAAAATCCTGCAAGTAGAAAATGAAAGTATGCTTTGAAAGTCTGGTACTTTCCGCCTTAACTTCCACAGTAATTAGATAAAGTAAAAACAGGAGATTACTTTGTCTTTTTTATTTAGATCCTTTCCCATCCCCCACACAGAGAAAACTGAGTGTATCTAACAGCAGTGGAGTGGGATTACAGATGATTTCTCTGCCTGTGTCAGAGTGCAGTAGGGCGAGGGTTGGTTCAGAGCAGCAGAGTGAGTCCAGCAGCCAGGATTTGTCCTACCTGTCAGCCAGGAGCAGGGCAAGCAGCAGACACTGGGAGCACCTCTCTGGGGATGGGGACAAAGGATCAGCCCTCAAGTGGGGTCTGCTATCAACCTGTTCAAGCCACAAATGAATAACATGCTCTTGGGGATGTGGAGAGGATGTTCATTATTACGGACAGAATGAAGGCTTACTGGCTATGATCCCAGCAGCGGGCAGTCTTGATGTGTTAGGTGCTATGCTCCTCACCTGTTTTTTACAAAGAAATGCTCTGTCTACTGACAGTGGTTCTTTTGGACCAAGGGGGCAAGAGCCATCTCCCTCTCACCTCCAAGTGGCTGAGGTGGCTGTGGCTGCTGTAGTGCCCAGTCAGGCAGTGTAGACTCCTCAGCATTCATGAGCCTCTCCTATAGTTCTGTACCCTGTATATCTAGGAACATGCTTGGAGGTGGCTTTTACAAATTTTAGATAAGTTTTCAAAATTCTAAGCTAAATTTCTCTGAAGTCTGTCTTCAGGATCCATGTCAAAGCATGTGACTCAATCACATTTGTTGGGATGGAGTTTGCTAAGAATTCTTATGATCCCAAACCACAGAGCTTGTAGCAGATGTACTTGTGAGCCAAGTCACCTCTGAAAGAGCTCAGTTATATATTTGTCCTAATCAGTATGCCTTTCTCTGGATTTAAGGCAAAAGTATATTATGAGGGACGGGAAGGGAAGGGAAGGGAAGGGAAGGGAAGGGAAGGGAAGGGAAGGGAAGGGAAGGGAAGGGAAGGGAAGGGAAGGGAAGGGAAGGGAAGGGAAGGGAAGGGAAGGGAAGGGAAGGGAAGGGAAGGGAAGGGAAGGGAAGGGAAGGGAAGGGAAGGGAAGGGAAGGGAAGGGAAGGGAAGTTGTCTTTCTGGTTCCTTTTTCCACTGTCTTTGAAGTAGGTGTTGGCAGGCCCAGGATTGTCACAACTCCTGGTAAAATAAATGGATACAATTTGAAAAATAATTTTTAGTTGTAGAAAGTATTTTCCCAATCCATGTTTCCCTTGACATTATGGCCTTAAAATTGCTTTTGTAGTATTAGGGTGAACATCTACCACTTACATAGCACCTGTACATTTTCTGAAACAATCATGGTGTTTCCAGAATTACAACTGCACAATCTTTTGCCTTGCACAGAGCACCACTAGACTATAAGCAAGTAGAACTGTTGCATGCAATAATAAATAATGCTTAGCCCTCAGATATATATTTCTCAATTTCATGTTTTAAAAACTATTCTTTTCACAAAGGAATATTAGCTCAATTCTATACATACAGAAATGAAAGCAAAGAGAGCCTGTTGAGCATTTCTGAGATTATTATAGTGCAGCCTGAGGCAGAAGGGGGATGCACCATCACAGAGCCTGAACTATTTACTTCACTTTCTGTAACAAATAAGTAGTGCTGTGACTAGAAATCCATTTTCCCATTTCTAAGAGAAATTGCCAAGCCTACACTTGGGTTTGCTGGGTTGAATTCTAAATTTTAGCCACTGACTAGTGGTCTGGTAAGATTAGTGACCCGAGTAGGGGCAGGAAGTGAATTTTATTAGAGACTTGTATAAATATATATACAAGATTGTCACGATCTGTCCTTACGAACGGGTTTCGTGATGGTTTGTGGATTGATCTCAGGGTGCAAAAAAAACTGACACGGCACAGGGGATTTGTAGTAATAATCAAAACAAATGCACTTTTATTGAATGACTACAGCAAAATGTGACAGAGGGATTAAGGGAGAGAAAAAGAGAGAGAAAAGAGGGAGAGAGAGAGAGAGAAAGAAGGGGATATAGATACCAAACGTAGAGGCGAAGTCCTTTGGTCCAGTCCAGCCAAGGATCCGCCTGTTACATCGGGGAGATCTCAAAATCTCTAGCTAACTCAGAGGTTTTTATTATGATAACTCTATTGGAAATTGCGAGGTGGGGGGGACGGACAGATACAAAAAGGAATAGATGTTACAGGTAGTCCATGTTCTCAGCAGTAAGCAAGAGCCATTGTCTTCTTGGTCCAGTGGTCACACTTGCAATATCTGTCTTGCTTTGGTCAGCTTGCCTCCCCCCGCACACCTCCCCCAGGTTGGTGATTTCAGTCCCAGTCCTTGCAAAGTATTGAGAGGGGGTCTTCTCACATAGGGGTTTCATGTCTTGGTTTTTCTCCAGTGAAGAGGCTTCTTACATCTCAGTCTGTCTGTCACGGCAGTTGTAGACAAGTGAGGGGTCTTCTGTGGGGGGACCACCCAGAACGCAGGAGAAGTCCAGCCAGGCCAAGAGGTGGGACAGCTTCCAAGGCTGTTGTTGCAAAAAGGGCACGGTGTCCCCTTCTTTCATTGGGCTCAGTGTAGCATACAGCAAACACCACCTGTGAACAATAGCTTAGCACTATGCTCAGGTCTCGGGGGCCTTGGCGTGTGTAACTTTCTCCTACAGAACCAGAGATTTAAGACGGGGGTGCGGGGGGGGGGGTCTCTTCTTCAGTGGTCCCCAAATGATGATTCTGAGGCAGATGAGTGATATTTCAGACAGACTCTCACAAAGATGTACTATGTAGAACTAGCACTGAAGTAGAAATCCTGTACTTCAGCTTTCAGACAACCATTAAAACCTTCCAGTGTGTAAATTCTCCTCTCTGTAGCTATGCTGGGTTTAAATGCTCTGAATCAGTGGTGCTTCTTTTGATGTAGTTATCAGGCACTTTTACATGTCCAAGGCACAATTAGGGAGTTTGTTTCTGTCAGAAGGAAATGGTGTCCTTCTGAATTGAAAGGTAAAGCAAGGGTCTTCCCTGTGCTGGGTGATGCGCTTGGGTCTCCAAAACCCCGAGCAGAGTTCCAGGCTGAGGCAGAGTGGCTAGAGAGCTGCCAGTCAGGAAAGGCCTTGGGGGTGCTGGTCAAGAGCAGCTGCACATGAGCCAAGTGTGCTCAGGTAAGCTAGAAGGTCAAAGGCACCTGGCCTGTATCAGCAATTGTGTGTCCAGCAGGACCAGCACAGTGACTGTCCCTTTGTGCTGGGCACTGCTGAAGTGTTATAGATGGATAATGGGATGATTTGCTCTCACAATTAAAAGATAACTATTGTGTTGTGAATATTAATAAAAGCTTTAGTGATGTATAGTTATGTTATTGTAGTTTAGATGTCCTCTGTTCTCCCCACAGTTCCCTTTTCCCCCTGTATTGTGACCATCAGACAGCCAGGGCTGTCTAGGGCAGGTAAAAAGAAGGCTGCACAGGTGTCCCTTGTATGGGGCAGTGGGGAATGGATAAGCTTGTTGCTTAGGGGGTGCGGCATGGCAACACCTGACCTCCAATCAAGTTACAAGAAAGCAGTCTCCAGTGGTAAATGGCAAAGAGGAACTGACTGACAGACTTTGGGAGGGGCCAGGGCTGGCTGATGGAACCCCCAGGGGTATAAAAGACTGAGCATCCATCTTGAAGATGAACTGGCCATATGGTATGCATGAGGGGCAGTTCTCAGCACTGCAGCTTTTCCCTTATGTAGTCCTTTGTTGTATTTTTGTTAAGGTTTAATAAACCTTTTTAAATTTTCAAAGTTGTCTCTCACATGAAGCATGTCCAATCCTGGGGTCTCTCACTAGAAGGACATTGAAGTGCTGGAGCGTATCCAGAGAAGGGAACAGAGCTGGGGAAGGGTCTGGAGCACTAGGAATAGCTGAGGGAGGTGGGAGAAAAGAAGGCTCAGGGGAGACTTTCTCACTCCCCACAATTCCTTGACAGGAGAGTGGAGCCAGGTGGGGATCAGGCTCTGCTCACAGAGAACAAGGGACAGGACAAAATAGAACAGCCTCAGGTTTTCAATGGCACTGGGGCAGGTTTAGATTAGATATTAGGAAAAAAGGGTTGTCAAGTTTTGGAACAGGCTTCTCAGGGAAGTGGCCAAGTAACTATAGCTGGAAGTGTTCAAAACCCATGTGGATACAGCACCTGAGGAGACTGTTTAATAGTGAACACGGAGGTGGTGCTAGGTTTATGATTGGATTTGAGGATCTTAAATGTCTTTTCCAACCTTAACAATTCCATGATTCAAGGCAGGCTATTACTGCCCTGAAATCTCTGGGCAGCAGTGTGGTTATAATTGTACTCCCTTTTATTTTATCCCATTTTACAAGGAGGATACTACTGTGGAGTAGTCTAGATGAAGAGTACTCATCCATGAAAAGGTATTAAGGTATCTGCCTTCAGATCAATGACCTTGCAAAGAAGTAATTTAGAATAACCAAAGTGATGAAACAGAGGCAATGATGGAGTTTTAGCATCAGTAACTATGAAACAATACAATTTGTTCCCTACTCTGTCTTTTCAGTTAGACCTTCTCAATACCAGCTTTAAATCCTTTCCATTCTCACCTACTCAAAACAAAAGGTCAAGGAATTTCTCCTCTGGCAGCCCAGCATTATCTGTTAAAAATACAGACTTCAGTTATCAACAGCTAAAAATCTAAAATAATAGCTGTTGAGGTACAGCCAATTGACCATGCTACAAACTCGGCCTCTGAAAATCTATAAAATTAATTTCTAAAAGTTTATCACACACAGGAAGAGATAGCAAACCAGAGACTACAGAGACTGACAACATTTATTTATTTATTTATTCCCCACTTCTATTGACTTTTCAAAGAAACCCACCACAAATACCATCCAAGTTGGAATATACTAGTATGCTACCACTGTTTAAAAAAATGGCATGAAAAATGTATAGTTGAAGGCTATTAAATTCTGATACATCTGGATGCTCACTTAAGAGTCCTTATTATTCTAGGACAGTGGAAGTACAGTAGACATTTGGTGATAGCTAATTTGCCAGCTCATGAAGACAAACAAGAACTGATCAGTGCATCTGCCTTCTCTTTAAAAGCCAATCAGCAATAAATAGATGGTATCATTGTGATGCAGGAACTTTGTTGGTCTCTCTCCTTAGTTGGCCTTCTGGGTTTTCATGATTTTAGGCTACTGGATGGTTGGGGAGTTTTGGCAAAAAGAAACTTTGAAAGGTGAAAGTTCATTTTATTAGAAGAGGCTATGTTTAAATTTTATGCTTTAACAGATTATCACCCCAGTTTCATGCCTTAATGTCTAACAGCAAACGTATTCTTTTTTCCCCCAAAAAAGGGACTATTATGAATGCATTATAATAAAAAACCAAATCTTTAGGTGGTAACCTATGCTATATTCAGCTGTTATATTAAGAGGTATCACCTGGGTTAATTACATAACACCATGTTAGAATATGCCTAAAATAGGAGTTTTTAATTAACTATGCTGTGGCTTAAACATCATTTTTCAGACATAACTCCACATTATTTCTGAAAATTTTAATATATCTTAAAAATATACCAATTAAAATAATTATTGTTATATATTTCTTTATATCAAAGAAGAATCTTCAAATTTACAAAAAGCCAGTCCAGAGGTGTGTCATATTCCACTAGTGAAAAACTTAAAGTAACTGACATTATTTCCAAATAGTTAACTTCTTTCAACATACAGTTTATTGCCTGCTCTTTAGTTCTTATTTGGCTCACAGAAAGAAGAACGTTTTGTTTCACAAGAATGTCTCTCGACAGAGTGGACATGTGGATTTGTTGCTGGATGAGAACCATTTGTACTGAAAAAGAGAAATACATCTGTTTAATATACGAAGGCAAGCTGAGTACAGAAACACTAGTACATCATCAATAACCATTATTGCCAAGGATCTGTGTTAAGCTGCACCAGGGCAGGTTTAGACTGGACAACAGGAAGAAGTTCTTCACAGAAGAAGTGACTGGGCATTGGATTGGGCTGCCCAGGGAGGTGGTGGAGTCACTGTCCCCATGACTGAATTATGACACTAAGTGCCACATCCAGTCTTTTCTTAAACATCTCCGGAGATGTTTAAGAAAAGACTGGATGTGGCACTTAGTGTCATAGTCCAGCTGACAAGGTGGTGTTAGGTCATAGGTTGGACTTGATCTCAAATGTCTTTTCTAAGCTAGTTAATTTTGTGATTCCGTGAATGTAACTATCAAAATATTACCTATACTTAAAAAAAAACAAACAAGAAACGGTAAAAACCCCTTTTCACTCACACATGTATGCATGTGTGTATGTATATATGTATTTGTATATACACTTATTAGACATACACTATGTAGCAGCTCTTCTTTCATTACCTGCCCTTACATCTTAGTACAAAATTCACAAAAATAACTTATGAGTGCTGTTAATCCCAGATACTCCAATGACAAAGTGGAAAATTGTTGGTAATACAGTAGAAGTTTCTGGTTTAAACTATATGGATAGCCAGGCTGGATGGGGCTTGGACAACCTGGTCTAGCAGAAGGTGTCCCTGCCCATGGCAGGAGGATGGAACAGATGAGCTTTAAGCTCCTTCTGACTCTGCTCTATGATTCTAGGGTATTTTGCCTATTTAAAAAGATTTACTCCAGGTACTTACCAAGCAAGCTGAATGAAACTTTTTCTTGCATGTTCTGCAAGCTTTTTTGGGAAGAGAATAGTTTGAACCATGAATGACTGAAAAACAGATCATGCAATCTTCAACCCCTTCAAAACGTTTATCCACATTATTTTTCCACAAAGATAAGCCTTCCATAATACTTCCATTCTAAAAGAGGGAAAAGAGCTGTTAATACCGGAGAACTCCTTTGAACTATTCCTGTTGTAGTCATAAAAACATGAAGGAAACAAGGCCTGAAGGATTTACAATCTGAAACTACATGCAATACATGCAGTGCATAATTTATAATACTCTGATCTACAGAAAAGTGAGTATTCAATAGTGCAGGAAGAGCATATTCAGGAGCACTTAAAAACAGATTTTGAAATTTTCAATCACTGCTTTGTTTTGGTCTAACCACAGATTATGCCATTTCAGCAACCACCAGTCTTTTAGAGAATTCCATGGATGGGGTTTTTGGTTTTGATTTTTGTTGTTGTCATTTGTTTGTCTGTGTTTTTTTTCAAATTATAGTTGAGATGATACTGACACACAGGACAAACACTGGGCCATGTCTTAAGAGATCTAAATTTTCAACTTGGGCTGCGGATTTAACAGTAGGCTGATCATTTTACCTCTGTTGATGTATCTGGAGAAAAGCAGATGGTAAGAGTGACCCAATTCTACAAAGGTTTGCAATCTAATGAGATCTATTACACAGATCTATACAATACTGCATTACTAGGAATGTTTTTCTGCTATAAGGACTTATTAAGTTTTCAAAACTAAGAACTTTATTGAAATTCACCTGATGTGTAAGATATGTGCTTAACTGTAGCATCCAATTGCGCCACTGCTGTACAGCTACACCAACTCTCTTTCCACTCTCAACTGTTATGCATCCCAGTGGATAATTTGATGGAAGCTGTATTATTAGTTCAATAAATATATCATCAACAGAATAGGTTGCAATGACTTCTCGTGCTGCAGACCGAGCTTTAACCTTTGAAAAAAAACACATATTAAAAAATGCCATTCAGCATCTCTAGTCTTTGTATATATATATATATATATATATATATATATATATATATATATATACACACACACACACTATAAACACATTCCTATGCATATTAAATGATTTTCTTAGATCAGGTAAACACTTTTTTCAAGGAAAACAAAAATCTATTCATATCTCAATAAACTAAAAAGGAATTACCAGCCAGTTTTCAATCTACTGATTGATTACATCTTTTAATAAATAAAAAGTAGTATCTTGATAGCAGTACCTTCCACTTCCTCAAATTCTTCAACATCCTAAAATCCATTCTTTCAAGTTTTTTGCAAGCAGAATATTAATAAACATCAATTTAATTTATTGATACCAAGCAAAATTATGTTTAATCAGTCATTTAGAACAACAAAATCGCAATCATAAAAACAGAACCAGTCTGGTTCTGAGAAGTAAAATTTCCTGAAATGTTTGCAAAAAAATCAAGTAAATTAAAAGAAAGAACAAAAAGTCTTACTGTCATGCCGTTAAATAACTGTGTGCTAGTCTGAACAGAAGATATCTCCTGGGAGGAGAGCACACTGCTGACATATTTGCTTGTGAATTTATCCACAACATTGAAGACACGCTTCTCACAGCTATTCCACCACAGCCTCACCATGGCTGGCAGATCTTTCAGTGTTATATGGTACACAGAGCAGGCCAAGTGTGGGATCTGGGATGACAGCCCCGCAGTCCCTGGGAGGGAAAGAAAAGGTGTTGAAATACTCTTAATACATTAGTCACGGAAGTTGGTGCCTCCACACCACATACAAATTTCTGATTCCAATACAATTGTGGTACTTGGAATTTCATGTACATGTTCCTACTACTGCAATTCTAATGGCCTGTTTGACTCACCCCTTCTTCACCAGGCTGTTTTTTTTGTTCCTTAGCCTGATACTCCACACCTCAGAATTCACCTTTTCATTTAGAGACTCAACTCCAAGTGGACACCAGGAATCAAAAATAATTTTATATTGTAGAAATCACAAAACACTCACTTTGGAGTGAACAAACAATAAGGTGTTTGGAGGACAGCTGAGCTTTGCAAGCATGTCAAGTTCCACCAACAGAGGTTCAGTTTGGATATTAGGAAATAATTCTTTGCTGAAGGAGTGAATAAGCATTGGAACAGGCTGCCCAAGGAAGTGGTGGAGTCACCATCCCTGGAGGTGTTCAAAAAACACACAGACAGGGCATTTTGTGATATGGTTTAGGGGACATAGTGGTGTTCAAAGGGTGAACTTGGATGATCCCAGAGGTCTTAATGATTCTATGATGAGTTAAGGGAAGACTTTCCCTTGGGATGTCATGTTAGTAATTCTTTCTTACTGTCATGCAGATAAATTGTTCTGCAACATACAGTGATGTCCAAGAGAAAAATTAAGAAATGGAAACTCAATTTCCTTGTTTATATCTATGTAGGTACATTAAAAAAATTAAATGAAGGGACTTCAAAATCTAATTCCCTTTTTCATGTTTCTCAGGTAAAAAAAGCAGCGTATCTTCTCTCATCATCACTGATTAACTGGGTCTTTTGAACAACATGACAAAAACAACACACAATTTAACATCTCAAACATTTAAACATATATATTAAAATGGTTTTTAATATTTTGAATTTATATATTGAAATACAATAAAATATGGACATTTTATTTAATATTAAAAATTATCTCTAGAAGCAATGGTTTCAGAATAGATCACACATTTCTAGTGTTTTGGAATTGTTAAGTTCATGATTCAATAGTAGCAATGTATTATTCCTGACTTTTGTTTTTCTTGGTTTCTCTGATAAACATGTCAACTTTAGTTAAGTTTCAAATGGGGAGAGTCAACAAAAGATTATTAAACATATGTATGTATTTGTCTCTCTGTGTATTTGTTTTATAGGTAAGATTTTCTAAATAAGTATTTTTAAGAAAAACAGCTTATTCAAATAGAACAACTCTCTCAAATGCACAAATAGAGTTTTTACTAACCTTTGACATCTAAACGAAGCTCTTCAGTAAAGAAGGTTTTTGTGTCCTTATTTGGAACTTCTGAAGTTGGCCCAGAAAAGACAGGGTTTTCAGGCATAAGCCTGAACAAGTGATAAAGCAGTTTATTCAAGCTTTTAGTTCTTCTAAGGTATTGTGAGTAGAGAACGCGTAGCTGGTAGCATTAAAAAAATTCACAAAAAAACCAAAACATTGTAAATACAGCTTACTCCGTAAATAATACAAATATGTCCTTGCAGGGAGGAACAGCAACATTGTGACTCAGAGGCAGTGTTTAGAAGACAAGTTTACTTCTCTGCACCATTTTGAATGATTAAAAGATTATAATATGTACCAAGCTTGTTTGAAAATGCAAGAAAGAGTCATCTTTTCATGAATCTTAGTTCTTCGTTGCTCTAATTTTACCATCCTCAAATACAGTGGTGCAGAAATCTAAGTCTATTGGTGATTTCAGAATTTTCACTAATTTCACAGAAACAAGGGATAAGAAATTACATAATTAAAAGAAAACGGCTGGATGAAACTGAGACTGAAACTAAAAAAGTAGGTTAAGAAATTCAGTTAAAAAGACTCTGAAAATATACCTGAGAAGAAGCTGCTTTAAAGAAAGCTAATGTTAACTTCCAAGTCAGAAGATATCCTAGAACAAGGCAGAACTCATCACTCAGGGGTTGAATAACTGCAAATTCTCCAACTGGAATGCATTCCAGGATGTTTTCTAGCAAGAGTTCTTGAGTGGCCAGGATAGACATAAGAGCTGCTGGAGGTGATCTGTGGAAAAATATTATCTGGAATAGTAAACTCAAATCTTGAGCACAGCATGAACTGAATTTAAGTTCATAGCCTTCCTAGAGAGTCATGAAAATAAAGCCATGCATGCAGATTATAAAATAAGCCTTTTATTACAAGAAAATTTACGTTTTTAAAAATTTCTTCTTTTTCCCTGAATGGGAGAATTGGTGCTTTTACCTTCTTAGAAGACAAATTTAAACTGAATGCTGATCACTTCATATGGGAGTGGTCTATGGCTGATCTGATTTAGCCTACATCATGGATAGCCGCTTTGCTTGCTTTCTCTGGAGTCACACCAACAAATGAACAACTGAACAATGATCTCCTAATCACTGTTGGCTCTAAGTTGAAAAGCCTTTTGCTTCTCTGCAGTTAGGAAAGGTATTAATCACTGGGCTGAGGTTAAAAAGGAGTTTTAACCAGTTACTGCATTCTCTCTTCAAACCAGAGAATTCACAGGATTCAAGCTGTGTAAAACACAGACTTAATTTTTTGTTCTGTTTCAAGTAACTGAAATTACCTGTGCAGATACATCCTGAATACAAGTAAAAATTTGCTAAGATTTCCTAATATACAGCATTTAGTCCAGTAACTGCACCTAAAAACAACTGCAAATACTGTCTCCAGTTTTAGTGCAAAGGACCCCAATATTTAACATTCTACATATTTATAACCTTATTGTCATAGCTATGCAATTTTTTAACATCTCCTACTGACAGCTACTCTGCTGCAAATTTCAAGCTTTTAACACATTTTAAAAATATGGAAGACAGTCCTATAAAAAGTGAGGGAAAAAAATACACACAATGCCAATTCCTCCTCTTCATCACCATAGGACTTGAGATCTTCATCATCAAATTTAGGCAATTCAGGCATTAGTCTATAGAAATATGGAAAGGAAATCAGGTTTAATTTAAAAATAATTTTAATAAACTATTTTAATATATGTGATGCATAGTTCTTTGCTTATCAATATCAACATTTTGACAGACAATAAAATAAAGGCAGTTATTCCTTAACAACAACACCACAGAATCTTTCAGAAACATGCCACCATCTTTGGTCAAGAGTGACACCCAACAAGCATGTATCCTTGCTCACTTCTCTTTCCAGACCTCTTACTTTTCCTGAGCCATGCTAAAATAAAATTCTCTATCAGAATAAAGCTATTGCAACTTTATGCCTCAGTATAAGTGAAAGATAATGGTGGCTGGCTTAAGCCATCTGCCTTGCAATTGCATTTTGGGGAGCCACATGCACAAATTTTACAAATTCTGTATTGTCTCTCTGGGTATTAGAAATATCCAAGAAGTTCACAGCAATACTACCTATCTGTATTTACTTTCTTACCTAAACGAATGTTTACATTTTAGGATTCCATGAGTGCTAAAATAAGGGCAGAAAATAAATACCTTTCTTAAGTCTGCAAATACAATTAACTTTAGCATTCATAGTTTTATATAGTGTCCTCCAAAAAAGAACACAAATTGCCCAGTTGAGGATTTTCTCCCATAATGGAACATGATTTTGCTACAAGTGCATATTCTATAGCACATAGTGCATATTTTTAAGAAAAGGGGCAGGAGGGTTGAGAGGCAATGAGAGTGAAAAATTTGTTGCTTCTTACTTATGCAGCATATGGTAGACAGAAACCTGTACAGGTCGAGCCCGGAAAAGCAATAACGGACAGAGTGTGTTCAGTAGAGTCTGGAGTTTATCTGGAAGATTTGTCTTCTGGCCTGCAACAAACTTTGGTGGCAGCTTATGGTTTAAGAACTGGTCCTTTGAGATGTAAGTTAGAGCTTCACCCAAAGATGATAATACAGAGTTCTGAAAAGAGCCTTTTGATGCATTTTTGGTTTCTCCTGTTTAAAAGAAAACAAGTTGTGATGCAGAATGTATGGATGATACCATAAACAAGTTCTGCTGGAAACAACTCAAGATTGCACTTGACAGGTTCCATCTAATCTTAACAATCTCTATGTGATATGCAATCACTTTACTAATTAACATGTAAGTGTTAAACAAACTGAGTTGTTATAAACTCTATTTACATTATGTTCCTGTAAATTCAAAAATGTGGCCTGTTCAGTTCTATTTCAAAACAGCCTGGCTGTTATCCCCTTGTCATATACTTGCCTGTGATTTTCACCAACAAGGGTAACAGCAAATTGTGAATTCCCTCAGAAAAGAATTCCTTCCATTCACTGACCAAGTTCTTAGGAAGAACAGTACTGTCAGGAGCTGCAGCCTCAAAGTAAGCGCTAAGCGCAGATGCCAAGTCACAACTGACACAAGCAAAAATCTGCACAAGCGGGATATGGTAAAGCAAATGGCTTTCACTTGTTGTCTAGGAGGAAATAAACACAGAGGAAGATTCCTTAACCATAAATTTGCATTAAAATTTGTTTCACATTTCCTGTCTACAACAGAAAGTATAATTTCAAAGACAATTAAATTGCAAGAACCATTCGAAAATTCTGTGGGTTGGGTAGGTTGGGTTAAAAATAGAAATTGTACTTCAATAGGACTACCTGAAATTAATTCCCAAGTCTCACCAACATTAGAAACATGGATTGTTTCCATTACATAACCTTCCTTATAATGACAAAAAGAAAATTCAATGGACAACATACTACTAAAAACTGGAAATTATTGAAGTGGTTATCAGGCGAATATTTCCTCTCCCCCAACAAAGCTGCTTTCATTTTATCTTTGTTCTTACTCATTCTGTCAGAAAGGAGTATCATTATCAATTAAAAATATTCCCTACTTAGTCTACACAACAAGATTTTCTTATAAGGTTGTTGCTTGTTTTTAAACAAAATACATAGTTTTAAGGCACATACCATTAGGTAAGATTAATCCTGAGACCAAGAAAGGTCACATGAAATTTCCAGCCTGCCCTTCTGAATGCACAGGTGACAGAGAGTGACAGATTCTGTATATTTATTTGATTAATCAGTAAGTAGTCATCTGACTACTAACATTACTGTCCTCTTTCCTAACAGCATTAGAATATAACTTTGATACTTCATGTGATCAGTTAGATATTGAAATGTAGACATTGCTTTTCATTCAGCTGATTTTGATGTATCATGTTAAACTATGTTTTAAAGAAATATTATTTTTCAAGATAGAGACCTACAGCAGATATATTTCAAAATTATTCTCCAATTACCAATGCCATTATTAAATATCGTATTACTTGAAGAGTGAGCTGATTTTATCTCCAAACACAAAAAGAAACAGGACAGTATAACTGCTTGTGCTTTTAAATCTTTGTCCAAAGTCCAACATAAACTGGATTTTGTGCAATTCTACTTATCATTGTGTCACGAATTTGGCTGAGATTACAGTGTCATTGCCATATTCAGGGAATAATCAAAAAGGTAAGTACATTCAAAGTGAAGATCCTTCCATATTACCTCTAACCAAGCCAGCATGGAGCACATCAAGAAGTCCCACTCATTATCAGACAAAGGAGCTGCAGAATATTTCAGCAACAAGGGAAGGTAACGCATCAACTCAATGTTGAAACCAAGCAATTGAGCACTTGCTTCTTTCAGACTGCTGTAATAAAAATACAACCAAAGCTTACATAGATTCATATTGTAGACCTGAGTATTCATATTCTTGCCTTCACTCCTCCTCACAGGACAAATTTGTCTGGCACCACAATGCTATGTTCTGTGTGCTTTTGATATTCTGTCTTTCAAAGGTAGAGTGCTACATTAGCTGCCAAGTCTAAACAAGATTCCTAAATTACAGATTCATACATTTCTACAATTTAAACGTTTGCTCAATCAATATACTTACATAAATTAGGAGTGTCAGCAATTTTAATTAAATCAATGCAAGAAAAATAATCATTTTAAAGTTACCAATTTAGGAAAAGTTATTAGCCCTCAAGTGTCCAAATACTATATATTATATATTATAGGTTTAGATTAGCAGGAAGAAATTCTTCCCTGCGAGGGAGACCTTGGCACAGTTGCCAGAGGAGCTGTGGCTGCCCCATTCCTAGAAGTTCAAGCCCAAGTTGGACAGATCTTGGAGCAACTTGGTCTTACGGAAGGTGTCCCTGCCAATGGCAGGGGTTGGAACTGGATGAGCTTTAAGGTCTCTTCCAACCCAGAACACTCAATGGTTTTATGATTATTTTGGAACTTTGTTACCTGGATTTTTCTCACTATAGTAAAAAAAGATAATCTCAGTATATTTTCATTCCTCGCTGGAAGCTTTTCAAGTTACATTTTTGGGTCCAGACCTTTAAAAGACAGCTAAGACTGGTATGCAAGTTTTTTTCCTGCTACCAAAATAAGCAAACAGAACTTGGAACTGAACATCCAGCAACACCTGCAAAAGTTGGTCAGTTCTGAATACATTTGAAAACAGTTGACATCTTTCAAAAGCATTTACAAAGCTCCTCAGCCTCCCAGCCTTCCAGGTACTTTTGTGCAGTATGAGTTAGTTATATACTAAGCCAAGGTTTTTACAAAAGCTTAAATATGTAATATTAGAGCAGTAGATGGCAATTGTACAGATTGATTTTATTTGAATTAATTTATTTGAATTAGTCTGTATTTTTAAACTCATGTCTTAGAAATAAGAAAAAAAGTCAAATTATCTCAAAGTTGCACCTACCAGCTAAAGAGAAAGCTGTCCTCATTATCATTTTTCCAAGATATTATGATTTTCAGTACTGCAGGTAATAGATGATCACAATCAATACTTCTATCCTTCAAGCAGGTGTTCAAAATGGAAAGACACCCAAATGCTCCTGTGACATAATAAAATGTAAACTCAATAGTCTTAACTATCAAGACAAAACAAACATTAGAATGTGTGTCAATAGAACTTAATTTTAATATTGTAAAACAGTTTGGATAATACCTAAGCTTTCTTCTTTGAACACTTAATCCACAAATGTCATTGTTAAATCAAAATACAATATCTTACCAAACTTTTAAAAATAAACAGCTCCTATAAGATAAGGTGATAGATTATAAAATCTAAAAAAGGAAAATACCTGCTAAGATTGAAATTTCTTTGTGCTACTAAAAATACAGTAAGCTAAGCAATAATTTGGGCAGATAATGAAGACAATGCAACTGAAAGTTTTGAGTTCTAATATTATTGGAATGTTAATTGGAGTTCTAGTCAGAATGTTAATTTTTACTTTTAGAGTGAAGTACAACTATTGCATTAGTACTGTTTTCCATTTTTAAGAGGAACTGTATTTATCTAGATTTCTTGGAGAAAATGAACATTTCCAACAAGCACAATGACAAAAAAAAAAAGGTAAAGTATCACATATGCATAGCAAAACCAACCAAACAAACCCCTGCTTCACTTAAACAAGTTCAGCAGCAATTTTTTTCAGCTGCTGAAAAGAAAAAACACCATTGGCACACTGGTGTGGTTTACATGGATTAATCTGCAGTAACTCTTTGGAACGCTCTTCAACTGCTCCAAAGCTGCCTCAGTCCAAACAGTTTATAAGCTAAATAACGAAAGTCTTGTAAATATTTATTTAACGAGACATATTTTGAATAACTGACATGTATAGAGCCTTCCTAGAGAGTGTGTTATCACCATCAATTTTCATGGTCTGATACAATAACAACTACCAGTGTAAACCGTGGCAGGGAAGATATTGACAGTCCGAGGCCGCTGTTAGCAGCAGAGTAATAACGGGGTATATAATGGTAAGCCTACAACCTACATCCCACTTAATGTGAATTTGGACATATACGTTCTGCTCAGGAATACCTAGAAAACAGAGAAGTAGTAGAAGGGAAGCACCAATTACAAATAAAAGGCCTCCACAACAGAGGAGAAGTGAGGATTCTTCCATTTTCTTCTGTTCAAAGTTTCACAGACACATTTGTTTGCCTCACTGGTTCAATTAGAAAGCCAGAAAGCCTCAACTAAGTTGAAAGAGTAGAAAACTACCATGGTAGAGATACTTAATATTTCTCTCAATTTCTGCATGTCACTAACACTGATCATTTTCACACCTGAAGAACATCCATTTGAAGAACTCATCTGAAATCCTAAGAACACTGCCAAGGGACAGATGTCCACAGTTTAAAGTAACCAAAGATAGGTTTTTCCAATTTAAGTAAGCACAGTTCTGTTACAAAATAAAAACCATACATTTCAGTTTTCATATAGACTGATCAATAAGAGTAGATACAAGTACACACAAAAGCAGTAAGGGACAAAACCACAAAGGACTTTCCTCTTAAATTACATGTAATCCATACAGATAGAAGGACTGTATGTGAGCATTTCCAGTTTTCTTGAAAAGCAGCAAGTTTGTGAAAACTTACACCCAAATAGAGTGGCTGTAGACCCAAAATAAGTGGCTACATTCAAAGCAATATCATAATACATCTCAACCTTATCTTAGGTAATTTTCCACAGCTGCAGACATTTCATGTAGTGCAGTTTCAGTTGGAGGAGTTATTAAAAAATTATATGTGTGTAAACTGTGAAAGAGTTGTTGGCAAACTATCTAAAGACTATCATGACCAGCTGACAATAGTAGTATTTTTGCATGCTGTGTAAAGTGTAAATGGTTCATTGAAGTACAGTGACATCAGGATGCTTTTAATAACAGCCTAAGTCTCTTCATCTTAATTTTGTATCTGGCAGTAAGGCTTGTCCTTTGTGAATGAGGCAGAAAATTATTATGCCAAACAGTCTAGAAGAAATAGGCAAACTGAGAAAGCATTTCTTTATAGGAAAAATGATATTATAATAAGTATGTTTTATCTAAAACCAAACTTTATTACAAAAGAATGTTCTTAAATTCTGATGAACTACACTGAGGTAAGAACATACTCACCGTCAGTGCTGGGAAGCTCTGTCTGTGTACATGTCATAAGTTTGGCCACACAATGGAAGACAAGTTCCCTCTTTTCTTCCTCAATTAAGAAAGATGATAAACACTGAAGTGTATGCAATCTGCCCTCTGTTAATGGAAGAAACCTATTAATACAAGCAAAACACCAACAATGAAAGGAATGCAAAAGCTGAACTAGGAAACAAAGTATCAGTTAGTTCATAATGAGGCAATATCCTCTGACATAACTAATCCCACATGCTAAACCAAGTCTGACTTTGACATGCCATACACAAGTATCTTCATTGCCAGCCTTCAGCTGTCAATGGTCAGAATCAGGATCATTTCACACCATCAACATTCACAACAAACTGCAAGTTTATAGGCAGCAGTATTAAGATACCCTTCTGTTGTCTTGAAAAGTTCTTTCCTCTCCCAGGATCCAGCATTCTCAGCACGGATTACTTTGGCCATGGTTAAGGACCAGAGTCTTCCATGTTCCTCTGATCTTCAAAGAAGAAGAAATACCCTGGTTAATATATACAGATGCTCAGGGCTCACCACAAAAGCATTTGGATGCATTCTGAATCAACACACATATAGAAATATAGTGGCACTCCATACAATACAAACTGTGAAAACAGAGCTAAGAGTTGTTTCACTTGTTCTTACATACCTGTCAAATATAGTTTGCTGCAGGTTAGCTGTACTACTCAGAGTACTGAACTCCTCATATGTTATGTGCATCTCTTCTAACATATGAAGATATTCCAGAAGCAGATAAGGAGGATTCTCCAATTCTTCAATCCATTGTAGCGAATATAACAGTTCTGCAACTAATTAAATAACAGATGTTGTTTATAAATGACTACTGACTTGCATAAGCAAGAAGTTTCAGGTCAAGATTTTGTTGATTTTTTAAAATATGTTTTTAATGCAATAAAGATATTATTTTTACATGCAATCTCAGGTGGTTCAGAGCATGAACTGAATATTTGCCATTTTATCATAACATACAAGAGAAAAAAAGCTACAGTAATCTGTTCTAGATAGTCAAGAAATTTTAAAGCAAATTAAGCATGATATGACTCCTCTCTGTTCTCCCCCTTTTCTTTAACATATATTTCTTGCAGACAACGCAGTCAATACCTAAGTCCAGAAGAAAACCAAGTAAATGTCATAAGAGTTAGCACATGGTTCCTTCATCAGCTTACAAGACCCACACTACACAATTACACTTCTCATCATGGCAAGAATTCTGGAGATAGAATTGTTAATTTGATAATGCTGCATTTAATTTGAGTATTCTTGAAAATAAAAGGAAACTAGATTCCACCTCATGGAATTAAGAAAAGTTGTTGTCTCAAACTATCTTTACATTATGGTTAAACCCTCAAGGGAGGGATACAGTTCTTGTTGCCCACTCATGCCAATGCACAGTGTGTTTTGGCAATGAACATAACTGAAGTTTTAAAAATTCATACTTCTCCCAGTTCAATGTTCTATTGAGACAGGATGTATATAACCAAAAGAGGTCCCACGAATATAAAAACTGCTTTTAAAGAAGACCTGAACATTACAAAAAAAAAAGAAAGGAAAAAAGGCAACAAAAGGTAAAAGGATAATTTCTCATACCTGTATGCCAAACTTTAACTATGCATTTCTAATTTTCAATTCAGGTTACAACTACTACAAAATAAAATTCCTTTAAGTTTTACCATTGTAACTTACTTATATTATCAATTTCCTTTCTTTCAGAATCATGATTTCCATGGACTACACGATTTTTCAGTTGAAGTAGTACTATTTTACTTAATAAGGCTGAAGTACACAGATGGCCTGGAAGTTTAGTTGTGCCACACAGCTTGACACTTGATCCCAGAGGTTCACAATTCATACTAAGCCTTCCTTCCAAAAGAGGCTTGTGCATCCACTGTAATATGTGCATAAAAAGAGTATGAAAAAATACTGTGATCTGTTTAACCTTGAAAATTCAGAATTATTAAGAAACAAACATGAAACATACACATTCATATCAAAAGCACAATGGCGAGGATGACCCACTCCAGTGTATTAAAAACCTAATTGTACAGCAGTAATTTGGAATTGTACTGCTGCTCAGAAACAAATACATTTCTTTAGAACTCTATGTATTTTACAAGAAATTATAGGGTTACTGGTGGCTGCACGGGAAATTTATGTCCTTCCCCATTCTCTATTCTATGCATGTCAGCATTCTGTTAAAAGATAGCAAACCACATTCTTCTGCAGATATTGGTGTCTTTCACAAAATTAATCCTTATGAAGAATTAACTTAGAGATAAAAACATCTTCACAATGTATACTCTGTAAGATAAAATTCCTGAACTGTAAAGCAAGTTGCTGGTGTTCTGTGCACAAAAGGGTAATTTCATGGATTTTGATTTTTCTCCAGTAATACTGGATGGATCCATAAACAGAGATTTTATCCTCTTTATAGACAAAGGCTGACAAGAACCTCTGCACAAACATATGGTACTCATAAGTGCAGTGCCATGTCATAAGAAATAAAGCTTACCACCCTAGGGGACAGAGGCTTGAAGAAAGACTGACCGCCCTGTACAATCCATTAACATTTCCATACCTCAGAGCACAGAGATTCATGCAATTTCCCCCATTCAATTTTGTTCGGTGTCACATGCTCAACATAAGCTCTCACAAGACATTCAGACTGTCCATCAGCTTCCATGAGCTTCAACAACAAATCACTGACTGCAGAGATCAAAACTTGAAGCCTGAGAAAAGGAGAAAACACTGCAAACAAGTTTGGCACTATTCATTAAGAGCCACCTGCATATTTTCCATTGATACAATGCTCCATACTTGCTATACCAGGGGTGGTATAAGTTTTGCTCTACCCACTGCCTCCAATAGGCTGAAAAGTCTCAGTAATACAGATGTCAATTAAATAAAGGCTATTATAGCACTGATCCTGGTTTGTTTTGGAGAACAACACATTATGGAACAGATGTGAATCCCAATTACCTTTTAACATCCAAAGAGGAAGACTGAACTTGGTTCTTGACCCACAGTGCAGCTTTAAGCAAGAAGGTGCTCTGAGTGCCCTGAAGCTGATGCACAAGTGAATTTATACCAGACATCCAAGTGTGTTTTAACTTGCATACAAGTACATCTATTATAGGGAAAAGGAAAAAAGAAAACAAAACAACAAGTAGACAAGCAAAACTATCACAAACAGGTAAACTCTAATGACAAACTACAGCATATAGCAACAATCACATGTCTAAAGGTCCTACAGTAGGAAAATAATTATCTTTGCTGTGGTTACATGCAAAAACCATCAAAGGCACATACATAGCTTTCTTGTTGAAGAGCAATTTTAAATTAACTGTGACTCACAGGTAAGATTTAATTCATTTGAGAATTAGAGTGACGTTCTTGTTGTCTGCAACCATATGTCCATACAGTCTTCAAAACTACATATCTTTCTATCAAAATATTGAACATTCACAATATCAACAGTCATTTATAAAGCAGCAGTGTTTTCCAAGCTAGTACTGTCCTACTTCACTTCTATGACAACACTGAAACATTGTATTTACTTGTATTAATTTCAGTAAATGCATGTATCAATTTAACACCCTCAAATTCTGCATTCAGAGAATATAAATCAGCATCTCAGATAAACATAAACATGAGACACTGGTAGAGAGAGGCATGGATCACAATTTGTCTGGGCAACTTGGCCAATATAAATGGTTTCAGAATGTTATCTGTAAAGAAGCGATTGTACACATTTTTTCATAGACTCCCCAGATTGCAAAATGAACAAAAAAAGTTCATTTGTTATATTTCATAGACTTTAAACAACTTCTGTAACAGTCCAAAAAGTGTGCAATATCATAGCCTCCAAGTTAGCTGATACTAACATTAAAAAAATCTTAAAATCCTTGTAAATGTGTTCAGGACTTGATACTTAGTAGTAACTATGGGCACTGTAAATTAAAGCACAGATTTTCATGTCAGTTACAGCTGCAATTGCTCAATGTATGCGAAGCCAGTATTCTATCACATACTTTCGTGATTCTGTTTCATGAAGAGGAAGAATTTATATGTAATCATCACCTATGAAAAAGCTCAGCTGAAGTTCTTTTTCCAGATTACCTGTCAAGTATGTTGCATCCTGCCTCTGAGCACACAGCTGGAAGATGGTAAGGAGCAAGTCTTCTGAGGATGGCATCAGCAAACAGCCTTTCACTGAGCTGAAAAAGCTTGAGGCCACATCGCAGATGAAAGATACTGATGGTTCAGTATCTCCAGCTTGAGAAAGATCCTTTGCTTTAGACAGAGCTGCTTGAAGTTTATCAATAATCCTTTCAACAAAGGTTTCACCAATCAATGATTCTATTGGGCAGAGGAAAAAGACAATATGCTTTGATTGCTTGATAAACACGACCATGCAAAGATGTCATATTAATATAGACTAATTTGATTTTTATTAACTAATTTTGAATACAAAATAAAGTGCACAACAGTTTCAGTCTAATGGATACCTAAACTCTTCTATTTCACAGACACCAGCCAACATTTCACACTACTAAGTATCTTTGCTCTAAGCCAGCTGAAGCAGCTTTGAAAAAGGTATTAAAGATAGAGCAAGTGCAAAGTGATCCTTCCCCCTTTTATGCCCTCCTAGCTTCTGGCAACCAACTGTGAGCCGAAGATTTCACTGTACTATTGCATATAGCCACAAACATGCTTAGATCCTTTTTCATGGGATACAAGCAAGCCAATCCCACTTCTCCTCAAACTCCACAGTATCCTGTGGCAATGAGTTCCATTATTTAATTATAAACTGCATGAAGAAGTATACTTTTCTCGGCCCTCAAGACTGCTATCTAAGCATGTGTTAGAAATTCAAGTTCTTCCACTGAAAGAAACAACGATACATTTCTCATTATTTGCATTTTCTATACAAATTGCGATTTTACGACTTTTAAGCACAACCCCATCCTTAATCACTTCAACTAGAAACTTACAAATTCTAGTCTGTTTTCTTGCCTCCACAAGCAGAAGCCACTGCTTGTCTAACCATTCCTGCCAGATTTCTTTGGGCATATTCTATTACATGTTTTTCAAAAGCATATAGAATATTGCAAGTGACCAAACTTGAACAAGAATATTGCAGTGACCAAAACTATATGCAGTATTCCAGACATTAACAACATATTCAGTATATTGACTACATGCTATAATAATTTTCATTTGTCCTCTGTTCTTTTCACAGCAGCTCCTAATAAACTGTGTTCCTCTTTTACTACTCTTTTACAACCTGTCACTTACAGGGAAACACCACAATGACTGAAGATCTCTTTCTAACAGGTCAGAGTCTGTCATTGAATTGATACAGTTACAATTGTGTTCTTCCCATGTATACTTGTAGTATTTACTGGCTTTGGATTTCTTTTGTAATCTTTTGTATCAGTTAAGCATTCAGCATCACAACACACTGCTATGGATCTGTGAAGTTTCAGCAACAATTATTTTCCTTTCACTATTTATCCTTTTTCCCCTTTAATTCCTTTCATCTTTAGGCTACAGACCCATGAAAGGTTCTCCTATTCTCTCCAAGACAATTTGCTTAAGAAACTTAGATAAGAGATCTCATTAAAAAAATCCTTTTGGAAGTCCACATACTCTACTTTGGTTTTAATGACTAAGTCAAGACCCATCATAGCTCCTGAAAATCTCTTAGGCTTCAATCAATATGATTTAAAAACAGGTCATCCACCACCCAGCAGAAAATGAGCTCAGGAGTGCCTCTGGCTCTAGAGTCAAAAAACAAAGTCACTGGACAATCAGCCCTAGAACATCACACACTCACAAGCACATTTGTTGAACTCTCTGTGGAGAGAGGAAAGAGGTTTTCCTGATGGTCCTTTACATCAGAAGATCCAGTAACAGAAAAAACAATCTTAGGACACCTTCAGGATGCCTTGTCTAAGAACATGCACCACAGTGAACTGCCTGTGAAACCTGGAAGCACTATGAATGTGCACAGCATCCACTGACACTGAAATATGTCACCACAGGGGATCAAAGTAAATGCTGAGTTTACATGGAAAACATGAAGAAAAATTAATTCCCCTGGAAGTCTATATAAGATACTAAAATTGCAAACAAATTAAACAGGATGATATTAACAAATTAAATAGGATGCTATGAGTAATAGCTATTAAGAAAAAAACCTGAATACATATACAGCATAAGACCACATACCGAGTTTTAAAGACATAAAAATAAATGGAAATGGCTGAAAAAAATTCAAAGATCCTATAACAAAGCATTGCTAAAACACACATAGGTCCATAACAATTGATTTGGTATTCCAGTTTTGAAGGTAAATTTCACATGGTATGGTTTAAAAATTCACATTACAGCACATCAGCTGATAGATCAAGCTTACTTAAATTTTCCTCAAGTTTTCAAAACTTGCAAATCTGAATCTTCTCTTTGAACACTGCCCTTGTTTAGCAATGTGGACCAAAAAAAATGGCAGCTACTGCTGCAAGTTAGTGTTTACAAAATTAAATAGTATGTAGTAAACTGGCTTAAGTATAAAAAAAGCCCAAAACTATGAAACAAAAACCCCAACAAAAACCAACCAATCAACAATAAACTACCAGGAGAAAGCCTAAATGTTCTACATGAAGTATTCTGGAAGATCCCAAATTCTTTCAATCTTATGCAAAGGGTTAAGTGCAGCATTTACACTTCATGAACTCCAAGGATTATATATGCTCACCACTTTTAATGTGCTGTGACAACACCAAGCTCAGAAGAGTCCACATTTCCGAAGAGGCTGATCCTGATGAGGCTGTTCTAGGTTTTAAGCCCAGGTGACACAGATCATCTGCCAGCATTACCAGTCTTTCTCCAAGCGTGTCTCCTTTCAGCCAGTCAGAGACTAAGGAAAGTTTCGTTGTGCCTGAGCATGCCTGGATCACAAGAAAAACATTCCAGGAATCTTTTGAGGGTATCGAATAATAGAATGGTTTGGGTTGGAAAGGACCATAAAGATCATCTTCCAAGTTCCAATTTAAGTACCAACCCCCTCCCAGCAAACCAGGCTGCTCCAAAACCCATCCAACTTGGCCTTGAATACTTCCAGGGATGGGGCAGCCACAGCTTCTCTGTGTAATCCATTATTAACTATTAACTTTTATTACTAAGCACAAGATTAGTATGTCAAACTTGCACAGACAGAGTGAGAATTACATCATCTGCCATAAAAAGCCTTCAGATTTTACATCTGTAACAACATCCCCCAACTTTCTTTTTGTCAGAGACCACAACTTATGGCTGGTCAGATCTCTATTGCAGAGTGAAACAAGTCACTTTTTGAAAATGCTTCCTTATGTTTCTCCTCCAGTTATAGAGCCCTGGAAATTCCTACATTGGAGTTAGAAAAATAACTTCTGTATGACCGAGTTGGCTGAAATAAAATCTATTTACAACATAAAAACTGTTTACAGCACCTGAATTTCTTTAAGAAGAAAGAGAAGGTCACAAAAACTTTATTTTGCTGATGAGCCACTGTAAGTTAAAAAAAATCACAAAAACTCAGTATTCCTAATATACACAGCATATGTGAGGGAAGATCCTGTGGTCTATGTACCGGACCGTAAGTCAAGTGTTATGAGTTCTTGTCCAAAAATTCATCATACACTTCCTATTTCATCCCATCCCAACTTAAATGTCAGTTTGTCAATATTCAGCAGAAAAAATCGAATACTACCTTTCCCTTATAAGCACCTTGTAGGATGATGATATAAATAATAACTTTAATTATTGGTCTAATCCCCAGCTCCATTCTGTCTAGCTTAGAATAGATGATCCACAAATTAGGAATCCCTCTGGCTCACAAAACAAACTGATCAAAAACAGACGGGACAAAGATTTTTTTTGTTTTGGCATCATCATTTCATTTTTAAGAATGTCCCCAGATTTAAGTGCATTTAAATCAAACACTACTCTAAAATTGTAAGATTTTCAAACTATGGAAATTACCACTACAAAAACATATGAGTCTCAAAGCTAACATCAGAGAATTATTAAAAATTACGCATAACAAGAACAAAGAAAAATCTTAATCTTACCTTTTGAATTATCTGGAGAAAAATAACCCACTTAAGATCCATCTGAAAAGAAAAACAAAATTCCCCAATATTTAATAAAAATCTTTGCTGACTAGGAATAAATAATCCCATTTTATCTGTTCTGTAGGCATAAGTAGAAGCTGATAAAATTCAGTAACAAAGTTATTGATTGTATCATTTTTGTCTTGTAAATCTTTCCCACAAAATTCAGTAAGGGACTGTATACAAAAGGCTACCAATGACTACTATTAAAGTGCACTGTATAAAGAACCAAGAGGAGAGAAATTCTGATGATACTTTTTCAAAATTATTTAGACCATATAGAAAAGGACAGAACCTTTCACCCCAACACTATCATGTCCAACTTTCCAAAAACTATCTTCCTTATGCTGAACTTAACCCAAATTCATGTAGAATTATCATCCACGCAACAGTGCCAAAATAAGATTATTAGTGAACCACAGCCCACAATAACAGTAATGACTCTGATAAAAATTAACATCATGTACCAGTCATACCTTTACTAAATCATCAAGAATGACTTTCCTTTCATCATTATTGTTGCAACAATGAAGTACACTGTATAAAATATCAACCAGGAAATGGGTGTCTTTTCTCCAGTCTTCTTTCAGCCAGGTTATTAAATTCAGATACAGAAATTGTACAGATGGACTTCGGTTATGAGCTTTCACGTCATTTTGGGATTCAGCTTGAGCAGGACTTACATTATTTCCCTGCTCTAAAAGTACTTGGAAAACTCTGTTTGAGGAAAAAGTGTTGAGCAGGGTAGAGAGAAAGTTCAAATGCTGTTCTGACTTCTGTTCATTGACATACACAATGCTCAGCTCGGCCAGGTTGCAGACTAAGTTCTCAAGAGGTTCTTTCCTTAGACGTGACGTTTGCTGCAAGTCAGCTTGAATTTCAGAGTCACCATTTCTAACTTCCATGAGCTTTCGACTCTCAGTGTTCCTTTCAAATTCATCCTCATCTGTAAATCTGATTTTTAGAGATTTTCTATTGTTTGGTTTCATAGCACTCTTCGGATTATGAAGAATTTCTAGCAAACCAGATATGGCAAACAGTAATTTCCTGTCAGCATCCAACCTATCAACATGAAGTATACACATTTTTGAAAGATGGCCCCAAAAATCTGTCAACAGTTTCTGGAAAACTTCATCTGTGCCATCATCATTGGAGAGTTCTGCTTTAGCTTCCCAGGAACTCAGCATTTCTTCTGTTTGATAAAACAATGGTCCACTTTGTAACTTGGGCTCCTTAAGTACAGCACTGACAAAAGGAATTAACTATAAAGACAAAAAAAATGTATTAAAGAACAGTGATCCAATTTATAAAACCATTTTATTCTTTATAATACCAAGAAATTATATAATTCTGAAAAACATTCTGGAAGCAACTCTGCAAATATCAGAATTATTTATGTTTGAACATTTTATAAAAACATACAGGATGGGAGGCACTTTTTTCCCCCATAAATATAACTTTAATTGCACAGTAAAAAGGATGATTTCATAGGAAGAAAAAAACCCCTAAATTCAGTACCTGTACTTTTGCTACACATTACTGTCTACAACTCCCTGAAAGGAGGTGGAGGTGGGTCTCTTCTGCCGTGTCTCAAGTGAAAGGATGACAAGGAGTGGCCTTAAATTGCAGCAGGGAAAATTCAGACCAGGTATTGAAAAAAAATCAATGGAAATGTGGTCAGGTATTGGAATAAGTTGCCCAGGGAGTTGGTGGAGTCACCAGCTCTGGAAGTGCTTAAGAGACACCTGGATGAGACTCTTGGGCACATGGTCTGGGGGTGATTTTTGGTGGTGCTGGGCTGACAGTGAGACTGGATGATCACGTCTTTTCCAGCCCTGACAATTCTGTGTGGTTTTTTTCCATAAAATCTAGGGAAAATTTAAACAGAGAAGTAAATCCTCACCTAAAATTCACATTTCTCTTTAATTTTGCCTTATTAAATGCACACACAACAATATTCAGTATTTCTGATTAATACCTGGTCACATATAAGCATTTGATGAATCTGGCTTTGGTCTTCTGCTTTCTGTAGTACAGCAAAGCACAGACACTCCATAAATGCAGTTATAATTGCTGAACTTTCTGAAGGACTGGCTATTGTCCTCTCATTTGACAACCTGTGAGAAGACACAGAAGAAACCAAGTAACCCAGTTTTCAAGAAACCCAGTATGAATGTTATTAATGTACCCTGAATTACCTTGTTCTGATCCAGACACCAGTATGAGAATACAGGATCACAGAGTCATTTGCAGGAATCAGATAAAAATAAAGTCAATTTAGAAAGTTGATAAACCCAAGAATTTAACAGAATCTATATCAATGAAATTCTTCATTCAGTCTTAGCTTCAGAAAAAACAGATCTACATAAACAGAGAAACCATATACAGCCTAGCACACTGTCTCCTGTTTCAGCTGGCTGTCAAAACTCTTTTGCAATTTTCCATACAATACACAGAAGTTCAGAGAATGTGACTTTTTGTCATTACAGGGAAAAAAAAAGAGGAAGAAAAAAAAAAAGAGGAAAAAAAAGAAAGCCACTTAAAGACAGTCTCCCCAGTTTTGAGTCGGAAAACCTGCAATTTCTTTGCTTTTTAATGAATATTAGATCACACGAATGATCACAGAAATATTACAATCATTACTATGTGTAATAAAATTCTATACACTTTTCAAACAAACCCCTACATAAGTCTCTTCTCCAAGAGCTCTGCTAATTTTCACACCAACATCAGCAGAGAACTGAATTTGTTTTTCATTTATTTTTTAAATAAATTAAATTTCAGCATTTCATAAAATACTTTCTATATCCTTTTGAGTATGCAATGCACAGGTGCACATTTAAATTACATTTGATAGAAAGGTGGTTTTGAGATATTTTAAAGGCACAAAGTACAAGCAGTTTCATCCTTTAAAAATGAGTATCACAAGAATTACAGTTTGTGCATAAAGGAAATGTCACTATCACAAAGTTAATCCTCTATGTAAGAATTACACACTGGTGAGAAGAGTGTGATTCCTAAGAGTCACTCTTAATTATAATAATGTTCCATATTCAAATTTGTCATGGAATAAACACAAGGCTTTGACAAGGAAAGATAAGAATGCTTCATGTAAGGAAGATATAGTAAAATCAAAAGGAAAGCTGAAGGTTTAAAATGACAGGAACAGCCACAAAGGACTGACTCCAGTTTTGGATTTTGAAAATAATTTTAAAAATATAATCTCATTTATCTTCAAATGCTTAAAGATTAGTTTATTTGTTTCCAAACATAAAAGAGACTGATTCCAAATAAATAAATTTGTGGTCCATACCCTTGAATTATAGAGCTGAAAAAAACTCTGAAGTATTCCAGCTTCGGTTCCACAATGTCAGGAGGGACCTTGCTAATGAAGGGCAGGAGGTTTGGGTAGATAACAGTAGCTAATCCTTGCCCACCTTCTCGAAGCACTGTCCAGAGCTTTGGCAGAACTCCTTTTCTGGCATTTACATGACTCCAACAGTCCTACAGAAAGAAATTAACTTACTGTAAATTAAACAACAATATGTTGCCTCAGAAGAACCCCCAAATTAGCCATTTAACCTACATCCCCATATTATAGTGAAATATGTCATTGTGAAATTCAAATTCTGTTAAGTTACTCACTTGCCAGTATCTTTAAAATCACTTTCTCCCTATTTTGGCTTGTGAAGTTAAGATGATAAAACTATTTCTGCACTGTTTAAAATCAATTGACCTTTCTTAATAGCAACTGCAATTAAAGGTTTCTCTTTAATCATACTTTCATGATGCTTCATAGGAATCACTATTGTAATTAATACTGTATTTAATTTTAAGTTCTCATTATCACGGAAAGCCAATGAGTTTGGAAGTGTCACTAACTTCAAAACTCTCTTCAAAAATTTTCTGATGGTTAGAAACTGCTTTGGCCCTTCCCCCTCCCTAAATTTTTTTGTCATCTGATCTATTTTAATTATGATCATATCTATTATAGTTCAAGGTACCTATATTTATAACAAGCTGAACAAAGACCGTTAGGGGTTTTTCTTCAAGAAAACTTGTTCCAGTTCATTCCAGCAGTTGCAAAAGGGAGCTGCAGCATTAAACCTTCAAAGCATCCCAGTCTATGGCAACAACTCATCCTGCTAATAAATTCAAAGCCAGTGTTTCACTTAAAATTAAGGGAAAAAAAAAAAGCTACAGAACCCTTACATTTGAAGGGGAAACAAACTAACCAAAAATGCACTGCAGGTCTTTTTTGTAACTGTCTTTAACAAAGAAAAAGGTTTTAAGCATTATTTGACTAACTAGTAACTACATTGGATGAAAGGGTTTCAGATTAATTAAATTAAATTCATAAAACAACACTAATTTTCAGACACGCTGGACATGATATATTTGAAAGTTACACTGAAAGAAGGAGTATGTACCCTTATGGAGTTCCTGTTATTAACCATAAAGAAAACTCAGTCAAGCCTGTCTTCCTAATTCTACACAGAGAACAACACTTGGTGAAAAGTTAAATTTGATGAAAATATCTCACATTACCTCAATAGTGGTGATAGTATAAAGCACTGCTTCCCAAAGAGCAAGACACACCACTGCATCACTGTCATCAATGCTGAGAAGAACAGCAGGACAAACTCTTGGTGCTTCAGCTTTCACCACCTCAGGTAAGTGCTGGCAAAAAGCAGAAATCAGCTCAAAGAAAGATGAGCGAACCTGACAGAGGCCACAGAAGGAAAAACAGAATTTGTCACTACATGTAGTTAATAAGATTCCTTTTAAAGTCAATAAAAGTTTACAACACACCATGCCCATATTTCATCACATTAACAAAGGTTAAAATATTATTAAAAACCAAGAAAAACAAAATAGTTATTAAACAGTCTTATCAAATATTTTAATACAATTTGTTTACTGATGAAATGCCTGTCAAAAGTTGTATTTTTATATACTTCTCAAAAGGCATTTTTTCCAAAAAGCAACTTAAAGCTTTTAAACAAAATACTATTGCATTACTTCATTACTCTATGTACAGTTAAAAACCAGTAAAACTATTTAAAAAATGAAAACCCCAAAGCACCAAGAATACATGCTGTAAGTTGACAGTTTGTATCTTCTACATGAATTTTAATGATGGCCAAAAAGTAGATTATGATGATATAGAAATAAAAATTTAGCCTACTAGATAAATTTTCAAGTAATATTGTCTATATTGAGTTTGGCGGGTTTTTTAACATTAAGTTCAGTCAAATATTAGTCCCAGATCAAAAAAATTTATAATTATGTTAACTGAACATTTCTTTAGCCTTTCTGGAATCTACCTAGAAACCTGAAGGCTGTTTCAAACCTAAGCAAAGTACCAAGAGCATCCTTGTAGAATACAAGTAATTAATACTTCCTTAGGTTAAGGGTATTACCTGTAACAAAAACCAAGCAAAATAAAGAAGAAATTAAAAACTCACCTGTGATACATTGTTTTTGCTATATTTCCAAAATTTGTTTTGGGACAGAAGTGACATTAACTTTTCCTCCAATGAATGCATCTCTTTCTTTGGAAATATGCTGAGCAACTTTTTTAAAGCTAACAAGGAACAGGTCAGAATCCGGAAAAATTTGGCTTTCCTTTCTTCTTCTGGTACAGTTCTCAGAAAGCAAAACAAAAAAAAAGTTAAAAGTGGACCACAAATAAACCAGCAGTCATCCCAAGTTTGTCTAAACTAAACTGCCTTCATTTTTTTTGTGTTTATTTTTTGATTTCAGGTGGCAGCAATATAAATACATAAACTTTCCATAGGTTCTAAATTACACTATGAAGTTTTAGAAAAAAAGTTACAAGTCATCTCATCTTCCAGCTACTCACAAATTATATTCTTAAAAGAGCTGAAACAAAATTAGATAACTGATAACACTTTCAAAAATATTTATATTAAATGTTGTAGTAATAAGCAGCTGGGACTCAATTTTATCATGCAGAAAAAGCCAATTCTTTATTCACAAAGCTCATATTAATAGGAAATATCAGAAGGTACTTTGTTAGACCAAATTGGCTAACAATACTGAGACTCAGTTTAATCGTCAATAAATGGCTAGGGTGTCCATCTGTCAAATCTCTTCATTTTTGGTTAGTTTAGATATTTTGTTCACTGATCCCTATGAGACAGATTTTTTGTTTATTGTAGGTGCAAACAATTCTCTTACCAGAATAGTCTGTTGTGTTAACTGCCTTCATTTTTTATGATTTTTCACATGGGAATGTGAAAAATCATAAAAAAATGCTAAGCTAGCTGCACTTAGAATAAGTAACAGGCTAGCTGGTAATTTAGCAGAACAAGGCCTGATTCTGTATAATAAACTATATAACATTAATATTTTATATAATAATTTTATATATATACACACATATATATATATATATATTTGGCCTTTCTTTTATAATATCTCTACTTGTATGCAACACTTAAGTCCCAATTAAAGTTGCTGGGATCTGGATTCAAATAATTATTCTGTCTCCTGAAACAAAACTAAACTCACTACTTCCAGATCTAAAAACTAAATTCACTAATTCCAGAGAACCCAATAAAGACCAAGATTTAAAGAATTAAATATACATTTATCAGGCAAACATACTGAGGGTCACTAAGTGTATCAGCTGTTTCCTTCAGAAGGTGATCTTGAAGTACCTATGGGGGAAAAAAACATGCATATAAACCCAAAGAAATGTAATACTTATATGTGAACAATATAGTCCACACATTATTCAGACACAGCCCTACAATAAAATTTCACAGCCTCTGAGCTGTCTAATATTTTTAGACATGCTAGTAAACATGCTAGAAGAGAATTTGACTCATGGTGAACATAGTAGCTGTGGTACTGTCTGAATTGAGTCTCCCCAACACTTACTAAATTGCAGCCTCATGCCAATGTGCTCCTGCTAAAAAGAAGCCAAAATGAGGCAAATCAAATCAGTTAGGTTTGCACATGACAGACCGGCAATGCAATCTTTGAACTTTTTTTAATTCGGTCCATTGAGTATCATATCTAACTGACAGAAAAGCATAATGGCCAGAATTAAACTTGTAGATGCTGAAACACTGCTCAGCATTCTGCATTCTTCTTCACTATAGGTAAACTACTCCAGCATCATTATTCCATCTGTCAGCAACATTATGTGTTGACTGAACATTATTACATAGGAATGCACACAAGGAAATACACAATTCATTCCTTTGGTTCCAGTCATTCTCATCTCAAGTCCAATAAAACATATGTATTTTTTTCTCTGCATTCTTTATTATTTTTCTTTTTTATATTTCCTTACAGAAGAAATTCTCCCCTGTGAGGGTGGTGAGGCACTGGCATAAGTTGCCTACAGAAGCTGGGACTGTCCCATCCCTGGAAGTGCTCAAGGCCAGGTTGGACAGGGCTTGGAGAAACCAAGTCTAGTGGACGGTGTCCCAGCCTATCGCAGGGGGTGGAACACAAAGACCTTTTAAAAGTCCCTTCCAACCCAAATCATTCTCTTCACAAGGGCAAAGTTTCAGGCAAGAAAGAAATTTAACCATGAAGCACAGATGGGGGAAGGATGACTTTAAAACTTGTAACAGAAGTTGACATATACAAAGCCTTAAAAAATACAAAAGGAAACTCACATTAAGAATTTCATCCTTACAGAATACTAAGGCTTCAGGTTGTTTGCTCGAAGGAAAAGCTTTTTCAAAAGCTACTTTTGCAGCAGAAGCAGCAGGGGAGTAAGTGTCACACTGAGCAATCAGCCAGTAACCCATGATACTCTTTAAGTAAGGAGCTAAGTGTTTTTTGACTTTAAGAATCAGTTGCTCAAAAGATTGCTGAGTTGCTTCTCGAACACGGCGATCATGATCCTGTTAAACAAAGAAAAGAAGGAAAAAAAGAGAAAGGTTTATTGGTTTAAGAAATGCACCTTTGATTTCAGGTACTTCAAAGCAAAAGTGGTGATTAAAAAGCCATGTTTGCAATTAATTGGATTTGAAACATAGATTTGAAAATACACACCAATGACAAAAAAGTTTTGGTATCCAAAGATATGGGGAGCGTCCTAATTTAGAAGCATCATATTCCCAAACTGTTGTACACTCAGATTGTAACTTTCTCCTGATATCCCAAACAACAGTTTTTGTTTCCAATTTATACAAACATTTTACAGACAGACAAGAGGCAGGAGAAACAGGAAGCATTGAAGACATCTGAGTTAGAACTACCATCAGCTGTGCATTGCAATCCTTAATTTGCAAATGAGTTTAAAAGATCATGATTTTTTACACTCTTGACTCCAGAAAGAAACAGTAGGAATCTCTCTAATAGTTAAGAATAGCGATTCATTTTGTTCCATACCATGTTTTCAACAGTAGCCATTCTAGACAGCTTGGAAATACTATAAATAGATGAAGAAACTTATTGCTAATCTGGCTACACACGGTCTTTTCATATTTGGGTTTGGGGTATTTTTTTAATGTTAAGTCTGGTCAGCCCTAGATCAAGAAAGTTTATAACTATCTTAACTGAACAGACTCTCTAGCCTTTTTGGAATCCACATAAAAGAACTCTTCCTCAGAAATATAGTACCATCTTTTAAACATAAAGGTCTAATAGACCTATCAAGGAAGTACATCCCAGACATTTACAATTCAAGATTCCACCCACTGCCAATACTGAAATATGTCCACAAAAAGAACAGCATTTTTCTTCAACTTGATGTTTCTCCTAGAACAAGTCAGTAATTCCAACAAAGGTAGATAGGTCAAACAAACAAACAAACAAAGACCACCTTAGAGGTAGTCACAGGAAGTAGATAGGTAAGTTTCTAATTTAAATGTTTCAATACTTACCAGTGAAATTTTACAATAAATTCTTGGCCAGTAAGGAAGAACACCTTTAACAACTTCTGCTTCTCTTTCCTTGCACATCATCCCAAACTCTTGCATAGCCTAAAATTAAAATATCAAGGGCATGACTTAAAAAGTCAGGTAGATATAATCTGTAATTTACCAGTTTGTATCTGAAACTGCAACTTCCTTTTCCAAAAATCAAATAATTTCTTGCAAATGAGCATCTATAGAGATAACTGCATGATGGACCTTGCTATAGGTTATCCTGGATATAATCTGTATTGCAGTTCTCGCAAATCCACCAAAGTGAAATTAGGTATTTCCTCTTTCTCACTTAAAAAACTGGTATCATTCTCCAATTAAAAAAAAAAAATATGGCAGGCAAAGGATACACCTACTTTTAACTTGGTTGTGACATCCCTTTTAGAAAGTTTTCGCAATACAATTCGGAAATCAGCATCCACAAGGCTGTCTACTTCTTCTGCTCCTTGAATTGCAGGAACATATCCTAGATCGCTCTGAGACGTCCCAAAGCCGATAAACCCAGGCACTGTCCCACGTTCTTTCGCAAGGAGCTCTGCAGCTCGGCCACTGCTAGAAGGCTGACAAAAGAAAAGCGACAGGAGTCAATTATCCATTTAATTTTATTTTGCATGCATTACGCATTTAAAAATATGATAATAATTTTATTTTATAATGAACCTTCTAATTAACATAAAGTCTCTCAAAGAAGAGTCCACCTGTGCTTTAAACATAGAAACCTAGAAAATTATTCTTCTCTTTAGGATCAGGCTGAGAGACTTGGGGTTGTTCAACCTGGAAAAGGCTCAAGGGAGCCCTCATAACATCCTTCCAGTATCAGCAGAGAGCCTACAAGGAAGCTGGAGAGAAGTCTTCATCAGGAACTGTAGTGATACAACAAGGAGGAATGACTTCAAACTGAAATAAAACAGGTTTAGATTAGATATGAAATTCTTGACTGTAAGGGTGGTGAAGCCCTAGCACAGGTTGCCCAGAAAAGCAGGGGCTGCCCCATCTCTGGAAGTGTTCAAGGCCAGGCTGGACAGGGCTTGAAATAACCTGGTCCAGTGGAAGGTGTCCCTTCCCCTCGCAGGAGGTGGGACTGGATGAGCTTTAAAGTCCCTCCCAACCTAAATCACTCTGTGAGTTTATTTGATGATTCTGTGAATCAAAATTCTCTTTTCAAATAATGCATGAATACTTATGGAAAATTATTGCTTTTATTGTTTTTTTTTCCTAACAGAAAATTTCTTCTGCAAGCAAACAATTTATTAAGAATCTATAAAGAATTTATTAAGAAACTATTTATCCTCCTTCACTATTTCTGGCTTTCCTAGTTCTTATACAGCTTCCTAGTTCTTATACAGGCCAATACAGCTCCCAGGGAATTCTCCTTTATTCTCTGAACAAACAAAAACATACAGACAAAATAAAGGATTCTCCCAGCAACCAAGTGGCCAAAAATGATTTAGAGAAATGTAGCAAAAGCATGCATATGTAACAAATATAATAAATACCATGAGACAGTGTGTGTTTTGGAGCTCAGCACCACTTCTAGTTTACCCCATTTGCCCACTGTATTATTGGCTCAGGTTTGTTTCAACGCTCTTTTCGAAAGACTGCCCCAAAACTAACTGAGGCTAAAATGTCCTCTGGGACACCTTATAAGGCAAATAACTTTTATTTCCTTATGGCAGCAGCAATTTTGTGAGCTTGTGGGGTTTAAATAATCTTTTCTGCATGTGAGCTGTAAAGGATATGCTGCTTTGCGTTCCCTAGTCTTCCCTAAATCCACGGAGGAATTAGGGAACCTGAACACCACACTTCTCCCACAATTCTGAGCGATAGGGCAGATGTCACGTCATCTCCGGCCTTTTGGCAAGAGTGTATTCTAAAACTGCACAGAAAACCACACCGAATGTACCACCGGCCCCTTGCTAAATCTACAGCCGCGGTGATTTTGCTCTCCGTCTCCGTACAAATACCACAGCAGCAGCAGTCACGCTCCCCTAAAGCACGACCCAGGCCAAGAGGCGGCTTCGGGCCCGGTCCCAGCTACCACAACCGGCCCCGAAGATCGCGCTGCCCCGCCAAGGGAGCCGGGCTCCGGCGGCCCGCGGCCCTCCGCCCAGGGCACCCGGAGTTCCGGAATCGCGAGCCCCCGAGCCCTGGGCCCCGCCCCGCCACCCGGCCCCGCGGGCCGCGCTCACCCGCAGGTTGCCCTTGGTTCGCTGCTTGTTCTTGCCCCCCATGGCTGCGGCGGAACCGGGACCGGGGCCGACTGGAGCCACCGCGGGTACCCCAACACTTCCGGGGCGGGGCCGCGCGGCGCGGGAGGGTACCTGCCTCGAGTGGCCTTAAACACAGCAATATCCTTTCAAGAAATAAAAGTTAAATCAATCGATCTTAAACTTCGAGCGTCCCGTGGGGCCTTTACGGAGCCGCAGCGTTCTTGTACACTTACAAGGACTTCGGATTTGGGAAAGTTTCACCCACCCTTGTGGAATGACATCGCTATAAAGTATCCCTACAAGAGGTGTTCCAAGTCCATACCAGAGAGCTGAATGTTAGCGATTTTACTGGATGGGTACAGAAACATTTAATCAATATTTAATAAAAATATTTAATCAAAAGAAACCAATGTCTGCTTTTTCTACAGGGATTTAGATGCAGTATCTGCAAAATTAGCATTCATTGATACAACTTTGTTGAAATCCCACTCAAAAATACATAATGCACTTCACATTACAGGATTGAAAACTTGGTAACTCAGAAGGCTGAGGATCGTTTCAGAGTTTTTGAGCATGCTATAAGGGAACCCGATCCTTGGTACCCCGCTGCTTTTACACAAACCAAATTAACAGGTGTAGTGGAGACACCATGGTATCTATCTTACCTGCACACACACTTTTACTACAGAAAATTCTTAAGCCTTAGAGTAGGAATCCTAGCTTATCTTGGTAGCATGAATAAGACTCCAGTAAACTTGCTCTCTCCATTTGTTCTTTTTTAAAATAAAATAATGATCTCAGGGCTTACTAAACTTTCAGGTTGAATGTAGAAGATTGTTTAGAAAACAAGTTTTCATTAAGGGTATGTAAACAGTAACAATTAATGTAAACATCATCTTCTCACTCCTGAGATACCTACACTGCAATTTTGTCTTATTTGTATATTCACCACATTCATCCATCTACAATTCTGTAACTGTCCAGTAGGTTGTCAAACACATTTTCTTTCATTTTAAATAGGTATGTACCCTAAATCTCTTTTAACACCAGAAAGTGCACAAAGCATTCATACAGTCATTTCCATTATTCAGGACTTCGCTGGATATTTTTTTATACTGAAAACTGAATTCATCACATGAATCATGAACTATTAATTCCCTCTCTGATCAACTGTTGCAGAAAAGCTAAGGAATCTGTTAGGAGGATTAAATTAAAAATGTAGCTGCTGGGGCCTCTGCTGATCAACCCCTTGAATGCCCTTCAACCCCAAAGTACATTTGAAATATGTCAGCACATCCTTTTTCTTCTAAAAAATTATATAGTTGCCCCAAGTCCATATGATTTCCCCGGGCACCATGTGCATCAAAACATTTTTCTTCCAAAGCGGGGAACTTTCGTTGCTTCTGGATCTCAGCATGTCCTCCACCTTCCAAAGAAACATCTTCGCGGTGCCGAATAAGGATTCTCTTCCATGTTAATCTTCTTATCCTGAAAGCAATTGAGGAAATATTAATCTACTTATAAAATAAAGACTGTTTTGGGAAATATTATGGAATAACTACTATCACAAAAGTCAATAAATTCTATTTGTCTATATATATTGACAGAGATAACGGTTCATGAGCTGGTCACAGAAATACTACTCACATGCAAACACTCTCATAAGCAGAAGCTTGGGCCTTTTTTATCTCCTCAGGACTGGAAATCTTTAATGCTATCCCTCACAAAATAATTAATGAGGATGTGGTTTCCATTTCAGGACTCACTTCTGTCTTCCCTGTGCTAAGAATTCTCTGAGACTCTTAGCTGATACAATCAAATTACAATGCTTATTTAGTCTGCACCACCCAGAAAGATAAATGATGGGAGCAAAATTAAACACAAATGTGAAGTGATATAAAAGCACACAAATCTAACACAACTGGGGTACTGCAGTCCATCTCTATCAAAGTGAAACACAGAAGAATATAAAACAGAAATAAATGTGCATCCTGCAGTACCAGTTTCTTTGAGTGTTGCAACCAACACTACAGCGGATATTCAGTTGTACATACATTATTATAAACACAAACACTTTGCAGATCTTCACAGCTTGGCAGTTGGTTGAATTTCCACCTTCTGGCCACATGTACAACATGACAAAATGCAATATTCTAACTACTAATGGCATTTAAGTAAAAAGAAGAACTAACCTTGACCAGAACTCTTCACAACTACTTTGTAAACCTTCTACACAAACAACACCTGGCTTTCCTGGCATGCAAAACCCTGACAGAGAGAGCTCCTTGGCCCAGTCAATAATATTCTTTCTTTTTTGCTTGTTGTAAATGTGATGACTGTAGATCCACAATCGAGTGAATGTGGTGACTTCTGACTTCGTGGCATCTGAGGCTGCCATTGAGAAGGATGAAAGATCTTTGTCAATGTAAGCAGCTGCGTGATCTTTAACCCATTCCCTTGCACTCAGTATGCAGGGCTCGCCACTGAAGTTTTGCATCAAGTATGTTTTCAGATCAGAGTTCAGAAGAATCTGCTGAGAGCGGCTTAATAACGATGACCTAAAAAAGAAATAAATGCATATAAATATATATATGTGTTTACAATTTACCATGTTTGTAAAAGCACAGAATCCTTAGGTTTGGAAAAGACATCCCAGATCAAGCCCAAACTTTGACTGATGATCACCTTGTTAACCAAACCAGTGCACTGAGTGCCACATCCAATCATGTACTGACCACCTCCAGGGAAGCAACACCAGCACCTCCCTGGGCAGCTCCTTCCAAAGACTGACCAACTTTTCCATGAAGAAGTTCTTCCTAATGTCCAACCTGAACCTCCCCTGGCACAGCTTGAGGCCATTTCCTCTTGACCCGTCACTGGTTCCCCAGAAGAGGGCAATCTCCACCTGCCTACAGTCTCCTTTCAGGTAACTCTAGAGAGTGATAAGGTCCCCCAAGTCTCCTGTTCTCCAGCCTAAACCACCCCAGCTCCCTCAGCTGCTTCTAATTAGGACTCATGTTCCAGACCCTTAATAACTTTTGAAAAGTTTTGCTTCAAGTTGCCAAGAAAATCAGGCATAGCTAGATAATATGCACGTGCATATTTAACTCATATTAGCTATGAAAACATCTTAATTATTATTTAATTTGTGTGCTAGCTCTTGAATTCACAAACAGCACTACCAATCTGTAAAATAAAATAAAAAAAAAGGTACTTTAAAAGTAAGTATGGTGGCTGAACTAATTTCCTGGAATACACAAGTCTACTTCTTTAAACAGAAAAAAAAATCAGAAGGGTGGAAGAAACAGCATTGTGACAAGGGAAGAGTAATACCTTTGATTATCTTTTCACCCGTTTAGTAAGTCTTAAGCTTTATTAAAATAGACACATCTTTCTTCTTGAGCATCAGACCTATGAACAGTATCTACATGTAACCCTTCTATACAGGTGATGGCTCCTTCATACTTTCTCCCTTTCCCTCACTAATTTGCTGACCACAACAGAGAAATCCTAAGCTTGTATATTTGTTTTTTCTTCAGCACTGTTGTCAATCTGGCTTAATTCAGCAGTAAACCATCAAAAAAAAAGGACTGCTTTCTCTGATCACAATTGTATTTGTGCAGTACACTCTAACTTATAAATATTTTTATTAGCAGTTGTACCTCACGGTAATTTCTGGGAGAACACTTGGATATTTAAATGGTAAAGCACAGGATATAGAGAATTCCACCTAAAAACAAATGAGGAAATGTTTACTTCACATAAGCCATAAAATCCCACAAAGTAATACAATAATTTTTTTAAAAGGGTTTACAATACCGTAGAGGCATTAGGCACCTCTGTCTTTATGTTCAGTAAAAACTGAACTTTTGAAGATGGCACCTCTGCAGACTCATTTTCAACATAGTATTTCAGTTCAGCTAGAGCCAGTTGGTCTGTGACAGCAAACTCTTCCTCATAAGGAAACATGCTAGACAGTAAATCTAACTCCGAAATTTGTATCTCTGCTGCTTCTTGGTTGGCCATTTTTGTTGTTCCCTGAGCAAAGAAAAATAAAGGAAAGAAAGACGCAGCTTGAATACGGGACAAAGTTCATTAACTACTCATATGAAAATGATGTTAAAGAATCACAGAAGACGCTGAGTTAGAAGGAACTCACAAGGATCATCGAGTCTGACCTCTGGCCCTGCACAGGACAATCATAAGTCACACCCTGTGCGTGAAAAGCATTGTCCAAACAATTTTTGAGCTCGGTCAGGCCGATGCAGTGACCACTTTTCCGGGGGGACTGTTCCAGTTCCCAACCACCCTCTGAGGGAAAAAACTTTTTAAGTATCCAACCCTAAACCTCCCCTGACACAGCTTCATGTCCTGCCCTCGGGTCCTATCACTGGTCGCCAAAAAGTGCCTCCCTCTCCACTTCCCCTCCCGACGAAGCCGTAGACTTAACGGATATTAATAGTTATGAACAAGCCCATCTTAACCGGCTCGTGTCTGCCGGGCAGTCTGGGTAACACACACACACAGCCCACGCAGTTTACACTGCCCTGAGGTGGGACAGGACGCGCTGGTGTCTCACCAAACCAACGCCTTCGACACAGGGCTGCTACTCGGGTGTCTTGAGCGCTGGAGAGCCTCCCCTGCCCCTCCAACACTATCACCGCCCTACCGCACAGCGCGGCCCACAGAGAACAGAGGAGGGGTAAAGTGAGCCGGCGTCGCACCCGCGCATGCGCGTACGCGTCCCGCACCACCCCACACTCCCCTCCCCCCCGTCACGGCCCCACAATGCAGCGCGCCAGATGCACGCATAGTAGCCGGTGACCGACGCCCCTCCACTGGTGATTGAGGTAAGAGGTTGCCGTCTGCCTCGTTTGGTGGAGTCATGCTCCAGCAAGTTGTTCACCCCGCCGCCCCGGCAGGTGAGGGACGGGAATCCCCCGTGGCTGCTGCTGCCGCCGCGCTCCTGCCGCCGCGCTCCTGCCGCCGCGCTCCTGCCGCCGCGCTCCTGCCGCCGCGGCCACTCTCCTCCTAAGTCCGGACTCGCTCCGCCGGCATGCTGCAGCCATCGCTTTTGCCAGAACGCGCGGGGCTCCTGGTTGGCTACAACAGCTGTCGCTCATTGCGCGGGCCAATCGGAAGCAGGCGGGGTCATGGGGGAGGCCCGGCCGCGGGCTGGGCTGGGCCGGGGGAGGGGCTGCGGGCTCGAGGGTTACGACTCACCTGCTGCGCGCCGGGCGGGAAGTGCGGGATGGCGACAGGGTCCGGCCTGTTGCCCGCCGCAACCTGAAGGTTCCCCAAGCGAAAAACCTCTCAGGGCTTTTTTTCCAGGGTGTCAGTCAAAGGCAGGTGCGCGTTTGGTCGTTTACAGACCGTTCGATCTTATTTAAAAAATACATAAAATGCTTCAGTCGTTTAGGCTGTGCATTCATCGTGAGGGCTTTGCCGTGGTACAAAGCCTGTCGGACAAGTCTGCCCAGGCACAGCTTGGGTTAAATTAACAGCCCCACCTGTTGATGCTGGCCTGCATTCCCGGCAGGAGCAAGGACAATTTGGAAAGGATTTTATTAATTAAAATTGTTTATACAAGATCAAGTGTTGTAGCTTTTTGCAGAAAAATATGCTGTAGAGGAAGGTTGTTGGGTGAACAGTTACTTCTTTTTCTGAACAAGGCGAATGCTAAGTTGCAAAAGTTGGCAATTCTGCTCTCGATCAAGTGGCTGCCGAGCAGCCATCAATAATTGGGTCATCTGCCCTAAGAGTATGCTCATGCAAACATGCTCGTGTTTGTAAATGGCTTTTCATACCAAACGTTCTCTGTGAGTATCATGCCTAAGCTCTCCCCAGCTTAATTTTTCTCTGATTCTCTTGGTCTGACTTAATCATTTTGCCTGGGAAAGCTCCAAGCACACAGTTGTGCTCTGGGGCTGGTGTGTTGCCATGTACCAGCATAGAAATTAATTTGAAAAGGTGGACTGATACAGATTTAGTGCTGGTTGTGTTTATGTGAAGGGTGGACAGCAGGGTTAAGCTAGCCTGCAAAGATTGCAGAGATTTGATTTTGAACCCTTTTAGCTTTTTTGTTTTCATTGTACAATGTGAGTTTTAAGTTTACCTGAGATTTTTGGATGAGCTTTTGTCAGGTAAGGTACAGGGACTACAGACTTGTGGAGACCCTGGGGGCATTCCCTGATTTAGGGATACACAAGAAACTTACCTCAAAAAGCTTTAAGACTCCATTGGCTCGTTCCCCTGTTCCTATGTCCCTGAGCCACTCCCTCCCTATTCTCTGATTGGCCCTCATCTTCGTACTGCCCCGAGACCAGGCTCACCCACAGGCCCCTCAGAGACTGATAAGCTTGGACCCTCCATGTGTGTGTGCCTGTGACCTGAACATCTTACTGGGCGGCTAAACAATATATCTGTGGATATTATGCAAAGGCCCTGTTTGCCTCTTTACCTGAGACTTTACTAGCAGCAATGTAGGCTGCCACACAGACTAGAAACTGAACATGGTCTATCACATGTGCAGTAGCCACCTATCTGAAGCCAAGCACTTGGGTTAGGACACTGAAGTGGTAGATCACTCTTGTCGAGAAGGGTCCACAGGTATAGTGGATAACAGACCTGTCTGAATTATTTGCTTGATATGAGGGGAAGGTGATGATAAATCTTCCCCTGCAAAGAAATTGAAAAATCAGAATTCCCATGGTCTGTGTATCTTCAAATGTGTCAGATTTCATCAAAGACACAGGAAATTTGCAGTAAACAAAATAAAAAGGTTGCAAATTTTTCAAGATTGAATTCGGAGAAAACAAATTCTTTTTCATAAAATTCCTGTGGTGTTATTTTAAGTCCTTAAGGTTTATAGGATTTTTTGATAACGAAGCTTCCAGTCTACTTGTTTTGTGCAATGCTTTTGATTTAACATTTTAAATCATTTGGGTTTTGTAATTCACATTGTGATCTTGTCTATACAACAGCTACAATTGTTTCATGTTAAACTGTAATTAATATTTTTTGTTTTGAAAATGTCAAATTAAAACAAGTTTATTCACCTCAAGGGACAGCTTGGCCATAGAAATAACTTGTGTAGCAATGACCAAGGACAACTAAAACTACTTTCTAACATTTCTGTTTTTTCTTTTTAGGTCACTCTTCCTTTTAGGAACAATTACAGACAACAAATATGGGCAAGAAACGCATCAAAGTCAAAACTGCACAGTCTGATGAGTCTCCAGATATACTGAGTATGTTTCCTTGGAGAAGTTTGTGGATGTAATGTTTATTTTAACTCAGAGAAGGCTTGAAAGCTTATTAACATTAGAAGGCCTTCACACTAGCCACTGGCTTTGAAATCACATATACAAAATCTGGATTTTTAATTGAAACTCAAGTCTAGCAAGAAATATTGTTGTTGTGACTTTTCTAAGCATGCTAGAAAATAATAATCCTGTCTTGAAAAGTGAGATTAGTTTCTGTTTTTTTTTTAGGAAACTCAAACACACAGTTCTTTACTGATACAGATTGTGTAAAATTACTCAGAATATAAAGAGTTTGTGGAGTCAGCTGCCAAGCTTAAGTTGCATTTTCCTAGTGAAAAGTTTGTTGCAGAAGATTCTTGCTTTAATAGTAAAAGCTGTGTCTAAAATACTTTTTGTGAAGCAGTTTCCCTTTATTCTAGCAGCTAATTTGATACTGACTCTGGACACTTCAGCTCTCATAGTGTATTTTGGTTAAAACATGTTCTTTCTGTTCTTCTGTTCCAAATAGTTCTTAATCACAGATACTAAATTTTATTCTCCTAGCTCCATTCAGTCTCACCTGTGAATTTTTTTTGGACTTGTTTACCTTGTTTGTTGTAGCCTTTTTTTTAACTTATGTTGTGTAGCATTCTCTTCTACTACCTTATCTGCCAGGTTACAGATTGTATCTTTCTCATCTTTTTTGGGGAATTGATTTGAACCAGATTATTTTAGTTGGGGGAGAGAGCACTTAAGAGTTTGAGGAGACTTGGTGGGATGGCCTGTTTAAGTCCGCTGTGCTTTGGTTTCCTGATTGTCCTGGTCTTCTTGTGTTAGCTTCTGCCTCTAATGGATGCCTTTTTTATCTACTTTTGTCTGGTTAGCTTCTGTCTCTAATGGATGCCTTTTTTTATCTACTTTTGTCTGGTTTGGTTGTTGGGGACTTGTTTCCTGGAGTCAGGGTTAGTGTCTACTGTAACTGTCCCTTTTTTTTCTCCTGCAAAAGAGACCAGTTATGTTCTAGCTGCTGCTGGCATCTCAGTTTTTTGCCTATGAATAGGTTACCTTATGATGACAAAGACCTGTAAAGCTACAAATGAAACTAAGACTAATCATGGTGAATAATTCCACTGTAACAGTAGTTGCCGATATACAAAATTTTTTTTGTTTCTTTTTTAAATGACAGTTTTGTAGATGAAGCTTACATTTTTCAGAAAGGCTAAAAGAATGCTGAATATCTATGTTTGTCCCTTGTTGGCTAGCATTTGCACTTTGATAAAATCCTGTAATCTTTGACAGAAACAAAACTGGAGGTACAAAAATTTGCACCAATTTCAGCTTATGCCAATAGAAGTTTGCCATCTTGAGGCTGTAATCTTGCCTCAACAAAGATAGTTTATGAACTGTCACACTCTGAGCAATAAAAACAGCTCAAAGTTTAGGATGTACCAACAGTATTCCCATATTGTCAATCGTGGTAACAAAAGGTTTCTTTCTGATACTCTGATAAATTGTTCGTGTTTCATTGGCTCTAGAAAGACTATCCTAGCTTCTGTATTACTGCCAGTGTATTCAAAGGATTTTTTATGCTACCTACATCCTTCTTGTGCTTTTTAATTTTTAGAACCTGTGTGCAAGCATATTCGTAAAGGACTGGACCAAGGCCTTGTGAGAAAGGCAGTGCAGAATGTAGAATGGCATATTTGTCAGGACTGCAAGGCAGACAGTAAGACACAAGAGAAGGCTGAGGAGGAGGAGACTGATGAAGGCACTTCGATATGGTTATGCCTAAAATGCGGCCATAGGGTATCTCTTTTGTTGTTAATTTGTCTTAATACCTTGCAGTGTCTCATAATGCAGTGGAAAGTCTGAATTATTTTTCAGAGAAAATAAAAATACTCCTAATCTGTGCGGTTTTTTTGCAAGATCTTAATGCTCATGTTAGTTCATGAAACTTAGAACTCTGCATGCTGAAGAGGTTTTGGTTCTGTTTCATTCTTTCAGGTGTTTAGACTGGAATTTATTCATTAAATGTTCAGTCCCATAACAGCTTTATTCTGCACCCAGTAATTTATCCATCTGCAAAAATAAATATTTTGAAATAGATATCCCTCTGTTGATCCCAATTAGTTGAACATAATTGAACAGTTTTGATTGTAATACTTTGGTTTTACTCTGAATTTATGTATGTTTCATTGGCAGTCAAATGGATTTTGTGACACTTGTGGTTATCAATATTGTAGGGCTGTGACAGAAATTCTCCTGACCAGCATGCTTTAAAGCATTATGAAACACCAAGATCAGATCCCCACTGTTTGGTTCTCAATTTGGACAACTGGAGTGTGTGGTGAGTTTGTCAGGCAGCACAAGACAGAGCTGGAAGGCAACAGAGGCTGGAATATAATTTGTCCTTTCTTTGTGAATTCTGAGATTTCTCTCTAGGCATATATTAAAGGCTTTCCAAACATGTAATTTCTAGCAGTCTTTGCTGAGATTTGCAGAATAAATGTTATTTTAATGTAAAATTTACGATTTGGAAATCTTCATAATTAAGGTTGAACTTGGCCAACTAATAAATGTCTTTGACTTAATATTTCACTGTTTTTACTTGGTCAGAATACTGACACATGGACACAAGTGTTGATCAGTAGATCTAAATCTTAAGTTTTGACCTTGGGAAGAAAGTTCTTTCTGATGTGCACTTAGTGACAACATTACTTTTATCTCCTCTGAAAATATGATTTTTTAATACTACATATAGACAGGAAGCATAGCTAGAATTACGAGATGCTACTGGATCAAGCAATACAAAATCCACGTCCCTGGTAGTTTTTGCTTCTCTCAAAAGTAATTATGCACTTGTATATATGAGGGGAACCCCAGTTTTCTAAACTGTGCTATATAGAAATACTGTACTTGACATAAAGAGTTCTTGTTTTGCTTAGTAATGTGGTTCTGCACCTTAGTATCTGTCATTTTGTTCATTTTATATAACATTATCTATTTACTTGTTCATACTTAGTACTTACATGTAATGATCACTACTTTTAATGAATTCTAGAATGGAAATGGACATTGTCAGTAACATTATAACTAATGAGCTAGTGAGCTTGTCTTTGTGAATTTAAATTAGTGTTAAAATTGTGGGTTTGAAGTGCCCTATTTTCCCTGGTTTTTAATCAAAATAGTTGCAAGTAAGAGGAAGTTGTGGAAGTAAGATGTTTTGGCTTCCTTCTAGAATTTCTTGGTTGTACAAATTTGCCCAAGAAATTATTCAAAGATTGATATATTGGCTATAAATTAGTTGTAGATCACACCCACTGTCAAGAACTGTATTTCAGAGTGGGCCTAGTACAGAAATTCTGATCAAAATTTTGACCAAAATTCTAATTCTAATAAAAATTCTTTTATTAATTATATGAATGTGTGACCAAACCTGTCTGTGGTGTGCATACACATGTGGTTCAAATTGGATGTAAGTAATAACTGTAAAGAGTTTAAAGACATGTGGAGAAAAAGGGAGAGTTCTAAGTATTCACTAAGTTCTGTGCTTTTGGGTTTACAACTGCTGTTGTACTTATTTTCAGTGCTGGTCAAACAGCCATCACTAACAAAACCTTTTCCACTACCTTGATTCTTTCAAGATTGTCTACAACTTTTTTTGACAGGTAGAAGGTAATGGTGTTAAAACACACCATGGAAGTAACTGTCCTTTGTCATTCCAGGAGTGAGAATGTCTATTTTTGTTATTAATCAGATAGACAATAGACAAGCAATCAGGGATACAAAAGCTGAATCAATTTTTTAAATTAAATATGAGAAAATGTGATGACTAAAGCTAATGCCAGGGTGGCTGGAGATTTGGGGAAACACTTCGCTGCAGACTTCTGCTTTTAATATCAGAAAATTAAGTCTGACTTATGGTAATCTGAAATCTGCCTAAGAACTGTAACTGGTGTTTTCCAAAATGCAGAAGTATCAGTACTTCTTTAAAGAGTTGATTGGGTGGAACTACAAAATTGGTACATGTAAAACTCCTTCAGATATTTGTGTCCTGTCATGGTTTTAGCCTTCTTGAGCCTTTATGACTGCAACTTCTCCTACAATTTTTTCTAAAGCACATTACTGGCATAACCTGAGCTTCTTTGCTTGTAAAGAGACAAATGGGGTTTGTATCAGCAGTAGAAGAGCAAATACAAGTCTGCAGGTTTAAGGGTGGACACTTGAGTTACTTCTTATCTGACTTAAATACAATTAAATATTTGCTTGGCTAGAATATTCAAAATATTTTTCCATACCATAATATTCATAAGTCATTTCCTTTAAGGCTTGATATCTTAGATTCTTGATTTTGGCAAAGTTATCCAAGCTTTTCTTTTTCTTACTGCAGGGTTTCTAAGCACATCTTTTAAAAGTCTAATTTATACTTGTAAATTGCAACTGCCAGTCACCAAAATAATTTACTAAAGATAATTTTAAGTGTTTATTTTTGTGACAAGTAGATTGAATTCTTCTCTAAGACTTATAACTCTTACACTAAACCTTGTAATTTTATAACTTTGTGTAATGAATTGCATCAAAAAAGTAAATAGCTTGGGATTTTTAAATAATAGAAAAAAAATAGGATTAATTGTCCTCTTTTGGCGGTGGCGGAGACAGGTGCTACCCATGTGATAATGAAGTTCCATATAAAACTTCAACCCTTTTGGGCCAGACTGTGGATTTTGTTAGAAAACAAGTTGGTATTGACTCATCACATGCAGGTAAGTAATTATAGTATAGGTACAGTAAATCAGGTCTCCTAAGTTTTGGAGACAGTGTTATAAATCCAGAATTTACACTTTTTATGGTAAAGGGAAAAACTAATTTCTCCCCTTTTTAAATATTCTTTGTCACAATTCTGATAGCATAAGTAATGTCCTAGCCCATAGGCTTAATTAGATCAGGATTTTGCTCAGCATCCCCTAAACATTTACAGACAAAACATACAAGAACAGGCAGATAAAAGGCCAGTTTTACTGTGACTTTTTCTAAAATGCGATGTTCACTTTTTCTGCAAATAGGCATTTGACTTTCAGTACTTAGGGTGCTGTGTTTATTCATCAGTGTTGCTCAGTCTGTCTTGAGGCCTAAAGAAAAATTAACCTTGTTTAAGCATAATTTGATTTGATTTTTCTAAAGTCTTTTTGTGGGTATTTTTTAATGTATTAGGAATGACTAAGTCTCCAGCTGTTGCAGCACACATCCTAATGGAAGCAGTAGTATACAGATGTTTTATCACTGGATCTGTATGTTTAGTTTAGGCAGCTGCAGTGCTTTTAGAACTCTATAGTATTGTGTTCAGCCTGCAATCTATCTGTAAAATATGATTGTTTAAAAGAAAGCAAACCCAGCAAAAACTCCCTAGTTTCCATAGTGGCAAAACTAGTTTTGTACAAGGCATTCCCACTAGAAAAATTGGATTAATTTGCATATGAAAATAAGTGCTATAACAAATGACTGTAAGAAATTCCAACACTTGGGTGAAATCACAGGCCTTGTGGGAAATGGAATACAAACATCCAGCAACATGGCTGTCTCTGAATTCAATTTTTTTAAGAAAGCAGCTGAGGTTTTCCCATAGGGAGCAGAGTTTTTTGAGTGGTCAGTCTTTCGCAGAGACACAATTGAACTTCATATGAGTTGACAAAATCTTCTTCTTGGGTTTGAACTGGAAAACCAATGAATACTGGCGTCCAGTTGTTGCCTGCTTCATGTATTCTGTGTTGTTGTTCATCTATCTGTTTCTTGTTCTAAGATTGTATTGTCTGTTTTTCTTGTTTTTTTCTGAACTTGTTTTACTTGATTTTACAGATAGTATTAGCTCTCAGCCCTATTTATCAGAAACCTAATAACAGCTGATGGCCAAACAGGTAGAACCAGTGTGGATGTTATTTTGAAAACAGCCTGGAACTCCCTTACAGCTTTATTAAACAGGCTGTTGAAGTTTTCAGCAATACACCAAAATAATTTGGGGGAAAATATTTTTAACTTGTCTTGAAGACTATAAACCTTTCAGTATCATCTGATTAGGTACATGAAATGAATATGAGAATGCCTCAACAGTGGGAACCATTTGGATGTTGTGGGAGAAAGCCCTCACATAGGTGATTTTTGACAGGAACATTCTGAGGAATTTCAGAGTATGTTGGCATAAATTGCTTGTATGCCAAGAGATGTTTAATTTGCTTGCTGATTCGAAATGGATTTCAGGGGGCTCACAATTTGTTGTTTTGTTCGTTTTTTAACTTCTATTTCCTAGATAATTTAAGAACCAAAACCAGTTTTGTATTTAAAAATGAAAGAATTAAATATCATGTGTATGAGCTCTAAACATCATAGATTGCTGCCTGCTGTAATAATCTTTCCTAGTCTATACCCTATAACTGTGTTAACATGTGATATGTTTTTATTATTTCAGTCGAAAAACAAGAGAACAAAGAAGTTGAAAATAAAAAAGTAGAAAAAGACAGCAAAAATAAACAAGGAAAAGAAGTTTCACTTAAAGAAGAAAATTCTCCTTCAACTGCTAATGGAGAAGTCACTGTGAAAGGACTTAGTAACTTGGGGAATACATGTTTCTTTAATGCAGTGATGCAGGTACAGGACTTGCTGTTGTTTTTAGAAAAACTTTAAATGGAAAAAAAGCCACAAACAAAACAAAAACCAACAGCCCTGCCTCCAGCATTTTACAGTGACACAATTAGAATGGGATATTTTATCTGCCAGGAATGATGGCTTCTTTCTAAAAATAGTGTGTTGGCCCAGAGAAATACGAAGAAATGGAGCCACAGGTTCAGACTTGCTCTAAGGGTAAATACAATAAGCTGTGTTGTCCTTGAGGGAAACAGCATTTTTCACTGAAATAAAATAAGCTTGCCAACTTCTAGTTATTTTTTTAAATATTATAAATATTAAATATTTCACCCTTGTGACCTCTTAGACTATAAGAGATTAGTACTCAAAAAACCATGGGTGTTTATTGTAATAAAACTGTCTCTCTCAGCAAAAGGAAATCAAAAGTAATATTGGATTAAAAAAACAGGATGAGCAAGTTGCAGGCATTACCATTTTGTGTGAATTGTTCAGCTCAGAAATGTAAAATAAACTTGTTCTTTTCATGTGTATTGAAACTGACATTATCTTGTCCTCTTTGGCTTTTGATACTGAAGCTTTACTCAAACAAAATTCCCACTGTACTTGCAGATTTTAGTAAACTGCTTTTGATTCACTTTTAAACACTTTAAACCAAGTAAATACATACATTGCATTTTATCCTTTGAATTTTTAGAAATAGACACTAGTAAATACACTTGTCAAAAGATCAGTCTATAAGGAAAATACATTTAGGGTTTCTGCAATATGAACTAATGCTTATGGAGGGCACTGGAGGTTCTATTAGCTATACAGAATGTACCTTTAAATCTTCAACACAGATGGGGATTCTAGAGTGATAATTAACCACTTTAGTTCCCTGTTTGGGAAAATGCTGCTAAACTGATTGCTACAAATTCCATGACTAATGAAGTTCAACTGCCCTTCCCATTGTCCCTATTTTCCAATTTCTTTCTGTCTTCTGTGTTCTACAGAATTTATCACAAACTCCAGTCCTGAGGGAGCTGCTTAAAGAAGCTAAAATACCTGGCACAACGATTAAAATTGAGTCACCTGAGCTATGCATGGTAATATGCTTTGACCTCCGTAGTGTTTGTCCTCACCTTCCAGTATGTTAAGGAAATCAGCAATACTGATCTGTCAGTTTTAAAGCTGTTCCTATTGCCAGCTTCCTACTCACAGCCAGTAAATGCCAACTCCATCCCCAGCAGACTGCCCTTGGCTAGCTAGCCCACTGTTTTATAATACCCATCCTCATTGGATGGGCAAGGCTGTTTCCACCCTTTGATAATTAGCACAAGCCGTGATTCATCAGGGGCAGGGTTGCTTACAGTCCCTTCTCCTACATGGTCCAGCTAAATACTAACAAGATCAGGGTGTAAAATCAGCAGGAGCTTCACCACTGCTTTCTATAAAACTGCTTCTGAAGTCAGTGGAGGTATTTTGTTCAGAGTGTAAGAGCAGTGATTCAATACTCTGTCGAAGGAGTGCTTATATTATGATGATGTTATTTAAAGGATGAAAATGTGTAACTCTTGCTATAGTGCCACTTGTCTAAATGCAGAATAGGAAATTAGAGGATGTCTGTAGCACTAACTTAAATAGCACACCTGTCATTATAGTTAGAGATTTGGATAACAGAAAATGCACAACCTTTTTTAAGAAATTAGGTTTTTTCCTAGTAAAGGTAAGAAATCCAGACTTTGAACTAAGCAATAAATAAATGGGTTGTGATATCGTTTCATGATAAACCACACATAGTTTTTGTCAGGTTAACTGATTACCATTTTGGAATTTTGGGTATTCTATTTGACAATAACATTTTTAATGAACTGAAAAGGAAAAACTTAATTCAAAACAATCTGCCACTGAATTAAGGCAAAACAGCTCTGTTGCTTTTCTTTCAAACAGGAACCTCAGCTAATAAAACTAGATCAGCCGGGTCCTTTAACACTAGCCATGCATCAGTTTGTGACAGAAATGCAAGAGACAAAAAAAAGGGTAGTGACTCCTAAGGAACTTTTTGCTCAGGTTTGTAAAAAGTAAGTATATGTACAATTGCACGTCATAGTGGGTATGAAAAAATTTGTTGTTTAAGACTGTCAGTTTTTCCTCTTTTTTTTATCTCTAGCTCAGAACACAGCATACAGAATTTATAGAATAATTTTTAATTATTGAAAGAAATCTTAATTTTTGAAAGAGCAAAATAAAAATGAATAGCTGTAAAATGAAAGCTACTCAGTGACATACTGTGTAGCTGGCATCATATTTTTAGAAAATACTGTATGTAGACACTTGTTGCTTTTATATACTTACATTCTGGAGATTTTGTCCATGTATGTTTGCTGTGAATAATTTTTGCTTTATCTCTGAGTTCAGTTATACTTTAAAATTGCATTTAACAGAGCAGTACGATTCAAAGGTTATCAGCAGCAAGACAGTCATGAACTGCTTCGTTACTTACTTGATGGAATGAGAGCAGAAGAAATCCAGGTGAGTGCTAAAGTCATAGTTGTGCATTCCTTTCTCTTCGTACTCTGACCCAGACTCTTTATTCTGCTGAAGGGAGAAAGAACATGCTTCCTGAGATATGTCAGCTTCTGAAGTGTGTTTGTGCTGTCCATAGCACTCACCTGAACCATATTAACAATGAGAACCCACAGAAAAAGTGGGTTTGGAGTATGTGTAGGCACCCTAAAGAATATCCTTATATTTTAATTTCTGAAACACACTTGCAGAAATTCCTGGATTTTATGTCAGTTTTAATTTGCAGCTTCTCCGTTGATTTCTTTTCTTTTTCTTTTTTTTTTTTTTTTTTTTTTGATACCCACAGGAACTATTGTGTGGTTCTACAGGTATTTGTGTTGTTTGTATTGATTCTCTTAGTTGATGAAGATTATACTTTTTCCTCCATCTGAAACACATAAAATGAAGTAGCTAACTGAATTATTTTAGGAAATTTTACAGAGTATATTTGTTTTGAAAATTTCAGCAAATAAACATTGGAATTCTAAAGGCACTGAGTGACTCTAGCAAACAAAATGAAGAAGAACTTAAAAAGAAAATTAAAGGTAAATTATCACAGCATCAGTAACTTGTAAAATCTCCTTTGTTGAAGTATATAAAGTAACATTAATAGTATCAACTAAAAGATACATGTTTATTTGTACAGCTTTATGACCTCTTGAGTATGCATGTATCTAGAATAAAAGGCTCAATAATTTTAGTCTATATTTAAATGTCTTGCTGAACTTTGTTGGCATTTTCTTCTTAACAGGATAAGAGAGAGTTGATTCTGAAGACATCATACATTAAAATATGTTTGGGCAATGATTAATAATTCAGACATAAGAAATTAAAATACTAGTATGTGAATATAATTTATGCAGCGGCTAATAGTCCATTGTTACCTAACAGTAGTATAGAAAAATTCCAAACAGTGAACAGAATTTTTTAACTTTTCAACATGACCTGGGAGATGATCTGACAATTTAAATTCAGACTGTGTTACTCTGAAATTACAACTTGAGGAAAATGGTTTTGTTTGTCTGACAAAAGTTGATGCTCATTTTTTAAGTTCAGATAGTTGTTTCAGTCTTCAGAGAAAACAGGAATTCTTACTGAAATGCAGTACTTCTGAGAAAATAGGGAAATGCATTTGAGCAGAGAAGGTGGTAGAGGTATGGTTTAACCAAGCTGTGTTCTGGGAATGTATTTTCATCCCCATTCTTTTGATCCACAAAAGATTCTTAATTTAAGAATCTTGCTGTATTTGCTATCCCGAGGAAACCAGAGCAGGCCAGCATGTTCCGTCGCTCATCTTGTATGTTATAGTCTCCTTTTTTATTAGGTATGTTGTAATGAGATTGGTTGCCAGTATATTGTGTAATATTTTTAACTTTACTGTATACTTTTTGAATTCTCAGAATATGAAAAGAAAAAGGGAATACAAAGTTTTGTAGATCGAATCTTTGGTGGAGAATTAACCAGCACAATTATGTGTGAGGAATGCAGAACTGTGAGTAAACTGCCTGCTCTGAATAACGTAGAGTGTCACGTCCTGTAATCTGCAGGATAACCCCAAAGTGACTGTCTATAGAAATAAGACTTGACTAGCTGCATGCTTTTCAAAAAAGAAGGATGATTTGGCTGGAATCTTTCTTCCACTCTGTTTTAAAGTTAATCTTGCAGTACCTTTCAAAAGCCTTCCAGAAAAAGAGGTCCGAAACAGCAAGCTTAATTGCCAGAATTCTCTCCTAGATTCCCAGTGAACACTTTCCAGTGGTACAGATCATAGAGCAAATTTATTTTTATGGTGTGCTTTCCTTTTTCATTCAGGGGATTACATTTTCCCCTTTACCACAATGAAAAATGGTAGTGGGAGTGCCAGGAGGACAGTCAAGAAGATGCTATTGGGATAATATATCCTGAGAATGAAGTAATTGAGTGTATTAGCAAATGGACTAGTTGAATAATATGATGGATTACAGCTATGAGTCTCTTAGGACCTAAGGTGCAATCTCACTAGATAACTGAAATTCATAAAAGTATTTCCTGCTCATTTCTGTGGTAATGTGACTGCTGGATTTTTGGTCATTGGAAGCTATTTTTGGAGGTAAATGAGCCATGTTTTACAGTTGAGTGCACAAGCAGGCAAATACACACATGCAAATGCACCTATTGACAGCAAGCCAGCTGTTTCCAAACAAAATTAAATTGGACTCTTGATTATTCATTTAAAGGTGTCCTTGGTCCATGAGTCTTTCCTTGATTTGTCACTTCCCGTACTAGATGTTCAGGTAAGAAACAGTCATAGGTACTCTTCAGCTTTTATTTTTTTTTATTCATAGGGAAACACTTATTATACAGTCATTAGGAAAAGTATTTAAGCTTCTTTCTAGAAGTCTCTTTTGCAAGTCAAAATTGCACAGAAAGATAGAGAATAAGATTTTTAATGAGAGTCATTCCTGTGAGTTGTGGCTTATGAATTGTCTCAGCAAAATCTGAGTTCTTTGTGGGTTTGTTTTCACATTTTTCATCCATTTTCCTGCACCAAGTCCAAGAACATCTCTCCTAATATTCAGATTATGGAATAAAGATAATGAATGTTGATGATAGGATAATATGTGAATACTTATTGGATTAATCTTCAGACACTCAAAGTACTTGATTTGCTTTATGTTTTGTATTGATAATCTTTATGTGTAATAATTCAGATTTTTTTGTGTAGCACTCATAATGTTTACTCATAAACATTGAAATGGAACCCCCAGAGCCAAAGGGGTCATGACTTTGGCATCAAACAAGTTTCCTTTTAGCGGAAACAAATTCTGTGGCAGACAGTTAAACAGAAAATGTCTCTGCTTGTGTAAAACATTACTCTTCGGTGTATTTAATGAGATCTGTTAGAGGCAAAGGTTTAGATTTTGGCCCTCAATAGCCTTACTTTTCATACTGTTTCATTCTGTTTCATATGGACTCTCTGAAGTGAGACACTCCTTCCATTAACATCAGGGTGTGAGTTAGTTGTATGTTACATGATTAAAATGTTACCTTAAGTTGAAAACTCAGACAACATCTCTGTTTCTGTGGTTCTTCTGTGGCTTTTTGGGTTTTGTAGAAAGGGAAAATTACAAAGACAGACAACGTTAAAAAAAACAAAGAAAAGGAATCTGAAGATGAAGAGGATAAAATCAATGACCATTACCTTAAGCAGAAATATGAGCCCCTTGGTACAAGTAAGCACCTTCAGAAAAAAATGAAGAAACAGGCCAAAAAAAAAGCCAAGGTCGGTTTGGATAGGTATTTCACTTTGTGCTTGCTGTTTCTGTTCAAGAAATTCTTTTTTCTTTCCTTAGTTTACATGAAGTAAGATATAGCGTAGAACTTCTCCTCTTTTCAAAAATACATAACTGAAAAGACCAATTATACCCATGTCTTTGGTGTTAAGATGTTCTGTTGAGTGTTGCTGGGTAGGAATAATATAATAATATCCAGTAGAATTTGTTGCGTGTCTGAAGATGCCTAATTTGTATCATACTGTTTTTCAGTCATTGATTGTAAGAATCTTCACAAAACTTTAGAATACAGACACAAGAAAGATCAGGAAGATAGCAAGGGCATTATTATCTTTTGATGATACTATATAACAGGGAGCAGTAGGAACTATGTCTGAGTGAGGATAAATACAGTATTGGAACTGATTACCTCTGATCATTAAATCATAGATTATTCTTCCCCCTCCTGCCTTGTGTGCGCATCTATGGCATGCAACAAAGATTATAAAGAAGTGGTAAGAAATGCTAAATATAAATTTTACTTATTTTGTTGTTTGTACTCTTGTTTATTATGTATTCAAATAAGCAGAGCCAACGCCGGCAGGAAAAACTTCAAGGAAAGGTGCTTCACTTGACATATCTCTGCACAACTGAACAGCCAGAGATAGATGTCAAGTACAACCAAGAATCAGATACTGAAATGAGCTCCAAAACTCTTGATAAGAAGCAAGAAAAGGAATCGTCACATGATTGCAAAGATTACTGCTTAACTCAGAAAGACTTGAGTATACAGGGAAATAGTAGAGAACTTCAGAGCAGGCATGAAAATGGAGGAAAGCCAGAACAACAGTGGGAAGAAAACGAGTCGCTTGTGGATCTCTCTATGGAAGGCTTAGATTCTCCTGTGAAGTTTGTCAATGGCCTTGACAACCTGTCTTTGGAAGAGGAGGATGATGACAATGAAAATGAGGAAGAGCTTACTATGGACTTTTCAAAACTCCACTTGAGTGCCAGTGACACAAGGGACACAAATACCTTGGATGGCCTTCAGCCTGTCCCTAACAAGACGTGCGAAGTATCTACAGATGACCCCGAAATGGCATTTTGTACTCTGGCAAACAGGGAAGAGCTAAACCCTGAGGAAGATTCAGTCCATCATTGTTTGTATCAGTTTACCCGTAATGAAACACTTACCGAGACCAATAAACTACTGTGTGATGTGTGTACACAAAGGCATTTTGGACCAAAGAACAACATAAGTATGACAGACTTTTTAAAAGAAAACTTTAAACATATCCCTGTATGCTTCTTGAGTGGGTAAAGAGTGGGGGGATTATCCCTTGTGTAACTTTGTCTACTTTCATTCATTGTATTAAAGGAGAATGCTCAGCTTCTCAGGTCTTGCAATAGATGACATTGTAACACTTTAAAGAGTAAAAATAAATTCCTGCTGTGACCTTTGTTTTGATATAAATCACTTGTTTTAATCTTTGGTGATTTTTCTTTTCTGCAGGTGAAAAGAAGTGTGTTTATACTAATGCCAAAAAACAGATGCTCATCTCTTTAGCTCCTCTAATTTTAACCCTTCACTTAAAGAGGTTTCAGCAGGTAAGTAGCAGGCTGATACATGTATATAGCCTCAAGTTAATATGTATATACATGTACATATGTGTGTAGTATTAGCTTAACTTGAAATATGCTAACATTACTTTTATTTTCTATAAAACTAGTTTGGGTTTTTTCCCAAAGTTTGGAAGGCATTCATATGCAGCATTGTGTTTTGTGGTCGTTGAGGCACTAACATGTGTTTCCCTGAAAGAATATTCCCTTAATTAACTGGAAAATACTGTTTTGTAAATGTATTCACAACATATTCCCTCGTTATTCTTACTGCTTACTGTATTAACCAGAATCCGAGCATTAATGGTTTCCTACAATTACAGCTGCTCATGGGCTCATATATTTCAGTAGGTATAGTTAAATAGGATCCCTTACTAGTAACAAATAAATAACAAGTTGGCAGAAGTGGAAAAGAGAGGATTCTGAGCCTTGCGGAGCAGAAGGAAGGATGAAAGGAAAGAAAAGTAACTTAAGTTTTATTTACAGACACTGAAGTCACTTTCCTGTTTATTCCCAAGTTGCAGAAAAATTTTTGACTCAGGGCTTTAGCTTTTCAAGAGAGGAGGAAGAAAGGAAAGGGAGACAGTACCTCTAAATTTAAACCTGTTTGGTGTTTTTGGTCAATATACTTGAAAAATAAGGGAGGCATCTTTAATTAGATGAAAACCAATTTCATATAGAAAATGGAAATGTGTAGCCTGATCCACGAGACTGTACTATGAAGAAAATAACATTTATCATCATCTCCTTTTGTTTTTCCAGTTTGATACTGGACGATTGTTTGATTAAGGTGGGAGCAGTTTGCATCAGTTCGGGTGTTCTAAGATCAGATCCTCAGGCATGTGACAGTATCTGAGAAGCCAGAGTTGTCCTCATAGTTACTGAAGTGCATTAGAGCTGATTATTTTTCCACTTCTGCTACTATTACATTAATGTATGAGTGAGCTGAAGAGCCATCTTGTGCTCCAGTGCAGCATGTGGGGCCAAGGAAATAATGCTGGAATACTGGACATCAGAGGAAAAAGACCTGCTTTTTCTCAGTTTTGTGTAATGTAAAACTAATTTGTATTGTTGAAACGTTAACCTGAAACATTTAGTAACTAAGTGTGGTTTTAGTATGCTCCATTTTAACATGATGGGGTTTTCCCTCTACTTTGGTCGTTTAAGGCTGGATTTAATCTGCAGAAGGTTAACAGGCATATCAAGTTCCCAGAAGTGATAGACTTGGCTCCTTTCTGTACAGCTAAATGTAAAGTAAGTGGGAAAACAATCAGATTCTCCTTTCCCATGTTCTAATGTGCTTTCACAACAAAGCTGCATAGCAAAATCTTTGTACAATGCTTGTCAAGCCTGTTACTTTGTGTGATAACTTGTACTTCACTGCTCATAACTGTAGTGCTTGCATGAATCTCTAATGATCAGTTTCCATTTCATCAGCAAAAAAATCAAAGAGTTTGCATTCTTCAAAACCCAGCACTTGGCTGACATAGCTAAACTTGTGGTTTTCTAGAATGTGGCTGAAGGGAATACAAAGGTCTTGTACTCTCTCTATGGAGTTGTCGAACACAGCGGAACAATGAGGTCTGGGCACTACACTGCCTATGTTAAAATGAGAGCTATGAACAGCCACCTCTCTGATCTTGTTCTTAGAGGACAGTCTCAAGGTAAATAATTAGAAATATTTTACAAATTATTTCTTACAGAATCACAAAATGGTTTGGGTTGGAAGGGGTCTTAAAGATCATGTAGTTCCAGCCTCCTGCCATGGCTTTTAAGTTCTGTGAGAAAGGCAATGAAGCTAGTGAAATGGTATAACGAGTGGGTGAGGGAACTGGGAGGGCTCAGCCTGGAGAAAAGGAGGCTCAGGGGAGATCTTATCACACTCCAGAACTGCCTGAAAGGAGGGTGTAGCAAGGTGGACGTCCAGCTCTGGTCCCAGGCAACCAGTGACAGGATGTGAGGAAATGGCCTTGAGCTGTGCCAGAGGAGGTTCAGGTTGGACATTAGGAAGAAAAGAGGACAAAATAGTGGTTAAGCATTGGAAGGGGCTGCCCAAGGATGTGGCGACATCCCCATCCCTGGAGGTGTTCAGCGGACAACCAGATGTAGCACTCAGTGCTCTGATCTGGTTAACAAGGCAATGATCAGTCACAGGTTGGATTCCGTCTTGGAGGTCTTTTCCACCTCAATGATTCTATGATTATACTCTATGATTCTTACTGAAGAACGGTAATAGAACTGATTGCTTCAATTCTTTGTAGTAACTTTTACTCCTAAATTTTTCCTTTCACAGCTTCAGAAACTGAGCTAGTCAAGGGTCAGTGGTTCCACATCAGCGATACCCATGTACAACCTGTCTCTGTGTCCAAAGTGCTGAGCTCCCAAGCCTATCTTCTGTTCTATGAGAGGCTGCTGTAAATCATCAGAAGAGCCTTCTTGTATGTGCAGCCACCTTGTTTGGAGGTCTGAGAAAGCAGACTTGCAAATCATGTTGTTAATATGTTGGAGCTTCTGTATAGCAGGAATTCACTTTATGCGTTTTAGGCACACTGACAAGCAGTTAACTTACACTTTTTCCAGTGTTTTACTACTTTTCAATAAAAGATTTTTTCAAAGTTACAGCTTTGGGTTTTTGTTGAATAATTTGGTTTTGTTTAGTTTACAGACTGCCAAGGGACTCTTATGCCAACACTGCCTTTTTGTTGTAGGACTTTTTCTTTGAGAGCAGCTGCTGGACATTTTGAAGCGGTTTGGGATCTTCAGGAGTTAGAGTGCAAGATGGTACATAGATCTTGATGGAAAGTGCACATCTCCAGGGAGCTGGATGCGGTTCAGTGGGTGCGAGTTCCATGCTGAGCAGCTGATGGCCCAGAAAACATTCTAAAATGAAGAGACCGTGCTGCAATTGCCTTTTATTTTGAAGCTTATAAACTGTACATCCAACAATGAAATGATTCCTCTTCCTTCTCTGCTATATGCAGTATCACATTCTGTCAGTGCCCAAGAGCCAGGATCCCCAGTGGAGCTCCTGCCCCCACCCTGCTCCCACACAAACAGGGCTGGGCTAGAAAAGCACTTGTCTTTTTTCTGGGCACTGTCAATGCTCATCAAAATAACCACACCATGGTGCTGTCGACTCACAAAACAAGGACACACACCGAGCCCAGCTCGAAACCACCCCCAGGATACAGCCAAGTCAGCAACGTCCCTGCTCTCAAATCAACTTTGTCCGGACTAAAAGATTTAGCCAATCTTCCCCTTGCAACACAGGAACCCCTGGGCAGGTGCCCAGGTGGGGTGACAACCTTCCCAAGAGGAATCCCCTCCTGGTCCAGACAACCAGCTCCCCCAGACCACCTTAAACTCAGGCCCGGATGGAATAAATGCACGCTTGACCAGAAAATGAAGGAGGGCTCTTGACTCGAGGACTCCAACTGGGCTTTATTACAGGAACAGCAGAGGCTCTAGTGAAGGTAGGGTCCAGGTGAGGTGGAGAGTATGACTGGCTGGAAGGCTCACAACCACAACTGAAGGGTCTCTGGACCCTTCAAGGGTCTCAAGAAGCCAGAGAGAGGGTGCTGATCACTCCCACAGAAGCACAAGACACCCAGGCAGAAGGCACTGACAGCCCCAAGCTGGGGGCTGGGGCTGGGGAGGGGACCAGATATATAACTGGGGAAAAGTGGGAGGGGTTGGGACACAAATAAACCAACAGGGTTAGGGGAGAAGGGAGGAGCTGGGATGGGGTGACACGACCACAGCCAATGGGGACCGGAAAGGGGAGTGGTTCTGAACAGAGGCCAGTGGGTGAACGGAAGGTACAGAGTCTTCTAGAACAGGGGAGGGAGTACTATTGGAGTGCCAAGGCCAGATTTACATAATGGAATGGAGAATCTTGGGAAAATGTTTCAGTTTCTCACCCTGAACTGGAATGGAGTTTCTTCCCAGGGCATTCCCACTTCAGTGCCTGACTCCTGGCCTCCCACATTCCAAGTGGATGCTTTTCTTTGCACCACACTCAAAGGCCAACACCAACTCCTCTGCCCTAACAAACTTTTTCTTTCTCTTAGAGTCTGGTAACAAACTTGCAAACATTGGCCAAAAACAGAGCTCGCAAAACTGTCAGTGGAGAAAGCTCTTTGCTACCTACAATTTCAATTGCACCCATCAAACTACAAACACCCACCCTGCTATTACCACTTTCCTTCTCAGCTCTAGTTACCATCGTTAGCCTTCAGTCTCTGAGTCAGGATCCAAATGGCACTAGGGTCTGCTCACGCATGAAAGCTACAAGGGACAAAACCCTGCCTGGCCTCTGCATTCCCACTGACAGTTCAACAACTCTAACCCAGAGGACTGCCTGTTGGGAAAAGCCTTTCAATTCACTGAGACCACCCAAAGTGCCCATCCAAACTTTGCCAAGGAGAAGAAGAACTAGAAGCCCATCTCAAAAGAAAAGGCATCCCCTCCAAAATCCAAAACATCCAGGGCCTGATCCTATAGAAAGGTGTCAGAACACTGCTATTTGGCATTAGCTGCATGGGGCACTAGATATGCTGCACACTAAGACCCAGCCCAGCTCTTTACCTTGTCCAAAAGAAGTGTGCTTGCAGAATTTCAAGAAGGCTGCCTTGAGGAAGTGGAAAACATATGCCAAATGGATTCTTTCAGGAGGGAGACTGCCTTCCAAAGATGGATACCGACTTCATGAATGTACAAATTGAGTCAGTGCTTCCAAACCATATATGCCAGGATAGAAAGTTACTGCTGCCTTTAAGCTGCACGACACAGCTTCTTATCTGCCACTCCAACACTGGGGCTAAGTTCTTTCCTTCCCATGAGAAAGCATTGCTGTTCTCCTTCAGGAACTTAACAAGCAAAAGTTGCATACCACGTCCCATACTGACTCTGTCCAACAATGGCTCCTACACAGAAGGGTCCAGGACAGAAATGTCTTGCTGGACTATACCTCCCCACGGTACCTTATCAGCTGCCCTACCAACATTGCCGCCATATCTTTTACTTCCTATGGAAAGGCACTCCAAGTCACTTGGCTTTGCCTTGCCTCCAGTACTGTGCCTAGTTTTCCTAGCCTACCCTAGCTTTGCTTCCTTGCCTATGTCTGCCTCACCTAGCCCTACAAATAACTTCCTATCTTGGCTTTGCCTTGCCTACCACTCTTTGCCTTGCCTTCCATGCAGGTAAGGCAATGCAAAGCAAGTGTAGGCAATTGTAGGCAAATCAAGGGAGAGGTTGGCAAGGCTGGAGCTGTGAGGGGAAAGCAAATGGAGTGGTAGGTGAGAAAAGTCTCAGAAGTTAGAGGCAAGGCTGGGCATAGGAAGTAAGGTAGGGGATGAGACAGAGTGAAAAGTCTCCCAGAGTAAAAATCCATTTTGAATTAGGTGAAATGTCTAGGAAGGGTGAAAAGTCTGTAAGGCCAAAGCTGAAGGGAAAACTGCAGGACAGAGATAATGAAGAGACAGAGAGAGACAGAAAAGAAAAACAGAAACTGCTGCCAGGGCAGGCCGCCCTGACCCAGGAATTCTTTTTGATAAAGAGGAACTGGTGATAAATGTCACACAGAGTCCATAAGAATGAATATGTATGAACCTACTGTGAAACTGTATGCATATGTATTGGGAACGAGAGATAAAAAGAGATCTGAAGTTCTCAGAGGCATGCATGCCCTTTTAGGGAGACAAATCTCTGCATGTGTCCAGCACTGCAATAAACAAACATACCAGCTTTACAACTTTTACAAAGTTGTGGAGTTCTCTTCTTTTCTCTGCAAAACATTCTGGTGAGCCAGGCAGGAGTTCTCTGTCCCCGCAGGGGCAGGGGGGATAGACGGACCTCCAAGGTGTGCCCTAAGATTTTTTTTCCTAGTGGGGCTCCGCTCATCTCGACTTGCCTCCTGCAAAGACAGACAAGGACCTGCTGGTCTGCGGAGGAGGATGCGGTATGTACTGAGGGGCCCCCGGGGGAAAAGAGAACTAGGGAGTAAATCACTTAGAGATGTCTGGGTGCAGCTGATGGAGCAGCTGGATTAGAGACGGGGGGGTTCATTGTCTGATAGAGCGGACCGCTAGCGACCCTGGGGATGGATCTCTATGTGTGTGTGTGTGTGTGTGTGTGTGTGTGTGTGTGTGTGTAGTGTCCAGACACTGTATCAGGGGTTCATTGTTCTGATAGGGCAGACCGCTAGCGACCCTGGGGGTGGGTCGAGTGAATCTCTGTGTGTGTGTGTGTGTGGTGTCCAGACACTGTATCATTGTATAGTTAATGCATTGTGTAGTTAATATTAATGTGTCTGTAATCGTGCAAGTGTGTGGTATATGAAAGAGAAAGCAAACAAGTGAGTTCACCCAGGGCGCGGGGGGGTGAGTACTACCCGTGTTTGAAGCAGCCGAGTGAGGCCTGAGGCGCCAGCTGCAGCATGCTGTGGGGGCAGGGAGTGCCCCGCAGAGAAGTGGAATGAGTAGAGGAACGTCTGTAATGGTATTTATTGTGTTTAAATGTAGTGATTTGTGTAGATTTGGTACATTTTAACCATGAGTAAAAGCTCAGAGAGTTTGGACTTGATCTCTGGACAGTGTGCTGTTATTTTCATTGATTGTGTCCAGGGAAAACTGATGTGAGTAAATGCTGAATTATGGTATGCTGTGTTGTGTTGAGAAAAGTGGGCACTTTGAGAGATATGCCCTTTCCCAGTGATTTTGTGTGGTGATTTTCTTCCACTGCATTGTGGTAATTTGATTCTTGGATTGTATAGTGGTGTTTGTGGAGATTTTAAGATTTTGTTTGCAACAAGAGTAGCATTTTACACAGAAGAACAATAGTATGGTGATTTATGTTTAACGATAGTAAAGCGAATTAAAGGAATTCCAAGAATTCTCCCCCCCACAGCAATTCAAGCCTTGGCTCTAGTGAATTTGAGATAAAGGAGGGGGGTGCATGTGTCTGTGGGCATATCAGAGTTTCTGCTGTGAAAAGCACAGCCTTTTTGCAAGGCAGTAAAACGAGTGTAAGTAGACACAGTGCTTAACTAGATTGTGAAAGAAGAGAACTAGAAAAGACTAATATTTTGTAAAACAGAGTTTAGATAGAAGAGATGAATGAATTTATGAGACTTCAGCTAGTACTATAGTAAGTCTGGACTGGGAACAGCCTGCTGTAGGAGATTTAGAGTTCTCTGTAATAAACAGAAGAGCCTGCTTCTGGAGGCAATTCCTGTAAGCCTTTAGTGCATCAAGAAGCTGGCATGCTGCGTTATTATTATTGCAGTGCAGAGTTTGTGAGAGATGCTGGTATTGCTGTTCTAATAAGCATCAGGGCACATGCCCCGAGTGTAAATTAAAGTTTTCTGATCAAGCTGATTCAGAACCTAAGATCCTAAAGCTCGTGTGTAGGAACTCACATCTGATACCTGCCACCTGGAGTTGTATGTGGGAGTGTGAGAAGAAGACTAAGAAACTACTGTGAAGCTTTGTAAAGAGAAGTTTTGGTGGAAGCGAGATAGGGTAAGGAGAAAGAGATAATGAGAACTGACCAGAGCAAAGAGGATCCTAAACTAGCTCCTTTTAGGAGGCACTCACTGGGAGAAGGCTGCCAGTAGGAGCAGCTCAGAAAATACAAAGATTTACAATACTTCATTGCAGTTAATACTGTTTTAAAATAGGAAGGTAAACGGGATGGGGTTTTGTATGCTGATATGTCTTTTTGTTTTAAGAAATCACCCAGAATGGCAAAGAGACTGTGAGATCAGACCACCCTCTGGTCTTGGCCCTTGAAAAGGGAAACAAGGCAAAGAGAAAGCAAATCAAGCATGTTGTTCAGCATGCAGCATAAGATAGCAACATATGAAGTCAAACAAAAATTATCATGCTAAAATGCAAAGTGATTACAGTTCGCAAAATGAGTACATATGATTTGTTAAAGGCTCCTCCTAAGGTATGGGAGGAAGGATAAAGATGACCTCCCCAAAATGGAAGAAGACTTAGGCTCCAAAAGTATACCCACTCGAACCCATTCCCCTCCCACCTCCTGGCAGTTCAATTTCATCCAGAACTAAGATGTAACAGACCCCTCTGCAAGAGGCAGTGAGATCAGAAGAAGGAAAAGGGTAGAATTTTAGTCGACACAAGGGCCATATATTCAGTTTTAAATAAAGCTTTAGTACCTGTGGAGAATGTTTATGTTGTTGTGTGGAGAACAACTGGCCAGTCTGAGAAGGCATACTTGTGCAAACCTTTAAAGTAATATGTGTACTATGTGTACTTAGAAGCTTTTGTACAATTTGCTCAATTCGCTAAACATTCTCAAATGAGAAAGGTTACTCTGGAGGCAAATGATATAAAGATGTTAGGCTTAACATTAACAGCCATTGAAATCAAGAAAGACATTAGTAAAGAGATATTAGAATAAGTAAATAAGTGTTTTCGAGGGTATGGGCCTCTACTGTACCAGGGAGAGTGAAAAATGCTCCGGCATAGTAATCAAGCTTAAGGAAAGAACACAACCAGTGGGAACTGAGCAGTGCCCTCAAAAGGAAGATAGAGAAGGAATCAGCCCAATAATTGATAGTACTAGATTGAAGGCTGTCAGTAAGGTAACACAGAATTTATACTCTGTGGTAGCAAATCCAGATACTTTACTAACTTGTTTAACACCTGAGCTAACCTGGTTCACTGTTTTAGGCCTAAGAGATGCCTTCTTTTGCCTCCCTATCCACGAAGCCAGCCAGAAAATTTTTGCATTCAAACACAGCTCACATGGTCCATGTGCCTGAAGGCTTCAAAAATTCCCCACTCCGATTGGAGAACAGCTTGCAAAGACCAAGAGTCCTGGGAAGCTCCACAAGAGGAAAGGAATCTGTTGCAGTATGTGGATGATCTTCTAGTAGCCACTTGGACAAGAGAAGCATGTAAGCATGTGTGGTGTGGACGGTAAGCCTTTTGAATTTCCTAGGACTCCAAAGATACAGAGTATCAAAGAAAAAGGCACAGATAGTGAAACAGAAGGTAATCTACCAGGAGTAAGAAGTGAGTGCTGAGCAGCAGACTTTAAGGCACGGAAGCCATATGCCAAACCCCGAAACCCCAGACCACGAAAGAACTCCGAATCTTCTTAAGCATAGCAGGGTAGTGCCAGCTGTGGGTTTATAATTATGGACTGCTCGTCAGACCCCTCTATGCTCTTATTGCCAATGAAAACAGAGATATCCAGTGGACAAAAGGAGCCACATGGGCCTTTCACCAGCTAGTGAGTGCCCTCATGTCAGCTCCAGCATTGAGACTTCCAGATGTAATTAAACCATTCTTTATATTTTTCCATGCAAGGAATTGCCCTGGGAATACTGGCTCAGGACTTGGGTGCATACCGAAGGGCAGTTGCTTACTTCTCTAAGCAATTAGATGCAACAGCCAAAGGATGGCCAGGTTGCCTCAGATCTGTAGCAGCAGTTCTGCTGAATATTCAAGAGGCACCCAAGTCTACCCTAGGACAAAAATGACTGTGCTAGTGTCCCACACAGTGTCTGCAGTACTAGAAGTAAAGGGTGGCCACTGGCTTTCACCACAGAGGTTTCTGAAATACCAGGCCATCATGGTACAGCAAGATGATGTAGAGCTAGTGGTGACTAATATTGTCAACCCAGCTTCTTTTCTCAGTGGAATCAAGGAGAAGCAGTATACCATGATTGCCTAGAAATCACTGAAGCTACCTACTCCAGCCGCCCAGATTTAAAGGACACTCCTTTAGATGATGCAGAGACCTGGTTCACTGACGAGAGTAGCTACATTTCCAGTAGAAAGCAACATGCAAAGTACACAGTGACTACCTGCAGAGACGTAATAAGTCTGGACCCTTACCAACAGGTACCTCTGCACAGAAGGCTGAGATAAATGCATTGACCCATGCCTTAGAAACAGCAAAAGGCATTCAGAGTCGTGCATGCACATGGAACCATCTGGAAGGAGAGGGGACTGCTAACTTCACAAAGGAAGAAGAGACAATCTGGCTGCTGGAAGCAGTTCAGCTACCTGAAAAAGCATATTAAGGCACACCAGAGAGTGAGCTTAAAATTGGAAGAAAGAAATGAGCTGGCAGATGGAGAGGCAAAGAAAGCAGCAAAGGGTGAGGTAATTATGGACAGATTTTCCTCGAAAGTAAGCCATAATACAATAATACTAATCAAAAGAGACGTACAAAAGAGACAAGGGGTGGGCTACCATTGAAAGAGAGCTAGTAATCCCTTCCCATTTTCGTGGTTACTAGTGAAGGAAGAGCACTAGAAAACACACTAGGGCTTAACTACTTGAAACCTTTTTAGAGAGTGTGGCTACTTTCCCAAAATGACCAAGGCTGCCAGTGATACAGAGTGCATTGAAATGAAGTGTTGACTTTGAAGTAGTAATTTCCACAGGCTTTCTAAAACATACATCTGATTGAAAGAATTGTTGTCAGGAATTTATATGCCACTATCACTCAGGTAAGCCGACAATGTGATCCTTGCCTCCAGACTAACCCCAAAAATACCCCTAGGCCAAAACTCAGTCAGACTGGGAGAGGCCATGGGCCTGTACAACAGTGGCAAATTAACTTTTCAGAACTCCCAAGGAAAGGGGGGTATCAGTATTTACTATGATTGATAAATACATTTTCAGGGTGGCCAGAAACATTCCCCACCAGAACTGTCAAAGCTCAAGAGGTGACCAGAGTATTACTACAAGAAGTAATACCACGCTTCAGAGTTCCAGCCACAATATCCTGAGATAGAAAATCATATTTCATTTCCAGAGCAGTGCAACAGATTAGTAGCTGCCTGGGCATAGATTAGGAACTTCACACTCAATACTGCCCCAATCAAGCAGCCAGGTAGAGAAAATGAATCATTTGATTAAGCAGCAGATTGTAAGAAGGGGCAAGAAGTTAATCTACCCTGGCCCCAAGCTCTTTCACTGACATTATTGCAAATTCAAACTAAACCTTGAGCTAAAAGAATGCTGAATCCTTTTGAAATGCCTTATAGAAGACCATATGGAATACAAAGGGAATGTCCACCCACATTAGAGTGATAACACTGGCCACCTACATGGTGGCTTTAAGCAAACAGCTCAGAGAAATTGAGAAACATATAACTAAAACTCGGAGCAGGGAGTTAGATAGCCTGAGGATGTTAAGTCTCTAACAGAGAAGACTTTAGAACCATAGTGGGAGAGACCACTGCAAGTACTTCTCACCACCTTCACTGCAATCAAAATCAAGGAGCAGAATGCCTGGATCCATCACTCTCGAGTGAAGAAAGCCCTAGAAGTCCCTTAGAGAGTGACGCCAGAAGACAATGAACTGAGACTAAAACTTACTCAGGCAAAATGAGTATATTGCAGTCGAGAGTAGTTCATACTTTAGTTTACAGAATTGTTCTGTATGTAATTATAACTGAAGTTTCAGAACTAAAGGGTGCCTCTATCCAAAGCAATGCTGAATGGCCTTAGTCCCAGGCTTTTAATCAGTATACTAGATCCATGAGACAACTTCCTGAGAAAAAAGATTTAAACGTATCTACTGTAGTAATCCACGAGAATCGAGTATGTGAGAACTGTGGGCACTTTAAGAAATCAGAAGAGAAGAAATCAAAGTAGGGTGTCAGGTCATCAATAGGACAGCTTATGAGAAACCAGATGCAATTAGTGTCTCAACCTTTCCTGGTTTATATGAACACCAAGAAGTTTGTGATAGCCTAAGTGAATCAGACTGTTGGTGTAATTTCACCTTGATACAGCCTGTAGAAGTGACCTGCCTTTGAGCTTGAGTTGCTATCAGACTTTCATTTAAATTCAAAGTAGACACTGCACTTTTTGCAACAGCGGGGCCTTATACAACACATACTAGGACTCAAATAGTTCAGACTCAACCCAAACTTTAACCTAAAGTGTATGAAATAAGCCCCTACAGAGCAAAGAATGTGGGTGAACAACAACTGTTATTCAATCCAGAATGGTCTCTCAAAAGTGTTGAGTTGCTAATGCAAATTAACATATCAAAAATCCAACCAGCCTGCTCCTCCTTCCTAAAAACATCCTTTGAAGGCTAGACAACATAGTTACAAAGACAAGTATATCTCAAGAGCAGAATAACAAAAGATCTAACTGAGATATTAGAGACAAGATTAAGAGTTTTAAATAGAATTGATTCAGAAATACTGGTGAATAAACTGGCCACTGCAGCAGGTAGCCTAACAAAATTGAAGCAGTCTTTACAGTCATCTCTATGGGCATTAGAAACTGGCCAGTGGCAGATTTCAAAGCTACTGCCAAAGTAAGAAAGTACGAAAAGGCCAGAGACCAAGACCACAAGTTAATAGTAGAAGCACTTAGTATAGTTCAAGATAATGTATCTTTAGCTTTCAGTTGTATACAAGCACAGTTATAGATGCAAGCAACAGCAGCTCTGATCATATGGGAAAGGGGTGAAGGTAATTTTCCAGCTAAAATTCGAAAAATTGTTTGAGATAATGCAATTGATTTTGAAAAGAAGTTTCAATCCTGGTGGACTATGGTAAATTTCACCTATGATCCTGCTTCTAATGTGGCCATTGCCTTTGTGCTTACCAAATGTAATGCCGCTGTTTATGTTATCCATCCCATCATTGCACTAAGATTAAACCATGAAAAAACAATACTCTACCCTTCAGAACATAGAGTGTGGGCACAAAAGATGAATGAAAAGTAGCAGACAGTAAACTTAGAATCCTGCATTACTAGAGAACAGATGAGATTCATTTGTGAAAGCAATACTATTAATGCCCAGGATGTGTGTTTAGACACTGAACAGAGTATTTGTCACTTCGAAGTTCATCCAGTCACTGACCAAAAACTGTGCTCATATATACTAGAAAAGAGTATGTGTGCCTGAGAATTTGCTTGTGCTGCTGTAAAAATTGATAGCAATGATGTTATTTTGTCTAGTAGAAATCATTCTAATTTCTGTATTTGTAATCTTGTTAAGATTATCAGGTGTGATTTTTCATTCTTGGCCCCAGTGACATCCCACCAGCTGCTTAAAACCAATTATACAATGTATCACAGACTATCACCAACCCCTATTAAGATGGACCTTACATTAGTAAAACAATTAATTAAGCACCAAGACCTACTAGAGGTCTTGAAGGAAATCCAAGAAAGTAGAAAGAAAACCTTAATTACTTTCCAACATGATACAAAAGAAATAACCAGAGTTCTACAAAGAATAATACAAAATGTGAATCATCACTGGTAAGTTGTGATCTTTGGGTGGTCACCAACTGCAAATGGAATCTTTAATAAGTTGTGTCATCCCATTATAGTTTTGTTAATATTAGTTGAGATAAGTTTAAGATTATCTATTATATTGCTAATTTAGAATTGGAGAATACTACAACGAATAGTTGTATTAACCTCTTTATCAAACCTACATGGTAAAGCATTAAGAGACACTTATTGTCATAAGGGTTTGCATTAAGTAAAAGAATTTACTTATTTTCTAGGAAAGGGGGGAATGAGACAGAGTGAAAAATCTCCCAGAGTAAAAATCCATTTTGAATTAGGTTAAATGTCTAGGAAGGGTGAAAAGTCTGTAAGGCCAAAGCTGAAGGGAAAACTGCAGGACAGAGATAATGAAGAGACAGAGAGAGACAGAAAAAAAAAAAACCAAAAAACCAGAAACTACTGCAAGGGCAGGCCACCCTGACCCAGGAATTCTTTTTGATAAAGAGGAACTGATGATAAATGTCACACAGAGTCCATAAGAATGAATATGTATGAACCTACTGTGAAACTGTATGCATATGTATTGGGAATGAGAGATAAAAAGAGATCTGAAGTTCTCAGAGGCATGCATGCCCTTTTAGGGAGACAAATCTCTGCATGTGTCCAGCACTGCAATAAACAAACATACCAGCTTTACAACTTTTACAAAGTTGTGGAGTTCTCTTATTTTCTCTGCAAAACAGGGATAGGTGAATGCAGCTGAGAAAGAAAGAAAGTGCATAGCTCTCTCATGTGTGTGTGTGTGTGTGTGTGTGAGAGAGAGAGAGAGAGGGAGAGAGAGAGAGAAGTTTGCAGGATGTAAAGCAACGAAAGCTGTCTCTTGATTGTGGAGTGAACGGATGTTTTCAAACCTAAGCGGCAAGGTCCAAGCAACCTTTTCATCCTGGCATATCTGTGTGTGTGAGACATAGCCAGAAACTTCTCCATTGAGATTCAGATGGTGCGAATATCTGAGCAGGAAAGCACATCACATCAGCATGTTTCAACAGAAGCAGTTTGTGCGAGAAGGAGATGGATATATGGGATTCCAGCAATATGACAATACACTCAGCTGAGAAGCAAAGTGCAATGCCTCAGTGCGTGCTCTGAAAATAGAAGGCTGCAAGGAAAAGGCAAGGGGACAAGTCAATGAAAGCTTTCTGTCCTGGCACACTTGAGCTGTTTGTAGGTGAACCGCTGTTCAGTTTCACTAAGGACTGTGTGACACTCAGAGGATGCGCTTTTCCATGTAGCTGAGAAGGAAAATGAGAATCACCAGTACGTCTGGCAGAGTTTGTAGGCTGTGAGGAGAAGGCCAGGCCTGGTATTTGCCAGTGGTGGTTGTTGCAAGGAAGAAGCTGCTGGATGTTTTAAACTTTTGGGGATCTTTGAGAGTGAAAGACTCTGCTGGTACTTCATTAAACTAATGATTGTTGATCATCTGGCTGAATCTATGACATAAACCATAAGTGAGATTTCCCCCCATTCACCCCAGTTTTTTCACCTTTTCATCCAACAGCCTGAGACTTTTTGAGGCTGCTGTCAAACACCTTGCCTTGAAAGCTACAAGTGTCTCAGTTCAGCCACTAAGAAACATGGAAAAGAGCTCAAGCCAGTTTCAGAATTACCCTGAGCAGACCTGGTGTTTCAGTACCTGAAATTACCATTGTGAATATGTGCAAGAATCACCATTTTATTAGGCAAACATTTGGAATATGGTAGCAGCTTCATCTTCTTGTCGTTGCAGTCCTTGGAAGTTTTGCTATTTACTGAAACAGGAAACAGATCAAACACAAGAAACCTAAGAATCCAAGCTCCCTGGCCATTGGTCAAATAAGCACTTGATTAATTCAAGGTGCCATTGTAACATACAGAATGGCTCTGGGCAGGAAAATGGAAATGTCATCCTTCATGGGGTCAGAAAACCTTTATACTGCGTGAACTCTGGGAGTAATCCATCATGCCTCACTGTGCTGTGGCTGGTCAGAGAGCTACACGATGGGTCTCTGTGCCCAAGGCACTCTCAAGGCTCAAGGCCCCACAGAAACTCCCCACCTTACAGACATGCAAGTAAAGCCCAACGAAAATGCAGTTCTCCAGACAGCTTACTGAAACCAGCTAGGAGTTCCCAGCATCGCGCTGGGCACTTCTGACCACAGATAGGTTTGGTTTTAATGAATCCAGAACAAAGTTGCATTTTCCTAGTCTTCAGCTCTACTAAGGTATTTTAAGTAACGTGGCGAGAAAAACTTTGTTTCGGAAATGATACATAAAAGAGGGCATAATATATGTTTTGCTGCTATCTTCTTTTGCTGCTCCATTTTGCTTGCTTTGCTATCACTTTCTGTCAAATAAATGCTAGCAAAATACCTAATCAAGTCCTGCTGTAAAGACAGACTGCCAGAGAGGTAGAGACACTTCGAAGATTTACAAGACCGTTGTAGCATGTGTCTAGGTCAATTTGTATGCAGATTCTTTCTTCCAGCAGGACTTTTTTTGCACCATTAGCGCACATTGAACTGAATCCAGTACAAAAGCAGTGAATATGGGAATTGTTCTCTTTCAGTTTGAATGATGATAAAAATGCATATCAAATAAAAGCATTTTAGAGCAAGGAGGAAGATTTTAAATGTTGCTAGCAAATCATAAAAAGATGCATATTTATAGGTTGGGTTCCTTTCAAAATTTACAAGATTTTCAGACAGAAAACATAGCTTAGTAAATTGCAAATCTAAATCACTATCTGTCTAGAAAGGTGACATGAAAAAGAGCAAGAGGAAGAAAACCAAAAAGAAAATCATAGGAAACCAGCAATAAGGCACAACCTCTCCTCCTTTTCAGCTTATTACAGTACCTCAGAAGTACCTTTGAGTGTCCTAACAGTCGCGTTAAGTAGAAAACCGTGCCAAGAACAATTGTGGAAAACTGGAAAACTGTGCTATCCAAACAGAAACACTTGGTTTGCTTTCACAACGATTTAATCTGCATGCAATATGGTAAGGGTATGTTTCATATATTCAAAACCCATTTAAAAATATTTCCAAATTGAAGGGACTACTTTTTATTTGTTTTGAATTACTTGGCTAAATATGGCACACATTAAAATACCACAGACATGTCATTCGTTTTAGAGTTACCAAGTGCAAAGGAGGGAAGTATTTTGTGTGCTTAAAAAATTAAAGTATTGGAGAGTGCTTTTGTTACTTGTTTAGAAGGTTAGAATATGTGTAAAAGATGCTAGCCGGGGACTTGGAATTCATGAATTATTTGCTGTAAGTAGGTCAAATGACATTAGCTTTCAAAAAGAAAAAGTAACCTTATTCCACATTTCACTATTCTGAAGTAGATTAGTATCCCATAAGCTCAATATGGATATGAAGAGGGATATGACATAACAGGTTAAGTAACACTGTTCATGGCAAAAGGCTTACCTGCTTCACACAAATACAGGAGATAAAATACTGTTTTTACACAAATATTGCTATTCAGAGCTTTCCTTGAAAAGTTTCAATGACAATCATGACAGTAAAATTCTGAGTGACAGTGAAATTTACTCAATCATGACAGTAAAATTTACTCACTCATGAGAAAAATTCTTAGTGTGAGCTAAGTACCTTAAGCAAAGGGTAGGTCAAGCATAACTCATATTTGATGCAAAAAAAGGCAATTTGGCCTGCATTTGGCACATCTACTCCATTAAAAAGCTTACTCTGTCTCATTTTCTTTCAACTGCTTTGTTTGCCCTTTTAAATTTTTTATGTCCTTTCTGTTATCACCATGATAGCAGTGCAGCAAGTGTTCAGTTCTAAGCTGTCCATATTGCCAGCTTCTGGACTACCTTCAGAATACTTCCCACTGGTTTCATATAGAAATCACAATCAGTAGAGATGAGTAAGACCGCAAAAATCTTCTCATCTCCTTCTAGAGCAAGACCATGTCTTTTACCAATTCTTAACTAGACAACTGTCATCAGTCAAGAGGGACTCTCATGTTCAAGAGCTAAGTAATGACAGCTGTAAATGATAAAAAGTACATTGAAATTCTCTTTGGACTCCAGAGCAGAGAAATGAAGGAGCTTGAATTCAGCTTCTTGGGCAGTTTTAAAATGCACATTAACTTTAGGATGGGAGCTAAGTCATCATAACATTTGTGGAGTATGTCTGTGTAGACAGTTTCCATCACTGCAGAAGCAATGTCATGTAACCCATGTTATCATCACTAGCTGCAATGCTGCAGTTACTGCAGAGTATCCGCCACAGGTTTTACAGGGTGGGCTTTTGTGTGTAAACCCTGAGTAACATTTCAGAGAGAAATATTTTGTGGGGGGGAAAACCCCCTACTCTTAACTATTTCAAATGATGGGTACATTTGAAAGAAAATAAAGATCTAAAACCTTTAATTTCTAGATGTATTACCGGCACAAACTGTACCAGAATTTATGATGCTTTTGATTATGACATCATAACTCTACCACGGACGCTCTTGCTCTGGAATATTCCTTAAGAAACAAAGCCCTCTATAGAAATTAAAAAAAAAAAATAGCTAAAATATTGGGCTGCATGATTTCAAAGGCTATGTACGAAAGGCCAAACACTTGTAATAATAGTAATGAGTGGACTAAAAGTTAAATCAATACAGCATAACATAGTTCAAAGATATCTTGTGTCTTAATGTTCCCACAGAAGACTGTAAAAAACTCTATTTTTGTGGATTTAGATGTACCTTCTGCTTCTTTTCACTGTATGAGAATGTTTATGACAAGATTGGATGACCTCATGCGACCTTCTATAAGTAAAGAAAGATGAGCCAGAAAATAAAGGCAAAATTGTTAATTGCAGGTGGAAAGAGGGAGGTCAACAAAACAAAATAAAAAAGAAAAATAATAATTAAACCTCCCACCATTTTCTGTGAAAGTAAAGGCACAGACAAGAAAGAACAACTGCAAAATTCTCACTAGAAAAACACGCTTTATCCAGCTCAAGTATTTTGTGGTACATTTCTTGCTGTTTTTTCATGCCAAACATCTTAACCACTGAAGGTGTCCCTTTTCTCTTTCTGGAATACAGCTAGGAAGATGGCTGTGTCATTGCAGACAAGTTGCTATTCTTAGAGGTGTCCAGCTGGAAGTCCTGTATCAACTGATTTGCTCTGTCACTTTAATATGGCATGACTTAACCACTTACAGTTTCAGCACCTGAACTTGCCCAGCCCTACAATTCTTTGCCCCTTGAATGGTTAGATAGGCTCCTTGGCAACTGAAAACTATGCAGAACATGAAACTATGCAGAATTTGCACTATGAGATGATACCAAATGAGTCACACTGGCAGATTAACTGCTTAAGTAAGCCTTCAGGAAATCAGTGACTGCTGATTTAGATAGGCCATTCAAGTTAATTTACAGGTGCACCTTTCCCTCCTTTTTCACCTGTCAGCATCACAGGGTGAATAGTAACCATGGAGTCATGATTATTTGGATTCTATTCTTAGCTTTAGGAGAGAAGTAAAGCAGCTGAAGTACCTATTTTTGATGTGATACCTAGGAACAGAGTTGACACATTTCATTCAAGTCCAATCGCAAATAGTAATACTAAAAAGATAGAATTGGCCTCTTCATGATGCTCTTCTTGTTTTACAGCCTGCTCTGATTCTGGTGAAACTTTTTCATTATCTTCTCTCCAAAAAGGAGGAAATCTAATTAAATTTCCCTCCCTACTGGTGCAGGTTTACCATTCAGTTTGTTGAGCCTAAAAATGGAATTGGAACTAGCAGGAATTGCTGTGTTTTTAGGTTCCTAGTCCGTTAAGACAATCTCTGTTAAAAGCCTTCATGCTATTGGCTAAAGAATACTCTGTTTCCCCCAAGAGCGAATGCATGGAATTTAATCCAACTCTCTGTAAAAAACTCCAGTAATACAAAATCCAGTAATACAGAAGAGTCACAAATAGTAGGAATAATTATTGGACCATTTAGGGAAGCAACCTTCTCACCTTCTTTTGGAGTGAGCATAATCTGCTAGCTGAAGTAACAAACTTGAGGACGGAAATCTCCCTGCTACTGAGAAGTTGCTGACATGGGAACCACTTAAGCTCTGTGACTTTCCCCTTTCCATTCATCAGTCAACCGAAACCAGCTATGAGTTTTGATGGGGTCAAAAATTGACGGGGTCAATCAAAGACAAATGATAATCTATACAGAGGTCTATGAAAGGTTCTTGCACTGAAATGTTAATGTGAATGAAAAAGCAGGAGAGTTTCCTCTGTCAGTTTGAAAGCTGCGCACACAATGCCTCTGTTGTGTAGCTTCATTCCAAACCTCTTACAAGCTGCCGCGCTCTCCGTCTCCTGGAGGCGCAGAAGCGGCTTCTTCGCGCACAAATCATCACACTGTCACCTTGCGCTCCGGAGTGCGGCTTCTGCCGAAAGATGACCAGGACCGGCGCTTACCTTCAGAGAGCCTCTTATCTCTGTCTTCTGTGTCTCTTGTCGCCTGCATTTAAGTGGAAAGCTTTTCTGCTCCGTCTCGCATGGAGGGACTGTACCAGCACATCAAACGTCCCCTGAACTTGCCCTCGGAGATCTATGAGTTCTTTGCATCTTGCAGCCTCAAGGGAAGCCCAAGATTCTCCATGGAGGGCTGCTAAAAAATTTGCTGGAAACAGAGGAAAGTTGTCTAAGAAGTCCTTCCATACGAATGCTAGAAGGAAATTGAAGTGGCATGCAAGTGGGAAAACACTGTCCTCTAGCAGTTTGAAAGCTGGGCACACAATGCCTCTGTTGTGGGGCTTCGTTCTTCACCTCTTGCTAGCTGCCGCGCTCTGTGCCTCCTGGCTGCCAAAAAGAGCACAGAGCGTTGTGCCGGTTGCCGTGCACTCTGGAGTGGGGCTTCTGTCAAAAGATGCCCCGGAGCTGTGCTTAGCTTTGGAGAGCTCCGTATCATCATCTTTAGCATCTCTTGTCACGTGCAGCTTAGCAAAAAGCTTTCTCACTATGTCTCACAAGGAGAAACTGTGCCAGTACAGGAAGCATCCCCTATCTTACTGTAGAAGTTGCACAGACGTCTGCAGAGTGTTTAACAAGAAGCAACAGAAAGTTGTCCAAAACTCCTTCCATTTGAATGTTAATGTGAATGGAAAAGGCAGGAGAGTGGTAAGATACTGTTTTCTCTCAGTTTGAAAGTTGCACACTGTGACAGTGTTTATAGGGGTTTTCCGGTGAGGGAAGAGATGAGAATATTGACTCCATGTTCAGAAGGCTTGATTTATTATTTTATGATATATATATTACATTATAACTATACTAAAAAGAACAGAATGAAAAGTTTCATCTCAGAAGGCTTGCTAAGCTAAGAATAGAAAGGAATGCATAATAAAGGTTTGTGTCTTGGATAAAGAGCCCAAGGTAACTGGGGTGTGATTAGCCATTAATTATAAACATCCAAGATTGGCCAATCACAGATGCACCTGTTGCATTCCACAGCAGCAGATAACCATTGTTTACATTTTGTTCCTGAAGCCTCTCAACTTGTCAGGAAGAAAAATCCTAAGAAAGGATTTTTAATGAAATATGTCTGCGACATGTCACATTTTTATTTAGTTAAATTTAAAAGAAAAATGTTTGTAATTTTCTCTGCTGGGCTCATGCAGAGGAAAGAACAAACACTTGACGGGTTATCTGTTGACAATCAAACCTCAACCAAGTGCTGGTGTGGAATGAACAGGGAAATTCTTCTCCAGTAGAACATAAAATTCTATCATATAGTTAAAACAGTCTTTTAATATAAGAAAATGCAAAAACAATGCAAAGAAAGTCCAAGTCCGAACAGCTGAGTTTCAGGAAAAGACCATGGACTGAAGATGTTCCTCTTTGACAACTCTGAACGTCTATTTTGGTCCTGAAACAGGCTTGCAGAATCCTGGAACAACAAAGTACTAAAGAAAAATCCATCAATAGTTATCAAAAATCCATTGACAGTCATCAAACAATTTTGAGAAAATTTCTGGAATGTCTTGGCCACAGCCCTTTATTGAACAACTTGGACTGAAGCTAAGTTTTGGCTCTTCAATGCTTTTGAGCTGCTGCCAGATCTTTCAACCCTTTTTATTTAATTTTTTTTCTTTTTTTTTTTAATTTTTTTTTGGGAAGAGCAGCAGCAGCAGACAGTCTGAGAGACCCTGGGGGGCCCTGGCCCTCTTGGAAGGATCCGGAACCCCAGACCTGGCTCACAAAATGGTTGCCCAGGACCTAACAGGGGAAGCAAAACCCCCAAGGCCAACAGGAGGCTGGGCAGTGGCCCTGGCCCAGTGACCCAACCCAAACAGCCCAGTCCTGACCCCCAAAGTGGGCTTTGTGTTCTCCTGACCCCCAAAGTGGGCTTTGTGTTCTCACAAACCAGCACCCTGCTACCAATGCAATGGCAGAATGAGTGACCAAATACTTCCTTCTTCCCAAACCACCGACACGTATTGGCAGTGGGGGAATAGAAGCTGTCCCAAGAATCTTCATCTCGGGTCTGGGAATGATCACTTCCCGCTGCTTCCTCTGCCTCTGCAATGCAAATGCAAAAGGTGTTCCTCCCATCTGCCTCCCAGTCTGGGGACCAGAGGCAGAACTTTCGGGAGCCACCCCCCCTTGCTGCTGGGGCGCGCAAGGGACGGCAGAGACCTCTGGAACCCCCAAGGGGAAACCACTGACCAAACACGCACCAACCTGCCAAAAACGCTGAGTTTAAAAGCAGGCAGCCAGGCTGCGCTTGCACTCAGCTGCCCAGCCACATCTCCCCCATGGAATGAGAGGCTGGCTGCCAGAGCTGCTGCAGCAGGGGCAAACGGCTCGGCACGGTCCGAGCTCAGACATGCTGCCAGTTCCAGGGCAGCCTCTGATGCAGACACAGAGGACGGAGTCCCTGAAGGCAGCAGAACCACCGGGGCGGGTGGCAAGGGCAGCAGGGGTGCGAGAGGTGGGCAGGAAAGTGCAGCAGGCATCTCACTTGACTCCAGGAGCGGCAGCGCAGGCGTGAGCTCCGTCCCTGCGGGAGGGGATGGCGGGGATGGCACGGGGTCAGCAGCATCTTCTGCCCCTGTCTCTGGGATCAGCCATGGAAGCGCAATTGCAGAATCCTGCAGAGTCAGCTAGGGAGGTGGCGCGACAGCAGGGGGGAGAGGCGGGAGTGGCGCCAGGTGGCCCTGGGAGCATCCGCAGGCTGCGCAACCTCGGACACTCCCTGCCGGTGACCACCAGTGTGGCCAAGTGGATTGCCTAGCAACACAGGTGAAGCTGCGGGAAGTGATGCTTCTGAGATCGACCGTGAAGGTGAAGGTGCAGGCAGAGCCACTGGGGCCAGAGCCCCCACAGGCTCTGCTGGAGGGATGCCAGTGGGAGGGGCCACACGCACCCGCCGGGCAGGTTGGGGCGGCCCCATGGGCTCAGGAGGCGGGGCCCCAGGGACCGGTGCTGCCCACAGCGCTGGGTGGGGCGGGGCCAGGGAGGTGCAGCCAACTCAGATCCCCCTGGAGAGAAACGATGGGGGGGGATGGGGGGGGGACGGGGGCGGGGCGGGGAGGGGAGGGGGCGAAATGCGGCTCCATGGGAAGCAGCAGATCGTCTCCCTGCAAAAGGATCTTCTTCTCCCGTGGGAATTGGGGGGAATGGTGCCTGCTCCCTGCAGTCAGCAATCTACGGAAAGGAAGCTGCTCTCCGTTTCAAGACCAGAAAAAGCGTCCTGAATGATGGATGAATCCGAGGATATCCAAGTCCATGGTCCAAGGCATGTTCCAAAATTGATTCCATGCATTCCTATATGAACGTATCAAGGGCATAGAGCACAGCCGTAAAAAACCCATAGAACTTTGCCCATGGAAAAAACTCATAGAAATGTCTTTTCACCACAGGAATACTGTCCTCATGACCCCATTTTTGCCAGAGGGCAATAAGTTTCTCCTTTGAGGGGGAGAACTGAACCTGTGCCTCCGTGGGGACCCTCCCCCACATGTGCAACTACAATCTGCGAAGGGCAGCATCATCAGGAAGGGAAAAGCTAACAGTACCTTGTGACAATGTCCACCAGGCTCTGGCAGGCTGTGTGATGCTGCTAGGCTTTCCAGACATCTTCCCTGGAGGCTTTTCAAAAGGTTCTCCTTGTGGTCAGCCTTGGCTGTGAACTCTGTCCAAATCAGGATCTTCAGTTCTCCAGCTCCTGGCTACAATCCACTTCTGTGGTCACTTGTGAAGTGACCATCAATGCCACACATTCAGGATTTACCCAATGTATCAGTGCTCTTCAGGAGTCTCACTAAGTGATGATTTCTTCCTCAGTCGAGGGTCACCATCTTTGATGGTGTTCACAGGGTTTTCAGGTGAGGGAAGAGATGAGAATGTTGACTCCATGTTCAGAAGGCTTGATTTATTATTTTATGATATATATATTACATTATAACTATACTAAAAAGAACAGAATGAAAAGTTTCATCTCAGAAGGTTTGCTAAGCTAAGAATAGAAAGGAATGCATAAAGGTTTGTGTCTCGGACAGAGAGTCCAAGCTAACTGGGGTGTGATTAGCCATTAATTATAAACATCCAAGATTGGCCAATCACAGATGCCCCTGTTGCATTCCACAGCAGTAGATAACCATTGTTTACCTTTTGTTCCTGAAGGCTCTCAACTTGTCAGAAAGAAAAATCCTAAGTAAGAATTTTTAATGAAAAGATGTCGGAGACAGTGCACACAATGCCAGTGTTGTGCGGCTTCATTTTTCGTCTTTCGCAAGCTGCCTCTCTCTCTGTTTCCCAGAGGCGAAAAAGCGGCTTCTGTGTGCACAGAGCATTGTGCAGGTCGCCATGCACTCCGGAGGTCATCTTCTACCAAAAGATGGCCGGGACAGTCCCTTAGCTTCGGAGAGCTCTGTATCACCGTCTTTAGTGTCTCTTATCTCCTGTGGCTTAGTAAAAAGCTTTTCCACTATGTCTCACAAGGAGAAATTGTGCCAGTGCAGAAAACATCCCCGATCTTGTTCAAGAATTCCCAAAGAGTCTGGAGAGTGTTTAGCAAGAATCAACAGAAAGTTGTCCAAAACTCCTTCCATTTGAATGTTAATGTGAATGGAAAAGGCAGGAGAGTGGTAAGGTACTGTTTTCTCTCAGTTTGAAAGCTGCACACACAATGCCAGTGTTGTGTGGCTTCATTCTTCGCCTCTCGGAAGCTGCCGCTCACTCTGTCTTCCGGAGGTGAAGAAGCAGTTTCTTTGTGCACAGAGCATTGTGCTGGTCACGGTGTGCTCTAGAGGGCGCCTTGTGCTGAAAGACACCCAGGACCAGCACTTAGCTTTGGAGAGCTCCGTATCATCGTCTTTAGCGTCTCTTGTTGCCTGCAGCTTAGCAAAAAGCTTTTCCACTATGTCTCACAAGGAGAAACCATGCCAGTACAGGATACATCCCTGATCTTGCTGGAGAAGCTGCACAGAGGTCTGCAGAGTATTTAGCAAGAAACAAAATAGGTTGTCCAAAACTCCTTCCATTCGTATGTTATTGTGAATGGAAAAGGCAGGAGAGTGGTAAGGTACTGTTTTCTATCAGTTTGAAAGCTGCACACACAATGCCGATGTTGTGCAGCTTCATTCTTCGCCTCTTACAAGCTGCCCCTCTCTCCGTCTCTGTCTTTGTTTGGAAATACAGGAGTCAGCTAAGGAGGGCAGGAGCCTCCCTAAAATGGAGAATGTAAACCCTCCCCACCCCTCCGAATTGCTATAAATTTTAAATTAAGGGGCTCTCAGGAAAAAATATGGGAGCAGGAAATAACAGTTCTTTAATAGGAAAAAAGAAAAAAAAATGAAAGTATGAAAAACAATGCAGTACATTAGAAAAACACTGACAGAGTCAGAACCCAAGCTGACACCCTGTGGGTCAGAGTGTTGGTGGTGGTCCAATTGGAAATGCTGCTGCAGTCCTCCTGAAGTATCAGGTATGGTTCTGTGGGAGAAAGGGGGATCTGTACAGAAGGATGTATTCTTCCTCTGAAGATCCAGTGGAAGAAGAGATGGCCACTGTTCCTCTGGGGAATCCTGTGGAGAAAGTCATGCTTCTCGCTCAAAAACTTCTGGATTATATCAGGGTAGCAATGCTTGGCTCTGCCCTCTGGGTGGAGCATTTCACAAACGGATGCTATAGTTCCTAACATTCATGCAGTGACATTAAATAGTCTGTTATCAGCAGATGTCTCCTCCCGAGGAAGATGAGAATGTGGTCACTCAAAGAGAGAGATAAAGCAAACTGCCCACTTGAAAAAGGTAATCTGCCATACAAATGGTAATTGGAAACATCTTGCAAGCAATCTTCAACAGTCTCCCGTCTCCCGGGGGCAAAGAAGAAGCTTCTTCATGCACAGAGCAATGTTCTGATCGCCGTGCGCTCCAGAGTGCAGCTTCTGCACAAAGACGCTTGGGACAGTCCCTTAGCTTCGGAGAGTGGTAAGGTACTGTTTTCTATCAGCTGCAATCTGCACCCACAATCTTTCCATTCACATTAACATTCGAATAGAAGGCGTTTTGGACAATGTTCTTTTGCTTCCTGCAAAACACTCTGCAGACCTCCGTGCAACTTCTACAACACAATCAGAGATATTTTCTGTCCTGGCACAGTTTCTCCTTGCTAAACAAAGTGGCAAAGCTTTTTTCTAAGATGTAGGTGACAAGAGACACTAAAGATGAAAATAGGGAGCTCTGCAAAGCTTAGCGCCTGTCCCGGGCGTCTTTCGGCAGAAGCCGTGCTCCAGAGCGCACCGTGACCGGCACAAAGCTCTTCGTGACCGGCAAAATGCTCTTCACGTGAAGAAGCCGCTTCTTCGCCTCCAGGTGCCAGAGAGAGCAGCTGCTTCCGAAAGACAAAGAATGAAGCCTCACAACACAGGGAGTGTGGCTGCAGCTGCAGCTGATAGAAAACAGTACCTTAGCACTCTCCTGCCTTTTCCATTCACATTAGCATTCGACTAGAAGGCGTTCATGATATCTTTCTTTTACTTCTCGCAAAACAGTCTGCAGACATCTGTGCAACCTCAAGACCACTACTGGAGATGTTTTCTGTCCTGGGACAGTTTCTCCTTGCAAGACATAGTGGAAAAGCTTTTTGCTAAGATGTAGGCGACAAGAGAAGCAAAAGACGAAGATAAGGAGCTCTGCAAAGCAAAGCACCGGTCCCGGGCGTCTTTCGGCAGAAGACACGCTCAGGAGCGGACCACGACTGGCACCATGCTCTGCGACTGGCACAATGCTCTTTGACCGGCAGAATGCTCTTCGTGACCACCACAATGCTCTTCGCGTGAAGAAGCCACTTCGCCTCCTGGAGCTGGAGAAAGGGGCAGCTTCTGGAAGGTGAAAAACAAAGCTGCACAACACTGGGATTGTGTGCACAGTTTGCAAATTGATAGAAAACATTACCTTAGCCCTCTTCTGCCTTTTCCATTCACATTAACATTTGAATGGGAGGCTTTCAGGACAACTTTGTTTTGCTTCTTGCAAAACTCTCTGCAGACCTCCGTGAACTCTAGAACTTGTTTGGAGATGTTTTCTGTACTGGCACAGTTTCTTCTTGTAAGACATTGTGGAAAAGCTTTTTGCTAAGGCGTAGGCGAGAAGAGACAATAGAGATGAAGATAAGGAGTTCTCTGAAGCTAAGTGCCGGTCCTGGGTGTCTTTCGGCAGAAGCTGCACTTCAGAGGCGGTGTGGTCAGGAGCGCGGCTTCTGCCACAAAATGCCAGGGACCGGTGCAATGCTCTTCGCAACCAGCACAATGCTCTACGCGTGAAGAAGCCCCTGCTTCTCCTCCAGGAGACAGAGAGAGTGTCAGCTTCCGAAAGACGAAGAACAAGGCCTCACTAAACTGGCATTGTGTGCGCAGCTAACAAACGGATTGAACACAGTACATTAGCCCTCTCCTGTCTTTTCCATTCACATTAACATTTGAATCTAAGGGTGTTTGGAAAATTTTCTTTTGCTTCTTGCAAAACACTCTGCAGACCTGCGTGCCACCTCTAGAACACGATCAGACATGTTTTCTGAACAGGCACAGTTTCTCCTAGCGAGAAATAGTGGAAAAGCTTTTTGCTTAGATGTAGCTGACAAGAGAAACTAAAGACGAAGATACAGAGCTCTCTGAAGCAAAGCGACGGTCCCGGGCGTCTTTCAGCATAAGCAGCACTCAGGAGCGCTCCGCAACCAGCACAACGCTCTTCATCCGGCACAATGCACTTCGTGCGAAGAAGACACTTCATCTCCTCCGGGAGACGGAGAGAGCACCACCTTCCGAAAGGTGTACAATGAAGCCACACAACACTGTGATTGTGTGCGCAGCTACCAAACTGATAGAAAACAGTACCTTTCCACTCTCCAGCCTTTTCCATTCACATTACCTCTGAATCAAAGGGTTTTTGGACAATTGCAAAACACTCTGCAGACCTCGGTGCAACCTGAAGAACACGATCAGAAATGTTTTCTGAACAGGCACAGTTTCTCCTTGCGAGACATAGTGGAAAAGCTCTTTTGCTTAGATAAAGGCACTAGGAGACGCTAAAGACAAAGATACGGAGCTCTCCGAAGCTGGGTGCCGATCCCAGGTGTCTTTGGGTATAAGCCGTGCTCTGGAGTGTACTGCAACCGGCACAATGCTCTTCGAACCGCTCCATGCACTTCGCACCAAGCAGCCGCTGGTACGACTCTGGGAGATGGATAGAGCGGCAGCCTCTGAAAGGCGAACAAAGATGCCACACAACACCTGGCAAAGAAAATTCACCTGCTCCAGTTGTTGATGGCACATTGCAGGAGCCACTTGACACTCTCAAACCCGTCCGAGTTGCAAGTGGTACCAGTTGAATTATGGAAACATCCTGTGTATTGCGTAATTTCAGGAGCCAGCCAGCCACTCTTGGCCAAAGGTCCATCTAAAAAAAACTCAGCCTATTTCTCTGGCAAAAAAACCCCACCTGCCCCGATCCTTCATGGCAGATTGCAAGAGCCGCATCGCAATCACAAAACAGGCCAATTTGCAACTAGGGCCATCTTGAGTCTCAGAACCATCCTGTGTATTGCGGAGTTTCCAGAGCCAGACGGCCACTCGCAGCAACCGACAACAAAACAAAACCTCGGATCTTTCTCCTGGCAAACCAAATTCCCCTGCCCCGGTTGTTGATGTCAGATTGCAGAAGCCACTTGGCACTGTCAAACCAGGCTGAGTTGGCACTGATGCCAGCTTGGGTCTGGGAACCATCCTGTGTATTGCTAAATTTCAGGGGCCTGGCAGCCACTCTCGGCAACAGGTCCCCGAAAAAAACCCTCAACACTTTTTCTTGAAAAACTAAACTCACTTGGCCCGGTTCTTGAAGGAATATTTCAGGCGCTGCTTGGCATTGTCAAACCAGCCCGACTTGGTACTCGTGCCAGTTTGAGTCTTGGAACCTTCCTGCGTATTGCGGAATTTCAGGAGCCAGCCAGCCACTCTTGGTTACAGGCCCCCTAAGAGCAATGCATACCCTTATCCCTGGCTAATTAACTCACAAGCCTCGGTATTTGATGGCAGATTGCAGGAGCCACTTGGCATTGTCAAACAAGCTCGAGATGGCACTGGTGCAAGCTTGAAACTGGAAACCATCATGCGTAATGCACAATTTCACAAGCAAGATGACCACTATTGCTGCAGGCCCCCAAACTCAAACTTTGGCCCTTTAGCCTGGCAAACAAAACTCACCTGCCCCGGTTCATGATGGAATATTACAGCAGCAAATTGGCACTGTCTAACCAGCCCCACTTGCCACTGGCGCCAGCTTCCGTGTGGGAACCATACTGCGTTTCACAGAATTAAAGGAGCCAGCCGTCCACGCTCGGCTACAAGCCTATGAACCCTAACCTCAGCCCTTTTCCTTTTAAAAGAAAACTCACCTGGCCCGGTCCTTGATGGCAAATTGGAGGAGCCACTTGGACCTGTGAAACCGGCTTGGGTCTGGGAACCATCCTGAGTAATGTGGAATTTCAGGAGCCAGACAACCTCTCTAGCCACATGCCCCCCAAAAAAACATCAATTCTTTTCCCTGGCAAAGTGAACTCACCATCCCCGATCGTTGATGGCAGATTGCAGGAGTCACATTGCAATGTCAAACCAGCCCGACTTGCAACTGGTGCCAAATTGGGTCCAGTGTATTTCAGAATTTCAAGAGCCAGACGGCCACTCTTGACAAGAGGCCCCCAAGAGAAATGCTGGCCCATTTTTCCTGACAAACTAATGTCACCAGCCTCAGTTGTTGCTGGCACATTGCAGGAGCGACTTAGCACTGTCAAAACAGCCTGACTAGTGAATGGTGACAACTTGGGTCTGGGAACCATCCTGCGTATTGCCGGCTTTCAGGAGACAGTCAGCTACTCTCTACTACAGGCCCCCAAATAAAAACCATGCCTCCATTTCCCTGGCAAACAAAAATTACCTGCCTCGATTCTTGATGTGAAATTGCGAGAGCCACTTGGCAGGGTCAAACAAGCCTGTTGTGGCACGGGTGCCAGCTTTTCTCTTGGAACCAATCTCCATATTGCGAAATTTCAGGAGTCCGCCAGCCGCTCCAGACATAGGCCCTGAAAAAAAACCTCACGCTATATTTCTGGGAAATTTATTCACCTGCTCCGGTTCATGATGGCAGATTGCAGAAGCCTCTTTACACTGTCAAACTAGCCTGATTTGGCACTGATGCCAGCTTGGGTCTGGGAAGAATCCTGCCTATCAATGAACCATCCTGAGTATTGTGGAATTTCAGCCTTCAGCAGACCACTCCATCCACAGGCACCCAAAAGCAATGCTCAGCACTTTTCCTTTGAAAAGAAAAACCACCTACCTGAGTTTTTGACGTCAAACCTCAGGAGCAACTTGCAAATGTCAAACCATCCCGACTTTGCACTGGTGCCAGCTTGGGTCTGGGAGCCATCCTGCGTATCGTAGAATTTCAGGAGCTAGCTGGCCACTCCCGGCCTCAGAACCCCAAACACAAACATCAGCCCTTTTCCCTGGCAAGCAAAACTCACAGGCCTCGCTACTGGATGGCAGATTGCAGGAGCAACTAGGCACATTCAAACCAGGCTGACCTGGAAATTCTGCCAGCTTGGGTCTCGGAACCATTATGCGTAACGTGGAACTTCAGGCCCAGATGGCCACTCCACGCCACAGTTCCCTGAACACAAACCTCAGACCTGTTCCCTCGCAGAAAAAAACTCATCGACCCGCTACCGGATGGCAGATTGCAGGAGCCACGTGGCACTGTCAAAGCAGCCTGAGATGGCACTGGTGCCAGCTTGGCTCTGGGAACCATCCTGCGTATAGTGGATTTTCATGAGCCAGCCGGCCCCTCCTGGCCATAGGCCCCCAGACAAAAAACTCGGCCCGTTTCCCTGGCAAACAAAACTCACTTGCCCCAGTTCGGGATTGCAGATACCAGGAAACACTAGGCACTGTCAAACCAGCCTGACTTGGCCCTGGTGCCAGCCTGGGTGTGGGACACAACCTATTTATCGTGGAATTTCAGGATCCAGCCGGCCACAGGCATCCATATAGGTACATAGGCCCTTTTCCCTGGCAAGCAAAACTCACAGGCCCCTCTTCTGGATGGCAGATTGCAGGAGCCACTTGTCACTGTCAAACGAGCCCGACACGGCAGTGGTGCCAGCTAGGGTCTGGGAACCCTCCTGCGTATCGTGGAATTTCAGGAGCCAGCCAACCACTCACCACCAGGGGCTCCCTAATTAAAAAAATTTCCCCTTGCCTTGCAAACAGAACTAACATTCCACGCTACTGGATGGCAGATTGCAAGAGCAACTTGCCATTGTCAAAACAGCCAGAGATGGCACTGGTGCATGCTTGGGTCTACGAACCATCCTGCGCATCGTGGAGTTTAAGGAGCCAGATGGCCACTCCCGGTCACAGACATCCATAGAAAAACCTCGGCACTTTTCCCTGGCAAACACAGTCATCTGTCCCGCTTCTGGATGAAAGATTGCAGGAGCCACTTGGCACAGTCAAAGCAGCCCGACTTGGCACTGGTGCCACCTTGGGTCTGGTCACCATCCTGCATATCGTGGAATTTCAGGAGCCAGCCGACCACTCCTGGCCACCGGCTCCCAAATAAAATAATTGGTCCTCTTCCATGGCGAACAAAAGTCACCTGCCCCAGTTCGGGATGGCAGATTGCAGGAAACACTAGACACTGTAAACCAGCCCAGCTTGGCAGTGGTGCCAGCTTGGGTCTATGAACCCTACTGGGTAACGTGCAGTTCCAGGAACCAGCAAGCCACTCCCCTCCCAAGTCTCCCGGATAAAATAAGCAGTCCTATTCCCTGGCAAATAGAAGTCACCTGCCCCGCTAACAGATGGCAGATTGCAGGAGCCACTTGGCACTGTAAAACCAGCCCGACTTGGAACTGGTGCCAGCTTGGGTCTGAAAATCATTTTGCGTATTGTGGAATTTCAGGAGCCAGCCAGCCACGCAAGGTCTAAGGTCCCCAAACAATAACCTCGGCACTTTTCCCTGGCAAGCAAATCTCCCAGGCCACGCTTCTGGATAGCAGATTGCAAGAGCCACCTGACACTGTCAATCCAGCCGACTGGGCACTGGTGTCACCTTGGGTCTGGGAACCCACCTGCGTATCGTGGAATTTCAGGAGCTAGCTTGCCATTCCCAGCCTCAGAACCCCAAACACAAACCACGGCCCTTTTCCCTCGCAAACAAAACTCACCTGGCCCGCGAATAGATGGCAGATTGCAGGAGCCACTTGGCACTGTCAAACCAAGCCAACTTGGCCGTGGCACCAGCATAGGTCTGGGAACCATCCTGCGTCTCGTGGAATTTCGGGAGCCAGACGGCCACTCCCAGCCACAGGACCCCGAACACAAACCTCTGCCCTTTTCGCAGCAAACAAAACTCACATGCCCCGCTTCTGGTTGGCAGATTGCAGGAGCCACTTGCCACTGTATAACCAGCCCAACTTGGAATTGGTGCCAGCTTGGGTCTGGGAATCACCTTACGTATCGTGGAATTTCAGGAGGCAGCCGGCCGCACTGGTTCCCATGCCCCCGAAAAAAAACCTTGGCCCTTTTCCCTGGCATGCAAAACTTACCGGCCCCGCTTCCGGAGAGCAGGTTGCACGAGCCACGTGGCACTGCCAAAGCAGCCCGACTCGGCCCTGGTGCCAGCTTGGGTCTGGGAACCATCCTGCGTATCGTGAAATGTCAGCAGCAAGACGGCCACTCCTGGCCAAATTACCAGAAATACAAACCTCGGTATTTTCCCTGGCAAACAAAACACATCTGCTACACTACTGGATGGCAGATTGCAGGAGCCACGTGGCACTGTCCAACCAGCCCGATTTGGCCCTGGTGCCAGCTTGGGTCTGGGAACCATCCTGCGTATCGTGGAATTTGAATAGCTATGTGGCCACTCCCGGTCTCAGAACCCTGAATACAAACGTCGGCATTTTCCCCAGGGAAACAAGAGTCACCAGCCTCTCTACTGGATGGCAGATTGCAGGAGCCACTAGGCAGTTTCAAACCAGGCTGACCTGGCAATTCTGCGAGCTTGGGTCTGGGAACCATCCTGCGTATCGTGGAATTTCAAGCCCAGCCGGCCACTCCAAGCCACAGGCCCCTGAACACAAACCTCAGCCCTGTTCCTCACAAAAAAACCTCACCGCCCCGCTTCTAGAGGGCATATTGCAGGACCCACTTGGCACCGTCAAATCAGCCTTAGATGACACTGGTGCCAGCTTGGGTCTGGGAACCATCGGATTTTTCATGGAATTCCAGGAGCCAGCCGGCCACAGGCGTCCATATAGGTACATAGGCCCTTTTCCCTGGCAAGCAAAACTCACAGTCCCCTCTTCTGGATGGCAGATTGCAGGAGCCACTTGTCACTGTCAAACGAGCCCGACACGGCAGTGGTGCCAGCTAGGGTCTGGGAACCCTCCTGCGTATCGTGGAATTTCAGGAGCCAGCCAACCACTCACCACCAGGGGCTCCCTAATTAAAAAAATTTCCCCTTGCCTTGCAAACAGAACTAACATTCCACGCTACTGGATGGCAGATTGCAAGAGCAACTTGCCATTGTCAAAAGAGCCAGAGATGGCACTGGTGCACGCTTGGGTCTACGAACCATCCTGCGCATCATAGAGTTTCAGGAGCCAGACGGCCACTCCCGGTCACAGACATCCATAGAAAAACCTCGGCACTTTTCCCTGGCAAACATAGTCATCTGTCCCGCTTCTGGATGAAAGATTGCAGGAGCCACTTGGCACTGCCAAACCAGCCTGCCTTGGCAGTGGTGCCAGCTTGGGTCTAAGAACCATCCTGCGTTTCGTGGAATTTCAGGAGCCAGCCGGCCACTCCAGGACACAGGCCTCGAAACACAAACCGTGGTCCTTTTCCCTGGCAAACAAAACTCACCTGCCCCGCTACTGGATGGCAGATTGAAGGAGCCACTTGGCATTGTCAAACCAGCCCGACTAGGCAGTGGTGCCAGCTTGGGTCTGGGAACCATTGGATTTTTCTTGGAATTTTGGCAGCCAGATGGCCAGACGCCTCAAAATAGGAACCTCGGCCCTTTTCCTTGGCAAGCAAAACTCAACTGCCCCGCTACTTGATGGCAGATTGGAGGAGCCACGTGGCACTGTCAAACCAGCCCGACATGGCACTGGTGCTAGCGTGGCTCTAGGAATCATCCTGCGTATCGTGGAATTTCAGGAGCCAGCCGGCCACTCCGAGACACAGGCCCCCATACACAAATACCGTCACTTTCCCCGGAAAAGAAAACTCACCTGCCCCACTACTCTATGGAAGAATGCAGGAGCAACTTGGCACCATCCAACCAGCCCGACATGGCACTGGTGCCAGCTCCGGTCTGGGAACCATCCTGCATATCGTGGAGTTTCAGGAGCCAACCGGCCACTCCCGGCCACAGGCTCCACAATAAAATAATTGGTACTCTTCCCTAGCGAACAAAACTCGCCTGCCCCGCTTCTGGATGGCAGATTGCAGGAGCCACTTGGCACAGTCAAAGCAGCCCGACTTGGCACTGGTGCCACCTTGGGTCTGGGAACCATCCTGCATATCGTGGAATTTCAGGAGCCAGCCGACCACTCCTGGCCACCGGCTCCCAAATAAAATAATTGGTCCTCTTCCATGGCGAACAAAAGTCACCTGCCCCAGTTCGGGATGGCAGATTGCAGGAAACACTAGACACTGTAAACCAGCCCAGCTTGGCAGTGGTGCCAGCTTGGGTCTATGAACCCTACTGGGTAACGTGCAGTTCCAGGAACCAGCAAGCCACTCCCCTCCCAAGTCTCCCGGATAAAATAAGCAGTCCTATTCCCTGGAAAATAGAAGTCACCTGCCCCGCTAACAGATGGCAGATTGCAGGAGCCACTTGGCACTGTAAAACCAGCCTGACTTGGAACTGGTGCCAGCTTGGGTCTGAAAATCATTTTGCGTATTGTGGAATTTCAGGAGCCAGCCAGCCACGCAAGGTCTAAGGTGCCCGAACAATAACCTCGGCACTTTTCCCTGGCAAGCAAATCTCCCAGGCCACGCTTCTGGATAGCAGATTGCAGGAGCCACCTGACACTGTCAATCCAGCCGACTGGGCACTGGTGTCACCTTGGGTCTGGGAACCCACCTGCGTATCGTGGAATTTCAGGAGCTAGCTTGCCATTCCCAGCCTCAGAACCCCAAACACAAACCACGGCCCTTTTCCCTCGCAAACAAAACTCACCTGGCCCGCGAATAGATGGCAGATTGCAGGAGCCACTTGGCACTGTCAAACCAAGCCAACTTGGCCGTGGCACCAGCATAGGTCTGGGAACCATCCTGCGTCTCGTGGAATTTCGGGAGCCAGACGGCCACTCCCAGCCACAGGACCCCGAACACAAACCTCTGCCCTTTTCGCAGCAAACAAAACTCACATGCCCCGCTTCTGGTTGGCAGATTGCAGGAGCCACTTGCCACTGTATAACCAGCCCAACTTGGAATTGGTGCCAGCTTGGGTCTGGGAATCACCTTACGTATCGTGGAATTTCAGGAGGCAGCCGGCCGCACTGGTTCCCATGCCCCCGAAAAAAAACCTTGGCCCTTTTCCCTGGCATGCAAAACTTACCAGCCCCGCTTCCGGAGAGCAGGTTGCACGAGCCACGTGGCACTGCCAAAGCAGCCCGACTCGGCCCTGGTGCCAGCTTGGGTCTGGGAACCATCCTGCGTATCGTGAAATGTCAGCAGCAAGACGGCCACTCCTGGCCAAATTCCCAGAAATACAAACCTCGGTATTTTCCCTGGCAAACAAAACACATCTGCTACACTACTGGATGGCAGATTGCAGGAGCCACTAGGCACTGTCCAACCAGCCCGATTTGGCCCTGGTGCCAGCTTGGGTCTGGGAACCATCCTGCGTATCGTGGAATTTGAATAGCTATGTGGCCACTCCCGGTCTCAGAACCCTGAATACAAACGTCGGCATTTTCCCCAGGGAAACAAGAGTCACCAGCCTCTCTACTGGATGGCAGATTGCAGGAGCCACTAGGCAGTTTCAAACCAGGCTGACCTGGCAATTCTGCGAGCTTGGGTCTGGGAACCATCCTGCGTATCGTGGAATTTCAAGCCCAGCCGGCCACTCCAAGCCACAGGCCCCTGAACACAAACCTCAGCCCTGTTCCTCACAAAAAAACCTCACCGCCCCGCTTCTAGAGGGCATATTGCAGGACCCACTTGGCACCGTCAAATCAGCCTTAGATGACACTGGTGCCAGCTTGGGTCTGGGAACCATCGGATTTTTCATGGAATTCCAGGAGCCAGCCGGCCACAGGCGTCCATATAGGTACATAGGCCCTTTTCCCTGGCAAGCAAAACTCACAGGCCCCTCTTCTGGATGGCAGATTGCAGGAGCCACTTGGCACTGTAAAACCAGCCTGACTTGGAACTGGTGCCAGCTAGGGTCTGGGAACCCTCCTGCGTATCGTGGAATTTCAGGAGCCAGCCAACCACTCACCACCAGGGGCTCCCTAATTAAAAAAATTTCCCCTTGCCTTGCAAACAGAACTAACATTCCACGCTACTGGATGGCAGATTGCAAGAGCAACTTGCCATTGTCAAAACAGCCAGAGATGGCACTGGTGCATGCTTGGGTCTACGAACCATCCTGCGCATCGTAGAGTTTCAGGAGCCAGACGGCCACTCCCGGTCACAGACATCCATAGAAAAACCTCGGCACTTTTCCCTGGCAAACATAGTCATCTGTCCCGCTTCTGGATGAAAGATTGCAGGAGCCACTTGGCACTGCCAAACCAGCCTGCCTTGGCAGTGGTGCCAGCTTGGGTCTAAGAACCATCCTGTGTTTCGTGGAATTTCAGGAGCCAGCCGGCCACTCCAGGACACAGGCCTCGAAACACAAACCGTGGTCCTTTTCCCTGGCAAACAAAACTCACCTGCCCCGCTACTGGATGGCAGATTGAAGGAGCCACTTGGCATTGTCAAACCAGCCCGACTAGGCAGTGGTGCCAGCTTGGGTCTGGGAACCATTGGATTTTTCTTGGAATTTTGGCAGCCAGATGGCCAGACGCCTCAAAATAGGAACCTCGGCCCTTTTCCTTGGCAAGCAAAACTCAACTGCCCCGCTACTTGATGGCAGATTGGAGGAGCCACGTGGCACTGTCAAACCAGCCCGACATGGCACTGGTGCTAGCATGGCTCTAGGAATCATCCTGCGTATCGTGGAATTTCAGGAGCCAGCCGGCCACTCCGAGACACAGGCCCCCATACACAAATACCGTCACTTTCCCCGGAAAAGAAAACTCACCTGCCCCACTACTCTATGGAAGAATGCAGGAGCAACTTGGCACCATCCAACCAGCCCGACATGGCACTGGTGCCAGCTCCGGTCTGGGAACCATCCTGCATATCGTGGAGTTTCAGGAGCCAACCGGCCACTCCCGGCCACAGGCTCCACAATAAAATAATTGGTACTCTTCCCTAGCGAACAAAACTCGCCTGCCCCGCTTCTGGATGGCAGATTGCAGGAGCCACTTGGCACTGCCAAACCAGCCCGACTTGGCACTGGTGCCACCTTGGGTCTGGGAACCATCCTGCATATCGTGGAATTTCAGGAGCCAGCCGACCACTCCTGGCCACCGGCTCCCAAATAAAATAATTGGTCCTCTTCCATGGCGAACAAAAGTCACCTGCCCCAGTTCGGGATGGCAGATTGCAGGAAACACTAGACACTGTAAACCAGCCCAGCTTGGCAGTGGTGCCAGCTTGGGTCTATGAACCCTACTGGGTAACGTGCAGTTCCAGGAACCAGCAAGCCACTCCCCTCCCAAGTCTCCCGGATAAAATAAGCAGTCCTATTCCCTGGCAAATAGAAGTCACCTGCCCCGCTAACAGATGGCAGATTGCAGGAGCCACTTGGCACTGTAAAACCAGCCTGACTTGGAACTGGTGCCAGCTTGGGTCTGAAAATCATTTTGCGTATTGTGGAATTTCAGGAGCCAGCCAGCCACTCAAGGTCTAAGGTGCCCGAACAATAACCTCGGCACTTTTCCCTGGCAAGCAAATCTCCCAGGCCACGCTTCTGGATAGCAGATTGCAGGAGCCACCTGACACTGTCAATCCAGCCGACTGGGCACTGGTGTCACCTTGGGTCTGGGAACCCACCTGCGTATCGTGGAATTTCAGGAGCTAGCTTGCCATTCCCAGCCTCAGAACCCCAAACACAAACCACGGCCCTTTTCCCTCGCAAACAAAACTCACCTGGCCCGCGAATAGATGGCAGATTGCAGGAGCCACTTGGCACTGTCAAACCAAGCCAACTTGGCCGTGGCACCAGCATAGGTCTGGGAACCATCCTGCGTCTCGTGGAATTTCGGGAGCCAGACGGCCACTCCCAGCCACAGGACCCTGAACACAAACCTCTGCCCTTTTCGCAGCAAACAAAACTCACATGCCCCGCTTCTGGTTGGCAGATTGCAGGAGCCACTTGCCACTGTATAACCAGCCCAACTTGGAATTGGTGCCAGCTTGGGTCTGGGAATCACCTTACGTATCGTGGAATTTCAGGAGGCAGCCGGCCGCACTGGTTCCCATGCCCCCGAAAAAAAACCTTGGCCCTTTTCCCTGGCATGCAAAACTTACCGGCCCTGCTTCCGGAGAGCAGGTTGCACGAGCCACGTGGCACTGCCAAAGCAGCCCGACTCGGCCCTGGTGCCAGCTTGGGTCTGGGAACCATCCTGCGTATCGTGAAATGTCAGCAGCAAGACGGCCACTCCTGGCCAAATTCCCAGAAATACAAACCTCGGTATTTTCCCTGGCAAACAAAACACATCTGCTACACTACTGGATGGCAGATTGCAGGAGCCACTAGGCACTGTCCAACCAGCCCGATTTGGCCCTGGTGCCAGCTTGGGTCTGGGAACCATCCTGCGTATCGTGGAATTTGAATAGCTATGTGGCCACTCCCGGTCTCAGAACCCTGAATACAAACGTCGGCATTTTCCCCAGGGAAACAAGAGTCACCAGCCTCTCTACTGGATGGCAGATTGCAGGAGCCACTAGGCAGTTTCAAACCAGGCTGACCTGGCAATTCTGCGAGCTTGGGTCTGGGAACCATCCTGCGTATCGTGGAATTTCAAGCCCAGCCGGCCACTCCAAGCCACAGGCCCCTGAACACAAACCTCAGCCCTGTTCCTCACAAAAAAACCTCACCGCCCCGCTTCTAGAGGGCATATTGCAGGACCCACTTGGCACCGTCAAATCAGCCTTAGATGACACTGGTGCCAGCTTGGGTCTGGGAACCATCGGATTTTTCATGGAATTCCAGGAGCCAGCCGGCCACAGGCGTCCATATAGGTACATAGGCCCTTTTCCCTGGCAAGCAAAACTCACAGGCCCCTCTTCTGGATGGCAGATTGCAGGAGCCACTTGTCACTGTCAAACGAGCCCGACACGGCAGTGGTGCCAGCTAGGGTCTGGGAACCCTGCTGCGTATCGTGGAATTTCAGGAGCCAGCCAACCACTCACCACCAGGGGCTCCCTAATTAAAAAAATTTCCCCTTGCCTTGCAAACAGAACTAACATTCCACGCTACTGGATGGCAGATTGCAAGAGCAACTTGCCATTGTCAAAACAGCCAGAGATGGCACTGGTGCATGCTTGGGTCTACGAACCATCCTGCGCATCGTGGAGTTTCAGGAGCCAGACGGCCACTCCCGGTCACAGACATCCATAGAAAAACCTCGGCACTTTTCCCTGGCAAACATAGTCATCTGTCCCGCTTCTGGATGAAAGATTGCAGGAGCCACTTGGCACTGCCAAACCAGCCTGCCTTGGCAGTGGTGCCAGCTTGGGTCTAAGAACCATCCTGCGTTTCGTGGAATTTCAGGAGCCAGCCGGCCACTCCAGGACACAGGCCTCGAAACACAAACCGTGGTCCTTTTCCCTGGCAAACAAAACTCACCTGCCCCGCTACTGGATGGCAGATTGAAGGAGCCACTTGGCATTGTCAAACCAGCCCGACTAGGCAGTGGTGCCAGCTTGGGTCTGGGAACCATTGGATTTTTCTTGGAATTTTGGCAGCCAGATGGCCAGACGCCTCAAAATAGGAACCTCGGCCCTTTTCCTTGGCAAGCAAAACTCAACTGCCCCGCTACTTGATGGCAGATTGGAGGAGCCACGTGGCACTGTCAAACCAGCCCGACATGGCACTGGTGCTAGCGTGGCTCTAGGAATCATCCTGCGTATCGTGGAATTTCAGGAGCCAGCCGGCCACTCCGAGACACAGGCCCCCATACACAAATACCGTCACTTTCCCCGGAAAAGAAAACTCACCTGCCCCACTACTCTATGGAAGAATGCAGGAGCAACTTGGCACCATCCAACCAGCCCGACATGGCACTGGTGCCAGCTCCGGTCTGGGAACCATCCTGCATATCGTGGAGTTTCAGGAGCCAACCGGCCACTCCCGGCCACAGGCTCCACAATAAAATAATTGGTACTCTTCCCTAGCGAACAAAACTCGCCTGCCCCGCTTCTGGATGGCAGATTGCAGGAGCCTCTTGGCACAGTCAAACCAGCCCGACTTGGCACTGGTGCCACCTTGGGTCTGGGAACCATCCTGCATATCGTGGAATTTCAGGAGCCAGCCGACCATTCCTGGCCACTGGCTCCCAAATAAAATAATTGGTCCTCTTCCATGGCGAACAAAAGTCACCTGCCCCAGTTCGGGATGGCAGATTGCAGGAAACACTAGACACTGTAAACCAGCCCAGCTTGGCAGTGGTGCCAGCTTGGGTCTATGAACCCTACTGGGTAACGTGCAGTTCCAGGAACCAGCAAGCCACTCCCCTCCCAAGTCTCCCGGATAAAATAAGCAGTCCTATTCCCTGGCAAATAGAAGTCACCTGCCCCGCTAACAGATGGCAGATTGCAGGAGCCACTTGGCACTGTAAAACCAGCCCGACTTGGAACTGGTGCCAGCTTGGGTCTGAAAATCATTTTGCGTATTGTGGAATTTCAGGAGCCAGCCAGCCACGCAAGGTCTAAGGTGCCCGAACAATAACCTCGGCACTTTTCCCTGGCAAGCAAATCTCCCAGGCCACGCTTCTGGATAGCAGATTGCAGGAGCCACCTGACACTGTCAATCCAGCCGACTGGGCACTGGTGTCACCTTGGGTCTGGGAACCCACCTGCGTATCGTGGAATTTCAGGAGCTAGCTTGCCATTCCCAGCCTCAGAACCCCAAACACAAACCACGGCCCTTTTCCCTCGCAAACAAAACTCACCTGGCCCGCGAATAGATGGCAGATTGCAGGAGCCACTTGGCACTGTCAAACCAAGCCAACTTGGCCGTGGCACCAGCATAGGTCTGGGAACCATCCTGCGTCTCGTGGAATTTCGGGAGCCAGACGGCCACTCCCAGCCACAGGACCCCGAACACAAACCTCTGCCCTTTTCGCAGCAAGCAAAACTCACATGCCCCGCTTCTGGTTGGCAGATTGCAGGAGCCACTTGCCACTGTATAACCAGCCCAACTTGGAATTGGTGCCAGCTTGGGTCTGGGAATCACCTTACGTATCGTGGAATTTCAGGAGGCAGCCGGCCGCACTGGTTCCCATGCCCCCGAAAAAAAACCTTGGCCCTTTTCCCTGGCAGCAAAACTTACCGGCCCCGCTTCCGGAGAGCAGGTTGCACGAGCCACGTGGCACTGCCAAAGCAGCCCAACTCGGCCCTGGTGCCAGCTTGGGTCTGGGAACCATCCTGCGTATCGTGAAATGTCAGCAGCAAGACGGCCACTCCTGGCCAAATTCCCAGAAATACAAACCTCGGTATTTTCCCTGGCAAACAAAACACATCTGCTACACTACTGGATGGCAGATTGCAGGAGCCACGTGGCACTGTCCAACCAGCCCGATTTGGCCCTGGTGCCAGCTTGGGTCTGGGAACCATCCTGCGTATCGTGGAATTTGAATAGCTATGTGGCCACTCCCGGTCTCAGAACCCTGAATACAAACGTCGGCATTTTCCCCAGGGAAACAAGAGTCACCAGCCTCTCTACTGGATGGCAGATTGCAGGAGCCACTAGGCAGTTTCAAACCAGGCTGACCTGGCAATTCTGCGAGCTTGGGTCTGGGAACCATCCTGCGTATCGTGGAATTTCAAGCCCAGCTGGCCACTCCAAGCCACAGGCCCCTGAACACAAACCTCAGCCCTGTTCCTCACAAAAAAACCTCACCGCCCCGCTTCTAGAGGGCATATTGCAGGACCCACTTGGCACCGTCAAATCAGCCTTAGATGACACTGGTGCCAGCTTGGGTCTGGGAACCATCGGATTTTTCATGGAATTCCAGGAGCCAGCCGGCCACAGGCGTCCATATAGGTACATAGGCCCTTTTCCCTGGCAAGCAAAACTCACAGGCCCCTCTTCTGGATGGCAGATTGCAGGAGCCACTTGGCACTGTAAAACCAGCCTGACTTGGAACTGGTGCCAGCTAGGGTCTGGGAACCCTGCTGCGTATCGTGGAATTTCAGGAGCCAGCCAACCACTCACCACCAGGGGCTCCCTAATTAAAAAAATTTCCCCTTGCCTTGCAAACAGAACTAACATTCCACGCTACTGGATGGCAGATTGCAAGAGCAACTTGCCATTGTCAAAACAGCCAGAGATGGCACTGGTGCATGCTTGGGTCTACGAACCATCCTGCGCATCGTGGAGTTTCAGGAGCCAGACGGCCACTCCCGGTCACAGACATCCATAGAAAAACCTCGGCACTTTTCCCTGGCAAACATAGTCATCTGTCCCGCTTCTGGATGAAAGATTGCAGGAGCCACTTGGCACTGCCAAACCAGCCTGCCTTGGCAGTGGTGCCAGCTTGGGTCTAAGAACCATCCTGCGTTTCGTGGAATTTCAGGAGCCAGCCGGCCACTCCAGGACACAGGCCTCGAAACACAAACCGTGGTCCTTTACCCTGGCAAACAAAACTCACCTGCCCCGCTACTGGATGGCAGATTGAAGGAGCCACTTGGCATTGTCAAACCAGCCCGACTAGGCAGTGTTGCCAGCTTGGGTCTGGGAACCATTGGATTTTTCTTGGAATTTTGGCAGCCAGATGGCCAGACGCCTCAAAATAGGAACCTCGGCCCTTTTCCTTGGCAAGCAAAACTCAACTGCCCCGCTACTTGATGGCAGATTGGAGGAGCCACGTGGCACTGTCAAACCAGCCCGACATGGCACTGGTGCTAGCGTGGCTCTAGGAATCATCCTGCGTATCGTGGAATTTCAGGAGCCAGCCGGCCACTCCGAGACACAGGCCCCCATACACAAATACCGTCACTTTCCCCGGAAAAGAAAACTCACCTGCCCCACTACTCTATGGAAGAATGCAGGAGCAACTTGGCACCATCCAACCAGCCCGACATGGCACTGGTGCCACCTCCGGTCTGGGAACCATCCTGCATATCGTGGAGTTTCAGGAGCCAACCGGCCACTCCCGGCCACAGGCTCCACAATAAAATAATTGGTACCCTTCCCTAGCGAACAAAACTCGCCTGCCCCGCTTCTGGATGGCAGATTGCAGGAGCCACTTGGCACTGCCAAACCAGCCCGACTTGGCACTGGTGCCACCTTGGGTCTGGGAACCATCCTGCATATCGTGGAATTTCAGGAGCCAGCCGACCACTCCTGGCCACCGGCTCCCAAATAAAATAATTGGTCCTCTTCCATGGCGAACAAAAGTCACCTGCCCCAGTTCGGGATGGCAGATTGCAGGAAACACTAGACACTGTAAACCAGCCCAGCTTGGCAGTGGTGCCAGCTTGGGTCTATGAACCCTACTGGGTAACGTGCAGTTCCAGGAACCAGCAAGCCACTCCCCTCCCAAGTCTCCCGGATAAAATAAGCAGTCCTATTCCCTGGCAAATAGAAGTCACCTGCCCCGCTAACAGATGGCAGATTGCAGGAGCCACTTGGCACTGTAAAACCAGCCTGACTTGGAACTGGTGCCAGCTTGGGTCTGAAAATCATTTTGCGTATTGTGGAATTTCAGGAGCCAGCCAGCCACGCAAGGTCTAAGGTGCCCGAACAATAACCTCGGCACTTTTCCCTGGCAAGCAAATCTCCCAGGCCACGCTTCTGGATAGCAGATTGCAGGAGCCACCTGACACTGTCAATCCAGCCGACTGGGCACTGGTGTCACCTTGGGTCTGGGAACCCACCTGCGTATCGTGGAATTTCAGGAGCTAGCTTGCCATTCCCAGCCTCAGAACCCCAAACACAAACCACGGCCCTTTTCCCTCGCAAACAAAACTCACCTGGCCCGCGAATAGATGGCAGATTGCAGGAGCCACTTGGCACTGTCAAACCAAGCCAACTTGGCCGTGGCACCAGCATAGGTCTGGGAACCATCCTGCGTCTCGTGGAATTTCGGGAGCCAGACGGCCACTCCCAGCCACAGGACCCCGAACACAAACCTCTGCCCTTTTCGCAGCAAGCAAAACTCACATGCCCCGCTTCTGGTTGGCAGATTGCAGGAGCCACTTGCCACTGTATAACCAGCCCAACTTGGAATTGGTGCCAGCTTGGGTCTGGGAATCACCTTACGTATCGTGGAATTTCAGGAGGCAGCCGGCCGCACTGGTTCCCATGCCCCCGAAAAAAAACCTTGGCCCTTTTCCCTGGCAGCAAAACTTACCGGCCCCGCTTCCGGAGAGCAGGTTGCACGAGCCACGTGGCACTGCCAAAGCAGCCCAACTCGGCCCTGGTGCCAGCTTGGGTCTGGGAACCATCCTGCGTATCGTGAAATGTCAGCAGCAAGACGGCCACTCCTGGCCAAATTCCCAGAAATACAAACCTCGGTATTTTCCCTGGCAAACAAAACACATCTGCTACACTACTGGATGGCAGATTGCAGGAGCCACGTGGCACTGTCCAACCAGCCCGATTTGGCCCTGGTGCCAGCTTGGGTCTGGGAACCATCCTGCGTATCGTGGAATTTGAATAGCTATGTGGCCACTCCCGGTCTCAGAACCCTGAATACAAACGTCGGCATTTTCCCCAGGGAAACAAGAGTCACCAGCCTCTCTACTGGATGGCAGATTGCAGGAGCCACTAGGCAGTTTCAAACCAGGCTGACCTGGCAATTCTGCGAGCTTGGGTCTGGGAACCATCCTGCGTATCGTGGAATTTCAAGCCCAGCTGGCCACTCCAAGCCACAGGCCCCTGAACACAAACCTCAGCCCTGTTCCTCACAAAAAAACCTCACCGCCCCGCTTCTAGAGGGCATATTGCAGGACCCACTTGGCACCGTCAAATCAGCCTTAGATGACACTGGTGCCAGCTTGGGTCTGGGAACCATCGGATTTTTCATGGAATTCCAGGAGCCAGCCGGCCACAGGCGTCCATATAGGTACATAGGCCCTTTTCCCTGGCAAGCAAAACTCACAGGCCCCTCTTCTGGATGGCAGATTGCAGGAGCCACTTGGCACTGTAAAACCAGCCTGACTTGGAACTGGTGCCAGCTAGGGTCTGGGAACCCTGCTGCGTATCGTGGAATTTCAGGAGCCAGCCAACCACTCACCACCAGGGGCTCCCTAATTAAAAAAATTTCCCCTTGCCTTGCAAACAGAACTAACATTCCACGCTACTGGATGGCAGATTGCAAGAGCAACTTGCCATTGTCAAAACAGCCAGAGATGGCACTGGTGCATGCTTGGGTCTACGAACCATCCTGCGCATCGTGGAGTTTCAGGAGCCAGACGGCCACTCCCGGTCACAGACATCCATAGAAAAACCTCGGCACTTTTCCCTGGCAAACATAGTCATCTGTCCCGCTTCTGGATGAAAGATTGCAGGAGCCACTTGGCACTGCCAAACCAGCCTGCCTTGGCAGTGGTGCCAGCTTGGGTCTAAGAACCATCCTGCGTTTCGTGGAATTTCAGGAGCCAGCCGGCCACTCCAGGACACAGGCCTCGAAACACAAACCGTGGTCCTTTACCCTGGCAAACAAAACTCACCTGCCCCGCTACTGGATGGCAGATTGAAGGAGCCACTTGGCATTGTCAAACCAGCCCGACTAGGCAGTGTTGCCAGCTTGGGTCTGGGAACCATTGGATTTTTCTTGGAATTTTGGCAGCCAGATGGCCAGACGCCTCAAAATAGGAACCTCGGCCCTTTTCCTTGGCAAGCAAAACTCAACTGCCCCGCTACTTGATGGCAGATTGGAGGAGCCACGTGGCACTGTCAAACCAGCCCGACATGGCACTGGTGCTAGCGTGGCTCTAGGAATCATCCTGCGTATCGTGGAATTTCAGGAGCCAGCCGGCCACTCCGAGACACAGGCCCCCATACACAAATACCGTCACTTTCCCCGGAAAAGAAAACTCACCTGCCCCACTACTCTATGGAAGAATGCAGGAGCAACTTGGCACCATCCAACCAGCCCGACATGGCACTGGTGCCACCTCCGGTCTGGGAACCATCCTGCATATCGTGGAGTTTCAGGAGCCAACCGGCCACTCCCGGCCACAGGCTCCACAATAAAATAATTGGTACCCTTCCCTAGCGAACAAAACTCGCCTGCCCCGCTTCTGGATGGCAGATTGCAGGAGCCACTTGGCACTGCCAAACCAGCCCGACTTGGCACTGGTGCCACCTTGGGTCTGGGAACCATCCTGCATATCGTGGAATTTCAGGAGCCAGCCGACCACTCCTGGCCACCGGCTCCCAAATAAAATAATTGGTCCTCTTCCATGGCGAACAAAAGTCACCTGCCCCAGTTCGGGATGGCAGATTGCAGGAAACACTAGACACTGTAAACCAGCCCAGCTTGGCAGTGGTGCCAGCTTGGGTCTATGAACCCTACTGGGTAACGTGCAGTTCCAGGAACCAGCAAGCCACTCCCCTCCCAAGTCTCCCGGATAAAATAAGCAGTCCTATTCCCTGGCAAATAGAAGTCACCTGCCCCGCTAACAGATGGCAGATTGCAGGAGCCACTTGGCACTGTAAAACCAGCCTGACTTGGAACTGGTGCCAGCTTGGGTCTGAAAATCATTTTGCGTATTGTGGAATTTCAGGAGCCAGCCAGCCACGCAAGGTCTAAGGTGCCCGAACAATAACCTCGGCACTTTTCCCTGGCAAGCAAATCTCCCAGGCCACGCTTCTGGATAGCAGATTGCAGGAGCCACCTGACACTGTCAATCCAGCCGACTGGGCACTGGTGTCACCTTGGGTCTGGGAACCCACCTGCGTATCGTGGAATTTCAGGAGCTAGCTTGCCATTCCCAGCCTCAGAACCCCAAACACAAACCACGGCCCTTTTCCCTCGCAAACAAAACTCACCTGGCCCGCGAATAGATGGCAGATTGCAGGAGCCACTTGGCACTGTCAAACCAAGCCAACTTGGCCGTGGCACCAGCATAGGTCTGGGAACCATCCTGCGTCTCGTGGAATTTCGGGAGCCAGACGGCCACTCCCAGCCACAGGACCCCGAACACAAACCTCTGCCCTTTTCGCAGCAAACAAAACTCACATGCCCCGCTTCTGGTTGGCAGATTGCAGGAGCCACTTGCCACTGTATAACCAGCCCAACTTGGAATTGGTGCCAGCTTGGGTCTGGGAATCACCTTACGTATCGTGGAATTTCAGGAGGCAGCCGGCCGCACTGGTTCCCATGCCCCCGAAAAAAAACCTTGGCCCTTTTCCCTGGCATGCAAAACTTACCGGCCCTGCTTCCGGAGAGCAGGTTGCACGAGCCACGTGGCACTGCCAAAGCAGCCCGACTCGGCCCTGGTGCCAGCTTGGGTCTGGGAACCATCCTGCGTATCGTGAAATGTCAGCAGCAAGACGGCCACTCCTGGCCAAATTCCCAGAAATACAAACCTCGGTATTTTCCCTGGCAAACAAAACACATCTGCTACACTACTGGATGGCAGATTGCAGGAGCCACTAGGCACTGTCCAACCAGCCCGATTTGGCCCTGGTGCCAGCTTGGGTCTGGGAACCATCCTGCGTATCGTGGAATTTGAATAGCTATGTGGCCACTCCCGGTCTCAGAACCCTGAATACAAACGTCGGCATTTTCCCCAGGGAAACAAGAGTCACCAGCCTCTCTACTGGATGGCAGATTGCAGGAGCCACTAGGCAGTTTCAAACCAGGCTGACCTGGCAATTCTGCGAGCTTGGGTCTGGGAACCATCCTGCGTATCGTGGAATTTCAAGCCCAGCCGGCCACTCCAAGCCACAGGCCCCTGAACACAAACCTCAGCCCTGTTCCTCACAAAAAAACCTCACCGCCCCGCTTCTAGAGGGCATATTGCAGGACCCACTTGGCACCGTCAAATCAGCCTTAGATGACACTGGTGCCAGCTTGGGTCTGGGAACCATCGGATTTTTCATGGAATTCCAGGAGCCAGCCGGCCACAGGCGTCCATATAGGTACATAGGCCCTTTTCCCTGGCAAGCAAAACTCACAGGCCCCTCTTCTGGATGGCAGATTGCAGGAGCCACTTGGCACTGTAAAACCAGCCTGACTTGGAACTGGTGCCAGCTAGGGTCTGGGAACCCTGCTGCGTATCGTGGAATTTCAGGAGCCAGCCAACCACTCACCACCAGGGGCTCCCTAATTAAAAAAATTTCCCCTTGCCTTGCAAACAGAACTAACATTCCACGCTACTGGATGGCAGATTGCAAGAGCAACTTGCCATTGTCAAAACAGCCAGAGATGGCACTGGTGCATGCTTGGGTCTACGAACCATCCTGCGCATCGTGGAGTTTCAGGAGCCAGACGGCCACTCCCGGTCACAGACATCCATAGAAAAACCTCGGCACTTTTCCCTGGCAAACATAGTCATCTGTCCCGCTTCTGGATGAAAGATTGCAGGAGCCACTTGGCACTGCCAAACCAGCCTGCCTTGGCAGTGGTGCCAGCTTGGGTCTAAGAACCATCCTGCGTTTCGTGGAATTTCAGGAGCCAGCCGGCCACTCCAGGACACAGGCCTCGAAACACAAACCGTGGTCCTTTTCCCTGGCAAACAAAACTCACCTGCCCCGCTACTGGATGGCAGATTGAAGGAGCCACTTGGCATTGTCAAACCAGCCCGACTAGGCAGTGGTGCCAGCTTGGGTCTGGGAACCATTGGATTTTTCTTGGAATTTTGGCAGCCAGATGGCCAGACGCCTCAAAATAGGAACCTCGGCCCTTTTCCTTGGCAAGCAAAACTCAACTGCCCCGCTACTTGATGGCAGATTGGAGGAGCCACGTGGCACTGTCAAACCAGCCCGACATGGCACTGGTGCTAGCGTGGCTCTAGGAATCATCCTGCGTATCGTGGAATTTCAGGAGCCAGCCGGCCACTCCGAGACACAGGCCCCCATACACAAATACCGTCACTTTCCCCGGAAAAGAAAACTCACCTGCCCCACTACTCTATGGAAGAATGCAGGAGCAACTTGGCACCATCCAACCAGCCCGACATGGCACTGGTGCCACCTCCGGTCTGGGAACCATCCTGCATATCGTGGAGTTTCAGGAGCCAACCGGCCACTCCCGGCCACAGGCTCCACAATAAAATAATTGGTACCCTTCCCTAGCGAACAAAACTCGCCTGCCCCGCTTCTGGATGGCAGATTGCAGGAGCCACTTGGCACTGCCAAACCAGCCCGACTTGGCACTGGTGCCACCTTGGGTCTGGGAACCATCCTGCATATCGTGGAATTTCAGGAGCCAGCCGACCACTCCTGGCCACCGGCTCCCAAATAAAATAATTGGTCCTCTTCCATGGCGAACAAAAGTCACCTGCCCCAGTTCGGGATGGCAGATTGCAGGAAACACTAGACACTGTAAACCAGCCCAGCTTGGCAGTGGTGCCAGCTTGGGTCTATGAACCCTACTGGGTAACGTGCAGTTCCAGGAACCAGCAAGCCACTCCCCTCCCAAGTCTCCCGGATAAAATAAGCAGTCCTATTCCCTGGCAAATAGAAGTCACCTGCCCCGCTAACAGATGGCAGATTGCAGGAGCCACTTGGCACTGTAAAACCAGCCTGACTTGGAACTGGTGCCAGCTTGGGTCTGAAAATCATTTTGCGTATTGTGGAATTTCAGGAGCCAGCCAGCCACGCAAGGTCTAAGGTGCCCGAACAATAACCTCGGCACTTTTCCCTGGCAAGCAAATCTCCCAGGCCACGCTTCTGGATAGCAGATTGCAGGAGCCACCTGACACTGTCAATCCAGCCGACTGGGCACTGGTGTCACCTTGGGTCTGGGAACCCACCTGCGTATCGTGGAATTTCAGGAGCTAGCTTGCCATTCCCAGCCTCAGAACCCCAAACACAAACCACGGCCCTTTTCCCTCGCAAACAAAACTCACCTGGCCCGCGAATAGATGGCAGATTGCAGGAGCCACTTGGCACTGTCAAACCAAGCCAACTTGGCCGTGGCACCAGCATAGGTCTGGGAACCATCCTGCGTCTCGTGGAATTTCGGGAGCCAGACGGCCACTCCCAGCCACAGGACCCCGAACACAAACCTCTGCCCTTTTCGCAGCAAACAAAACTCACATGCCCCGCTTCTGGTTGGCAGATTGCAGGAGCCACTTGCCACTGTATAACCAGCCCAACTTGGAATTGGTGCCAGCTTGGGTCTGGGAATCACCTTACGTATCGTGGAATTTCAGGAGGCAGCCGGCCGCACTGGTTCCCATGCCCCCGAAAAAAAACCTTGGCCCTTTTCCCTGGCATGCAAAACTTACCGGCCCTGCTTCCGGAGAGCAGGTTGCACGAGCCACGTGGCACTGCCAAAGCAGCCCGACTCGGCCCTGGTGCCAGCTTGGGTCTGGGAACCATCCTGCGTATCGTGAAATGTCAGCAGCAAGACGGCCACTCCTGGCCAAATTCCCAGAAATACAAACCTCGGTATTTTCCCTGGCAAACAAAACACATCTGCTACACTACTGGATGGCAGATTGCAGGAGCCACTAGGCACTGTCCAACCAGCCCGATTTGGCCCTGGTGCCAGCTTGGGTCTGGGAACCATCCTGCGTATCGTGGAATTTGAATAGCTATGTGGCCACTCCCGGTCTCAGAACCCTGAATACAAACGTCGGCATTTTCCCCAGGGAAACAAGAGTCACCAGCCTCTCTACTGGATGGCAGATTGCAGGAGCCACTAGGCAGTTTCAAACCAGGCTGACCTGGCAATTCTGCGAGCTTGGGTCTGGGAACCATCCTGCGTATCGTGGAATTTCAAGCCCAGCCGGCCACTCCAAGCCACAGGCCCCTGAACACAAACCTCAGCCCTGTTCCTCACAAAAAAACCTCACCGCCCCGCTTCTAGAGGGCATATTGCAGGACCCACTTGGCACCGTCAAATCAGCCTTAGATGACACTGGTGCCAGCTTGGGTCTGGGAACCATCGGATTTTTCATGGAATTCCAGGAGCCAGCCGGCCACAGGCGTCCATATAGGTACATAGGCCCTTTTCCCTGGCAAGCAAAACTCACAGGCCCCTCTTCTGGATGGCAGATT